>NC_090444.1:70779160-72211660 GCF_031143425.1 Pleurodeles waltl | reverse complement strand
GAATACGGAGTGGTCCTGGGTGGTCCTGAGGATGGTGGGGAGGGTGTTCCAAGTCTTGGCCGCCAGGTAGGAGAAAGACCTCCCACCCGCTGTGGAGCGGCGGATGCGGGGGACGGCGGCGAGAGCGAGGCTGGTGGAGCGGAGAAGACGGGTGGGGGGCGTAGAAGCTGAGGCGTCGATTGAGGTATTCTGGTCCCTTGTTGTGGAGGGCTTTGTGTGCATGGGTGAGAAGTCGGAAGGGGATCCTTTTGCTGACGGGAAGCCAATGCAGGTGTCTCAGGTGGGCGGAGATGTGGCTGTTGCGGGGTATGTCGAGGATGAGGCAGGCGGAGGCGTTTTGAATACGTTGCAGACGTTTCTGGAGTTTTGCGGTGGTCCCAGCATAAAGGGTGTTGCCGTAGTCCAGGCGGCTAGTGAGGAGGGCGTGGGTCACGGTCTTTCTGGTGTCGGCGGGGATCCAGCGGAAGATCTTACGGAGCATGCGGAGGGTGAGGAAGCAGGAGGAGGACACAGCGTTGACTTGTTTGGTCATGGTGAGAAGAGGGTCCAAGATGAAGCCGAGGTTGCGAGCGTGGTCTGAGGGGGTCGGTGCGGTGCCAAGGGCCGTGGGCCACCAGGAGTCGTCCCAAGCGGTCGGGGTGTTGCCGAGGATGAGGACTTCCGTTTTGTCTGAGTTCAGTTTCAGACGGCTGAGCCTCATCCAATCTGCGACGTCCTTCATACCATCTTGCAGGTTGGTCTTTGCGCTGGTGGGGTCCTTGGTGAGGGAGAGTATAAGTTGAGTGTCGTCGGCGTAGGAGGTGATGATGATGCTGTGCTCGCGTACGATGTCGGCGAGGGGGCTCATGTAGACATTGAAGAGTGTCGGGCTGAGCGAGGAGCCTTGAGGGACGCCACAGATGATCTCTACGTCTAGGAGCAGGTGCAGTGCAAGGGATTCCAGCCAAAAACTATCCTGAAACTGTGGGAATGCCTGGAGGGTTTTGCAATCTATTATGTCTTTGTGGGAGAGTATATGTCACCAGGATTCTAGGATAGTATTTATTTAAAAATCATGTTTATATTTGCTGGTATTTTGCATTGTAGGAACACCACAAAATAAAATGATGGACGGAGTGTTGAAACTTTTCAAACACTCACCCCCAGTCACAGGTCTGGGTTTAATCCATCATTATTTTGCTCACCACGTCATCCCAGGTTGCACCCAGCCATGTGCAAATAAGTCTTGACCCTACTCTCCATAGGAATATTCCATCCAAAAGTGCCAAGCCAGGTCCTCCCTGGACTGGACATAAGCATCCTGGGACTGGTTTCAGGGTTTCACTCCTCATCAGCCAGGCTTGCTTGAATCCAGTGGTGCAGCGAGCAAGGGACCCACATCTGGGCATACCCTGGCCACTTAGGGTGAACATAGCAACACCACAAAATAAAATGATGGACGGAGTGTTGCAACTTTTCAAACACTCACCACCAGTCACAGATCTGGGTTTAATCAATCCTTATTTTGCTTGCCACATCACTCTAGGTTGGACTCAGCCATATGCAAATCACTCTTGACCCTGCTCCCCATGGGAATAGTCCAGCCTGAACTGCCAGGCCAGGTCCTTTCTGGACTGTGAACACGCAATCCAGTGGTGCAGCAAGCATTGCATGTCCTTGCAAACTATTTATTACCAATATTTTGACAGTGCCAAAGTAGAATATTTGATTTGCTCTTGGTAACAAGTCTTTATATATAAAAGTGAATGTTTTTTTTCCAAACCGTTTCTTCAAACTGTGCTCCCTATTTTTCCTTAAATAGATTTTGATTGTGGTATGATACTTCACATTTACAGATCTTTGTGAGCCACCTATTGCCAATCACTCAACTGTGCTGGCAAATATTTTCATGCAACACGTTGTTTTGCCTTGGGATGGTGAGTAATTGTTTTAGTTGAGTCTAATTTTTACAATCCTTCTAAATCTTGTTTTGCATATTCATGGTCATTTTAGTCATTCATTCTTTTTTAGGAAGGAAACTAGCAATGTAACTTTTCAGTGCATCACAGAAGAACAAGGTAAAAGCGTTAAGAGGTTAAGAAACCCTACATATATATCATGATGACTTAAATCTTAGGGAGGGGAATCTGGACCGGATGATCAGGTCAATAAGAGACTTATTGCCCTTTTGGTGCTCACTACCACTCTCTTCCTTAGGAAGAGTAGCAATAGCTAAAATGATTATCCTCCCCGAATACTGTATTACTTCTCTGCTCTCCCGCTCGTGATTCCCAAGAATTTCTTCGTACCTCTGACTAGCTTACTGATCGACTTGATGTGGGGCGGGGGACGCCGCTGAGTGGCCTTAGCCAAGACTTATCTTCCATTGGAGAAGGTGGGGATGGGTGCACCGCAGTTCGAACTATACTATGCTGCAGCACAAATACACTGGATTATGAACTGGTTGAACGACCCCCTTGGCCCGGAGGGCCGCATGGTGGGCGCAACTTTGGGACACTCAGATGTGTTGAGATGGCTTGTCGGTCGGGAGGCCCGCCGCAACACAGTAATACTCTGATGAGAGTGGCTGACCTGGTTTGGCGCCGATACGTGATGGTGGGAGGGCGGGCCCCGTCCTGCTCACCTAAGATTCCATTACTAGCCATCCCAGGGGTTGACAAAATATGTGGACAACTAGGACTGGTAGCTTGGACTGCAAAAGGCATACACACTATCGGAGAACTCTGTGAGGGGAGACGACTTCTTTCATACGAGGCATTAGCGGAAGCGCACAATCTAGGATGGGACGGGTTCATCACACATGGGGCACTGCAACAACTGGTGAGCAACACATGGGGGAATGGCAACAACAAACCACAAACATCACCGGTTCTACATGAGCTGTTGTTAGGTTCGGGTACACAATCAGACATCTCCTGGATATACAAAACATTACAAGCTTGTCTGGAGGAGGTGCAGACACAAGCTAAGACTAGATGGGAGATGGCCTTGCTCTCACCCTTAAATGCACAAGCGTGGTCCACAGCTCTCACAACTACACAGGAGGTATCACGAAATGCCCGCTTCCGGTACACTCAATTTAACTACCTACACCAGAAGTATCTAACCCCAGCCAGGATAAAACGTATGTTCCCACAATCTAACCCTGACTGCTGAAGATGCGGAAATTCAGAAGCAGATTTTTTCCACATAACGTGGAGTTGCCCATCTGTACTCCGTGCATGGCATAATGTTACGGCACAGACAGCAATCTGGTCGGGATTACCCTTATCCCCTACTCCTGAATCCTGTCTACTAGGGGTGCGTCATAGGCGTGGGAGGGAGAAACAGAAGCACAGATGCGCGGACCTCGCGTTCGTCATATTTAAACGCCTTATAGCTATACAGTGGAAGTCACCCATCGTCCCGGACATACATCGCTGGTCATCTGACCTGTTACACTGGGCCAGAGCAGAGGCACAGGTACTACACACACTACGCGACAGCGGGTGGTGTTCAAGGGGGCAGACACATGGGATTCCTTTATAGACCAGCTGGAAGAAAAAGACGACACCCGCCCTCCTTGATCACCGCATTTGCGTGGACTGGTGGGGCCGACAGGGGAGCCCTGGTCGCTGGGCCAGAGCACTTACTTGAATAAATTCAGCGCAGACCTGCCCGGATGTGTGGCACTAGCATCTCTCGCTGCGCTGCGCTGTTCCCTCTTATCTCTCACTGCTCTCCCTTCCTCGCTGGTTTCCTCCGCAGCCCGTCCTCCCCCCGTCACCCCCCCTCCTCTCTTCTCTTCCCATCACCTACCAGACTTGTGCTCGGTCTGTCATATGGCGCTTTACTGTTATCTCTTTTCCTTCGAATGTTGATTAAGAGATCTGTTACTACACTGTGATATGACGAGATGTTCTTGAAGTGAAGTAACTTGGAGCAACGATACGTCAACATATTATAATCACTGTAAGATATATGATAAATACAATAAACAGATTTTTTTTTTTAAAAGAGGTTAAGAAACCCACACATCTGGATTTATCACTTCTTATTGGTATGTTCCCAACTTCTTTTTCATTAGGTAATTGAACACATTGTGACAAGTGAAATGCTAATGAAAAGTGATTATTTTCTCTTCCTAGGTGCTATTTGATTTTTGGTCCTGATGATGACACTCACATGATTAGTTCAAGCGGCTGCAGGAGGAACACTACCTGGGGATCAGGGAGGACTTGAAGTCCATCAACACCACCCTGGTCACCATTGCAGGGGTGCTGGCAGACCTTCTCAACACCAGGAGGGACACAATGGCACACCAACGGGCCCCTGACACTAGCCTGGACGATGAACAGCCCTCCACCTCCGCCGGTGCTAGTGGACAGGAGGCACCGCCACAGGAACAACAGGCCACCAGCACCCCACCCCCTGCAGATGGAGAACCACCCCGCAAACGGTCCCTGATATCCGGGAACAAGACAGAGAACATTGCCAAGACCCCCACCAGGAAATAAGACCCCCTTCTGTCCCACTTTGACACCCTGTCCACCTTAAACTGCCATTGCTCCACTTCCTAAGCCCCATTGGACAATGCACCTGTAAAACAAATAGACTGGACTCTGCCATGGACATTACTCCAGCATCACCCCAGCCCATTTTACAACCCCCTCCACTTATTTGCACATAAATAAACACACTTGAATCACAAAACAATCTGGAGTCAGTCTGTGCTGTCACAAATGTGTAATTGCAAAATCTCTGGAATATAGCAATATCAATGTACTTGTTCACATACCAATGTAATACAGCTGTAGGTCAGCAGTAAGCATAGCAGAGGGCACAAAGTGGGACCCAGATCTATGAAATGAGAGGCAAAGTAACAAGTCAGGGTCCATACACTGAGTGAAGATGACAGACTTATGCTAGCTCCAACAATAGTATGAGATGTGGGAAGCAGTTACATCTTCTTACCTGTGTATCACTGGAGGTATTGCATGATGATGTTGTTTCGGTTGTCGACATCTTCTTCTTCTGCCTCCTCTTCTTCACTGTCCACAGGCCCCACAGCTGCCACAAGACCACCATCTGGCCCATCCTCCTGCAGAAAGGCACTTGGCATCGCAAAGCCAGGTTGTGCAGCATACAGCAGGCCACGATTATCTGGCACACCTTCTTCGGTGAGTAGTATAGGGAACCACCTGTCAGATGGAGGCACCGGAATCAATCAATCAATCAATCAATCCATTTATAGAGCGCGCTACTCACCCGTGAGGGTCTCAAGGCGCTGGAGGTGGGGGGGGGTGTTACTGCTGCTCGAAGAGCCATGTCTTGAGGTGTTTCCTGAAGGCGAGATGGTCCTGGGTAGTTCTTAGGTGTGCGGGGAGGGAGTTCCATGCTTTGGCTGCCAGGTAGGAGAATGATCTTCCTCCGGCAGTGGTTCTGCGGATCCGTGGGACGGTGGCAAGGCTGGCTGAGCGGAGCTGACGGGTGGGCGTGTAGAACGAGAGGCGGCTGTTGAGGTATTCAGGGTCCATGTCGTGGAGTGCTTTGTGTGCGTGGGTGAGGAGCCTGAAGGTGATCCTCTTGTTGATGGGGAGCCAGTACAGGTGTTTCAGGTGGGCGGATATGTGGCTGTGGCAAGGAATGTCGGGGATGAGGCGTGCGGAGGCGTTCTGTATGTGTTGTAGTCGTTTCTGAAGCTTGGCGGTGGTTCCTGCGTATAGGGTGTTTCCGTAGTCCAGTCGGCTTGTGACGAGGGCATGGGTAACCGTCTTTCTGGTTTTGGCGGGGATCCATCGGAAGATCTCCCGGAGCATGCGTAGGGTGTTGAACATGATGACGAGACGGCGTTGACTTGCTTGGTCATCGTGAGGAGGGGGTCCAGGATGAACCAGAGGTTGCGTGCGTGATCCGAGGGGGTTGGTGCAGTGCCCAGTGCCGTGGACCACCAGGTCTGGCCTTCAGGAGGCCAAAGGTGCGTTCTATAATCCTCCTAGTTTGCCCATGTGCCTCATTGTAGCGTTCCTCTGCCCTTGTCCTGGGATTCCTCACTGGGGTCAGTAGCCATGACAGGTTGGGGTAACCAGAGTCACCTGCAAATGTCGAGGGACAACTGTTAGACACACACTAACCCTTAGGGACAACCCCATACCCAGACACCTATGTCAACTGTGTTGGGACCTTGGCCTCACCTATTAGCCACACACGGTGCCTCCGGAGTTGCATAAGGGATGCTGCTATTCCTCAAAATGTAAGCGTCATGCACTGAGCCAGGATACTTGGCATTCACATGGGAGATGTAATGGTCTGCCAAACACACCATCTGCACATTCATCGAATGGTAGCTTTTCCGGTTTCTGTACACCTGTTCGTTCCTGCGGGGGGGTACAAATGCCACATGTGTACCATCAATGGCACCAATGATGTTGGGGATATGTCCCAGGGCATAGAAGTTACCTTTCACTGTGGGCAAATCCTCCACCTGAGGGAAAACGATGTAGCTGCACATGTGTTTCAGCAAGGTAGATAACACTCTGGACAACACATTAGAGAACATTGGCTGGGACATCCCTAATGCCATGGCCACTGTTGTTTGAAAAGACCCACTGGCCAGGAAATGGAGTACAGACAGAACCCACACAAGGGGGGGATTCCTGTGGGATGGTGGATAGCTGAAATCAGGTCTGGCTCCAACTGGGCACACAATTCCATGATTGTTGCACGATCAAGTCTGTACGTGATTATGATGTGTCTCTCTTCCATTGTCGACAGGTCCACCAGGGGTCTGTACACCGGAGGATGCCGCCATCTCATCACCTGCCCCAGCAGACGTGCCCTATGGAGGAGAACAGCGAGCAGAGGGTCATCCAACACTGAGGTATCACAATGTGTTATTTGCTGAAAACGTTGGTAAATCGCAATGTGCTGGTATCTGTCTGTATTCCCGGCCTAGATAGGTGTGACGCAGTTTTTATCCATCCCATGTGGCTCCCTGAAATGGCGGCTGCCTGACCTGTAAGGTGGGACAAGGAGAAATGAGGTAACTGCGCTGGCATTGTACACTGTCGCGGTGGGTGGTCGAAGACCGCGGCGCAATTCAGCATTGGTTAAGATTGGGCCCTATCGGTCCTGGGAGCCAATGACGATGTACGCTGGCTGTAACGGTACGCACCGCCGCGGACGTGACCGCCATTTTCTATCTGTTCACTCACTTGATACCTGACCTTCAACAGGAGAGGACTTACACTGCAAGTGCTGCTGTGACCTGTGTCTGGAAGCGACAATGGCTACAGTGTCTGGGGAAAGGGCCACTGCCTTCACTTCGGAGGAGTTTGAGAAACTGGTGGATGGGGTCTTCCCCCAGTACACGCAACTGTACGGTCCTTCAGACAAACAGGTGAGTACACTGTGAACATGCTGCGTGGGCAATGCCTGTTTTGAGTGGTGTGGATGGAAGATACATGGGGGGGCTGAGGCCTGCATGTGAGGATGGTGAGTGTATCTGCGTCAGGGCATGGGTGGGAACTGGTGGACAATGAGTATGACGGTCCGGACGAGTAATTTCCTTTCCTCCTGTACCTTTCCTCTAGGTCAGCGCCCACCAGAAGAAGGGTATTTGTCGTGCCATCGCCAAGGACGTCCGGACCCTTGGGGTCTACCATAGAAGAAGCACCCACTGCCGTAAAAGATGGGAGGACCTGCGCCGCTGGAGCAAGAAGATGGCGGAGGCCCAGCTGGGGATGGCCTCCCAACGTGGAAGGGTTGCCCGTCGCACCATGACTCCCCTGATGTACCGGATCCTTGCGGTGGCCTATCCGGAGTTGGATGGGCGCTTGAGGGCATCACAGCAACCACAAGGGGGTAAGTACACTCTCATTCAGCTGAGTCTGCGCGCATTACGAGGTGTCTGGGTGGGGGAGGTGGGCTGTGGGTTCCCCTAGGCCAGGGCGAACTTGGTATGCAAGGTCCCTTGTTAGGCAGGCTCTGTGGCACCCCAACCCCACTAGTGGTAATAGCCATCTACACCTAGTCAGGCTCCTGTGACTTCCAGGTGTGCAGCAATTGGGCTTAGGCCTCGTACCCCATGGGCATGTGAATTTGCTAGGAACTGTTAGTGCATGGCTTAGTGCATAGGGCTACTCCTTGTGTGTTGTGTCCGCCAACGGTAGTGGTGTTGCATGCACTGAACATGTTTTTCTTCTGTCTTTCCCCCCCTTTTTGTTTTGTCTCCCTGTTTTGTGTGCAACAGCATCATCTGGCGGAGGAGCAGTGGCACCGGAGCCGGAGGGGGCTGCAACCCTCTTGGCCCTGGAGGGTGAAGCAACAGAGTCTGAAGACACCAGTGGGATGGAGGGTAAGGGGAGCTCCACGACGGGGACAGGAGAATACACCAGTGACAGCGACTCCTCCTCTGATGGGAGCTCCCTTGCGGTGGCGGGCACCTCTGTGCCCAATGCATCAACAGGTAGAGCCGCCACCCCCCTCCCAGCACGGCCCTCCCAGCAGCCCCTCAGCGTGTGTCCCGTGCCCGCTCACCCAGGAGGGTGGGCATCTCCTTCGCCCCAGGCACCTCAGCCCCTACCCCAGTCAGCCCTGCTGCCCTCAGTGAGGAGGCTATTGACCTCCTGAGATCCCTCACTGTTGGGCAATCTACCATTTTGAATGCCATACAGGGTGTTGAGAGGCATTTGCAACAAACAAATGCATACCTGAAGGGCATTCATTCTGGGCAGGCGGCCCAACGGAGAGCATTTCAGGCTCTGGCCTCAGCACTGATGGCAGCCATTGTCCCTGTGTCCAGCCTCCCCCCTCCAACTTCCTCCACCCCGACCCAATCCCCTGTACCTCAGCCTGTCCCAAGCACACCATCAGACTAGCATGCACACTCATCAACACACAAGAGTGGACATGGCAAACATAAGCACCACACATCCCACAAGCACTCACACAAGCACCATACCCATGCAGACACAGCAACATCCACTGCCTCCACTGTGTCCCCCTCCTCCATGCCCTCCTCCTCCCTCCCTGTCTCATCTCCACTCACACCTGCATGCACTTCATCCTCAGCCACTACCTCCATCACCAGCACGCCCATCACCACACACCGCTCACGTGCAATCACCACCCCCACTACCATGCACACATCCCCAGTGTCCTCTCCGAGTGTGTCTGTGAGCCCTCCTCCCAAAGTACACAAACCCAGGCACACACCCAGCCATCCACCTCACAACAGCCTCCGGCCCATGCACCTTCACACATATTCAGCAAATGTACACCTCCTACAACCACTACCTCTTCCTCCACTCCCAAACCCCCTCCATCTTCCCGTCCCAGTGTGTCTAAAAAACTTTTCCTGGTAAACCTTGGCCTCTTCCCTTCACCTCCCCCCTAGTCCTCCCCCTAGGGCCAAGCTTTCCAGGTCCCAGCCCAGCACCTCAGCCACCAAATCCCCAGGCACAGTGGTGCCAGCAACTGCGGGGTCATCGAGTGCGCCACCCATGAGGACTGCCAGTGTGCCACGTAGCGAGGGCAAGGACATTCCACCACCTGCCAAGGTGAAGAAGGTGCCCACATCCCAGAGGGAGAAGCCGCACCTACCAGCCACCAAGGGCTCCGCCAAAACAAAAGGGGATAGTGGCAAGACACCTGCGGCACCATCAAAGGTGGGGAAGGGACAAAAGCAGAAGAGCAGGTCAGGACGGGCACGGTGGCACCGACTGAGGGACTAGTGTCACCCCTTCTGTCCATGACTACACCAACCTGTACGGCGGCGAACACCGCAACCTGCCCCGCCACCTGCACCGCCACCAGCACCGCCACCTGCACAGCCACCTGCACCACCACTGGCACGTCTGCAACCTCAGCAACAGTCCCCAGCATCATCCCCAGTGGGCAGCCATCTGAGGCTGCCGGAGACGTCCTGCTGCATCCCTCAACAGGTGCTGACCCATGCACCACCGCCAGCACCGCGACGTGCTTAGACAGTGGCACCACCGCTGACATGGCTACCATCCCCTGTGGTCAGTCGTCCAAAGCTGGAGGAGACTTCCTAGACCCTGCCCAGCTTCCATGAGGCATGACTTCCATCACTGTTTGCACCTGCAGGTGGAAGGCGAAGCCGCAGCAGTGTGGGGGTATGTCTCTGCCTCCATGGCGTATCATGCTACCTGTTCCTAGGTAGTCTCGTGGCACACACACCCAGGTGAGGGAATGGGACCGGCCACACTGCATGTGGAGCACTCTGGGCACAATGCCCCCTCCAGAACCAGTGGAGAATCACATCCACTACATCAGTCCTTGGCAGGGTGAAGCAGTCTGGGCACAATGCCCCCTCCAGAACCAGTGGAAACTGTTATCCACTTGAGAGACTGTGGCTTTGCACTCCCTAGGATAAAGCAGTGGGCAAACCACCCACTGGAAAGACTTGAGAGACTGTGGCTTTGCACTCCCCAGGATACAGCAATGGGCAAACCACCCACTGGAAAGACTTGAGAGACTGTGGCTTTGCACTCCCCAGGATAAAGCAGTGGGCAAACCACCCACTGGAAGGACTTGAGAGACTGTGGCTTTGCACTCCTCAGGATAAAGCAGTGGGCAAACCACCCACTGGAAAGACTTGAGAGACTGTGGCTTTGCACTCCCCAGGATACAGCAATGGGCATGGAGCCCCCTCGTGCAGCAGTGGCGTCGTGCGTTTATCCGGCTGAGGTGCCACCCCTTCCCTTCCCCCTGAGGTGCCTGTTTATTTTCGATCTGATGCCCTTGCAGTGTTCTCTCCGTTTAGAGTCAGGTATCTTGTGTGGGCTTCGCCCATGCATTTTGGGACCACTTGTCCACGGACAATGATTGGTACACTCTCTGGACTTGTGTAGTTGGTGTACATATTTGTATATACTGAATTTTGAACTTTCACTATGAGATTTTTCATGATTACAATTGTTACAATCATTTATTTTTCCTTGCGTTCTTCCAGGGGGTTAGGGGGCGTATATGTAATGTTGCTGCATGTATTTGTGCGTATGGTGTTGTGGGTAAGGGTGGGGGTGGGGGTATTGCGTGTTGCGTGTGTGTGTCACTCTCTTTTCCCTCCCCTGTGTTTTAGGTGCAGTACTCACTGTGGTCGTCGACGGCGTCTGTCCTGCTCCTGATAGAGCAGGAGGAAGAGCAGCATGGGCAGGACGTGTAGTTCGGGCTCCATGGAGTCCGGGTTCCTCGTTGGGTGTCGAGAGGTGAGTTGTTTCCCTTCTGTGTACTGTTTCAGCCGTGCTTTTGATAGCGTTGGTTCCGCCCCGGAAAAGGTGGCGGATAGGCCTGTTGTGATACGGTGGGCGGTACTTTGTCCTCCACCTGTCTGTTGGCAGTGATCGCCGCGGTGTTTGTTTCCACCGCCGTGGCGGTCGGGGTGTTAAAGTGGCTGTCTGTGTTGGCATAGTCGTGATTCCATTTGTTTTACGCCGGCCTGTTGGTGGTATTACTGCCGCTTTAACACTGACCGCCAGGGTTGTAATGAGGGCCATAGTTTTTATGTGGGCAAACTCTTTATTACATTCATCACTCCTTTTGAATCTTTCACCTTTTTTAACAATATTTGCATGTTATATGTTTTCTCAGCACATATGGGAATAAATCTTGAGTATTATTCCATCAAACCCATAAACAAACATAACTGGTCTTTGCTTATGGTACAGGTGCTATATTTATGGCTTTCACTGAATTCTCTTTAAGTTCTATTTGAATTGCTGACAACTTGGGCCCAAGATAATCTACACTTTCCACAGCAAATGTGCATTTGTCAGCCCTTAATGTCATACCTTTATTTTCAAGAATAGGCAAGACACAAGCTGATTTTCTATCATGACTCAGCTTGTCCCCAGAATAAATTAATACATTGTTTTGAAAACACACAACTCCTTCTTCTCTTTTAAAAAATGATTCCATAAGCCTTTGAAAAACAGCTGAAGCTAATCCAAGAGGCATCTTATTGAAATGAAACACTGTTCCTTCTGGTGTGACAAAAGAGTTACAATTGCACCATCTCCAATTTAACACCTCCTGATAGTATGAAGTTGCCCTGTTCAACGTGATAAAATATGTAGCCCCTTTTATAAGTGAAAACATTTGTGTGATATTTGGTAAAGGATGTCTGGCGACCCAAAACCTATCATTTAGATCCCTTAAATCCACACACATGCACAATCAACCATTAGGGTTCCGTGCTAAAACAATAGGGGCTAACCATTCTGATCATTCTATTAATTCATTTAGATCTTACCCTTGAAGTTTACTTAATTCCTTACATAATTCTTCCCTCAAGGTGAGAGAAACTTTCTTTACTTTGTGTACCACAGGTTCTACTCCCTGCTAAGTTGAATTGTGTGTTTAAATCCTTTATGTTTACCAACTTTATTTGTAAACACTTTGGGAAATGTGATTTCCCACTCGGACATTTGCATTGCCCAAAAACCCATGAATACTTTATTTTTAACACTACTTGATCAATATTGTTTAGATCCAAAATTATTTCCAAGTTTCTTTGCTCCAACCATCCCAACAGTGAGGTACCATATTTAGCCACATATACAGTGGCTGGTGATTTATTCGCATTGAGAGACAAAATTGTATCAAATTCACCAATTACTTCAATGGGTTTACCTCTATATGCCACTGGTTTTATACCTGATTTCCTTCAATCAATGTTTTTGACATAAAATTGTTCCCAATCATTCATTCAAATTACCGTAAATGGTAACCCTGAATCCGCCATCATATTTACTTCTTCGTTACCCACACTTATAAAACAGTAAGGTGTTCTGACTTCAGGCATGTTCATCAAACAAACTCTGTGATTAAAATTTTTATCTAAACATTAGCACACTCTTTGATCCTCAACACACAGCTTTCATCACTAGACTCAGACGTGTTACTAGTATTTTCTTCACAGTCATTTACTGCACTCACAATTCTCACCTTCTCTCTTTCCTTTGATTTACATACTTTTGTGAAATGACCTCCAGTTTTACAATACAAGTAACTGTTATCAGTAGTTGGACAGGTTTGTGAATTTCCTAAATGTGTAAGACTACCACACCTGTAACACATCAATGGGCCTTTTCGTTAGTCATTTTCTATGTTTTACTTTACCTATTCCAGCTTTTACCTGATACATTTGCAACTACTTTGTTTTCCTGTGATATTGACATCTGAGCCATGTAAGCAGCAGTATTTTCTATACTAGACACTTACTAGTCGTAAGTAATACTTCTTGTACTTTCTTATTGTTAGTATGTTCAACCAATTGGTCACAAATTAACTCTTCCTCAAATTCTTTACAAGTTGCAGCTATAATTCTTAATGTACCTACAAAGGTTCCTATACGTTTGCCAGGTAATTGATGTTTCCTATAAAACTTGTGCCTTACCAAAATTATATTTTTGTGCACCTTGAATCTGTTGTCAAGCATCTTCATGTCAGAAGCAAACTCATCCTCTACATCACCCTCACCAACTATTACTTGTCTAGACAGGTGCCTCAAAATTTTCCTTCCATCAGTACCTAAACAATGTCTTAACAAAGCATATTTGTTTCTTATTCATTAATACGTCTCCCTCAATGACTTATATACACGCTTCAAAGCTTTCCTTCCATTGTTCCCAGTCGATATCGACATGTTCAAGACTGGGAACAAAAGCGAGTGGAGGTACGATATTATGTTGCATGACTGTAAAACTACTGTAATGTCACAAAATAAAGATATTTAGTAAATAGTAAATATGCATATTTATATATTAAAATATGCTAGAATACACTTAGTGATGGATTTGAAAACACTAATAACTGCAATGTGATGAGTGTGCGCGCCACAGAAACATGCAGTAAACATACAAAACAATTTAAAACGGTGTGATTATCACCAGAATATATGTTATACAGTTACCATAGGAATGGACATGCAATGTTGTTAAAGATGGTGTGTGTGTCACAAAATTGTCAGATATTATCATGAACGATGCCCCACAAAATTATTTCATAAGGTGTGAGTGTCACTGAATTGTCAGAAATATATATGAATGATGCCACACAATTTATTTCAGACGGTGTTTGTGTCACTGAATTGTCACCTTGTATGAATTAATAAATGGTGTGCACATCACCGAATGCACTGAACTTTAACAGTTAACGGGAATGTCTTCAAAACTGCTAGAGACTGCCGGCAGTATTTTGCAACCTTCCTGCTTTGTAGCAATGCTAATGAAATAGCATTCCACACTATGCAACTCTGGTAACTTATTCAAGATGGTGTTGAAGCATTGTTGCTATGTAACGCAATATGATGCTGCCGATAACTTGAAGGCAGCTTGCGCATAAATGTTGCTAAGCAACGCAAACTTTTCTGATGACGTCAAGCCAAAAGGAAATACACCCAAAAGTAGTCTTCTCTCACAAATCCTGAAGACAAACCTTTGCGCATGTACAGGCAAAGGACGCCTTCAGACATGCCAGCAAATCAGCCAAAGCGGAACACAGCGAAGGCAGCGAAGCAAAACTCCTCAGTTTCTCCCAGCCTATCTTGTTGTATAGCTATTCTAGCCATATTTTAGATATGTTATTTTAGCGACCTAGGCCTGCCGTTGTGCACTTTAACCCAGTTATATTTTATTCAGCATCACTTTATTTTCTAGCAATAGTTACATTCTTGTGGTGCGGTTTTATTTCTCTCTATCTCATTGTCCTTTCGCCTAGGAAAGCATTACGTTCTTAGCAGGACATTTATTTCACTTTGTGCTTTCTTCAAGGCTACAGTCAGATAGGGTTACCGACAACAATGTTATGCTGTGTCTCCAACATTCACAGAAAACCACACACTCATACGTGGGACTATTTCTTATAATGTCAACTGTTTTATTATAAAAACACTCCTTTGTCCCAAACATGTTAGAGGGAGATTGCAACCAGATGACCACGACTGTATGCTGATTGCTTCGCTACAGCTATTTGCATAGGTGGCCGATCCCCGGATCAACATGGGGAAGGTGTCTCCCTAGACTACAGGCTTTGTTATCCAGGTAAGAGGGATGATGCTTTCCCGGGAGAAAACCTGAAGGGCAGATTAAGTTTATTATGGTGTGCTCAATCATAGTGTAGAGAGAAAACATATATATCACATTATTCTTAGTGACAGGATGTGGGACTATTTTTGTGTTTCACTCTCCTCGTCACCTGCTTGCTTTTATTGTGTTTTATCATTCTAGTTATTGCAATACATGCCTTCTTATCTAAGATGTAGTTAATTCAATAAACTCTTATTGAACTATATTCTGCCTCTGTTGTCTTTGCCTGCGTGAGACCTTGGTAACTGGGAGAAAGGGATGAGACCGGATTGACCACGATTCCCCTGAGGAGTCTTTCTTGTCATTTGCCTGGTTGCCACAGTCGTCCCTGTTCTTGGACAGATATGAGGCGCTGCTAGTTAGCCGGAAACTCCGGATTAGGCCGACAGGAGTCATATGTTGTGGCATTGTAATTAGTACCCACAATCTCTGTGATTCTGCCACCCAAATCCAATAGCCTCATTCGCATAATGAGAACCTACGCGACATGGCGCCACCAACGTTTAGTCAGGCACTAATTTTCAGATCCTCCTAAGTATCTCAAGTCTCACTAAAGGCTAAAGACACCCCAATACTATATACGAAGATGTCAGTGGTGTTGAGGGTTTCCTCCTCAGCTAGATACATAGGTGGTCATTCTGACCCTGGCGGTCTTTGACCGCCAGGGCGGAGGACCGCGGGAGCACCGCCGACAGGCCGGCGGTGCTCCAATGGGGATTCCGACCGCGGCGGTAAAGCCGCGGTCGGACCGGCACCACTGGCGGGGTCCCGCCAGTGTACCGCGGCCCCATTGAATCCTCCGCGGCGGCGCAGCTTGCTGCACCGCCGCGGGGATTCCGACCCCCCCTACCGCCATCCAGATCCCGGCGGTCGGACCGCCGAGATCCGGATGGCGGTAGGGGGGGTCGCGGGGCCCCTGGGGGCCCCTGCAGTGCCCATGCCACTGGCATGGGCATTGCAGGGGCCCCCGTAAGAGGGCCCCTACATGTATTTCACTGTCTGCTGCGCAGACAGTGAAATACGCGACGGGTGCAACTGCACCCGTCGCACAGCTTCCACTCCGCCGGCTCGATTCCGAGCCGGCTTCATCGTGGAAGCCTCTTTCCCGCTGGGCTGGCTGGCGGTCTGAAGGCGACCGCCCGCCAGCCCAGCGGGAAAGTCAGAATTACCGCCGCGGTCTTTCGACCGCGGAACGGTAACCTGACGGCGGGACTTTGGCGGGCGGCCTCCGCCGCCCGCCAAGGTCAGAATGAGGGCCACAGTACCTATCTTAAGCTGTAGGTTGTTCAAGCTTGAACCTTAAAAGGATTAATCCCCACCTGGAGTCCTTATCTCTGAACATACATCTACCATTAACATGGCGAACCCACAGTGGGTGGTAATTACAGTAAATATGCGACTACCCCTTACTGCACATTCATTGGCAAATGGCCTAACGGCCCAGGGGGGTCCAGTCATATTTGTTGTTGAGGCTCATCCAGTCTACAGAATAGAAATATTTTATTCTTGGGTCACCTTTCAAGCAGCAGATGGGAACACAAACACATTTCATCATTATACACATGCAAACATACCTGCACAATACAGAGTATATGCATATCTAGAAATACCTTTATCTTATCAAGACCATAATAATTGGCTTGATGACGCCCTACCACATACAATATTACATGTTAGGTTAGGTCCTCTGAGCAATGATGGCCTGACCTGGCCCTTATTAGCCACATATACACCGCACCCTGATGCAGCAACCTTGGCGGTAGCTGAGGTCCACCGCTTATATAAAGAGCTCATGACAATATGCAGACTGTTAGTACAGTTTGTAATGCAAACACTAAATACGAACCCAGCACGTGCTGCCCCAGCGCAACCACATGCAGTTACGCCAGGCATTAACCCTGCAACTGTATATTCGATCATGGGTAAAGTACCGACCAAGCGTGTGGAAATTCCGTTTTGGTTAGCATAAAAAATAAATGTGCTGGAAGCAGTTTTTCTCCATACATGTCCTCAGAACAAACATAGAATTCTCACTATGTGTTTGCCATTCGGGACGGTTCCCACAGTTGATAACTGCAATAAATGGGGCATGGTAATTGCCACGCTCTATACTACGCACATGGTACACCAACACTTGCCAGTCTCCCGGAGGTGTTGAAACAAATTCAAGATGAATACGGAGCAACCCTGGCCCTGGATTGGGGATGCAATTAATGGGAAATTTTGCCACTGTGTCTTCAATTATATTAAGTAATCTTAAAGAGGAAGCAGTTGTACTAGCAGTGCGCATGCGGCTCTGGGATGTTCCTTTATAGGATCAAGAACATGAGCTACCAAAGATTATTGCTGAGACATACTCTAGTATTGGTCAAGACAGTCTGGGGGCCAGACCTATTAAACCACAATTTCAAGGTAGACCTAAAAAAGAATCTACCAAGCAAACGCCTGAATGTTCTAAAAAAAAAGCTGGGATAAATAACAACAAACACCTAAGAAAGAAAGTGGAGAATTTCCACATGCAGAGACCCCACAGAATATATATAATCTTAGAAATAGAGATAACATAAAAACGCCTGACAGATATTGATATACTGATATATGCCAATCTCGTTCCTTTAATGACTCACCGGAAAAATGCAACGAGAGAGGAGAGGTGGGCGATCAGAGCAGCAAACCGAGTACGTGAAACCAAGAAAGGACTCACAACGCTCGTCAGAAGATTCAATTAAAAAAGATGAGAAACTTCCTCAACAAAAAGCACAATTTAAAAAGAAAAAAGTGGCAGCGGTTATGATACACCATACCACTCAGGAAGAGGGCTTTACTGAAGAACAGGAAGTGGGCACTGGCACTGCTAGACAGTGCGGCAGAGGTCACAATAGTTCACCAGGATCTTAAAAAGCATCTGGAGGTGAAAGCAACTGATGACTTCTTACAAGTTAAGACTGCGGGCATGAGTGTCTCCACACCCGATAGGGTGTATAAAGTAACTATCCAGTTAGAAGGAGACATTGAATGAATAATGGACGCTATCATTTGGGACAAACGTTGTTTCCATTTATGATATTTTGCTAGCTGAAATGGATTGGCCACCAGGATTTGGCTGCGATCTCCCTTATGGAGAGGAGGTTATGGAAAAATCCTTCTCGCCCCTTGTTCTCAGAAAGTTCATTGAAATGTATGCCATTGATTGGGCATTGGCACTGGCACCTACATTATATCGCAATCACGTAGGGTGGGACAAAGATCCCCCTACCACGTAATACCAATAAAATCCACAGCCCAACCTCAAATACAATATCCAATAAAGTATGAAGCTAAAGCACCTGCGATGGAAATACTCAACCAATTAAAGTACCAGGGTGTAATCGGACCCTCGGAATCATCAATGAACCCACTATTTCCAGTTGCTAAATCTGACCATTCATATAGAATAGTGTTAGACTATAGACATTTAAAAAGTCACACATGTACATTTGTAATACAGAATGCACACAGCACAGCTCTTATGAACAACATAGTGCAAAATACAAGATGACCCTGGACATATCCAATGGGTTTTTCTGCCAAAACATAGCGCCTGAAAGTAGGGACTTAACATGTTTCAGCACCCTCGGCTGTCAGAAAAATTCTGAAGACTCCCACAAGGGTACAAGAACAGCTCAGGACTGTTCTCAGCTTGTGTAACATCTATTCTACATATGTGGATGACATCTATCTCACAGACGACGACCTCATGCAACATATAAGTAGGCTAGCCCGCATTGTTGTAGTATTTGCCAAAATTGGCTACAAGTTCAATTGAAAAAAAACAAAAATAGCCTTCCTTAGTGTCCTATTTTTGGGATACGAATTGTCGGACGAAGGCAAGAGCTTGGTGCCCCCATTTTTAGAGAAATGTGCACAACTACAACCACCAAACACAATAAAAAAACTTTAGTCAGTGTTGGTCTTTTTTAAGTTGGTCTTTTGGCAGAACATACATCCCAGACTATGCACAACACATTAAACCATTATACGACTTAATACGTCCTTACTTTACCAGCAAATTCTGGACAGTTGAACATACATGCATCCTTAAAGAACTACAGAAAGACATGCTTGAAGCAAAACATTTACACACAAGGGCCAATAAAAAACACTGGGTCATCAGAGTAATTGCTGGTGCCATTGGTTTCACATATGTGACATTCAATGAGGGTGCGGCAGTCCCAGTTGCATACAAATCACATTTATACTCTACAGCTGAACAACCCTTTGCACCCGCTGAGAAAATACTCACTGCTGTTTAGATGGTGGTCCTTAAAGAGAGACCTCTGGCACGGGGAAAACGCATCATTGTCGTATCTCCCATTCCAGCCCTTAAGGCTGTTATCAAAGCGAGCATTCCTAACGCTAAAGCATTACATCCACGTTGGATCCAATGGGCAACGTCTCTGACGCCCACTGATGTTGATTATGTTTTTGACTCCAAATTAGAGACACAAGAATGTTTACAATATGTACTGAATATCCAGTTCCAGCAAACACACTGTCTATTGAACAATATCAAATAATCGTGTTTACTAATGGTTCAGCACAACCAGCAATAGGCACCAAACACCAATACTCTGCTGGTTGCACAGTCGTGAGTGGCAACATGAAGGATGACAAGTTCCATCCACAAAATACTTACACGCAGACTCTAGGGGACTGCACTGCACAACTTGCAGAGCTTAAGGCTCTGGTGATGGCACTGGAGCATACGGATCCTGAGCAGATGACATTGATTGTCTGTGATTCGTACTATTGTGTCCAGCCCTTCAATGAATATCTGCATTACTGGTGCCAAAAAGGGTTCAGAGATTCAAAAGGAAACACCATTAAACGCAGACTTCTGTGGGGGAAAGTAGCTGACCTGGAAGAAATGCTACCTAACGTCCATGTTGTACACACATTACAGCCATACCAACTCCAGATGGGATTGTTTGGGATAAAGTCTCATTTGATATATATGGCCCAACGGAGGTCATTCAAGTACCATATGTATTCAAACTTTCTATGAACGATGCAATTACACCCGGCATGGTTTCTGATGACTGGGATGTGAAAACTGTTGATGCTATGATGACAGGTTTACAGTATTATACAGTATTTGAAAATGAAGATGTCTACCAATCCAAAGAAAATTATGGAGATATGTTCTTTTATAATTATTATGGACATTATTTCATTCACAGATCAAGTACCCAAAAGACTATTTTTAAATACACACAATGGGAACAATGCCCGACTTCACTAGTGGGCAGTTTCAAAATGTATACTGAAAGGTTTGCATATTTTTCTGGGCATAATGTTAAAAATGCTGAATCATATTATTTCAAATTGCCAGTAATGGAAAGTCAACATCTTTTATTGACAGATACAAAATTAATTTATTCTGACTCCTTTGTTTCCCATTTGGCTATAGAAGGTTATGAGTACTGGTTGAAGTCGATTGACTTAAAAAGGGTGTGGGGAACTAAAGATTGGCAAACAAGAGGAAAGGAAGCTTTATTTAGAGCATGCCTGATACCTGTTCAAATTATATTTTTTAACAAAACAGTACAACAAACCAATTGTTTAGGCTTAGCAAATATTAAGGAATTGAATGCACCCAGTATTCCAGCTCCCGAAAATCTTTACAAAGGGCAAAAATATATAAATGCATCTGAAGATCAGCTCGATGAATGGGTCCAGATTGGAGCATTTAACACATCACTTTCACGTCCAGGTGGGTGGTTATTGTGGCCAGTAGACACCAATGGGTGCCATACACGTTTTATCAACTCCATGGAGAATTTTTGAACAAATAGGGCGGACCCTCGCTATGTGTCTTCAGAACACTCGGTATAGTGACAACATACAGTGTAGGAAAACTATGCCAGCAATGGTTGAAAAGTTCCTCATTGGATGCTGTTAAAGAACACCTCACTCTCCAGTCTAATTAAACTGATTACCAGGATTTTCTGTTAGGCCCCAGAAGACAACGCAGAAAACGCTTCTTATATGCAGCATATAATGACATTTGGAAGCTGTCCCATCAAGGAAGGGCTGCCCAGGTAAGGCAAATAGAGCAGGATAATTTACAAAAAGCATTAGCTTGTGTAGATAATGGGATCAACACCTTGTCCGACCGGATATACACCTTAAACAACATTGTATCCTCTACAATAGACATAGTACAGAGTGATATGTCATTTTTACAACATGGACAAAGTCAGCTAAGATCCATTATGCAGTTAGGTTGGACACTACAAATGCTAAAGGCAGGTCGCATTACCTGGCAACAGGTGAGCACAAGGGATATTTTCATAACATTAAATTTAAACCAAAAACAACAACAAATGGCCAAGAAGGAAGCGACTTACGCCATGCTAAACATTGAGAAATTAGAAAAGTTGCCTTTTACTGTGGCTGAAATACCATCTGCTGAATGGCTAATACACAGGGTTATAAATCTGCCTCTTTCAACACTTCAATTTACATCCTGTTTGAAACACATTCCAGTAGGCAGATATGAAAGGTTGGGATATAGTTACATACACGAGGTGTGGGATCTTTCCTTCACGTATAAATGTTTCAATGGCATGAAAGAGGTCTTTCTTAGTGGTAGTGAATGTGAGACTTCTGTGAGCCATTCGATGGTTTGTAAACAGCTGCCCTTGC
Source organism: Pleurodeles waltl (assembly GCF_031143425.1). Lineage (NCBI taxonomy): Eukaryota > Metazoa > Chordata > Amphibia > Caudata > Salamandridae > Pleurodeles > Pleurodeles waltl. Next base: position 72,189,881 of record NC_090444.1, on the reverse strand, counting down.
ACGGGGTATGAAATGCCTCGGCAGCGAACTTGGCTTGTTATCTGAAGGGAGTTCCAGTCCCCTTGATTAGACCTGCATTCTAGGTGCTCTCCAGCAGCTAAGTGCTCCTTAACAGTGAGAGCTGTTGTGGAATGCAAGCCGGAATAGCTTATGTCATTTTGGTCTCCCAAATTGTTACATGTTGCGGCAATTACCTTTTCCCTCCTACACATCTTAGAGGAGTAGCAGAAATGTGGCCTCATATTGCTACTTCTGATGTAAATTTTGACAAGCTGAGCAGACTCAAGGCTTTATTGTTTCAAAGTAATTTGAAAAGAAAGACCCCAGGGGAAGCGCTAAATTCTCCACCACTCAACACTCTACTAAAACACGCATACATCCAAATGATCAATCTTAATGAAGGAATATCTCAAAAATTATTTAATAAATAATCCCAAATACAACAAAAAACATCACAACTAAAAAAGCCCCCACCTGCTCCACAAGGAACTACTAGAGGAAGTTTAAGCTAAAACAAAATATTATGGGAGAAAAAAACACAAGATATCCTCATAGTCTATCATCCAATACTGTCCCAAATTTGGTATATACTGGCCAACTGATTCATGCACCAAGTTCTGAATCAATTTTAGGCCAATTCCAATGGGTCGAGCAATCCAAATTACATTGACGCATTCTGTGGTCTTTCACAGTCCTTTCACCACCTTCTTCAGGAGGATTATATATTCTCCCAACACAATTAATCCATATCTGTACAAAAATCAAGATGAACAAAAAAATACATAAACTCCCGATTTTCCTACACTCCCCATGCATCTAAAACCTTTAAAAAAAATATATATATATATATTAGCCATTATTAAACGCCCCCCTCCAAGCTGACCATAACTCCATGAGGAGATGACACTTATTCCTTTATTAAAACATCACATCAAAAACCAAGGTGAGCAATCAATCATGTTAGAGTATTCTCCCATAAACCCACACAATCATATCCTCATCACTAAACCACACCACTCACCTGCATCCAATATAAATCATAAAGGCATAAACTCACTCGTCGTCACCAAAGTATATCCACATCCAGTGAGTTTCTTTTACTTCTCTTTTGCTTATGGACGGATCACTTCTATACGGGTAAAACAAATTAATATACAATTATCGTCACATCATTAGGACCATATTATTCTACAGGTCCCCATTATCTCTTTATTCTTCTTTTTCTTCTTTATTCCACATAACCCACCCACCACCTGCGAGGCCCATCTCTCAACGCAGGGTAATGGTGTGCATAAGCACAATCGGTATGAGGTGGTAACTAGCAATGGCTATATTATTATTTTTAATCGCCCAGTGTTATCCACATAACTTACCATATGTTCCACTTAATCGTTAAATTCCTTTAACTATTTAACCCCTTCGCTGCCAGGCCTTTTCCCCCTCCTGTGCCAGGCCTTTTTTTGCCTATTTGGGGCATTTCGCACTTAGGCCCTCATAACTTTTTGTCCGCATAAGCTAACCAAGCCAAATTTGCGTCCTTTTTTTCCAACATCCTAGGGATTCTAGAGGTACCCAGACTTTGTGGGTTCCCCTGAAGGAGGCCAAGAAATTGGCCAAAATACAGGGAAAATTTTGTTTTTTTCAAAAAAATTGGAAAAAGTGGCTTCAGAAGAAGGCTTGTGGTTTTTCCCCTGAAAATGGCATCAACAAAGGGTTTGTGGTGCTAAACTCAGCAGCTTCCCAGCTTTCAGGAACAGGCAGACTTGAATCAGAAAACCCAATTTTTCAACACAATTTTGGCATTTTACTGGGACATACCCCATTTTTGCAATTTTTTGTGCTTTCAGCCTCCTTCCAGTCAGTGACAGAAATGGGCATGAAACCAATGCTGGATCCCAGAAACCTAAACATTTCTGAAAAGTAGACAAAATTCTGAATTCAGCAAGGGGTCATTTGTGTAGATCCTACAAGGGTTTCCTACAGAAAATAACAACTGAAAAAGAAAAATATTGAAATTGAGGTGAAAAAAACATAAATGTTTCTCTACGTTTTACTCTGTAACTTTTCCCTGCAATGTCAGATTATCGAAAGCAATATACCGTTACGTCTGCTGGACTCCTCTGGTTGCGGGATATATAGGGCTTGTAGGTTCATCAAGAACCCTAGGTACCCAGAGCCAATAAATGAGCTGCACCCTGCAGTGCGTTTTCATTCTATACCGGGTATACAGCAAATCATTTGCTGAAATATAAAGAGTAAAAAATTGCTATCAAGAAAACCTTTGTATTTCCAAAAAGGGCACAAGATAAGGTGTTGAGGAGCAGTGGTTATTTGCACATCTCTGAATTCCGGGGAGACCATAATAGCATGTGAATTACAGGGCATTTCTCTAATAGATGTCTTTTTTACACACTCTCCTATATTTGGAAGGAAAAAATGTAGAGAAAGACAAGGGGCAATAACACTTGTTTTGCTAATCTATGTTCCCCCAAGTCTCCCGATAAAAATGATACCTCACTTGTGTGGGTAGGCCTAGCGCCCGCGACAGGAAACGCCCCAAAGCGCAACGTGGACACATCCAAATTTTTTAAAGAAAACAGAGGTGTTTTTTGCGAAGTGCCTACCTGTAGATTTTGGCCTCTAGCTCAGCCGGCACCTAGGGAAACCTACCAAACCTGTGCATTTCTGAAAACTAGAGACCTAGGGAAATCTAAGGAGGGGTAACTTGCGGGGCTCGGACCAGGTTCTGTTACCCAGAATCCTTTGCAAACCTCAAAATTTGGCTAAAAAAACACATGTTCCTCACATTTCTGTGGCAGAAAGTTCTGGAATCTGAGAGGAGCCACAAATTTCCTTTCACCCAGCGTTCCCCCAAGTCTCCCGATAAAAATGATACCTCACTTGTGTTGGTAGGCCTAGCGCCTGCGACAGGAAACGCCCCAAAGCGCAACGTGGACACATCAAAGTTTTTGGAAGAAAACAGAGGTGTTTTTTGCGAAGTGCCTACCTGTAGATTTTGGCCTCTAGCTCAGCCGGCACCTAGGGAAACCTACCAAACCTGTGCATTTCTGAAAACTAGAGACCTCGGGGAATCCAAGATGGGGTGACTTGCGGGGCTCGGACCAGGTTCTGTTACCCAGAATCCTTTGCAAACCTCAAAATTTGGCTAAAAAAACACATGTTCCTCTAATTTCTGTGGCAGAAAGTTCTGGAATCTGAGATGAGACACAAATTTCCTTCCACCCAGCGTTCCCCCAAGTCTCCCGATAAAAATGATACCTCACTTGTGTGGGTAGGCCTAGCGCCCGCGACAGGAGACGCCCCAAAGCGCAACGTGGACACATCCACATTTTTGGAAGAAAACAGAGGTGTTTTTTGCGAAGTGCCTACCTGTAGATTTTGGCCTCTAGCTCAGCCGGCACCTAGGGAAACCTACCAAACCTGTGCATTTCTGAAAACTAGAGACCTAGGGGAATCTAAGGAGGGGTGACTTGCGGGGCTCGGACCAGGTTCTGTTACTCAGAATCGTTTGCAAACATCAAAATTTGGCTAAAAAACCACATGTTCCTCACATTTCTGTGGCAGAAAGTTCTGGAATCTGAGAGGAGCCACAAATTTCCTTCCACCCAGCATTCCCCCAAGTCTCCCGATAAAAATGATACCTCACTTGTGTGGGTACACCTAGCGCCCGCGACAGAAAACGCCCCAAAGCGCAACGTGGACACATCCAAATTTTTGGAAGAAAACAGAGGTGTTTTTTGCGAAGTGCCTACCTGTAGATTTTGGCCTCTAGCTCAGCCGGCACCTAGGGAAACCTACCAAACCTGTGCATTTCTGAAAACTAGAGACCTAGGGGAATCCAAGATGGGGTGACTTGCGGGGCTCGGACCAGGTTCTGTTACCCAGAATCCTTTGCAAACCTCAAAATTTGGCTAAAAAAACACATGTTCCTCACATTTCTGTGGCAGAAAGTTCTGGAATCTGAGAGGAGCCACAAATTTCCTTTCACCCAGCGTTCCCCCAAGTCTCCCGATAAAAATGATACCTCACTTGTGTTGGTAGGCCTAGCGCCTGCGACAGGAAACGCCCCAAAGCGCAACGTGGACACATCAAAGTTTTTGGAAGAAAACAGAGGTGTTTTTTGCGAAGTGCCTACCTGTAGATTTTGGCCTCTAGCTCAGCCGGCACCTAGGGAAACCTACCAAACCTGTGCATTTCTGAAAACTAGAGACCGAGGGGAATCCAAGATGGGGTGACTTGCGGGGCTCGGACCAGGTTCTGTTACCCAGAATCCTTTGCAAACCTCAAAATTTGGCTAAAAAAACACATGTTCCTCTAATTTCTGTGGCAGAAAGTTCTGGAATCTGAGATGAGACACAAATTTCCTTCCACCCAGCGTTCCCCCAAGTCTCCCGATAAAAATGATACCTCACTTGTGTGGGTAGGCCTAGCGCCCGCGACAGGAGACGCCCCAAAGCGCAACGTGGACACATCCAAATTTTTGGAAGAAAACAGAGGTGTTTTTTGCGAAGTGCCTACCTGTAGATTTTGGCCTCTAGCTCAGCCGGCACCTAGGGAAACCTACCAAACCTGTGCATTTCTGAAAACTAGAGACCTAGGGGAATCTAAGGAGGGGTGACTTGCGGGGCTCGGACCAGGTTCTGTTACCCAGAATCGTTTGCAAACATCAAAATTTGGCTAAAAAACCACATGTTCCTCAAATTTCTGTGGCAGAAAGTTCTGGAATCTGAGAGGAGCCACAAATTTCCTTCCACCCAGCATTCCCCCAAGTCTCCCGATAAAAATGATACCTCACTTGTGTGGGTACACCTAGCGCCCGCGACAGAAAACGCCCCAAAGCGCAACGTGGACACATCCAAATTTTTGGAAGAAAACAGAGGTGTTTTTTGCGAAGTGCCTACCTGTAGATTTTGGCCTCTAGCTCAGCCGGCACCTAGGGAAACCTACCAAACCTGTGCATTTCTGAAAACTAGAGACCTAGGGGAATCCAAGATGGGGTGACTTGCGGGGCTCGGACCAGGTTCTGTTACCCAGAATCCTTTGCAAACCTCAAAATTTGGCTAAAAAAACACATGTTCCTCACATTTCTGTGGCAGAAAGTTCTGGAATCTGAGAGGAGCCACAAATTTCCTTCCACCCAGCGTTCCCCCAAGTCTCCCGATAAAAATCATACCTCACTTGTGTGGGTAGGCCTAGCGCCCGCGACAGGAGACGTCCCAAAGCGCAACGTGGACACATCCAAATTTTTGGAAGAAAACAGAGGTGTTTTTTGCGAAGTGCCTACCTGTAGATTTTGGCCTCTAGCTCAGCCGGCACCTAGGGAAACCTACCAAACCTGTTCATTTCTGAAAACTAGAGACCTAGGGGAATCCAAGATGGGGTGACTTGTGGGTCTCGGACCAGGTTCTGTTACCCAGAATCCTTTGCAAACCTCAAAATTTGGCTAAAAAAACACATGTTCCTCACATTTCTGTGGCAGAAAGTTCTGGAATCTGAGAGGAGCCACAAATTTCCTTCCACCCAGCGTTCCCCCAAGTCTCCCGATAAAAATGATACCTCACTTGTGTGGGTAGGCCTAGCGCCCGCGACAGGAAACGCCCCAAAGCGCAACGTGGACACATCGAAATTTTGGGAAGAAAACAGAGGTGTTTTTTGCGAAGTGCTTACCTGTAGATGTTGGCCTCTAGCTCAGCCGGTTCCTAGGGAATCCTACCAAACCTGTGCATTTCTGAAAACTAGAGAACTAGGGGAATCTAAGGAGGGGTGACTTGCGGGGCTCGGACCAGGTTCTGTTACCCAGAATCCTTTGCAAACCTCAAAATATGGCTAAAAAACACATGTTCCTCACATTTCTGTGGCAGAAAGTTCTGGAATCTGAGAGGAGCCACAAATTTCCTTCCACCCAGCGTTCCCCCAAGTCTCCCGATAAAAATGATACCTCACTTGTGTGGGTAAGCCTAGCGCCCGCGACACGAAACGCCCCAAAGCGCAACGTGGACACATCCAAATTTTGGGAAGAAAACAGAGGTGTTTTTTGCGAAGTGCCTATCTGTAGATTTTGGCCTCTAGCTCAGCCGGCACCTAGGGAAACCTACCAAACCTGTGCATTTCTGAAAACTAGAGACGTAGGGGAATCTAAGGAGGGGTGACTTGCGGGGCTCGGACCAGGTTCTGTTACCCAGAATCCTTTGCAAACCTCAAAATTTGGCTAAAAAAACACATGTTCCTCACATTTCTGTGGCAGAAAGTTCTGGAATCTGAGATGAGACACAAATTTTCTTCCACCCAGCGTTCCCCCATGTCTCCCAATAAAAATGATACCTCACTTGTGTGGGTAGGCCTAGCGCCCGCGACAGGAGACGCCCCAAAGCGCAACGTGGACACATCCAAATTTTTGGAAGAAAACAGAGGTGTTTTTTGCGAAGTGCCTACCTGTAGATTTTGGCCTCTAGCTCAGCCGGCACCTAGGGAAACCTACCAAACCTGTGCATTTCTGAAAACTAGAGACCTAGGGTATCTAAGGAGGGGTGACTTGCGGGGCTCGGACCAGGTTCTGTTACCCAGAATCCTTTGCAAACCTCAAAAATTTGGCTAAAAAAACACATGTTCCTCACATTTCTGTGGCAGAAAGTTCTGGAATCTGAGAGGAGCCACAAATTTCCTTCCACCCAGCGTTCCCCCAAGTCTCCCGATAAAAATGATACCTCACTTGTGTGGGTAGCCCTAGCGCCTGCGACAGGAAACGCCCCAAAGCGCAACGTGGACACATCCACATTTTTGGAAGAAAACAGAGGTGTTTTTTGCGAAGTGCCTACCTGTAGATTTTGGCCTCTAGCTCAGCCGGCACCTAGGGAAACCTACCAAACCTGTTCATTTCTGAAAACTAGAGACCTAGGGGAATCCAAGATGGGGTGACTTGCGGGGCTCGGACCAGGTTCTGTTACCCAGAATCCTTTGCAAACCTCAAAATTTGGCTAAAAAAACACATGTTCCTCACATTTCTGTGGCAGAAAGTTCTGGAATCTGAGAGGAGCCACAAATTTCCTTCCACCCAGCGTTCCCCCAAGTCTCCCGATAAAAATCATACCTCACTTGTGTGGGTAGGCCTAGCGCCCGCGACAGGAGACGCCCCAAAGCGCAACGTGGACACATCCAAATTTTTGGAAGAAAACAGAGGTGTTTTTTGCGAAGTGCCTACCTGTAGATTTTGGCCTCTAGCTCAGCCGGCACCTAGGGAAACCTACCAAACCTGTTCATTTCTGAAAACTAGAGACCTAGGGGAATCCAAGATGGGGTGACTTGTGGGTCTCGGACCAGGTTCTGTTACCCAGAATCCTTTGCAAACCTCAAAATTTGGCTAAAAAAACACATGTTCCTCACATTTCTGTGGCAGAAAGTTCTGGAATCTGAGAGGAGCCACAAATTTCCTTCCACCCAGCGTTCCCCCAAGTCTCCCGATAAAAATGATACCTCACTTGTGTGGGTAGGCCTAGCGCCCGCGACAGGAAACGCCCCAAAGCGCAACGTGGACACATCGAAATTTTGGGAAGAAAACAGAGGTGTTTTTTGCGAAGTGCTTACCTGTAGATGTTGGCCTCTAGCTCAGCCGGTTCCTAGGGAATCCTACCAAACCTGTGCATTTCTGAAAACTAGAGAACTAGGGGAATCTAAGGAGGGGTGACTTGCGGGGCTCGGACCAGGTTCTGTTACCCAGAATCCTTTGCAAACCTCAAAATATGGCTAAAAAACACATGTTCCTCACATTTCTGTGGCAGAAAGTTCTGGAATCTGAGAGGAGCCACAAATTTCCTTCCACCCAGCGTTCCCCCAAGTCTCCCGATAAAAATGATACCTCACTTGTGTGGGTAAGCCTAGCGCCCGCGACACGAAACGCCCCAAAGCGCAACGTGGACACATCCAAATTTTGGGAAGAAAACAGAGGTGTTTTTTGCGAAGTGCCTATCTGTAGATTTTGGCCTCTAGCTCAGCCGGCACCTAGGGAAACCTACCAAACCTGTGCATTTCTGAAAACTAGAGACGTAGGGGAATCTAAGGAGGGGTGACTTGCGGGGCTCGGACCAGGTTCTGTTACCCAGAATCCTTTGCAAACCTCAAAATTTGGCTAAAAAAACACATGTTCCTCACATTTCTGTGGCAGAAAGTTCTGGAATCTGAGATGAGACACAAATTTTCTTCCACCCAGCGTTCCCCCATGTCTCCCAATAAAAATGATACCTCACTTGTGTGGGTAGGCCTAGCGCCCGCGACAGGAGACGCCCCAAAGCGCAACGTGGACACATCCAAATTTTTGGAAGAAAACAGAGGTGTTTTTTGCGAAGTGCCTACCTGTAGATTTTGGCCTCTAGCTCAGCCGGCACCTAGGGAAACCTACCAAACCTGTGCATTTCTGAAAACTAGAGACCTAGGGTATCTAAGGAGGGGTGACTTGCGGGGCTCGGACCAGGTTCTGTTACCCAGAATCCTTTGCAAACCTCAAAATTTGGCTAAAAAAACACATGTTCCTCACATTTCTGTGGCAGAAAGTTCTGGAATCTGAGAGGAGCCACAAATTTCCTTCCACCCAGCGTTCCCCCAAGTCTCCCGATAAAAATGATACCTCACTTGTGTGGGTAGCCCTAGCGCCTGCGACAGGAAACGCCCCAAAGCGCAACGTGGACACATCCACATTTTTGGAAGAAAACAGAGGTGTTTTTTGCGAAGTGCCTACCTGTAGATTTTGGCCTCTAGCTCAGCCGGCACCTAGGGAAACCTACCAAACCTGTTCATTTCTGAAAACTAGAGACCTAGGGGAATCCAAGATGGGGTGACTTGCGGGGCTCGGACCAGGTTCTGTTACCCAGAATCCTTTGCAAACCTCAAAATTTGGCTAAAAAAACACATGTTCCTCACATTTCTGTGGCAGAAAGTTCTGGAATCTGAGAGGAGCCACAAATTTCCTTCCACCCAGCGTTCCCCCAAGTCTCCCGATAAAAATGATACCTCACTTGTGTGGGTAGGCCTAGCGCCCGCGACAGGAAACGCCCCAAAGCGCAACGTGGACACATCCAAATTTTGGGAAGAAAACAGAGGTGTTTTTTGCGAAGTGCTTACCTGTAGATGTTGGCCTCTAGCTCAGCCGGTTCCTAGGGAATCCTACCAAACCTGTGCATTTCTGAAAACTAGAGAACTAGGGGAATCTAAGGAGGGGTGACTTGCGGGGCTCGGACCAAGTTCTGTTACCCAGAATCCTTTGCAAACCTCAAAATATGGCTAAAAAACACATGTTCCTCACATTTCTGTGGCAGAAAGTTCTGGAATCTGAGAGGAGCCACAAATTTCCTTCCACCCAGCGTTCCCCCAAGTCTCCCGATAAAAATGATACCTCACTTGTGTGGGTAAGCCTAGCGCCCGCGACACGAAACGCCCCAAAGCGCAACGTGGACACATCCAAATTTTGGGAAGAAAACAGAGGTGTTTTTTGCGAAGTGCCTACCTGTAGATTTTGGCCTCTAGCTCAGCCGGCACCTAGGGAAACCTACCAAACCTGTGCATTTCTGAAAACTAGAGACGTAGGGGAATCTAAGGAGGGGTGACTTGCGGGGCTCGGACCAGGTTCTGTTACCCAGAATCCTTTGCAAACCTCAAAATTTGGCTAAAAAAACACATGTTCCTCACATTTCTGTGGCAGAAAGTTCTGGAATCTGAGATGAGACACAAATTTTCTTCCACCCAGCGTTCCCCCATGTCTCCCGATAAAAATGATACCTCACTTGTGTGGGTAGGCCTAGCGCCCGCGACAGGAGACGCCCCAAAGCGCAACGTGGACACATCCAAATTTTTGGAAGAAAACAGAGGTGTTTTTTGCGAAGTGCCTACCTGTAGATTTTGGCCTCTAGCTCAGCCGGCACCTAGGGAAACCTACCAAACCTGTGCATTTCTGAAAACTAGAGACCTAGGGTATCTAAGGAGGGGTGACTTGCGGGGCTCGGACCAGGTTCTGTTACCCAGAATCCTTTGCAAACCTCAAAATTTGGCTAAAAAAACACATGTTCCTCACATTTCTGTGGCAGAAAGTTCTGGAATCTGAGAGGAGCCACAAATTTCCTTCCACCCAGCGTTCCCCCAAGTCTCCCGATAAAAATGATACCTCACTTGTGTGGGTACGCCTATCGCCCGCGACAGGAGACGCCCCAAAGGGCAACGTGGACACATCCAAATTTTTGGAAGAAAACAGAGGTGTTTTTTGCGAAGTGCCTACCTGTAGATTTTGGCCTCTAGCTCAGCCGGCACCTAGGGAAACCTACCAAACCTGTGCATTTCTGAAAACTAGAGACCTAGGGGAATCTAAGGAGGGGTGACTTGCGGGGCTCGGACCAGGTTCTGTTACCCAGAATCCTTTGCAAACCTCAAAATTTGGCTAAAAAAACACATGTTCCTCACATTTCTGTGGCAGAAAGTTCTGGAATCTGAGAGTAGCCACAAATTTCCTTCCACCCAGTGTTCCCCCAAGTCTCCCGATAAAAATGATATCTCACTTGTGTGGGTAGGCCTAGCGCCCGCGACAGGAAACGCCCCAAAGCGCAGCGTGGACACATCCAAATTTTGGGAAGAAAACAGAGGTGTTTTTTGCGAAGTGCCTACCTGTAGATTTTGGCCTCTAGCTCAGCCGGCACCTAGGGAAACCTACCAAACCTGTGCATTTCTGAAAACTAGAGACATAGGGGAATCTAAGGAGGGGTGACTTGCGGGTCTCAGACCAGGTTCTGTTAACCAGAATCCTTTGCAAACCTCAAAATTTGGCTAAAAAAACACATGTTCCTCTCATTTCTGTGGCAGAAAGTTCTGGAATCTGAGAGGAGCCACAAATTTCCTTCCACCCAGCGTTCCCCCAAGTCTCCCGATAAAAATGATACCTCACTTGTGTGGGTAGCCCTAGCGCCTGCGACAGGAAACGCCCCAAAGCGCAACGTGGACACATCCAAATTTTTGGAAGAAAACAGAGGTGTTTTTTGCGAAGTGCCTACCTGTAGATTTTGGCCTCTAGCTCAGCCGGCACCTAGGGAAACCTACCAAACCTGTGCATTTCTGAAAACTAGAGACCTAGGGGAATCCAAGATGGGGTGACTTGCGGGGCTCGGACCAGGTTCTGTTACCCAGAATCCTTTGCAAACCTCAGAATTTGGCTAAAAAAACACATGTTCCTCACATTTCTGTGGCAGAAAGTTCTGGAATCTGAGAGGAGCCACAAATTTCCTTCCACCCAGCGTTCCCCCAAGTCTCCCGATAAAAATCATACCTCACTTGTGTGGGTAGGCCTAGCGCCCGCGACAGGAGACGCCCCAAAGCGCAACGTGGACACATCCACATTTTTGGAAGAAAACAGAGGTGTTTTTTGCGAAGTGCCTACCTGTAGATTTTGGCCTCTAGCTCAGCCGGCACCTAGGGAAACCTACCAAACCTGTGCATTTCTGAAACCTAGAGACCTAGGGGAATCTAAGGAGGGGTGACTTGCGGGGCTCGGACCAGGTTCTGTTACCCAGAATCCTTTGTAAACCTCAAAATTTGGCTAAAAAAACACATGTTCCTCACATTTCTGTGGCCGAAAGTTCTGGAATCTGAGATGAGACACAAATTTCCTTCCACCCAGCGTTCCCCCAAGTCTCCCGATAAAAATGATACCTCACTTGTGTGGGTAGGCCTAGCGCCCGCGACAGGAGACGCCCCAAAGCGCAACGTGGACACATCCAAATTTTTGGAAGAAAACAGAGGTGTTTTTTGCGAAGTGCCTACCTGTAGATTTTGGCCTCTAGCTCAGCCGGCACCTAGGGAAACCTACCAAACCTGTGCATTTCTGAAAACTAGAGACCTAGGGGAATCTAAGGAGGGGTGACTTGCGGGGCTCGGACCAGGTTCTGTTACCCAGAATCCTTTGCAAACCTCAAAATTTGGCTAAAAAAACACATGTTCCTCACATTTCTGTGACAGAAAGTTCTGGAATCTGAGAGGAGCCACAAATTTCCTTCCACCCAGCGTTCCCCCAAGTCTCCCGATAAAAATGATACCTCACTTGTGTGGGTACGCCTAGCGCCCGCGACAGGAAACGCCCCAAAGCGCAACGTGGACACATCCAAATTTTTGGAAGAAAACAGAGGTGTTTTTTGCGAAGTGCCTACCTGTAGATTTTGGCCTCTAGCTCAGCCGGCACCTAGGGAAACCTACCAAACCTGTGCATTTCTGAAAACTAGAGACCTAGGGGAATCTAAGGAGGGGTGACTTGCGGGGCTCGGACCAGGTTCTGTTACCCAGAATCCTTTGCAAACCTCAAAATTTGGCTAAAAAAACACATGTTCCTCACATTTCTGTGGCAGAAAGTTCTGGAATCTGAGAGGAGCCACAAATGTCCTTCCACCCAGCGTTCCCCCAAGTCTCCCGATAAAAATGATACCTCACTTGTGTGGGTAGGCCTAGCGCCCGCGACAGGAAACGCCCCAAAGGGCAACGTGGACACATCCAAATTTTTGGAAGAAAACAGAGATGTTTTTTGCGAAGTGCCTACCTGTAGATTTTGGCCTCTAGCTCAGCCGGCACCTAGGGAAACCTACCAAACCTGTGCATTTCTGAAAACTAGAGACCTAGGGGAATCTAAGGAGGGGTGACTTGTGGGCTCGGACTAGGTTCTGTTACCCAGAATCCTTTGCAAACCTCAAAATTTGGCTAAAAAAACACATGTTCCTCTCATTTCTGTGGCAGAAAGTTCTGGAATCTGAGAGGAGCCACAAATTTCCTTCGACTCAGCGTTCCCCCAAGTCTCCCGATAAAAATGATACCTCACTTGTGTGGGTAGGCCTAGCGCCCGCGACAGGAAACGCCCCAAAGCGCAACGTGGACACATCCAAATTTTGGGAAGAAAACAGAGGTGTTTTTTGCGAAGTGCCTAACTGTAGATTTTGGCCTCTAGCTCAGCCCGCACCTAGGGAAACCTACCAAACCTGTTCATTTCTGAAAACTAGAGACCTAGGGGAATCCAAGATGGGGTGACTTGCGGGGCTCGGACCAGGTTCTGTTACCCAGAATCCTTTGCAAACCTCAAAATTTGGCTAAAAAAACACGTTCCTCACATTTCTGTGGCAGAAAGTTCTGGAATCTGAGAGTAGCCACAAATTTCCTTCCACCCAGTGTTCCCCCAAGTCTCCCGATAAAAATGATATCTCACTTGTGTGGGTAGGCCTAGCGCCCGCGACAGGAAACGCCCCAAAGCGCAACGTGGACACATCCAAATTTTGGGAAGAAAACAGAGGTGTTTTTTGCGAAGTGCCTACCTGTAGATTTTGGCCTCTAGCTCAGCCGGCACCTAGGGAAACCTACCAAACCTGTGCATTTCTGAAAACTAGAGACCTAGGGGAATCTAAGGAGGGGTGACTTGCGGGTCTCAGACCAGGTTCTGTTAACCAGAATCCTTTGCAAACCTCAAAATTTGGCTAAAAAAACACATGTTCCTCTCATTTCTGTGGCAGAAAGTTCTGGAATCTGAGAGGAGCCACAAATTTCCTTCGACTCAGCGTTCCCCCAAGTCTCCCGATAAAAATGATACCTCACTTGTGTGGGTAGGCCTAGCGCCCGCGACAGGAAACGCCCCAAAGCGCAACGTGGACACATCCAAATTTTGGGAAGAAAACAGAGGTGTTTTTTGCGAAGTGCCTAACTGTAGATTTTGGCCTCTAGCTCAGCCGGCACCTAGGGAAACCTACCAAACCTGTTCATTTCTGAAAACTAGAGACCTAGGGGAATCCAAGATGGGGTGACTTGCGGGGCTCGGACCAGGTTCTGTTACCCAGAATCCTTTGCAAACCTCAAAATTTGGCTAAAAAAACACGTTCCTCACATTTCTGTGGCAGAAAGTTCTGGAATCTGAGAGTAGCCACAAATTTCCTTCCACCCAGTGTTCCCCCAAGTCTCCCGATAAAAATGATATCTCACTTGTGTGGGTAGGCCTAGCGCCCGCGACAGGAAACGCCCCAAAGCGCAACGTGGACACATCCAAATTTTGGGAAGAAAACAGAGGTGTTTTTTGCGAAGTGCCTACCTGTAGATTTTGGCCTCTAGCTCAGCCGGCACCTAGGGAAACCTACCAAACCTGTGCATTTCTGAAAACTAGAGACATAGGGGAATCTAAGGAGGGGTGACTTGCGGGTCTCAGACCAGGTTCTGTTAACCAGAATCCTTTGCAAACCTCAAAATTTGGCTAAAAAAACACATGTTCCTCTCATTTCTGTGGCAGAAAGTTCTGGAATCTGAGAGGAGCCACAAATTTCCTTCCACCCAGCGTTCCCCCAAGTCTCCCGATAAAAATGATACCTCACTTGTGTGGGTAGCCCTAGCGCCTGCGACAGGAAACGCCCCAAAGCGCAACGTGGACACATCCAAATTTTTGGAAGAAAACAGAGGTGTTTTTTGCGAAGTGCCTACCTGTAGATTTTGGCCTCTAGCTCAGCCGGCACCTAGGGAAACCTACCAAACCTGTGCATTTCTGAAAACTAGAGACCTAGGGGAATCCAAGATGGGGTGACTTGCGGGGCTCGGACCAGGTTCTGTTACCCAGAATCCTTTGCAAACCTCAGAATTTGGCTAAAAAAACACATGTTCCTCACATTTCTGTGGCAGAAAGTTCTGGAATCTGAGAGGAGCCACAAATTTCCTTCCACCCAGCGTTCCCCCAAGTCTCCCGATAAAAATCATACCTCACTTGTGTGGGTAGGCCTAGCGCCCGCGACAGGAGACGCCCCAAAGCGCAACGTGGACACATCCACATTTTTGGAAGAAAACAGAGGTGTTTTTTGCGAAGTGCCTACCTGTAGATTTTGGCCTCTAGCTCAGCCGGCACCTAGGGAAACCTACCAAACCTGTGCATTTCTGAAACCTAGAGACCTAGGGGAATCTAAGGAGGGGTGACTTGCGGGGCTCGGACCAGGTTCTGTTACCCAGAATCCTTTGTAAACCTCAAAATTTGGCTAAAAAAACACATGTTCCTCACATTTCTGTGGCCGAAAGTTCTGGAATCTGAGATGAGACACAAATTTCCTTCCACCCAGCGTTCCCCCAAGTCTCCCGATAAAAATGATACCTCACTTGTGTGGGTAGGCCTAGCGCCCGCGACAGGAGACGCCCCAAAGCGCAACGTGGACACATCCAAATTTTTGGAAGAAAACAGAGGTGTTTTTTGCGAAGTGCCTACCTGTAGATTTTGGCCTCTAGCTCAGCCGGCACCTAGGGAAACCTACCAAACCTGTGCATTTCTGAAAACTAGAGACCTAGGGGAATCTAAGGAGGGGTGACTTGCGGGGCTCGGACCAGGTTCTGTTACCCAGAATCCTTTGCAAACCTCAAAATTTGGCTAAAAAAACACATGTTCCTCACATTTCTGTGACAGAAAGTTCTGGAATCTGAGAGGAGCCACAAATTTCCTTCCACCCAGCGTTCCCCCAAGTCTCCCGATAAAAATGATACCTCACTTGTGTGGGTACGCCTAGCGCCCGCGACAGGAAACGCCCCAAAGCGCAACGTGGACACATCCAAATTTTTGGAAGAAAACAGAGGTGTTTTTTGCGAAGTGCCTACCTGTAGATTTTGGCCTCTAGCTCAGCCGGCACCTAGGGAAACCTACCAAACCTGTGCATTTCTGAAAACTAGAGACCTAGGGGAATCTAAGGAGGGGTGACTTGCGGGGCTCGGACCAGGTTCTGTTACCCAGAATCCTTTGCAAACCTCAAAATTTGGCTAAAAAAACACATGTTCCTCACATTTCTGTGGCAGAAAGTTCTGGAATCTGAGAGGAGCCACAAATTTCCTTCCACCCAGCGTTCCCCCAAGTCTCCCGATAAAAATGATACCTCACTTGTGTGGGTACGCCTAGCGCCCGCGACAGGTAACGCCCCAAAGCGCAACGTGGACACATCCAAATTTTTGGAAGAAAACAGAGGTGTTTTTTGCGAAGTGCCTACCTGTAGGTTTTGGCCTCTAGCTCAGCCGGCACCTAGGGAAACCTACCAAACCTGTGCATTTCTGAAAACTAGAGACCTAGGGGAATCCAAGATGGGGTGACTTGCGGGGCTCGGACCAGGTTCTGTTACCCAGAATCCTTTGCAAACCTCAAAATTTGGCTAAAAAAACACATGTTCCTCACATTTCTGTGGCAGAAAGTTCTGGAATCTGAGAGGAGCCACAAATGTCCTTCCACCCAGCGTTCCCCCAAGTCTCCCGATAAAAATGATACCTCACTTGTGTGGGTAGGCCTAGCGCCCGCGACAGGAAACGCCCCAAAGGGCAACGTGGACACATCCAAATTTTTGGAAGAAAACAGAGATGTTTTTTGCGAAGTGCCTACCTGTAGATTTTGGCCTCTAGCTCAGCCAGCACCTAGGGAAACCTACCAAACCTGTGCATTTCTGAAAACTAGAGACCTAGGGGAATCTAAGGAGGGGTGACTTGCGGGCTCGGACTAGGTTCTGTTACCCAGAATCCTTTGCAAACCTCAAAATTTGGCTAAAAAAACACATGTTCCTCTCATTTCTGTGGCAGAAAGTTCTGGAATCTGAGAGGAGCCACAAATTTCCTTCGACTCAGCGTTCCCCCAAGTCTCCCGATAAAAATGATACCTCACTTGTGTGGGTAGGCCTAGCGCCCGCGACAGGAAACGCCCCAAAGCGCAACGTGGACACATCCAAATTTTGGGAAGAAAACAGAGGTGTTTTTTGCGAAGTGCCTAACTGTAGATTTTGGCCTCTAGCTCAGCCGGCACCTAGGGAAACCTACCAAACCTGTTCATTTCTGAAAACTAGAGACCTAGGGGAATCCAAGATGGGGTGACTTGCGGGGCTCGGACCAGGTTCTGTTACCCAGAATCCTTTGCAAACCTCAAAATTTGGCTAAAAAAACACATGTTCCTCACATTTCTGTGGCAGAAAGTTCTGGAATCTGAGAGGAGCCACAAATTTCCTTCCACCCAGCGTTCCCCCAAGTCTCCCGATAAAAATGATACCTCACTTGTGTGGGTAGGCCTAGCGCCCGCGACAGGAAACGCCCCAAAGCGCAACGTGGACACATCCAAATTTTTATAAGAAAACAGAGGTGTTTTTTGCGAAGTGCCTACCTGTAGATTTTGGCCTCTAGCTCAGCCGGCACCTAGGGAAACCTACCAAACCTGTGCATTTCTGAAAACTAGAGACCTAGGGGAATCTAAGGAGGGGTGACTTGCGGGGCTCGGACCAGGTTCTGTTACCCAGAATCCTTTGCAAACCTCAAAATTTGGCTAAAAAAACACATGTTCCTCACATTTCTGTGGCAGAAAGTTCTGGAATCTGAGAGGAGCTACAAATTTCCTTCCACCCAGCGTTCCCCCAAGTCTCCCGATAAAAATCATACCTCACTTGTGTGGGTACGCCTAGCGCCCGCGACAGGAAACGCCCCAAAGCGCAACGTGGACACATCCAAATTTTGGGAAGAAAACAGAGGTGTTTTTTGCGAAGTACCTAACTGTAGATTTTGGCCTCTAGCTCAGCCGGCACCTAGGGAAACCTACCAAACCTGTTCATTTCTGAAAACTAGAGACCTAGGGGAATCCAAGATGGGGTGACTTGCGGGGCTCGGACCAGGTTCTGTTACCCAGAATCCTTTGCAAACCTCAAAATTTGGCTAAAAAAACACATGTTCCTCACATTTCTGTGGCAGAAAGTTCTGGAATCTGAGAGGAGCCACAAATTTCCTTCCACCCAGCGTTCCCCCAAGTCTCCCGATAAAAATGATACCTCACTTGTGTGGGTAGGCCTAGCGCCCGCGACAGGAAACGCCCCAAAGCGCAACGTGGACACATCCAAATTTTTGGAAGAAAACAGAGGTGTTTTTTGCGAAGTGCCTACCTGTAGATTTTGGCCTCTAGCTCAGCCGGCACCTAGGGAAACCTACCAAACCTGTGCATTTCTGAAAACTAGAGACCTAGGGGAATCTAAGGAGGGGTGACTTGCGGGGCTCGGACCAGGTTCTGTTACCCAGAATCCTTTGCAAACCTCAAAATTTGGCTAAAAAAACACATGTTCCTCACATTTCTGTGGCAGAAAGTTCTGGAATCTGAGAGGAGCCACAAATTTCCTTCCACCCAGCGTTCCCCCAAGTCTCCCGATAAAAATCATACCTCACTTGTGTGGGTACGCCTAGCGCCCGCGACAGGAAACGCCCCAAAGCGCAACGTGGACACATCCAAATTTTTGGAAGAAAACAGAGGTGTTTTTTGCGAAGTGCCTACCTGTAGATTTTGGCCTCTAGCTCAGCCGGCACCTAGGGAAACCTACCAAACCTGTGCATTTCTGAAAACTAGAGACCTAGGGGAATCCAAGATGGGGTGACTTGCGGGGCTCGGACCAGGTTCTGTTACCCAAAATCCTTTGCAAACCTCAAAATTTGGCTAAAAAAACACATGTTCCTCACATTTCTGTGGCAGAAAGTTCTGGAATCTGAGAGGAGCCACAAATGTCCTTCCACCCAGCGTTCCCCCAAGTCTCCCGATAAAAATGATACCTCACTTGTGTGGGTAGGCCTAGCGCCCGCGACAGGAAATGCCCCAAAGGGCAACGTGGACACATCCAAATTTTTGGAAGAAAACAGAGATGTTTTTTGCGAAGTGCCTACCTGTAGATTTTGGCCTCTAGCTCAGCCGGCACCTAGGGAAACCTACCAAACCTGTGCATTTCTGAAAACTAGAGACCTAGGGGAATCTAAGGAGGGGTGACTTGCGGGCTCGGACTAGGTTCTGTTACCCAGAATCCTTTGCAAACCTCAAAATTTGGCTAAAAAAACACATGTTCCTCTCATTTCTGTGGCAGAAAGTTCTGGAATCTGAGAGGAGCCACAAATTTCCTTCGACTCAGCGTTCCCCCAAGTCTCCCGATAAAAATGATACCTCACTTGTGTGGGTAGGCCTAGCGCCCGCGACAGGAAACGCCCCAAAGCGCAACGTGGACACATCCAAATTTTGGGAAGAAAACAGAGGTGTTTTTTGCGAAGTGCCTAACTGTAGATTTTGGCCTCTAGCTCAGCCGGCACCTAGGGAAACCTACCAAACCTGTTCATTTCTGAAAACTAGAGACCTAGGGGAATCCAAGATGGGGTGACTTGCGGGGCTCGGACCAGGTTCTGTTACCCAGAATCCTTTGCAAACCTCAAAATTTGGCTAAAAAAAGACATGTTCCTCACATTTCTGTGGCAGAAAGTTCTGGAATCTGAGAGGAGCCACAAATTTCCTTCCACCCAGCGTTCCCCCAAGTCTCCCGATAAAAATGATACCTCACTTGTGTGGGTAGGCCTAGCGCCCGCGACAGGAAACGCCCCAAAGCGCAACGTGGACACATCCAAATTTTTGGAAGAAAACAGAGGTGTTTTTTGCGAAGTGCCTACCTGTAGATTTTGGCCTCTAGCTCAGCCGGCACCTAGGGAAACCTACCAAACCTGTGCATTTCTGAAAACTAGAGACCTAGGGGAATCTAAGGAGGGGTGACTTGCGGGGCTCGGACCAGGTTCTGTTACCCAGAATCCTTTGCAAACCTCAAAATTTGGCTAAAAAAACACATGTTCCTCACATTTCTGTGGCAGAAAGTTCTGGAATCTGAGAGGAGCCACAAATTTCCTTCCACCCAGCGTTCCCCCAAGTCTCCCGATAAAAATGATACCTCACTTGTGTGGGTACGCCTAGCGCCCGCGACAGGAAACGCCCCAAAGCGCAACGTGGACACATCCAAATTTTTGGAAGAAAACAGAGGTGTTTTTTGCGAAGTGCCTACCTGTAGATTTTGGCCTCTAGCTCAGCCGGCACCTAGGGAAACCTACCAAACCTGTGCATTTCTGAAAACTAGAGACCTAGGGGAATCCAAGATGGGGTGACTTGCGGGGCTCGGACCAGGTTCTGTTACCCAAAATCCTTTGCAAACCTCAAAATTTGGCTAAAAAAACACATGTTCCTCACATTTCTGTGGCAGAAAGTTCTGGAATCTGAGAGGAGCCACAAATTTCCTTCCACCCAGTGTTCCCCCAAGTCTCCCGATAAAAATGATATCTCACTTGTGTGGGTAGGCCTAGCGCCCGCGACAGGAAACGCCCCAAAGCGCAACGTGGACACATCCAAATTTTGGGAAGAAAACAGAGGTGTTTTTTGCGAAGTGCCTACCTGTAGATTTTGGCCTCTAGCTCAGCCGGCACCTAGGGAAACCTACCAAACCTGTGCATTTCTGAAAACTAGAGACATAGGGGAATCTAAGGAGGGGTGACTTGCGGGTCTCAGACCAGGTTCTGTTAACCAGAATCCTTTGCAAACCTCAAAATTTGGCTAAAAAAACACATGTTCCTCTCATTTCTGTGGCAGAAAGTTCTGGAATCTGAGAGGAGCCACAAATTTCCTTCCACCCAGCGTTCCCCCAAGTCTCCCGATAAAAATGATACCTCACTTGTGTGGGTAGCCCTAGCGCCTGCGACAGGAAACGCCCCAAAGCGCAACGTGGACACATCCAAATTTTTGGAAGAAAACAGAGGTGTTTTTTGCGAAGTGCCTACCTGTAGATTTTGGCCTCTAGCTCAGCCGGCACCTAGGGAAACCTCCCAAACCTGTGCATTTCTGAAAACTAGAGACCTAGGGGAATCCAAGATGGGGTGACTTGCGGGGCTCGGACCAGGTTCTGTTACCCAGAATCCTTTGCAAACCTCAAAATTTGGCTAAAAAAACACATGTTCCTCACATTTCTGTGGCAGAAAGTTCTGGAATCTGAGAGGAGCCACAAATTTCCTTCCACCCAGCGTTCCCCCAAGTCTCCCGATAAAAATCATACCTCACTTGTGTGGGTAGGCCTAGCGCCCGCGACAGGAGACACCCCAAAGCGCAACGTGGACACATCCACATTTTTGGAAGAAAACAGAGGTGTTTTTTGCGAAGTGCCTACCTGTAGATTTTGGCCTCTAGCTCAGCCGGCACCTAGGGAAACCTACCAAACCTGTGCATTTCGGAAACCTAGAGACCTAGGGGAATCTAAGGAGGGGTGACTTGCGGGGCTCGGACCAGGTTCTGTTACCCAGAATCCTTTGTAAACCTCAAAATTTGGCTAAAAAAACACATGTTCCTCACATTTCTGTGGCAGAAAGTTCTGGAATCTGAGATGAGACACAAATTTCCTTCCACCCAGCGTTCCCCCAAGTCTCCCGATAAAAATGATACCTCACTTGTGTGGGTAGGCCTAGCGCCCGCGACAGGAGACGCCCCAAAGCGCAACGTGGACACATCCAAATTTTGGGAAGAAAACAGAGGTGTTTTTTGCGAAGTGCCTACCTGTAGATTTTGGCCTCTAGCTCAGCCGGCACCTAGGGAAACCTACCAAACCTGTGCATTTCTGAAAACTAGAGACCTAGGGGAATCTAAGGAGGGGTGACTTGCGGGGCTCGGACCAGGTTCTGTTACCCAGAATCCTTTGCAAACCTCAAAATTTGGCTAAAAAAACACATGTTCCTCACATTTCTGTGACAGAAAGTTCTGGAATCTGAGAGGAGCCACAAATTTCCTTCCACCCAGCGTTCCCCCAAGTCTCCCGATAAAAATGATACCTCACTTGTGTGGGTACGCCTAGCGCCCGCGACAGGAAACGCCCCAAAGCGCAACGTGGACACATCCAAATTTTTGGAAGAAAACAGAGGTGTTTTTTGCGAAGTGCCTACCTGTAGATTTTGGCCTCTAGCTCAGCCGGCACCTAGGGAAACCTACCAAACCTGTGCATTTCTGAAAACTAGAGACCTAGGGGAATCTAAGGAGGGGTGACTTGCGGGGCTCGGACCAGGTTCTGTTACCCAGAATCCTTTGCAAACCTCAAAATTTGGCTAAAAAAACACATGTTCCTCACATTTCTGTGGCAGAAAGTTCTGGAATCTGAGAGGAGCCACAAATTTCCTTCCACCCAGCGTTCCCCCAAGTCTCCCGATAAAAATGATACCTCACTTGTGTGGGTACGCCTAGCGCCCGCGACAGGTAACGCCCCAAAGCGCAACGTGGACACATCCAAATTTTTGGAAGAAAACAGAGGTGTTTTTTGCGAAGTGCCTACCTGTAGGTTTTGGCCTCTAGCTCAGCCGGCACCTAGGGAAACCTACCAAACCTGTGCATTTCTGAAAACTAGAGACCTAGGGGAATCCAAGATGGGGTGACTTGCGGGGCTCGGACCAGGTTCTGTTACCCAGAATCCTTTGCAAACCTAAAAATTTGGCTAAAAAAACACATGTTCCTCACATTTCTGTGGCAGAAAGTTCTGGAATCTGAGAGGAGCCACAAATGTCCTTCCACCCAGCGTTCCCCCAAGTCTCCCGATAAAAATGATACCTCACTTGTGTGGGTAGGCCTAGCGCCCGCGACAGGAAACGCCCCAAAGGGCAACGTGGACACATCCAAATTTTTTGAAGAAAACAGAGATGTTTTTTGCGAAGTGCCTACCTGTAGATTTTGGCCTCTAGCTCAGCCGGCACCTAGGGAAACCTACCAAACCTGTGCATTTCTGAAAACTAGAGACCTAGGGGAATCTAAGGAGGGGTGACTTGCGGGCTCGGACTAGGTTCTGTTACCCAGAATCCTTTGCAAACCTCAAAATTTGGCTAAAAAAACACATGTTCCTCTCATTTCTGTGGCAGAAAGTTCTGGAATCTGAGAGGAGCCACAAATTTCCTTCGACTCAGCGTTCCCCCAAGTCTCCCGATAAAAATGATACCTCACTTGTGTGGGTAGGCCTAGCGCCCGCGACAGGAAACGCCCCAAAGCGCAACGTGGACACATCCAAATTTTGGGAAGAAAACAGAGGTGTTTTTTGCGAAGTGCCTAACTGTAGATTTTGGCCTCTAGCTCAGCCGGCACCTAGGGAAACCTACCAAACCTGTTCATTTCTGAAAACTAGAGACCTAGGGGAATCCAAGATGGGGTGACTTGCGGGGCTCGGACCAGGTTCTGTTACCCAGAATCCTTTGCAAACCTCAAAATTTGGCTAAAAAAACACATGTTCCTCACATTTCTGTGGCAGAAAGTTCTGGAATCTGAGAGGAGCCACAAATTTCCTTCCAACCAGTGTTCCCCCAAGTCTCCCGATAAAAATGATATCTCACTTGTGTGGGTAGGCCTAGCGCCCGCGACAGGAAACGCCCCAAAGCGCAACGTGGACACATCCAAATTTTGGGAAGAAAACAGAGGTGTTTTTTGCGAAGTGCCTACCTGTAGATTTTGGCCTCTAGCTCAGCCGGCACCTAGGGAAACCTACCAAACCTGTGCATTTCTGAAAACTAGAGACATAGGGGAATCTAAGGAGGGGTGACTTGCGGGTCTCAGACCAGGTTCTGTTAACCAGAATCCTTTGCAAACCTCAAAATTTGGCTAAAAAAACACATGTTCCTCTCATTTCTGTGGCAGAAAGTTCTGGAATCTGAGAGGAGCCACAAATTTCCTTCCACCCAGCGTTCCCCCAAGTCTCCCGATAAAAATGATACCTCACTTGTGTGGGTAGCCCTAGCGCCTGCGACAGGAAACGCCCCAAAGCGCAACGTGGACACATCCAAATTTTTGGAAGAAAACAGAGGTGTTTTTTGCGAAGTGCCTACCTGTAGATTTTGGCCTCTAGCTCAGCCGGCACCTAGGGAAACCTCCCAAACCTGTGCATTTCTGAAAACTAGAGACCTAGGGGAATCCAAGATGGGGTGACTTGCGGGGCTCGGACCAGGTTCTGTTACCCAGAATCCTTTGCAAACCTCAAAATTTGGCTAAAAAAACACATGTTCCTCACATTTCTGTGGCAGAAAGTTCTGGAATCTGAGCGGAGCCACAAATTTCCTTCCACCCAGCGTTCCCCCAAGTCTCCCGATAAAAATCATACCTCACTTGTGTGGGTAGGCCTAGCGCCCGCGACAGGAGACGCCCCAAAGCGCAACGTGGACACATCCACATTTTTGGAAGAAAACAGAGGTGTTTTTTGCGAAGTGCCTACCTGTAGATTTTGGCCTCTAGCTCAGCCGGCACCTAGGGAAACCTACCAAACCTGTGCATTTCTGAAACCTAGAGACCTAGGGGAATCTAAGGAGGGGTGACTTGCGGGGCTCGGACCAGGTTCTGTTACCCAGAATCCTTTGTAAACCTCAAAATTTGGCTAAAAAAACACATGTTCCTCACATTTCTGTGGCAGAAAGTTCTGGAATCTGAGATGAGACACAAATTTCCTTCCACCCAGCGTTCCCCCAAGTCTCCCGATAAAAATGATACCTCACTTGTGTGGGTAGGCCTAGCGCCCGCGACAGGAGACGCCCCAAAGCGCAACGTGGACACATCCAAATTTTTGGAAGAAAACAGAGGTGTTTTTTGCGAAGTGCCTACCTGTAGATTTTGGCCTCTAGCTCAGCCGGCACCTAGGGAAACCTACCAAACCTGTGCATTTCTGAAAACTAGAGACCTAGGGGAATCTAAGGAGGGGTGACTTGCGGGCTCGGACTAGGTTCTGTTACCCAGAATCCTTTGCAAACCTCAAAATTTGGCTAAAAAAACACATGTTCCTCTCATTTCTGTGGCAGAAAGTTCTGGAATCTGAGAGGAGCCACAAATTTCCTTCGACTCAGCGTTCCCCCAAGTCTCCCGATAAAAATGATACCTCACTTGTGTGGGTAGGCCTAGCGCCCGCGACAGGAAACGCCCCAAAGCGCAACGTGGACACATCCAAATTTTGGGAAGAAAACAGAGGTGTTTTTTGCGAAGTGCCTAACTGTAGATTTTGTCCTCTAGCTCAGCCGGCACCTAGGGAAACCTACCAAACCTGTTCATTTCTGAAAACTAGAGACCTAGGGGAATCCAAGATGGGGTGACTTGCGGGGCTCGGACCAGGTTCTGTTACCCAGAATCCTTTGCAAACCTCAAAATTTGGCTAAAAAAACACATGTTCCTCACATTTCTGTGGCAGAAAGTTCTGGAATCTGAGAGGAGCCACAAATTTCCTTCCACCCAGCGTTCCCCCAAGTCTCCCGATAAAAATGATACCTCACTTGTGTGGGTAGGCCTAGCGCCCGCGACAGGAAACGCCCCAAAGCGCAACGTGGACACATCCAAATTTTTGGAAGAAAACAGAGGTGTTTTTTGCGAAGTGCCTACCTGTAGATTTTGGCCTCTAGCTCAGCCGGCACCTAGGGAAACCTACCAAACCTGTGCATTTCTGAAAACTAGAGACCTAGGGGAATCTAAGGAGGGGTGACTTGCGGGGCTCGGACCAGGTTCTGTTACCCAGAATCCTTTGCAAACCTCAAAATTTGGCTAAAAAAACACATGTTCCTCACATTTCTGTGGCAGAAAGTTCTGGAATCTGAGAGGAGCCACAAATTTCCTTCCACCCAGCGTTCCCCCAAGTCTCCCGATAAAAATGATACCTCACTTGTGTGGGTACGCCTAGCGCCCGCGACAGGAAACGCCCCAAAGCGCAACGTGGACACATCCAAATTTTTGGAAGAAAACAGAGGTTTTTTTTTGCGAAGTGCCTACCTGTAGATTTTGGCCTCTAGCTCAGCCGGCACCTAGGGAAACCTACCAAACCTGTGCATTTCTGAAAACTAGAGACCTAGGGGAATCCAAGATGGGGTGACTTGCGGGGCTCGGACCAGGTTCTGTTACCCAAAATCCTTTGCAAACCTCAAAATTTGGCTAAAAAAACACATGTTCCTCACATTTCTGTGGCAGAAAGTTCTGGAATCTGAGAGGAGCCACAAATTTCCTTCCACCCAGTGTTCCCCCAAGTCTCCCGATAAAAATGATATCTCACTTGTGTGGGTAGGCCTAGCGCCCGCGACAGGAAACGCCCCAAAGCGCAACGTGGACACATCCAAATTTTGGGAAGAAAACAGAGGTGTTTTTTGCGAAGTGCCTACCTGTAGATTTTGGCCTCTAGCTCAGCCGGCACCTAGGGAAACCTACCAAACCTGTGCATTTCTGAAAACTAGAGACATAGGGGAATCTAAGGAGGGGTGACTTGCGGGTCTCAGACCAGGTTCTGTTAACCAGAATCCTTTGCAAACCTCAAAATTTGGCTAAAAAAACACATGTTCCTCTCATTTCTGTGGCAGAAAGTTCTGGAATCTGAGAGGAGCCACAAATTTCCTTCCACCCAGCGTTCCCCCAAGTCTCCCGATAAAAATGATACCTCACTTGTGTGGGTAGGCCTAGCGCCCGCGACAGGAAACGCCCCAAAGCGCAACGTGGACACATCCAAATTTTTGGAAGAAAACAGAGGTGTTTTTTGCGAAGTGCCTACCTGTAGATTTTGGCCTCTAGCTCAGCCGGCACCTAGGGAAACCTACCAAACCTGTGCATTTCTGAAAACTAGAGACCTAGGGGAATCTAAGGAGGGGTGACTTGCGGGGCTCGGACCAGGTTCTGTTACCCAGAATCCTTTGCAAACCTCAAAATTTGGCTAAAAAAACACATGTTCCTCACATTTCTGTGGCAGAAAGTTCTGGAATCTGAGAGGAGCCACAAATTTCCTTCCACCCAGCGTTCCCCCAAGTCTCCCGATAAAAATGATACCTCACTTGTGTGGGTACGCCTAGCGCCCGCGACAGGAAACGCCCCAAAGCGCAACGTGGACACATCCAAATTTTTGGAAGAAAACAGAGGTTTTTTTTTGCGAAGTGCCTACCTGTAGATTTTGGCCTCTAGCTCAGCCGGCACCTAGGGAAACCTACCAAACCTGTGCATTTCTGAAAACTAGAGACCTAGGGGAATCCAAGATGGGGTGACTTGCGGGGCTCGGACCAGGTTCTGTTACCCAAAATCCTTTGCAAACCTCAAAATTTGGCTAAAAAAACACATGTTCCTCATATTTCTGTGGCAGAAAGTTCTGGAATCTGAGAGGAGCCACAAATTTCCTTCCACCCAGTGTTCCCCCAAGTCTCCCGATAAAAATGATATCTCACTTGTGTGGGTAGGCCTAGCGCCCGCGACAGGAAACGCCCCAAAGCGCAACGTGGACACATCCATATTTTGGGAAGAAAACAGAGGTGTTTTTTGCGAAGTGCCTACCTGTAGATTTTGGCCTCTAGCTCAGCCGGCACCTAGGGAAACCTACCAAACCTGTGCATTTCTGAAAACTAGAGACATAGGGGAATCTAAGGAGGGGTGACTTGCGGGTCTCAGACCAGGTTCTGTTACCCAAAATCCTTTGCAAACCTCAAAATTTGGCTAAAAAAACACATGTTCCTCACATTTCTGTGGCAGAAAGTTCTGGAATCTGAGAGGAGCCACAAATTTCCTTCCACCCAGTGTTCCCCCAAGTCTCCCGATAAAAATGATATCTCACTTGTGTGGGTAGGCCTAGCGCCCGCGACAGGAAACGCCCCAAAGCGCAACGTGGACACATCCAAATTTTGGGAAGAAAACAGAGGTGTTTTTTGCGAAGTGCCTACCTGTAGATTTTGGCCTCTAGCTCAGCCGGCACCTAGGGAAACCTACCAAACCTGTGCATTTCTGAAAACTAGAGACATAGGGGAATCTAAGGAGGGGTGACTTGCGGGTCTCAGACCAGGTTCTGTTAACCAGAATCCTTTGCAAACCTCAAAATTTGGCTAAAAAAACACATGTTCCTCTCATTTCTGTGGCAGAAAGTTCTGGAATCTGAGAGGAGCCACAAATTTCCTTCCACCCAGCGTTCCCCCAAGTCTCCCGATAAAAATGATACCTCACTTGTGTGGGTAGCCCTAGCGCCTGCGACAGGAAACGCCCCAAAGCGCAACGTGGACACATCCAAATTTTTGGAAGAAAACAGAGGTGTTTTTTGCGAAGTGCCTACCTGTAGATTTTGGCCTCTAGCTCAGCCGGCACCTAGGGAAACCTCCCAAACCTGTGCATTTCTGAAAACTAGAGACCTAGGGGAATCCAAGATGGGGTGACTTGCGGGGCTCGGACCAGGTTCTGTTACCCAGAATCCTTTGCAAACCTCAAAATTTGGCTAAAAAAACACATGTTCCTCACATTTCTGTGGCAGAAAGTTCTGGAATCTGAGAGGAGCCACAAATTTCCTTCCACCCAGCGTTCCCCCAAGTCTCCCGATAAAAATCATACCTCACTTGTGTGGGTAGGCCTAGCGCCCGCGACAGGAGACACCCCAAAGCGCAACGTGGACACATCCACATTTTTGGAAGAAAACAGAGGTGTTTTTTGCGAAGTGCCTACCTGTAGATTTTGGCCTCTAGCTCAGCCGGCACCTAGGGAAACCTACCAAACCTGTGCATTTCGGAAACCTAGAGACCTAGGGGAATCTAAGGAGGGGTGACTTGCGGGGCTCGGACCAGGTTCTGTTACCCAGAATCCTTTGTAAACCTCAAAATTTGGCTAAAAAAACACATGTTCCTCACATTTCTGTGGCAGAAAGTTCTGGAATCTGAGATGAGACACAAATTTCCTTCCACCCAGCGTTCCCCCAAGTCTCCCGATAAAAATGATACCTCACTTGTGTGGGTAGGCCTAGCGCCCGCGACAGGAGACGCCCCAAAGCGCAACGTGGACACATCCAAATTTTGGGAAGAAAACAGAGGTGTTTTTTGCGAAGTGCCTACCTGTAGATTTTGGCCTCTAGCTCAGCCGGCACCTAGGGAAACCTACCAAACCTGTGCATTTCTGAAAACTAGAGACCTAGGGGAATCTAAGGAGGGGTGACTTGCGGGGCTCGGACCAGGTTCTGTTACCCAGAATCCTTTGCAAACCTCAAAATTTGGCTAAAAAAACACATGTTCCTCACATTTCTGTGACAGAAAGTTCTGGAATCTGAGAGGAGCCACAAATTTCCTTCCACCCAGCGTTCCCCCAAGTCTCCCGATAAAAATGATACCTCACTTGTGTGGGTACGCCTAGCGCCCGCGACAGGAAACGCCCCAAAGCGCAACGTGGACACATCCAAATTTTTGGAAGAAAACAGAGGTGTTTTTTGCGAAGTGCCTACCTGTAGATTTTGGCCTCTAGCTCAGCCGGCACCTAGGGAAACCTACCAAACCTGTGCATTTCTGAAAACTAGAGACCTAGGGGAATCTAAGGAGGGGTGACTTGCGGGGCTCGGACCAGGTTCTGTTACCCAGAATCCTTTGCAAACCTCAAAATTTGGCTAAAAAAACACATGTTCCTCACATTTCTGTGGCAGAAAGTTCTGGAATCTGAGAGGAGCCACAAATTTCCTTCCACCCAGCGTTCCCCCAAGTCTCCCGATAAAAATGATACCTCACTTGTGTGGGTACGCCTAGCGCCCGCGACAGGTAACGCCCCAAAGCGCAACGTGGACACATCCAAATTTTTGGAAGAAAACAGAGGTGTTTTTTGCGAAGTGCCTACCTGTAGGTTTTGGCCTCTAGCTCAGCCGGCACCTAGGGAAACCTACCAAACCTGTGCATTTCTGAAAACTAGAGACCTAGGGGAATCCAAGATGGGGTGACTTGCGGGGCTCGGACCAGGTTCTGTTACCCAGAATCCTTTGCAAACCTAAAAATTTGGCTAAAAAAACACATGTTCCTCACATTTCTGTGGCAGAAAGTTCTGGAATCTGAGAGGAGCCACAAATGTCCTTCCACCCAGCGTTCCCCCAAGTCTCCCGATAAAAATGATACCTCACTTGTGTGGGTAGGCCTAGCGCCCGCGACAGGAAACGCCCCAAAGGGCAACGTGGACACATCCAAATTTTTTGAAGAAAACAGAGATGTTTTTTGCGAAGTGCCTACCTGTAGATTTTGGCCTCTAGCTCAGCCGGCACCTAGGGAAACCTACCAAACCTGTGCATTTCTGAAAACTAGAGACCTAGGGGAATCTAAGGAGGGGTGACTTGCGGGCTCGGACTAGGTTCTGTTACCCAGAATCCTTTGCAAACCTCAAAATTTGGCTAAAAAAACACATGTTCCTCTCATTTCTGTGGCAGAAAGTTCTGGAATCTGAGAGGAGCCACAAATTTCCTTCGACTCAGCGTTCCCCCAAGTCTCCCGATAAAAATGATACCTCACTTGTGTGGGTAGGCCTAGCGCCCGCGACAGGAAACGCCCCAAAGCGCAACGTGGACACATCCAAATTTTGGGAAGAAAACAGAGGTGTTTTTTGCGAAGTGCCTAACTGTAGATTTTGGCCTCTAGCTCAGCCGGCACCTAGGGAAACCTACCAAACCTGTTCATTTCTGAAAACTAGAGACCTAGGGGAATCCAAGATGGGGTGACTTGCGGGGCTCGGACCAGGTTCTGTTACCCAGAATCCTTTGCAAACCTCAAAATTTGGCTAAAAAAACACATGTTCCTCACATTTCTGTGGCAGAAAGTTCTGGAATCTGAGAGGAGCCACAAATTTCCTTCCAACCAGTGTTCCCCCAAGTCTCCCGATAAAAATGATATCTCACTTGTGTGGGTAGGCCTAGCGCCCGCGACAGGAAACGCCCCAAAGCGCAACGTGGACACATCCAAATTTTGGGAAGAAAACAGAGGTGTTTTTTGCGAAGTGCCTACCTGTAGATTTTGGCCTCTAGCTCAGCCGGCACCTAGGGAAACCTACCAAACCTGTGCATTTCTGAAAACTAGAGACATAGGGGAATCTAAGGAGGGGTGACTTGCGGGTCTCAGACCAGGTTCTGTTAACCAGAATCCTTTGCAAACCTCAAAATTTGGCTAAAAAAACACATGTTCCTCTCATTTCTGTGGCAGAAAGTTCTGGAATCTGAGAGGAGCCACAAATTTCCTTCCACCCAGCGTTCCCCCAAGTCTCCCGATAAAAATGATACCTCACTTGTGTGGGTAGCCCTAGCGCCTGCGACAGGAAACGCCCCAAAGCGCAACGTGGACACATCCAAATTTTTGGAAGAAAACAGAGGTGTTTTTTGCGAAGTGCCTACCTGTAGATTTTGGCCTCTAGCTCAGCCGGCACCTAGGGAAACCTCCCAAACCTGTGCATTTCTGAAAACTAGAGACCTAGGGGAATCCAAGATGGGGTGACTTGCGGGGCTCGGACCAGGTTCTGTTACCCAGAATCCTTTGCAAACCTCAAAATTTGGCTAAAAAAACACATGTTCCTCACATTTCTGTGGCAGAAAGTTCTGGAATCTGAGCGGAGCCACAAATTTCCTTCCACCCAGCGTTCCCCCAAGTCTCCCGATAAAAATCATACCTCACTTGTGTGGGTAGGCCTAGCGCCCGCGACAGGAGACGCCCCAAAGCGCAACGTGGACACATCCACATTTTTGGAAGAAAACAGAGGTGTTTTTTGCGAAGTGCCTACCTGTAGATTTTGGCCTCTAGCTCAGCCGGCACCTAGGGAAACCTACCAAACCTGTGCATTTCTGAAACCTAGAGACCTAGGGGAATCTAAGGAGGGGTGACTTGCGGGGCTCGGACCAGGTTCTGTTACCCAGAATCCTTTGTAAACCTCAAAATTTGGCTAAAAAAACACATGTTCCTCACATTTCTGTGGCAGAAAGTTCTGGAATCTGAGATGAGACACAAATTTCCTTCCACCCAGCGTTCCCCCAAGTCTCCCGATAAAAATGATACCTCACTTGTGTGGGTAGGCCTAGCGCCCGCGACAGGAGACGCCCCAAAGCGCAACGTGGACACATCCAAATTTTTGGAAGAAAACAGAGGTGTTTTTTGCGAAGTGCCTACCTGTAGATTTTGGCCTCTAGCTCAGCCGGCACCTAGGGAAACCTACCAAACCTGTGCATTTCTGAAAACTAGAGACCTAGGGGAATCTAAGGAGGGGTGACTTGCGGGCTCGGACTAGGTTCTGTTACCCAGAATCCTTTGCAAACCTCAAAATTTGGCTAAAAAAACACATGTTCCTCTCATTTCTGTGGCAGAAAGTTCTGGAATCTGAGAGGAGCCACAAATTTCCTTCGACTCAGCGTTCCCCCAAGTCTCCCGATAAAAATGATACCTCACTTGTGTGGGTAGGCCTAGCGCCCGCGACAGGAAACGCCCCAAAGCGCAACGTGGACACATCCAAATTTTGGGAAGAAAACAGAGGTGTTTTTTGCGAAGTGCCTAACTGTAGATTTTGTCCTCTAGCTCAGCCGGCACCTAGGGAAACCTACCAAACCTGTTCATTTCTGAAAACTAGAGACCTAGGGGAATCCAAGATGGGGTGACTTGCGGGGCTCGGACCAGGTTCTGTTACCCAGAATCCTTTGCAAACCTCAAAATTTGGCTAAAAAAACACATGTTCCTCACATTTCTGTGGCAGAAAGTTCTGGAATCTGAGAGGAGCCACAAATTTCCTTCCACCCAGCGTTCCCCCAAGTCTCCCGATAAAAATGATACCTCACTTGTGTGGGTAGGCCTAGCGCCCGCGACAGGAAACGCCCCAAAGCGCAACGTGGACACATCCAAATTTTTGGAAGAAAACAGAGGTGTTTTTTGCGAAGTGCCTACCTGTAGATTTTGGCCTCTAGCTCAGCCGGCACCTAGGGAAACCTACCAAACCTGTGCATTTCTGAAAACTAGAGACCTAGGGGAATCTAAGGAGGGGTGACTTGCGGGGCTCGGACCAGGTTCTGTTACCCAGAATCCTTTGCAAACCTCAAAATTTGGCTAAAAAAACACATGTTCCTCACATTTCTGTGGCAGAAAGTTCTGGAATCTGAGAGGAGCCACAAATTTCCTTCCACCCAGCGTTCCCCCAAGTCTCCCGATAAAAATGATACCTCACTTGTGTGGGTACGCCTAGCGCCCGCGACAGGAAACGCCCCAAAGCGCAACGTGGACACATCCAAATTTTTGGAAGAAAACAGAGGTTTTTTTTTGCGAAGTGCCTACCTGTAGATTTTGGCCTCTAGCTCAGCCGGCACCTAGGGAAACCTACCAAACCTGTGCATTTCTGAAAACTAGAGACCTAGGGGAATCCAAGATGGGGTGACTTGCGGGGCTCGGACCAGGTTCTGTTACCCAAAATCCTTTGCAAACCTCAAAATTTGGCTAAAAAAACACATGTTCCTCACATTTCTGTGGCAGAAAGTTCTGGAATCTGAGAGGAGCCACAAATTTCCTTCCACCCAGTGTTCCCCCAAGTCTCCCGATAAAAATGATATCTCACTTGTGTGGGTAGGCCTAGCGCCCGCGACAGGAAACGCCCCAAAGCGCAACGTGGACACATCCAAATTTTGGGAAGAAAACAGAGGTGTTTTTTGCGAAGTGCCTACCTGTAGATTTTGGCCTCTAGCTCAGCCGGCACCTAGGGAAACCTACCAAACCTGTGCATTTCTGAAAACTAGAGACATAGGGGAATCTAAGGAGGGGTGACTTGCGGGTCTCAGACCAGGTTCTGTTAACCAGAATCCTTTGCAAACCTCAAAATTTGGCTAAAAAAACACATGTTCCTCTCATTTCTGTGGCAGAAAGTTCTGGAATCTGAGAGGAGCCACAAATTTCCTTCCACCCAGCGTTCCCCCAAGTCTCCCGATAAAAATGATACCTCACTTGTGTGGGTAGGCCTAGCGCCCGCGACAGGAAACGCCCCAAAGCGCAACGTGGACACATCCAAATTTTTGGAAGAAAACAGAGGTGTTTTTTGCGAAGTGCCTACCTGTAGATTTTGGCCTCTAGCTCAGCCGGCACCTAGGGAAACCTACCAAACCTGTGCATTTCTGAAAACTAGAGACCTAGGGGAATCTAAGGAGGGGTGACTTGCGGGGCTCGGACCAGGTTCTGTTACCCAGAATCCTTTGCAAACCTCAAAATTTGGCTAAAAAAACACATGTTCCTCACATTTCTGTGGCAGAAAGTTCTGGAATCTGAGAGGAGCCACAAATTTCCTTCCACCCAGCGTTCCCCCAAGTCTCCCGATAAAAATGATACCTCACTTGTGTGGGTACGCCTAGCGCCCGCGACAGGAAACGCCCCAAAGCGCAACGTGGACACATCCAAATTTTTGGAAGAAAACAGAGGTTTTTTTTTGCGAAGTGCCTACCTGTAGATTTTGGCCTCTAGCTCAGCCGGCACCTAGGGAAACCTACCAAACCTGTGCATTTCTGAAAACTAGAGACCTAGGGGAATCCAAGATGGGGTGACTTGCGGGGCTCGGACCAGGTTCTGTTACCCAAAATCCTTTGCAAACCTCAAAATTTGGCTAAAAAAACACATGTTCCTCATATTTCTGTGGCAGAAAGTTCTGGAATCTGAGAGGAGCCACAAATTTCCTTCCACCCAGTGTTCCCCCAAGTCTCCCGATAAAAATGATATCTCACTTGTGTGGGTAGGCCTAGCGCCCGCGACAGGAAACGCCCCAAAGCGCAACGTGGACACATCCATATTTTGGGAAGAAAACAGAGGTGTTTTTTGCGAAGTGCCTACCTGTAGATTTTGGCCTCTAGCTCAGCCGGCACCTAGGGAAACCTACCAAACCTGTGCATTTCTGAAAACTAGAGACATAGGGGAATCTAAGGAGGGGTGACTTGCGGGTCTCAGACCAGGTTCTGTTAACCAGAATCCTTTGCAAACCTCAAAATTTGGCTAAAAAAACACATGTTACTCTCATTTCTGTGGCAGAAAGTTCTGGAATCTGAGAGGAGCCACAAATTTCCTTCCACCCAGCGTTCCCCCAAGTCTCCCGATAAAAATGATACCTCACTTGTGTGGGTAGCCCTAGCACCTGCGACAGGAAACGCCCCAAAGCCCAACGTGGACACATCCAAATTTTTGGAAGAAAACAGAGGTGTTTTTTGCGAAGTGCCTACCTGTAGATTTTGGCCTCTAGCTCAGCCGGCACCTAGGGAAACCTACCAAACCTGTGCATTTCTGAAAACTAGAGACCTAGTGGAATCCAAGATGGGGTGACTTGCGGGGCTCGGACCAGGTTCTGTTACCCAGAATCCTTTGCAAACCTCAAAATTTGGCTAAAAAAACACATGTTCCTCACATTTCTGTGGCAGAAAGTTCTGGAATCTGAGAGGAGCCACAAATTTCCTTCCACCCAGCGTTCCCCCAAGTCTCCCGATAAAAATCATACCTCACTTGTGTGGGTAGGCCTAGCGCCCGCGACAGGAGACGCCCCAAAGCGCAACGTGGACACATCCACATTTTTGGAAGAAAACAGAGGTGTTTTTTGCGAAGTGCCTACCTGTAGATTTTGGCCTCTAGCTCAGCCGGCACCTAGGGAAACCTACCAAACCTGTGCATTTCTGAAACCTAGAGACCTAGGGGAATCTAAGGAGGGGTGACTTGCGGGGCTCGGACCAGGTTCTGTTACCCAGAATCCTTTGTAAACCTCAAAATTTGGCTAAAAAAACACATGTTCCTCACATTTCTGTGGCAGAAAGTTCTGGAATCTGAGATGAGACACAAATTTCCTTCCACCCAGCGTTCCCCCAAGTCTCCCGATAAAAATGATACCTCACTTGTGTGGGTAGGCCTAGCGCCCGCGACAGGAGACGCCCCAAAGCGCAACGTGGACACATCCAAATTTTGGGAAGAAAACAGAGGTGTTTTTTGCGAAGTGCCTACCTGTAGATTTTGGCCTCTAGCTCAGCCGGCACCTAGGGAAACCTACCAAACCTGTGCATTTCTGAAACCTAGAGACCTAGGGGAATCTAAGGAGGGGTGACTTGCGGGGCTCGGACCAGGTTCTGTTACCCAGAATCCTTTGTAAACCTCAAAATTTGGCTAAAAAAACACATGTTCCTCACATTTCTGTGGCAGAAAGTTCTGGAATCTGAGATGAGACACAAATTTCCTTCCACCCAGCGTTCCCCCAAGTCTCCCGATAAAAATGATACCTCACTTGTGTGGGTAGGCCTAGCGCCCGCGACAGGAGACGCCCCAAAGCGCAACGTGGACACATCCAAATTTTTGGAAGAAAACAGAGGTGTTTTTTGCGAAGTGCCTACCTGTAGATTTTGGCCTCTAGCTCAGCCGGCACCTAGGGAAACCTACCAAACCTGTGCATTTCTGAAAACTAGAGACCTAGGGGAATCTAAGGAGGGGTGACTTGCGGGCTCGGACTAGGTTCTGTTACCCAGAATCCTTTGCAAACCTCAAAATTTGGCTAAAAAAACACATGTTCCTCTCATTTCTGTGGCAGAAAGTTCTGGAATCTGAGAGGAGCCACAAATTTCCTTCGACTCAGCGTTCCCCCAAGTCTCCCGATAAAAATGATACCTCACTTGTGTGGGTAGGCCTAGCGCCCGCGACAGGAAACGCCCCAAAGCGCAACGTGGACACATCCACATTTTGGGAAGAAAGCAGAGGTGTTTTTTGCGAAGTGCCTAACTGTAGATTTTGGCCTCTAGCTCAGCCGGCACCTAGGGAAACCTACCAAACCTGTTCATTTCTGAAAACTAGAGACCTAGGGGAATCCAAGATGGGGTGACTTGCGGGGCTCGGACCAGGTTCTGTTACCCAGAATCCTTTGCAAACCTCAAAATTTGGCTAAAAAAACACATGTTCCTCACATTTCTGTGGCAGAAAGTTCTGGAATCTGAGAGGAGCCACAAATTTCCTTCCACCCAGCGTTCCCCCAAGTCTCCCGATAAAAATGATACCTCACTTGTGTGGGTAGGCCTAGCGCCCGCGACAGGAAACGCCCCAAAGCGCAACGTGGACACATCCAAATTTTTTGAAGAAAACAGAGGTGTTTTTTGCGAAGTGCCTACCTGTAGATTTTGGCCTCTAGCTCAGCCGGCACCTAGGGAAACCTACCAAACCTGTGCATTTCTGAAAACTAGAGACCTAGGGGAATCTAAGGAGGGGTGACTTGCGGGGCTCGGACCAGGTTCTGTTACCCAGAATCCTTTGCAAACCTCAAAATTTGGCTAAAAAAACACATGTTCCTCACATTTCTGTGGCAGAAAGTTCTGGAATCTGAGAGGAGCCACAAATTTCCTTCCACCCAGCGTTCCCCCAAGTCTCCCGATAAAAATGATACCTCACTTGTGTGGGTACGCCTAGCGCCCGCGACAGGAAACGCCCCAAAGCGCAACGTGGACACATCCAAATTTTTGGAAGAAAACAGAGGTTTTTTTTTGCGAAGTGCCTACCTGTAGATTTTGGCCTCTAGCTCAGCCGGCACCTAGGGAAACCTACCAAACCTGTGCATTTCTGAAAACTAGAGACCTAGGGGAATCCAAGATGGGGTGACTTGCGGGGCTCGGACCAGGTTCTGTTACCCAAAATCCTTTGCAAACCTCAAAATTTGGCTAAAAAAACACATGTTCCTCACATTTCTGTGGCAGAAAGTTCTGGAATCTGAGAGGAGCCACAAATTTCCTTCCACCCAGTGTTCCCCCAAGTCTCCCGATAAAAATGATATCTCACTTGTGTGGGTAGGCCTAGCGCCCGCGACAGGAAACGCCCCAAAGCGCAACGTGGACACATCCAAATTTTGGGAAGAAAACAGAGGTGTTTTTTGCG
This sequence comes from Pleurodeles waltl, assembly GCF_031143425.1. Taxonomy (NCBI): domain Eukaryota; kingdom Metazoa; phylum Chordata; class Amphibia; order Caudata; family Salamandridae; genus Pleurodeles; species Pleurodeles waltl. The sequence goes on along the minus strand of NC_090444.1, from coordinate 72,152,426 downwards.
AAGTGCCTACCTGTAGATTTTGGCCTCTAGCTCAGCCGGCACCTAGGGAAACCTACCAAACCTGTGCATTTCTGAAAACTAGAGACATAGGGGAATCTAAGGAGGGGTGACTTGCGGGTCTCAGACCAGGTTCTGTTAACCAGAATCCTTTGCAAACCTCAAAATTTGGCTAAAAAAACACATGTTCCTCTCATTTCTGTGGCAGAAAGTTCTGGAATCTGAGAGGAGCCACAAATTTCCTTCCACCCAGCGTTCCCCCAAGTCTCCCGATAAAAATGATACCTCACTTGTGTGGGTAGCCCTAGCGCCTGCGACAGGAAACGCCCCAAAGCCCAACGTGGACACATCCAAATTTTTGGAAGAAAACAGAGGTGTTTTTTGCGAAGTGCCTACCTGTAGATTTTGGCCTCTAGCTCAGCCGGCACCTAGGGAAACCTACCAAACCTGTGCATTTCTGAAAACTAGAGACCTAGGGGAATCCAAGATGGGGTGACTTGCGGGGCTCGGACCAGGTTCTGTTACCCAGAATCCTTTGCAAACCTCAAAATTTGGCTAAAAAAACACATGTTCCTCACATTTCTGTGGCAGAAAGTTCTGGAATCTGAGAGGAGCCACAAATTTCCTTCCACCCAGCGTTCCCCCAAGTCTCCCGATAAAAATCATACCTCACTTGTGTGGGTAGGCCTAGCGCCCGCGACAGGAGACGCCCCAAAGCGCAACGTGGACACATCCACATTTTTGGAAGAAAACAGAGGTGTTTTTTGCGAAGTGCCTACCTGTAGATTTTGGCCTCTAGCTCAGCCGGCACCTAGGGAAACCTACCAAACCTGTGCATTTCTGAAACCTAGAGACCTAGGGGAATCTAAGGAGGGGTGACTTGCGGGGCTCGGACCAGGTTCTGTTACCCAGAATCCTTTGTAAACCTCAAAATGTGGCTAAAAAAACACATGTTCCTCACATTTCTGTGGCAGAAAGTTCTGGAATCTGAGATGAGACACAAATTTCCTTCCACCCAGCGTTCCCCCAAGTCTCCCGATAAAAATGATACCTCACTTGTGTGGGTAGGCCTAGCGCCCGCGACAGGAGACGCCCCAAAGCGCAACGTGGACACATCCAAATTTTGGGAAGAAAACAGAGGTGTTTTTTGCGAAGTGCCTACCTGTAGATTTTGGCCTCTAGCTCAGCCGGCACCTAGGGAAACCTACCAAACCTGTGCATTTCTGAAAACTAGAGACCTAGGGGAATCTAAGGAGGGGTGACTTGCGGGGCTCGGACCAGGTTCTGTTACCCAGAATCCTTTGCAAACCTCAAAATTTGGCTAAAAAAACACATGTTCCTCACATTTCTGTGACAGAAAGTTCTGGAATCTGAGAGGAGCCACAAATTTCCTTCCACCCAGCGTTCCCCCAAGTCTCCCGATAAAAATTATACCTCACTTGTGTGGGTACGCCTAGCGCCCGCGACAGGAAACGCCACAAAGCGCAACGTGGACACATCCAAATTTTTGGAAGAAAACAGAGGTGTTTTTTGCGAAGTGCCTACCTGTAGATTTTGGCCTCTAGCTCAGCCGGCACCTAGGGAAACCTACAAAACCTGTGCATTTCTGAAAAGTAGAGACCTAGGGGAATCTAAGGAGGGGTGACTTGCGGGGCTCGGACCAGGTTCTGTTACCCAGAATCCTTTGCAAACCTCAAAATTTGGCTAAAAAAACACATGTTCCTCACATTTCTGTGGCAGAAAGTTCTGGAATCTGAGAGGAGCCACAAATTTCCTTCCACCCAGCGTTCCCCCAAGTCTCCCGATAAAAATGATACCTCACTTGTGTGGGTACGCCTAGCGCCCGCGACAGGTAACGCCCCAAAGCGCAACGTGGACACATCCAAATTTTTGGAAGAAAACAGAGGTGTTTTTTGCGAAGTGCCTACCTGTAGATTTTGGCCTCTAGCTCAGCCGGCACCTAGGGAACCTACCAAACCTGTGCATTTCTGAAAACTAGAGACCTAGGGGAATCCAAGATGGGGTGACTTGCGGGGCTCGGACCAGGTTCTGTTACCCAGAATCCTTTGCAAACCTCAAAATTTGGCTAAAAAAACACATGTTCCTCACATTTCTGTGGCAGAAAGTTCTGGAATCTGAGAGGAGCCACAAATGTCCTTCCACCCAGCGTTCCCCCAAGTCTCCCGATAAAAATGATACCTCACTTGTGTGGGTAGGCCTAGCGCCCGCGACAGGAAACGCCCCAAAGGGCAACGTGGACACATCCAAATTTTGGGAAGAAAACAGAGGTGTTTTTTGCGAAGTGCCTACCTGTAGATTTTGGCCTCTAGCTCAGCCGGCACCTAGGGAAACCTACCAAACCTGTGCATTTCTGAAAACTAGAGACATAGGGGAATCTAAGGAGGGGTGACTTGCGGGTCTCAGACCAGGTTCTGTTAACCAGAATCCTTTGCAAACCTCAAAATTTGGCTAAAAAAACACATGTTCCTCTCATTTCTGTGGCAGAAAGTTCTGGAATCTGAGAGGAGCCACAAATTTCCTTCCACTCAGCGTTCCCCCAAGTCTCCCGATAAAAATGATACCTCACTTGTGTGGGTAGCCCTAGCGCCTGCGACAGGAAACGCCCCAAAGCGCAACGTGGACACATCCAAATTTTTGGAAGAAAACAGAGGTGTTTTTTGCGAAGTGCCTACCTGTAGATTTTGGCCTCTAGCTCAGCCGGCCCCTAGGGAAACCTACCAAACCTGTGCATTTCTGAAAACTAGAGACCTAGGGGAATCCAAGATGGGGTGACTTGCGGGGCTCGGACCAGGTTCTGTTACCCAGAATCCTTTGCAAACCTCAAAATTTGGCTAAAAAAACACATGTTCCTCACATTTCTGTGGCAGAAAGTTCTGGAATCTGAGAGGAGCCACAAATTTCCTTCCACCCAGCGTTCCCCCAAGTCTCCCGATAAAAATCATACCTCACTTGTGTGGGTAGGCCTAGCGCCCGCGACAGGAGACGCCCCAAAGCACAACGTGGACACATCCAAATTTTTGGAAGAAAACAGAGGTGTTTTTTGCGAAGTGCCTACCTGTAGATTTTGGCCTCTAGCTCAGCCGGCACCTAGGGAAACCTACCAAACCTGTGCATTTCTGAAAACTAGAGACCTAGGGGAATCTAAGGAGGGGTGACTTGCGGGGCTCGGACCAGGTTCTGTTACCCAGAATCCTTTGCAAACCTCAAAATTTGGCTAAAAAAACACATGTTCCTCACATTTCTGTGGCAGAAAGTTCTGGAATCTGAGAGGAGCCACAAATTTCCTTCCACCCAGCGTTCCCCCAAGTTTCCCGATAAAAATGATACCTCACTTGTGTGGGTACGCCTAGCGCCCGCGACAGGAAACGCCCCAAAGCGCAACATGGACACATCCAAATTTTGGGAAGAAAACAGAGGTGTTTTTTGCGAAGTGCCTACCTGTAGATTTTGGCCTCTAGCTCAGCCGGCACCTAGGGAAACCTACCAAACCTGTGCATTTCTGAAAACTAGAGACCTAGGGGAATCCAAGATGGGGTGACTTGCGGGGCTCGGACCAGGTTCTGTCACCCAAAATCCTTTGCAAACCTCAAAATTTGGCTAAAAAAACACATGTTCCTCACATTTCTGTGGCAGAAAGTTCTGGAATCTGAGAGGAGCCACAAATTTCCTTCCACCCAGTGTTCCCCCAAGTCTCCCGATAAAAATGATATCTCACTTGTGTGGGTAGGCCTAGCGCCCGCGACAGGAAACGCCCCAAAGCGCAACGTGGACACATCCAAATTTTGGGAAGAAAACAGAGGTGTTTTTTGCGAAGTGCCTACCTGTAGATTTTGGCCTCTAGCTCAGCCGGCACCTAGGGAAACCTACCAAACCTGTGCATTTCTGAAAACTAGAGACATAGGGGAATCTAAGGAGGGGTGACTTGCGGGTCTCAGACCAGGTTCTGTTAACCAGAATCCTTTGCAAACCTCAAAATTTGGCTAAAAAAACACATGTTCCTCTCATTTCTGTGGCAGAAAGTTCTGGAATCTGAGAGGAGCCACAAATTTCCTTCCACCCAGCGTTCCCCCAAGTCTCCCGATAAAAATGATACCTCACTTGTGTGGGTAGCCCTAGCGCCTGCGACAGGAAACGCCCCAAAGCGCAACGTGGACACATCCAAATTTTGGGAAGAAAACAGAGGTGTTTTTTGCGAAGTGCCTACCTGTAGATTTTGGCCTCTAGCTCAGCCGGCACCTAGGGAAACCTACCAAACCTGTGCATTTCTGAAAACTAGAGACCTAGGGGAATCCAAGATGGGGTGACTTGCGGGGCTCGGACCAGGTTCTGTTACCCAGAATCCTTTGCAAACCTCAAAATTTGGCTAAAAAAACACATGTTCCTCACATTTCTGTGGCAGAAAGTTCTGGAATCTGAGAGGAGCCACAAATTTCCTTCCACCCAGCGTTCCCCCAAGTCTCCCGATAAAAATCATACCTCACTTGTGTGGGTAGGCCTAGCGCCCGCGACAGGAGACACCCCAAAGCGCAACGTGGACACATCCACATTTTTGGAAGAAAACAGAGGTGTTTTTTGCGAAGTGCCTACCTGTAGATTTTGGCCTCTAGCTCAGCCGGCACCTAGGGAAACCTACCAAACCTGTGCATTTCTGAAACCTAGAGACCTAGGGGAATCTAAGGAGGGGTGACTTGCGGGGCTCGGACCAGGTTCTGTTACCCAGAATCCTTTGTAAACCTCAAAATTTGGCTAAAAAAACACATGTTCCTCACATTTCTGTGGCAGAAAGTTCTGGAATCTGAGATGAGACACAAATTTCCTTCCACCCAGCGTTCCCCCAAGTCTCCCGATAAAAATGATACCTCACTTGTGTGGGTAGGCCTAGCGCCCGCGACAGGAGACGCCCCAAAGCGCAACGTGGACACATCCAAATTTTTGGAAGAAAACAGAGGTGTTTTTTGCGAAGTGCCTACCTGTAGATTTTGGCCTCTAGCTCAGCCGGCACCTAGGGAAACCTACCAAACCTGTGCATTTCTGAAAACTAGAGACCTAGGGGAATCTAAGGAGGGGTGACTTGCGGGGCTCGGACCAGGTTCTGTTACCCAGAATCCTTTGCAAACCTCAAAATTTGGCTAAAAAAACACATGTTCCTCACATTTCTGTGGCAGAAAGTTCTGGAATCTGAGAGGAGCCACAAATTTCCTTCCACCCAGCGTTCCCCCAAGTCTCCCGATAAAAATGATACCTCACTTGTGTGGGTACGCCTAGCGCCCGCGACAGGTAACGCCCCAAAGCGCAACGTGGACACATCCAAATTTTTGGAAGAAAACAGAGGTGTTTTTTGCGAAGTGCCTACCTGTAGATTTTGGCCTCTAGCTCAGCCGGCACCTAGGGAAACCTACCAAACCTGTGCATTTCTGAAAACTAGAGACCTAGGGGAATCCAAGATGGGGTGACTTGCGGGGCTCGGACCAGGTTCTGTTACCCAAAATCCTTTGCAAACCTCAAAATTTGGCTAAAAAAACACATGTTCCTCACATTTCTGTGGCAGAAAGTTCTGGAATCTGAGAGGAGCCACAAATTTCCTTCCACCCAGTGTTCCCCCAAGTCTCCCGATAAAAATGATATCTCACTTGTGTGGGTAGGCCTAGCGCCCGCGACAGGAAACGCCCCAAAGCGCAACGTGGACACATCCAAATTTTGGGAAGAAAACAGAGGTGTTTTTTGCGAAGTGCCTACCTGTAGATTTTGGCCTCTAGCTCAGCCGGCACCTAGGGAAACCTACCAAACCTGTGCATTTCTGAAAACTAGAGACATAGGGGAATCTAAGGAGGGGTGACTTGCGGGTCTCAGACCAGGTTCTGTTAACCAGAATCCTTTGCAAACCTCAAAATTTGGCTAAAAAAACACATGTTCCTCTCATTTCTGTGGCAGAAAGTTCTGGAATCTGAGAGGAGCCACAAATTTCCTTCCACCCAGCGTTCCCCCAAGTCTCCCGATAAAAATGATACCTCACTTGTGTGGGTAGCCCTAGCGCCTGCGACAGGAAACGCCCCAAAGCGCAACGTGGACACATCCAAATTTTTGGAAGAAAACAGAGGTGTTTTTTGCGAAGTGCCTACCTGTAGATTTTGGCCTCTAGCTCAGCCGGCACCTAGGGAAACCTACCAAACCTGTGCATTTCTGAAAACTAGAGACCTAGGGGAATCCAAGATGGGGTGACTTGCGGGGCTCGGACCAGGTTCTGTTACCCAGAATCCTTTGCAAACCTCAAAATTTGGCTAAAAAAACACATGTTCCTCACATTTCTGTGGCAGAAAGTTCTGGAATCTGAGAGGAGCCACAAATTTCCTTCCACCCAGCGTTCCCCCAAGTCTCCCGATAAAAATCATACCTCACTTGTGTGGGTAGGCCTAGCGCCCGCGACAGGAGACACCCCAAAGCGCAACGTGGACACATCCACATTTTTGGAAGAAAACAGAGGTGTTTTTTGCGAAGTGCCTACCTGTAGATTTTGGCCTCTAGCTCAGCCGGCACCTAGGGAAACCTACCAAACCTGTGCATTTCTGAAACCTAGAGACCTAGGGGAATCTAAGGAGGGGTGACTTGCGGGGCTCGGACCAGGTTCTGTTACCCAGAATCCTTTGTAAACCTCAAAATTTGGCTAAAAAAACACATGTTCCTCACATTTCTGTGGCAGAAAGTTCTGGAATCTGAGATGAGACACAAATTTCCTTCCACCCAGCGTTCCCCCAAGTCTCCCGATAAAAATGATACCTCACTTGTGTGGGTAGGCCTAGCGCCCGCGACAGGAGACGCCCCAAAGCGCAACGTGGACACATCCAAATTTTTGGAAGAAAACAGAGGTGTTTTTTGCGAAGTGCCTACCTGTAGATTTTGGCCTCTAGCTCAGCCGGCACCTAGGGAAACCTACCAAACCTGTGCATTTCTGAAAACTAGAGACCTAGGGGAATCTAAGGAGGGGTGACTTGCGGGGCTCGGACCAGGTTCTGTTACCCAGAATCCTTTGCAAACCTCAAAATTTGGCTAAAAAAACACATGTTCCTCACATTTCTGTGGCAGAAAGTTCTGGAATCTGAGAGGAGCCACAAATTTCCTTCCACCCAGCGTTCCCCCAAGTCTCCCGATAAAAATGATACCTCACTTGTGTGGGTACGCCTAGCGCCCGCGACAGGTAACGCCCCAAAGCGCAACGTGGACACATCCAAATTTTTGGAAGAAAACAGAGGTGTTTTTTGCGAAGTGCCTACCTGTAGATTTTGGCCTCTAGCTCAGCCGGCACCTAGGGAAACCTACCAAACCTGTGCATTTCTGAAAACTAGAGACCTAGGGGAATCCAAGATGGGGTGACTTGCGGGGCTCGGACCAGGTTCTGTTACCCAAAATCCTTTGCAAACCTCAAAATTTGGCTAAAAAAACACATGTTCCTCACATTTCTGTGGCAGAAAGTTCTGGAATCTGAGAGGAGCCACAAATTTCCTTCCACCCAGTGTTCCCCCAAGTCTCCCGATAAAAATGATATCTCACTTGTGTGGGTAGGCCTAGCGCCCGCGACAGGAAACGCCCCAAAGCGCAACGTGGACACATCCAAATTTTGGGAAGAAAACAGAGGTGTTTTTTGCGAAGTGCCTACCTGTAGATTTTGGCCTCTAGCTCAGCCGGCACCTAGGGAAACCTACCAAACCTGTGCATTTCTGAAAACTAGAGACATAGGGGAATCTAAGGAGGGGTGACTTGCGGGTCTCAGACCAGGTTCTGTTAACCAGAATCCTTTGCAAACCTCAAAATTTGGCTAAAAAAACACATGTTCCTCTCATTTCTGTGGCAGAAAGTTCTGGAATCTGAGAGGAGCCACAAATTTCCTTCCACCCAGCGTTCCCCCAAGTCTCCCGATAAAAATGATACCTCACTTGTGTGGGTAGCCCTAGCGCCTGCGACAGGAAACGCCCCAAAGCGCAACGTGGACACATCCAAATTTTTGGAAGAAAACAGAGGTGTTTTTTGCGAAGTGCCTACCTGTAGATTTTGGCCTCTAGCTCAGCCGGCACCTAGGGAAACCTACAAAACCTGTGCATTTCTGAAAAGTAGAGACCTAGGGGAATCTAAGGAGGGGTGACTTGCGGGGCTCGGACCAGGTTCTGTTACCCAGAATCCTTTGCAAACCTCAAAATTTGGCTAAAAAAACACATGTTCCTCACATTTCTGTGGCAGAAAGTTCTGGAATCTGAGAGGAGCCACAAATTTCCTTCCACCCAGCGTTCCCCCAAGTCTCCCGATAAAAATGATACCTCACTTGTGTGGGTACGCCTAGCGCCCGCGACAGGTAACGCCCCAAAGCGCAACGTGGACACATCCAAATTTTTGGAAGAAAACAGAGGTGTTTTTTGCGAAGTGCCTACCTGTAGATTTTGGCCTCTAGCTCAGCCGGCACCTAGGGAACCTACCAAACCTGTGCATTTCTGAAAACTAGAGACCTAGGGGAATCCAAGATGGGGTGACTTGCGGGGCTCGGACCAGGTTCTGTTACCCAGAATCCTTTGCAAACCTCAAAATTTGGCTAAAAAAACACATGTTCCTCACATTTCTGTGGCAGAAAGTTCTGGAATCTGAGAGGAGCCACAAATGTCCTTCCACCCAGCGTTCCCCCAAGTCTCCCGATAAAAATGATACCTCACTTGTGTGGGTAGGCCTAGCGCCCGCGACAGGAAACGCCCCAAAGGGCAACGTGGACACATCCAAATTTTGGGAAGAAAACAGAGGTGTTTTTTGCGAAGTGCCTACCTGTAGATTTTGGCCTCTAGCTCAGCCGGCACCTAGGGAAACCTACCAAACCTGTGCATTTCTGAAAACTAGAGACATAGGGGAATCTAAGGAGGGGTGACTTGCGGGTCTCAGACCAGGTTCTGTTAACCAGAATCCTTTGCAAACCTCAAAATTTGGCTAAAAAAACACATGTTCCTCTCATTTCTGTGGCAGAAAGTTCTGGAATCTGAGAGGAGCCACAAATTTCCTTCCACTCAGCGTTCCCCCAAGTCTCCCGATAAAAATGATACCTCACTTGTGTGGGTAGCCCTAGCGCCTGCGACAGGAAACGCCCCAAAGCGCAACGTGGACACATCCAAATTTTTGGAAGAAAACAGAGGTGTTTTTTGCGAAGTGCCTACCTGTAGATTTTGGCCTCTAGCTCAGCCGGCCCCTAGGGAAACCTACCAAACCTGTGCATTTCTGAAAACTAGAGACCTAGGGGAATCCAAGATGGGGTGACTTGCGGGGCTCGGACCAGGTTCTGTTACCCAGAATCCTTTGCAAACCTCAAAATTTGGCTAAAAAAACACATGTTCCTCACATTTCTGTGGCAGAAAGTTCTGGAATCTGAGAGGAGCCACAAATTTCCTTCCACCCAGCGTTCCCCCAAGTCTCCCGATAAAAATCATACCTCACTTGTGTGGGTAGGCCTAGCGCCCGCGACAGGAGACGCCCCAAAGCACAACGTGGACACATCCAAATTTTTGGAAGAAAACAGAGGTGTTTTTTGCGAAGTGCCTACCTGTAGATTTTGGCCTCTAGCTCAGCCGGCACCTAGGGAAACCTACCAAACCTGTGCATTTCTGAAAACTAGAGACCTAGGGGAATCTAAGGAGGGGTGACTTGCGGGGCTCGGACCAGGTTCTGTTACCCAGAATCCTTTGCAAACCTCAAAATTTGGCTAAAAAAACACATGTTCCTCACATTTCTGTGGCAGAAAGTTCTGGAATCTGAGAGGAGCCACAAATTTCCTTCCACCCAGCGTTCCCCCAAGTTTCCCGATAAAAATGATACCTCACTTGTGTGGGTACGCCTAGCGCCCGCGACAGGAAACGCCCCAAAGCGCAACATGGACACATCCAAATTTTGGGAAGAAAACAGAGGTGTTTTTTGCGAAGTGCCTACCTGTAGATTTTGGCCTCTAGCTCAGCCGGCACCTAGGGAAACCTACCAAACCTGTGCATTTCTGAAAACTAGAGACCTAGGGGAATCCAAGATGGGGTGACTTGCGGGGCTCGGACCAGGTTCTGTCACCCAAAATCCTTTGCAAACCTCAAAATTTGGCTAAAAAAACACATGTTCCTCACATTTCTGTGGCAGAAAGTTCTGGAATCTGAGAGGAGCCACAAATTTCCTTCCACCCAGTGTTCCCCCAAGTCTCCCGATAAAAATGATATCTCACTTGTGTGGGTAGGCCTAGCGCCCGCGACAGGAAACGCCCCAAAGCGCAACGTGGACACATCCAAATTTTGGGAAGAAAACAGAGGTGTTTTTTGCGAAGTGCCTACCTGTAGATTTTGGCCTCTAGCTCAGCCGGCACCTAGGGAAACCTACCAAACCTGTGCATTTCTGAAAACTAGAGACATAGGGGAATCTAAGGAGGGGTGACTTGCGGGTCTCAGACCAGGTTCTGTTAACCAGAATCCTTTGCAAACCTCAAAATTTGGCTAAAAAAACACATGTTCCTCTCATTTCTGTGGCAGAAAGCTCTGGAATCTGAGAGGAGCCACAAATTTCCTTCCACCCAGCGTTCCCCCAAGTCTCCCGATAAAAATGATACCTCACTTGTGTGGGTAGCCCTAGCGCCTGCGACAGGAAACGCCCCAAAGCGCAACGTGGACACATCCAAATTTTTGGAAGAAAACAGAGGTGTTTTTTGCGAAGTGCCTACCTGTAGATTTTGGCCTCTAGCTCAGCCGGCACCTAGGGAAACCTACCAAACCTGTGCATTTCTGAAAACTAGAGACCTAGGGGAATCCAAGATGGGGTGACTTGCGGGGCTCGGACCAGGTTCTGTTACCCAGAATCCTTTGCAAACCTCAAAATTTGGCTAAAAAAACACATGTTCCTCACATTTCTGTGGCAGAAAGTTCTGGAATCTGAGAGGAGCCACAAATTTCCTTCCACCCAGCGTTCCCCCAAGTCTCCCGATAAAAATCATACCTCACTTGTGTGGGTAGGCCTAGCGCCCGCGACAGGAGACACCCCAAAGCGCAACGTGGACACATCCACATTTTTGGAAGAAAACAGAGGTGTTTTTTGCGAAGTGCCTACCTGTAGATTTTGGCCTCTAGCTCAGCCGGCACCTAGGGAAACCTACCAAACCTGTGCATTTCTGAAACCTAGAGACCTAGGGGAATCTAAGGAGGGGTGACTTGCGGGGCTCGGACCAGGTTCTGTTACCCAGAATCCTTTGTAAACCTCAAAATTTGGCTAAAAAAACACATGTTCCTCACATTTCTGTGGCAGAAAGTTCTGGAATCTGAGATGAGCCACAAATGTCCTTCCACCCAGCGTTCCCCCAAGTCTCCCGATAAAAATGATACCTCACTTGTGTGGGTAGGCCTAGCGCCCGCGACAGGAAACGCCCCAAAGGGCAACGTGGACACATCCAAATTTTGGGAAGAAAACAGAGGTGTTTTTTGCGAAGTGCCTACCTGTAGATTTTGGCCTCTAGCTCAGCCGGCACCTAGGGAAACCTACCAAACCTGTGCATTTCTGAAAACTAGAGACATAGGGGAATCTAAGGAGGGGTGACTTGCGGGTCTCAGACCAGGTTCTGTTAACCAGAATCCTTTGCAAACCTCAAAATTTGGCTAAAAAAACACATGTTCCTCTCATTTCTGTGGCAGAAAGTTCTGGAATCTGAGAGGAGCCACAAATTTCCTTCCACTCAGCGTTCCCCCAAGTCTCCCGATAAAAATGATACCTCACTTGTGTGGGTAGCCCTAGCGCCTGCGACAGGAAACGCCCCAAAGCGCAACGTGGACACATCCAAATTTTTGGAAGAAAACAGAGGTGTTTTTTGCGAAGTGCCTACCTGTAGATTTTGGCCTCTAGCTCAGCCGGCCCCTAGGGAAACCTACCAAACCTGTGCATTTCTGAAAACTAGAGACCTAGGGGAATCCAAGATGGGGTGACTTGCGGGGCTCGGACCAGGTTCTGTTACCCAGAATCCTTTGCAAACCTCAAAATTTGGCTAAAAAAACACATGTTCCTCACATTTCTGTGGCAGAAAGTTCTGGAATCTGAGAGGAGCCACAAATTTCCTTCCACCCAGCGTTCCCCCAAGTCTCCCGATAAAAATCATACCTCACTTGTGTGGGTAGGCCTAGCGCCCGCGACAGGAGACGCCCCAAAGCACAACGTGGACACATCCAAATTTTTGGAAGAAAACAGAGGTGTTTTTTGCGAAGTGCCTACCTGTAGATTTTGGCCTCTAGCTCAGCCGGCACCTAGGGAAACCTACCAAACCTGTGCATTTCTGAAAACTAGAGACCTAGGGGAATCTAAGGAGGGGTGACTTGCGGGGCTCGGACCAGGTTCTGTTACCCAGAATCCTTTGCAAACCTCAAAATTTGGCTAAAAAAACACATGTTCCTCACATTTCTGTGGCAGAAAGTTCTGGAATCTGAGAGGAGCCACAAATTTCCTTCCACCCAGCGTTCCCCCAAGTTTCCCGATAAAAATGATACCTCACTTGTGTGGGTACGCCTAGCGCCCGCGACAGGAAACGCCCCAAAGCGCAACATGGACACATCCAAATTTTGGGAAGAAAACAGAGGTGTTTTTTGCGAAGTGCCTACCTGTAGATTTTGGCCTCTAGCTCAGCCGGCACCTAGGGAAACCTACCAAACCTGTGCATTTCTGAAAACTAGAGACCTAGGGGAATCCAAGATGGGGTGACTTGCGGGGCTCGGACCAGGTTCTGTCACCCAAAATCCTTTGCAAACCTCAAAATTTGGCTAAAAAAACACATGTTCCTCACATTTCTGTGGCAGAAAGTTCTGGAATCTGAGAGGAGCCACAAATTTCCTTCCACCCAGTGTTCCCCCAAGTCTCCCGATAAAAATGATATCTCACTTGTGTGGGTAGGCCTAGCGCCCGCGACAGGAAACGCCCCAAAGCGCAACGTGGACACATCCAAATTTTGGGAAGAAAACAGAGGTGTTTTTTGCGAAGTGCCTACCTGTAGATTTTGGCCTCTAGCTCAGCCGGCACCTAGGGAAACCTACCAAACCTGTGCATTTCTGAAAACTAGAGACATAGGGGAATCTAAGGAGGGGTGACTTGCGGGTCTCAGACCAGGTTCTGTTAACCAGAATCCTTTGCAAACCTCAAAATTTGGCTAAAAAAACACATGTTCCTCTCATTTCTGTGGCAGAAAGCTCTGGAATCTGAGAGGAGCCACAAATTTCCTTCCACCCAGCGTTCCCCCAAGTCTCCCGATAAAAATGATACCTCACTTGTGTGGGTAGCCCTAGCGCCTGCGACAGGAAACGCCCCAAAGCGCAACGTGGACACATCCAAATTTTTGGAAGAAAACAGAGGTGTTTTTTGCGAAGTGCCTACCTGTAGATTTTGGCCTCTAGCTCAGCCGGCACCTAGGGAAACCTACCAAACCTGTGCATTTCTGAAAACTAGAGACCTAGGGGAATCCAAGATGGGGTGACTTGCGGGGCTCGGACCAGGTTCTGTTACCCAGAATCCTTTGCAAACCTCAAAATTTGGCTAAAAAAACACATGTTCCTCACATTTCTGTGGCAGAAAGTTCTGGAATCTGAGAGGAGCCACAAATTTCCTTCCACCCAGCGTTCCCCCAAGTCTCCCGATAAAAATCATACCTCACTTGTGTGGGTAGGCCTAGCGCCCGCGACAGGAGACACCCCAAAGCGCAACGTGGACACATCCACATTTTTGGAAGAAAACAGAGGTGTTTTTTGCGAAGTGCCTACCTGTAGATTTTGGCCTCTAGCTCAGCCGGCACCTAGGGAAACCTACCAAACCTGTGCATTTCTGAAACCTAGAGACCTAGGGGAATCTAAGGAGGGGTGACTTGCGGGGCTCGGACCAGGTTCTGTTACCCAGAATCCTTTGTAAACCTCAAAATTTGGCTAAAAAAACACATGTTCCTCACATTTCTGTGGCAGAAAGTTCTGGAATCTGAGATGAGACACAAATTTCCTTCCACCCAGCGTTCCCCCAAGTCTCCCGATAAAAATGATACCTCACTTGTGTGGGTAGGCCTAGCGCCCGCGACAGGAGACGCCCCAAAGCGCAACGTGGACACATCCAAATTTTTGGAAGAAAACAGAGGTGTTTTTTGCGAAGTGCCTACCTGTAGATTTTGGCCTCTAGCTCAGCCGGCACCTAGGGAAACCTACCAAACCTGTGCATTTCTGAAAACTAGAGACCTAGGGGAATCTAAGGAGGGGTGACTTGCGGGGCTCGGACCAGGTTCTGTTACCCAGAATCCTTTGCAAACCTCAAAATTTGGCTAAAAAAACACATGTTCCTCACATTTCTGTGGCAGAAAGTTCTGGAATCTGAGAGGAGCCACAAATTTCCTTCCACCCAGCGTTCCCCCAAGTCTCCCGATAAAAATGATACCTCACTTGTGTGGGTACGCCTAGCGCCCGCGACAGGTAACGCCCCAAAGCGCAACGTGGACACATCCAAATTTTTGGAAGAAAACAGAGGTGTTTTTTGCGAAGTGCCTACCTGTAGATTTTGGCCTCTAGCTCAGCCGGCACCTAGGGAAACCTACCAAACCTGTGCATTTCTGAAAACTAGAGACCTAGGGGAATCCAAGATGGGGTGACTTGCGGGGCTCGGACCAGGTTCTGTTACCCAAAATCCTTTGCAAACCTCAAAATTTGGCTAAAAAAACACATGTTCCTCACATTTCTGTGGCAGAAAGTTCTGGAATCTGAGAGGAGCCACAAATTTCCTTCCACCCAGTGTTCCCCCAAGTCTCCCGATAAAAATGATATCTCACTTGTGTGGGTAGGCCTAGCGCCCGCGACAGGAAACGCCCCAAAGCGCAACGTGGACACATCCAAATTTTGGGAAGAAAACAGAGGTGTTTTTTGCGAAGTGCCTACCTGTAGATTTTGGCCTCTAGCTCAGCCGGCACCTAGGGAAACCTACCAAACCTGTGCATTTCTGAAAACTAGAGACATAGGGGAATCTAAGGAGGGGTGACTTGCGGGTCTCAGACCAGGTTCTGTTAACCAGAATCCTTTGCAAACCTCAAAATTTGGCTAAAAAAACACATGTTCCTCTCATTTCTGTGGCAGAAAGTTCTGGAATCTGAGAGGAGCCACAAATTTCCTTCCACCCAGCGTTCCCCCAAGTCTCCCGATAAAAATGATACCTCACTTGTGTGGGTAGCCCTAGCGCCTGCGACAGGAAACGCCCCAAAGCGCAACGTGGACACATCCAAATTTTTGGAAGAAAACAGAGGTGTTTTTTGCGAAGTGCCTACCTGTAGATTTTGGCCTCTAGCTCAGCCGGCACCTAGGGAAACCTACAAAACCTGTGCATTTCTGAAAAGTAGAGACCTAGGGGAATCTAAGGAGGGGTGACTTGCGGGGCTCGGACCAGGTTCTGTTACCCAGAATCCTTTGCAAACCTCAAAATTTGGCTAAAAAAACACATGTTCCTCACATTTCTGTGGCAGAAAGTTCTGGAATCTGAGAGGAGCCACAAATTTCCTTCCACCCAGCGTTCCCCCAAGTCTCCCGATAAAAATGATACCTCACTTGTGTGGGTACGCCTAGCGCCCGCGACAGGTAACGCCCCAAAGCGCAACGTGGACACATCCAAATTTTTGGAAGAAAACAGAGGTGTTTTTTGCGAAGTGCCTACCTGTAGATTTTGGCCTCTAGCTCAGCCGGCACCTAGGGAACCTACCAAACCTGTGCATTTCTGAAAACTAGAGACCTAGGGGAATCCAAGATGGGGTGACTTGCGGGGCTCGGACCAGGTTCTGTTACCCAGAATCCTTTGCAAACCTCAAAATTTGGCTAAAAAAACACATGTTCCTCACATTTCTGTGGCAGAAAGTTCTGGAATCTGAGAGGAGCCACAAATGTCCTTCCACCCAGCGTTCCCCCAAGTCTCCCGATAAAAATGATACCTCACTTGTGTGGGTAGGCCTAGCGCCCGCGACAGGAAACGCCCCAAAGGGCAACGTGGACACATCCAAATTTTGGGAAGAAAACAGAGGTGTTTTTTGCGAAGTGCCTACCTGTAGATTTTGGCCTCTAGCTCAGCCGGCACCTAGGGAAACCTACCAAACCTGTGCATTTCTGAAAACTAGAGACATAGGGGAATCTAAGGAGGGGTGACTTGCGGGTCTCAGACCAGGTTCTGTTAACCAGAATCCTTTGCAAACCTCAAAATTTGGCTAAAAAAACACATGTTCCTCTCATTTCTGTGGCAGAAAGTTCTGGAATCTGAGAGGAGCCACAAATTTCCTTCCACTCAGCGTTCCCCCAAGTCTCCCGATAAAAATGATACCTCACTTGTGTGGGTAGCCCTAGCGCCTGCGACAGGAAACGCCCCAAAGCGCAACGTGGACACATCCAAATTTTTGGAAGAAAACAGAGGTGTTTTTTGCGAAGTGCCTACCTGTAGATTTTGGCCTCTAGCTCAGCCGGCCCCTAGGGAAACCTACCAAACCTGTGCATTTCTGAAAACTAGAGACCTAGGGGAATCCAAGATGGGGTGACTTGCGGGGCTCGGACCAGGTTCTGTTACCCAGAATCCTTTGCAAACCTCAAAATTTGGCTAAAAAAACACATGTTCCTCACATTTCTGTGGCAGAAAGTTCTGGAATCTGAGAGGAGCCACAAATTTCCTTCCACCCAGCGTTCCCCCAAGTCTCCCGATAAAAATCATACCTCACTTGTGTGGGTAGGCCTAGCGCCCGCGACAGGAGACGCCCCAAAGCACAACGTGGACACATCCAAATTTTTGGAAGAAAACAGAGGTGTTTTTTGCGAAGTGCCTACCTGTAGATTTTGGCCTCTAGCTCAGCCGGCACCTAGGGAAACCTACCAAACCTGTGCATTTCTGAAAACTAGAGACCTAGGGGAATCTAAGGAGGGGTGACTTGCGGGGCTCGGACCAGGTTCTGTTACCCAGAATCCTTTGCAAACCTCAAAATTTGGCTAAAAAAACACATGTTCCTCACATTTCTGTGGCAGAAAGTTCTGGAATCTGAGAGGAGCCACAAATTTCCTTCCACCCAGCGTTCCCCCAAGTTTCCCGATAAAAATGATACCTCACTTGTGTGGGTACGCCTAGCGCCCGCGACAGGAAACGCCCCAAAGCGCAACATGGACACATCCAAATTTTGGGAAGAAAACAGAGGTGTTTTTTGCGAAGTGCCTACCTGTAGATTTTGGCCTCTAGCTCAGCCGGCACCTAGGGAAACCTACCAAACCTGTGCATTTCTGAAAACTAGAGACCTAGGGGAATCCAAGATGGGGTGACTTGCGGGGCTCGGACCAGGTTCTGTCACCCAAAATCCTTTGCAAACCTCAAAATTTGGCTAAAAAAACACATGTTCCTCACATTTCTGTGGCAGAAAGTTCTGGAATCTGAGAGGAGCCACAAATTTCCTTCCACCCAGTGTTCCCCCAAGTCTCCCGATAAAAATGATATCTCACTTGTGTGGGTAGGCCTAGCGCCCGCGACAGGAAACGCCCCAAAGCGCAACGTGGACACATCCAAATTTTGGGAAGAAAACAGAGGTGTTTTTTGCGAAGTGCCTACCTGTAGATTTTGGCCTCTAGCTCAGCCGGCACCTAGGGAAACCTACCAAACCTGTGCATTTCTGAAAACTAGAGACATAGGGGAATCTAAGGAGGGGTGACTTGCGGGTCTCAGACCAGGTTCTGTTAACCAGAATCCTTTGCAAACCTCAAAATTTGGCTAAAAAAACACATGTTCCTCTCATTTCTGTGGCAGAAAGCTCTGGAATCTGAGAGGAGCCACAAATTTCCTTCCACCCAGCGTTCCCCCAAGTCTCCCGATAAAAATGATACCTCACTTGTGTGGGTAGCCCTAGCGCCTGCGACAGGAAACGCCCCAAAGCGCAACGTGGACACATCCAAATTTTTGGAAGAAAACAGAGGTGTTTTTTGCGAAGTGCCTACCTGTAGATTTTGGCCTCTAGCTCAGCCGGCACCTAGGGAAACCTACCAAACCTGTGCATTTCTGAAAACTAGAGACCTAGGGGAATCCAAGATGGGGTGACTTGCGGGGCTCGGACCAGGTTCTGTTACCCAGAATCCTTTGCAAACCTCAAAATTTGGCTAAAAAAACACATGTTCCTCACATTTCTGTGGCAGAAAGTTCTGGAATCTGAGAGGAGCCACAAATTTCCTTCCACCCAGCGTTCCCCCAAGTCTCCCGATAAAAATCATACCTCACTTGTGTGGGTAGGCCTAGCGCCCGCGACAGGAGACACCCCAAAGCGCAACGTGGACACATCCACATTTTTGGAAGAAAACAGAGGTGTTTTTTGCGAAGTGCCTACCTCTAGATTTTGGCCTCTAGCTCAGCCGGCACCTAGGGAAACCTACCAAACCTGTGCATTTCTGAAACCTAGAGACCTAGGGGAATCTAAGGAGGGGTGACTTGCGGGGCTCGGACCAGGTTCTGTTACCCAGAATCCTTTGTAAACCTCAAAATTTGGCTAAAAAAACACATGTTCCTCACATTTCTGTGGCAGAAAGTTCTGGAATCTGAGATGAGACACAAATTTCCTTCCACCCAGCGTTCCCCCAAGTCTCCCGATAAAAATGATACCTCACTTGTGTGGGTAGGCCTAGCGCCCGCGACAGGAGACGCCCCAAAGCGCAACGTGGACACATCCAAATTTTTGGAAGAAAACAGAGGTGTTTTTTGCGAAGTGCCTACCTGTAGATTTTGGCCTCTAGCTCAGCCGGCACCTAGGGAAACCTACCAAACCTGTGCATTTCTGAAAACTAGAGACCTAGGGGAATCTAAGGAGGGGTGACTTGCGGGGCTCGGACCAGGTTCTGTTACCCAGAATCCTTTGCAAACCTCAAAATTTGGCTAAAAAAACACATGTTCCTCACATTTCTGTGGCAGAAAGTTCTGGAATCTGAGAGGAGCCACAAATTTCCTTCCACCCAGCGTTCCCCCAAGTCTCCCGATAAAAATGATACCTCACTTGTGTGGGTACGCCTAGCGCCCGCGACAGGTAACGCCCCAAAGCGCAACGTGGACACATCCAAATTTTTGGAAGAAAACAGAGGTGTTTTTTGCGAAGTGCCTACCTGTAGATTTTGGCCTCTAGCTCAGCCGGCACCTAGGGAAACCTACCAAACCTGTGCATTTCTGAAAACTAGAGACCTAGGGGAATCCAAGATGGGGTGACTTGCGGGGCTCGGACCAGGTTCTGTTACCCAAAATCCTTTGCAAACCTCAAAATTTGGCTAAAAAAACACATGTTCCTCACATTTCTGTGGCAGAAAGTTCTGGAATCTGAGAGGAGCCACAAATTTCCTTCCACACAGTGTTCCCCCAAGTCTCCCGATAAAAATGATATCTCACTTGTGTGGGTAGGCCTAGCGCCCGCGACAGGAAACGCCCCAAAGCGCAACGTGGACACATCCAAATTTTGGGAAGAAAACAGAGGTGTTTTTTGCGAAGTGCCTACCTGTAGATTTTGGCCTCTAGCTCAGCCGGCACCTAGGGAAACCTACCAAACCTGTGCATTTCTGAAAACTAGAGACATAGGGGAATCTAAGGAGGGGTGACTTGCGGGTCTCAGACCAGGTTCTGTTAACCAGAATCCTTTGCAAACCTCAAAATTTGGCTAAAAAAACACATGTTCCTCTCATTTCTGTGGCAGAAAGTTCTGGAATCTGAGAGGAGCCACAAATTTCCTTCCACCCAGCGTTCCCCCAAGTCTCCCGATAAAAATGATACCTCACTTGTGTGGGTAGCCCTAGCGCCTGCGACAGGAAACGCCCCAAAGCGCAACGTGGACACATCCAAATTTTTGGAAGAAAACAGAGGTGTTTTTTGCGAAGTGCCTACCTGTAGATTTTGGCCTCTAGCTCAGCCGGCACCTAGGGAAACCTACCAAACCTGTGCATTTCTGAAAACTAGAGACCTAGGAGAATCCAAGATGGGGTGACTTGCGGGGCTCGGACCAGGTTCTGTTACCCAGAATCCTTTGCAAACCTCAAAATTTGGCTAAAAAAACACATGTTCCTCACATTTCTGTGGCAGAAAGTTCTGGAATCTGAGAGGAGCCACAAATTTCCTTCCACCCAGCGTTCCCCCAAGTCTCCCGATAAAAATCATACCTCACTTGTGTGGGTAGGCCTAGCGCCCGCGACAGGAGACACCCCAAAGCGCAACGTGGACACATCCACATTTTTGGAAGAAAACAGAGGTGTTTTTTGCGAAGTGCCTACCTGTAGATTTTGGCCTCTAGCTCAGCCGGCACCTAGGGAAACCTACCAAACCTGTGCATTTCTGAAACCTAGAGACCTAGGGGAATCTAAGGAGGGGTGACTTGCGGGGCTCGGACCAGGTTCTGTTACCCAGAATCCTTTGTAAACCTCAAAATTTGGCTAAAAAAACACATGTTCCTCACATTTCTGTGGCAGAAAGTTCTGGAATCTGAGATGAGACACAAATTTCCTTCCACCCAGCGTTCCCCCAAGTCTCCCGATAAAAATGATACCTCACTTGTGTGGGTAGGCCTAGCGCCCGCGACAGGAGACGCCCCAAAGCGCAACGTGGACACATCCAAATTTTTGGAAGAAAACAGAGGTGTTTTTTGCGAAGTGCCTACCTGTAGATTTTGGCCTCTAGCTCAGCCGGCACCTAGGGAAACCTACCAAACCTGTGCATTTCTGAAAACTAGAGACCTAGGGGAATCTAAGGAGGGGTGACTTGCGGGGCTCGGACCAGGTTCTGTTACCCAGAATCCTTTGCAAACCTCAAAATTTGGCTAAAAAAACACATGTTCCTCACATTTCTGTGGCAGAAAGTTCTGGAATCTGAGAGGAGCCACAAATTTCCTTCCACCCAGCGTTCCCCCAAGTCTCCCGATAAAAATGATACCTCACTTGTGTGGGTACGCCTAGCGCCCGCGACAGGTAACGCCCCAAAGCGCAACGTGGACACATCCAAATTTTTGGAAGAAAACAGAGGTGTTTTTTGCGAAGTGCCTACCTGTAGATTTTGGCCTCTAGCTCAGCCGGCACCTAGGGAAACCTATCAAACCTGTGCATTTCTGAAAACTAGAGACCTAGGGGAATCCAAGATGGGGTGACTTGCGGGGCTCGGACCAGGTTCTGTTACCCAGAATCCTTTGCAAACCTCAAAATTTGGCTAAAAAAACACATGTTCCTCACATTTCTGTGGCAGAAAGTTCTGGAATCTGAGAGGAGCCACAAATGTCCTTCCACCCAGCGTTCCCCCAAGTCTCCCGATAAAAATGATACCTCACTTGTGTGGGTAGGCCTAGCGCCCGCGACAGGAAACGCCCCAAAGGGCAACGTGGACACATCCAAATTTTTGGAAGAAAACAGAGGTGTTTTTTGCGAAGTGCCTACCTGTAGATTTTGGCCTCTAGCTCAGCCGGCACCTAGGGAAACCTACCAAACCTGTGCATTTCTGAAAACTAGAGACCTAGGGGAATCCAAGATGGGGTGACTTGCGGGGCTCGGACCAGGTTCTGTTACCCAGAATCCTTTGCAAACCTCAAAATTTGGCTAAAAAAACACATGTTCCTCACATTTCTGTGGCAGAAAGTTCTGGAATCTGAGAGGAGCCACAAATTTCCTTCCACCCAGCGTTCCCCCAAGTCTCCCGATAAAAATCATACCTCACTTGTGTGGGTAGGCCTAGCGCCCGCGACAGGAGACGCCCCAAAGCGCAACGTGGACACATCCACATTTTTGGAAGAAAACAGAGGTGTTTTTTGCGAAGTGCCTACCTGTAGATTTTGGCCTCTAGCTCAGCCGGCACCTAGGGAAACCTACCAAACCTGTGCATTTCTGAAACCTAGAGACCTAGGGGAATCTAAGGAGGGGTGACTTGCGGGGCTCGGACCAGGTTCTGTTACCCAGAATCCTTTGTAAACCTCAAAATTTGGCTAAAAAAACACATGTTCCTCACATTTCTGTGGCAGAAAGTTCTGGAATCTGAGATGAGACACAAATTTCCTTCCACCCAGCGTTCCCCCAAGTCTCCCGATAAAAATGATACCTCACTTGTGTGGGTAGGCCTAGCGCCCGCGACAGGAGACGCCCCAAAGCGCAACGTGGACACATCCAAATTTTTGGAAGAAAACAGAGGTGTTTTTTGCGAAGTGCCTACCTGTAGATTTTGGCCTCTAGCTCAGCCGGCACCTAGGGAAACCTACCAAACCTGTGCATTTCTGAAAACTAGAGACCTAGGGGAATCTAAGGAGGGGTGACTTGCGGGGCTCGGACCAGGTTCTGTTACCCAGAATCCTTTGCAAACCTCAAAATTTGGCTAAAAAAACACATGTTCCTCACATTTCTGTGGCAGAAAGTTCTGGAATCTGAGAGGAGCCACAAATTTCCTTCCACCCAGCGTTCCCCCAAGTCTCCCGATAAAAATGATACCTCACTTGTGTGGGTACGCCTAGCGCCCGCGACAGGTAACGCCCCAAAGCGCAACGTGGACACATCCAAATTTTTGGAAGAAAACAGAGGTGTTTTTTGCGAAGTGCCTACCTGTAGATTTTGGCCTCTAGCTCAGCCGGCACCTAGGGAAACCTATCAAACCTGTGCATTTCTGAAAACTAGAGACCTAGGGGAATCCAAGATGGGGTGACTTGCGGGGCTCGGACCAGGTTCTGTTACCCAGAATCCTTTGCAAACCTCAAAATTTGGCTAAAAAAACACATGTTCCTCACATTTCTGTGGCAGAAAGTTCTGGAATCTGAGAGGAGCCACAAATGTCCTTCCACCCAGCGTTCCCCCAAGTCTCCCGATAAAAATGATACCTCACTTGTGTGGGTAGGCCTAGCGCCCGCGACAGGAAACGCCCCAAAGGGCAACGTGGACACATCCAAATTTTTGGAAGAAAACAGAGGTGTTTTTTGCGAAGTGCCTACCTGTAGATTTTGGCCTCTAGCTCAGCCGGCACCTAGGGAAACCTACCAAACCTGTGCATTTCTGAAAACTAGAGACCTAGGGGAATCCAAGATGGGGTGACTTGCGGGGCTCGGACCAGGTTCTGTTACCCAGAATCCTTTGCAAACCTCAAAATTTGGCTAAAAAAACACATGTTCCTCACATTTCTGTGGCAGAAAGTTCTGGAATCTGAGAGGAGCCACAAATTTCCTTCCACCCAGCGTTCCCCCAAGTCTCCCGATAAAAATCATACCTCACTTGTGTGGGTAGGCCTAGCGCCCGCGACAGGAGACGCCCCAAAGCGCAACGTGGACACATCCACATTTTTGGAAGAAAACAGAGGTGTTTTTTGCGAAGTGCCTACCTGTAGATTTTGGCCTCTAGCTCAGCCGGCACCTAGGGAAACCTACCAAACCTGTGCATTTCTGAAACCTAGAGACCTAGGGGAATCTAAGGAGGGGTGACTTGCGGGGCTCGGACCAGGTTCTGTTACCCAGAATCCTTTGTAAACCTCAAAATTTGGCTAAAAAAACACATGTTCCTCACATTTCTGTGGCAGAAAGTTCTGGAATCTGAGATGAGACACAAATTTCCTTCCACCCAGCGTTCCCCCAAGTCTCCCGATAAAAATGATACCTCACTTGTGTGGGTAGGCCTAGCGCCCGCGACAGGAGACGCCCCAAAGCGCAACGTGGACACATCCAAATTTTTGGAAGAAAACAGAGGTGTTTTTTGCGAAGTGCCTACCTGTAGATTTTGGCCTCTAGCTCAGCCGGCACCTAGGGAAACCTACCAAACCCGTGCATTTCTGAAAACTAGAGACCTAGGGGAATCTAAGGAGGGGTGACTTGCGGGGCTCGGACCAGGTTCTGTTACCCAGAATCCTTTGCAAACCTCAAAATTTGGCTAAAAAAACACATGTTCCTCACATTTCTGTGGCAGAAAGTTCTGGAATCTGAGAGGAGCCACAAATTTCCTTCCACCCAGCGTTCCCCGAAGTTTCCCGATAAAAATGATACCTCACTTGTGTGGGTACGCCTAGCGCCCGCGACAGGTAACGCCCCAAAGCGCAACGTGGACACATCCAAATTTTTGGAAGAAAACAGAGGTGTTTTTTGCGAAGTGCCTACCTGTAGATTTTGGCCTCTAGCTCAGCCGGCACCTAGGGAAACCTACCAAACCTGTGCATTTCTGAAAACTAGAGACCTAGGGGAATCCAAGATGGGGTGACTTGCGGGGCTCGGACCAGGTTCTGTTACCCAGAATCCTTTGCAAACCTCAAAATTTGGCTAAAAAAACACATGTTCCTCACATTTCTGTGGCAGAAAGTTCTGGAATCTGAGAGGAGCCACAAATGTCCTTCCACCCAGCGTTCCCCCAAGTCTCCCGATAAAAATGATACCTCACTTGTGTGGGTAGGCCTAGCGCCCGCGACAGGAAACGCCCCAAAGGGCAACGTGGACACATCCAAATTTTTGGAAGAAAACAGAGGTGTTTTTTGCGAAGTGCCTACCTGTAGATTTTGGCCTCTAGCTCAGCCGGCACCTAGGGAAACCTACCAAACCTGTGCATTTCTGAAAACTAGAGACCTAGGGGAATCCAAGATGGGGTGACTTGCGGGGCTCGGACCAGGTTCTGTTACCCAAAATCCTTTGCAAACCTCAAAATTTGGCTAAAAAAACACATGTTCCTCACATTTCTGTGGCAGAAAGTTCTGGAATCTGAGAGGAGCCACAAATTTCCTTCCACCCAGCGTTCCCCCAAGTCTCCCGATAAAAATGATACCTCACTTGTGTGGGTACGCCTAGCGCCCGCGACAGGTAACGCCCCAAAGCGCAACGTGGACACATCCAAATTTTTGGAAGAAAACAGAGGTGTTTTTTGCGAAGTGCCTACCTGTAGATTTTGGCCTCTAGCTCAGCCGGCACCTAGGGAAACCTACCAAACCTGTGCATTTCTGAAAACTAGAGACCTAGGGGAATCCAAGATGGGGTGACTTGCGGGGCTCGGACCAGGTTCTGTTACCCAGAATCCTTTGCAAACCTCAAAATTTGGCTAAAAAAACACATGTTCCTCACATTTCTGTGGCAGAAAGTTCTGGAATCTGAGAGGAGCCACAAATGTCCTTCCACCCAGCGTTCCCCCAAGTCTCCCGATAAAAATGATACCTCACTTGTGTGGGTAGGCCTAGCGCCCGCGACAGGAAACGCCCCAAAGGGCAACGTGGACACATCCAAATTTTTGGAAGAAAACAGAGGTGTTTTTTGCGAAGTGCCTACCTGTAGATTTTGGCCTCTAGCTCAGCCGGCACCTAGGGAAACCTACCAAACCTGTGCATTTCTGAAAACTAGAGACCTAGGGGAATCCAAGATGGGGTGACTTGCGGGGCTCGGACCAGGTTCTGTTACCCAAAATCCTTTGCAAACCTCAAAATTTGGCTAAAAAAACACATGTTCCTCACATTTCTGTGGCAGAAAGTTCTGGAATCTGAGAGGAGCCACAAATTTCCTTCCACCCAGTGTTCCCCCAAGTCTCCCGATAAAAATGATATCTCACTTGTGTGGGTAGGCCTAGCGCCCGCGACAGGAAACGCCCCAAAGCGCAACGTGGACACATCCAAATTTTGGGAAGAAAACAGAGGTGTTTTTTGCGAAGTGCCTACCTGTAGATTTTGGCCTCTAGCTCAGCCGGCACCTAGGGAAACCTACCAAACCTGTGCATTTCTGAAAACTAGAGACATAGGGGAATCTAAGGAGGGGTGACTTGCGGGTCTCAGACCAGGTTCTGTTAACCAGAATCCTTTGCAAACCTCAAAATTTGGCTAAAAAAACACATGTTCCTCTCATTTCTGTGGCAGAAAGTTCTGGAATCTGAGAGGAGCCACAAATTTCCTTCCACCCAGCGTTCCCCCAAGTCTCCCGATAAAAATGATACCTCACTTGTGTGGGTAGCCCTAGCGCCTGCGACAGGAAACGCCCCAAAGCCCAACGTGGACACATCCAAATTTTTCGAAGAAAACAGAGGTGTTTTTTGCGAAGTGCCTACCTGTAGATTTTGGCCTCTAGCTCAGCCGGCACCTAGGGAAACCTACCAAACCTGTGCATTTCTGAAAACTAGAGACCTAGGGGAATCCAAGATGGGGTGACTTGCGGGGCTCGGACCAGGTTCTGTTACCCAGAATCCTTTGCAAACCTCAAAATTTGGCTAAAAAAACACATGTTCCTCACATTTCTGTGGCAGAAAGTTCTGGAATCTGAGAGGAGCCACAAATTTCCTTCCACCCAGCGTTCCCCCAAGTCTCCCGATAAAAATCATACCTCACTTGTGTGGGTAGGCCTAGCGCCCGCGACAGGAGACGCCCCAAAGCGCAACGTGGACACATCCACATTTTTAGAAGAAAACAGAGGTGTTTTTTGCGAAGTGCCTACCTGTAGATTTTGGCCTCTAGCTCAGCCGGCACCTAGGGAAACCTACCAAACCTGTGCATTTCTGAAACCTAGAGACCTAGGGGAATCTAAGGAGGGGTGACTTGCGGGGCTCGGACCAGGTTCTGTTACCCAGAATCCTTTGTAAACCTCAAAATTTGGCTAAAAAAACACATGTTCCTCACATTTCTGTGGCAGAAAGTTCTGGAATCTGAGATGAGACACAAATTTCCTTCCACCCAGCGTTCCCCCAAGTCTCCCGATAAAAATGATACCTCACTTGTGTGGGTAGGCCTAGCGCCCGCGACAGGAGACGCCCCAAAGCGCAACGTGGACACATCCAAATTTTGGGAAGAAAACAGAGGTGTTTTTTGCGAAGTGCCTACCTGTAGATTTTGGCCTCTAGCGCAGCCGGCACCTAGGGAAACCTACCAAACCTGTGCATTTCTGAAAACTAGAGACCTAGGGGAATCTAAGGAGGGGTGACTTGCGGGGCTCGGACCAGGTTCAGTTACCCAGAATCCTTTGCAAACCTCAAAATTTGGCTAAAAAAACACATGTTCCTCACATTTCTGTGACAGAAAGTTCTGGAATCTGAGAGGAGCCACAAATTTCCTTCCACCCAGCGTTCCCCCAAGTCTCCCGATAAAAATTATACCTCACTTGTGTGGGTACGCCTAGCGCCCGCGACAGGAAACGCCACAAAGCGCAACGTGGACACATCCAAATTTTTGGAAGAAAACAGAGGTGTTTTTTGCGAAGTGCCTACCTGTAGATTTTGGCCTCTAGCTCAGCCGGCACCTAGGGAAACCTACCAAACCTGTGCATTTCTGAAAAGTAGAGACCTAGGGGAATCTAAGGAGGGGTGACTTGCGGGGCTCGGACCAGGTTCTGTTACCCAGAATCCTTTGCAAACCTCAAAATTTGGCTAAAAAAACACATGTTCCTCACATTTCTGTGGCAGAAAGTTCTGGAATCTGAGAGGAGCCACAAATTTCCTTCCACCCAGCGTTCCCCCAAGTCTCCCGATAAAAATGATACCTCACTTGTGTGGGTACGCCTAGCGCCCGCGACAGGTAACGCCCCAAAGCGCAACGTGGACACATCCAAATTTTTGGAAGAAAACAGAGGTGTTTTTTGCGAAGTGCCTACCTGTAGATTTTGGCCTCTAGCTCAGCCGGCACCTAGGGAACCTACCAAACCTGTGCATTTCTGAAAACTAGAGACCTAGGGGAATCCAAGATGGGGTGACTTGCGGGGCTCGGACCAGGTTCTGTTACCCAGAATCCTTTGCAAACCTCAAAATTTGGCTAAAAAAACACATGTTCCTCACATTTCTGTGGCAGAAAGTTCTGGAATCTGAGAGGAGCCACAAATTTCCTTCCACCCAGCGTTCCCCCAAGTCTCCCGATAAAAATGATACCTCACTTGTGTGGGTACGCCTAGCGCCCGCGACAGGAAACGCCCCAAAGCGCAACGTGGACTCATCCAAATTTTTGGAAGAAAACAGAGGTGTTTTTTGCGAAGTGCCTACCTGTAGATTTTGGCCTCTAGCTCAGCCGGCACCTAGGGAAACCTACCAAACCTGTGCATTTCTGAAAACTAGAGACCTAGGGGAATCCAAGATGGGGTGACTTGCGGGGCTCGGACCAGGTTCTGTTACCCAAAATCCTTTGCAAACCTCAAAATTTGGCTAAAAAAACACATGTCCTCACATTTCTGTGGCAGAAAGTTCTGGAATCTGAGAGGAGCCACAAATTTCCTTCCACCCAGTGTTCCCCCAAGTCTCCCGATAAAAATGATATCTCACTTGTGTGGGTAGGCCTAGCGCCCGCGACAGGAAACGCCCCAAAGCGCAACGTGGACACATCCAAATTTTGGGAAGAAAACAGAGGTGTTTTTTGCGAAGTGCCTACCTGTAGATTTTGGCCTCTAGCTCAGCCGGCACCTAGGGAAACCTACCAAACCTGTGCATTTCTGAAAACTAGAGACATAGGGGAATCTAAGGAGGGGTGACTTGCGGGTCTCAGACCAGGTTCTGTTAACCAGAATCCTTTGCAAACCTCAAAATTTGGCTAAAAACACATGTTCCTCTCATTTCTGTGGCAGAAAGTTCTGGAATCTGAGAGGAGCCACAAATTTCCTTCCACCCAGCGTTCCCCCAAGTCTCCCGATAAAAATCATACCTCACTTGTGTGGGTACGCCTAGCGCCCGCGACAGGAAACGCCCCAAAGCGCAACGTGGACACATCCAAATTTTTGGAAGAAAACAGAGGTGTTTTTTGCGAAGTGCCTACCTGTAGATTTTGGCCTCTAGCTCAGCCGGCACCTAGGGAAACCTACCAAACCTGTGCATTTCTGAAAACTAGAGACCTAGGGGAATCTAAGGAGGGGTGACTTGCGGGGCTCGGACCAGGTTCTGTTACCCAGAATCCTTTGCAAACCTAAAAATTTGGCTAAAAAAACACATGTTCCTCACATTTCTGTGGCAGAAAGTTCTGGAATCTGAGAGGAGCCACAAATTTCCTTCCACCCAGCGTTCCCCCAAGTCTCCCGATAAAAATGATACCTCACTTGTGTGGGTACGCCTAGCGCCCGCGACAGGTAACGCCCCAAAGCGCAACGTGGACACATCCAAATTTTTTGAAGAAAACAGAGATGTTTTTTGCGAAGTGCCTACCTGTAGATTTTGGCCTCTAGCTCAGCCGGCACCTAGGGAAACCTACCAAACCTGTGCATTTCTGAAAACTAGAGACCTAGGGGAATCTAAGGAGGGGTGACTTGCGGGCTCGGACTAGGTTCTGTTACCCAGAATCCTTTGCAAACCTCAAAATTTGGCTAAAAAAACACATGTTCCTCTCATTTCTGTGGCAGAAAGTTCTGGAATCTGAGAGGAGCCACAAATTTCCTTCGACTCAGCGTTCCCCCAAGTCTCCCGATAAAAATGATACCTCACTTGTGTGGGTAGGCCTAGCGCCCGCGACAGGAGACACCCCAAAGCGCAACGTGGACACATCCACATTTTTGGAAGAAAACAGAGGTGTTTTTTGCGAAGTGCCTACCTGTAGATTTTGGCCTCTAGCTCAGCCGGCACCTAGGGAAACCTACCAAACCTGTGCATTTCTGAAACCTAGAGACCTAGGGGAATCTAAGGAGGGGTGACTTGCGGGGCTCGGACCAGGTTCTGTTACCCAGAATCCTTTGTAAACCTCAAAATTTGGCTAAAAAAACACATGTTCCTCACATTTCTGTGGCAGAAAGTTCTGGAATCTGAGATGAGACACAAATTTCCTTCCACCCAGCGTTCCCCCAAGTCTCCCGATAAAAATGATACCTCACTTGTGTGGGTAGGCCTAGCGCCCGCGACAGGAGACGCCCCAAAGCGCAACGTGGACACATCCAAATTTTTGGAAGAAAACAGAGGTGTTTTTTGCGAAGTGCCTACCTGTAGATTTTGGCCTCTAGCTCAGCCGGCACCTAGGGAAACCTACCAAACCTGTGCATTTCTGAAAACTAGAGACCCAGGGGAATCTAAGGAGGGGTGACTTGCGGGGCTCGGACCAGGTTCTGTTACCCAGAATCCTTTGCAAACCTCAAAATTTGGCTAAAAAAACACATGTTCCTCACATTTCTGTGGCAGAAAGTTCTGGAATCTGAGAGGAGCCACAAATTTCCTTCCACCCAGCGTTCCCCTAAGTCTCCCGATAAAAATGATACCTCACTTGTGTGGGTACGCCTAGCGCCCGCGACAGGTAACGCCCCAAAGCGCAACGTGACACATCCAAATTTTTGGAAGAAAACAGAGGTGTTTTTTGCGAAGTGCCTACCTGTAGATTTTGGCCTCTAGCTCAGCCGGCACCTAGGGAAACCTACCAAACCTGTGCATTTCTGAAAACTAGAGACCTAGGGGAATCCAAGATGGGGGGACTTGCGGGGCTCGGACCAGGTTCTGTTACCCAAAATCCTTTGCAAACCTCAAAATTTGGCTAAAAAAACACATGTTCCTCACATTTCTGTGGCAGAAAGTTCTGGAATCTGAGAGGAGCCACAAATTTCCTTCCACCCAGTGTTCCCCCAAGTCTCCCGATAAAAATGATATCTCACTTGTGTGGGTAGGCCTAGCGCCCGCGACAGGAAACGCCCCAAAGCGCAACGTGGACACATCCAAATTTTGGGAAGAAAACAGAGGTGTTTTTTGCGAAGTGCCTACCTGTAGATTTTGGCCTCTAGCTCAGCCGGCACCTAGGGAAACCTACCAAACCTGTGCATTTCTGAAAACTAGAGACATAGGGGAATCTAAGGAGGGGTGACTTGCGGGTCTCAGACCAGGTTCTGTTAACCAGAATCCTTTGCAAACCTCAAAATTTGGCTAAAAAAACACATGTTCCTCTCATTTCTGTGGCAGAAAGTTCTGGAATCTGAGAGGAGCCACAAATTTCCTTCCACCCAGCGTTCCCCCAAGTCTCCCGATAAAAATGATACCTCACTTGTGTGGGTAGCCCTAGCGCCTGCGACAGGAAACGCCCCAAAGCGCAACGTGGACACATCCAAATTTTTGGAAGAAAACAGAGGTGTTTTTTGCGAAGTGCCTACCTGTAGATTTTGGCCTCTAGCTCAGCCGGCACCTAGGGAAACCTACCAAACCTGTGCATTTCTGAAAACTAGAGACCTAGGGGAATCCAAGATGGGGTGACTTGCGGGGCTCGGACCAGGTTCTGTTACCCAGAATCCTTTGCAAACCTCAAAATTTGGCTAAAAAAACACATGTTCCTCACATTTCTGTGGCAGAAAGTTCTGGAATCTGAGAGGAGCCACAAATTTCCTTCCACCCAGCGTTCCCCCAAGTCTCCCGATAAAAATCATACCTCACTTGTGTGGGTAGGCCTAGCGCCCGCGACAGGAGACACCCCAAAGCGCAACGTGGACACATCCACATTTTTGGAAGAAAACAGAGGTGTTTTTTGCGAAGTGCCTACCTGTAGATTTTGGCCTCTAGCTCAGCCGGCACCTAGGGAAACCTACCAAACCTGTGCATTTCTGAAAACTAGAGACATAGGGGAATCTAAGGAGGGGTGACTTGCGGGTCTCAGACCAGGTTCTGTTAACCAGAATCCTTTGCAAACCTCAAAATTTGGCTAAAAAAACACATGTTCCTCTCATTTCTGTGGCAGAAAGTTCTGGAATCTGAGAGGAGCCACAAATTTCCTTCCACCCAGCGTTCCCCCAAGTCTCCCGATAAAAATGATACCTCACTTGTGTGGGTAGCCCTAGCGCCTGCGACAGGAAACGCCCCAAAGCCCAACGTGGACACATCCAAATTTTTGGAAGAAAACAGAGGTGTTTTTTGCGAAGTGCCTACCTGTAGATTTTGGCCTCTAGCTCAGCCGGCACCTAGGGAAACCTACCAAACCTGTGCATTTCTGAAAACTAGAGACCTAGGGGAATCCAAGATGGGGTGACTTGCGGGGCTCGGACCAGGTTCTGTTACCCAGAATCCTTTGCAAACCTCAAAATTTGGCTAAAAAAACACATGTTCCTCACATTTCTGTGGCAGAAAGTTCTGGAATCTGAGAGGAGCCACAAATTTCCTTCCACCCAGCGTTCCCCCAAGTCTCCCGATAAAAATCATACCTCACTTGTGTGGGTAGGCCTAGCGCCCGCGACAGGAGACGCCCCAAAGCGCAACGTGGACACATCCACATTTTTAGAAGAAAACAGAGGTGTTTTTTGCGAAGTGCCTACCTGTAGATTTTGGCCTCTAGCTCAGCCGGCACCTAGGGAAACCTACCAAACCTGTGCATTTCTGAAACCTAGAGACCTAGGGGAATCTAAGGAGGGGTGACTTGCGGGGCTCGGACCAGGTTCTGTTACCCAGAATCCTTTGTAAACCTCAAAATTTGGCTAAAAAAACACATGTTCCTCACATTTCTGTGGCAGAAAGTTCTGGAATCTGAGATGAGACACACATTTCCTTCCACCCAGCGTTCCCCCAAGTCTCCCGATAAAAATGATACCTCACTTGTGTGGGTAGGCCTAGCGCCCGCGACAGGAGACGCCCCAAAGCGCAACGTGGACACATCCAAATTTTGGGAAGAAAACAGAGGTGTTTTTTGCGAAGTGCCTACCTGTAGATTTTGGCCTCTAGCGCAGCCGGCACCTAGGGAAACCTACCAAACCTGTGCATTTCTGAAAACTAGAGACCTAGGGGAATCTAAGGAGGGGTGACTTGCGGGGCTCGGACCAGGTTCAGTTACCCAGAATCCTTTGCAAACCTCAAAATTTGGCTAAAAAAACACATGTTCCTCACATTTCTGTGACAGAAAGTTCTGGAATCTGAGAGGAGCCACAAATTTCCTTCCACCCAGCGTTCCCCCAAGTCTCCCGATAAAAATTATACCTCACTTGTGTGGGTACGCCTAGCGCCCGCGACAGGAAACGCCACAAAGCGCAACGTGGACACATCCAAATTTTTGGAAGAAAACAGAGGTGTTTTTTGCGAAGTGCCTACCTGTAGATTTTGGCCTCTAGCTCAGCCGGCACCTAGGGAAACCTACCAAACCTGTGCATTTCTGAAAACTGGAGACCTAGGGGAATCCAAGATGGGGTGACTTGCGGGGCTCGGACCAGGTTCTGTTACCCAGAATCCTTTGCAAACCTCAAAATTTGGCTAAAAAAACACATGTTCCTCACATTTCTGTGGCAGAAAGTTCTGGAATCTGAGAGGAGCCACAAATGTCCTTCCACCCAGCGTTCCCCCAAGTCTCCCGATAAAAATGATACCTCACTTGTGTGGGTAGGCCTAGCGCCCGCGACAGGAAACGCCCCAAAGGGCAACGTGGACACATCCAAATTTTGGGAAGAAAACAGAGGTGTTTTTTGCGAAGTGCCTACCTGTAGATTTTGGCCTCTAGCTCAGCCGGCACCTAGGGAAACCTACCAAACCTGTGCATTTCTGAAAACTAGAGACATAGGGGAATCTAAGGAGGGGTGACTTGCGGGTCTCAGACCAGGTTCTGTTAACCAGAATCCTTTGCAAACCTCAAAATTTGGCTAAAAAAACACATGTTCCTCTCATTTCTGTGGCAGAAAGTTCTGGAATCTGAGAGGAGCCACAAATTTCCTTCCACTCAGCGTTCCCCCAAGTCTCCCGATAAAAATGATACCTCACTTGTGTGGGTAGCCCTAGCGCCTGCGACAGGAAACGCCCCAAAGCGCAACGTGGACACATCCAAATTTTTGGAAGAAAACAGAGGTGTTTTTTGCGAAGTGCCTACCTGTAGATTTTGGCCTCTAGCTCAGCCGGCACCTAGGGAAACCTACCAAACCTGTGCATTTCTGAAAACTAGAGACCTAGGGGAATCCAAGATGGGGTGACTTGCGGGGCTCGGACCAGGTTCTGTTACCCAGAATCCTTTGCAAACCTCAAAATTTGGCTAAAAAAACACATGTTCCTCACATTTCTGTGGCAGAAAGTTCTGGAATCTGAGAGGAGCCACAAATTTCCTTCCACCCAGCGTTCCCCCAAGTCTCCCGATAAAAATCATACCTCACTTGTGTGGGTAGGCCTAGCGCCCGCGACAGGAGACGCCCCAAAGCGCAACGTGGACACATCCACATTTTTGGAAGAAAACAGAGGTGTTTTTTGCGAAGTGCCTACCTGTAGATTTTGGCCTCTAGCTCAGCCGGCACCTAGGGAAACCTACCAAACCTGTGCATTTCTGAAAACTAGAGACCTAGGGGAATCTAAGGAGGGGTGACTTGCGGGGCTCGGACCAGGTTCTGTTACCCAGAATCCTTTGCAAACCTCAAAATTTGGCTAAAAAAACACATGTTCCTCACATTTCTGTGGCAGAAAGTTCTGGAATCTGAGAGGAGCCACAAATTTCCTTCCACCCAGCGTTCCCCCAAGTCTCCCGATAAAAATGATACCTCACTTGTGTGGGTACGCCTAGCGCCCGCGACAGGAAACGCCCCAAAGCGCAACGTGGACACATCCAAATTTTTGGAAGAAAACAGAGGTGTTTTTTGCGAAGTGCCTACCTGTAGATTTTGGCCTCTAGCTCAGCCGGCACCTAGGGAAACCTACCAAACCTGTGCATTTCTGAAAACTAGAGACCTAGGGGAATCCAAGATGGGGTGACTTGCGGGGCTCGGACCAGGTTCTGTTACCCAAAATCCTTTGCAAACCTCAAAATTTGGCTAAAAAAACACATGTTCCTCACATTTCTGTGGCAGAAAGTTCTGGAATCTGAGAGGAGCCACAAATTTCCTTCCACCCAGTGTTCCCCCAAGTCTCCCGATAAAAATGATATCTCACTTGTGTGGGTAGGCCTAGCGCCCGCGACAGGAAACGCCCCAAAGCGCAACGTGGACACATCCAAATTTTGGGAAGAAAACAGAGGTGTTTTTTGCGAAGTGCCTACCTGTAGATTTTGGCCTCTAGCTCAGCCGGCACCTAGGGAAACCTACCAAACCTGTGCATTTCTGAAAACTAGAGACATAGGGGAATCTAAGGAGGGGTGACTTGCGGGTCTCAGACCAGGTTCTGTTAACCAGGATCCTTTGCAAACCTCAAAATTTGGCTAAAAAAACACATGTTCCTCTCATTTCTGTGGCAGAAAGTTCTGGAATCTGAGAGGAGCCACAAATTTCCTTCCACCCAGCGTTCCCCCAAGTCTCCCGATAAAAATGATACCTCACTTGTGTGGGTACGCCTAGCGCCCGCGACAGGAAACGCCCCAAAGCGCAACGTGGACACATCCAAATTTTTGGAAGAAAACAGAGGTGTTTTTTGCGAAGTGCCTACCTGTAGATTTTGGCCTCTAGCTCAGCCGGCACCTAGGGAAACCTACCAAACCTGTGCATTTCTGAAAACTAGAGACCTAGGGGAATCTAAGGAGGGGTGACTTGCGGGGCTCGGACCAGGTTCTGTTACCCAGAATCCTTTGCAAACCTCAAAATTTGGCTAAAAAAACACATGTTCCTCACATTTCTGTGGCAGAAAGTTCTGGAATCTGAGAGGAGCCACAAATTTCCTTCCACCCAGCGTTCCCCCAAGTCTCCCGATAAAAATGATACCTCACTTGTGTGGGTACGCCTAGCGCCCGCGACAGGTAACGCCCCAAAGCGCAACGTGGACACATCCAAATTTTTTGAAGAAAACAGAGATGTTTTTTGCGAAGTGCCTACCTGTAGATTTTGGCCTCTAGCTCAGCCGGCACCTAGGGAAACCTACCAAACCTGTGCATTTCTGAAAACTAGAGACCTAGGGGAATCTAAGGAGGGGTGACTTGCGGGCTCGGACTAGGTTCTGTTACCCAGAATCCTTTGCAAACCTCAAAATTTGGCTAAAAAAACACATGTTCCTCTCATTTCTGTGGCAGAAAGTTCTGGAATCTGAGAGGAGCCACAAATTTCCTTCGACTCAGCGTTCCCCCAAGTCTCCCGATAAAAATGATACCTCACTTGTGTGGGTAGGCCTAGCGCCCGCGACAGGAAACGCCCCAAAGCGCAACGTGGACACATCCAAATTTTGGGAAGAAAACAGAGGTGTTTTTTGCGAAGTGCCTAACTGTAGATTTTGGCCTCTAGCTCAGCCGGCACCTAGGGAAACCTACCAAACCTGTTCATTTCTGAAAACTAGAGACCTAGGGGAATCCAAGATGGGGTGACTTGCGGGGCTCGGACCAGGTTCTGTTACCCAGAATCCTTTGCAAACCTCAAAATTTGGCTAAAAAAACACATGTTCCTCACATTTCTGTGGCAGAAAGTTCTGGAATCTGAGAGGAGCCACAAATTTCCTTCCACCCAGCGTTCCCCCAAGTCTCCCGATAAAAATGATACCTCACTTGTGTGGGTAGGCCTAGCGCCCGCGACAGGAAACGCCCCAAAGCGCAACGTGGACACATCCAAATTTTTGGAAGAAAACAGAGGTGTTTTTTGCGAAGTGCCTACCTGTAGATTTTGGCCTCTAGCTCAGCCGGCACCTAGGGAAACCTACCAAACCTGTGCATTTCTGAAAACTAGAGACCTAGGGGAATCTAAGGAGGGGTGACTTGCGGGGCTCGGACCAGGTTCTGTTACCCAGAATCCTTTGCAAACCTCAAAATTGGGCTAAAAAAACACATGTTCCTCACATTTCTGTGGCAGAAAGTTCTGGAATCTGAGAGGAGCCACAAATTTCCTTCCACCCAGCGTTCCCCCAAGTCTCCCGATAAAAATGATACCTCACTTGTGTGGGTACGCCTAGCGCCCGCGACAGGAAACGCCCCAAAGCGCAACGTGGACACATCCAAATTTTTGGAAGAAAACAGAGGTGTTTTTTGCGAAGTGCCTACCTGTAGATTTTGGCCTCTAGCTCAGCCGGCACCTAGGGAAACCTACCAAACCTGTGCATTTCTGAAAACTAGAGACCTAGGGGAATCCAAGATGGGGTGACTTGCGGGGCTCGGACCAGGTTCTGTTACCCAAAATCCTTTGCAAACCTCAAAATTTGGCTAAAAAAACACATGTTCCTCACATTTCTGTGGCAGAAAGTTCTGGAATCTGAGAGGAGCCACAAATTTCCTTCCACCCAGCGTTCCCCCAAGTCTCCCGATAAAAATCATACCTCACTTGTGTGGGTAGGCCTAGCGCCCGCGACAGGAGACACCCCAAAGCGCAACGTGGACACATCCACATTTTTGGAAGAAAACAGAGGTGTTTTTTGCGAAGTGCCTACCTGTAGATTTTGGCCTCTAGCTCAGCCGGCACCTAGGGAAACCTACCAAACCTGTGCATTTCTGAAAACTAGAGACATAGGGGAATCTAAGGAGGGGTGACTTGCGGGTCTCAGACCAGGTTCTGTTAACCAGAATCCTTTGCAAACCTCAAAATTTGGCTAAAAAAACACATGTTCCTCTCATTTCTGTGGCAGAAAGTTCTGGAATCTGAGA
Source organism: Pleurodeles waltl (assembly GCF_031143425.1). Classification (NCBI taxonomy): domain Eukaryota; kingdom Metazoa; phylum Chordata; class Amphibia; order Caudata; family Salamandridae; genus Pleurodeles; species Pleurodeles waltl. Next base: position 72,115,061 of record NC_090444.1, on the reverse strand, counting down.
GGAGCCACAAATTTCCTTCCACCCAGCGTTCCCCCAAGTCTCCCGATAAAAATGATACCTCACTTGTGTGGGTAGCCCTAGCGCCTGCGACAGGAAACGCCCCAAAGCCCAACGTGGACACATCCAAATTTTTGGAAGAAAACAGAGGTGTTTTTTGCGAAGTGCCTACCTGTAGATTTTGGCCTCTAGCTCAGCCGGCACCTAGGGAAACCTACCAAACCTGTGCATTTCTGAAAACTAGAGACCTAGGGGAATCCAAGATGGGGTGACTTGCGGGGCTCGGACCAGGTTCTGTTACCCAGAATCCTTTGCAAACCTCAAAATTTGGCTAAAAAAACACATGTTCCTCACATTTCTGTGGCAGAAAGTTCTGGAATCTGAGAGGAGCCACAAATTTCCTTCCACCCAGCGTTCCCCCAAGTCTCCCGATAAAAATCATACCTCACTTGTGTGGGTAGGCCTAGCGCCCGCGACAGGAGACGCCCCAAAGCGCAACGTGGACACATCCACATTTTTAGAAGAAAACAGAGGTGTTTTTTGCGAAGTGCCTACCTGTAGATTTTGGCCTCTAGCTCAGCCGGCACCTAGGGAAACCTACCAAACCTGTGCATTTCTGAAACCTAGAGACCTAGGGGAATCTAAGGAGGGGTGACTTGCGGGGCTCGGACCAGGTTCTGTTACCCAGAATCCTTTGTAAACCTCAAAATTTGGCTAAAAAAACACATGTTCCTCACATTTCTGTGGCAGAAAGTTCTGGAATCTGAGATGAGACACACATTTCCTTCCACCCAGCGTTCCCCCAAGTCTCCCGATAAAAATGATACCTCACTTGTGTGGGTAGGCCTAGCGCCCGCGACAGGAGACGCCCCAAAGCGCAACGTGGACACATCCAAATTTTGGGAAGAAAACAGAGGTGTTTTTTGCGAAGTGCCTACCTGTAGATTTTGGCCTCTAGCGCAGCCGGCACCTAGGGAAACCTACCAAACCTGTGCATTTCTGAAAACTAGAGACCTAGGGGAATCTAAGGAGGGGTGACTTGCGGGGCTCGGACCAGGTTCAGTTACCCAGAATCCTTTGCAAACCTCAAAATTTGGCTAAAAAAACACATGTTCCTCACATTTCTGTGACAGAAAGTTCTGGAATCTGAGAGGAGCCACAAATTTCCTTCCACCCAGCGTTCCCCCAAGTCTCCCGATAAAAATTATACCTCACTTGTGTGGGTACGCCTAGCGCCCGCGACAGGAAACGCCACAAAGCGCAACGTGGACACATCCAAATTTTTGGAAGAAAACAGAGGTGTTTTTTGCGAAGTGCCTACCTGTAGATTTTGGCCTCTAGCTCAGCCGGCACCTAGGGAAACCTACCAAACCTGTGCATTTCTGAAAACTGGAGACCTAGGGGAATCCAAGATGGGGTGACTTGCGGGGCTCGGACCAGGTTCTGTTACCCAGAATCCTTTGCAAACCTCAAAATTTGGCTAAAAAAACACATGTTCCTCACATTTCTGTGGCAGAAAGTTCTGGAATCTGAGAGGAGCCACAAATGTCCTTCCACCCAGCGTTCCCCCAAGTCTCCCGATAAAAATGATACCTCACTTGTGTGGGTAGGCCTAGCGCCCGCGACAGGAAACGCCCCAAAGGGCAACGTGGACACATCCAAATTTTGGGAAGAAAACAGAGGTGTTTTTTGCGAAGTGCCTACCTGTAGATTTTGGCCTCTAGCTCAGCCGGCACCTAGGGAAACCTACCAAACCTGTGCATTTCTGAAAACTAGAGACATAGGGGAATCTAAGGAGGGGTGACTTGCGGGTCTCAGACCAGGTTCTGTTAACCAGAATCCTTTGCAAACCTCAAAATTTGGCTAAAAAAACACATGTTCCTCTCATTTCTGTGGCAGAAAGTTCTGGAATCTGAGAGGAGCCACAAATTTCCTTCCACTCAGCGTTCCCCCAAGTCTCCCGATAAAAATGATACCTCACTTGTGTGGGTAGCCCTAGCGCCTGCGACAGGAAACGCCCCAAAGCGCAACGTGGACACATCCAAATTTTTGGAAGAAAACAGAGGTGTTTTTTGCGAAGTGCCTACCTGTAGATTTTGGCCTCTAGCTCAGCCGGCACCTAGGGAAACCTACCAAACCTGTGCATTTCTGAAAACTAGAGACCTAGGGGAATCCAAGATGGGGTGACTTGCGGGGCTCGGACCAGGTTCTGTTACCCAGAATCCTTTGCAAACCTCAAAATTTGGCTAAAAAAACACATGTTCCTCACATTTCTGTGGCAGAAAGTTCTGGAATCTGAGAGGAGCCACAAATTTCCTTCCACCCAGCGTTCCCCCAAGTCTCCCGATAAAAATCATACCTCACTTGTGTGGGTAGGCCTAGCGCCCGCGACAGGAGACGCCCCAAAGCGCAACGTGGACACATCCACATTTTTGGAAGAAAACAGAGGTGTTTTTTGCGAAGTGCCTACCTGTAGATTTTGGCCTCTAGCTCAGCCGGCACCTAGGGAAACCTACCAAACCTGTGCATTTCTGAAAACTAGAGACCTAGGGGAATCTAAGGAGGGGTGACTTGCGGGGCTCGGACCAGGTTCTGTTACCCAGAATCCTTTGCAAACCTCAAAATTTGGCTAAAAAAACACATGTTCCTCACATTTCTGTGGCAGAAAGTTCTGGAATCTGAGAGGAGCCACAAATTTCCTTCCACCCAGCGTTCCCCCAAGTCTCCCGATAAAAATGATACCTCACTTGTGTGGGTACGCCTAGCGCCCGCGACAGGAAACGCCCCAAAGCGCAACGTGGACACATCCAAATTTTTGGAAGAAAACAGAGGTGTTTTTTGCGAAGTGCCTACCTGTAGATTTTGGCCTCTAGCTCAGCCGGCACCTAGGGAAACCTACCAAACCTGTGCATTTCTGAAAACTAGAGACCTAGGGGAATCCAAGATGGGGTGACTTGCGGGGCTCGGACCAGGTTCTGTTACCCAAAATCCTTTGCAAACCTCAAAATTTGGCTAAAAAAACACATGTTCCTCACATTTCTGTGGCAGAAAGTTCTGGAATCTGAGAGGAGCCACAAATTTCCTTCCACCCAGTGTTCCCCCAAGTCTCCCGATAAAAATGATATCTCACTTGTGTGGGTAGGCCTAGCGCCCGCGACAGGAAACGCCCCAAAGCGCAACGTGGACACATCCAAATTTTGGGAAGAAAACAGAGGTGTTTTTTGCGAAGTGCCTACCTGTAGATTTTGGCCTCTAGCTCAGCCGGCACCTAGGGAAACCTACCAAACCTGTGCATTTCTGAAAACTAGAGACATAGGGGAATCTAAGGAGGGGTGACTTGCGGGTCTCAGACCAGGTTCTGTTAACCAGGATCCTTTGCAAACCTCAAAATTTGGCTAAAAAAACACATGTTCCTCTCATTTCTGTGGCAGAAAGTTCTGGAATCTGAGAGGAGCCACAAATTTCCTTCCACCCAGCGTTCCCCCAAGTCTCCCGATAAAAATGATACCTCACTTGTGTGGGTACGCCTAGCGCCCGCGACAGGAAACGCCCCAAAGCGCAACGTGGACACATCCAAATTTTTGGAAGAAAACAGAGGTGTTTTTTGCGAAGTGCCTACCTGTAGATTTTGGCCTCTAGCTCAGCCGGCACCTAGGGAAACCTACCAAACCTGTGCATTTCTGAAAACTAGAGACCTAGGGGAATCTAAGGAGGGGTGACTTGCGGGGCTCGGACCAGGTTCTGTTACCCAGAATCCTTTGCAAACCTCAAAATTTGGCTAAAAAAACACATGTTCCTCACATTTCTGTGGCAGAAAGTTCTGGAATCTGAGAGGAGCCACAAATTTCCTTCCACCCAGCGTTCCCCCAAGTCTCCCGATAAAAATGATACCTCACTTGTGTGGGTACGCCTAGCGCCCGCGACAGGTAACGCCCCAAAGCGCAACGTGGACACATCCAAATTTTTTGAAGAAAACAGAGATGTTTTTTGCGAAGTGCCTACCTGTAGATTTTGGCCTCTAGCTCAGCCGGCACCTAGGGAAACCTACCAAACCTGTGCATTTCTGAAAACTAGAGACCTAGGGGAATCTAAGGAGGGGTGACTTGCGGGCTCGGACTAGGTTCTGTTACCCAGAATCCTTTGCAAACCTCAAAATTTGGCTAAAAAAACACATGTTCCTCTCATTTCTGTGGCAGAAAGTTCTGGAATCTGAGAGGAGCCACAAATTTCCTTCGACTCAGCGTTCCCCCAAGTCTCCCGATAAAAATGATACCTCACTTGTGTGGGTAGGCCTAGCGCCCGCGACAGGAAACGCCCCAAAGCGCAACGTGGACACATCCAAATTTTGGGAAGAAAACAGAGGTGTTTTTTGCGAAGTGCCTAACTGTAGATTTTGGCCTCTAGCTCAGCCGGCACCTAGGGAAACCTACCAAACCTGTTCATTTCTGAAAACTAGAGACCTAGGGGAATCCAAGATGGGGTGACTTGCGGGGCTCGGACCAGGTTCTGTTACCCAGAATCCTTTGCAAACCTCAAAATTTGGCTAAAAAAACACATGTTCCTCACATTTCTGTGGCAGAAAGTTCTGGAATCTGAGAGGAGCCACAAATTTCCTTCCACCCAGCGTTCCCCCAAGTCTCCCGATAAAAATGATACCTCACTTGTGTGGGTAGGCCTAGCGCCCGCGACAGGAAACGCCCCAAAGCGCAACGTGGACACATCCAAATTTTTGGAAGAAAACAGAGGTGTTTTTTGCGAAGTGCCTACCTGTAGATTTTGGCCTCTAGCTCAGCCGGCACCTAGGGAAACCTACCAAACCTGTGCATTTCTGAAAACTAGAGACCTAGGGGAATCTAAGGAGGGGTGACTTGCGGGGCTCGGACCAGGTTCTGTTACCCAGAATCCTTTGCAAACCTCAAAATTGGGCTAAAAAAACACATGTTCCTCACATTTCTGTGGCAGAAAGTTCTGGAATCTGAGAGGAGCCACAAATTTCCTTCCACCCAGCGTTCCCCCAAGTCTCCCGATAAAAATGATACCTCACTTGTGTGGGTACGCCTAGCGCCCGCGACAGGAAACGCCCCAAAGCGCAACGTGGACACATCCAAATTTTTGGAAGAAAACAGAGGTGTTTTTTGCGAAGTGCCTACCTGTAGATTTTGGCCTCTAGCTCAGCCGGCACCTAGGGAAACCTACCAAACCTGTGCATTTCTGAAAACTAGAGACCTAGGGGAATCCAAGATGGGGTGACTTGCGGGGCTCGGACCAGGTTCTGTTACCCAAAATCCTTTGCAAACCTCAAAATTTGGCTAAAAAAACACATGTTCCTCACATTTCTGTGGCAGAAAGTTCTGGAATCTGAGAGGAGCCACAAATTTCCTTCCAACCAGTGTTCCCCCAAGTCTCCCGATAAAAATGATATCTCACTTGTGTGGGTAGGCCTAGCGCCCGCGACAGGAAACGCCCCAAAGCGCAACGTGGACACATCCAAATTTTGGGAAGAAAACAGAGGTGTTTTTTGCGAAGTGCCTACCTGTAGATTTTGGCCTCTAGCTCAGCCGGCACCTAGGGAAACCTACCAAACCTGTGCATTTCTGAAAACTAGAGACATAGGGGAATCTAAGGAGGGGTGACTTGCGGGTCTCAGACCAGGTTCTGTTAACCAGAATCCTTTGCAAACCTCAAAATTTGGCTAAAAAAACACATGTTCCTCTCATTTCTGTGGCAGAAAGTTCTGGAATCTGAGAGGAGCCACAAATTTCCTTCCACCCAGCGTTCCCCCAAGTCTCCCGATAAAAATGATACCTCACTTGTGTGGGTAGCCCTAGCGCCTGCGACAGGAAACGCCCCAAAGCGCAACGTGGACACATCCAAATTTTTGGAAGAAAACAGAGGTGTTTTTTGCGAAGTGCCTACCTGTAGATTTTGGCCTCTAGCTCAGCCGGCACCTAGGGAAACCTCCCAAACCTGTGCATTTCTGAAAACTAGAGACCTAGGGGAATCCAAGATGGGGTGACTTGCGGGGCTCGGACCAGGTTCTGTTACCCAGAATCCTTTGCAAACCTCAAAATTTGGCTAAAAAAACACATGTTCCTCACATTTCTGTGGCAGAAAGTTCTGGAATCTGAGAGGAGCCACAAATTTCCTTCCACCCAGCGTTCCCCCAAGTCTCCCGATAAAAATCATACCTCACTTGTGTGGGTAGGCCTAGCGCCCGCGACAGGAGACGCCCCAAAGCGCAACGTGGACACATCCACATTTTTGGAAGAAAACAGAGGTGTTTTTTGCGAAGTGCCTACCTGTAGATTTTGGCCTCTAGCTCAGCCGGCACCTAGGGAAACCTACCAAACCTGTGCATTTCTGAAACCTAGAGACCTAGGGGAATCTAAGGAGGGGTGACTTGCGGGGCTCGGACCAGGTTCTGTTACCCAGAATCCTTTGTAAACCTCAAAATTTGGCTAAAAAAACACATGTTCCTCACATTTTTGTGGCAGAAAGTTCTGGAATCTGAGATGAGACACAAATTTCCTTCCACCCAGCGTTCCCCCAAGTCTCCCGATAAAAATGATACCTCACTTGTGTGGGTAGGCCCAGCGCCCGCGACAGGAGACGCCCCAAAGCGCAACGTGGACACATCCAAATTTTTGGAAGAAAACAGAGGTGTTTTTTGCGAAGTGCCTACCTGTAGATTTTGGCCTCTAGCTCAGCCGGCACCTAGGGAAACCTACCAAACCTGTGCATTTCTGAAAACTAGAGACCTAGGGGAATCTAAGGAGGGGTGACTTGCGGGCTCGGACTAGGTTCTGTTACCCAGAATCCTTTGCAAACCTCAAAATTTGGCTAAAAAAACACATGTTCCTCTCATTTCTGTGGCAGAAAGTTCTGGAATCTGAGAGGAGCCACAAATTTCCTTCGACTCAGCGTTCCCCCAAGTCTCCCGATAAAAATGATACCTCACTTGTGTGGGTAGGCCTAGCGCCCGCGACAGGAAACGCCCCAAAGCGCAACGTGGACACATCCAAATTTTGGGAAGAAAACAGAGGTGTTTTTTGCGAAGTGCCTAACTGTAGATTTTGGCCTCTAGCTCAGCCGGCACCTAGGGAAACCTACCAAACCTGTTCATTTCTGAAAACTAGAGACCTAGGGGAATCCAAGATGGGGTGACTTGCGGGGCTCGGACCAGGTTCTGTTACCCAGAATCCTTTGCAAACCTCAAAATTTGGCTAAAAAAACACATGTTCCTCACATTTCTGTGGCAGAAAGTTCTGGAATCTGAGAGGAGCCACAAATTTCCTTCCACCCAGCGTTCCCCCAAGTCTCCCGATAAAAATGATACCTCACTTGTGTGGGTAGGCCTAGCGCCCGCGACAGGAAACGCCCCAAAGCGCAACGTGGACACATCCAAATTTTTGGAAGAAAACAGAGGTGTTTTTTGCGAAGTGCCTACCTGTAGATTTTGGCCTCTAGCTCAGCCGGCACCTAGGGAAATCTACCAAACCTGTGCATTTCTGAAAACTAGAGACCTAGGGGAATCTAAGGAGGGGTGACTTGCGGGGCTCGGACCAGGTTCTGTTACCCAGAATCCTTTGCAAACCTCAAAATTTGGCTAAAAAAACACATGTTGCTCACATTTCTGTGGCAGAAAGTTCTGGAATCTGAGAGGAGCCACAAATTTCCTTCCACCCAGCGTTCCCCCAAGTCTCCCGATAAAAATGATACCTCACTTGTGTGGGTACGCCTAGTGCCCGCGACAGGAAACGCCCCAAAGCGCAACGTGGACACATCCAAATTTTTGGAAGAAAACAGAGGTGTTTTTTGCGAAGTGCCTACCTGTAGATTTTGGCCTCTAGCTCAGCCGGCACCTAGGGAAACCTACCAAACCTGTGCATTTCTGAAAACTAGAGACCTAGGGGAATCCAAGATGGGGTGACTTGCGGGGCTCGGACCAGGTTCTGTTACCCAAAATCCTTTGCAAACCTCAAAATTTGGCTAAAAAAACACATGTTCCTCACATTTCTGTGGCAGAAAGTTCTGGAATCTGAGAGGAGCCACAAATTTCCTTCCAACCAGTGTTCCCCCAAGTCTCCCGATAAAAATGATATCTCACTTGTGTGGGTAGGCCTAGCGCCCGCGACAGGAGACGCCCCAAAGCGCAACGTGGACACATCCACATTTTTGGAAGAAAACAGAGGTGTTTTTTGCGAAGTGCCTACCTGTAGATTTTGGCCTCTAGCTCAGCCGGCACCTAGGGAAACCTACCAAACCTGTGCATTTCTGAAACCTAGAGACCTAGGGGAATCTAAGGAGGGGTGACTTGCGGGGCTCGGACCAGGTTCTGTTACCCAGAATCCTTTGTAAACCTCAAAATTTGGCTAAAAAAACACATGTTCCTCACATTTTTGTGGCAGAAAGTTCTGGAATCTGAGATGAGACACAAATTTCCTTCCACCCAGCGTTCCCCCAAGTCTCCCGATAAAAATGATACCTCACTTGTGTGGGTAGGCCCAGCGCCCGCGACAGGAGACGCCCCAAAGCGCAACGTGGACACATCCAAATTTTTGGAAGAAAACAGAGGTGTTTTTTGCGAAGTGCCTACCTGTAGATTTTGGCCTCTAGCTCAGCCGGCACCTAGGGAAACCTACCAAACCTGTGCATTTCTGAAAACTAGAGACCTAGGGGAATCTAAGGAGGGGTGACTTGCGGGCTCGGACTAGGTTCTGTTACCCAGAATCCTTTGCAAACCTCAAAATTTGGCTAAAAAAACACATGTTCCTCTCATTTCTGTGGCAGAAAGTTCTGGAATCTGAGAGGAGCCACAAATTTCCTTCGACTCAGCGTTCCCCCAAGTCTCCCGATAAAAATGATACCTCACTTGTGTGGGTAGGCCTAGCGCCCGCGACAGGAAACGCCCCAAAGCGCAACGTGGACACATCCAAATTTTGGGAAGAAAACAGAGGTGTTTTTTGCGAAGTGCCTAACTGTAGATTTTGGCCTCTAGCTCAGCCGGCACCTAGGGAAACCTACCAAACCTGTTCATTTCTGAAAACTAGAGACCTAGGGGAATCCAAGATGGGGTGACTTGCGGGGCTCGGACCAGGTTCTGTTACCCAGAATCCTTTGCAAACCTCAAAATTTGGCTAAAAAAACACATGTTCCTCACATTTCTGTGGCAGAAAGTTCTGGAATCTGAGAGGAGCCACAAATTTCCTTCCACCCAGCGTTCCCCCAAGTCTCCCGATAAAAATGATACCTCACTTGTGTGGGTAGGCCTAGCGCCCGCGACAGGAAACGCCCCAAAGCGCAACGTGGACACATCCAAATTTTTGGAAGAAAACAGAGGTGTTTTTTGCGAAGTGCCTACCTGTAGATTTTGGCCTCTAGCTCAGCCGGCACCTAGGGAAATCTACCAAACCTGTGCATTTCTGAAAACTAGAGACCTAGGGGAATCTAAGGAGGGGTGACTTGCGGGGCTCGGACCAGGTTCTGTTACCCAGAATCCTTTGCAAACCTCAAAATTTGGCTAAAAAAACACATGTTGCTCACATTTCTGTGGCAGAAAGTTCTGGAATCTGAGAGGAGCCACAAATTTCCTTCCACCCAGCGTTCCCCCAAGTCTCCCGATAAAAATGATACCTCACTTGTGTGGGTACGCCTAGTGCCCGCGACAGGAAACGCCCCAAAGCGCAACGTGGACACATCCAAATTTTTGGAAGAAAACAGAGGTGTTTTTTGCGAAGTGCCTACCTGTAGATTTTGGCCTCTAGCTCAGCCGGCACCTAGGGAAACCTACCAAACCTGTGCATTTCTGAAAACTAGAGACCTAGGGGAATCCAAGATGGGGTGACTTGCGGGGCTCGGACCAGGTTCTGTTACCCAAAATCCTTTGCAAACCTCAAAATTTGGCTAAAAAAACACATGTTCCTCACATTTCTGTGGCAGAAAGTTCTGGAATCTGAGAGGAGCCACAAATTTCCTTCCAACCAGTGTTCCCCCAAGTCTCCCGATAAAAATGATATCTCACTTGTGTGGGTAGGCCTAGCGCCCGCGACAGGAAACGCCCCAAAGCGCAACGTGGACACATCCAAATTTTGGGAAGAAAACAAAGGTGTTTTTTGCGAAGTGCCTACCTGTAGATTTTGGCCTCTAGCTCAGCCGGCACCTAGGGAAACCTACCAAACCTGTGCATTTCTGAAAACTAGAGACATAGGGGAATCTAAGGAGGGGTGACTTGCGGGTCTCAGACCAGGTTCTGTTAACCAGAATCCTTTGCAAACCTCAAAATTTGGCTAAAAAAACACATGTTCCTCTCATTTCTGTGGCAGAAAGTTCTGGAATCTGAGAGGAGCCACAAATTTCCTTCCACCCAGCGTTCCCCCAAGTCTCCCGATAAAAATGATACCTCACTTGTGTGGGTAGCCCTAGCGCCTGCGACAGGAAACGCCCCAAAGCGCAACGTGGACACATCCAAATTTTTGGAAGAAAACAGAGGTGTTTTTTGCGAAGTGCCTACCTGTAGATTTTGGCCTCTAGCTCAGCCGGCACCTAGGGAAACCTCCCAAACCTGTGCATTTCTGAAAACTAGAGACCTAGGGGAATCCAAGATGGGGTGACTTGCGGGGCTCGGACCAGGTTCTGTTACCCAGAATCCTTTGCAAACCTCAAAATTTGGCTAAAAAAACACATGTTCCTCACATTTCTGTGGCAGAAAGTTCTGGAATCTGAGAGGAGCCACAAATTTCCTTCCACCCAGCGTTCCCCCAAGTCTCCCGATAAAAATCATACCTCACTTGTGTGGGTAGGCCTAGCGCCCGCGACAGGAGACGCCCCAAAGCGCAACGTGGACACTTCCACATTTTTGGAAGAAAACAGAGGTGTTTTTTGCGAAGTGCCTACCTGTAGATTTTGGCCTCTAGCTCAGCCGGCACCTAGGGAAACCTACCAAACCTGTGCATTTCTGAAACCTAGAGACCTAGGGGAATCTAAGGAGGGGTGACTTGCGGGGCTCGGACCAGGTTCTGTTACCCAGAATCCTTTGTAAACCTCAAAATTTGGCTAAAAAAACACATGTTCCTCACATTTTTGTGGCAGAAAGTTCTGGAATCTGAGATGAGACACAAATTTCCTTCCACCCAGCGTTCCCCCAAGTCTCCCGATAAAAATGATACCTCACTTGTGTGGGTAGGCCTAGCGCCCGCGACAGGAGACGCCCCAAAGCGCAACGTGGACACATCCAAATTTTTGGAAGAAAACAGAGGTGTTTTTTGCGAAGTGCCTACCTGTAGATTTTGGCCTCTAGCTCAGCCGGCACCTAGGGAAACCTACCAAACCTGTGCATTTCTGAAAACTAGAGACCTAGGGGAATCTAAGGAGGGGTGACTTGCGGGGCTCGGACCAGGTTCTGTTACCCAGAATCCTTTGCAAACCTCAAAATTTGGCTAAAAAAACACATGTTCCTCACATTTCTGTGGCAGAAAGTTCTGGAATCTGAGAGGAGCCACAAATTTCCTTCCACCCAGCGTTCCCCCAAGTCTCCCGATAAAAATGATACCTCACTTGTGTGGGTACGCCTAGCGCCCGCGACAGGTAACGCCCCAAAGCGCAACGTGGACACATCCAAATTTTTTGAAGAAAACAGAGATGTTTTTTGCGAAGTGCCTACCTGTAGATTTTGGCCTCTAGCTCAGCCGGCACCTAGGGAAACCTACCAAACCTGTGCATTTCTGAAAACTAGAGACCTAGGGGAATCTAAGGAGGGGTGACTTGCGGGCTCGGACTAGGTTCTGTTACCCAGAATCCTTTGCAAACCTCAAAATTTGGCTAAAAAAACACATGTTCCTCTCATTTCTGTGGCAGAAAGTTCTGGAATCTGAGAGGAGCCACAAATTTCCTTCGACTCAGCGTTCCCCCAAGTCTCCCGATAAAAATGATACCTCACTTGTGTGGGTAGGCCTAGCGCCCGCGACAGGAAACGCCCCAAAGCGCAACGTGGACACATCCAAATTTTGGGAAGAAAACAGAGGTGTTTTTTGCGAAGTGCCTAACTGTAGATTTTGGCCTCTAGCTCAGCCGGCACCTAGGGAAACCTACCAAACCTGTTCATTTCTGAAAACTAGAGACCTAGGGGAATCCAAGATGGGGTGACTTGCGGGGCTCGGACCAGGTTCTGTTACCCAGAATCCTTTGCAAACCTCAAAATTTGGCTAAAAAAACACATGTTCCTCACATTTCTGTGGCAGAAAGTTCTGGAATCTGAGAGGAGCCACAAATTTCCTTCCACCCAGCGTTCCCCCAAGTCTCCCGATAAAAATGATACCTCACTTGTGTGGGTAGGCCTAGCGCCCGCGACAGGAAACGCCCCAAAGCGCAACGTGGACACATCCAAATTTTTGGAAGAAAACAGAGGTGTTTTTTGCGAAGTGCCTACCTGTAGATTTTGGCCTCTAGCTCAGCCGGCACCTAGGGAAACCTACCAAACCTGTGCATTTCTGAAAACTAGAGACCTAGGGGAATCTAAGGAGGGGTGACTTGCGGGGCTCGGACCAGGTTCTGTTACCCAGAATCCTTTGCAAACCTCAAAATTGGGCTAAAAAAACACATGTTCCTCACATTTCTGTGGCAGAAAGTTCTGGAATCTGAGAGGAGCCACAAATTTCCTTCCACCCAGCGTTCCCCCAAGTCTCCCGATAAAAATGATACCTCACTTGTGTGGGTACGCCTAGCGCCCGCGACAGGAAACGCCCCAAAGCGCAACGTGGACACATCCAAATTTTTGGAAGAAAACAGAGGTGTTTTTTGCGAAGTGCCTACCTGTAGATTTTGGCCTCTAGCTCAGCCGGCACCTAGGAAAACCTACCAAACCTGTGCATTTCTGAAAACTAGAGACCTAGGGGAATCCAAGATGGGGTGACTTGCGGGGCTCGGACCAGGTTCTGTTACCCAAAATCCTTTGCAAACCTCAAAATTTGGCTAAAAAAACACATGTTCCTCACATTTCTGTGGCAGAAAGTTCTGGAATCTGAGAGGAGCCACAAATTTCCTTCCAACCAGTGTTCCCCCAAGTCTCCCGATAAAAATGATATCTCACTTGTGTGGGTAGGCCTAGCGCCCGCGACAGGAAACGCCCCAAAGCGCAACGTGGACACATCCAAATTTTGGGAAGAAAACAGAGGTGTTTTTTGCGAAGTGCCTACCTGTAGATTTTGGCCTCTAGCTCAGCCGGCACCTAGGGAAACCTACCAAACCTGTGCATTTCTGAAAACTAGAGACATAGGGGAATCTAAGGAGGGGTGACTTGCGGGTCTCAGACCAGGTTCTGTTAACCAGAATCCTTTGCAAACCTCAAAATTTGGCTAAAAAAACACATGTTCCTCTCATTTCTGTGGCAGAAAGTTCTGGAATCTGAGAGGAGCCACAAATTTCCTTCCACCCAGCGTTCCCCCAAGTCTCCCGATAAAAATGATACCTCACTTGTGTGGGTAGCCCTAGCGCCTGCGACAGGAAACGCCCCAAAGCGCAACGTGGACACATCCAAATTTTTGGAAGAAAACAGAGGTGTTTTTTGCGAAGTGCCTACCTGTAGATTTTGGCCTCTAGCTCAGCCGGCACCTAGGGAAACCTCCCAAACCTGTGCATTTCTGAAAACTAGAGACCTAGGGGAATCCAAGATGGGGTGACTTGCGGGGCTCGGACCAGGTTCTGTTACCCAGAATCCTTTGCAAACCTCAAAATTTGGCTAAAAAAACACATGTTCCTCACATTTCTGTGGCAGAAAGTTCTGGAATCTGAGAGGAGCCACAAATTTCCTTCCACCCAGCGTTCCCCCAAGTCTCCCGATAAAAATCATACCTCACTTGTGTGGGTAGGCCTAGCGCCCGCGACAGGAGACGCCCCAAAGCGCAACGTGGACACATCCACATTTTTGGAAGAAAACAGAGGTGTTTTTTGCGAAGTGCCTACCTGTAGATTTTGGCCTCTAGCTCAGCCGGCACCTAGGGAAACCTACCAAACCTGTGCATTTCTGAAACCTAGAGACCTAGGGGAATCTAAGGAGGGGTGACTTGCGGGGCTCGGACCAGGTTCTGTTACCCAGAATCCTTTGTAAACCTCAAAATTTGGCTAAAAAAACACATGTTCCTCACATTTTTGTGGCAGAAAGTTCTGGAATCTGAGATGAGACACAAATTTCCTTCCACCCAGCGTTCCCCCAAGTCTCCCGATAAAAATGATACCTCACTTGTGTGGGTAGGCCTAGCGCCCGCGACAGGAGACGCCCCAAAGCGCAACGTGGACACATCCAAATTTTTGGAAGAAAACAGAGGTGTTTTTTGCGAAGTGCCTACCTGTAGATTTTGGCCTCTAGCTCAGCCGGCACCTAGGGAAACCTACCAAACCTGTGCATTTCTGAAAACTAGAGACCTAGGGGAATCTAAGGAGGGGTGACTTGCGGGCTCGGACTAGGTTCTGTTACCCAGAATCCTTTGCAAACCTCAAAATTTGGCTAAAAAAACACATGTTCCTCTCATTTCTGTGGCAGAAAGTTCTGGAATCTGAGAGGAGCCACAAATTTCCTTCGACTCAGCGTTCCCCCAAGTCTCCCGATAAAAATGATACCTCACTTGTGTGGGTAGGCCTAGCGCCCGCGACAGGAAACGCCCCAAAGCGCAACGTGGACACATCCAAATTTTGGGAAGAAAACAGAGGTGTTTTTTGCGAAGTGCCTAACTGTAGATTTTGGCCTCTAGCTCAGCCGGCACCTAGGGAAACCTACCAAACCTGTTCATTTCTGAAAACTAGAGACCTAGGGGAATCCAAGATGGGGTGACTTGCGGGGCTCGGACCAGGTTCTGTTACCCAGAATCCTTTGCAAACCTCAAAATTTGGCTAAAAAAACACATGTTCCTCACATTTCTGTGGCAGAAAGTTCTGGAATCTGAGAGGAGCCACAAATTTCCTTCCACCCAGCGTTCCCCCAAGTCTCCCGATAAAAATGATACCTCACTTGTGTGGGTAGGCCTAGCGCCCGCGACAGGAAACGCCCCAAAGCGCAACGTGGACACATCCAAATTTTTGGAAGAAAACAGAGGTGTTTTTTGCGAAGTGCCTACCTGTAGATTTTGGCCTCTAGCTCAGCCGGCACCTAGGGAAATCTACCAAACCTGTGCATTTCTGAAAACTAGAGACCTAGGGGAATCTAAGGAGGGGTGACTTGCGGGGCTCGGACCAGGTTCTGTTACCCAGAATCCTTTGCAAACCTCAAAATTTGGCTAAAAAAACACATGTTGCTCACATTTCTGTGGCAGAAAGTTCTGGAATCTGAGAGGAGCCACAAATTTCCTTCCACCCAGCGTTCCCCCAAGTCTCCCGATAAAAATGATACCTCACTTGTGTGGGTACGCCTAGTGCCCGCGACAGGAAACGCCCCAAAGCGCAACGTGGACACATCCAAATTTTTGGAAGAAAACAGAGGTGTTTTTTGCGAAGTGCCTACCTGTAGATTTTGGCCTCTAGCTCAGCCGGCACCTAGGGAAACCTACCAAACCTGTGCATTTCTGAAAACTAGAGACCTAGGGGAATCCAAGATGGGGTGACTTGCGGGGCTCGGACCAGGTTCTGTTACCCAAAATCCTTTGCAAACCTCAAAATTTGGCTAAAAAAACACATGTTCCTCACATTTCTGTGGCAGAAAGTTCTGGAATCTGAGAGGAGCCACAAATTTCCTTCCAACCAGTGTTCCCCCAAGTCTCCCGATAAAAATGATATCTCACTTGTGTGGGTAGGCCTAGCGCCCGCGACAGGAAACGCCCCAAAGCGCAACGTGGACACATCCAAATTTTGGGAAGAAAACAAAGGTGTTTTTTGCGAAGTGCCTACCTGTAGATTTTGGCCTCTAGCTCAGCCGGCACCTAGGGAAACCTACCAAACCTGTGCATTTCTGAAAACTAGAGACATAGGGGAATCTAAGGAGGGGTGACTTGCGGGTCTCAGACCAGGTTCTGTTAACCAGAATCCTTTGCAAACCTCAAAATTTGGCTAAAAAAACACATGTTCCTCTCATTTCTGTGGCAGAAAGTTCTGGAATCTGAGAGGAGCCACAAATTTCCTTCCACCCAGCGTTCCCCCAAGTCTCCCGATAAAAATGATACCTCACTTGTGTGGGTAGCCCTAGCGCCTGCGACAGGAAACGCCCCAAAGCGCAACGTGGACACATCCAAATTTTTGGAAGAAAACAGAGGTGTTTTTTGCGAAGTGCCTACCTGTAGATTTTGGCCTCTAGCTCAGCCGGCACCTAGGGAAACCTCCCAAACCTGTGCATTTCTGAAAACTAGAGACCTAGGGGAATCCAAGATGGGGTGACTTGCGGGGCTCGGACCAGGTTCTGTTACCCAGAATCCTTTGCAAACCTCAAAATTTGGCTAAAAAAACACATGTTCCTCACATTTCTGTGGCAGAAAGTTCTGGAATCTGAGAGGAGCCACAAATTTCCTTCCACCCAGCGTTCCCCCAAGTCTCCCGATAAAAATCATACCTCACTTGTGTGGGTAGGCCTAGCGCCCGCGACAGGAGACGCCCCAAAGCGCAACGTGGACACTTCCACATTTTTGGAAGAAAACAGAGGTGTTTTTTGCGAAGTGCCTACCTGTAGATTTTGGCCTCTAGCTCAGCCGGCACCTAGGGAAACCTACCAAACCTGTGCATTTCTGAAACCTAGAGACCTAGGGGAATCTAAGGAGGGGTGACTTGCGGGGCTCGGACCAGGTTCTGTTACCCAGAATCCTTTGTAAACCTCAAAATTTGGCTAAAAAAACACATGTTCCTCACATTTTTGTGGCAGAAAGTTCTGGAATCTGAGATGAGACACAAATTTCCTTCCACCCAGCGTTCCCCCAAGTCTCCCGATAAAAATGATACCTCACTTGTGTGGGTAGGCCTAGCGCCCGCGACAGGAGACGCCCCAAAGCGCAACGTGGACACATCCAAATTTTTGGAAGAAAACAGAGGTGTTTTTTGCGAAGTGCCTACCTGTAGATTTTGGCCTCTAGCTCAGCCGGCACCTAGGGAAACCTACCAAACCTGTGCATTTCTGAAAACTAGAGACCTAGGGGAATCTAAGGAGGGGTGACTTGCGGGCTCGGACTAGGTTCTGTTACCCAGAATCCTTTGCAAACCTCAAAATTTGGCTAAAAAAACACATGTTCCTCTCATTTCTGTGGCAGAAAGTTCTGGAATCTGAGAGGAGCCACAAATTTCCTTCGACTCAGCGTTCCCCCAAGTCTCCCGATAAAAATGATACCTCACTTGTGTGGGTAGGCCTAGCGCCCGCGACAGGAAACGCCCCAAAGCGCAACGTGGACACATCCAAATTTTGGGAAGAAAACAGAGGTGTTTTTTGCGAAGTGCCTAACTGTAGATTTTGGCCTCTAGCTCAGCCGGCACCTAGGGAAACCTACCAAACCTGTTCATTTCTGAAACCTAGAGACCTAGGGGAATCCAAGATGGGGTGACTTGCGGGGCTCGGACCAGGTTCTGTTACCCAGAATCCTTTGCAAACCTCAAAATTTGGCTAAAAAAACACATGTTCCTCACATTTCTGTGGCAGAAAGTTCTGGAATCTGAGAGGAGCCACAAATTTCCTTCCACCCAGCGTTCCCCCAAGTCTCCCGATAAAAATGATACCTCACTTGTGTGGGTAGGCCTAGCGCCCGCGACAGGAAACGCCCCAAAGCGCAACGTGGACACATCCAAATTTTTGGAAGAAAACAGAGGTGTTTTTTGCGAAGTGCCTACCTGTAGATTTTGGCCTCTAGCTCAGCCGGCACCTAGGGAAACCTACCAAACCTGTGCATTTCTGAAAACTAGAGACCTAGGGGAATCTAAGGAGGGGTGACTTGCGGGGCTCGGACCAGGTTCTGTTACCCAGAATCCTTTGCAAACCTCAAAATTTGGCTAAAAAAACACATGTTCCTCACATTTCTGTGGCAGAAAGTTCTGGAATCTGAGAGGAGCCACAAATTTCCTTCCACCCAGCGTTCCCCCAAGTCTCCCGATAAAAATGATACCTCACTTGTGTGGGTACGCCTAGCGCCCGCGACAGGAAACGCCCCAAAGCGCAACGTGGACACATCCAAATTTTTGGAAGAAAACAGAGGTGTTTTTTGCGAAGTGCCTACCTGTAGATTTTGGCCTCTAGCTCAGCCGGCACCTAGGGAAACCTACCAAACCTGTGCATTTCTGAAAACTAGAGACCTAGGGGAATCCAAGATGGGGTGACTTGCGGGGCTCGGACCAGGTTCTGTTAACCAGAATCCTTTGCAAACCTCAAAATTTGGCTAAAAAAACACATGTTCCTCTCATTTCTGTGGCAGAAAGTTCTGGAATCTGAGAGGAGCCACAAATTTCCTTCCACCCAGCGTTCCCCCAAGTCTCCCGATAAAAATGATACCTCACTTGTGTGGGTAGCCCTAGCGCCTGCGACAGGAAACGCCCCAAAGCGCAACGTGGACACATCCAAATTTTTGGAAGAAAACAGAGGTGTTTTTTGCGAAGTGCCTACCTGTAGATTTTGGCCTCTAGCTCAGCCGGCACCTAGGGAAACCTACCAAACCTGTGCATTTCTGAAACCTAGAGACCTAGGGGAATCTAAGGAGGGGTGACTTGCGGGGCTCGGACCAGGTTCTGTTACCCAGAATCCTTTGTAAACCTCAAAATTTGGCTAAAAAAACACATGTTCCTCACATTTTTGTGGCAGAAAGTTCTGGAATCTGAGATGAGACACAAATTTCCTTCCACCCAGCGTTCCCCCAAGTCTCCCGATAAAAATGATACCTCACTTGTGTGGGTAGGCCTAGCGCCCGCGACAGGAGACGCCCCAAAGCGCAACGTGGACACATCCAAATTTTTGGAAGAAAACAGAGGTGTTTTTTGCGAAGTGCCTACCTGTAGATTTTGGCCTCTAGCTCAGCCGGCACCTAGGGAAACCTACCAAACCTGTGCATTTCTGAAAACTAGAGACCTAGGGGAATCTAAGGAGGGGTGACTTGCGGGCTCGGACTAGGTTCTGTTACCCAGAATCCTTTGCAAACCTCAAAATTTGGCTAAAAAAACACATGTTCCTCTCATTTCTGTGGCAGAAAGTTCTGGAATCTGAGAGGAGCCACAAATTTCCTTCGACTCAGCGTTCCCCCAAGTCTCCCGATAAAAATGATACCTCACTTGTGTGGGTAGGCCTAGCGCCCGCGACAGGAAACGCCCCAAAGCGCAACGTGGACACATCCAAATTTTGGGAAGAAAACAGAGGTGTTTTTTGCGAAGTGCCTAACTGTAGATTTTGGCCTCTAGCTCAGCCGGCACCTAGGGAAACCTACCAAACCTGTTCATTTCTGAAAACTAGAGACCTAGGGGAATCCAAGATGGGGTGACTTGCGGGGCTCGGACCAGGTTCTGTTACCCAGAATCCTTTGCAAACCTCAAAATTTGGCTAAAAAAACACATGTTCCTCACATTTCTGTGGCAGAAAGTTCTGGAATCTGAGAGGAGCCACAAATTTCCTTCCACCCAGCGTTCCCCCAAGTCTCCCGATAAAAATGATACCTCACTTGTGTGGGTAGGCCTAGCGCCCGCGACAGGAAACGCCCCAAAGCGCAACGTGGACACATCCAAATTTTTGGAAGAAAACAGAGGTGTTTTTTGCGAAGTGCCTACCTGTAGATTTTGGCCTCTAGCTCAGCCGGCACCTAGGGAAATCTACCAAACCTGTGCATTTCTGAAAACTAGAGACCTAGGGGAATCTAAGGAGGGGTGACTTGCGGGGCTCGGACCAGGTTCTGTTACCCAGAATCCTTTGCAAACCTCAAAATTTGGCTAAAAAAACACATGTTGCTCACATTTCTGTGGCAGAAAGTTCTGGAATCTGAGAGGAGCCACAAATTTCCTTCCACCCAGCGTTCCCCCAAGTCTCCCGATAAAAATGATACCTCACTTGTGTGGGTACGCCTAGTGCCCGCGACAGGAAACGCCCCAAAGCGCAACGTGGACACATCCAAATTTTTGGAAGAAAACAGAGGTGTTTTTTGCGAAGTGCCTACCTGTAGATTTTGGCCTCTAGCTCAGCCGGCACCTAGGGAAACCTACCAAACCTGTGCATTTCTGAAAACTAGAGACCTAGGGGAATCCAAGATGGGGTGACTTGCGGGGCTCGGACCAGGTTCTGTTACCCAAAATCCTTTGCAAACCTCAAAATTTGGCTAAAAAAACACATGTTCCTCACATTTCTGTGGCAGAAAGTTCTGGAATCTGAGAGGAGCCACAAATTTCCTTCCAACCAGTGTTCCCCCAAGTCTCCCGATAAAAATGATATCTCACTTGTGTGGGTAGGCCTAGCGCCCGCGACAGGAAACGCCCCAAAGCGCAACGTGGACACATCCAAATTTTGGGAAGAAAACAAAGGTGTTTTTTGCGAAGTGCCTACCTGTAGATTTTGGCCTCTAGCTCAGCCGGCACCTAGGGAAACCTACCAAACCTGTGCATTTCTGAAAACTAGAGACATAGGGGAATCTAAGGAGGGGTGACTTGCGGGTCTCAGACCAGGTTCTGTTAACCAGAATCCTTTGCAAACCTCAAAATTTGGCTAAAAAAACACATGTTCCTCTCATTTCTGTGGCAGAAAGTTCTGGAATCTGAGAGGAGCCACAAATTTCCTTCCACCCAGCGTTCCCCCAAGTCTCCCGATAAAAATGATACCTCACTTGTGTGGGTAGCCCTAGCGCCTGCGACAGGAAACGCCCCAAAGCGCAACGTGGACACATCCAAATTTTTGGAAGAAAACAGAGGTGTTTTTTGCGAAGTGCCTACCTGTAGATTTTGGCCTCTAGCTCAGCCGGCACCTAGGGAAACCTCCCAAACCTGTGCATTTCTGAAAACTAGAGACCTAGGGGAATCCAAGATGGGGTGACTTGCGGGGCTCGGACCAGGTTCTGTTACCCAGAATCCTTTGCAAACCTCAAAATTTGGCTAAAAAAACACATGTTCCTCACATTTCTGTGGCAGAAAGTTCTGGAATCTGAGAGGAGCCACAAATTTCCTTCCACCCAGCGTTCCCCCAAGTCTCCCGATAAAAATCATACCTCACTTGTGTGGGTAGGCCTAGCGCCCGCGACAGGAGACGCCCCAAAGCGCAACGTGGACACTTCCACATTTTTGGAAGAAAACAGAGGTGTTTTTTGCGAAGTGCCTACCTGTAGATTTTGGCCTCTAGCTCAGCCGGCACCTAGGGAAACCTACCAAACCTGTGCATTTCTGAAACCTAGAGACCTAGGGGAATCTAAGGAGGGGTGACTTGCGGGGCTCGGACCAGGTTCTGTTACCCAGAATCCTTTGTAAACCTCAAAATTTGGCTAAAAAAACACATGTTCCTCACATTTTTGTGGCAGAAAGTTCTGGAATCTGAGATGAGACACAAATTTCCTTCCACCCAGCGTTCCCCCAAGTCTCCCGATAAAAATGATACCTCACTTGTGTGGGTAGGCCTAGCGCCCGCGACAGGAGACGCCCCAAAGCGCAACGTGGACACATCCAAATTTTTGGAAGAAAACAGAGGTGTTTTTTGCGAAGTGCCTACCTGTAGATTTTGGCCTCTAGCTCAGCCGGCACCTAGGGAAACCTACCAAACCTGTGCATTTCTGAAAACTAGAGACCTAGGGGAATCTAAGGAGGGGTGACTTGCGGGCTCGGACTAGGTTCTGTTACCCAGAATCCTTTGCAAACCTCAAAATTTGGCTAAAAAAACACATGTTCCTCTCATTTCTGTGGCAGAAAGTTCTGGAATCTGAGAGGAGCCACAAATTTCCTTCGACTCAGCGTTCCCCCAAGTCTCCCGATAAAAATGATACCTCACTTGTGTGGGTAGGCCTAGCGCCCGCGACAGGAAACGCCCCAAAGCGCAACGTGGACACATCCAAATTTTGGGAAGAAAACAGAGGTGTTTTTTGCGAAGTGCCTAACTGTAGATTTTGGCCTCTAGCTCAGCCGGCACCTAGGGAAACCTACCAAACCTGTTCATTTCTGAAACCTAGAGACCTAGGGGAATCCAAGATGGGGTGACTTGCGGGGCTCGGACCAGGTTCTGTTACCCAGAATCCTTTGCAAACCTCAAAATTTGGCTAAAAAAACACATGTTCCTCACATTTCTGTGGCAGAAAGTTCTGGAATCTGAGAGGAGCCACAAATTTCCTTCCACCCAGCGTTCCCCCAAGTCTCCCGATAAAAATGATACCTCACTTGTGTGGGTAGGCCTAGCGCCCGCGACAGGAAACGCCCCAAAGCGCAACGTGGACACATCCAAATTTTTGGAAGAAAACAGAGGTGTTTTTTGCGAAGTGCCTACCTGTAGATTTTGGCCTCTAGCTCAGCCGGCACCTAGGGAAACCTACCAAACCTGTGCATTTCTGAAAACTAGAGACCTAGGGGAATCTAAGGAGGGGTGACTTGCGGGGCTCGGACCAGGTTCTGTTACCCAGAATCCTTTGCAAACCTCAAAATTTGGCTAAAAAAACACATGTTCCTCACATTTCTGTGGCAGAAAGTTCTGGAATCTGAGAGGAGCCACAAATTTCCTTCCACCCAGCGTTCCCCCAAGTCTCCCGATAAAAATGATACCTCACTTGTGTGGGTACGCCTAGCGCCCGCGACAGGAAACGCCCCAAAGCGCAACGTGGACACATCCAAATTTTTGGAAGAAAACAGAGGTGTTTTTTGCGAAGTGCCTACCTGTAGATTTTGGCCTCTAGCTCAGCCGGCACCTAGGGAAACCTACCAAACCTGTGCATTTCTGAAAACTAGAGACCTAGGGGAATCCAAGATGGGGTGACTTGCGGGGCTCGGACCAGGTTCTGTTAACCAGAATCCTTTGCAAACCTCAAAATTTGGCTAAAAAAACACATGTTCCTCTCATTTCTGTGGCAGAAAGTTCTGGAATCTGAGAGGAGCCACAAATTTCCTTCCACCCAGCGTTCCCCCAAGTCTCCCGATAAAAATGATACCTCACTTGTGTGGGTAGCCCTAGCGCCTGCGACAGGAAACGCCCCAAAGCGCAACGTGGACACATCCAAATTTTTGGAAGAAAACAGAGGTGTTTTTTGCGAAGTGCCTACCTGTAGATTTTGGCCTCTAGCTCAGCCGGCACCTAGGGAAACCTCCCAAACCTGTGCATTTCTGAAAACTAGAGACCTAGGGGAATCCAAGATGGGGTGACTTGCGGGGCTCGGACCAGGTTCTGTTACCCAGAATCCTTTGCAAACCTCAAAATTTGGCTAAAAAAACACATGTTCCTCACATTTCTGTGGCAGAAAGTTCTGGAATCTGAGAGGAGCCACAAATTTCCTTCCACCCAGCGTTCCCCCAAGTCTCCCGATAAAAATCATACCTCACTTGTGTGGGTAGCCCTAGCGCCTGCGACAGGAAACGCCCCAAAGCGCAACGTGGACACATCCAAATTTTTGGAAGAAAACAGAGGTGTTTTTTGCGAAGTGCCTACCTGTAGATTTTGGCCTCTAGCTCAGCCGGCACCTAGGGAAACCTCCCAAACCTGTGCATTTCTGAAAACTAGAGACCTAGGGGAATCCAAGATGGGGTGACTTGCGGGGCTCGGACCAGGTTCTGTTACCCAGAATCCTTTGCAAACCTCAAAATTTGGCTAAAAAAACACATGTTCCTCACATTTCTGTGGCAGAAAGTTCTGGAATCTGAGAGGAGCCACAAATTTCCTTCCACCCAGCGTTCCCCCAAGTCTCCCGATAAAAATCATACCTCACTTGTGTGGGTAGGCCTAGCGCCCGCGACAGGAGACGCCCCAAAGCGCAACGTGGACACATCCACATTTTTGGAAGAAAACAGAGGTGTTTTTTGCGAAGTGCCTACCTGTAGATTTTGGCCTCTAGCTCAGCCGGCACCTAGGGAAACCTACCAAACCTGTGCATTTCTGAAACCTAGAGACCTAGGGGAATCTAAGGAGGGGTGACTTGCGGGGCTCGGACCAGGTTCTGTTACCCAGAATCCTTTGTAAACCTCAAAATTTGGCTAAAAAAACACATGTTCCTCACATTTTTGTGGCAGAAAGTTCTGGAATCTGAGATGAGACACAAATTTCCTTCCACCCAGCGTTCCCCCAAGTCACCCGATAAAAATGATACCTCACTTGTGTGGGTAGGCCTAGCGCCCGCGACAGGAGACGCCCCAAAGCGCAACGTGGACACATCCAAATTTTTGGAAGAAAACAGAGGTGTTTTTTGCGAAGTGCCTACCTGTAGATTTTGGCCTCTAGCTCAGCCGGCACCTAGGGAAACCTACCAAACCTGTGCATTTCTGAAAACTAGAGACCTAGGGGAATCTAAGGAGGGGTGACTTGCGGGCTCGGACTAGGTTCTGTTACCCAGAATCCTTTGCAAACCTCAAAATTTGGCTAAAAAAACACATGTTCCTCTCATTTCTGTGGCAGAAAGTTCTGGAATCTGAGAGGAGCCACAAATTTCCTTCGACTCAGCGTTCCCCCAAGTCTCCCGATAAAAATGATACCTCACTTGTGTGGGTAGGCCTAGCGCCCGCGACAGGAAACGCCCCAAAGCGCAACGTGGACACATCCAAATTTTGGGAAGAAAACAGAGGTGTTTTTTGCGAAGTGCCTAACTGTAGATTTTGGCCTCTAGCTCAGCCGGCACCTAGGGAAACCTACCAAACCTGTTCATTTCTGAAACCTAGAGACCTAGGGGAATCCAAGATGGGGTGACTTGCGGGGCTCGGACCAGGTTCTGTTACCCAGAATCCTTTGCAAACCTCAAAATTTGGCTAAAAAAACACATGTTCCTCACATTTCTGTGGCAGAAAGTTCTGGAATCTGAGAGGAGCCACAAATTTCCTTCCACCCAGCGTTCCCCCAAGTCTCCCGATAAAAATGATACCTCACTTGTGTGGGTAGGCCTAGCGCCCGCGACAGGAGACGCCCCAAAGCGCAACGTGGACACATCCAAATTTTTGGAAGAAAACAGAGGTGTTTTTTGCGAAGTGCCTACCTGTAGATTTTGGCCTCTAGCTCAGCCGGCACCTAGGGAAACCTACCAAACCTGTGCATTTCTGAAAACTAGAGACCTAGGGGAATCTAAGGAGGGGTGACTTGCGGGGCTCGGACCAGGTTCTGTTACCCAGAATCCTTTGCAAACCTCAAAATTTGGCTAAAAAAACACATGTTCCTCACATTTCTGTGGCAGAAAGTTCTGGAATCTGAGAGGAGCCACAAATTTCCTTCCACCCAGCGTTCCCCCAAGTCTCCCGATAAAAATGATACCTCACTTGTGTGGGTACGCCTAGCGCCCGCGACAGGAAACGCCCCAAAGCGCAACGTGGACACATCCAAATTTTTGGAAGAAAACAGAGGTGTTTTTTGCGAAGTGCCTACCTGTAGATTTTGGCCTCTAGCACAGCCGGCACCTAGGGAAACCTACCAAACCTGTGCATTTCTGAAAACTAGAGACCTAGGGGAATCCAAGATGGGGTGACTTGCGGGGCTCGGACCAGGTTCTGTTAACCAGAATCCTTTGCAAACCTCAAAATTTGGCTAAAAAAACACATGTTCCTCTCATTTCTGTGGCAGAAAGTTCTGGAATCTGAGAGGAGCCACAAATTTCCTTCCACCCAGCGTTCCCCCAAGTCTCCCGATAAAAATGATACCTCACTTGTGTGGGTAGCCCTAGCGCCTGCGACAGGAAACGCCCCAAAGCGCAACGTGGACACATCCAAATTTTTGGAAGAAAACAGAGGTGTTTTTTGCGAAGTGCCTACCTGTAGATTTTGGCCTCTAGCTCAGCCGGCACCTAGGGAAACCTCCCAAACCTGTGCATTTCTGAAAACTAGAGACCTAGGGGAATCCAAGATGGGGTGACTTGCGGGGCTCGGACCAGGTTCTGTTACCCAGAATCCTTTGCAAACCTCAAAATTTGGCTAAAAAAACACATGTTCCTCACATTTCTGTGGCAGAAAGTTCTGGAATCTGAGAGGAGCCACAAATTTCCTTCCACCCAGCGTTCCCCCAAGTCTCCCGATAAAAATCATACCTCACTTGTGTGGGTAGGCCTAGCGCCCGCGACAGGAGACGCCCCAAAGCGCAACGTGGACACATCCACATTTTTGGAAGAAAACAGAGGTGTTTTTTGCGAAGTGCCTACCTGTAGATTTTGGCCTCTAGCTCAGCCGGCACCTAGGGAAACCTACCAAACCTGTGCATTTCTGAAACCTAGAGACCTAGGGGAATCTAAGGAGGGGTGACTTGCGGGGCTCGGACCAGGTTCTGTTACCCAGAATCCTTTGTAAACCTCAAAATTTGGCTAAAAAAACACATGTTCCTCACATTTTTGTGGCAGAAAGTTCTGGAATCTGAGATGAGACACAAATTTCCTTCCACCCAGCGTTCCCCCAAGTCTCCCGATAAAAATGATACCTCACTTGTGTGGGTAGGCCTAGCGCCCGCGACAGGAGACGCCCCAAAGCGCAACGTGGACACATCCAAATTTTTGGAAGAAAACAGAGGTGTTTTTTGCGAAGTGCCTACCTGTAGATTTTGGCCTCTAGCTCAGCCGGCACCTAGGGAAACCTACCAAACCTGTGCATTTCTGAAAACTAGAGACCTAGGGGAATCTAAGGAGGGGTGACTTGCGGGCTCGGACTAGGTTCTGTTACCCAGAATCCTTTGCAAACCTCAAAATTTGGCTAAAAAAACACATGTTCCTCTCATTTCTGTGGCAGAAAGTTCTGGAATCTGAGAGGAGCCACAAATTTCCTTCGACTCAGCGTTCCCCCAAGTCTCCTGATAAAAATGATACCTCACTTGTGTGGGTAGGCCTAGCGCCCGCGACAGGAAACGCCCCAAAGCGCAACGTGGACACATCCAAATTTTGGGAAGAAAACAGAGGTGTTTTTTGCGAAGTGCCTAACTGTAGATTTTGGCCTCTAGCTCAGCCGGCACCTAGGGAAACCTACCAAACCTGTTCATTTCTGAAACCTAGAGACCTAGGGGAATCCAAGATGGGGTGACTTGCGGGGCTCGGACCAGGTTCTGTTACCCAGAATCCTTTGCAAACCTCAAAATTTGGCTAAAAAAACACATGTTCCTCACATTTCTGTGGCAGAAAGTTCTGGAATCTGAGAGGAGCCACAAATTTCCTTCCACCCAGCGTTCCCCCAAGTCTCCCGATAAAAATGATACCTCACTTGTGTGGGTAGGCCTAGCGCCCGCGACAGGAAACGCCCCAAAGCGCAACGTGGACACATCCAAATTTTGGGAAGAAAACAGAGGTGTTTTTTGCGAAGTGCCTACCTGTAGATTTTGGCCTCTAGCTCAGCCGGCACCTAGGGAAACCTACCAAACCTGTGCATTTCTGAAAACTAGAGACCTAGGGGAATCCAAGATGGGGTGACTTGCGGGGCTCGGACCAGGTTCTGTTACCCAAAATCCTTTGCAAACCTCAAAATTTGGCTAAAAAAACACATGTTCGTCACATTTCTGTGGCAGAAAGTTCTGGGATCTGAGAGGAGCCACAAATTTCCTTCCACCCAGTGTTCCCCCAAGTCTCCCGATAAAAATGATATCTCACTTGTGTTGGTAGGCCTAGCGCCCGCGACAGGAAACGCCCCAAAGCGCAACGTGGACACATCCAAATTTTTGGGAAGAAAACAGAGGTGTTTTTTGCGAAGTGCCTACCTGTAGATTTTGGCCTCTAGCTCAGCCGGCACCTAGGGAAACCTACTAAACCTGTGCATTTCTGAAAACTAGAGACATAGGGGAATCTAAGGAGGGGTGACTTGCGGGTCTCAGACCAGGTTCTGTTAACCAGAATCCTTTGCAAACCTCAAAATTTGGCTAAAAAAACACATGTTCCTCTCATTTCTGTGGCAGAAAGTTCTGGAATCTGAGAGGAGCCACAAATTTCCTTCCACCCAGCGTTCCCCCAAGTCTCCCGATAAAAATGATACCTCACTTGTGTGGGTAGCCCTAGCGCCTGCGACAGGAAACGCCCCAAAGCCCAACGTGGACACATCCAAATTTTTGGAAGAAAACAGAGGTGTTTTTTGCGAAGTGCCTACCTGTAGATTTTGGCCTCTAGCTCAGCCGGCACCTAGGGAAACCTCCCAAACCTGTGCATTTCTGAAAACTAGAGACCTAGGGGAATCCAAGATGGGGTGACTTGCGGGGCTCGGACCAGGTTCTGTTACCCAGAATCCTTTGCAAACCTCAAAATTTGGCTAAAAAAACACATGTTCCTCACATTTCTGTGGCAGAAAGTTCTGGAATCTGAGAGGAGCCACAAATTTCCTTCCACCCAGCGTTCCCCCAAGTCTCCCGATAAAAATCATACCTCACTTGTGTGGGTAGCCCTAGCGCCTGCGACAGGAAACGCCCCAAAGCGCAACGTGGACACATCCAAATTTTTGGAAGAAAACAGAGGTGTTTTTTGCGAAGTGCCTACCTGTAGATTTTGGCCTCTAGCTCAGCCGGCACCTAGGGAAACCTCCCAAACCTGTGCATTTCTGAAAACTAGAGACCTAGGGGAATCCAAGATGGGGTGACTTGCGGGGCTCGGACCAGGTTCTGTTACCCAGAATCCTTTGCAAACCTCAAAATTTGGCTAAAAAAACACATGTTCCTCACATTTCTGTGGCAGAAAGTTCTGGAATCTGAGAGGAGCCACAAATTTCCTTCCACCCAGCGTTCCCCCAAGTCTCCCGATAAAAATCATACCTCACTTGTGTGGGTAGGCCTAGCGCCCGCGACAGGAGACGCCCCAAAGCGCAACGTGGACACATCCACATTTTTGGAAGAAAACAGAGGTGTTTTTTGCGAAGTGCCTACCTGTAGATTTTGGCCTCTAGCTCAGCCGGCACCTAGGGAAACCTACCAAACCTGTGCATTTCTGAAACCTAGAGACCTAGGGGAATCTAAGGAGGGGTGACTTGCGGGGCTCGGACCAGGTTCTGTTACCCAGAATCCTTTGTAAACCTCAAAATTTGGCTAAAAAAACACATGTTCCTCACATTTTTGTGGCAGAAAGTTCTGGAATCTGAGATGAGACACAAATTTCCTTCCACCCAGCGTTCCCCCAAGTCTCCCGATAAAAATGATACCTCACTTGTGTGGGTAGGCCTAGCGCCCGCGACAGGAGACGCCCCAAAGCGCAACGTGGACACATCCAAATTTTTGGAAGAAAACAGAGGTGTTTTTTGCGAAGTGCCTACCTGTAGATTTTGGCCTCTAGCTCAGCCGGCACCTAGGGAAACCTACCAAACCTGTGCATTTCTGAAAACTAGAGACCTAGGGGAATCTAAGGAGGGGTGACTTGCGGGCTCGGACTAGGTTCTGTTACCCAGAATCCTTTGCAAACCTCAAAATTTGGCTAAAAAAACACATGTTCCTCTCATTTCTGTGGCAGAAAGTTCTGGAATCTGAGAGGAGCCACAAATTTCCTTCGACTCAGCGTTCCCCCAAGTCTCCCGATAAAAATGATACCTCACTTGTGTGGGTAGGCCTAGCGCCCGCGACAGGAAACGCCCCAAAGCGCAACGTGGACACATCCAAATTTTGGGAAGAAAACAGAGGTGTTTTTTGCGAAGTGCCTAACTGTAGATTTTGGCCTCTAGCTCAGCCGGCACCTAGGGAAACCTACCAAACCTGTTCATTTCTGAAACCTAGAGACCTAGGGGAATCCAAGATGGGGTGACTTGCGGGGCTCGGACCAGGTTCTGTTACCCAGAATCCTTTGCAAACCTCAAAATTTGGCTAAAAAAACACATGTTCCTCACATTTCTGTGGCAGAAAGTTCTGGAATCTGAGAGGAGCCACAAATTTCCTTCCACCCAGCGTTCCCCCAAGTCTCCCGATAAAAATGATACCTCACTTGTGTGGGTAGGCCTAGCGCCCGCGACAGGAAACGCCCCAAAGCGCAACGTGGACACATCCAAATTTTTGGAAGAAAACAGAGGTGTTTTTTGCGAAGTGCCTACCTGTAGATTTTGGCCTCTAGCTCAGCCGGCACCTAGGGAAACCTACCAAACCTGTGCATTTCTGAAAACTAGAGACCTAGGGGAATCTAAGGAGGGGTGACTTGCGGGGCTCGGACCAGGTTCTGTTACCCAGAATCCTTTGCAAACCTCAAAATTTGGCTAAAAAAACACATGTTCCTCACATTTCTGTGGCAGAAAGTTCTGGAATCTGAGAGGAGCCACAAATTTCCTTCCACCCAGCGTTCCCCCAAGTCTCCCGATAAAAATGATACCTCACTTGTGTGGGTACGCCTAGCGCCCGCGACAGGAAACGCCCCAAAGCGCAACGTGGACACATCCAAATTTTTGGAAGAAAACAGAGGTGTTTTTTGCGAAGTGCCTACCTGTAGATTTTGGCCTCTAGCACAGCCGGCACCTAGGGAAACCTACCAAACCTGTGCATTTCTGAAAACTAGAGACCTAGGGGAATCCAAGATGGGGTGACTTGCGGGGCTCGGACCAGGTTCTGTTAACCAGAATCCTTTGCAAACCTCAAAATTTGGCTAAAAAAACACATGTTCCTCTCATTTCTGTGGCAGAAAGTTCTGGAATCTGAGAGGAGCCACAAATTTCCTTCCACCCAGCGTTCCCCCAAGTCTCCCGATAAAAATGATACCTCACTTGTGTGGGTAGCCCTAGCGCCTGCGACAGGAAACGCCCCAAAGCGCAACGTGGACACATCCAAATTTTTGGAAGAAAACAGAGGTGTTTTTTGCGAAGTGCCTACCTGTAGATTTTGGCCTCTAGCTCAGCCGGCACCTAGGGAAACCTCCCAAACCTGTGCATTTCTGAAAACTAGAGACCTAGGGGAATCCAAGATGGGGTGACTTGCGGGGCTCGGACCAGGTTCTGTTACCCAGAATCCTTTGCAAACCTCAAAATTTGGCTAAAAAAACACATGTTCCTCACATTTCTGTGGCAGAAAGTTCTGGAATCTGAGAGGAGCCACAAATTTCCTTCCACCCAGCGTTCCCCCAAGTCTCCCGATAAAAATCATACCTCACTTGTGTGGGTAGGCCTAGCGCCCGCGACAGGAGACGCCCCAAAGCGCAACGTGGACACATCCACATTTTTGGAAGAAAACAGAGGTGTTTTTTGCGAAGTGCCTACCTGTAGATTTTGGCCTCTAGCTCAGCCGGCACCTAGGGAAACCTACCAAACCTGTGCATTTCTGAAACCTAGAGACCTAGGGGAATCTAAGGAGGGGTGACTTGCGGGGCTCGGACCAGGTTCTGTTACCCAGAATCCTTTGTAAACCTCAAAATTTGGCTAAAAAAACACATGTTCCTCACATTTTTGTGGCAGAAAGTTCTGGAATCTGAGATGAGACACAAATTTCCTTCCACCCAGCGTTCCCCCAAGTCTCCCGATAAAAATGATACCTCACTTGTGTGGGTAGGCCTAGCGCCCGCGACAGGAGACGCCCCAAAGCGCAACGTGGACACATCCAAATTTTTGGAAGAAAACAGAGGTGTTTTTTGCGAAGTGCCTACCTGTAGATTTTGGCCTCTAGCTCAGCCGGCACCTAGGGAAACCTACCAAACCTGTGCATTTCTGAAAACTAGAGACCTAGGGGAATCTAAGGAGGGGTGACTTGCGGGCTCGGACTAGGTTCTGTTACCCAGAATCCTTTGCAAACCTCAAAATTTGGCTAAAAAACCACATGTTCCTCTCATTTCTGTGGCAGAAAGTTCTGGAATCTGAGAGGAGCCACAAATTTCCTTCGACTCAGCGTTCCCCCAAGTCTCCCGATAAAAATGATACCTCACTTGTGTGGGTAGGCCTAGCGCCCGCGACAGGAAACGCCCCAAAGCGCAACGTGGACACATCCAAATTTTGGGAAGAAAACAGAGGTGTTTTTTGCGAAGTGCCTAACTGTAGATTTTGGCCTCTAGCTCAGCCGGCACCTAGGGAAACCTACCAAACCTGTTCATTTCTGAAACCTAGAGACCTAGGGGAATCCAAGATGGGGTGACTTGCGGGGCTCGGACCAGGTTCTGTTACCCAGAATCCTTTGCAAACCTCAAAATTTGGCTAAAAAAACACATGTTCCTCACATTTCTGTGGCAGAAAGTTCTGGAATCTGAGAGGAGCCACAAATTTCCTTCCACCCAGCGTTCCCCCAAGTCTCCCGATAAAAATGATACCTCACTTGTGTGGATAGGCCTAGCGCCCGCGACAGGAAACGCCCCAAAGCGCAACGTGGACACATCCAAATTTTTGGAAGAAAACAGAGGTGTTTTTTGCGAAGTGCCTACCTGTAGATTTTGGCCTCTAGCTCAGCCGGCACCTAGGGAAACCTACCAAACCTGTGCATTTCTGAAAACTAGAGACCTAGGGGAATCTAAGGAGGGGTGACTTGCGGGGCTCGGACCAGGTTCTGTTACCCAGAATCCTTTGCAAACCTCAAAATTTGGCTAAAAAAACACATGTTCCTCACATTTCTGTGGCAGAAAGTTCTGGAATCTGAGAGGAGCCACAAATTTCCTTCCACCCAGCGTTCCCCCAAGTCTCCCGATAAAAATGATACCTCACTTGTGTGGGTACGCCTAGCGCCCGCGACAGGAAACGCCCCAAAGCGCAACGTGGACACATCCAAATTTTTGGAAGAAAACAGAGGTGTTTTTTGCGAAGTGCCTACCTGTAGATTTTGGCCTCTAGCTCAGCCGGCACCTAGGGAAACCTACCAAACCTGTGCATTTCTGAAAACTAGAGACCTAGGGGAATCCAAGATGGGGTGACTTGCGGGGCTCGGACCAGGTTCTGTTACCCAAAATCCTTTGCAAACCTCAAAATTTGGCTAAAAAAACACATGTTCCTCACATTTCTGTGGCAGAAAGTTCTGGGATCTGAGAGGAGCCACAAATTTCCTTCCACCCAGTGTTCCCCCAAGTCTCCCGATAAAAATGATATCTCACTTGTGTGGGTAGGCCTAGCGCCCGCGACAGGAAACGCCCCAAAGCGCAACGTGGACACATCCAAATTTTTGGGAAGAAAACAGAGGTGTTTTTTGCGAAGTGCCTACCTGTAGATTTTGGCCTCTAGCTCAGCCGGCACCTAGGGAAACCTACCAAACCTGTGCATTTCTGAAAACTAGAGACATAGGGGAATCTAAGGAGGGGTGACTTGCGGGTCTCAGACCAGGTTCTGTTAACCAGAATCCTTTGCAAACCTCAAAATTTGGCTAAAAAAACACATGTTCCTCTCATTTCTGTGGCAGAAAGTTCTGGAATCTGAGAGGAGCCACAAATTTCCTTCCACCCAGCGTTCCCCCAAGTCTCCCGATA
The DNA here is from genome assembly GCF_031143425.1 of Pleurodeles waltl. Classification (NCBI taxonomy): domain Eukaryota; kingdom Metazoa; phylum Chordata; class Amphibia; order Caudata; family Salamandridae; genus Pleurodeles; species Pleurodeles waltl. Next base: position 72,081,702 of record NC_090444.1, on the reverse strand, counting down.
AAAATGATACCTCACTTGTGTGGGTAGCCCTAGCGCCTGCGACAGGAAACGCCCCAAAGCCCAACGTGGACACATCCAAATTTTTGGAAGAAAACAGAGGTGTTTTTTGCGAAGTGCCTACCTGTAGATTTTGGCCTCTAGCTCAGCCGGCACCTAGGGAAACCTACCAAACCTGTGCATTTCTGAAAACTAGAGACCTAGGGGAATCCAAGATGGGGTGACTTGCGGGGCTCGGACCAGGTTCTGTTACCCAGAATCCTTTGCAAACCTCAAAATTTGGCTAAAAAAACACATGTTCCTCACATTTCTGTGGCAGAAAGTTCTGGAATCTGAGAGGAGCCACAAATTTCCTTCCACCCAGCGTTCCCCCAAGTCTCCCGATAAAAATCATACCTCACTTGTGTGGGTAGGCCTAGCGCCCGCGACAGGAGACGCTCCAAAGCGCAACGTGGACACATCCACATTTTTGGAAGAAAACAGAGGTGTTTTTTGCGAAGTGCCTACCTGTAGATTTTGGCCTCTAGCTCAGCCGGCACCTAGGGAAACCTACCAAACCTGTGCATTTCTGAAACCTAGAGACCTAGGGGAATCTAAGGAGGGGTGACTTGCGGGGCTCGGACCAGGTTCTGTTACCCAGAATCCTTTGTAAACCTCAAAATTTGGCTAAAAAACACATGTTCCTCACATTTCTGTGGCAGAAAGTTCTGGAATCTGAGATGAGACACAAATTTCCTTCCACCCAGCGTTCCCCCAAGTCTCCCGATAAAAATGATACCTCACTTGTGTGGGTAGGCCTAGCGCCCGCGACAGGAGACGCCCCAAAGCGCAACGTGGACACATCCAAATTTTGGGAAGAAAACAGAGGTGTTTTTTGCGAAGTGCCTACCTGTAGATTTTGGCCTCTAGCTCAGCCGGCACCTAGGGAAACCTACCAAACCTGTGCATTTCTGAAAACTAGAGACCTAGGGGAATCTAAGGAGGGGTGACTTGCGGGGCTCGGACCAGGTTCTGTTACCCAGAATCCTTTGCAAACCTCAAAATTTGGCTAAAAAAACACATGTTCCTCACATTTCTGTGACAGAAAGTTCTGGAATCTGAGAGGAGCCACGAATTTCCTTCCACCCAGCGTTCCCCCAAGTCTCCCGATAAAAATTATACCTCACTTGTGTGGGTACGCCTAGCGCCCGCGACAGGAAACGCCACAAAGAGCAACGTGGACACATCCAAATTTTTGGAAGAAAACAGAGGTGTTTTTTGCGAAGTGCCTACCTGTAGATTTTGGCCTCTAGCTCAGCCGGCACCTAGGGAACCTACCAAACCTGTGCATTTCTGAAAACTAGAGACCTAGGGGAATCCAAGATGGGGTGACTTGCGGGGCTCGGACCAGGTTCTGTTACCCAGAATCCTTTGCAAACCTCAAAATTTGGCTAAAAAAACACATGTTCCTCACATTTCTGTGGCAGAAAGTTCTGGAATCTGAGAGGAGCCACAAATGTCCTTCCACCCAGCGTTCCCCCAAGTCTCCCGATAAAAATGATACCTCACTTGTGTGGGTAGGCCTAGCGCCCGCGACAGGAAACGCCCCAAAGGGCAACGTGGACACATCCAAATTTTGGGAAGAAAACAGAGGTGTTTTTTGCGAAGTGCCTACCTGTAGATTTTGGCCTCTAGCTCAGCCGGCACCTAGGGAAACCTACCAAACCTGTGCATTTCTGAAAACTAGAGACATAGGGGAATCTAAGGAGGGGTGACTTGCGGGTCTCAGACCAGGTTCTGTTAACCAGAATCCTTTGCAAACCTCACAATTTGGCTAAAAAAACGCATGTTCCTCTCATTTCTGTGGCAGAAAGTTCTGGAATCTGAGAGGTGCCACAAATTTCCTTCCACTCAGCGTTCCCCCAAGTCTCCCGATAAAAATGATACCTCACTTGTGTGGGTAGCCCTAGCGCCTGCGACAGGAAACGCCCCAAAGCGCAACGTGGACACATCCAAATTTTTGGAAGAAAACAGAGGTGTTTTTTGCGAAGTGCCTACCTGTAGATTTTGGCCTCTAGCTCAGCCGGCACCTAGGGAAACCTACCAAACCTGTGCATTTCTGAAAACTAGAGACCTAGGGGAATCCAAGATGGGGTGACTTGCGGGGCTCGGACCAGGTTCTGTTACCCAGAATCCTTTGCAAACCTCAAAATTTGGCTAAAAAAACACATGTTCCTCACATTTCTGTGGCAGAAAGTTCTGGAATCTGAGAGGAGCCACAAATTTCCTTCCACCCAGCGTTCCCCCAAGTCTCCCGATAAAAATCATACCTCACTTGTGTGGGTAGGCCTAGCGCCCGCGACAGGAGACGCCCCAAAGCACAACGTGGACACATCCAAATTTTTGGAAGAAAACAGAGGTGTTTTTTGCGAAGTGCCTACCTGTAGATTTTGGCCTCTAGCTCAGCCGGCACCTAGGGAAACCTACCAAACCTGTGCATTTCTGAAAACTAGAGACCTAGGGGAATCTAAGGAGGGGTGACTTGCGGGGCTCGGACCAGGTTCTGTTACCCAGAATCCTTTGCAAACCTCAAAATTTGGCTAAAAAAACACATGTTCCTCACATTTCTGTGGCAGAAAGTTCTGGAATCTGAGAGGAGCCACAAATTTCCTTCCACCCAGCGTTCCCCCAAGTCTCCCGATAAAAATGATACCTCACTTGTGTGGGTACGCCTAGCGCCCGCGACAGGAAACGCCCCAAAGCGCAACGTGGACACATCCAAATTTTTGGAAGAAAACAGAGGTGTTTTTTGCGAAGTGCCTACCTGTAGATTTTGGCCTCTAGCTCAGCCGGCACCTAGGGAAACCTACCAAACCTGTGCATTTCTGAAAACTAGAGACCTAGGGGAATCCAAGATGGGGTGACTTGCGGGGCTCGGACCAGGTTCTGTTACCCAAAATCCTTTGCAAACCTCAAAATTTGGCTAAAAAAACACATGTTCCTCACATTTCTGTGGCAGAAAGTTCTGGAATCTGAGAGGAGCCACAAATTTCCTTCCACCCAGTGTTCCCCCAAGACTCCCGATAAAAATGATATCTCACTTGTGTGGGTAGGCCTAGCGCCCGCGACAGGAAACGCCCCAAAGCGCAACGTGGACACATCCAAATTTTGGGAAGAAAACAGAGGTGTTTTTTGCGAAGTGCCTACCTGTAGATTTTGGCCTCTAGCTCAGCCGGCACCTAGGGAAACCTACCAAACCTGTGCATTTCTGAAAACTAGAGACATAGGGGAATCTAAGGAGGGGTGACTTGCGGGTCTCAGACCAGGTTCTGTTAACCAGAATCCTTTGCAAACCTCAAAATTTGGCTAAAAAAACACATGTTCCTCTCATTTCTGTGGCAGAAAGTTCTGGAATCTGAGAGGAGCCACAAATTTCCTTCCACCCAGCGTTCCCCCAAGTCTCCCGATAAAAATGATACCTCACTTGTGTGGGTAGCGCTAGCGCCTGCGACAGGAAACGCCCCAAAGCGCAACGTGGACACATCCAAATTTTTGGAAGAAAACAGAGGTGTTTTTTGCGAAGTGCCTACCTGTAGATTTTGGCCTCTAGCTCAGCCGGCACCTAGGGAAACCTACCAAACCTGTGCATTTCTGAAACCTAGAGACCTAGGGGAATCTAAGGAGGGGTGACTTGCGGGGCTCGGACCAGGTTCTGTTACCCAGAATCATTTGTAAACCTCAAAATTTGGCTAAAAAAACACATGTTCCTCACATTTCTGTGGCAGAAAGTTCTGGAATCTGAGATGAGACACAAATTTCCTTCCACCCAGCGTTCCCCCAAGTCTCCCGATAAAAATGATACCTCACTTGTGTGGGTAGGCCTAGCGCCCGCGACAGGAGACGCCCCAAAGCGCAACGTGGACACATCCAAATTTTTGGAAGAAAACAGAGGTGTTTTTTGCGAAGTGCCTACCTGTAGATTTTGGCCTCTAGCTCAGCCGGCACCTAGGGAAACCTACCAAACCTGTGCATTTCTGAAAACTAGAGACCTAGGGGAATCTAAGGAGGGGTGACTTGCGGGGCTCGGACCAGGTTCTGTTACCCAGAATCCTTTGCAAACCTCAAAATTTGGCTAAAAAAACACATGTTCCTCACATTTCTGTGGCAGAAAGTTCTGGAATCTGAGAGGAGCCACAAATTTCCTTCCACCCAGCGTTCCCCCAAGTCTCCCGATAAAAATGATACCTCACTTGTGTGGGTACGCCTAGCGCCCGCGACAGGTAACGCCCCAAAGCGCAACGTGGACACATCCAAATTTTTGGAAGAAAACAGAGGTGTTTTTTGCGAAGTGCCTACCTGTAGATTTTGGCCTCTAGCTCAGCCGGCACCTAGGGAAACCTACCAAACCTGTGCATTTCTGAAAACTAGAGACCTAGGGGAATCCAAGATGGGGTGACTTGCGGGGCTCGGACCAGGTTCTGTTACCCAGAATCCTTTGCAAACCTCAAAATTTGGCTAAAAAAACACATGTTCCTCACATTTCTGTGGCAGAAAGTTCTGGAATCTGAGAGGAGCCACAAATGTCCTTCCACCCAGCGTTCCCCCAAGTCTCCCGATAAAAATGATACCTCACTTGTGTGGGTAGGCCTAGCGCCCGCGACAGGAAACGCCCCAAAGCGCAACGTGGACACATCCAAATTTTGGGAAGAAAACAGAGGTGTTTTTTGCGAAGTGCCTAACTGTAGATTTTGGCCTCTAGCTCAGCCGGCACCTAGGGAAACCTACCAAACCTGTTCATTTCTGAAAACTAGAGACCTAGGGGAATCCAAGATGGGGTGACTTGCGGGGCTCGGACCAGGTTCTGTTACCCAGAATCCTTTGCAAACCTCAAAATTTGGCTAAAAAAACACATGTTCCTCACATTTCTGTGGCAGAAAGTTCTGGAATCTGAGAGGAGCCACAAATTTCCTTCCACCCAGCGTTCCCCCAAGTCTCCCGATAAAAATGATACCTCACTTGTGTGGGTAGGCCTAGCGCCCGCGACAGGAAACGCCCCAAAGCGCAACGTGGACACATCCAAATTTTTGGAAGAAAACAGAGGTGTTTTTTGCGAAGTGCCTACCTGTAGATTTTGGCCTCTAGCTCAGCCGGCACCTAGGGAAACCTACCAAACCTGTGCATTTCTGAAAACTAGAGACCTAGGGGAATCTAAGGAGGGGTGACTTGCGGGGCTCGGACCAGGTTCTGTTACCCAGAATCCTTTGCAAACCTCAAAATTTGGCTAAAAAAACACATGTTCCTCACATTTCTGTGGCAGAAAGTTCTGGAATCTGAGAGGAGCCACAAATTTCCTTCCACCCAGCGTTCCCCCAAGTCTCCCGATAAAAATGATACCTCACTTGTGTGGGTACGCCTAGCGCCCGCGACAGGAAACACCCCAAAGCGCAACGTGGACACATCCAAATTTTTGGAAGAAAACAGAGGTGTTTTTTGCGAAGTGCCTACCTGTAGATTTTGGCCTCTAGCTCAGCCGGCACCTAGGGAAACCTACCAAACCTGTGCATTTCTGAAAACTAGAGACCTAGGGGAATCCAAGATGGGGTGACTTGCGGGGCTCGGACCAGGTTCTGTTACCCAAAATCCTTTGCAAACCTCAAAATTTGGCTAAAAAAACACATGTTCCTCACATTTCTGTGGCAGAAAGTTCTGGGATCTGAGAGGAGCCACAAATTTCCTTCCACCCAGTGTTCCCCCAAGTCTCCCGATAAAAATGATATCTCACTTGTGTGGGTAGGCCTAGCGCCCGCGACAGGAAACGCCCCAAAGCGCAACGTGGACACATCCAAATTTTGGGAAGAAAACAGAGGTGTTTTTTGCGAAGTGCCTACCTGTAGATTTTGGCCTCTAGCTCAGCCGGCACCTAGGGAAACCTACCAAACCTGTGCATTTCTGAAAACTAGAGACATAGGGGAATCTAAGGAGGGGTGACTTGCGGGTCTCAGACCAGGTTCTGTTAACCAGAATCCTTTGCAAACCTCAAAATTTGGCTAAAAAAACACATGTTCCTCTCATTTCTGTGGCAGAAAGTTCTGGAATCTGAGAGGAGCCACAAATTTCCTTCCACCCAGCGTTCCCCCAAGTCTCCCGATAAAAATGATACCTCACTTGTGTGGGTAGCCCTAGCGCCTGCGACAGGAAACGCCCCAAAGCCCAACGTGGACACATCCAAATTTTTGGAAGAAAACAGAGGTGTTTTTTGCGAAGTGCCTACCTGTAGATTTTGGCCTCTAGCTCAGCCGGCACCTAGGGAAACCTACCAAACCTGTGCATTTCTGAAAACTAGAGACCTAGGGGAATCCAAGATGGGGTGACTTGCGGGGCTCGGACCAGGTTCTGTTACCCAGAATCCTTTGCAAACCTCAAAATTTGGCTAAAAAAACACATGTTCCTCACATTTCTGTGGCAGAAAGTTCTGGAATCTGAGAGGAGCCACAAATTTCCTTCCACCCAGCGTTCCCCCAAGTCTCCCGATAAAAATCATACCTCACTTGTGTGGGTAGGCCTAGCGCCCGCGACAGGAGACGCCCCAAAGCGCAACGTGGACACATCCACATTTTTGGAAGAAAACAGAGGTGTTTTTTGCGAAGTGCCTACCTGTAGATTTTGGCCTCTAGCTCAGCCGGCACCTAGGGAAACCTACCAAACCTGTGCATTTCTGAAAACTAGAGACCTAGGGGAATCTAAGGAGGGGTGACTTGCGGGGCTCGGACCAGGTTCTGTTACCCAGAATCCTTTGCAAACCTCAAAATTTGGCTAAAAAAACACATGTTCCTCACATTTCTGTGGCAGAAAGTTCTGGAATCTGAGAGGAGCCACAAATTTCCTTCCACCCAGCGTTCCCCCAAGTCTCCCGATAAAAATGATACCTCACTTGTGTGGGTACGCCTAGCGCCCGCGACAGGTAACGCCCCAAAGCGCAACGTGGACACATCCAAATTTTTGGAAGAAAACAGAGGTGTTTTTTGCGAAGTGCCTACCTGTAGATTTTGGCCTCTAGCTCAGCCGGCACCTAGGGAAACCTACCAAACCTGTGCATTTCTGAAAACTAGAGACCTAGGGGAATCCAAGATGGGGTGACTTGCGGGGCTCGGACCAGGTTCTGTTACCCAGAATCCTTTGCAAACCTCAAAATTTGGCTAAAAAAACACATGTTCCTCACATTTCTGTGGCAGAAAGTTCTGGAATCTGAGAGGAGCCACAAATGTCCTTCCACCCAGCGTTCCCCCAAGTCTCCCGATAAAAATGATACCTCACTTGTGTGGGTAGGCCTAGCGCCCGCGACAGGAAACGCCCCAAAGCGCAACGTGGACACATCCAAATTTTGGGAAGAAAACAGAGGTGTTTTTTGCGAAGTGCCTAACTGTAGATTTTGGCCTCTAGCTCAGCCGGCACCTAGGGAAACCTACCAAACCTGTTCATTTCTGAAACCTAGAGACCTAGGGGAATCCAAGATGGGGTGACTTGCGGGGCTCGGACCAGGTTCTGTTACCCAGAATCCTTTGCAAACCTCAAAATTTGGCTAAAAAAACACATGTTCCTCACATTTCTGTGGCAGAAAGTTCTGGAATCTGAGAGGAGCCACAAATTTCCTTCCACCCAGCGTTCCCCCAAGTCTCCCGATAAAAATGATACCTCACTTGTGTGGGTAGGCCTAGCGCCCGCGACAGGAAACGCCCCAAAGCGCAACGTGGACACATCCAAATTTTTGGAAGAAAACAGAGGTGTTTTTTGCGAAGTGCCTACCTGTAGATTTTGGCCTCTAGCTCAGCCGGCACCTAGGGAAACCTACCAAACCTGTGCATTTCTGAAAACTAGAGACCTAGGGGAATCTAAGGAGGGGTGACTTGCGGGGCTCGGACCAGGTTCTGTTACCCAGAATCCTTTGCAAACCTCAAAATTTGGCTAAAAAAACACATGTTCCTCACATTTCTGTGGCAGAAAGTTCTGGAATCTGAGAGGAGCCACAAATTTCCTTCCACCCAGCGTTCCCCCAAGTCTCCCGATAAAAATGATACCTCACTTGTGTGGGTACGCCTAGCGCCCGCGACAGGAAACGCCCCAAAGCGCAACGTGGACACATCCAAATTTTTGGAAGAAAACAGAGGTGTTTTTTGCGAAGTGCCTACCTGTAGATTTTGGCCTCTAGCTCAGCCGGCACCTAGGGAAACCTACCAAACCTGTGCATTTCTGAAAACTAGAGACATAGGGGAATCTAAGGAGGGGTGACTTGCGGGTCTCAGACCAGGTTCTGTTAACCAGAATCCTTTGCAAACCTCAAAATTTGGCTAAAAAAACACATGTTCCTCTCATTTCTGTGGCAGAAAGTTCTGGAATCTGAGAGGAGCCACAAATTTCCTTCCACCCAGCGTTCCCCCAAGTCTCCCGATAAAAATGATACCTCACTTGTGTGGGTAGCCCTAGCGCCTGCGACAGGAAACGCCCCAAAGCCCAACGTGGACACATCCAAATTTTTGGAAGAAAACAGAGGTGTTTTTTGCGAAGTGCCTACCTGTAGATTTTGGCCTCTAGCTCAGCCGGCACCTAGGGAAACCTACCAAACCTGTGCATTTCTGAAAACTAGAGACCTAGGGGAATCCAAGATGGGGTGACTTGCGGGGCTCGGACCAGGTTCTGTTACCCAGAATCCTTTGCAAACCTCAAAATTTGGCTAAAAAAACACATGTTCCTCACATTTCTGTGGCAGAAAGTTCTGGAATCTGAGAGGAGCCACAAATTTCCTTCCACCCAGCGTTCCCCCAAGTCTCCCGATAAAAATCATACCTCACTTGTGTGGGTAGGCCTAGCGCCCGCGACAGGAGACGCCCCAAAGCGCAACGTGGACACATCCACATTTTTGGAAGAAAACAGAGGTGTTTTTTGCGAAGTGCCTACCTGTAGATTTTGGCCTCTAGCTCAGCCGGCACCTAGGGAAACCTACCAAACCTGTGCATTTCTGAAACCTAGAGACCTAGGGGAATCTAAGGAGGGGTGACTTGCGGGGCTCGGACCAGGTTCTGTTACCCAGAATCCTTTGTAAACCTCAAAATTTGGCTAAAAAACACATGTTCCTCACATTTCTGTGGCAGAAAGTTCTGGAATCTGAGATGAGACACAAATTTCCTTCCACCCAGCGTTCCCCCAAGTCTCCCGATAAAAATGATACCTCACTTGTGTGGGTAGGCCTAGCGCCCGCGACAGGAGACGCCCCAAAGCGCAACGTGGACACATCCAAATTTTGGGAAGAAAACAGAGGTGTTTTTTGCGAAGTGCCTACCTGTAGATTTTGGCCTCTAGCTCAGCCGGCACCTAGGGAAACCTACCAAACCTGTGCATTTCTGAAAACTAGAGACCTAGGGGAATCTAAGGAGGGGTGACTTGCGGGGCTCGGACCAGGTTCTGTTACCCAGAATCCTTTGCAAACCTCAAAATTTGGCTAAAAAAACACATGTACCTCACATTTCTGTGACAGAAAGTTCTGGAATCTGAGAGGAGCCACAAATTTCCTTCCACCCAGCGTTCCCCCAAGTCTCCCGATAAAAATTATACCTCACTTGTGTGGGTACGCCTAGCGCCCGCGACAGGAAACGCCACAAAGAGCAACGTGGACACGTCCAAATTTTTGGAAGAAAACAGAGGTGTTTTTTGCGAAGTGCCTACCTGTAGATTTTGGCCTCTAGCTCAGCCGGCACCTAGGGAAACCTACCAAACCTGTGCATTTCTGAAAAGTAGAGACCTAGGGGAATCTAAGAAGGGGTGACTTGCGGGGCTCGGACCAGGTTCTGTTACCCAGAATCCTTTGCAAACCTCAAAATTTGGCTAAAAAAACACATGTTCCTCACATTTCTGTGGCAGAAAGTTCTGGAATCTGAGAGGAGCCACAAATTTCCTTCCACCCAGCGTTCCCCCAAGTCTCCCGATAAAAATGATACCTCACTTGTGTGGGTACGCCTAGCGCCCGCGACAGGTAACGCCCCAAAGCGCAACGTGGACACATCCAAATTTTTGGAAGAAAACAGAGGTGTTTTTTGCGAAGTGCCTACCTGTAGATTTTGGCCTCTAGCTCAGCCGGCACCTAGGGAACCTACCAAACCTGTGCATTTCTGAAAACTAGAGACCTAGGGGAATCCAAGATGGGGTGACTTGCGGGGCTCGGACCAGGTTCTGTTACCCAGAATCCTTTGCAAACCTCAAAATTTGGCTAAAAAAACACATGTTCCTCACATTTCTGTGGCAGAAAGTTCTGGAATCTGAGAGGAGCCACAAATGTCCTTCCACCCAGCGTTCCCCCAAGTCTCCCGATAAAAATGATACCTCACTTGTGTGGGTAGGCCTAGCGCCCGCGACAGGAAACGCCCCAAAGGGCAACGTGGACACATCCAAATTTTGGGAAGAAAACAGAGGTGTTTTTTGCGAAGTGCCTACCTGTAGATTTTGGCCTCTAGCTCAGCCGGCACCTAGGGAAACCTACCAAACCTGTGCATTTCTGAAAACTAGAGACATAGGGGAATCTAAGGAGGGGTGACTTGCGGGTCTCAGACCAGGTTCTGTTAACCAGAATCCTTTGCAAACCTCAAAATTTGGCTAAAAAAACGCATGTTCCTCTCATTTCTGTGGCAGAAAGTTCTGGAATCTGAGAGGTGCCACAAATTTCCTTCCACTCAGCGTTCCCCCAAGTCTCCCGATAAAAATCATACCTCACTTGTGTGGGTAGGCCTAGCGCCCGCGTCAGGAGACGCCCCAAAGCACAACGTGGACACATCCAAATTTTGGGAAGAAAACAGAGGTGTTTTTTGCGAAGTGCCTACCTGTAGATTTTGGCCTCTAGCTCAGCCGGCACCTAGGGAAACCTACCAAACCTGTGCATTTCTGAAAACTAGAGACATAGGGGAATCTAAGGAGGGGTGACTTGCGGGTCTCAGACCAGGTTCTGTTAACCAGAATCCTTTGCAAACCTCAAAATTTGGCTAAAAAAACGCATGTTCCTCTCATTTCTGTGGCAGAAAGTTCTGGAATCTGAGAGGTGCCACAAATTTCCTTCCACTCAGCGTTCCCCCAAGTCTCCCGATAAAAATGATACCTCACTTGTGTGGGTAGCCCTAGCGCCTGCGACAGGAAACGCCCCAAAGCGCAACGTGGACACATCCAAATTTTTGGAAGAAAACAGAGGTGTTTTTTGCGAAGTGCCTACCTGTAGATTTTGGCCTCTAGCTCAGCCGGCACCTAGGGAAACCTACCAAACCTGTGCATTTCTGAAAACTAGAGACCTAGGGGAATCCAAGATGGGGTGACTTGCGGGGCTCGGACCAGGTTCTGTTACCCAGAATCCTTTGCAAACCTCAAAATTTGGCTAAAAAAACACATGTTCCTCACATTTCTGTGGCAGAAAGTTCTGGAATCTGAGAGGAGCCACAAATTTCCTTCCACCCAGCGTTCCCCCAAGTCTCCCGATAAAAATCATACCTCACTTGTGTGGGTAGGCCTAGCGCCCGCGTCAGGAGACGCCCCAAAGCACAACGTGGACACATCCAAATTTTTGGAAGAAAACAGAGGTGTTTTTTGCGAAGTGCCTACCTGTAGATTTTGGCCTCTAGCTCAGCCGGCACCTAGGGAAACCTACCAAACCTGTGCATTTCTGAAAACTAGAGACCTAGGGGAATCTAAGGAGGGGTGACTTGCGGGGCTCGGACCAGGTTCTGTTACCCAGAATCCTTTGCAAACCTCAAAATTTGGCTAAAAAAACACATGTTCCTCACATTTCTGTGGCAGAAAGTTCTGGAATCTGAGAGGAGCCACAAATTTCCTTCCACCCAGCGTTCCCCCAAGTCTCCCGATAAAAATGATACCTCACTTGTGTGGGTACGCCTAGCGCCCGCGACAGGAAACGCCCCAAAGCGCAACGTGGACACATCCAAATTTTTGGAAGAAAACAGAGGTGTTTTTTGCGAAGTGCCTACCTGTAGATTTTGGCCTCTAGCTCAGCCGGCACCTAGGGAAACCTACCAAACCTGTGCATTTCTGAAAACTAGAGACCTAGGGGAATCCAAGATGGGGTGACTTGCGGGGCTCGGACCAGGTTCTGTTACCCAAAATCCTTTGCAAACCTCAAAATTTGGCTAAAAAAACACATGTTCCTCACATTTCTGTGGCAGAAAGTTCTGGAATCTGAGAGGAGCCACAAATTTCCTTCCACCCAGTGTTCCCCCAAGTCTCCCGATAAAAATGATATCTCACTTGTGTGGGTAGGCCTAGCGCCCGCGACAGGAAACGCCCCAAAGCGCAACGTGGACACATCCAAATTTTGGGAAGAAAACAGAGGTGTTTTTTGCGAAGTGCCTACCTGTAGATTTTGGCCTCTAGCTCAGCCGGCACCTAGGGAAACCTACCAAACCTGTGCATTTCTGAAAACTAGAGACATAGGGGAATCTAAGGAGGGGTGACTTGCGGGTCTCAGACCAGGTTCTGTTAACCAGAATCCTTTGCAAACCTCAAAATTTGGCTAAAAAAACACATGTTCCTCTCATTTCTGTGGCAGAAAGTTCTGGAATCTGAGAGGAGCCACAAATTTCCTTCCACCCAGCGTTCCCCCAAGTCTCCCGATAAAAATGATACCTCACTTGTGTGGGTAGCGCTAGCGCCTGCGACAGGAAACGCCCCAAAGCGCAACGTGGACACATCCAAATTTTTGGAAGAAAACAGAGGTGTTTTTTGCGAAGTGCCTACCTGTAGATTTTGGCCTCTAGCTCAGCCGGCACCTAGGGAAACCTACCAAACCTGTGCATTTCTGAAAACTAGAGACCTAGGGGAATCCAAGATGGGGTGACTTGCGGGGCTCGGACCAGGTTCTGTTACCCAGAATCCTTTGCAAACCTCAAAATTTGGCTAAAAAAACACATGTTCCTCACATTTCTGTGGCAGAAAGTTCTGGAATCTGAGAGGAGCCACAAATTTCCTTCCACCCAGCGTTCCCCCAAGTCTCCCGATAAAAATCATACCTCACTTGTGTGGGTAGGCCTAGCGCCCGCGACAGGAGACGCCCCAAAGCGCAACGTGGACACATCCACATTTTTGGAAGAAAACAGAGGTGTTTTTTGCGAAGTGCCTACCTGTAGATTTTGGCCTCTAGCTCAGCCGGCACCTAGGGAAACCTACCAAACCTGTGCATTTCTGAAACCTAGAGACCTAGGGGAATCTAAGGAGGGGTGACTTGCGGGGCTCGGACCAGGTTCTGTTACCCAGAATCATTTGTAAACCTCAAAATTTGGCTAAAAAAACACATGTTCCTCACATTTCTGTGGCAGAAAGTTCTGGAATCTGAGATGAGACACAAATTTCCTTCCACCCAGTGTTCCCCCAAGTCTCCCGATAAAAATGATACCTCACTTGTGTGGGTACGCCTAGCGCCCGCGACAGGAGACGCCCCAAAGCGCAACGTGGACACATCCAAATTTTTGGAAGAAAACAGAGGTGTTTTTTGCGAAGTGCCTACCTGTAGATTTTGGCCTCTAGCTCAGCCGGCACCTAGGGAAACCTACCAAACCTGTGCATTTCTGAAAACTAGAGACCTAGGGGAATCTAAGGAGGGGTGACTTGCGGGGCTCGGACCAGGTTCTGTTACCCAGAATCCTTTGCAAACCTCAAAATTTGGCTAAAAAAACACATGTTCCTCACATTTCTGTGGCAGAAAGTTCTGGAATCTGAGAGGAGCCACAAATTTCCTTCCACCCAGCGTTCCCCCAAGTCTCCCGATAAAAATGATACCTCACTTGTGTGGGTACGCCTAGCGCCCGCGACAGGTAACGCCCCAAAGCGCAACGTGGACACATCCAAATTTTTGGAAGAAAACAGAGGTGTTTTTTGCGAAGTGCCTACCTGTAGATTTTGGCCTCTAGCTCAGCCGGCACCTAGGGAAACCTACCAAACCTGTGCATTTCTGAAAACTAGAGACCTAGGGGAATCCAAGATGGGGTGACTTGCGGGGCTCGGACCAGGTTCTGTTACCCAGAATCCTTTGCAAACCTCAAAATTTGGCTAAAAAAACACATGTTCCTCACATTTCTGTGGCAGAAAGTTCTGGAATCTGAGAGGAGCCACAAATGTCCTTCCACCCAGCGTTCCCCCAAGTCTCCCGATAAAAATGATACCTCACTTGTGTGGGTAGGCCTAGCGCCCGCGACAGGAAACGCCCCAAAGGGCAACGTGGACACATCCAAATTTTTGGAAGAAAACAGAGGTGTTTTTTGCGAAGTGCCTACCTGTAGATTTTGGCCTCTAGCTCAGCCGGCACCTAGGGAAACCTACCAAACCTGTGCATTTCTGAAAACTAGAGACCTAGGGGAATCCAAGATGGGGTGACTTGCGGGGCTCGGACCAGGTTCTGTTACCCAGAATCCTTTGCAAACCTCAAAATTTGGCTAAAAAAACACATGTTCCTCACATTTCTGTGGCAGAAAGTTCTGGAATCTGAGAGGAGCCACAAATGTCCTTCCACCCAGCGTTCCCCCAAGTCTCCCGATAAAAATGATACCTCACTTGTGTGGGTAGGCCTAGCGCCCGCGACAGGAAACGCCCCAAAGGGCAACGTGGACACATCCAAATTTTTGGAAGAAAACAGAGGTGTTTTTTGCGAAGTGCCTACCTGTAGATTTTGGCCTCTAGCTCAGCCGGCACCTAGGGAAACCTACCAAACCTGTGCATTTCTGAAAACTAGAGACCTAGGGGAATCCAAGATGGGGTGACTTGCGGGGCTCGGACCAGGTTCTGTTACCCAGAATCCTTTGCAAACCTCAAAATTTGGCTAAAAAAACACATGTTCCTCACATTTCTGTGGCAGAAAGTTCTGGAATCTGAGAGGAGCCACAAATTTCCTTCCACCCAGCGTTCCCCCAAGTCTCCCGATAAAAATCATACCTCACTTGTGTGGGTAGGCCTAGCGCCCGCGACAGGAGACGCCCCAAAGCGCAACGTGGACACATCCACATTTTTGGAAGAAAACAGAGGTGTTTTTTGCGAAGTGCCTACCTGTAGATTTTGGCCTCTAGCTCAGCCGGCACCTAGGGAAACCTACCAAACCTGTGCATTTCTGAAACCTAGAGACCTAGGGGAATCTAAGGAGGGGTGACTTGCGGGGCTCCGACCAGGTTCTGTTACCCAGAATCCTTTGTAAACCTCAAAATTTGGCTAAAAAAACACATGTTCCTCACATTTCTGTGGCAGAAAGTTCTGGAATCTGAGATGAGACACAAATTTCCTTCCACCCAGCGTTCCCCCAAGTCTCCCGATAAAAATGATACCTCACTTGTGTGGGTAGGCCTAGCGCCCGCGACAGGAGACGCCCCAAAGCGCAACGTGGACACATCCAAATTTTGGGAAGAAAACAGAGGTGTTTTTTGCGAAGTGCCTACCTGTAGATTTTGGCCTCTAGCTCAGCCGGCACCTAGGGAAACCTACCAAACCTGTGCATTTCTGAAAACTAGACACCTAGGGGAATCTAAGCAGGGGTGACTTGCGGGGCTCGGACCAGGTTCTGTTACCCAGAATCCTTTGCAAACCTCAAAATTTGGCTAAAAAAACAGATGTTCCTCACATTTCTGTGACAGAAAGTTCTGGAATCTGAGAGGAGCCACAAATTTCCTTCCACCCAGCGTTCCCCCAAGTCTCCCGATAAAAATTATACCTCACTTGTGTGGGTACGCCTAGCGCCCGCGACAGGAAACGCCACAAAGAGCAACGTGGACACATCCAAATTTTTGGAAGAAAACAGAGGTGTTTTTTGCGAAGTGCCTACCTATAGATTTTGGCCTCTAGCTCAGCCGGCACCTAGGGAAACCTACCAAACCTGTGCATTTCTGAAAACTAGAGACCTAGGGGAATCTAAGGAGGGGTGACTTGCGGGGCTCGGACCAGGTTCTGTTACCCAGAATCCTTTGCAAACCTCAAAATTTGGCTAAAAAAACACATGTTCCTCACATTTCTGTGGCAGAAAGTTCTGGAATCTGAGAGGAGCCACAAATGTCCTTCCACCCAGCGTTCCCCCAAGTCTCCCGATAAAAATGATACCTCACTTGTGTGGGTACGCCTAGCGCCCGCGACAGGTAACGCCCCAAAGCGCAACGTGGACACATCCAAATTTTTGGAAGAAAACAGAGGTGTTTTTTGCGAAGTGCCTACCTGTAGATTTTGGCCTCTAGCTCAGCCGGCACCTAGGGAAACCTACCAAACCTGTGCATTTCTGAAAACTAGAGACCTAGGGGAATCCAAGATGGGGTGA
Source organism: Pleurodeles waltl (assembly GCF_031143425.1). Classification (NCBI taxonomy): domain Eukaryota; kingdom Metazoa; phylum Chordata; class Amphibia; order Caudata; family Salamandridae; genus Pleurodeles; species Pleurodeles waltl. The sequence goes on along the minus strand of NC_090444.1, from coordinate 72,065,399 downwards.
CTTGCGGGGCTCGGACCAGGTTCTGTTACCCAAAATCCTTTGCAAACCTCAAAATTTGGCTAAAAAAACACATGTTCCTCACATTTCTGTGGCAGAAAGTTCTGGAATCTGAGAGGAGCCACAAATTTCCTTCCACCCAGTGTTCCCCCAAGTCTCCCGATAAAAATGATATCTCACTTGTGTGGGTAGGCCTAGCGCCCGCGACAGGAAACGCCCCAAAGCGCAACGTGGACACATCCAAATTTTGGGAAGAAAACAGAGGTGTTTTTTGCGAAGTGCCTACCTGTAGATTTTGGCCTCTAGCTCAGCCGGCACCTAGGGAAACCTACCAAACCTGTGCATTTCTGAAAACTAGAGACATAGGGGAATCTAAGGAGGGGTGACTTGCGGGTCTCAGACCAGGTTCTGTTAACCAGAATCCTTTGCAAACCTCAAAATTTGGCTAAAAAAACACATGTTCCTCTCATTTCTGTGGCAGAAAGTTCTGGAATCTGAGAGGAGCCACAAATTTCCTTCCACCCAGCGTTCCCCCAAGTCTCCCGATAAAAATGATACCTCACTTGTGTGGGTAGCCCTAGCGCCTGCGACAGGAAACGCCCCAAAGCCCAACGTGGACACATCCAAATTTTTGGAAGAAAACAGAGGTGTTTTTTGCGAAGTGCCTACCTGTAGATTTTGGCCTCTAGCTCAGCCGGCACCTAGGGAAACCTACCAAACCTGTGCATTTCTGAAAACTAGATACCTAGGGGAATCCAAGATGGGGTGACTTGCGGGGCTCGGACCAGGTTCTGTTACCCAGAATCCTTTGCCAACCTCAAAATTTGGCTAAAAAAACACATGTTCCTCACATTTCTGTGGCAGAAAGTTCTGGAATCTGAGAGGAGCCACAAATTTCCTTCCACCCAGCGTTCCCCCAAGTCTCCCGATAAAAATCATACCTCACTTGTGTGGGTAGGCCTAGCGCCCGCGACAGGAGACGCCCCAAAGCGCAACGTGGACACATCCACATTTTTGGAAGAAAACAGAGGTGTTTTTTGCGAAGTGCCTACCTGTAGATTTTGGCCTCTAGCTCAGCCGGCACCTAGGGAAACCTACCAAACCTGTGCATTTCTGAAACCTAGAGACCTAGGGGAATCTAAGGAGGGGTGACTTGCGGGGCTCGGACCAGGTTCTGTTACCCAGAATCCTTTGTAAACCTCAAAATTTGGCTAAAAAAACACATGTTCCTCACATTTCTGTGGCAGAAAGTTCTGGAATCTGAGATGAGACACAAATTTCCTTCCACCCAGCGTTCCCCCAAGTCTCCCGATAAAAATGATACCTCACTTGTGTGGGTAGGCCTAGCGCCCGCGACAGGAGACGCCCCAAAGCGCAACGAGGACACATCCAAATTTTGGGAAGAAAACAGAGGTGTTTTTTGCGAAGTGCCTACCTGTAGATTTTGGCCTCTAGCTCAGCCGGCACCTAGGGAAACCTACCAAACCTGTGCATTTCTGAAAACTAGAGACCTAGGGGAATCTAAGGAGGGGTGACTTGCGGGGCTCGGACCAGGTTCTGTTACCCAGAATCCTTTGCAAACCTCAAAATTTGGCTAAAAAAACACATGTTCCTCACATTTCTGTGACAGAAAGTTCTGGAATCTGAGAGGAGCCACAAATTTCCTTCCACCCAGCGTTCCCCCAAGTCTCCCGATAAAAATTATACCTCACTTGTGTGGGTACGCCTAGCGCCCGCGACAGGAAACACCACAAAGCGCAACGTGGACACATCCAAATTATTGGAAGAAAACAGAGGTGTTTTTTGCGAAGTGCCTACCTGTAGATTTTGGCCTCTAGCTCAGCCGGCACCTAGGGAAACCTACCAAACCTGTGCATTTCTGAAAAGTAGAGACCTAGGGGAATCTAAGGAGGGGTGACTTGCGGGGCTCGGACCAGGTTCTGTTACCCAGAATCCTTTGCAAACCTCAAAATTTGGCTAAAAAAACACATGTTCCTCACATTTCTGTGGCAGAAAGTTCTGGAATCTGAGAGGAGCCACAAATTTCCTTCCACCCAGCGTTCCCCCAAGTCTCCCGATAAAAATGATACCTCACTTGTGTGGGTACGCCTAGCGCCCGCGACAGGTAACGCCCCAAAGCGCAACGTGGACACATCCAAATTTTTGGAAGAAAACAGTGGTGTTTTTTGCGAAGTGCCTACCTGTAGATTTTGGCCTCTAGCTCAGCCGGCACCTAGGGAACCTACCAAACCTGTGCATTTCTGAAAACTAGAGACCTAGGGGAATCCAAGATGGGGTGACTTGCGGGGCTCGGACCAGGTTCTGTTACCCAGAATCCTTTGCAAACCTCAAAATTTGGCTAAAAAAACACATGTTCCTCACATTTCTGTGGCAGAAAGTTCTGGAATCTGAGAGGAGCCACAAATGTCCTTCCACCCAGCGTTCCCCCAAGTCTCCCGATAAAAATGATACCTCACTTGTGTGGGTAGGCCTAGCGCCCGCGACAGGAAACGCCCCAAAGGGCAACGTGGACACATCCAAATTTTGGGAAGAAAACAGAGGTGTTTTTTGCGAAGTGCCTACCTGTAGATTTTGGCCTCTAGCTCAGCCGGCACCTAGGGAAACCTACCAAACCTGTGCATTTCTGAAAACTAGAGACATAGGGGAATCTAAGGAGGGGTGACTTGCGGGTCTCAGACCAGGTTCTGTTAACCAGAATCCTTTGCAAACCTCAAAATTTGGCTAAAAAAACACATGTTCCTCTCATTTCTGTGGCAGAAAGTTCTGGAATCTGAGAGGAGCCACAAATTTCCTTCCACTCAGCGTTCCCCCAAGTCTCCCGATAAAAATGATACCTCACTTGTGTGGGTAGCCCTAGCGCCTGCGACAGGAAACGCCCCAAAGCGCAACGTGGACACATCCAAATTTTTGGAAGAAAACAGAGGTGTTTTTTGCGAAGTGCCTACCTGTAGATTTTGGCCTCTAGCTCAGCCGGCACCTAGGGAAACCTGCCAAACCTGTGCATTTCTGAAAACTAGAGACCTAGGGGAATCCAAGATGGAGTGACTTGCGGGGCTCGGACCAGGTTCTGTTACCCAGAATCCTTTGCAAACCTCAAAATTTGGCTAAAAATGTTCCTCACATTTCTGTGGCAGAAAGTTCTGGAATCTGAGAGGAGCCACAAATTTCCTTCCACCCAGCGTTCCCCCAAGTCTCCCGATAAAAATCATACCTCACTTGTGTGGGTAGGCCTAGCGCCCGCGACAGGAGACGCCCCAAACCGCAACGTGGACACATCCAAATTTTTGGAAGAAAACAGAGGTGTTTTTTGCGAAGTGCCTACCTGTAGATTTTGGCCTCTAGCTCAGCCGGCACCTAGGGAAACCTACCAAACCTGTGCATTTCTGAAAACTAGAGACCTAGGGGAATCTAAGGAGGGGTGACTTGCGGGGCTCGGACCAGGTTCTGTTACCCAGAATCCTTTGCAAACCTCAAAATTTGGCTAAAAAAACACATGTTCCTCACATTTCTGTGGCAGAAAGTTCTGGAATCTGAGAGGAGCCACAAATTTCCTTCCACCCAGCGTTCCCCCAAGTCTCCCGATAAAAATGATACCTCACTTGTGTGGGTACGCCTAGCGCCCGCGACAGGAAACGCCCCAAAGCGCAACATGGACACATCCAAATTTTTGGAAGAAAACAGAGGTGTTTTTTGCGAAGTGCCTACCTGTAGATTTTGGCCTCTAGCTCAGCCGGCACCTAGGGAAACCTACCAAACCTGTGCATTTCTGAAAACTAGAGACCTAGGGGAATCCAAGATGGGGTGACTTGCGGGGCTCGGACCAGGTTCTGTTACCCAAAATCCTTTGCAAACCTCAAAATTTGGCTAAAAAAACACATGTTCCTCACATTTCTGTGGCAGAAAGTTCTGGAATCTGACAGGAGCCACAAATTTCCTTCCACCCAGTGTTCCCCCAAGTCTCCCGATAAAAATGATATCTCACTTGTGTGGGTAGGCCTAGCGCCCGCGACAGGAAACGCCCCAAAGCGCAACGTGGACACATCCAAATTTTGGGAAGAAAACAGAGGTGTTTTTTGCGAAGTGCCTACCTGTAGATTTTGGCCTCTAGCTCAGCCGGCACCTAGGGAAACCTACCAAACCTGTGCATTTCTGAAAACTAGAGACATAGGGGAATCTAAGGAGGGGTGACTTGCGGGTCTCAGACCAGGTTCTGTTAACCAGAATCCTTTGCAAACCTCAAAATTTGGCTAAAAAAACACATGTTCCTCTCATTTCTGTGGCAGAAAGTTCTGGAATCTGAGAGGAGCCACAAATTTCCTTCCACCCAGCGTTCCCCCAAGTCTCCCGATAAAAATGATACCTCACTTGTGTGGGTAGCCCTAGCGCCTGCGACAGGAAACGCCCCAAAGCGCAACGTGGACACATCCAAATTTTTGGAAGAAAACAGAGGTGTTTTTTGCGAAGTGCCTACCTGTAGATTTTGGCCTCTAGCTCAGCCGGCACCTAGGGAAACCTACCAAACCTGTGCATTTCTGAAAACTAGAGACCTAGGGGAATCCAAGATGGGGTGACTTGCGGGGCTCGGACCAGGTTCTGTTACCCAGAATCCTTTGCAAACCTCAAAATTTGGCTAAAAAAACACATGTTCCTCACATTTCTGTGGCAGAAAGTTCTGGAATCTGAGAGGAGCCACAAATTTCCTTCCACCCAGCGTTCCCCCAAGTCTCCCGATAAAAATCATACCTCACTTGTGTGGGTAGGCCTAGCGCCCGCGACAGGAGACGCCCCAAAGCGCAACGTGGACACATCCAAATTTTGGGAAGAAAACAGAGGTGTTTTTTGCGAAGTGCCTACCTGTAGATTTTGGCCTCTAGCTCAGCCGGCACCTAGGGAAACCTACCAAACCTGTGCATTTCTGAAAACTAGAGACATAGGGGAATCTAAGGAGGGGTGACTTGCGGGTCTCAGACCAGGTTCTGTTAACCAGAATCCTTTGCAAACCTCAAAATTTGGCTAAAAAAACACATGTTCCTCTCATTTCTGTGGCAGAAAGTTATGGAATCTGAGAGGAGCCACAAATTTCCTTCCACCCAGCGTTCCCCCAAGTCTCCCGATAAAAATGATACCTCACTTGTGTGGGTACGCCTAGCGCCCGCGACAGGTAACGCCCCAAAGCGCAACGTGGACACATCCAAATTTTGGGAAGAAAACAGAGGTGTTTTTTGCGAAGTGCCTACCTGTAGATTTTGGCCTCTAGCTCAGCCGGCACCTAGGGAAACCTACCAAACCTGTGCATTTCTGAAAACTAGAGACCTAGGGGAATCCAAGATGGGGTGACTTGCGGGGCTCGGACCAGGTTCTGTTACCCAGAATCCTTTGCAAACCTCAAAATTTGGCTAAAAAAACACATGTTCCTCACATTTCTGTGGCAGAAAGTTCTGGAATCTGAGAGGAGCCACAAATTTCCTTCCACCCAGCGTTCCCCCAAGTCTCCCGATAAAAATGATACCTCACTTGTGTGGGTACGCCTAGCGCCCGCGACAGGTAACGCCCCAAAGCGCAACGTGGACACATCCAAATTTTTGGAAGAAAACAGTGGTGTTTTTTGCGAAGTGCCTACCTGTAGATTTTGGCCTCTAGCTCAGCCGGCACCTAGGGAACCTACCAAACCTGTGCATTTCTGAAAACTAGAGACCTAGGGGAATCCAAGATGGGGTGACTTGCGGGGCTCGGACCAGGTTCTGTTACCCAGAATCCTTTGCAAACCTCAAAATTTGGCTAAAAAAACACATGTTCCTCACATTTCTGTGGCAGAAAGTTCTGGAATCTGAGAGGAGCCACAAATGTCCTTCCACCCAGCGTTCCCCCAAGTCTCCCGATAAAAATGATACCTCACTTGTGTGGGTAGGCCTAGCGCCCGCGACAGGAAACGCCCCAAAGGGCAACGTGGACACATCCAAATTTTGGGAAGAAAACAGAGGTGTTTTTTGCGAAGTGCCTACCTGTAGATTTTGGCCTCTAGCTCAGCCGGCACCTAGGGAAACCTACCAAACCTGTGCATTTCTGAAAACTAGAGACATAGGGGAATCTAAGGAGGGGTGACTTGCGGGTCTCAGACCAGGTTCTGTTAACCAGAATCCTTTGCAAACCTCAAAATTTGGCTAAAAAAACACATGTTCCTCTCATTTCTGTGGCAGAAAGTTCTGGAATCTGAGAGGAGCCACAAATTTCCTTCCACTCAGCGTTCCCCCAAGTCTCCCGATAAAAATGATACCTCACTTGTGTGGGTAGCCCTAGCGCCTGCGACAGGAAACGCCCCAAAGCGCAACGTGGACACATCCAAATTTTTGGAAGAAAACAGAGGTGTTTTTTGCGAAGTGCCTACCTGTAGATTTTGGCCTCTAGCTCAGCCGGCACCTAGGGAAACCTGCCAAACCTGTGCATTTCTGAAAACTAGAGACCTAGGGGAATCCAAGATGGAGTGACTTGCGGGGCTCGGACCAGGTTCTGTTACCCAGAATCCTTTGCAAACCTCAAAATTTGGCTAAAAATGTTCCTCACATTTCTGTGGCAGAAAGTTCTGGAATCTGAGAGGAGCCACAAATTTCCTTCCACCCAGCGTTCCCCCAAGTCTCCCGATAAAAATCATACCTCACTTGTGTGGGTAGGCCTAGCGCCCGCGACAGGAGACGCCCCAAACCGCAACGTGGACACATCCAAATTTTTGGAAGAAAACAGAGGTGTTTTTTGCGAAGTGCCTACCTGTAGATTTTGGCCTCTAGCTCAGCCGGCACCTAGGGAAACCTACCAAACCTGTGCATTTCTGAAAACTAGAGACCTAGGGGAATCTAAGGAGGGGTGACTTGCGGGGCTCGGACCAGGTTCTGTTACCCAGAATCCTTTGCAAACCTCAAAATTTGGCTAAAAAAACACATGTTCCTCACATTTCTGTGGCAGAAAGTTCTGGAATCTGAGAGGAGCCACAAATTTCCTTCCACCCAGCGTTCCCCCAAGTCTCCCGATAAAAATGATACCTCACTTGTGTGGGTACGCCTAGCGCCCGCGACAGGAAACGCCCCAAAGCGCAACATGGACACATCCAAATTTTTGGAAGAAAACAGAGGTGTTTTTTGCGAAGTGCCTACCTGTAGATTTTGGCCTCTAGCTCAGCCGGCACCTAGGGAAACCTACCAAACCTGTGCATTTCTGAAAACTAGAGACCTAGGGGAATCCAAGATGGGGTGACTTGCGGGGCTCGGACCAGGTTCTGTTACCCAAAATCCTTTGCAAACCTCAAAATTTGGCTAAAAAAACACATGTTCCTCACATTTCTGTGGCAGAAAGTTCTGGAATCTGAGAGGAGACACAAATTTCCTTCCACCCAGTGTTCCCCCAAGTCTCCCGATAAAAATGATATCTCACTTGTGTGGGTAGGCCTAGCGCCCGCGACAGGAAACGCCCCAAAGCGCAACGTGGACACATCCAAATTTTGGGAAGAAAACAGAGGTGTTTTTTGCGAAGTGCCTACCTGTAGATTTTGGCCTCTAGCTCAGCCGGCACCTAGGGAAACCTACCAAACCTGTGCATTTCTGAAAACTAGAGACATAGGGGAATCTAAGGAGGGGTGACTTGCGGGTCTCAGACCAGGTTCTGTTAACCAGAATCCTTTGCAAACCTCAAAATTTGGCTAAAAAAACACATGTTCCTCTCATTTCTGTGGCAGAAAGTTCTGGAATCTGAGAGGAGCCACAAATTTCCTTCCACCCAGCGTTCCCCCAAGTCTCCCGATAAAAATGATACCTCACTTGTGTGGGTAGCCCTAGCGCCTGCGACAGGAAACGCCCCAAAGCGCAACGTGGACACATCCAAATTTTTGGAAGAAAACAGAGGTGTTTTTTGCGAAGTGCCTACCTGTAGATTTTGGCCTCTAGCTCAGCCGGCACCTAGGGAAACCTACCAAACCTGTGCATTTCTGAAAACTAGAGACCTAGGGGAATCCAAGATGGGGTGACTTGCGGGGCTCGGACCAGGTTCTGTTACCCAGAATCCTTTGCAAACCTCAAAATTTGGCTAAAAAAACACATGTTCCTCACATTTCTGTGGCAGAAAGTTCTGGAATCTGAGAGGAGCCACAAATTTCCTTCCACCCAGCGTTCCCCCAAGTCTCCCGATAAAAATCATACCTCACTTGTGTGGGTAGGCCTAGCGCCCGCGACAGGAGACGCCCCAAAGCGCAACGTGGACACATCCAAATTTTGGGAAGAAAACAGAGGTGTTTTTTGCGAAGTGCCTACCTGTAGATTTTGGCCTCTAGCTCAGCCGGCACCTAGGGAAACCTACCAAACCTGTGCATTTCTGAAAACTAGAGACATAGGGGAATCTAAGGAGGGGTGACTTGCGGGTCTCAGACCAGGTTCTGTTAACCAGAATCCTTTGCAAACCTCAAAATTTGGCTAAAAAAACACATGTTCCTCTCATTTCTGTGGCAGAAAGTTCTGGAATCTGAGAGGAGCCACAAATTTCCTTCCACCCAGCGTTCCCCCAAGTCTCCCGATAAAAATGATACCTCACTTGTGTGGGTAGCCCTAGCGCCTGCGACAGGAAACGCCCCAAAGCGCAACGTGGACACATCCAAATTTTTGGAAGAAAACAGAGGTGTTTTTTGCGAAGTGCCTACCTGTAGATTTTGGCCTCTAGCTCAGCCGGCACCTAGGGAAACCTACCAAACCTGTGCATTTCTGAAAACTAGAGACCTAGGGGAATCCAAGATGGGGTGACTTGCGGGGCTCGGACCAGGTTCTGTTACCCAGAATCCTTTGCAAACCTCAAAATTTGGCTAAAAAAACACATGTTCCTCACATTTCTGTGGCAGAAAGTTCTGGAATCTGAGAGGAGCCACAAATTTCCTTCCACCCAGCGTTCCCCCAAGTCTCCCGATAAAAATCATACCTCACTTGTGTGGGTAGGCCTAGCGCCCGCGACAGGAGACGCCCCAAAGCGCAACGTGGACACATCCACATTTTTGGAAGAAAACAGAGGTGTTTTTTGCGAAGTGCCTACCTGTAGATTTTGGCCTCTAGCTCAGCCGGCACCTAGGGAAACCTACCAAACCTGTGCATTTCTGAAACCTAGAGACTTAGGGGAATCTAAGGAGGGGTGACTTGCGGGGCTCGGACCAGGTTCTGTTACCCAGAATCCTTTGTAAACCTCAAAATTTGGCTAAAAAAACACATGTTCCTCACATTTCTGTGGCAGAAAGTTCTGGAATCTGAGATGAGACACAAATTTCCTTCCACCCAGCGTTCCCCCAAGTCTCCCGATAAAAATGATACCTCACTTGTGTGGGTAGGCCTAGCGCCCGCGACAGGAGACGCCCCAAAGCGCAACGTGGACACATCCAAATTTTTGGAAGAAAACAGAGGTGTTTTTTGCGAAGTGCCTACCTGTAGATTTTGGCCTCTAGCTCAGCCGGCACCTAGGGAAACCTACCAAACCTGTGCATTTCTGAAAACTAGAGACCTAGGGGAATCTAAGGAGGGGTGACTTGCGGAGCTCGGACCAGGTTCTGTTACCCAGAATCCTTTGCAAACCTCAAAATTTGGCTAAAAAAACACATGTTCCTCACATTTCTGTGGCAGAAAGTTCTGGAATCTGAGAGGAGCCACAAATTTCCTTCCACCCAGCGTTCCCCCAAGTCTCCCGATAAAAATGATACCTCACTTGTGTGGGTACGCCTAGAGCCCGCGACAGGTAACGCCCCAAAGCGCAACGTGGACACATCCAAATTTTTGGAAGAAAACAGAGGTGTTTTTTGCGAAGTGCCTACCTGTAGATTTTGGCCTCTAGCTCAGCCGGCACCTAGGGAAACCTACCAAACCTGTGCATTTCTGAAAACTAGAGACCTAGGGGAATCCAAGATGGGGTGACTTGCGGGGCTCGGACCAGGTTCTGTTACCCAGAATCCTTTGCAAACCTCAAAATTTGGCTAAAAAAACACATGTTCCTCACATTTCTGTGGCAGAAAGTTCTGGAATCTGAGAGGAGCCACAAATTTCCTTCCACCCAGCGTTCCCCCAAGTCTCCCGATAAAAATCATACCTCACTTGTGTGGGTAGGCCTAGCGCCCGCGACAGGAGACGCCCCAAAGCGCAACGTGGACACATCCACATTTTTGGAAGAAAACAGAGGTGTTTTTTGCGAAGTGCCTACCTGTAGATTTTGGCCTCTAGCTCAGCCGGCACCTAGGGAAACCTACCAAACCTGTGCATTTCTGAAAACTAGAGACCTAGGGGAATCTAAGGAGGGGTGACTTGCGGGGCTCGGACCAGGTTCTGTTACCCAGAATCCTTTGCAAACCTCAAAATTTGGCTAAAAAAACACATGTTCCTCACATTTCTGTGGCAGAAAGTTCTGGAATCTGAGAGGAGCCACAAATTTCCTTCCACCCAGCGTTCCCCCAAGTCTCCCGATAAAAATGATACCTCACTTGTGTGGGTACGCCTAGCGCCCGCGACAGGTAACGCCCCAAAGCGCAACGTGGACACATCCAAATTTTGGGAAGAAAACAGAGGTGTTTTTAGCGAAGTGCCTACCTGTAGATTTTGGCCTCTAGCTCAGCCGGCAACTAGGGAAACCTACCAAACCTGTGCATTTCTGAAAACTAGAGACCTAGGAGAATCCAAGATGGGGTGACTTGCGGGGCTCGGACCAGGTTCTGTTACCCAGAATCCTTTGCAAACCTCAAAATTTGGCTAAAAAAACACATGTTCCTCACATTTCTGTGGCAGAAAGTTCTGGAATCTGAGAGGAGCCACAAATGTCCTTCCACCCAGCGTTCCCCCAAGTCTCCCGATAAAAATGATACCTCACTTGTGTGGGTAGGCCTAGCGCCCGCGACAGGAAACGCCCCAAAGGGCAACGTGGACACATCCAAATTTTTGGAAGAAAACAGAGGTGTTTTTTGCGAAGTGCCTACCTGTAGATTTTGGCCTCTAGCTCAGCCGGCACCTAGGGAAACCTACCAAACCTGTGCATTTCTGAAAACTAGAGACCTAGGGGAATCCAAGATGGGGTGACTTGCGGGGCTCGGACCAGGTTCTGTTACCCAAAATCCTTTGCAAACCTCAAAATTTGGCTAAAAAAACACATGTTCCTCACATTTCTGTGGCAGAAAGTTCTGGAATCTGAGAGGAGCCACAAATTTCCTTCCACCCAGTGTTCCCCCAAGTCTCCCGATAAAAATGATATCTCACTTGTGTGGGTAGGCCTAGCGCCCGCGACAGGAAACGCCCCAAAGCGCAACGTGGACACATCCAAATTTTGGGAAGAAAACAGAGGTGTTTTTTGCGAAGTGCCTACCTGTAGATTTTGGCCTCTAGCTCAGCCGGCACCTAGGGAAACCTACCAAACCTGTGCATTTCTGAAAACTAGAGACATAGGGGAATCTAAGGAGGGGTGACTTGCGGGTCTCAGACCAGGTTCTGTTAACCAGAATCCTTTGCAAACCTCAAAATTTGGCTAAAAAAACACATGTTCCTCTCATTTCTGTGGCAGAAAGTTCTGGAATCTGAGAGGAGCCACAAATTTCCTTCCACCCAGCGTTCCCCCAAGTCTCCCGATAAAAATGATACCTCACTTGTGTGGGTAGCCCTAGCGCCTGCGACAGGAAACACCCCAAAGCCCAACGTGGACACATCCAAATTTTTGGAAGAAAACAGAGGTGTTTTTTGCGAAGTGCCTACCTGTAGATTTTGGCCTCTAGCTCAGCCGGCACCTAGGGAAACCTACCAAACCTGTGCATTTCTGAAAACTAGAGACCTAGGGGAATCCAAGATGGGGTGACTTGCGGGGCTCGGACCAGGTTCTGTTACCCAGAATCCTTTGCAAACCTCAAAATTTGGCTAAAAAAACACATGTTCCTCACATTTCTGTGGCAGAAAGTTCTGGAATCTGAGAGGAGCCACAAATTTCCTTCCACCCAGCGTTCCCCCAAGTCTCCCGATAAAAATCATACCTCACTTGTGTGGGTAGGCCTAGCGCCCGCGACAGGAGACGCCCCAAAGCGCAACGTGGACACATCCACATTTTTGGAAGAAAACAGAGGTGTTTTTTGCGAAGTGCCTACCTGTAGATTTTGGCCTCTAGCTCAGCCGGCACCTAGGGAAACCTACCAAACCTGTGCATTTCTGAAACCTAGAGACCTAGGGGAATCTAAGGAGGGGTGACTTGCGGGGCTCGGACCAGGTTCTGTTACCCAGAATCCTTTGTAAACCTCAAAATTTGGCTAAAAAAACACATGTTCCTCACATTTCTGTGGCAGAAAGTTCTGGAATCTGAGATGAGACACAAATTTCCTTCCACCCAGCGTTCCCCCAAGTCTCCCGATAAAAATGATACCTCACTTGTGTGGGTAGGCCTAGCGCCCGCGACAGGAGACGCCCCAAAGCGCAACGTGGACACATCCACATTTTTGGAAGAAAACAGAGGTGTTTTTTGCGAAGTGCCTACCTGTAGATTTTGGCCTCTAGCTCAGCCGGCACCTAGGGAAACCTACCAAACCTGTGCATTTCTGAAAACTAGAGACTTAGGGGAATCCAAGATGGGGTGACTTGCGGGGCTCGGACCAGGTTCTGTTACCCAGAATCCTTTGCAAACCTCAAAATTTGGCTAAAAAAACACATGTTCCTCACATTTCTGTGGCAGAAAGTTCTGGAATCTGAGAGGAGCCACAAATTTCCTTCCACCCAGCGTTCCCCCAAGTCTCCCGATAAAAATGATACCTCACTTGTGTGGGTAGGCCTAGCGCCCGCGACAGGAGACGCCCCAAAGCGCAACGTGGACACATCCAAATTTTTGGATGAAAACAGAGGTGTTTTTTGCGAAGTGCCTACCTGTAGATTTTGGCCTCTAGCTCAGCCGGCACCTAGGGAAACCTACCAAACCTGTGCATTTCTGAAAACTAGAGACCTAGGGGAATCTAAGGAGGGGTGACTTGCGGGGCTCGGACCAGATTCTGTTACCCAGAATCCTTTGCAAACCTCAAAATTTGGCTAAAAAAACACATGTTCCTCACATTTCTGTGGCAGAAAGTTCTGGAATCTGAGAGGAGCCACAAATTTCCTTCCACCCAGCGTTCCCCCAAGTCTCCCGATAAAAATGATACCTCACTTGTGTGGGTACGCCTAGCGCCCGCGACAGGTAACGCCCCAAAGCGCAACGTGGACACATCCAAATTTTTGGAAGAAAACAGAGGTGTTTTTTGCGAAGTGCCTACCTGTAGATTTTGGCCTCTAGCTCAGCCGGCACCTAGGGAAACCTACCAAACCTGTGCATTTCTGAAAACTAGAGACCTAGGAGAATCCAAGATGGGGTGACTTGCGAGGCTCGGACCAGGTTCTGTTACCCAGAATCCTTTGCAAACCTCAAAATTTGGCTAAATAAACACATGTTCCTCACATTTCTGTGGCAGAAAGTTCTGGAATCTGAGAGGAGCCACAAATGTCCTTCCACCCAGCGTTCCCCAAGTCTCCCGATAAAAATGATACCTCACTTGTGTGGGTAGGCCTAGCGCCCGCGACAGGAAACGCCCCAAAGGGCAACGTGGACACATCCAAATTTTTGGAAGAAAACAGAGGTGTTTTTTGCGAAGTGCCTACCTGTAGATTTTGGCCTCTAGCTCAGCCGGCACCTAGGGAAACCTACCAAACCTGTGCATTTCTGAAACCTAGAGACCTAGGGGAATCTAAGGAGGGGTGACTTGCGGGGCTCGGACCAGGTTCTGTTACCCAGAATCCTTTGTAAACCTCAAAATTTGGCTAAAAAAACACATGTTCCTCACATTTCTGTGGCAGAAAGTTCTGGAATCTGAGATGAGACACAAATTTCCTTCCACCCAGCGTTCCCCCAAGTCTCCCGATAAAAATGATACCTCACTTGTGTGGGTAGGCCTAGCGCCCGCGACAGGAGACGCCCCAAAGCGCAACGTGGACACATCCACATTTTTGGAAGAAAACAGAGGTGTTTTTTGCGAAGTGCCTACCTGTAGATTTTGGCCTCTAGCTCAGCCGGCACCTAGGGAAACCTACCAAACCTGTGCATTTCTGAAAACTAGAGACCTAGGGGAATCCAAGATGGGGTGACTTGCGGGGCTCGGACCAGGTTCTGTTACCCAGAATCCTTTGCAAACCTCAAAATTTGGCTAAAAAAACACATGTTCCTCACATTTCTGTGGCAGAAAGTTCTGGAATCTGAGAGCAGCCACAAATTTCCTTCCACCCAGCGTTCCCCCAAGTCTCCCGATACAAATGATACCTCACTTGTGTGGGTAGGCCTAGCGCCCGCGACAGGAGACGCCCCAAAGCGCAACGTGGACACATCCAAATTTTTGGATGAAAACAGAGGTGTTTTTTGCGAAGTGCCTACCTGTAGATTTTGGCCTCTAGCTCAGCCGGCACCTAGGGAAACCTACCAAACCTGTGCATTTCTGAAAACTAGAGACCTAGGGGAATCTAAGGAGGGGTGACTTGCGGGGCTCGGACCAGGTTCTGTTACCCAGAATCCTTTGCAAACCTCAAAATTTGGCTAAAAAAACACATGTTCCTCACATTTCTGTGGCAGAAAGTTCTGGAATCTGAGAGGAGCCACAAATTTCCTTCCACCCAGCGTTCCCCCAAGTCTCCCGATAAAAATGATACCTCACTTGTGTGGGTACGCCTAGCGCCCGCGACAGGTAACGCCCCAAAGCGCAACGTGGACACATCCAAATTTTTGGAAGAAAACAGAGGTGTTTTTTGCGAAGTGCCTACCTGTAGATTTTGGCCTCTAGCTCAGCCGGCACCTAGGGAAACCTACCAAACCTGTGCATTTCTGAAAACTAGAGACCTAGGAGAATCCAAGATGGGGTGACTTGCGGGGCTCGGACCAGGTTCTGTTACCCAGAATCCTTTGCAAACCTCAAAATTTGGCTAAAAAAACACATGTTCCTCACATTTCTGTGGCAGAAAGTTCTGGAATCTGAGAGGAGCCACAAATGTCCTTCCACCCAGCGTTCCCCAAGTCTCCCGATAAAAATGATACCTCACTTGTGTGGGTAGGCCTAGCGCCCGCGACAGGAAACGCCCCAAAGGGCAACGTGGACACATCCACATTTTTGGAAGAAAACAGAGGTGTTTTTTGCGAAGTGCCTACCTGTAGATTTTGGCCTCTAGCTCAGCCGGCACCTAGGGAAACCTACCAAACCTGTGCATTTCTGAAAACTAGAGACATAGCGGAATCTAAGGAGGGGTGACTTGCGGGTCTCAGACCAGGTTCTGTTAACCAGAATCCTTTGCAAACCTCAAAATTTGGCTAAAAAAACACATGTTCCTCGCATTTCTGTGGCAGAAAGTTCTGGAATCTGAGAGGAGCCACAAATTTCCTTCCACCCAGCGTTCCCCCAAGTCTCCCGATAAAAATGATACCTCACTTGTGTGGGTAGCCCTAGCGCCTGCGACAGGAAACGCCCCAAAGCCCAACGTGGACACATCCAAATTTTTGGAAGAAAACAGAGGTGTTTTTTGCGAAGTGCCTACCTGTAGATTTTGGCCTCTAGCTCAGCCGGCACCTAGGGAAACCTACCAAACCTGTGCATTTCTGAAAACTAGAGACCTGGGGAATCCAAGATGGGGAGACTTGCGGGGCTCGGACCAGGTTCTGTTACCCAGAATCCTTTGCAAACCTCAAAATTTGGCTAAAAAAACACATGTTCCTCACATTTCTGTGGCAGAAAGTTCTGGAATCTGAGAGGAGCCACAAATTTCCTTCCACCCAGCGTTCCCCCAAGTCTCCCGATAAAAATCATACCTCACTTGTGTGGGTAGGCCTAGCGCCCGCGACAGGAGACGCCCCAAAGCGCAACGTGGACACATCCACATTTTTGGAAGAAAACAGAGGTGTTTTTTGCGAAGTGCCTACCTGTAGATTTTGGCCTCTAGCTCAGCCGGCACCTAGGGAAACCTACCAAACCTGTGCATTTCTGAAACCTAGAGACCTAGGGGAATCTAAGGAGGGGTGACTTGCGGGGCTCGGACCAGGTTCTGTTACCCAGAATCCTTTGTAAACCTCAAAATTTGGCTAAAAAAACACATGTTCCTCACATTTCTGTGGCAGAAAGTTCTGGAATCTGAGATGAGACACAAATTTCCTTCCACCCAGCGTTCCCCCAAGTCTCCCGATAAAAATGATACCTCACTTGTGTGGGTAGGCCTAGCGCCCGCGACAGGAGACGCCCCAAAGCGCAACGTGGACACATCCAAATTTTGGGAAGAAAACAGAGGTGTTTTTTGCGAAGTGCCTACCTGTAGATTTTGGCCTCTAGCTCAGCCGGCACCTAGGGAAACCTACCAAACCTGTGCATTTCTGAAAACTAGAGACCTAGGGGAATCTAAGGAGGGGTGACTTGCGGGGTTCGGACCAGGTTCTGTTACCCAGAATCCTTTGCAAACCTCAAAATTTGGCTAAAAAAACACATGTTCCTCACATTTCTGTGACAGAAAGTTCTGGAATCTGAGAGGAGCCACAAATTTCCTTCCACCCAGCGTTCCCCCAAGTCTCCCGATAAAAATTATACCTCACTTGTGTGGGTACGCCTAGCGCCCGCGACAGGAAACGCCACAAAGCGCAACGTGGACACATCCAAATTTTTGGAAGAAAACAGAGGTGTTTTTTGCGAAGTGCCTACCTGTAGATTTTGGCCTCTAGCTCAGCCGGCACCTAGGGAACCTACCAAACCTGTGCATTTCTGAAAACTAGAGACCTAGGGGAATCCAAGATGGGGTGACTTGCGGGGCTCGGACCAGGTTCTGTTACCCAGAATCCTTTGCAAACCTCAAAATTTGGCTAAAAAAACACATGTTCCTCACATTTCTGTGGCAGAAAGTTCTGGAATCTGAGAGGAGCCACAAATGTCCTTCCACCCAGCGTTCCCCCAAGTCTCCCGATAAAAATGATACCTCACTTGTGTGGGTAGGCCTAGCGCCCGCGACAGGAAACGCCCCAAAGGGCAACGTGGACACATCCAAATTTTGGGAAGAAAACAGAGGTGTTTTTTGCGAAGTGCCTACCTGTAGATTTTGGCCTCTAGCTCAGCCGGCACCTAGGGAAACCTACCAAACCTGTGCATTTCTGAAAACTAGAGACATAGGGGAATCTAAGGAGGGGTGACTTGCGGGTCTCAGACCAGGTTCTGTTAACCAGAATCCTTTGCAAACCTCAAAATTTGGCTAAAAAAACACATGTTCCTCTCATTTCTGTGGCAGAAAGTTCTGGAATCTGAGAGGAGCCACAAATTTCCTTCCACTCAGCGCTCCCCCAAGTCTCCCGATAAAAATGATACCTCACTTGTGTGCGTAGCCCTAGCGCCTGCGACAGGAAACGCCCCAAAGCGCAACGTGGACACATCCAAATTTTTGGAAGAAAACAGAGGTGTTTTTTGCGAAGTGCCTACCTGTAGATTTTGGCCTCTAGCTCAGCCGGCACCTAGGGAAACCTACCAAACCTGTGCATTTCTGAAAACTAGAGACCTAGGGGAATCCAAGATGGGGTGACTTGCGGGGCTCGGACCAGGTTCTGTTACCCAGAATCCTTTGCAAACCTCAAAATTTGGCTAAAAAAACACATGTTCCTCACATTTCTGTGGCAGAAAGTTCTGGAATCTGAGAGGAGCCACAAATTTCCTTCCACCCAGCGTTCCCCCAAGTCTCCCGATAAAAATCATACCTCACTTGTGTGGGTAGGCCTAGCGCCCGCGACAGGAGACGCCCCAAAGCGCAACGTGGACACATCCAAATTTTTGGAAGAAAACAGAGGTGTTTTTTGCGAAGTGCCTACCTGTAGATTTTGGCCTCTAGCTCAGCCGGCACCTAGGGAAACCTACCAAACCTGTGCATTTCTGAAAACTAGAGACCTAGGGGAATCTAAGGAGGGGTGACTTGCGGGGCTCGGACCAGGTTCTGTTACCCAGAATCCTTTGCAAACCTCAAAATTTGGCTAAAAAAACACATGTTCCTCACATTTCTGTGGCAGAAAGTTCTGGAATCTGAGAGGAGCCACAAATTTCCTTCCACCCAGCGTTCCCCCAAGTCTCCCGATAAAAATGATACCTCACTTGTGTGGGTACGCCTAGCGCCCGCGACAGGAAACGCCCCAAAGCGCAACGTGGACACATCCAAATTTTTGGAAGAAAACAGAGGTGTTTTTTGCGAAGTGCCTACCTGTAGATTTTGGCCTCTAGCTCAGCCGGCACCTAGGGAAACCTACCAAACCTGTGCATTTCTGAAAACTAGAGACCTAGGGGAATCCAAGATGGGGTGACTTGCGGGGCTCGGACCAGGTTCTGTTACCCAAAATCCTTTGCAAACCTCAAAATTTGGCTAAAAAAACACATGTTCCTCACATTTCTGTGGCAGAAAGTTCTGGAATCTGAGAGGAGCCACAAATTTCCTTCCACCCAGTGTTCCCCCAAGTTTCCCGATAAAAATGATATCTCACTTGTGTGGGTAGGCCTAGCGCCCGCGACAGGAAACGCCCCAAAGCGCAACGTGGACACATCCAAATTTTGGGAAGAAAACAGAGGTGTTTTTTGCGAAGTGCCTACCTGTAGATTTTGGCCTCTAGCTCAGCCGGCACCTAGGGAAACCTACCAAACCTGTGCATTTCTGAAAACTAGAGACATAGGGGAATCTAAGGAGGGGTGACTTGCGGGTCTCAGACCAGGTTCTGTTAACCAGAATCCTTTGCAAACCTCAAAATTTGGCTAAAAAAACACATGTTCCACTCATTTCTGTGGCAGAAAGTTCTGGAATCTGAGAGGAGCCACAAATTTCCTTCCACCCAGCGTTCCCCCAAGTCTCCCGATAAAAATCATACCTCACTTGTGTGGGTAGGCCTAGCGCCCGCGACAGGAGACGCCCCAAAGCGCAACGTGGACACATCCACATTTTTGGAAGAAAACAGAGGTGTTTTTTGCGAAGTGCCTACCTGTAGATTTTGGCCTCTAGCTCAGCCGGCACCTAGGGAAACCTACCAAACCTGTGCATTTCTGAAACCTAGAGACCTAGGGGAATCTAAGGAGGGGTGACTTGCGGGGCTCGGACCAGGTTCTGTTACCCAGAATCCTTTGTAAACCTCAAAATTTGGCTAAAAAAACACATGTTCCTCACATTTCTGTGGCAGAAAGTTCTGGAATCTGAGATGAGACACAAATTTCCTTCCACCCAGCGTTCCCCCAAGTCTCCCGATAAAAATGATACCTCACTTGTGTGGGTAGGCCTAGCGCCCGCGACAGGAGACGCCCCAAAGCGCAACGTGGACACATCCAAATTTTGGGAAGAAAACAGAGGTGTTTTTTGCGAAGTGCCTACCTGTAGATTTTGGCCTCTAGCTCAGCCGGCACCTAGGGAAACCTACCAAACCTGTGCATTTCTGAAAACTAGAGACCTAGGGGAATCTAAGGAGGGGTGACTTGCGGGGTTCGGACCAGGTTCTGTTACCCAGAATCCTTTGCAAACCTCAAAATTTGGCTAAAAAAACACATGTTCCTCACATTTCTGTGACAGAAAGTTCTGGAATCTGAGAGGAGCCACAAATTTCCTTCCACCCAGCGTTCCCCCAAGTCTCCCGATAAAAATTATACCTCACTTGTGTGGGTACGCCTAGCGCCCGCGACAGGAAACGCCACCAAGCGCAACGTGGACACATCCAAATTTTTGGAAGAAAACAGAGGTGTTTTTTGCGAAGTGCCTACCTGTAGATTTTGGCCTCTAGCTCAGCCGGCACCTAGGGAACCTACCAAACCTGTGCATTTCTGAAAACTAGAGACCTAGGGGAATCCAAGATGGGGTGACTTGCGGGGCTCGGACCAGGTTCTGTTACCCAGAATCCTTTGCAAACCTCAAAATTTGGCTAAAAAAACACATGTTCCTCACATTTCTGTGGCAGAAAGTTCTGGAATCTGAGAGGAGCCACAAATGTCCTTCCACCCAGCGTTCCCCCAAGTCTCCCGATAAAAATGATACCTCACTTGTGTGGGTAGGCCTAGCGCCCGCGACAGGAAACGCCCCAAAGGGCAACGTGGACACATCCAAATTTTGGGAAGAAAACAGAGGTGTTTTTTGCGAAGTGCCTACCTGTAGATTTTGGCCTCTAGCTCAGCCGGCACCTAGGGAAACCTACCAAACCTGTGCATTTCTGAAAACTAGAGACATAGGGGAATCTAAGGAGGGGTGACTTGCGGGTCTCAGACCAGGTTCTGTTAACCAGAATCCTTTGCAAACCTCAAAATTTGGCTAAAAAAACACATGTTCCTCTCATTTCTGTGGCAGAAAGTTCTGGAATCTGAGAGGAGCCACAAATTTCCTTCCACTCAGCGCTCCCCCAAGTCTCCCGATAAAAATGATACCTCACTTGTGTGCGTAGCCCTAGCGCCTGCGACAGGAAACGCCCCAAAGCGCAACGTGGACACATCCAAATTTTTGGAAGAAAACAGAGGTGTTTTTTGCGAAGTGCCTACCTGTAGATTTTGGCCTCTAGCTCAGCCGGCACCTAGGGAAACCTACCAAACCTGTGCATTTCTGAAAACTAGAGACCTAGGGGAATCCAAGATGGGGTGACTTGCGGGGCTCGGACCAGGTTCTGTTACCCAGAATCCTTTGCAAACCTCAAAATTTGGCTAAAAAAACACATGTTCCTCACATTTCTGTGGCAGAAAGTTCTGGAATCTGAGAGGAGCCACAAATTTCCTTCCACCCAGCGTTCCCCCAAGTCTCCCGATAAAAATCATACCTCACTTGTGTGGGTAGGCCTAGCGCCCGCGACAGGAGACGCCCCAAAGCGCAACGTGGACACATCCAAATTTTTGGAAGAAAACAGAGGTGTTTTTTGCGAAGTGCCTACCTGTAGATTTTGGCCTCTAGCTCAGCCGGCACCTAGGGAAACCTACCAAACCTGTGCATTTCTGAAAACTAGAGACCTAGGGGAATCTAAGGAGGGGTGACTTGCGGGGCTCGGACCAGGTTCTGTTACCCAGAATCCTTTGCAAACCTCAAAATTTGGCTAAAAAAACACATGTTCCTCACATTTCTGTGGCAGAAAGTTCTGGAATCTGAGAGGAGCCACAAATTTCCTTCCACCCAGCGTTCCCCCAAGTCTCCCGATAAAAATGATACCTCACTTGTGTGGGTACGCCTAGCGCCCGCGACAGGAAACGCCCCAAAGCGCAACGTGGACACATCCAAATTTTTGGAAGAAAACAGAGGTGTTTTTTGCGAAGTGCCTACCTGTAGATTTTGGCCTCTAGCTCAGCCGGCACCTAGGGAAACCACCTACCAAACCTGTGCATTTCTGAAAACTAGAGACCTAGGGGAATCCAAGATGGGGTGACTTGCGGGGCTCGGACCAGGTTCTGTTACCCAAAATCCTTTGCAAACCTCAAAATTTGGCTAAAAAAACACATGTTCCTCACATTTCTGTGGCAGAAAGTTCTGGAATCTGAGAGGAGCCACAAATTTCCTTCCACCCAGTGTTCCCCCAAGTTTCCCGATAAAAATGATATCTCACTTGTGTGGGTAGGCCTAGCGCCCGCGACAGGAAACGCCCCAAAGCGCAACGTGGACACATCCAAATTTTGGGAAGAAAACAGAGGTGTTTTTTGCGAAGTGCCTACCTGTAGATTTTGGCCTCTAGCTCAGCCGGCACCTAGGGAAACCTACCAAACCTGTGCATTTCTGAAAACTAGAGACATAGGGGAATCTAAGGAGGGGTGACTTGCGGGTCTCAGACCAGGTTCTGTTAACCAGAATCCTTTGCAAACCTCAAAATTTGGCTAAAAAAACACATGTTCCTCTCATTTCTGTGGCAGAAAGTTCTGGAATCTGAGAGGAGCCACAAATTTCCTTCCTCCCAGCGTTCCCCCAAGTCTCCCGATAAAAATGATACCTCACTTGTGTGGGTAGCCCTAGCGCCTGCGACAGGAAACGCCCCAAAGCGCAACGTGGACACATCCAAATTTTTGGAAGAAAACAGAGGTGTTTTTTGCGAAGTGCCTACCTGTAGATTTTGGCCTCTAGCTCAGCCGGCACCTAGGGAAACCTACCAAACCTGTGCATTTCTGAAAACTAGAGACCTAGGGGAATCCAAGATGGGGTGACTTGCGGGGCTCGGACCAGGTTCTGTTACCCAGAATCCTTTGCAAACCTCAAAATTTGGCTAAAAAAACACATGTTCCTCACATTTCTGTGGCAGAAAGTTCTGGAATCTGAGAGGAGCCACAAATTTCCTTCCACCCAGCGTTCCCCCAAGTCTCCCGATAAAAATCATACCTCACTTGTGTGGGTAGGCCTAGCGCCCGCGACAGGAGACGCGCCAAAGCGCAACGTGGACACATCCACATTTTTGGAAGAAAACAGAGGTGTTTTTTGCGAAGTGCCTACCTGTAGATTTTGGCCTCTAGCTCAGCCGGCACCTAGGGAAACCTACCAAACCTGTGCATTTCTGAAACCTAGAGACCTAGGGGAATCTAAGGAGGGGTGACTTGCGGGGCTCGGACCAGGTTCTGTTACCCAGAATCCTTTGTAAACCTCAAAATTTGGCTAAAAAAACACATGTTCCTCACATTTCTGTGGCAGAAAGTTCTGGAATCTGAGATGAGACACAAATTTCCTTCCACCCAGCGTTCCCCCAAGTCTCCCGATAAAAATGATACCTCACTTGTGTGGGTAGGCCTAGCGCCCGCGACAGGAGACGCCCCAAAGCGCAACGTGGACACATCCACATTTTTGGAAGAAAACAGAGGTGTTTTTTGCGAAGTGCCTACCTGTAGATTTTGGCCTCTAGCTCAGCCGGCACCTAGGGAAACCTACCAAACCTGTGCATTTCTGAAAACTAGAGACCTAGGGGAATCCAAGATGGGGTGACTTGCGGGGCTCGGACCAGGTTCTGTTACCCAGAATCCTTTGCAAACCTCAAAATTTGGCTAAAAAAACACATGTTCCTCACATTTCTGTGGCAGAAAGTTCTGGAATCTGAGAGGAGCCACAAATGTCCTTCCACCCAGCGTTCCCCCAAGTCTCCCGATAAAAATGATACCTCACTTGTGTGGGTAGGCCTAGCGCCCGCGACAGGAAACGCCCCAAAGGGCAACGTGGACACATCCAAATTTTGGGAAGAAAACAGAGGTGTTTTTTGCGAAGTGCCTACCTGTAGATTTTGGCCTCTAGCTCAGCCGGCACCTAGGGAAACCTACCAAACCTGTGCATTTCTGAAAACTAGAGACATAGGGGAATCTAAGGAGGGGTGACTTGCGGGTCTCAGACCAGGTTCTGTTAACCACAATCCTTTGCAAACCTCAAAATTTGGCTAAAAAAACACATGTTCCTCTCATTTCTGTGGCAGAAAGTTCTGGAATCTGAGAGGAGCCACAAATTTCCTTCCACTCAGCGTTCCCCCAAGTCTCCCGATAAAAATGATACCTCACTTGTGTGGGTAGCCCTAGCGCCTGCGACAGGAAACGCCCCAAAGCGCAACGTGGACACATCCAAATTTTTGGAAGAAAACAGAGGTGTTTTTTGCGAAGTGCCTACCTGTAGATTTTGGCCTCTAGCTCAGCCGGCACCTAGGGAAACCTACCAAACCTGTGCATTTCTGAAAACTAGAGACCTAGGGGAATCCAAGATGGGGTGACTTGCGGGGCTCGGACCAGGTTCTGTTACCCAAAATCCTTTGCAAACCTCAAAATTTGGCTAAAAAAACACATGTTCCTCACCTTTCTGTGGCAGAAAGTTCTGGTATCTGAGAGGAGCCACAAATTTCCTTCCACCCAGTGTTCCCCCAAGTCTCCCGATAAAAATGATATCTCACTTGTGTGGGTAGGCCTAGCGCCCGCGACAGGAAACGCCCCAAAGCGCAACGTGGACACATCCAAATTTTGGGAAGAAAACAGAGGTGTTTTTTGCGAAGTGCCTACCTGTAGATTTTGGCCTCTAGCTCAGCCGGCACCTAGGGAAACCTACCAAACCTGTGCATTTCTGAAAACTAGAGACATAGGGGAATCTAAGGAGGGGTGACTTGCGGGTCTCAGACCAGGTTCTGTTAACCAGAATCCTTTGCAAACCTCAAAATTTGGCTAAAAAAACACATGTTCCTCTCATTTCTGTGGCAGAAAGTTCTGGAATCTGAGAGGAGCCACAAATTTCCTTCCACCCAGCGTTCCCCCAAGTCTCCCGATAAAAATGATACCTCACTTGTGTGGGTAGCCCTAGCGCCTGCGACAGGAAACGCCCCAAAGCGCAACGTGGACACATCCAAATTTTTGGAAGAAAACAGAGGTGTTTTTTGCGAAGTGCCTGCCTGTAGATTTTGGCCTCTAGCTCAGCCGGCACCTAGGGAAACCTACCAAACCTGTGCATTTCTGAAAACTAGAGACCTAGGGGAATCCAAGATGGGGTGACTTGCGGGGCTCGGACCAGGTTCTGTTACCCAGAATCCTTTGCAAACCTCAAAATTTGGCTAAAAAAACACATGTTCCTCACATTTCTGTGGCAGAAAGTTCTGGAATCTGAGAGGAGCCACAAATTTCCTTCCACCCAGCGTTCCCCCAAGTCTCCCGATAAAAATCATACCTCACTTGTGTGGGTAGGCCTAGCGCCCGCGACAGGAGACGCCCCAAAGCGCAACGTGGACACATCCACATTTTTGGAAGAAAACAGAGGTGTTTTTTGCGAAGTGCCTACCTGTAGATTTTGGCCTCTAGCTCAGCCGGCACCTAGGGAAACCTACCAAACCTGTGCATTTCTGAAACCTAGAGACCTAGGGGAATCTAAGGAGGGGTGACTTGCGGGGCTCGGACCAGGTTCTGTTACCCAGAATCCTTTGTAAACCTCAAAATTTGGCTAAAAAAACACGTTCCTCACATTTCTGTGGCAGAAAGTTCTGGAATCTGAGATGAGACACAAATTTCCTTCCACCCAGCGTTCCCCCAAGTCTCCCGATAAAAATGATACCTCACTTGTGTGGGTAGGCCTAGCGCCCGCGACAGGAGACGCCCCAAAGCGCAACGTGGACACATCCAAATTTTTGGAAGAAAACAGAGGTGTTTTTTGCGAAGTGCCTACCTGTAGATTTTGGCCTCTAGCTCAGCCGGCACCTAGGGAAACCTACCAAACCTGTGCATTTCTGAAAACTAGAGACCTAGGGGAATCTAAGGAGGGGTGACTTGCGGGGCTCGGACCAGGTTCTGTTACCCAGAATCCTTTGCAAACCTCAAAATTTGGCTAAAAAAACACATGTTCCTCACATTTCTGTGGCAGAAAGTTCTGGAATCTGAGAGGAGCCACAAATTTCC
The DNA here is from genome assembly GCF_031143425.1 of Pleurodeles waltl. NCBI lineage: Eukaryota > Metazoa > Chordata > Amphibia > Caudata > Salamandridae > Pleurodeles > Pleurodeles waltl. Next base: position 72,040,009 of record NC_090444.1, on the reverse strand, counting down.
TTCCACCCAGCGTTCCCCCAAGTCTCCCGATAAAAATGATACCTCACTTGTGTGGGTACGCCTAGCGCCCGCGACAGGTAACGCCCCAAAGCGCAACGTGGACACATCCAAATTTTTGGAAGAAAACAGAGGTGTTTTTTGCGAAGTGCCTACCTGTAGATTTTGGCCTCTAGCTCAGCCGGCACCTAGGGAAACCTACCAAACCTGTGCATTTCTGAAAACTAGAGACCTAGGGGAATCCAAGATGGGGTGACTTACGGGGCTCGGACCAGGTTCTGTTACCCAGAATCCTTTGCAAACCTCAAAATTTGGCTAAAAAAACACATGTTCCTCACATTTCTGTGGCAGAAAGTTCTGGAATCTGAGAGGAGCCACAAATGTCCTTCCACCCAGCGTTCCCCCAAGTCTCCCGATAAAAATGATACCTCACTTGTGTGGGTAGGCCTAGCGCCCGCGACAGGAAACGCCCCAAAGGGCAACGTGGACACATCCAAATTTTTGGAAGAAAACAGAGGTGTTTTTTGCGAAGTGCCTACCTGTAGATTTTGGCCTTTAGCTCAGCCGGCACCTAGGGAAACCTACCAAACCTGTGCATTTCTGAAAACTAGAGACCTAGGGGAATCCAAGATGGGGTGACTTGCGGGGCTCGGACCAGGTTCTGTTACCCAGAATCCTTTGCAAACCTCAAAATTTGGCTAAAAAAACACATGTTCCTCACATTTCTGTGGCAGAAAGTTCTGGAATCTGAGAGGAGCCACGAATTTCCTTCCACCCAGCGTTCCCCCAAGTCTCCCGATAAAAATCATACCTCACTTGTGTGGGTAGGCCTAGCGCCCGCGACAGGAGACGCCCCAAAGCGCAACGTGGACACATCCACATTTTTGGAAGAAAACAGAGGTGTTTTTTGCGAAGTGCCTACCTGTAGATTTTGGCCTCTAGCTCAGCCGGCACCTAGGGAAACCTACCAAACCTGTGCATTTCTGAAACCTAGAGACCTAGGGGAATCTAAGGAGGGGTGACTTGCGGGGCTCGGACCAGGTTCTGTTACCCAGAATCCTTTGCAAACCTCAAAATTTGGCTAAAAAAACACATGTTCCTCACATTTCTGTGGCAGAAAGTTCTGGAATCTGAGAGGAGCCACAAATTTCCTTCCACCCAGCGTTCCCCCAAGTCTCCCGATAAAAATGATACCTCACTTGTGTGGGTACGCCTAGCGCCCGCGACAGGTAACGCCCCAAAGCGCAACGTGGACACATCCAAATTTTTGGAAGAAAACAGAGGTGTTTTTTGCGAAGTGCCTACCTGTAGATTTTGGCCTCTAGCTCAGCCGGCACCTAGGGAAACCTACCAAACCTGTGCATTTCTGAAAACTAGAGACCTAGGGGAATCCAAGATGGGGTGACTTGCGGGGCTCGGACCAGGTTCTGTTACCCAGAATCCTTTGCAAACCTGAAAATTTGGCTAAAAAAACACATGTTCCTCACATTTCTGTGGCAGAAAGTTCTGGAATCTGAGAGGAGCCACAAATGTCCTTCCACCCAGCGTTCCCCCAAGTCTCCCGATACAAATGATACCTCACTTGTGTGGGTAGGCCTAGCGCCCGCGACAGGAAACGCCCCAAAGGGCAACGTGGACACATCCAAATTTTTGGAAGAAAACAGAGGTGTTTTTTGCGAAGTGCCTACCTGTAGATTTTGGCCTCTAGCTCAGCCGGCACCTAGGGAAACCTACCAAACCTGTGCATTTCTGAAAACTAGAGACCTAGGGGAATCTAAGGAGGGGTGACTTGCGGGGCTCGGACCAGGTTCTGTTACCCAGAATCCTTTGCAAACCTCAAAATTTGGCTAAAAAAACACATGTTCCTCACATTTCTGTGGCAGAAAGTTCTGGAATCTGAGAGGAGCCACGAATTTCCTTCCACCCAGCGTTCCCCCAAGTCTCCCGATAAAAATGATACCTCACTTGTGTGGGTACGCCTAGCGCCCGCGACAGGAAACGCCCCAAAGCGCAACGTGGACACATCCAAATTTTTGGAAGAAAACAGAGGTGTTTTTTGCGAAGTGCCTACCTGTAGATTTTGGCCTCTAGCTCAGCCGGCACCTAGGGAAACCTACCAAACCTGTGCATTTCTGAAAACTAGAGACCTAGGGGAATCCAAGATCGGGTGACTTGCGGGGCTCGGACCAGGTTCTGTTACCCAGAAACCTTTGCAAACCTCAAAATTTGGCTAAAAAAACACATGTTCCTCACATTTCTGTGGCAGAAAGTTCTGGAATCTGAGAGGAGCCACAAATTTCCTTCCACCCAGCGTTCCCCCAAGTCTCCCGATAAAAATCATACCTCACTTGTGTGGGTAGGCCTAGCGCCCGCGACAGGAAACGCCCCAAAGGGCAACGTGGACACATCCACATTTTTGGAAGAAAACAGAGGTGTTTTTTGCGAAGTGCCTACCTGTAGATTTCGGCCTCTAGCTCAGCCGGCACCTAGGGAAACCTACCAAACCTGTGCATTTCTGAAAACTAGAGACCTAGGGGAATCTAAGGAGGGGTGACTTGCGGGCTCGGACTAGGTTCTGTTACCCAGAATCCTTTGCAAACCTCAAAATTTGGCTAAAAAAACACATGTTCCTCTCATTTCTGTGGCAGAAAGTTCTGGAATCTGAGAGGAGCCACAAATTTCCTTCGACCCAGCGTTCCCCCAAGTCTCCCGATAAAAATGATACCTCACTTGTGTGGGTAGGCCTAGCGCCCGCGACAGGAAACGCCCCAAAGCGCAACGTGGACACATCCAAATTTTGGGAAGAAAACAGAGGTGTTTTTTGCGAAGTGCCTACCTGTAGATTTTGGCCTCTAGCTCAGCCGGCACCTAGGGAAACCTACCAAACCTGTTCATTTCTGAAAACTAGAGACCTAAGGGAATCCAAGATGGGGTGACTTGCGGGGCTCGGACCAGGTTCTGTTACCCAGAATCCTTTGCAAACCTCAAAATTTGGCTAAAAAAACACATGTTCCTCACATTTCTGTGGCAGAAAGTTCTGGAATCTGAGAGGAGCCACAAATTTCCTTCCACCCAGCGTTCCCCCAAGTCTCCCGATAAAAATGATACCTCACTTGTGTGGGTAGGCCTAGCGCCCGCGACAGGAAACGCCCCAAAGGGCAACGTGGACACATCCAAATTTTTGGAAGAAAACAGAGTTGTTTTTTGCGAAGTGCCTACCTGTAGATTTTGGCCTCTAGCTGCTCAGCCGGCACCTAGGGAAACCTACCAAACCTGTGCATTTCTGAAAACTAGAGACCTAGGGGAATCCAAGATGGGGTGACTTGCGGGGCTTGGACCAGGTTCTGTTACCCAGAATCCTTTGCAAACCTCAAAATTTGGCTAAAAAATCACATGTTCCTCACATTTCTGTGGCAGAAAGTTCTGGAATCTGAGAGGAGCCACAAATTTCCTTCCACCCAGCGTTCCCCCAAGTCTCCCGATAAAAATCATACCTCACTTGTGTGGGTACGCCTAGCGCCCGCGACAGGAAACGCCCCAAAGCGCAACGTGGACACATCCAAATTTTTGGAAGAAAACAGAGGTGTTTTTTGCGAAGTGCCTACCTGTAGATTTTGGCCTCTAGCTCAGCCGGCACCTAGGGAAACCTACCAAACCTGTGCATTTCTGAAAACTAGAGACCTAGGGGAATCTAAGGAGGGGTGACTTGCGGGGCTCGGACTAGGTTCTGTTACCCAGAATCCTTTGCAAACCTCAAAATTTGGCTAAAAAAACACATGTTCCTCACATTTCTGTGGCAGAAAGTTCTGGAATCTGAGAGGAGCCACAAATTTCCTTCCACCCCGCGTTCCCCCAAGTCTCCCGATAAAAATGATACCTCACTTGTGTGGGTACACCTAGCGCCCGCGACAGGAAACGCCCCAAAGCGCAACGTGGACACATCCAAATTTTTGGAAGAAAACAGAGGTGTTTTTTGCGAAGTGCCTACCTGTAGATTTTGGCCTCTAGCTCAGCCGGCACCTAGGGAAACCTACCAAACCTGTGCATTTCTGAAAACTAGAGACCTAGGGGAATCCAAGATGGGGTGACTTGCGGGGCTCGGACCAGGTTCTGTTACCCAAAATCCTTTGCAAACCTCAAAATTTTGCTAAAAAAACACATGTTCCTCACATTTCTGTGGTAGAAAGTTCTGGAATCTGAGAGGAGCCACAAATTTCCTTCCACCCAGTGTTCCCCCAAGTCTCCCGATAAAAATGATATCTCACTTGTGTGGGTAGGCCTAGCGCCCGCGACAGGAAACGCCCCAAAGCGCAACGTGGACACATCCAAATTTTTGGAAGAAAACAGAGGTGTTTTTTGCGAAGTGCCTACCTGTAGATTTTGGCCTCTAGCTCAGCCGGCACCTAGGGAAACCTACCAAACCTGTGCATTTCTGAAAACTAGAGACATAGGGGAATCTAAGGAGGGGTGACTTGCGGGTCTCAGACCAGGTTCTGTTAACCAGAATCCTTTGCAAACCTCAAAATTTGGCTAAAAAAACACATGTTCCTCTCATTTCTGTGGCAGAAAGTTCTGGAATCTGAGAGGAGCCACAAATTTCCTTCCACCCAGCGTTCCCCCAAGTCTCCCGATAAAAATGATACCTCACTTGTGTGGGTAGCCCTAGCGCCTGCGACAGGAAACGCCCCAAAGCTCAACGTGGACACATCCAAATTTTTGGAAGAAAACAGAGGTGTTTTTTGCGAAGTGCCTACCTGTAGATTTTGGCCTCTAGCTCAGCCGGCACCTAGGGAAACCTACCAAACCTGTGCATTTCTGAAAACTAGAGACCTAGGGGAATCCAAGATGGGGTGACTTGCGGGGCTCGGACCAGGTTCTGTTACCCAGAATCCTTTGCAAACCTCAAAATTTGGCTAAAAAAACACATGTTCCTCACATTTCTGTGGCAGAAAGTTCTGGAATCTGAGAGGAGCCACAAATTTCCTTCCACCCAGCGTTCCCCCAAGTCTCCCGATAAAAATCATACCTCACTTGTGTGGGTAGGCCTAGCGCCCGCGACAGGAGACGCCCCAAAGCGCAACGTGGACACATCCACATTTTTGGAAGAAAACAGAGGTGTTTTTTGCGAAGTGCCTACCTGTAGATTTTGGCCTCTAGCTCAGCCGGCACCTAGGGAAACCTACCAAACCTGTGCATTTCTGAAACCTAGAGACCTAGGGGAATCTAAGGAGGGGTGACTTGCGGGGCTCGGACCAGGTTCTGTTACCCAGAATCCTTTGTAAACCTCAAAATTTGGCTAAAAAAACACATGTTCCTCACATTTCTGTGGCAGAAAGTTCTGGAATCTGAGATGAGACACAAATTTCCTTCCACCCAGCGTTCCCCCAAGTCTCCCGATAAAAATGATACCTCACTTGTGTGGGTAGGCCTAGCGCCCGCGACAGGAGACGCCCCAAAGCGCAACGTGGACACATCCAAATTTTTGGAAGAAAACAGAGGTGTTTTTTGCGAAGTGCCTACCTGTAGATTTTGGCCTCTAGCTCAGCCGGCACCTAGGGAAACCTACCAAACCTGTGCATTTCTGAAAACTAGAGACCTAGGGGAATCTAAGGAGGGGTGACTTGCGGGGCTCGGACCAGGTTCTGTTACCCAGAATCCTTTGCAAACCTCAAAATTTGGCTAAAAAAACACATGTTCCTCACATTTCTGTGACAGAAAGTTCTGGAATCTGAGAGGAGCCACAAATTTCCTTCCACCCAGCGTTCCCCCAAGTCTCCAGATAAAAATTATACCTCACTTGTGTGGGTACGCCTAGCGCCCGCGACAGGAAACGCCCCAAAGCGCAACGTGGACACATCCACATTTTTGGAAGAAAACAGAGGTGTTTTTTGCGAAGTGCCTACCTGTAGATTTTGGCCTCTAGCTCAGCCGGCACCTAGGGAAACCTACCAAACCTGTGCATTTCTGAAAACTAGAGACCTAGGGGAATCTAAGGAGGGGTGACTTGCGGGGCTCGGACCAGGTTCTGTTACCCAGAATCCTTTTCAAACCTCAAAATTTGGCTAAAAAAACACATGTTCCTCACATTTCTGTGGCAGAAAGTTCTGGAATCTGAGAGGAGCCACAAATTTCCTTCCACCCAGCGTTCCCCCAAGTCTCCCGATAAAAATGATACCTCACTTGTGTGGGTACGCCTAGCGCCCGCGACTGGTAACGCCCCAAAGCGCAACGTGGACACATCCAAATTTTTGGAAGAAAACAGAGGTGTTTTTTGCGAAGTGCCTACCTGTAGATTTTGGCCTCTAGCTCAGCCGGCACCTAGGGAAACCTACCAAACCTGTGCATTTCTGAAAACTAGAGACCTAGGGGAATCCAAGATGGGGTGACTTGCGGGGCTCGGACCAGGTTCTGTTACCCAGAATCCTTTGCAAACCTCAAAATTTGGCTAAAAAAACACATGTTCCTCACATTTCTGTGGCAGAAAGTTCTGGAATCTGAGAGGAGCCACAAATTTCCTTCCACCCAGCGTTCCCCCAAGTCTCCCGATAAAAATGATACCTCACTTGTGTGGGTACGCCTAGCGCCCGCGACAGGAAACGCCCCAAAGCGCAACGTGGACACATCCAAATTTTTGGAAGAAAACAGAGGTGTTTTTTGCGAAGTGCCTACCTGTAGATTTTGGCCTCTAGCTCAGCCGGCACCTAGGGAAACCTACCAAACCTGTGCATTTCTGAAAACTAGAGACCTAGGGGAATCCAAGATGGGGTGACTTGCGGGGCTCGGACCAGGTTCTGTTACCCAGAATCCTTTGCAAACCTCAAAATTTGGCTAAAAAAACACATGTTCCTCACATTTCTGTGGCAGAAAGTTCTGGAATCTGAGAGGAGCCACAAATTTCCTTCCACCCAGCGTTCCCCCAAGTCTCCCGATAAAAATCATACCTCACTTGTGTGGGTAGGCCTAGCGCCCGCGACAGGAAACGCCCCAAAGGGCAACGTGGACACATCCAAATTTTTGGAAGAAAACAGAGGTGTTTTTTGCGAAGTGCCTACCTGTAGATTTTGGCCTCTAGCTCAGCCGGCACCTAGGGAAACCTACCAAACCTGTGCATTTCTGAAAACTAGAGACCTAGGGGAATCTAAGGAAGGGTGACTTGCGGGCTCGGACTAGGTTCTGTTACCCAGAATCCTTTGCAAACCTCAAAATTTGGCTAAAAAAACACATGTTCCTCTCATTTCTGTGGCAGAAAGTTCTGGAATCTGAGAGGAGCCACAAATTTCCTTCGACCCAGCGTTCCCCCAAGTCTCCCGATAAAAATGATACCTCACTTGTGTGGGTAGGCCTAGCGCCCGCGACAGGAAACGCCCCAAAGCGCAACGTGGACACATCCAAATTTTGGGAAGAAAACAGAGGTGTTTTTTGCGAAGTGCCTACCTGTAGATTTTGGCCTCTAGCTCAGCCGGCACCTAGGGAAACCTACCAAACCTGTTCATTTCTGAAAACTAGAGACCTAAGGGAATCCAAGATGGGGTGACTTGCGGGGCTCGGACCAGGTTCTGTTACCCAGAATCCTTTGCAAACCTCAAAATTTGGCTAAAAAAACACATGTTCCTCACATTTCTGTGGCAGAAAGTTCTGGAATCTGAGAGGAGCCACAAATTTCCTTCCACCCAGCGTTCCCCCAAGTCTCCCGATAAAAATGATACCTCACTTGTGTGGGTAGGCCTAGCGCCCGCGACAGGAAACGCCCCAAAGGGCAACGTGGACACATCCAAATTTTTGGAAGAAAACAGAGGTGTTTTTTGCGAAGTGCCTACCTGTAGATTTTGGCCTCTAGCTGCTCAGCCGGCACCTAGGGAAACCTACCAAACCTGTGCATTTCTGAAAACTAGAGACCTAGGGGAATCCAAGATGGGGTGACTTGCGGGGCTCGGACCAGGTTCTGTTACCCAGAATCCTTTGCAAACCTCAAAATTTGGCTAAAAAAACACATGTTCCTTACATTTCTGTGGCAGAAAGTTCTGGAATCTGAGAGGAGCCACAAATTTCCTTCCACCCAGCGCTCCCCCAAGTCTCCCGATAAAAATGATACCTCACTTGTGTGGGTAGGCCTAGCGCCCGCGACAGGAAACGCCCACAAGGGCAACGTGGATACATCCAAATTTTTGGAAGAAAACAGAGGTGTTTTTTGCGAAGTGCCTACCTGTAGATTTTGGCCTCCAGCTCAGCCGGCACCTAGGGAAATCTACCAAAGCTGTGCATTTCTGAAAACTAGAGACCTAGGGGACTCTAAGGAGGGGTGACTTGCGGGGCTCGGACCAGGTTCTGTTACCCAGAATCCTTTGCAAACCTCAAAATTTGGCTAAAAAAACACATGTTCCTCACATTTCTGTGGCAGAAAGTTCTGGAATCTGAGAGTAGCCACAAATTTCCTTCCACCCAGCGTTCCCCTAAGTCTCCCGATAAAAATGATACCTCACTTGTGTGGGTAGGCCTAGCGCCCGCGACAGGAAACGCCCCAAAGCGCAACGGGGACACATCCAAATTTTGGGAAGAAAACAGAGGTGTTTTTTGCGAAGTGCCTACCTGTAGATTTTGGCCTCTAGCTCAGCCGGCACCTAGGGAAACCTACCAAACCTGTGCATTTCTGAAAACTAGAGACCTAGGGGAATCTAAGGAAGGGTGACTTGCGGGCTCGGACTAGGTTCTGTTACCCAGAATCCTTTGCAAACCTCAAAATTTGGCTAAAAAAACACATGTTCCTCTCATTTCTGTGGCAGAAAGTTCTGGAATCTGAGAGGAGCCACAAATTTCCTTCGACCCAGCGTTCCCCCAAGTCTCCCGATAAAAATGATACCTCACTTGTGTGGGTAGGCCTAGCGCCCGCGACAGGAAACGCCCCAAAGCGCAACGTGGACACATCCAAATTTTGGGAAGAAAACAGAGGTGTTTTTTGCGAAGTGCCTACCTGTAGATTTTGGCCTCTAGCTCAGCCGGCACCTAGGGAAACCTACCAAACCTGTTCATTTCTGAAAACTAGAGACCTAAGGGAATCCAAGATGGGGTGACTTGCGGGGCTCGGACCAGGTTCTGTTACCCAGAATCCTTTGCAAACCTCAAAATTTGGCTAAAAAAACACATGTTCCTCACATTTCTGTGGCAGAAAGTTCTGGAATCTGAGAGGAGCCACAAATTTCCTTCCACCCAGCGTTCCCCCAAGTCTCCCGATAAAAATGATACCTCACTTGTGTGGGTAGGCCTAGCGCCCGCGACAGGAAACGCCCCAAAGGGCAACGTGGACACATCCAAATTTTTGGAAGAAAACAGAGGTGTTTTTTGCGAAGTGCCTACCTGTAGATTTTGGCCTCTAGCTGCTCAGCCGGCACCTAGGGAAACCTACCAAACCTGTGCATTTCTGAAAACTAGAGACCTAGGGGAATCCAAGATGGGGTGACTTGCGGGGCTCGGACCAGGTTCTGTTACCCAGAATCCTTTGCAAACCTCAAAATTTGGCTAAAAAAACACATGTTCCTTACATTTCTGTGGCAGAAAGTTCTGGAATCTGAGAGGAGCCACAAATTTCCTTCCACCCAGCGCTCCCCCAAGTCTCCCGATAAAAATGATACCTCACTTGTGTGGGTAGGCCTAGCGCCCGCGACAGGAAACGCCCACAAGGGCAACGTGGACACATCCAAATTTTTGGAAGAAAACAGAGGTGTTTTTTGCGAAGTGCCTACCTGTAGATTTTGGCCTCTAGCTCAGCCGGCACCTAGGGAAATCTACCAAAGCTGTGCATTTCTGAAAACTAGAGACCTAGGGGACTCTAAGGAGGGGTGACTTGCGGGGCTCGGACCAGGTTCTGTTACCCAGAATCCTTTGCAAACCTCAAAATTTGGCTAAAAAAACACATGTTCCTCACATTTCTGTGGCAGAAAGTTCTGGAATCTGAGAGTAGCCACAAATTTCCTTCCACCCAGCGTTCCCCCAAGTCTCCCGATAAAAATGATACCTCACTTGTGTGGATAGGCCTAGCGCCCGCGACAGGAAACGCCCCAAAGCGCAACGGGGACACATCCAAATTTTGGGAAGAAAACAGAGGTGTTTTTTGCGAAGTGCCTACCTGTAGATTTTGGCCTCTAGCTCAGCCGGCACCTAGGCAAACCTACCAAACCTGTGCATTTCTGAAAACTAGAGACCTAGGGGAATCTAAGGAGGGGTGACTTGCGGGGCTCAGACCAGGTTCTGTTAACCAGAATCCTTTGCAAACCTCAAAATTTGGCTAAAAAAACACATGTTCCTCTCATTTCTGTGGCAGAAAGTTCTGGAATCTGAGAGGAGCCACAAATTTCCTTCCACCCAGCGTTCCCCCAAGTCTCCCGATAAAAATGATACCTCACTTGTGTGGGTAGGCCTAGCGCCTGCGATAGGAAACGCCCCAAAGCGCAACGTGGACACATCCAAATTTTTGGAAGAAAACAGAGGTGTTTTTTGCGAAGTGCCTACCTGTAGATTTTGGCCTCTAGCTCAGCCGGCACCTAGGGAAACCTACCAAACCTGTGCATTTCTGAAAACTAGAGACCTAGGGTATCTAAGGAGGGGTGACTTGCGGGGCTCGGACCAGGTTCTGTTACCCAGAATCCTTTGCAAACCTCAAAATTTGGCTAAAATAACACATGTTCCTCACATTTCTGTGGCAGAAAGTTCTGGAATCTGAGAGGAGCCACAAATTTCCTTCCACCCAGCGTTCCCCCAAGTCTCCCGATAAAAATGATACCTCACTTGTGTGGGTAGGCCTAGCGCCCGCGACAGGAGACGCCCCAAAGCGCAACGTGGACACATCCACATTTTTGGAAGAAAACAGAGGTGTTTTTTGCGAAGTGCCTACCTGTAGATTTTGGCCTCTAGCTCAGCCGGCACCTAGGGAAACCTACCAAACCTGTGCATTTCTGAAAACTAGAGACCTAGGGGAATCTAAGGAGGGGTGACTTGCGGGGCTCGGACCAGGTTCTGTTACCCAGAATCCTTTGTAAACCTCAAAATTTGGCTAAAAAAACACATGTTCCTCACATTTCTGTGGCAGAAAGTTCTGGAATCTGAGATGAGACACAAATTTCCTTCCACCCAGCGTTCCCCCAAGTCTCCCGATAAAAATGATACCTCACTTGTGTGGGTAGGCCTAGCGCCCGCGACAGGAGATGCCCCAAAGCGCAACGTGGACACATCCAAATTTTTGGAAGAAAACAGAGGTGTTTTTTGCGAAGTGCCTACCTGTAGATTTTGGCCTCTAGCTCAGCCGGCACCTAGGGAAACCTACCAAACCTGTGCATTTCTGAAAACTAGAGACCTAGGGGAATCTAAGGAGGGGTGACTTGCGGGGCTCGGACCAGGTTCTGTTAACCAGAATCCTTTGCAAACCTCAAAATTTGGTAAAAAAAACACATGTTCCTCTCATTTCTGTGGCAGAAAGTTCTGGAATCTGAGAGGAGCCACAAATTTCCTTCCACCCAGCGTTCCCCCAAGTCTCCCGATAAAAATGATACCTCACTTGTGTGGGTAGGCCTAGCGCCCGCGACAGGAAACGCCCCAAAGCGCAACGTGGACACATCCAAATTTTTGGAAGAAAACAGAGGTGTTTTTTGCGAAGTGCCTACCTGTAGATTTTGGCCTCTAGCTCAGCCGGCACCTAGGGAAATCTACCAAACCTGTGCATTTCTGAAAACTAGAGACCTTGGGGAATCTAAGGAGGGGTGACTTGCGGGGCTCGGACCAGGTTCTGTTACCCAGAATCCTTTGCAAACCTCAAAATTTAGCTAAAAAAACACATGTTCCTCTCATTTCTGTGGCAGAAAGTTCTGGAATCTGAGAGGAGCCACAAATTTCCTTCCACCCAGCGTTCCCCCAAGTCTCCCGATAAAAATGATACCTCACTTGTGTGGGTAGGCCTAGTGCCTGCGACAGGAAACGCCCCAAAGCGCAACGTGGACACATCCAAATTTTTGGAAGAAAACAGAGGTGTTTTTTGCGAAGTGCCTACCTGTAGATTTTGGCCTCTAGCTCAGCCGGCACCTAGGGAAACCTACCAAACCTGTGCATTTCTGAAAACTAGAGACCTAGGGTATCTAAGGAGGGGTGACTTGCGGGGCTCGGACCAGGTTCTGTTACCCAGAATCCTTTGCAAACCTCAAAATTTGGCTAAAAAAACACATGTTCCTCACATTTCTGTGGCAGAAAGTTCTGGAATCTGAGAGGAGCCACAAATTTCCTTCCACCCAGCGTTTCCCCAAGTCTCCCGATAAAAATGATACCTCACTTGTGTGGGTAGGCCTAGCGCCCGCGACAGGAGACGCCCCAAAGCGCAACGTGGACACATCCACATTTTTGGAAGAAAACAGAGGTGTTTTTTGCGAAGTGCCTACCTGTAGATTTTGGCCTCTAGCTCAGCCGGCACCTAGGGAAACCTACCAAACCTGTGCATTTCTGAAAACTAGAGACCTAGGGGAATCTAAGGAGGGGTGACTTGCGGGGCTCGGACCAGGTTCTGTTACCCAGAATCCTTTGTAAACCTCAAAATTTGGCTAAAAAAACACATGTTCCTCACATTTCTGTGGCAGAAAGTTCTGGAATCTGAGATGAGACACAAATTTCCTTCCACCCAGCGTTCCCCCAAGTCTCCCGATAAAAATGATACCTCACTTGTGTGGGTAGGCCTAGCGCCCGCGACAGGAGATGCCCCAAAGCGCAACGTGGACACATCCAAATTTTTGGAAGAAAACAGAGGTGTTTTTTGCGAAGTGCCTACCTGTAGATTTTGGCCTCTAGCTCAGCCGGCACCTAGGGAAACCTACCAAACCTGTGCATTTCTGAAAACTAGAGACCTAGGGGAATCTAAGGAGGGGTGACTTGCGGGGCTCGGACCAGGTTCTGTTACCCAGAATCCTTTGCAAACCTCAAAATTTGGCTAAAAAAACACATGTTCCTCACATTTCTGTGGCAGAAAGTTCTGGAATCTGAGAGGAGCCACACATTTCCTTCCACCCAGCGTTCCCCCAAGTCTCCCGATAAAAATGATACCTCACTTGTGTGGGTACGCCTAGCGCCCGCGACAGGAGATGCCCCAAAGCGCAACGTGGACACATCCAAATTTTTGGAAGAAAACAGAGGTGTTTTTTGCGAAGTGCCTACCTGTAGATTTTGGCCTCTAGCTCAGCCGGCACCTAGGGAAACCTACCAAACCTGTGCATTTCTGAAAACTAGAGACCTAGGGGAATCTAAGGAGGGGTGACTTGCGGGGCTCGGACCAGGTTCTGTTAACCAGAATCCTTTGCAAACCTCAAAATTTGGTAAAAAAAACACATGTTCCTCTCATTTCTGTGGCAGAAAGTTCTGGAATCTGAGAGGAGCCACAAATTTCCTTCCACCCAGCGTTCCCCCAAGTCTCCCGATAAAAATGATACCTCACTTGTGTGGGTAGGCCTAGCGCCCGCGACAGGAAACGCCCCAAAGCGCAACGTGGACACATCCAAATTTTTGGAAGAAAACAGAGGTGTTTTTTGCGAAGTGCCTACCTGTAGATTTTGGCCTCTAGCTCAGCCGGCACCTAGGGAAATCTACCAAACCTGTGCATTTCTGAAAACTAGAGACCTTGGGGAATCTAAGGAGGGGTGACTTGCGGGGCTCGGACCAGGTTCTGTTACCCAGAATCCTTTGCAAACCTCAAAATTTAGCTAAAAAAACACATGTTCCTCTCATTTCTGTGGCAGAAAGTTCTGGAATCTGAGAGGAGCCACAAATTTCCTTCCACCCAGCGTTCCCCCAAGTCTCCCGATAAAAATGATACCTCACTTGTGTGGGTAGGCCTAGTGCCTGCGACAGGAAACGCCCCAAAGCGCAACGTGGACACATCCAAATTTTTGGAAGAAAACAGAGGTGTTTTTTGCGAAGTGCCTACCTGTAGATTTTGGCCTCTAGCTCAGCCGGCACCTAGGGAAACCTACCAAACCTGTGCATTTCTGAAAACTAGAGACCTAGGGTATCTAAGGAGGGGTGACTTGCGGGGCTCGGACCAGGTTCTGTTACCCAGAATCCTTTGCAAACCTCAAAATTTGGCTAAAAAAACACATGTTCCTCACATTTCTGTGGCAGAAAGTTCTGGAATCTGAGAGGAGCCACAAATTTCCTTCCACCCAGCGTTTCCCCAAGTCTCCCGATAAAAATGATACCTCACTTGTGTGGGTAGGCCTAGCGCCCGCGACAGGAGACGCCCCAAAGCGCAACGTGGACACATCCACATTTTTGGAAGAAAACAGAGGTGTTTTTTGCGAAGTGCCTACCTGTAGATTTTGGCCTCTAGCTCAGCCGGCACCTAGGGAAACCTACCAAACCTGTGCATTTCTGAAAACTAGAGACCTAGGGGAATCTAAGGAGGGGTGACTTGCGGGGCTCGGACCAGGTTCTGTTACCCAGAATCCTTTGTAAACCTCAAAATTTGGCTAAAAAAACACATGTTCCTCACATTTCTGTGGCAGAAAGTTCTGGAATCTGAGATGAGACACAAATTTCCTTCCACCCAGCGTTCCCCCAAGTCTCCCGATAAAAATGATACCTCACTTGTGTGGGTAGGCCTAGCGCCCGCGACAGGAGATGCCCCAAAGCGCAACGTGGACACATCCAAATTTTTGGAAGAAAACAGAGGTGTTTTTTGCGAAGTGCCTACCTGTAGATTTTGGCCTCTAGCTCAGCCGGCACCTAGGGAAACCTACCAAACCTGTGCATTTCTGAAAACTAGAGACCTAGGGGAATCTAAGGAGGGGTGACTTGCGGGGCTCGGACCAGGTTCTGTTACCCAGAATCCTTTGCAAACCTCAAAATTTGGCTAAAAAAACACATGTTCCTCACATTTCTGTGGCAGAAAGTTCTGGAATCTGAGAGGAGCCACACATTTCCTTCCACCCAGCGTTCCCCCAAGTCTCCCGATAAAAATGATACCTCACTTGTGTGGGTACGCCTAGCGCCCGCGACAGGAAACGCCCCAAAGCGCAACGTGGACACATCACATTTTTTCATAGAAAACAGTGCCTACCTGTGGATTTTGGCCTCTAGCTCAGCTGGCACCTAGGGAAACCTACCAATCCTGTGCATTGTTGAAAACTAGAGACCTAGGGGAATCCAAGATGGGGTGACTTGTGGGGCTCTGACCAGGTTCTGTTACCCAGAATCCTTTGCAAACCTCAAAATGTGGCTAAAGAAACACGTTTTCCTCACATTTCGGTGACAGAAAGTTCTGGAATCTGAGAGGAGCCACAAATTTCCTTCCACCCAGCATTCCCCCAAGTCTCCCGGTAAAAATGATACCTTACTTGTGTGGGTGGGCCAGGTGCCTGCAACAGAATAAGGCCCAGAACTTGTAGAGATAGAGGGGATAGCACAGGGAGTTTATAAGGACATATTCTTTTATACATCTTTAGACTGACTCTGCTATGGGGACCCACATAAGTGAGGTGTCATTTTACTTGGGAGACTGAGGGGACCACTGGGGAGTAGGAATTTTGTGCTGGAGCGGTGATCGTACAAACAAAACTCAGGAAAATATGCTTTTTTATGCAAATTTTGCGGTTTGCAGAGGCGTCTGGGTAAGAAAATGTTGGGGGATCCACGCAAGCCACATCTCCCTGCAATGGAGATGTCTGGGTTTGGTAGGTTTCCCTAGATGAAGGCCGCACCCAGGACCAAAAACACAGGTGGCCCCTCCCCCCCAAACACAGGTAGTTTTGTAATATATCATTTTGATGTGTCCACATACGTCTGTGATGTGCCAAGCACTAAAATTGTGAAAAGAAACGCACTTAGGTTATGTGAAAAAGACCCCTCATTCACCAACCAAGTTGGTGGCATGCTTCCTCATCGGGGTCCCACCTGAGACACCTAGCGTGTCTCAAGTGTGCTGCGACGCCTGATTACAGCGGAGGAGGTTTTGTCATTTGTACCACACATACTGGTTGGATTTGGCACGAGGGTGAGTGACGGTTCAGTAGATCAAATTTTATTAACAAGAGATTTCACAAAAGTGAAATGCACTGGTAATAACTGAAAGGCCAAAAAACTGAACCAATGACTCACAGCTCGTGAGCTGTAAAGCCACGACAAGGCACCAACCGCTTTACAGTCCATTCACACACCTTTCATACATGATATGCACTAGACCATTCACGCCGCCAGCCACGGGCCCAGCACATTACAAGACTCGCATCCACAGACAGCGCCAGTCAAGGGCCCATCACTTTCATACGCCCACATGCCTGATACAGCAATCACACCAGCTGATGAGTGTGTGGACTGGCGTTTGGCTGGCACTGCCAGCCAAGCGCCACCCCACCCACACCACCAGCCAAGCGCCACCCCACCCACACCGCCAGCCCAGCGTCACCCCACCCACACCGCCAGCCAAGCGCCACCCCACACACACCGCCAGCCAAGCGCCACCCCACCCACACCACCAGCCAAGCGCCACCCCACCCACACCGCCAGCCCAGCGCCACCCCACCCACACCGCCAGCCAAGCGCCACCCCACACACACCACCAGCCAAGCGCCACCCCACCCACACCGCCAGCCAAGCGCCACCCCACGCACACCGCCAGCCAAGCGCCACCCTACACATGCCATCCCCTTTTTTTTGTTTTTAAACAACAAAGAAACCACTAATCATAAATTAGTACAAAACTACAAACACAAAAGCTCTAACTGAATACATGACTAATGCTAGTCGTGAAACCGAACATATAAAAATATAAAACACCAGTTTACGCTCACGGAATTTCCCAATATTTCTTCTGTGTGTGGTAGCTCCCGAAACAGCCACCCACACACAGCCCAGGCTTTGAAGGACAATCAGGGCAGTACATCCTAGTCTCCTTCCTGATACCTCATCGAGCACAGACTCTACATCTCTTAGCAGGAAAGTTTTTTTTGGCCGTGGGAGGAATGTGCTCAGCAAAGTGACGATCTTTCAATCTAGCCACATCCTCCACCACTGCTTCTCTAGGAACTCTTTCCTGTTCCAGCACAACAAGGCTAGCTATGATAGACTCCTGAAATTTCACAAATGTCATCCTTGACTCTGGAGAACTATCCTTAAACACAACAAAAGCATTAAAAGTTGCCAAGTGGAACAAGTGAACCGCTAATTTCTTATACCACACATAAGACTTACGAGCAGCAGTGTAAGGTTCTAACCTCTGATCTACTCTATCAACACCACCCATGTGCTTATTATAGTCTAAGATGCACACAGGTTTGCGCACTTCGGCAACCTGACCCCAAACAGCCACAGGTGAAGTACTCTCATCATGGATGGTGCTTAGCATGTATACATCCCTCTTGTCTACAAATTTCAGAGCTAGCAGCTCATCATTCCGCAAGGCACTGCACTGTCCCTTCTCAAGTTTTTTACAGACAAGCTCTTTTGGATAGCCTTTCCGATTAGAGCGGATTGTGCCACAAGCAACAGTGTCCACTCTGAACAACTCCTTGAACAACCGAACTCCAGTGTAGAAGTTATCTACATATAAATGGTGACCTTTGTTAAACAGTCGTCTACCAAGTTCCCACACAATTTTCTCACTAACTCCAAAAGTGGGAGGACAACCAGGGGGGTCAATATTGGAATCCCTACCAGTGTAGACCCGGAAATTATAAACATATCCTGTACTACTTTCTGACAGCATATACAATTTAATTCCATGCCGTGCCCTCTTGCTAGGAATGTACTGCCTAAAAACCAAACGACCCTTGAACAGGACCAAAGACTCATCTACAGATATTTCTTTCCCTGGAACATAGATCTCTGAAAACCGATCTACCAAATGATCAAGGACAGGTCTAATCTTAAAAATATTGTCAGAATCAGGATGATCTCGTGGCAAGGCTAAAGCATTATCTACAAAATGCAACATCCGAAGAAGAAGCTCATACCGGTTACGACTCATGATGGCAGGAAATATAGCAGTTGCCATCAAGGGACTAGTAGACCAATATGAAGACAGCGATGGCTTCCTTATCAGCCCCATCAAAAAAGTTAAACCCAAGAACTTTTTCAACTCTTCCAGATTTGTGGGAATCCACCAGCTAGCTCTAGAGTGTGGCCTAAGTCTGGCAGCATTGTCCCTCAAAAACTGCTCTGCATACAAATTAGTCTGCTCAACAATCTCTTCCAAAAATATATCATCCATAAACAACTCAAAAAAGTTGACGGGCAAAAAGTTTTCCGTATTAACTCGACACCCTGGAAAACCAGTAAACGCAGGCAACTGTGGCTGCTCCATGTTTGGTGCAACCCATGTGTCAGGTCTTCCAATGGGAAGCCTTTCAGCCGCTGGCTCCTGCACCATTGGCACATCACTGTCCTCCTCCAAAACAGGCCCTTCATCAGCACTGAGAGTGGCTTCATCATCAGATGATTCATCTCTGACAGAAAATTCACTTCCAGAATCCTGCACTTCCTCCTCTGCCTCAGATGCAGAGTCAGTCTCATATTCATGGTCAGAAGATGACTCAAAAAGCACACTAACAACCTGCTGAGCGGTCATCCTACGGCTAGCCATGATCCTTCCTACAAAAATTAACTGGACAAATACACCACCAACAACCAGCACTGTGTAAGATAAGTAACAAAGTATAGGTTTATCACTAAGAGTTATAAACTCAAAAACTATACTGCTCACTTGCCTGAAAAAGCTTGACTCACCAGCAACTACTCTGCACAGCCACAGCAATCACCAACGATATCCAACTAAAAAGAGAAAAAAAAAAGCAAATTAGACATAAGACAACACAATAATCATTGTGCATAAATCTAAGGACAATTTCACACACAATCCTGCATTCAGTACACCACCTACAAACATGTCATTCATGCATTGCAACAATACTCACTTGGAGTAAATTTATTTACTTACCTAAAACATGCAACTACGCAAACCGCAGGACAACTACTGCCAAAACTGCAACATGCTACAGCAAAGTCAGCAAAAGCTTTGAACTAGAACAAAAAGGAGAAAAACTGTTATTATCATAAAAGCAAATACTTCGCCAGTTGACAAACACTCCGCCACTAACCATTTTTTAATTTTCCCTTGTGTCTAGTGTTCTCTGCTTGGGGGAAGATGGGCCTAAAAAAAAATAGGCCAATCTACCCCCAAGGGGAGGGGGCAGAAATTGCCCAGATTACATTGCAGCCTTTGGGGGGGGGCGATCCTTGCCCAAGGGGCCACGCCCCCACACAAAGCACACACACACATATAGTATCCCTGGCGCTATGGGGATTCTGCCCCCCTTGGGGACAGAAAGGCCTAACAAATAGGCATATCTGCCCCCAAGGGGGGCAGAACTGCCCAATAATACATATGGGCCCCTGGGGCCGACCCTTGCCCAAGGGGCCGCCCCCCAACACAAATAAAAAAAAAACAACAATAAAATCCCTGGTGTCTAGTGGCTTTCTGCCCCCCTTGGGGACAGATTGGCCTAAAAATAAGGCCAATCTGCCCCCAAGGGGGACAGAAACGACGATAAATACATTGCCCCCCCAGGGGGAGCGACCCTTGCCCAAGGGGCCAACCCCCAACACAAAGCACACATACAAAACATAATATGGGGGCAGAACTGCCCAAAAATACATGTGGGCCCTGGGGGCGACCCTTGCCCAAGGGGCCGCCCCCCAACACAAAAAATAAAAACCAACAATAAAATCCCTGGTGTCTAGTGGCTTTCTGCCCCCCTTGGGGGCAGATCGGCCTTAAAATAGGGCCAATCTGCCCCCAAGGGGGGCATAAACGACGATAAATACATTGCGCCCCCCGGGGGAGCGACCCTTGCCCAAGGGGCCACCCCCCAACACAAAGCACACATACAAACATATATTTCTGGCGCTATTGGGATTCTGCCCCCCTTGGGGGCAGAAAGGCCTAAAAAAAATAGGCCTCTCTGCCCCCAAGGGGGGCAGAACTGCCCAAAAATACATGAGGGCCCCTGGGGGCGACCCTTGCCCAAGGGGCCGCCCCCCAACACAAAAAATAAAAATCAACAATAAAATCCCTGGTGTCTAGTGGCTTTCTGCCCCCCTTGGGGGCAGATCGGCCTAAAAATAGGGCCAATCTGCCCCCAGGGGGGGCAGAAACAACGCAAAATGCATTTGCCCCCAAAGGGGAGCGACCCTTGCCCAAGGGGTCGCTCCCCACACACACATACACAAATCCCAGGTGTCTAGTGGGCATTCCTGCTGCCCGATCGCATCGCGATCGGGCAGCAGGAATGCTCAAAGAGACATCGAGGGAAAGGAAATCCCTTTCCTTTCCCTCGATGCCTCTTTCAGAGCACCCCCCCCCCCCGCACGAAGGTGAAAAACTCACCTTCTCCCTTAGACGCGCTGGAAGCAAATGGCTTCCAGCGCGTCTTTCCCCCTTTCCATGAAATCAGCGTGCGATCTCGCGCTGACGTCATGGGGGGGGGGGGGCGGGAGGGTGGGGGTGAAAGGGGAAGGGATTCCCCTTTCAGCCCTGGCCTTGGGGGGTTGGGGGGCGGCCCTCGGGGGAAGCGCTTGCGCTTCCCCCAACTGCCAGTCCCAGGACGTAATGGTTACGGCCATGGCGCCACACGGGCGCTGCCATGGACGTAACCATTACGTCCGTGGCGGGGAAGGGGTTAAAAAGGTCCAGTGCCCTCCAACTGGCTCTCAATCTCAGACCTACAAGTCAAATTCAACAATAAATTTGTTTACCTAGTGTCCCAAAAATACATACTTTCTAGTTTCCTCAAACAAAGTCTATAAATATTCTTCCACTTCACACGTTATACTTATCACAGGCAAATATAATCATCTGCCTGTCAAAGCATCATGATCTTTCACAATATGGTACCCTCACTACAATCCATTTTACATACTTAAAAAAAGAATCTATCTTATCCACTGCTCAATTCCTGTGTATGATAACCTCAGGCAACCTTATATATAAACATGATCTGATTTTTGTTTTATATATCCCGATGATCACAGAATATCACGCTTATTGTCTTTCCGGCCATATCATAAATATTTTAAATATGTACTGAGGATTGTTCAACATCGAGCATCTATTTAGCTATTTCTCTCAAATTCATATTGATCCCAAACACAACGTACCATCCACATGTACATTCATGGGGACTACATATAACATCTCTATTGTGTGCCATTTCATTTTAAATTGCTTTATAGTCACATTTATCAGATAAACCACAAACAGGACACTCTGCATACCGAGTGATTTTAGTCCATTTCTTTAAGTATCATCAAGTATAATTCCCCTCTCTTTCAAATCCCCATTTTTATCAATCTGCTGCACTTACCTTTTTGACGAAGCAGCGTGACAGCGTTCTCGTCCTTACTTCATTAATTCATAAAATAAACTATCCCCATGTTACGCCCCTATATTTTAAGGTGGGCGTGATATCCAGAGATATCTCTGTAATATCACTTCCTGCTCTCAAAATTGCCACTTCCTGACAGTATTGGATGATCGACTACGAGGATGTCTTGTGTTTTGTCTCCCAGAATATTTTGTTTTAGCTTAAAATCCCTCTAGTGGCCCCTTGTGGAGCAGGTGGGGGCTTTTTAGTAGTGATTTTATGTTTTTTGTTGTATTTGGGATTATCTATTAAATCATTTTTCAGGTGTTCCTTTATTAAGATTGATCATTTGGATGTATGAGTGCTTTAGTAGAGTGTTGAGTGGTGGAGAATTTTGCACTTCTCCTGGGGTCTTTCTTTTCAAATGACTGACTTACAGTGCCCTGTCCTCTTGGGGCGATAGGTTAAGTGGGTCCCTCTCTCTCTTGGTTTTGGAGTGTATTGTTTCTAAAACATGTGGCGCTTACATCTGCATGCAAGACCTATGTGCTTCAGGTTGCGAGGTCATCGGCAGAGATTCTGGTCATTCTGAGCCAAACTCAACCCGCCACCTGACCCCTGGTGCCTCCATAACACCGCCGACCCTATTCCAAGTTCACCAAAGGGCCGGCATGTGGAAACAGTGTTTCCGCCCTCTGGCCCTGCAGTGAATTGGGCCTTAACATTGGCGGCGGCTCAGAATCGAGCCAGCACCATTGTGGCAGTGCAGCAGGTGCAGCAGCATCTGTCTTTGATTTCACTGCCCGTAATTCGGGCAATGAAATGCATGGGCAGTGCAGGGGGCCACAGGGGGCCCTGGGCACCCCCATTCTGCCAGCTTTTTCACTGCAGTGTAAACCGCCATGGAAAGGCTGGTGAAATGGGACTGGTAATCCGTAGCACTGCGCTGGTGGATAACAACCGCCGGGACTGCCAGGCTGGAGGCTGACTGCACCCTGGCGGTATCAGCGGTTTGACCGCGGCGGTCCGATAGCCACCCCGAGTCTGGCGGTCTCAAGACACTTTGTTCACTTTGGTGAACTCGTGGGACAAATGTTTAATGCATCCAGTACTACTGGAATCTTTAACTTTAACCCAGTTATATTTTATTCGGCATCACTTTATTTTCTAGCAATAGTTAAATTCTTGTGGTGCTGTTTTATTTATCTCTATCTCATTGTCCTTTCGCCTAGGAAAGCATTAGCAGGATATTTATTTCACTTCTTGCTTTCTTCAAAGCTACAGTCAGATAGGGTTACCGACAACAATGGTACGCTGTGTCTCCAACATTCATAGAAAACCACACATTCATACGTGGGACTATTTCTTAGAATATCAACTGTTTTATTGTAAAAACACTCCTTTGTCCCAAACACGTTAGAGGGAGATTACAGCCAGATGACCACGACTGTATGCTGATTGCTTTGCTACAGCTATTTGCTTAGACAACCGAACACTGGATCAACATAGTGGAGGTATCTTCCTAGACTACAGGCTGCGTTATCCAGGTATGAGGGATGATGCTTTCCCGGGGGAAAACCTGGAGGGCAGATTAATCTTATTATGCTGTGCTCAATCATAGTACAGGAGAAAACATATATATCACATTATTCTTAGTGACAGGATGTAGGACTATTTTTGCGTTTCACTCTCCTCGTCACCTGCTTGGTTTTATCGTGTTTTATCATTCTAGTTATTGCAATACATGCCTTCTTATCTAAGATGTAGTTAATTCAATAAACTCTTATTCAACTATATTCTGCCTATGTTTTCTTTGCCCGTGTGAGACCTTGGTAACCGGGAGAAAGGGATGAGATCTGATTGACCACGATTACCCTGCGGAGTCTTTTTGTCATGCGCCCGGTTGCCACAGTCGTCCCTGTTCTTGGACAGAGATGAGGCGCTGCTAGTTAGCCGGATCTCCGGATTAGGCCGACAGGCATCATATAGTGTGGAATTGTACCCAGTCCCCGTAATCTATGTGATTCTGCCATCCAAATCCAGTAGCCTCATTAGCATAATGAGAACCTACGTGACAATCTCACAGTACAACAGAGAATTCCTTGACAGAAGAGCCGAATGGCATGGTTGGACCTGTCAGTCCACTTGTCGCCAATGTAAAGATACACGGTGACAAGTGAGTCCAATGTCTTGTTTATTAGAAGTATCTTCAGTATGGACTGACAGGGATGCAGGCTTACAGTAACTACCTGCCTCTATTCAAATACACACATTCTAACCCCCCACATTCTGCATGACACACTACAATGTACCATTCTATATTCAGCTAAGCTTTCTTATCTGACTAAGATCCCACAGACGCCATATAAAATCAATCTATTGATGATTTTTTGAATCCGCAAAGGAAGCTGAGGCTTACACTTCCCCTGAAGCGATTAGTGTTTTACTTTATTACTACCTTTCTCCTGAGCTGCAGGCTCTGGCAGCAGGCATTGTGACATCAGAACTCGACTGTAGTAACTTATAATAGTCAGTTGGGTGCTTCACAAGTCCCTGATTTTAAATAAAGCTGACATTTTCCCTTTATTACTGATTTTTACAGATAAATACAAACAGAAAACAATATGTTTCCTGAGTTCTTTTATTTTTTTATTTTTAAAAGCTGAAAAATACTGGCAATTATGTTTCTTGCGAGTGACTTTCCATCCTGTCTTTCGTGAATTTTAGTATAATGCTGGACTTTACCTGTCGGTGTAGTGGGTTGCTGTATTTGGCTGCTTAATTTGCGAAAATGCAACCAGCATCAAAGTATGAGTGCATGATTATGAGTTAAATAAATGTGGAAATATACTGACTCCATATATTCTCAATGCATAACATAGATATGGATAAATACCAATAAGATGGCAACAAAGTAAATATGGACAAATACAGACTGAAATTTAAAAAAGATAAATACCATAAAACCGGGGGCCCTAATTATAAAGGAAGTAAAGAGGAGCCCAGACTCCTATCATAAACAGCCCACCAGTGAGGCAGATGTGACAGAATATGCAGCGTGATATGCTGCCCCAATCTGGGTTTTTATTTGAATTCTGGGGCTTGTAATATTGTTCATTCCATTATGAAAACCGAACTACAAGTCCTAGAATTCAAAGGAAGACAACCCTGAACTGGAGCAGAGCAAGCAAAGACTTAGGAAACGTGGCAGATTTGCATGAATGCTGCAGAGCCTAGTTTCGGCCATTTCACGATGATGGTGCAGCCTTTCTTCTTGTCACGCTGGCTAATTAGTCTGGCCTCTGTCACTTTGTGTACATAGTCTTGTTTGATTTGAAGTTTTGCGGAGTTGGGGGGGGGGGGTGTTATTAGTGGAAATTCACAATTAGCCTGTTGGAAAAAGGAAGCAGGCAAGTCATTTGTTTTTAATTGTAGGCACTAACAGAGTTCTATGGACATGTTAAGGCAGTTCATAGGGTGTCAGTCTACACTGCCCTGTTCTATTCATGATAAAGTGTCACATGTAAGCATACATTCCAACAGTCCTGAGTCACGTGGGAGAGTCTCAATTTTTAAGGCCAAAAAATGGATTTATTGTAGCCTCCTCCACCATTGCTTCAATAGAAGTCAATGAGAAAACTACATTCCCCCAACTATTTTTTTTTCAAAACCTCTCCCTTTACTGCTCTGAAATGTTGGCATGTGTGTGGAAGGAATCAAAACGCATTTAACGGTCCCACTGGCACACCATATACATGTATATGTCACCCACAGCCAAACTGAAAGCTTGGCAGTTATGATTAACCACCTATCGTGGGTCCTAAGATAGCGTGGTACCAGCCGTAGAGCACTTCAATGACTATTAGGGAATAGTACACGTTAACAAACACAACTAATTAATTCATCGTCGACCAGACTTATTTACTTCCTCCAATGCACCCTGCTCTGCCTTCGTTTAACTGTTCATGTGCTCTGCCCTATTGTTGTAACTGTCTCTTGTGGTAACTCCTGTACACATACACTGACGCAAACGTCAGAGTTCAACTACTATTAATGTAACCCGCTGTAACCCTGTATTGTGTGTGTTGTAAAGCGCTCTGATGCCTTTGTGCCATATCCGCGCTATACAGTCCTGCCAAGTGCCGCACACGTCGTGTTAGGCTTACGGAATTTAAGTTCCCGCTTGATCAGTAATTTGTCATGCAAACAAGATGAACAGAAAGCTAAGGGGGATTTCCATAATTTCCTGCATGTTGTGAATGGCTCTACTCTTTTCAATTAGCTGCCAAACAGTGACACCTAGTAGCAGCCAGCCTCATTAATCAAAACAGCAGTAGGAGTGCTCCTGACGCATGGGCAAGCTTATATAAGCACCTGAGAATAGGCGCTCTTACCCTACCAGTGTTCCAGAAGTATGTTGCAGCTGCTGGTAAGAGTATTAGGGCCAAGTATGTGGGTAGCTTAACACTTGCTGAGTGTAGTGCTGTAGTGCATGGGTGGCAAAATTAATCTAATACCTTCTCATTGCGCTGCTACCTACAGACTAGTAAGTGCCACTAGTACCTTCTCCAGTCCTTACTTAATTTACTTTTGGCATGTCTAGCCCTGCCAAGTACCACGCATCATACGTTAGACTAATGCATTTCAGTGTGGTTAGCTGCATCACCACACAGAAAAGCAAAATCACACATTATAGTGCCTCACTTGTCAAGCTGGAGAGCTGCTATAATGCACCACACTGAATACTGAAAGCTGTGACAGTGGCTGCATGTGGTGCGCGTTGCTCCTGGCAGGCTTGGGGGCTGCATTACCTGCTCGCTACCTACTGTGCTACAAAGTAACACAACACCCGACATCAAGCGGCAAAACTCTGACATCACCACTTTCAGTGCCCAATTGCTACTACGGACAGTGTGTGAGTCTCTTAGTGAGTTTGTCAGACTCACATTAATAGGGTGTGGGGCCCATCCTGCCACCTTTGGCGTAAGCGGGTGGCATTTCCAATTAGTAATTCGCTGATGCAGTGTGTGTGGGCAATGGCAGGGTAACTGAGCACTGCGCACTAGTAGGCCAGACCCTCTGAGGCTCACCTGACCCCCATCAGCACCAGCTGTGTCTGACTTACCGCTGTGAGCCTGCTGCCTGGCAACCCGTAGCAGAAGGAGCTGCTGGCTGCCTTCAGAGCTGCTGCAGTTTTGAATTTGATCCCACCGAATGGACGACTGACTTGGACCCAACCTCACTGGCGGCCAGGTTGCTGCTACTGAGGGTGCGAACCACAGAGGCCCGGGCTGCCAGAGTGGTTCAGCAGCCCAGTCAGAGAACTGTCACCAGTGAGGCAGTTGTGACAGAATATGCAGCGGTGGTTGCGGCGGGACCAGTCTCCAGTCATAGCAGGACGGCCTGCACAGGACCTGCCTGTTGCCACAGCACTCTGCTCGCCTTTCTAAAGTAAGTGCCTGAACTTTATAATCATCTGCACCTACAGATCTTATATGCTTCCCTCGTCTTCATTGCTTGAATTTGCTTGCAAGAAAGTGTCACTCATAGTCATTGAAATGTCACTCATAATTTTATGTCAGGACCAGAGGCGAGGAATATGCAGTCCTTTCTTCACTTTTATTATTACAGCAAGTTCGAAGTTCAAGTATAAAACATAGTAAAACACTACATATTCCAAGAGCCTCTTACCTTTTTTCATAGTAACCATAAACCAATAGTAATACTGTCCAAATGTCCATATAAATGTGTGTCGGGTCCAGTCCTTCCTTTTTCTTCACTGCTGACCCATCAGTTAAGCCCCTTTCTTCCTTAACGTTGTTGGCGTTGATGGGGGTTTTGCCTTGTGGTATTGTCATTTTCTGGTATTACCATTGTATTGATTTTTAAATTGCTTCACAGTGCAGTTCATTTATACAGCGCATGGTAGACTACTGCCTGAGTGCACCTTTTGGTTCCTTGTGGGTCCGCTAGGTGGTGCACTTTCGAGCCGCACTTGCAATCTGTCAGGTGCGCCTTGGCCTGTTCATTGTGCACCTTACATAGCGCGATTCAGGTTCATGGCGCGTGCGCTAGGGAGAAAGCGATCCGGACCCTTAACCCTCGTTTGGGTCCTCCAGGATCGCTTTCATCCCTGCCAACCCTCGCTGACACCACGTACAATGGTAAGAAACAGGCATCTGCCTGTGAACCCGAGAGCCCTCTGGGGGCATATTAAGTGCTTAACCCTTTCTGTGGCATTAAATACTTAACTCTCTATGGCGTACTAAACAATTAATACTTTGTTTAAAGAGCACTTGCGAGGGGGCGGCCCTATTGAAAACACTGCAGGGCGTTTCAGATTTATGTGCTCTCATTCCAGCTGAAATGGATTCCTTCCAGGATCACACATATTTCCCTGACTTGGCTTCAGAGGAGGAATGGCCTCTTCAGTACCACTTCCCTGCAGGCGTGGACTAACTCCTTTCTCAGACGATTGCCAAAGTGCTGGCATCACTGCAGGAATGTGTGTTCAAACTAATGTCCCAAGTTTCAGATGGATCAGGGATCTTGGGGGGCACTGCGGCAGGTACCAGTGGATCATCTACCACAACTTCCTCGAGGCCTCTAAAACGTGACGCGGGGCACCTGGAGGGCTTTGGCCGATTATGGGAAACCTTCTGTAAGAGTGCGCTCACATTAAAGAATGTACCCTGCCGGAAGGATGTTCTA
Organism: Pleurodeles waltl; assembly: GCF_031143425.1. Classification (NCBI taxonomy): domain Eukaryota; kingdom Metazoa; phylum Chordata; class Amphibia; order Caudata; family Salamandridae; genus Pleurodeles; species Pleurodeles waltl. The sequence goes on along the minus strand of NC_090444.1, from coordinate 72,011,924 downwards.
CCCGGAGATCCTGGCAACAGGTTCACCCCGGAATACGACCCCGACCTGGGGTCTCCCTAATTTGGGAAAGGGGCTGATACCAATTATGAGGGATCATCAGATGAGGGACGTGACTCGGGTAGACCTGGGCCCCGGATTCAAACTCCTCAGGTTCTAGTGAAGGGGAACAAGAAGACAGGGATATGTATGACCCTGAAGACATATACCAGCCTAGGTCTTCGGAGTGTGCCCCAGACCAAAAAGTGGGGAAGTACGTGGCAAGAAAAATGTGTCACCCATTGGATAAGGAGGTATGCGCCCACTTGCGTGCATAGTGTCCTAGACCGACTTTGGAGGGCAAGGTGGTGGCTACTCCCACTATTGACCCTAAACTAGGTAAACTGTTTTCCAAATATAGGAGAGATCATAAAAAAAGGGATCGACTGCTCCTGGTGCGCATGCTAGGATAAGCTCTAGGATGTCGTAGGCCCCCTGACTAAGATAATAGGGCTAACAGAGCATTCTAAACTGTCAGGGTCTCCTCTCCCCACAATGTGATGGGTTGGGAACAGTGGGTGGTCTGTCTCCTTGGAAATGCCAATTCTTCCTTCTCTGCTGAGAGACGGCGATCTTTCCTGATAAAGTTTGACCCCAAACTTGGAAAACTCTTATCATCTGAGGCAGGGCCCATAGCGCAAGGCAACCTCTTTGAGGAACCCTTTGTAAAGGAAGTAGGAAAGTTTGTTGCAAGACAAGACGTAATCATCTATTAAGAACATTTTTCCTGGGAAGGTTTTCTATGGGGGCAGAAGAGGCGAGGCTTGCTTCTCTGGCCATCTCTTCAAATTAGGCCCCACCAGAGGCCAGGCCCGTCGCAATAACGGGTGGAGAAATGGCCAACAGGGCACCTTTTTCCCCAACTGACGAGTTGGGAGCCACAAGCCAGCCGTGCCACCAGAGGAGGAACTAATGCCCAAGGTGGTTCCACTGGAAGCTGTACCCTTTTTTCCCATCAAAAAATAGGAGGGAGTCTGAGGTTGTTCATTCACAAATGGATCCAAACCGCTTCGGACCCCTGGGTTTTGGAGACTGTCAAAGGCTTCCACAAAGAGTTCTACGGCACTCTGGTTCAAAACATGAGACCACATCCAATAAATTTTTCCCTACAGGAGTCAGAATTGATCGACACAGAGGTCTAGGAGCTGCTCTCCAAGGCACCTATCATACAGACATTTCCACATCCGAAGGGCTTCTTGAGCAACCTTCTCCTGGTGGAAAAGAAGGGCAAAGGGTTTTGACTGGTGATGAACCTCAAGGGGTTCAATGAGTGTCTGTTTACTGTCACTTCAGGATGGAGGGAATCCACCTCCTATGAAACTTTCTCCTTCAGGACGATTGGCTAGTCCAACTGGATCTCAAGGACGTTTATCTGACGGTCTCCATTTTTCCGCCACACCGTCATTTCCTCCAATTCTAATGGAGGGATCAGACCTACAAATTCCAGTCCCTATCGTTTGGCCTCTCCTGGGCTCCATGGGGCTTCACGGAACACCTGAAACCTCGTTGTGGAGGCATTACAGATGCAGGGTATTAGACTCATTATACATCTAGACTATATTCTGCTAATGGATCAATCTAGCTCACAGTTAGTGGTCCACCTGAACACGACTATTGCACTACTGCAGGACCTTGGGTTTGTCATCAACAGAGAGAAATTGGAGCTGAATCCATCTCAGTCAATGACATTTCTGGGCTTCCTGATCAATACCACTTCAGCCACGTTGAAACTTCTGGAAAGAAATATTACCAAGATCAAGAAGGAACTGCTGAAAGTTTTCAGGAGAGACAGGCTATCTCTCAGACAACTAGCAAGGATAGTTGGATTGTTGTCGTCTTCGATCCAAGCTATTTTCCCAAGACCACTGCACTACAGTTCAACAGTTGAAAGCATCCCACTTGAGGAGAGGCTTACATATTTGGAACGTGTGGCTCTGTCACAGGAGGCCAGAGCAGAGATTCAAAGGTGGATAGACCACATGGAGACATGGAGCGGATGGGCGATCTTCAGATCCCTCCTGGACCTGATAACAGAGTTGGATGCCAGCAGACCGGGTTGGGGCATCAGATGTGGAGAGATCTCCATGGGAGGACAGTAGACGCAGGAGGAGTTGAGTCTTCATATCAACTGCCTGGAACTTCTCGCAGGTTCGTTTATGATTTGATCCCTAACTCAGGACAAGGTTTCTTGTTGGATCCTGTATATCAACAGACTGGGGGAACCTCGTTCCAGAGCATTAGCGAAACTGGCCAAGAACTTTTGGAACTATTGCCTACAGAAACAAATATCAGTGACTGCGGAATACTGATGGCGGAATACCTTCCAGGATCGCAGAACATGGTGGCAGATTGGAACCCCAGGCATCTCGGGGATTTCAGCGACTGGCAACTGGATCCGCTAATATTCCAAGCCCTAATGGAGCGGTGGGGGACCCTGCAATGTGGATTTCTACACGTCCAGGGTGAATGCACAATTCCCAGGTATTTCAGTTGGAGACCGGACCCAGGAGCGGCGTCAGTGGATGCCTTCCTACAAGATTGGACATCGGGACAGGCCTATGTGTTCCCCCCTTTTCTCCTGATCCCCAGAGTGGCAGCTCAGGTTCGGAGACAGAGAGCATCCCTGATACTCATCACCCCGATTTGGAGGTCACAAGCCTGGTTCCCCACACTTCTAGAACTGTCATGGTTGAAACCGCTTAGACTGCCATCGTTGCAGTGGATCCTACGGGACCCTTCCGGACGTCTGCATCCTTAAGTAATGCAAGGACACCTGACCTGATGGCTTGGAGGATTTCAGGGGTCGATGGTAGGACATCGGAATTTTGGAGGAAGCTGGCAATCTCATCAGACAATCATGGGCTTCGGGTACAACCAAAAGGTATAATTCGGCCTGGAACCGATGGTCTCATTGGTGTATGAAGAGGCGTCTGGATCATGTGGGGGCCCCATTTCTACACATAATACATTTCCTAGCTGAATTACTCAAAGAGGGGATGATTTACCACACTGTGAATTCCTTTACATCAGCTACTTCAGCAGGACACCTTCCCATCAATAATATTCCAGTGGAGGACCACCCCTGCATTTGTAAGTTGCTTAAAGGCATTAGATTGTCTAGACCTCCGGAGCCCAGGTACTCCAGCTTATGGGATGTTAATAGGGCCCTTCATCTTCTTTTGGAATGGTAAGATAACCAGTATCTATCCAGGAAAGAAATATCAGCAAAAATAGACAATGCTCTTATGCCTCATCTCGTGCAAGAGAGTTTTGGATGTCCGAGCCCCTGACATCACAGCAAGGGCTTTTACACCGGATGGGGTTATATTTATTATATCTAGACAGACCAAAGCAAATACCAGGTCGGTATCATCTCCTATGTTTGAAAGTCATCCTAAACTCTGTGTAGTAAGGTGTCTGAAGGCGTATGAGGAGATGACAATGAAAATAAGACCACCAGGTGAGAAACAACTATTGATTGTCATCAGCAAGCCATATAAGGCAGTGTCTTCATTGTCTATTGCCAGGTGGGTATGATGGCTTATAGCAGAGGCAGAAATTGATGTTTGACTCTTTTGTGCTCACTCTACCAGAGGTGCTATGGCTTCTAAGGTGATCCAGGTAGGTGACAGACTGGAGGATATAATTAATGCGGCCGGCTGGTCTTCAGAATCCACTATAAAGAAATGTTATTTCAAACCTATTCATGAGGCCACATCCTTAGTGGTAAGCTTTGAACGTGCAAAATCCTCGCCTCCGGTCCTGACATAGACTGAGAAATTTCCTAGCTAACGTAAAGAAAAGTTTCAATTCTGTTAAGGACACGGAGGAGAGGATTATTCCACCCTATACATTTGCATTACATCCCTCCCTGTTTTTTCCTCTAATCATCCAAGGATTTGTACCACAGACGGAGGATTATTGGAGTCATGTATAATTACAGACAATGGGGGTCATTACAACCCTGGCGGTCAAAGACCGCCAGGGCTGTTCCGACGGACGCACCGCCAACAGGCTGGCGGTGCTTCCCATGGCATTACAACTGCGGCGGAAGCGCCACGGTCGCACCGCCGGGACTGGCGGTTTACTGCCACTTCAGTCCCGGCGGTTTTAATCTGCCAGGCCAGGGGATTACGAGTCCCCCTACTGCCAGCCTTTTCCTGGCAGTTTGAACCGCCAGGAAAAGGCTGGCGGTACTGGGAGTTGCGGGGCCCCTGCACTGCCCATGCCATTGGCATGGGCAGTGCATGGGCCCCCTGACATGGCCTGTGCAACTTTTCACTGTCTGCTATGCAGACAGTGAAAAGCGTGACGGGTGCAACTGCACCCGTCGCACAGCCGCAACACCACTGGCTCCATTTGGAGCCGGCTCCTGTGTTGCGGCTGTGATCACGCTGGGCCGGCTGGCGGAAACCAGGTGGAGGATTCCCTGGAAATTATTAAATGTCACACATAGCAAGCTGAAACATCGGCAGCTATGCGCATCATGATCATGGGCCTAAGTGAACTGGGTACTTGGTTAGTGCCCTTCCATTTGTAGTGCTTTGCAGCATTTTTAAGGTGATGTTGCTCAAAGTGGTATAATTTCTGATATTTATAAGTTTCCCACTCTTCGTTTTGCTCACGAGAAAGTGTCACACACAATTACACTGACATTTTGAAAACATCACACATAAGCGATTGAAACCCTGGAGACTAAGGCTATATATTCCGTTCAGCAGCGCGTTTCATATATGGGGCCAAAAGAAGCGACCACATCACACCCATTTTATCCACCCTCCGTTGGCTTCTCATAGAGGCAAGATCTATCTACAAAACTGCATGTATCACCCACAAAGCCTTGCACTCCTCTTCCCCTCGCTACCTGGTGAATAAACTGAAACTCTCTGGGGGCTCCAGACCTTCACGTAATGCAGAAAAGTTATTGCTTGAACCTCCCATTTTCAAGAAGGAAAGATTGATGGCCCAATCCTTTTCAGGCAACGCGGTGAGAATCTGGAACTCACTTCCGCCTCAGCTTCGGACCACCACCTCTTCCCAGGCCTTCAAAACTGACCTCAAAGCTCTCCTCCTTCAAAGACACCTCCTTAGTTAATTCAAGCCCTCTGTTTTCAGAAGGAAGTCCTTCCATTATAGGATATTCTGTTCTCCATGCCTATAGAAGTGCCTTCCCAGGGTGTTTTTGTGTTTTGAGTGTCTGCCATTTAGTGCAGTATTTTACCTCTACCTGTATCTTGTACTCGTTTGTAACATGCACACGGCACCTTTCCTTTTCAACGCATCATTTGCTACCTCTTATATCTTGTTTGCTTTTGATAAATGCACAACGGCCACCACTGCCTCATGTAACGTAACTATTGTTTTAGTGTTTTGAGTGTCTACCATTGATTGCAACTTTTTTACCTCTATTCGTACTTTATTTTCTCTTGTATCCTGCACACGTCACTTTTTCCTCTCATAACGTATCGTTTGCTACCTCGTTTATTTTTTGCTCTTGATACGTGCACAATTATCACGATTGCCTCTTGTAATTTAACGCTTGTTTTTGTAACAGGCTCACTTGTAATTTGTCTCCTCTTGTATCTTTACTTTGCCTATTGTGAAGCGCTCTGACACTTTCGGGTAAAAGTCCGCGCTATATAAAAACGCATTAAATAAATAAATAAAAATAAAAAAATAAATATAGGCAGGCCCAGGAGGCTCTCCTCCCGCCGCTCTCATCCCCGCGCCGTCCGTCTGTGCCCTAGCGGGGCGGGCGGGAGGAGGCCGCGGAGGAGAGCCTTCTGCGGGGAAAGGGGGCGTCTGCTATGGTGGCGGAAGGTGTCCAGGACCCTGCGACATCCTCCCGCGCTGCTCCGTCGTCCGCATGCCCGCCCCTGGAGGCTCACCTCTGCGGCATCCGCACGCCCGCTGCTTCTCATCCCCTTCGTTCGTCAGTTTGTGCCCTATCAGCGGTGCGTGCGTGCGGATGCCGCAGGGCAGCCTCCTGGGGTGAGACGGGGTTCTGCTTTGAGGGCAGTTCCGTTGCGGGGCAGCCTCGAGGGGGGAGACCGGGTTCTGCGGGCGGACTATTGGGGATACGCGCTTGAAATAGCTGAAAGTGCGCATGCGCACAATTTTGCGCACGCGCACAAGCGCATAAACTGCAAACGGTCTATTGTGGATAGCGCGCTTGAAATGTCTGAAAGTGCGCATGCGTACAATGTTACGCATGCGCACAAAGTACCTGCGGACTGCCACGGACGGGATCCTGGCACGTACGGTACACCTGTTGTGCAGAAGGGGGCAGGCCTACTGAGGTCGCGTGACGCTGCAGGCATTCTACTGAGGTCACGTGACGCCGGTCAGTCAGGCGTGCTACAAAAGTCACGTGAGGCGGGTCAGGCGTGTCACGTGATGTTTCCAAACCCGGAAAATGGCTGCCAGAGGCGGAAGGGCTCTGCGGTGGTTTCTCTCGTCTTTCTGCCCCATGCTGCTCGCTCTGGGCGCCGTAGGCTGCCTCCCTGAGGTCGGGAGCTCCGGGGAGCAGGTGAGAGCGGCAGTCACTTTAACACAGGGAGGAGACGGGCCCTGTCCACACCACAGGGATGCAGAGTGAGGCTGTATTTACCGTTACACCATGTGCCTCCGCTGAGGGCCATCAGGGCTGAAAGGAAGTGTGTGATTTGGAAAACATTATTCCCATGCGAGTGTGGCGTACAGAGAATAATAACACCCTTCCTCCGCACGAGTGTATTGGAAACACGCCGGTCCGTGCTTTGTCTTCAGTAGCACAACCCCCCCCCCCCCCCCGCACTCTGCTGTGATTATTTAAAACAAAATAGTAAGCATAAATTGACCCTGGCAGCAGGTGACCCACCATTTTTGCGCGCACAGTATAAATACAGCGTTTCCATACATTTAACAGAGTTAATTGTTCATGGCACACCTGATATGTGAATATAATAGAAGTGCGTGATGTGTGTCAGCAACATAAAAAATAAAGCACAGCTACATTAAGTCCAAGATCAGCAGGACTAAGATACGTTAAAACGCTGTGAGGATGTCCCGTGCTATGTTGATTAGTGGTATAAAGCTGTGTGTCCACTTAAGGTCACCTCAAAGTGATGAAAGGAACTGGGTTTGGGAGAAAAAAGAGTTACGGTTGGGTGCAGGAATGATGCAAGTGCCTTGTGGATGGCGTTGTAAATGTATTTTAAGGGCTGGAGAGAGAGCCCGTCTGCTTAGCCAGCTAGATAATACGTGTTTAAAGGGCCTGGAAAGGGAGGGAAGAAGATTAGGGGGTAACAGCGAGAGTGATCCGTCCCTGACGGAATTAGAACCACAGTGCTATTTGACTAATATCAATGTACAGCACGGAGGACCCTAGAAGGCTGAAGACTGTCTCTCACTGAACATCGCCTTCAGTCAGACCGCTCTTCATATATTCTTCGATTTGCAAATGTAGGGTGTGAAACACAAATATTTGCCCTGCGAAACGATGCTTCCCCGTTGTACTCTAGCAGTGCATAATTAAGACCATTCTGTAACAAGACATTGAGGGCATCTCATATTACTTCCTTAAACATTTATTTTCTCAAAAGGCTTTACTTGGAGTCAAAATTTTGTTTCACAAATGTGATTCATTTTAGCAAGACTCTCAATTTCGTTTTCAAATTTAATTCCATTAATTTAATCCGTATTAATTGTCTTGGGCTGATACTTATATACCTGAACACTCCTTGTTCCATTTTATAGTGTGCATCAAATGCTTCCTTCCCTGTGTGCTTTCCTTTCAACATTCAATTTTCTTCACAGAAATTACATTTTTGCACAGGGTTTCATCAAACTTTCAAGAAACACGTCAACTGGAATCAAAGCAGCTCATGAAATTTAACCAAAGCAACTCATGACATTTCTGTACTAACTTAGGATGGAGAATATACTTCTAGGATAGGCCTGTGGACTTATTTCAAAGGAACCTTGGTAGTTATGGCATGGCCTCTTGTTCTGTATCTACCTTAGCCCACCGCTGTAGTGGAAGTAGTAGGTTTAAGGCAAGTAAAACCGAGAGGATGGGCTAATCATTACACAGAGGTGTGCAGTTATAAAAGATGGAGGTATGGTCATGTGACACCTTGTACGAGCCCTGTCTTGTGAGCCAACAAAACATTGCATGCTGGTACCTTCAAGGCCATGCTTTTGATTGGTTAAAGGAATCCACAAGTCAGTTCCCTAATGCAAACTTGGAAAAGGGTGCAGGTGTAGGTCATGAGTTGTGACCGCTCACCCACCATGACATTGAGATGGGAAGTGTTATGAAATGCTCTGAGCCCACACATGGGTTCCTGTGCATCAGTTTTGTAATGTTATTTATGCAAAAACCTGTTTCTTTAGTTGCATGTGAAAGATATGTTGGATGTAACTAGGACAATTCCACCTCGCAATGCCTTTTGGTCTGTATGTTGCCTTGACTTGCATCCTCAGGGCAACATTATGTATGGCACATATGGAGAGGTCAAATTCTACCATACCAACACCAGTCATAGCATGTTTAGGGAAAGTGCAGCCTACTGCCCCTTGATAGTCCAGGAGGCTTATTTACTATTCTAACTTCTCTGAAGGAATTTGTGGGAAAAGTTACAAATTCACAAACAATTTTATGAAAGGAATTAAAAGTAGTAATTTGGATTGTAGAAAGTGCTTCCCTGAGGGCACTCAAAGGAACATAAAATCGTGTGATTTCAGTGGTTGAGCAGATTAAAGGCAACTGATGAGCACTGTTTTTGGAAGGAGAACAAGTTTCCCGTATGGGTGAGCACATTCAATTCGATAGAAATATTTGTGTTGTGGAAAGGTGAACCCATTCCAAAGAATGCCATCTAAATGATAACTTGAGGGCTGTCTGAATTGTAAGTTTCTTAAGAGCGTTTGCTGTATATTTGCATCGGGGGTTAACCTAGAAGCAATATGTAAGGTATTTCTGTAGTAGTAAAACTTTAATGAAGTGAAAATGCAAAGCAATAAAAATCCCCAAAGAACTTGGAAAAATATAATATTTAATACAGAAAATGACACCAAAATGACATAATTCCAACTAGGTGAACCAGGGATATGAATTTTTAAAGTTCTAAGTAGAAATAACTGCTGAAAACGCACATGCCAATGATGGTAAATAGTTGCAGTAGAACAAGTCCTAGGTGTAATTTAATGCTGGGTCAGATACATAAATAAGGTTCGTCCTGGTCAAGGATTTTACCGTCTGACTTTAGTCCTCTACATCCCAATCCACCAGAGTAGTACACTTCTAAAGTCCCTTAAGGACGGCAATTAAAAACTCACATGGTGGAACGCAGAGGCCAACAGGAGTCCAGTCCAGGTCCGGTTGCCACTGGTCAGCTGACAGTTGCAGGACAATGCCTCTTGTAGCTTGTGTCCCTGTAGGTTAAACAAGAGTTCAGCCTTATGAAACCTTGGGGTCCACTTCTTTGACCTAGATAAGAGAGAGAGCATGTAAGGAAATGCCTCCTTGGCATGGTTGCCCCCTGACTTTTTGCCTTTGCTGATGCTATGTTTACAATTGAAAGTGTGCTGAGGCCTGCTAACCAGGCCCCAGCACCAGTGTTCTTTCCCTAACCTGTACTTTTGTATCCACAATTGGCAGACCCTGGCATCCAGATAAGTCCCTTGTAACTGGTACTCCTAGTACCAAGGGCCCTGATGCCAAGGAAGGTCTCTAAGGGCTGCAGCATGTCTTATGCCACCCTGGAGACCTCTCACCCAGCACAGACACACTGCTTGCCAGCTTGTGTGTGCTAGTGAGGACAAAACGAGTAAGTCGACATGGCACTCCCCTCAGGGTGCCATGCCAGCCTCTCACTGCCTATGCAGTATAGGTAAGACACCCCTCTAGCAGGCCTTACAGCCCTAAGGCAGGGTGCACTATACCATAGGTGAGGGTACCAGTGCATGAGCATGGTACCCCTACAGTGTCTAAACAAAACCTTAGACATTGTAAGTGCAGGGTAGCCATAAGAGTATATGGTCTGGGAGTTTGTCAAACACGAACTCCACAGCACCATAATGGCTACACTGAAAACTGGGAAGTTTGGTATCAAACTTCTCAGCACAATAAATGCACACTGATGCCAGTGTACATTTTATTGTAAAATACACCCCAGAGGGCACCTTAGAGGTGCCCCCTGAAACTTAACCGACTATCTGTGTAGGCTGACTAGTTTTAGCAGCCTGCCACAAACCGAGACATGTTGCTGGCCCCATGGGGAGAGTGCCTTTGTCACTCTGAGGCCAGTAACAAAGCCTGCACTGGGTGGAGATGCTAACACCTCCCCCAGGCAGGAATTGTCACACCTGGCGGTGAGCCTCAAAGGCTCACCTCCTTTGTGCCAACCCAGCAGGACACTCCAGCTAGTGGAGTTGCCTGCCCCCTCCGGCCAGGCCCCACTTTTGGCGGCAAGGCCGGAGAAGATAATGAGAAAAACAAGGAGGAGTCACTGGCCAGTCAGGACAGCCCCTAAGGTGTCCTGAGCTGAAGTGACTCTAACTTTTAGAAATCCTCCATCTTGCAGATGGAGGATTCCCCCAATAGGGTTAGGATTGTGACCCCCTCCCCTTGGGAGGAGGCACAAAGAGGGTGTACCCACCCTCAGGGCTAGTAGCCATTGGCTACTAACCCCCCAGACCTAAACACGCCCTTAAATTTAGTATTTAAGGGCTACCCTGAACCCTAGAAAATTAGATTCCTGCAACTACAAGAAGAAGGACTGCCCAGCTGAAAACCCCTGCAGCGGAAGACCAGAAGACGACAACTGCCTTGGCTCCAGAAACTCACCGGCCTGTCTCCTGCCTTCCAAAGATCCTGCTCCAGCGACGCCTTCCAAAGGGACCAGCGACCTCGACATCCTCTGAGGACTGCCCCTGCTTCGAAAAGACAAGAAACTCCCGAGGACAGCGGACCTGCTCCAAGAAAAGCTGCAACTTTGTTTCCAGCAACTTTAAAGAACCCTGTAAGCTCCCCGCAAGAAGCGTGAGACTTGCAACACTGCACCCGGCGACCCCGACTCGGCTGGTGGCGATCCAACACCTCAGGAGGGACCCCAGGACTACTCTGATACTGTGAGTACCAAAACCTGTCCCCCCTGAGCCCCCACAGCGCCGCCTGCAGAGGGAATCCCGAGGCTTCCCCTGACCGCGACTCTTTGAACCTAAAAGTCCCGACGCCTGGGAGAGACCCTGCACCCGCAGCCCCCAGGACCTGAAGGACCGGACTTTCACTGGAGAAGTGACCCCCAGGAGTCCCTCTCCCTTGCCCAAGTGGAGGTTTCCCCGAGGAATCCCCCCCTTGCCTGCCTGCAGCGCTGAAGAGATCCCGAGATCTCTCATAGACTAACATTGCGAACCCGACGCTGGTTTCTACACTGCACCCGGCCGCCCCCGCGCCGCTGAGGGTGAAATTTCTGTGTGGGCTTGTGTCCCCCCCGGTGCCCTACAAAACCCCCCTGGTCTGCCCTCCGAAGACGCGGGTACTTACCTGCAAGCAGACCGGAACCGGGGCACCCCCTTCTCTCCATTCTAGCCTACGTGTTTTGGGCACCACTTTGAACTCTGCACCTGACCGGCCCTGAGCTGCTGGTGTGGTGACTTTGGGGTTGCTCTGAACCCCCAACGGTGGGCTACCTTGGACCAAGAACTAAGCCCTGTAAGTGTCTTACTTACCTGGTTAACCTAACAAATACTTACCTCCCCTAGGAACTGTGAAAATTGCACTGTGTCCACTTTTAAAACAGCTATTTGTGAATAACTTGAAAAGTATACATGCAATTTTGATGATTTGAAGTTCCTAAAGTACTTACCTGCAATACCTTTCGAACGAGATATTACATGTAGAATTTGAACCTGTGGTTCTTAAAATAAACTAAGAAAAGATATTTTTCTATACAAAAACCTATTGGCTGGATTTGTCTCTGAGTGTGTGTACCTCATTTATTGCCTATGTGTATGTACAACAAATGCTTAACACTACTCCTTGGATAAGCCTACTGCTCGACCACACTACCACAAAATAGAGCATTAGTATTATCTCTTTTTGCCACTATCTTACCTCTAAGGGGAACCCTTGGACTCTGTGCATGCTATTCCTTACTTTGAAATAGCACATACAGAGCCAACTTCCTACATTGGTGGATCAGCGGTGGGGTACAAGACTTTGCATTTGCTGGACTACTCAGCCAATACCTGATCACACGACAAATTCCAAAATTGTCATTAGAAATTCATTTTTGCAATTTGAAATTTTTCTAAATTCTTAAAAGTCCTGCTAGGGCCTTGTGTGTTAAGTCCCTGTTTAGCATTGTCTTTTAGAGTTTAAAAGTTTGTTAAAAGTTTGAAATTAGATTCTAGAAACAGTTTTAGATTCTTTAAAAAGTATTCCAACTCTTAGCAGAATAATGTCTGATACAGAGATGCAGGTGGTGGAACTCGACACCACACCTTACCTCCATCTTAAGATGAGGGAGCTAAGGTCTCTCTGTAATATAAAGAAAATAACCATTGGCTCCAGACCTACCAAAATTCAGCTCCAGGAGCTGTTGGCAGAGTTTGAAAAAGCCAACCCCTCTGATGATGACCTCACAGAGGAAGAAATTAGTGACTTGGAGGCCAATGTCCCTCCTCCAGTCCTAAATAGGGAGAACAGGACCCCTCAAGTCCTGTCTCCAACTGTGTTAGTCAGAAATAGTGAGTCCCTCACAGGAGGGTCCCACATTTCTGAAATCACTGAGGATGCTCTCAGTGAAGATGACCTCCTGTTAGCCAGGATGGCCAAAAGATTGGCTTTAGAGAGACAGCTCCTAGCCATAGAAAGGGAAAGACAAGAGATGGGCCTAGGACCCATCAATGGTGGCAGCAATATAAATAGGGTCAGAGATTCTCCTGACATGTTAAAAATCCCCAAAGGGATTGTGACAAAATTTGAAGATGGTGATGACATCACCAAGTGGTTCACAGCTTTTGAGAGGGCTTGTGTAACCAGAAAAGTGAACAGATCTCACTGGGGTGCTCTCCTTTGGGAAATGTTCACTGGAAAGTGTAGGGATAGACTCCTCACACTCTCTGGAAAAGATGCAGAATCTTATGACCTCATGAAGGGTACCCTGATTGAGGGCTTTGGATTCTCCACTGAGGAGTACAGGATTAGGTTCAGGGGGGCTCAAAAATCCTCGAGCCAGACCTGGGTTGACTTTGTTGACTACTCAGTGAAAACACTAGATGGTTGGATTCAAGGCAGTGGTGTAAGTAATTATGATGGGCTGTACAATTTATTTGTGAAGGAACACCTGTTAAGTAATTGTTTCAATGATAAACTGCATCAGCATCTGGTAGACCTAGGACCAATTTCTCCCCAAGAATTGGGAAAGAAGGCGGACCATTGGGTCAAGACAAGGGTGTCCAAGACTTCAACAGGGGGTGACCAAAAGAAAGGGGTCACAAAGACTCCCCAGGGGAAGGGTGATGAGACAGCCAAAACTAAAAATAGTAAAGAGTCTTCTACAGGCCCCCAAAAACCTGCACAGGAGGGTGGGCCCAGAGCCTCTTCACAAAACAATGGGTACAAGGGTAAAAACTTTGATCCCAAAAAGGCCTGGTGTCATAGCTGTAAACAGCATGGACACCAAACTGGAGACAAGGCCTGTCCCAAGAAAGGTTCCACTCCAAACTCCCATCCAGGTAACACTGGTATGGCTAGTCTCCAAGTGGGATCAACAGTGTGCCCAGAGCAAATCAGGGTCCACACTGAAGCTATTCTAGTTTCTGAGGGTGGGGTGGATTTAGCCACACTAGCTGTCTGGCCGCCTAACATGCAAAAATACAGACAGCAACTCTTAATTAATGGGACTAGAATAGAGGGCCTGAGGGATACAGGTGCCAGTGTCACCATGGTGACAGAGAAACTGGTTTCCCCTGGCCAATACCTGACTGGAAAAACTTACTCAGTCACCAACGCTGACAATCAGAGAAAAGTACATCCCATGGCAATGGTTACTTTAGAATGGGGAGGGGTCAATGGCCTGAAACAGGTGGTGGTCTCCTCAAATATCCCAGTGGACTGTCTGCTTGGAAATGACCTGGAGTCCTCAGCATGGGCTGAGGTAGAACTAAAAACCCATGCAGCAATGCTGGGTATCCCTGAACTGGTGTGTGTGAAAACAAGAGCACAATGCAAGGCACAGGGTGAACAAGTAGAGCTGGAGTCTGGAAGAATGGCCCAGCCTACCAAGAGAACAGGAAAGTCAGTTGGGAAACCAACTGCAACACAGCAAAAGAAAGGGAACCTCTCTTCTCAGGAAGAAGTTCTGCCCTCTGAGGGAACTGAGCCTTTGGAGCTTGAACCTTACCAGGTTGAGCTCTTGGGCCCAGGGGGACCCTCAAGGGAGGAGCTGTGTAAGGGACAATAAACCTGTCCCTCTCTTGAAGGCCTTAGGCAGCAAGCTGCTGAAGAGTCCAAAGGCGAGAAAAATGGAACACATAGGGTCTATTGGGAAGATGGACTCCTGTACACTGAGGCCAGAGACCCCAAACCTGGTGCCACTAGGAGAGTGGTAGTGCCTCAGCTGTTCAGGAAGTTCATCCTAACATTGGCCCATGACATTCCCCTTGCTGGACATTTGGGACAAACCAAGACGTGGGAGAGGTTAGTCAACCACTTCTACTGGCCCAATATGTCCAACATGGTTAAGGAGTTTTGCCTCTCCTGCCCCACCTGTCAAGCCAGTGGTAAGACAGGTGGGCATCCAAAGGCCCCCCTCATTCCACTTCCAGTGGTGGGGGTTCCCTTTGAAAGAGTGGGTGTGGACATAGTTGGTCCACTAGAACCTCCCACAGCCTCAGGAAATATGTATATCCTGGTAGTAGTGGATCATGCTACCAGGTATCCTGAAGCTATTCCCCTTAGGTCGACTACTGCCCCTGCAGTAGCCAAGGCCCTCATTGGCATCTTTACCAGAGTGGGTTTCCCTAAGGAGGTGGTGTCTGACAGAGGTACCAACTTCATGTCAGCATACCTAAAGCACATGTGGAATGAGTGTGGGGTGACTTATAAATTCACTACACCATACCATCCACAAACTAATGGCTTAGTTGAGAGATTCAACAAGACATTAAAAGGCATGATCATGGGGCTCCCAGAAAAACTCAAAAGGAGATGGGATGTCCTCTTGCCATGCCTGCTTTTCGCTTACAGAGAGGTGCCACAGAAGGGAGTAGGATTCTCACCCTTTGAACTTCTGTTTGGTCATCCTGTAAGGGGACCACTTGCTCTTGTTAAAGAAGGCTGGGAGAGACCTCTCCATGAGCCTAAACAGGACATAGTGGACTATGTACTTGGCCTTCGCTCTAGAATGGCAGAGTACATGGAAAAGGCAACCAAAAACCTTGAGGCTAGCCAACAACTCCAGAAGTTTTGGTATGACCAAAAGGCTGCACTGGTTGAGTTCCAACCAGGGCAGAAAGTCTGGGTTCTGGAGCCTGTGGCTCCCAGGGCACTCCAGGACAAATGGAGTGGCCCTTACCCAGTACTAGAAAGGAAGAGTCAGGTCACCTACCTGGTGGACCTGGGCACAAGCAGGAGCCCCAAGAGGGTGATCCATGTGAACCGCCTTAAGCTCTTCCATGACAGGGCTGATGTGAATCTGTTGATGGTAACAGATGAGGATCAGGAGGCAGAGAGTGAACCTCTCCCTGATCTTCTGTCATCAGACCCAAAAGATGGCACAGTAGATGGAGTGATCTACTCAGACACCCTCTCTGGCCAACAGCAAGCTGATTGTAGGAGAGTCCTACAACAGTTTCCTGAACTCTTCTCCTTAACCCCTGGTCAGACACACCTGTGTACCCATGATGTGGACACAGGAGACAGCATGCCTGTCAAGAACAAAATCTTTAGACAGTCTGACCATGTTAAGGAAAGCATCAAGGTGGAAGTCCACAAGATGCTGGAATTGGGAGTAATTGAGCGCTCTGACAGCCCCTGGGCTAGCCCAGTGGTCTTAGTCCCCAAACCTCACACCAAAGATGGAAAGAAAGAGATGAGGTTTTGTGTGGACTACAGAGGGCTCAATTCTGTCACCAAGACAGATGCTCATCCAATTCCAAGAGCTGATGAGCTCATAGACAAATTAGGTGCTGCCAAATTCCTAAGTACCTTTGACTTGACAGCAGGGTACTGGCAAATAAAAATGGCACCTGGAGCAAAAGAGAAAACAGCATTCTCCACACCTGATGGGCATTATCAGTTTACTGTTATGCCCTTTGGTTTAAAGAATGCCCCTGCCACCTTCCAAAGGTTGGTGAATCAAGTCCTTGCTGGCTTGGAGTCCTTTAGCACAGCTTATCTTGATGATATTGCTGTCTTTAGCTCCACCTGGCAGGATCACCTGGTCCACCTGAGGAAGGTTTTGAAGGCTCTGCAATCTGCAGGCCTCTCTATCAAGGCATCCAAATGCCAGATAGGGCAGGGAACTGTGGTTTACTTGGGACACCTTGTAGGTGGAGGCCAAGTTCAGCCACTCCAACCCAAGATCCAGACTATTCTGGACTGGGTAGCTCCAAAAACCCAGACTCAAGTCAGGGCATTCCTTGGCTTGACTGGGTATTACAGGAGGTTTGTGAAGGGATATGGATCCATTGTGACAGCCCTCACTGAACTCACCTCCAAGAAAATGCCCAAGAAAGTGAACTGGACTGTGGAATGCCAACAGGCCTTTGACACCCTGAAACAGGCAATGTGCTCAGCACCAGTTCTAAAAGCTCCAGATTATTCTAAGCAGTTCATTGTGCAGACTGATGCCTCTGAACATGGGATAGGGGCAGTTTTGTCCCAAACAAATGATGATGGCCTTGACCAGCCTGTTGCTTTCATTAGCAGGAGGTTACTCCCCAGGGAGCAGCGTTGGAGTGCCATTGAGAGGGAGGCCTTTGCTGTGGTTTGGTCCCTGAAGAAGCTGAGACCATACCTCTTTGGGACTCACTTCCTAGTTCAAACTGACCACAGACCTCTCAAATGGCTGATGCAAATGAAAGGTGAAAATCCTAAACTGTTGAGGTGGTCCATCTCCCTACAGGGAATGGACTTTATAGTGGAACACAGACCTGGGACTGCCCATGCCAATGCAGATGGCCTTTCCAGGTTCTTCCACTTAGAAAATGAAGACTCTCTTGGGAAAGGTTAGTCTCATCCTCTTTCGTTTGGGGGGGGGGGGTTGTGTAAGGAAATGCCTCCTTGGCATGGTTGCCCCCTGACTTTTTGCCTTTGCTGATGCTATGTTTACAATTGAAAGTGTGCTGAGGCCTGCTAACCAGGCCCCAGCACCAGTGTTCTTTCCCTAACCTGTACTTTTGTATCCACAATTGGCAGACCCTGGCATCCAGATAAGTCCCTTGTAACTGGTACTCCTAGTACCAAGGGCCCTGATGCCAAGGAAGGTCTCTAAGGGCTGCAGCATGTCTTATGCCACCCTGGAGACCTCTCACCCAGCACAGACACACTGCTTGCCAGCTTGTGTGTGCTAGTGAGGACAAAACGAGTAAGTCGACATGGCACTCCCCTCAGGGTGCCATGCCAGCCTCTCACTGCCTATGCAGTATAGGTAAGACACCCCTCTAGCAGGCCTTACAGCCCTAAGGCAGGGTGCACTATACCATAGGTGAGGGTACCAGTGCATGAGCATGGTACCCCTACAGTGTCTAAACAAAACCTTAGACATTGTAAGTGCAGGGTAGCCATAAGAGTATATGGTCTGGGAGTTTGTCAAACACGAACTCCACAGCACCATAATGGCTACACTGAAAACTGGGAAGTTTGGTATCAAACTTCTCAGCACAATAAATGCACACTGATGCCAGTGTACATTTTATTGTAAAATACACCCCAGAGGGCACCTTAGAGGTGCCCCCTGAAACTTAACCGACTATCTGTGTAGGCTGACTAGTTTTAGCAGCCTGCCACAAACCGAGACATGTTGCTGGCCCCATGGGGAGAGTGCCTTTGTCACTCTGAGGCCAGTAACAAAGCCTGCACTGGGTGGAGATGCTAACACCTCCCCCAGGCAGGAATTGTCACACCTGGCGGTGAGCCTCAAAGGCTCACCTCCTTTGTGCCAACCCAGCAGGACACTCCAGCTAGTGGAGTTGCCCGCCCCCTCCGGCCAGGCCCCACTTTTGGCGGCAAGGCCGGAGAAGATAATGAGAAAAACAAGGAGGAGTCACTGGCCAGTCAGGACAGCCCCTAAGGTGTCCTGAGCTGAAGTGACTCTAACTTTTAGAAATCCTCCATCTTGCAGATGGAGGATTCCCCCAATAGGGTTAGGATTGTGACCCCCTCCCCTTGGGAGGAGGCACAAAGAGGGTGTACCCACCCTCAGGGCTAGTAGCCATTGGCTACTAACCCCCCAGACCTAAACACGCCCTTAAATTTAGTATTTAAGGGCTACCCTGAACCCTAGAAAATTAGATTCCTGCAACTACAAGAAGAAGGACTGCCCAGCTGAAAACCCCTGCAGCGGAAGACCAGAAGACGACAACTGCCTTGGCTCCAGAAACTCACCGGCCTGTCTCCTGCCTTCCAAAGATCCTGCTCCAGCGACGCCTTCCAAAGGGACCAGCGACCTCGACATCCTCTGAGGACTGCCCCTGCTTCGAAAAGACAAGAAACTCCCGAGGACAGCGGACCTGCTCCAAGAAAAGCTGCAACTTTGTTTCCAGCAACTTTAAAGAACCCTGTAAGCTCCCCGCAAGAAGCGTGAGACTTGCAACACTGCACCCGGCGACCCCGACTCGGCTGGTGGCGATCCAACACCTCAGGAGGGACCCCAGGACTACTCTGATACTGTGAGTACCAAAACCTGTCCCCCCTGAGCCCCCACAGCGCCGCCTGCAGAGGGAATCCCGAGGCTTCCCCTGACCGCGACTCTTTGAACCTAAAAGTCCCGACGCCTGGGAGAGACCCTGCACCCGCAGCCCCCAGGACCTGAAGGACCGGACTTTCACTGGAGAAGTGACCCCCAGGAGTCCCTCTCCCTTGCCCAAGTGGAGGTTTCCCCGAGGAATCCCCCCCTTGCCTGCCTGCAGCGCTGAAGAGATCCCGAGATCTCTCATAGACTAACATTGCGAACCCGACGCTGGTTTCTACACTGCACCCGGCCGCCCCCGCGCCGCTGAGGGTGAAATTTCTGTGTGGGCTTGTGTCCCCCCCGGTGCCCTACAAAACCCCCCTGGTCTGCCCTCCGAAGACGCGGGTACTTACCTGCAAGCAGACCGGAACCGGGGCACCCCCTTCTCTCCATTCTAGCCTACGTGTTTTGGGCACCACTTTGAACTCTGCACCTGACCGGCCCTGAGCTGCTGGTGTGGTGACTTTGGGGTTGCTCTGAACCCCCAACGGTGGGCTACCTTGGACCAAGAACTAAGCCCTGTAAGTGTCTTACTTACCTGGTTAACCTAACAAATACTTACCTCCCCTAGGAACTGTGAAAATTGCACTGTGTCCACTTTTAAAACAGCTATTTGTGAATAACTTGAAAAGTATACATGCAATTTTGATGATTTGAAGTTCCTAAAGTACTTACCTGCAATACCTTTCGAACGAGATATTACATGTAGAATTTGAACCTGTGGTTCTTAAAATAAACTAAGAAAAGATATTTTTCTATACAAAAACCTATTGGCTGGATTTGTCTCTGAGTGTGTGTACCTCATTTATTGCCTATGTGTATGTACAACAAATGCTTAACACTACTCCTTGGATAAGCCTACTGCTCGACCACACTACCACAAAATAGAGCATTAGTATTATCTCTTTTTGCCACTATCTTACCTCTAAGGGGAACCCTTGGACTCTGTGCATGCTATTCCTTACTTTGAAATAGCACATACAGAGCCAACTTCCTACAGAGCACGTCCAGCCTTCCAAGCTCTTGGTAGGTCACAGATAGCACACGGGTCCAGTCGTCTTCTGTTCTTCCTCATGACCAGAAAGAGTTCTGAAGTGGGTGCCTGGAGATGCCACATTTGTACCTTGCACAAGCTAGTGGATGGGATTGAGCCCTGTGGTGTGAAGGTTCCTGAGCTAACCTTGTTCCCGTGGGTCACACTCAACTTGGGCTGTGAGGGAGGGATGGGGAGTATGTATGCATATATATGTATATGTGTGTGTAATGGTAATGCACTATGGTAACCCAAGTGTCCTCTCACATCAAAACACTAAATTCCAGTTTGAGGCAGGTCCTGTACTCGCGGTGATTTCAGAGACAGAAGTCTGGCGCAGCAAATCTGGGTTTTCAGCAATCGGATGGGATACACAAGAACGGTTTTCGCATCATATTTTTGACCTTTGACATACACCCCAAATTTTGTCAAGAACTGCATTCTTGTTTGGACTAATTTGCTGAATTCACTTGGCCCATTACAGTTAAGACAGTGCATTAACTAGAGGCACTGATGATTATGGCTGACTGGTGAAATATTGACACCTGTTCTGGCGGTTGTCATGCTTGCGTGGTCAGAACCAAGGGTTACATCCAGGATATAAGTAGCTCGAGAAGGGCAACAATGGCTTTCTTTGGTAGGTCTGCGAAGGTGGCGCAGGCGGTTCTTGGAGACAGTGAAGTAAGAGAACATGTATGAGGAGGTCGCAGCAAGGACTTCTATTGAAATGCAAAGTACCTGGTATGTTGATAACAGCAGGAAATGCTAGCCGGCAACATAATAATGCAGAAGGGTTATATTAGACACTACATACATCTTTTAGTGGGGGTTGGTGGGAGTTAACAACATCAGATAATTGAGGAAGGAAATGAATGCTGCATATTGGTTTGCTGACCTAAAGACCGTGGGAGCTGCAAGAGAACAAGTCTCCGTGATTCTGGGAAGTAAAACCGAACGTGCATGGATGTGGGAAATAAAGATTAACACTAAGAAGACACATTGGCTTAGCAGAGAAATACGGGTTTTGAAAGCTAACGTCGCAGGATTAAGCAAAATAATACTCCAAAATGTGATTGGTGTGGTGCAGCCGCCGAGGGTTGCTAGCATGGGGGGCGGGGGGGGGGGGGGGGGGATGCAGTGCTCTTTGGAATTGTGGGGATGTCAGTTTCTGCTTTCGGGTTCTGTACCACAGCTATTGAATTGTCACTGGGACCCCGAATAGATTTTGGGTATGGCTCTGATCATCAGAAAACATTCAAAAGAACTAAATATGCCAGATAGATTTGTTTTGCCCTAGATCACGAGTGAGGAGGAGAAATAAAGTATCACAGAGATTGTTATCCAGGAAGCGGCATCTTGGGAGGCAGATGGAGACAGGAAAAGTTACCAGTTCAAGGCCATAATTATTAGAGCATATATTTCCGTGCTAGATTGGGTTGAAAGGTGGAGTTGGGGGGAGTAGATGCCGAATTAGTTGTGCATAAGTGAATACGATCTTTCTCTCTGAAATAAATATCCATGGTATATGGAATGGGAGGGACTGCTCATTGAACATATTTGGGGCATTGTGTGCCCATCTGTAGGAAATAGTAAACTTCTTAAGCAGTTGGGCCTCCCAGTTCTATATGTTTAGAAAATCAATTGTTTGAGAGTGAGCTGATTTAGGAAGAAATGCAGCAGAGAGAAATGTTCGTTGAGAATGATTTTGAGGAACGTTAAATAAGTTTGAGGCGAGGGTTAGAAGAGATGAAATCTCTTCATAGAGAAAATGCAAATCATTTGAGCAAAATAAATTACTCTGTAAATTAAGGCGATAGAAACAAATCGAGGAGGTGATCAGAGTGTGCGATTAAAGCGGTGGTAGCTAAGTTTGTAGTACAGCACAGGAACAATCAAGTCAGGTTCCCTGATGTATTTTAAGTGCTGTTCTAATCAAACAATATTTTGTTTAGTAAAATATATCTGTAGATGAAACCGGTTGTGATTGGCACCATGAAGGGCAACGGTGCCCCAGCACCTGACGATATTTCCCTCCGATCATATTGTAAAAAAGTAATCGGAAGAGTGGGCATCTGACCTTTGCAGCTGAATCTTGGCTTTTGTCTGCGGTGTCTGCTGATGTCCAGTATCTGTTAGTGCTACCACAGAGGTGAACCGAGGCTGTGACCAGAAAGGGTGTGGCATACCTTTCTTCAGTAGAACAGATTTGTTGGTACCTCCCTGCTTTCTCCATGATTGGCAGGTCTGCCATTGTCGTAGGGCATGGATGCATGCATCGCTGGGTGAATAACCATCTTGGAATGAGGCTGATGACAAGCAACTTGTCCCAGCATAGCCCTCAACTTAATAGCTATAAAGCTCGCCAAATTCTGGTGGCTCTTATGGGGAAAACAATTGGAAGGCAAAAATGTGTGAATTTGCAGGATGATAGACCCCTATAAATAACCATTGAGCTGTAGCTCAGCATCTCCATCTCAGTATGATGCAGCTGCATGATGGGTGGATGTTGGTGAAGCATGGATTCTGTATTTGCACAAGCAGGTACACCCCAAGTGGTGTTAACATACTGTGATCATTTTATGTACAGGGTCAAATACATCACCATCCACTGAGAGCAGAAGCAATCACCAGCTGATTACAGCTACACAGCCTAAGTCATATCCATATTGCAAGGACCCCAGGACACATGCCCAAGCTCAACTATGTCTCTTAGCAGACCAATCCATTCTGCCTTAGCCATCATATCCCAGCTGAGGTGCAGCACAGTACATATTAGCACAGCGTTGCTGTCAGACACCATTCTATAATTCTGTAAAGCAGCCTTTGACATCATTATCATTCCTACATACCCTTGCCTGAACAATGTTCTCTTACATTGTAGGAGACTGGCCTGGCTTGTAGTGGGTACCAGAGGTACTTACACCTTGTGCCAGGTCCAGTTATCCCTTATTAGTGTAGAAGAGGTGTTTCTAGCAGCTTAGGCTGATAGAAGGTAGCTATGGCAAAGCAGCTTAGGCTGAACTAGGAGACATGTAAAGCTCCTACTATACCACTGGTGTCATATGCACAGTATCATAAGAAAACACAATACACAGATATACTAAAAATAAAGGTACTTTATTTTTTTGACAATATGCCAAAAGTATCTCAGTGAGTACCCTCAGTATGAGAATGAGATATATACACAAGATACATGTACACAATACCAAAATTATGCAGTAATAGCAAAAGGAAGTAATGCAAGCAGTGTAAAGTTACAATAGATTGCAATAGGAGCACATAGGTATAGGGGCAACACAAACCATATACTCCAAAAGTGGAATGCGAACCACGAATGGACCCCAAACCTATGTGAGCTTGTAGAGGGTCCCTGGGACTGTAAGAAAACAGTGAGGGTTAGAAAAATAGCCCACCCCAAGACCCTGTAAGGTAGGTGTAAAGTGCACCTACAACCCCCAGAGAGCACAGAAGTCGTCATAGGGGAATTCTGCAAGGAAAACCAACACCAGCAAAGCAACAACAGTGGATTTCCGGACCTGAGTACCTGTAAGACAAGGGGACTAAGTCCAAGAGTCGTGAAATTGTTGAGAGTGGGCAGAAGCCCAGGAAATGCCAGCTGAGGGTGCAAGGAAGCTGCCACCGTATGGAAGAAGCTTGGTGTTTTGCAAGAACGAAGAGGACTAGGAACTTCCCCTTTGGAGGATGGATGTCCCACGTCGTGAAGAAGCTTGCAGAGGTGTTCCCACGCAGAAAGACCGCAAACAAGCCTTGCTAGCTGCAAGGGTCGCGGTTAGGGTTTTTGGATGCTGCTGTGGCCCAGGAGGGACCAGGATGTTGCCACTTGGATGAGGAGACAGAGGTGGCGCCCAGCAAGTCAGGGAGCCCTCACAGAAGCAGGCAGCACCCGCAGAAGTACCGGAACAGGCACTTGGAAGATGAGTGAACCAGAGTCCATGCAAAGTCACAAAAGGGAGTCTCACGACGCCGGAGGACAACTCAGAAGGTTGTGCACTGCAGGTTAGAGTGTCGGGGACCCAGGCTTGGCTGTGCATGAAGGAAATCCTGGAAGAGTGCACAGGAGCCGGAGCAGCTGCAAATCACGCAGCAATGCATTCGAACGTGGGGAGGCAAGGACTTACCTCCACCAAACTTGGACTGAAGAGTCACTGGACTGTGGGAGTCACTTGGACAGAGTTGCTGAGTGCCAGGGACCACACTCGTCGTGCTGAGAGGGGACCCAGAGGACCGGTGATGCAGTCTTTTGTTGCCTGCAGTTGCAGGGGAAGATTCCGTCGACCCACAGGAGATTTCTTCAGAGCTCCTGGTGCAAGAAGGAGGTATGCTACCCCAAGAGCATGCACCACCTGGAAACAGTCGAGAAAGCCGGCAGGATGAAGCGATACAAGGTTGCTAGTAGTCGTCTGGCTACTTTGTTGCGGTTTTGCAGGGGTCCTGAGCAGTCAGCGGTCGATCCTTTGGCAGAAAGTGAAGAGAGAGATGCAGAGGAACTCTGGTGAGCTCTTGCATTCGTTATCTAAAGAATTACCCAAAGCAGAGACCCTAAATAGCCAGAAAAGGAGGTTTGGCTACTTAGGAAGGAGGATTGGCTACTGACAGAGGTAAGAGCCTATCAGAAGGAGTCTGACGTCACCTGGTGGCCCTGGCCACTCAGAGCAGTCCAGTGTGCCAGCACACCTCTGAATCCAAGATGGCAGAGGTCTGGGGCACACTGGAGGAGCTCTGGGCACCTCCCCTGGGAGGTGCAGGTCAGGGGAGTGGTCACTCCCCTTTCCTTTGTCCAGTTTCGTGCCAGAGCAGGGCTGGGGGATCCCTGAACCGGTGTAGACTGGCTTATGCAGAGATGGGCACCATCTGTGCCCATCAAAGCATTTCCAGAGGCTGGGGGAGGCTACTCCTCCCCAGCCCTGACACCTATTTCCAAAGGAAGAGGGTGTAACACCCTCTCTCAGAGGAAGTCCTTTGTTCTGCCTTCCTGGGCCAGGCCTGCCTGGACCCCAGGAGGGCAGAAACCTGTCTGAGGGGTTGGCAGCAGCTGCAGTGAAAACCCCAGAAAGGTAGTTTGGCAGTACCCGGGTTCTGTGCTAGAGACCCGGGGGATCATGGAATTGTCACCCCAATGCCATCCTGGCATCTTAGACATATTACATGGCCATTTTCGGAGTTACCATTGTGACGCTGTCCATAGGCAGTGACCTATGTACAGTGCACGCTTGTAATGGTGTCCCCGCACTCACAAAGTCCGGGGAATTTGCCGTGAACGATGTGGGGGCACCTTGGCTAGTGCCAGGGTGCCCACACACTAAGTAACTTTGCGCCCAACCTTCACCAGGTGAAGGTTAGACATATAGGTGACTTATAAGTTACTTAAGTGCAGTGGTAAATGGCTGTGAAATAACGTGGACGTTATTTCACTCAGGCTGCACTGGCAGGCCTGTGTAAGAATTGCCAGATCTCCCTATGGGTGGCAAAAGAAGTGCTGCAGCCCATAGGGATCTCATCACAGATCACCAAGCACCATGCTGGCATCAGAGGAGCATCATCACTACATTATATCATTGTCATAAGGGAACTTAGACTTGTCCAGTGAGCTGCACTCCTGACTAAGTTAAATGATTCTCTATTGAAAGGTGCAGATTCTATCCAACTGGGTGAGTTATTGTAGGAAAGTACCATCTTGCCTGGCATGTTACCCCCATTTTTCACTGTATATATGTTGTTTTAGTTGTATGTGTCACTGGGACCCTGCCAGCCAGGGCCCCAGTTCTCATAAGTGTGCCTGAATGTGTTACCTGTGTAGTGACTAACTGTCTCACTGAGGCTCTGCTAATCAGAACCTCAGTGGTTATGCTCTCTCATTTCTTTCAAATTGTCACTAACAGGCTAGTGACCAATTATACCAATTTACATTGGCTTACTGGAACACCCTTATAATTCCCTAGTATATGGTACTGAGGTACCCAGGGTATTGGGGTTCCAGGAGATCCCTATGGGCTGCAGCATTTCTTTTGCCACCCATAGGGAGCTCTGACAATTCTTACACCGGCCTGCCACTGCAGCCTGAGTGAAATAACGTCCACGTTATTTCACAGCCGTTTTACACTGCACTTAAGTAACTTATAAGTCACCTATATGTCTAACCTTTACCTGGTAAAGGTTAGGCGCAAAGTTACTTAGTGTGTGGGCACCCTGGCACTAGCCAAGGTGCCCCCACATCGTTCACGGCAAATTCCCCGGACTTTGTGAGTGCGGGGGCAGGGGAGGAGTAGCCTCCCCCAGCCTCTGGAAATGCTTTCATGGGCACATTTGGTGCCCATTTCTGCATAAGCCAGTCTACACCGGTTCAGGGACCCCTTAGCCCTGCTCTGGCGCGAAACTGGACAAAGGAAAGGGGAGTGACCACTCCCCTGACCTGCACCTCCCCTGGTAGGTGTCCAGAGCTCCTCCAGTGTTCTCCAGACCTCTGCCATCTTGGAAACAGAGGTGCTGCTGGTACACTGGACTGCTCTGAGTGGCCAGGGCCACCAGGTGACGTCAGAGACTCCTTCTGATAGGCTCCTTCAGGTGTTGCTAGCCTATCCTCTCTCCTAGGTAGCCAAACCCTCTTTTCTGGCTATTTAGGGTCTCTGTCTCTGGGGAAACTTTAGATAACGAATGCAAGAGCTCATCCGAGTTCCTCTGCATCTCTCTCCACCTTCTGCCAAGGAATCGACTGCTGACCGCGCTGGAAGCCTGCAAAACTGCAACAAAGTAGCTAAGACGACTTCTGCAACTCTGTAACGCTGATCCTGCCGCCTTCTCGACTGTTTTCCTGGTTGTGCATGCTGTGGGGGTAGTCTGCCTCCTCTCTGCACTAGAAGCTCCAAAGAAATCTCCCGTGGGTCGACGGAATCTTCCCCCTGCAACCGCAGGCACCAAAGAACTGCATTACCGGTACTCTGGGTCTCCTCTCAGCACGACGAGCAAGGTCCCTTGATTCCAGCAACTCTGTCCAAGTGACTCCCACAGTCCAGTGACTCTTCAGTCCAAGTTTGGTGGAGGTAAGTCCTTGCCTCCCCACGCCAGACTGCATTGCTGGGAACCGCGTCTTTTGCAGCTACTCCGGCCTCTGTGCACTTCCGGCGGAAATCCTTTGTGCACAGCCAAGCCTGGGTCCACGGCACTCTAACCTGCATTGCACGACTCTCTAAGTTGGTCTCCGGTGACGTGGGACTCCTTTGTGCAACTTCGGGTGAGCACCGTTTCACGCATCCTCGTAGTGCCTGTTTCTGGCACTTCTCTGGGTGCTACCTGCTGCTGAGAGGGCTCCTTGTCTTGCTCGACGTCCCCTCTGTCTCGTGACGCAATTTGCGACATCCTGGTCCCTCCTGGGCCACAGCAGCATCCAAAAACACTAACCGCACGATTTGCAGCTAGCAAGGCTTGTTGGCGGTCTTTCGGCGGGAAAACACTTCTGCACGACTCTCCACGGCGTGGGGGATCCGTCCTCCAAAGGGGAAGTCTCTAGCCCTTGTCGTTCCCGCAGAAACCTAAGCTTCTACTGTCCAGTAGCAGCTTCTTTGCACCCACAGCTGGCATTTCCTGGGCATCTGCCCATCTCCGACTTGCTTGTGACTTTTGGACTTGGTCCCCTTGTTCCACAGGTACCCGCGACTGGAAATCCATTGTTGTTGCATTGCTGGTTTGTGTCTTTCCTGCAGAATTCCCCTATCACGACTTCTATGTCCTTTGGGGAACTTTAGTGCACTTTGCACTCACTTTTCAGGGTCTTGGGGTGGGCTATTTTTCTAACCCTTACTATTTTCTGATAGTCCCAGTGACCCTCTACAAGGTCACATAGGTTTGGGGTCCATTCGTGGTTCGCATTCCACTTTTGGAGTATATGGTTTGTGTTGCCCCTATCCCTATGTGTCCCCATTGCATCCTATTGTAACTATACATTGTTTGCACTGTTTTCTAAGACTATACTGCATATTTTTGGTATTGTGTACATATATCTTGTGTATTTGCGATCCTCATACTGAGGGTACACTCTGAGATACTTTGGCATATTGTCATAAAAATAAAGTACCTTTATTTTTAGTATATCTGTGTATTGTGTTTTCTTATGATATTGTGCAAGTGACACTAGTGGTACTGTAGGAGCTTCACTCGTCTCCTAGTTCAGCCTAAGCTGCTCTGCTAAGCTACCATTATCTATCAGCCTATGCTGCTAGGCACCCTATACACTAGTAAGGGATAACTGGGCCTGGTGCAAGGTGTAAGTACCCCTTGGTACTCACAACAAGCCAGTCCAGCCTCCTACAGTTATGAGTCATCAAACGGATCAAGTAGCCACTTTCCTAATTGTGGTATGTTGTCCAATCATGTAATTCTTCAGGACACTGTCCAGCAGTCTGCTGCTGTCTCTTGACTTTGATGTAAGATATCGTTTGTTAGATTAGGTAACAGAGTAACCTTGATTCTCCCCTCGTTGAGCAATACTTAAGAAAAAAAAAAAAAACAGGTGCGCCAATATTTAATGCATATAAAGAGTATAGGCCTCCCACACACTCAAGCAAAATCCCAGCACATTGTCAGGGCAGAATTTAACAATCTCCATTTACAAGGCTGAGTTAAACCAGAATTAAAGAAGGTGTACATAATATGATCACCTAGTTTCCTGGCCAACTTGACATGTTCCTCTTTGGTTCGGTGTATCTCTTTTGCCACTCGGTCATTTGACTCCCTATTTCACCAGATAACAAAAGTACTTTGCTTTTTAACAACTTCGATGACCATCAGTGAGAAGGCAAATATGGTGTGTTAAACCTGTCACGTTACCACAAGAGCTAGCCACCCAGTAACAGTTTCCATACTGTTGCCTTTACACAGAAGACTGTGTATTAGAGCACAAGGAGATTCCTTAACACGTATTCCACCTGGACCCATAGGCAACACAAATACTTCCAAATTATCCCGCAGCAATCCGAGCTTGCCTACACAAACTGAATACATCTTATTTAATACACAGCCTTGAGCAACATGTAAAGACGTACAAGCATTTGTGCAAAACATGCCCTCATTAGCAATAAAGAGCACCCATACTTGGTCACATGTCTCAATTAGCTTTCAAGAGGTTCACAAACTAGTGGGAAGCTCAAGTAGGAGTCCATTCTCTCCCAAGAGTGATAGCTTTTCTTGGCCCACAAACAAACTGACTGCAATCACATATCAGTAAAGAATAAATGTGTTATTTTATCTGCCTGCACCTCCCTACAATTCTACAGCTACCACCTGCGAACACAGCAACTGACGTCATTGAATGGATTCAGTAAATCAAAAAGCATTAGAGGAAGTTTAAAAATGAAGTTTTGCAATTTAAAACCTTATCTTAAGGGTGATAAGTACCCCCGCATGACCATCTGCTAGGGCCACTTCAATAGCCTGCTACTTGCAGGCCCCTGGCTGAGACGCCAATAACCATTGCTACTGCAGAGTGCTCAGGAATGTTTAAAACCGGGATCCTGTGAGCCCCGGCCGCTTGACCTTAATCCCTACTCAGCACTCCAAGGGCTCCCAATAGGTGCCTGCACTGTTGCTGGCTGCACCCTAGAGATCTGGGAGGCATTTACAAGTCTGGTGACATTTTAGCCAACAGGACACTAATGTTGACCCACGAATTTCAGGACCTCTACGATCTCCCTGGTGGGGCCTTTCTGACTTTTGAGGTGCTCAAAGCAACACTACAACAACATTGGGAGATTCAGGGACCAGAATCAGCCCAAGAACTGTTATTACATGCTTTACACTCGGTGGGCCACGGCAGAAGCCTGGTAAATTAGATTCTACCAGGCCTTCACGACTGACCCATTGACTGCATTAACCAGTTTGCGGACCTCCTGGGAAGATTCCCTAGGATGGGCACTTTATGACTCAGATTGGCTTAAGGCTGTAGAATAGCTGAGCAAGATTTTCCAGAATAATTGCTTCAGACATATACAAGTTTGCATCCTGTACACGGCCTACCTAACCACCCAGCTCATACACATGATCTACCTCCTCGTTCCATATTAATGGCCTCTGCAAATCAGACTCAGCAGATGCTTACAAATGTTCTGAACGTGCAGAGCTCCAGGGGTTTAATGGGACATGTTGTTGTTAAATATGTCCTGAGCAATGGGAAGACCCTGACCTGATACAACACAATACTGCCTTCTTGGTCTGCTCACGCCTCAAAAACGAGAAGACAACGACTAGCTTTATGGACCTTGTCTGCTCCTAGCTGAAAGTGCTTTGGCGATGAAATCGAAATCACCACTACCCCCCCATCCCTACCACAATGGAGAAAGGAGGTAACCAGAATGGTACACACGGAGAGTGCTGCTCAAAATGCCTACGAAAATGTCCCCTGAAATCACACTGGGATGTGATCCAGCCAAATTTCACGGTACTAGGGATGACTCCTGACTCTCCTAGGTGTTTAACACCAGATCTTACATTCTACCACAACTGCCTTGATGAACATAAAACTCCAATCCCCCTCTACTTAGGGATGTGTAATTCCTATAGCCTGGGACATATTGTTTGGGGGCAAGGGCAACAAGCTTCATGTTTAGTTTGTCCTTGGGACAAGTAAGCCCAACCCCTTGCAGCAAAAACCCATTGTCTGCCAGCTTACAGAGAAGGGAACTGTCTGCAGTTGAGGTAATGTGTGTCCTTATGTTAATGCTGTTCGAACTTGTATTTATGGTTAGTTAATGAAAATCCTTTATTATTAGGGTGAGCACTGTAAATAAACGTTTTACAGTCACACACCACTTCTTCTGACAGTGGTTCCAGTAAAAACAAAAAAAGAAGTGTACACACGTTTGAAAAGTTTAACAATATGAGGCTAAGTATAGTGCTCCCAGAATAGCTGCATGTGTTTCCAGAGGCTTGTGAGCAAGAGTGACGATTCTTTGCTTTCAAAATGAAATGTTGCAAAAAAAATGCAAGTATGAAAAAAAGGTTTTTCCACTACGAAATTTAAGGTGCTATTTCTTTGAAGCGTTATTTAGTCAAATTTGTTGATGCATGCTAGTATTTCCCAAAAATATTCCTAATGGAAAATCAGTGTAACCATTTTCAACAAGATTATGTGAAGAATGAAAATAAATAAGCACTGGCAAAGCCAACCGATCCAACATTTGTGGTGAGTCTTTTTGTTTTATCAATGTGTCATGTTTTGACATGACTTCAGTAACACTTTATTGTTGTGGGAGCTGACATGTTCTTACCATTGTAACAAACACTAGCAAAAAGCAAAACAAGTTTTTGGTCTTAAAAAAGCACACATTGCTACCAGTGATATAACAAAGGCCTGCAGCCCCTTTGCTGCAGGGGGACCCTTCCAAGAGCCACCCCCCTTAGCATAACACCTGCCCTGAGTGAGTGTGGAGGGGGGGGGCCCTCCATGTTCTTTGCAGGTGGGCCCACTCCAGTTTCGTTATGTCACTGATTGCCACAGTGGTTCCTGGCACTGAACAAAAGTACTTTGTGTCAGTATGCTCCTTGTGGAAGAGCAGAATGCAACCACTTGCAGTAAAGCCAGCTGATAGAAAGAGAAATAGAAGTTTTATAAAAACAAAATGTCTTTGTTAACACCAGACCTAACTGGGACTCGATTCTTAAAGAAAGTCACAAAAGTACACCCATGGTATATGTCTTTGAATTTGTGGCTTTCATGAAGAACTTACAGAAGTAGACCAGGAAATAGTACTCCTAGAAAATATTTGTCAACAGTATTTTAGCACAAGCAAATATGCATGTGTAGATTTGCTCATGTGAAAATCTATTGAGCATTTACAAGTTCACTTTCCCTTCAACCGTATTTTTCTTAACCCTGGGAGAGCTTCTACCATTGCCATAGTCAGGAGTGAATTTTCAAAGTTTCTCATTATGGGAAAAGATTAGAGAAGAACTGGCGAAAATCATTAAAACATGTAAATTAGTAGGTTTGCAGACTCGAAGGCATTCCAGACCTGGAACTATTACTTACTGCTTCCCCCATCCAGCCCCAGTGTGTAGATCTGTGGAAAGGTGGCAAAATAGGGAAATTGCTATAGTAGGGATTGAAATTGCAAGTATTCCATCCCTACTATAGTAGTAGCCATGGCCTAATCAGAGAGGCTATTTTCAGAGCTCTTACATAGTGAGATTTCTGCCATAATTTGTCACCGCACTACACAACACCAAAAGGACAAATCGTTTTTTTTTTTTTTTTTTACAGGACAAGTAGATTTAAAGAAGCAACCTGTCCCATGGAAAAGCAGATAATTTAATTCCACACCCCTCTCTACTTCTCCCACATACCAGTGAACCCTGAAATTCTACCTCTCGAATACTACTCGTGCTCCAAAGACTGCATGACTTTAATTTTTCCCTGTGGGGAGTCTGAGTTTAGTCACTGTTTACTCTTCACCCGTTAGGGCTGTTAATTAACGACAGGGCAGATCCCTGTGTACACTGAAGTAGTACCTCACAATCATTTATTCTTAGTATTACAATAAATACAATACAATTCTACACCCCTCCCAATCAATGCAGTTCTTCTTCCCCCTTCCCACAATTGTGAAATAAATTAACAGTCTGTGACCATTTACTTTCCTCTTTGTAATCGTTTGCACACTGGAAGTTCTCCTACTCCAGTTGATGAGGAGGGTGGGTGGGGGGTAACCTCAAATTAGGCTGGCCCTGATAATCCCTGAACTATTTAGGAGCTGCAGATTTTGATGGTGTTAAACAGCATCCCAACTAGAACAGTTGTGTCCTTGATTTGATAATGTACACACCTATGCAGAAATTGGACTTATTAAGGCAGCCTGTTAACTATGCACTTACAGATTGATGCTAGATGACAAAAATGTTCAAATGACACATGAACATTAGCTGATTTGTGAGTCATGAAAACCAACATATTAAATCCTCTCAGGATATGTGATGGCGATTCTGTTTTGCTTTACTAATGACCGAGCTGAAACACTCATGCACTGACAAAAATCTCTGGAATGCGCTTCTTAGTCTAAAGAAGACATTTATTACTTCACTTTGCAAGGTTCGTAAAACAAGGTCAGCATGCTAAAAGCGCACTGTAGGAAGTTGGCTCTGTATGCACTATTTTAAAGTAAGGAATAGTATGCACAGAGTCCAAGGGTTCCCCTTAGAGGTAAGATAGTGGCAAAAAGAGCTAATTCTAATGCTCTATTTTGTGGTAGTGTGGTTGAGCAGTAGGCTTATCAAAGGAGTAGTGTTAAGCATTTGTTGTACATACACAAGCAATAAATGAGGAACACACACTCAGAGACAATTCCAGGCCAATAGGCTTTTGTATAGAAAAATATATTTTCTTAGCTTATTTTAAGAACCACAGGTTCAAGATTTACATGTAATACTTCAAATGAAAGGTATTGCAGGTAGGTACTTTAGGAACTTTGAATAATCAAAATAGCATACACAGTTTTCATATAAATCACATATAGCTATTTTAAAACTAGACAGTGCAATTTTCAACAGTTCCTGGGGGGAGTAAGCGTTTGTTAGTTTTTGCAGGTAAGTAAACCACCTACGTGGTTCAAGTTTGGGTCCAAGGTAGTCCACCGTTGGGGGTTCAGAGCAACCCCAAAGTTACCACACCAGCAGCTCAGGGCTGGTCAGGTGCAGAGGTCAAAATGGTGCCCAAAAAGCATAGGCTTCAATGGAGAAGGGGGTGCCCCGGTTCCAGTCTGCCAGCAGGTAAGTACCCGCGTCTTCGGAGGGCAGACCAGGGGGGTTTTGTAGGGCACTGTGGGGGGGGACACAAGTCAGCACAGAAAGTACACCCTCAGCAGCACGGGGGCGGCCGGGTGCAGTGTGCAAGCATGCGTCGGGTTTTCAATAGGTTTCAATGGGAGACCAATGGGTCTCTTCAGCGATGCAAGCAAGGGGGGTGCTCCTCGGGGTAGCCACCACCTGGGCAAGGGAGAGAGCCTCCTAGGGGTCACTCCTGCACTGGAGTTTGGATCCTTCAGGTCCTGGGGGCTGCGGGTGCAGAGTCTTTACCAGGCGTCTGGATCTGAGGAACAGGCAGTCGCGGTCAGGGGGAGCCTCGGGATTCCCTCTGCAGGCGTCGCTGTGGGGGCTCAGGGAGGGCAACTCTGGCTACTCACGGTCTCGCAGTCGCCGGGGAGTCCTCCCTGAAGTGTTTGTTCTCCACAAGTCGAGTCGGGTGCAGAGTAGCAAGTCTCACGCTTCAGGCAGGAAACACAAGTTGTTTTAAAGTTGCTCCTTTGTAACAAAGTTGCAGTCTTGGGTGAACAGGGCCACTGTCCTCGGGAGCTCTTGGTCCTTCTAGAGCAGGGCAGTCCTCTGAGAATTCAGAGGTCGCTGGTCCCTGGGGAACGCATCGCTGGAGCAGTGTCTTTAGAAGTGGGGAGACAAGCCGGTAGAGCTGGGGCCAAAGCAGTTGGTGTCTCCGTCTTCTCTGCAGGGTTTTTCAGCTTAGCAGTCCTCTTCTTCTTAGGTTGCAGGAATCTGAGTTCCTCGGTTCTGGGGAGCCCTTAAATACTAAATTTAAGGGCATGTTTAGGTCTGGGGGGTTAGTAGCCAATGGATACTAGCCCTGAGGGTGGGTACACCCTCTTTGTGCCTCCTCCCAAGGGGAGGGGGGCACATTCCTATTCCTATTGGGGGAATCCTCCATCTGCAAGATGGAGGTTTTCTAAAAGTTAGTCACCTCAGCTCAGGACACCTTAGGGGCTGTCCTGACTGGCCAGTGACTCCTCCTTGTTTTTCTCATTATCTCCTCCGGCCTTGCCACCAAAAGTGGGGCCGTGGCCAGAGGGGGCGGGCAACTCCACTAGCTGGAGTGCCCTGTGGTGCTGTAACAAAGGGGGTGAGCCTTTGAGGCTCACCGCCAGGTGTTACAGTTCCTGCAGGGGGAGGTGTGAAGCACCTCCACCCAGTACAGGCTTTGTTACTAGCCACAGAGTGACAAAGGCACTCTCCCCATGTGGCCAGCAACATGTCTCTAGTGTGGCAGGCTGCTAAAACCAGTCAGCCTACACGGATAGTCAGTTAAGGTTTCAGGGGGCACCTCTAAGGGGCCCTCTGGGGTGTATGTTACAATAAAATGTACACTGGCATCAGTGTGCATTTATTGTGCTGAGAAGTTTGATACCAAACTTCACAGTTTTCAGTGTAGCCATTATAGTGCTGTGGAGTTCGTGCATGACAGACTTCGAGACCATATACTCTTATGGCTTCCCTGCACTTAAAATGTCTAAAGATTGGCTTAGGCACTGTAGGGGCACAGTGCTCATGCACTTATGCCCTCACCTATGGTATAGTGAACCCTGCCTTAGGGCTGTAAGGCCTGCTAGAGGGGTGACTTATCTATACTGCATAGGCAGTGTGAGGTTGGCATGGCACCCTGAGGGGAGTGCCATGTCGACTTACTCGTTTTGTCCTTACCAGCACACACAAGCTGGCAAGCAGTGTGTCTGTGCTGAGTGAGGAGTCCCCAGGGTGGCATAAGACATGCTGCATCCCTTAGAGACCTTCCCTGGCATCTGGGCCCTTGGTACCAGTTACAAGGGACTTACCTGGATGCCAGGGTGTGCCAATTGTGGAAACAAAAGTACAGGTTAGGGAAAGAACACTGGTGCTGGGGCCTTGTTAGCAGGCCTCAGCACACTTTCAAATAAAAACTTAGCATCAGTAAAGGCAAAAAGTCAGGGGGTAACCATGCCAAGGAGGCATTTTCTTACACACACATTTAAAAAATGGTCAATGAAATGAAAACATGTACAAATGATTCTCCACTGCAATATACACAGCAAATATATGTATCTCTATTATAATGCAAAGCAAATAATGAATTAAAAAATATACATCACCATGAGGCAAGGGCACAATTGCCTCGTCTCCCTCCAATTCAGCATGAGATCGCCAGATCCCAGAATCGATCGAGGAAGGAGAGATATCAATTATCCTCACAGGAAGGATGACACACCCCAGCGTCCTGGGCATGTCTGAGATCAGAATCACTCTCAGTCCCTGGTCCATCTGTTCTTGGCATCTTATACTTTGAACAAACAAGAGAGGGAAATTCTAGAACCTCCCTCTTACTGCAGAAGTTTATTTATTCAAAAAACGCTGATTGCTTTAGGCCAGCTTTGAAAATAACACGTCGGGACTTGGCCACAATCCCAAGGTGCCACTTCAAAGCAAGACCGTTTCCTGCCGTTTTAGTAAATTCTTATCAGCCTAAGCCCTTGGTTGAAAAGAACACGAAAAAACAAAAACATGAGCACATTGTACAATGTGGAAAACTACTTGCAGCTTTTAACGTGGCTGTGGCTAATGCTAAAATAAAGTCCATAGGCAAAATGAAGGTGGTGGTCACTAATCTGATGGTGTTCTGCTAGGCTAAGTGCAACATGGAGTCAGTGGTCAAAACATAATTATTACAGATTCTTGCTTTAACCTCAGAGCGGTCTTCTGAACACAAGAAAAACAGAAGCGGTCTTCACTAGGGAGTTTTTATGAGACCAATTGAAGGATTTTGACCATTTTAGCAAGGTTTGTGGATGGGGAGATCCCAGTTTGTAGCACATGCAGGATATGCAGCATCAATCCGAAGCCTTTGGCCTGACTATCCTCAGGTACATATTAAGAATACTACTTTGATGGAGGTAGAAACTGGTGGTTCATCTATGTTGGATATATCATAGAAATTATCCCTACCAGTATCTAATGCAGTAAGTAGCTACTGGAGGTGGGGGAAGGGGATAGGAGATTAATATTAGTGTCCTTCTGGCAGAATCAGATGGGTTTAGGGCCTTTGTGCTACATTTGTATTCCGCAGTGCTAGACTCCGCTATTTCCTGTAAATTCTGCCCCAAGCCTCTGTCACCACAGTTATTACCCAAGATGAAAACTTTGAGAATAGCTGTTCGATACGTGCTACAATTCTTGTGTCCTTTATATATGCAGGAGTTCCAAACTATTTAAACATTTTGATGAGAGGTCATAGACTTCCCTTCCAACAATGTGAGTTTCTGATGGTGCCCTCAAATAACTTTATGTCCGATAAAGAAAAGAAGGAAGCTTATTTCAAAACTGGCTGCATTGAAAAACTCTGTTCAAATGCATGAAAACCTTGAAATCGGAACCTGTCTGCTCTCCTCGAGGAGACTTCATCAAACAGAGATGCTTGAGCATAGTGCGTGACCTGTACGTTATCACGATTTTCTTCTTTTCAGTTGTGTGACTGGTGCCCCGCAGAACTCAGAAACACTTCGGAAGTTGTCCTTCTCTGCCACGTCACTCATGGGGTACTAAAGGGACGTTGCTGCCTCGCTCGGCAAGAGGACGGTGATATAATTGTGGGGTAATGTATGCAGATATTGTTTTTTAAATATTACAGGATGTAATGCGGAAGCTGGGTAAAGAATTTTGTCAGGAAACAAAAGCCCTGCTGAATACAAAACATCCCATATAAATCCTTACAGTACAGATGTATTTTAAACATAAGAGGGCCTCTACTTGTCCCAGGCTGTAAGAAAAGCAATTTCAGATCTCAAACCGATAGAGCGGTTGAAGCTTTGTGAGGTTTACTTATCCATACTCCTCCTATTAAGGAGTTAAAAAGATTGCATAGTCATTCTTCAGGTCACCCAAGAAAAGTGAATGATGACAACGCTTTATTTAGTTGTTTTTCATTAATAAAGTAGTTAAGTATAGGAAAGTACAAGTGAAGGGATGCTGAATGCGCATGGTGGTCCGGCTCGCACTGGAAAAGGAAAGTAAATGGTCATGGACTGTTCATTCAGTTCACAACTGTGGAAGGGAGGAAGAGTTGCATTGCTACTCCAGTTCACTTTAGGAGATGGGGAGGGATGTAGAATCTTATTGTATTTCTTGTAATACGAAGAATACATGATTGTGAGGTAGTGTGTATCTTTTCTGTAGTGTGTATGTGAAATTCACTGAGCATTGAATTTGACCTGTTCAGCTTTGTGTTGCTTTTACTTTTTATATATATATATAAAAAAAATAGTACAGTTTCTACTCTGATAATATTGATGCTTTGCCTTTACTCTCCCGGTTTTCTCCTTGTGAGGGTTTTATATTGGTACAGCTGTGCTTGGTTTACTGTATCTGGTAAGAAGAAACCTTTGTGCTTCAATGGGTTTTGAAGGCTTCTTTTGGCCACTGTCCTCCATCAGCTACCAGGCATTGCTTCTCTGATCACTTCCGTTAGAGTGTTCACCTGTACCTGCCTCTTATTCCCTGATCTCTGATTAACCACATCTAACTAGACCACCTGCACGTCCTGGACATACCCTCATGTTGAACCATATGTAGCTAAGGGGGAATAGGGAAGTTGGGATTTTTTTTAGTATGTCACATGTTGTGATATTGCAGAGTACATCCTACTGCAAAGTAACTGAGATGTAATGTCTTGATCGTATTTATAAAAAAAAAAAAAAACAACAACCTTGTTATGACTTAAGAGGGCAAATAAAAAGAAAGGTGGGTGCCATTGATCTAGGAGAGGGATCTGCCTTAACTTTTTGGTTCCAAAGAGTATATTCTTATGTGTTAACATGCTTTGATCACAGATCCATTTGTCATTTTCTGGTGCTACGCTGGACTTTCTAAAGGACTTGTCTGTGCAGATTCGCACTGAATGAGGCTTCCATCCGATTATACTTTGTTTAGAAGCAGATTGGAAAACCCACAATCTCTACAAGCTTACAATAACATACCATACATGTAGGATTGTTTTTGATCAATACACAAGTGTGTATTTCTTTAAAAAATATATTACTGTGTTTCAAACATCCTGCCCTCACTGCCACCTCGCTCCTCCTCCTGCACTGTTTAAATTACCTCCTTGCTGACTTGATGCTCTCTCAGGTTTCTGTATCTTTCATTGTGGGTGTTCAAGAGGCTGTCCTGCTAGGCTTGACTTTAGGGAGAGGTATCCATTTTTTTTTATTTGGTGACATTCTCTCTCTTCAATCCTCAGGTTGGATCTGTGGAATTGCTCTTTGACGTACCTTGGTCCTGAGTTACAGAATGCCAGTGCTGCAGTTGCCATGTAAGTACATGTGAATAGAAGTAGGGAATTCATAATTCCTTTGTACTACCAAACATGATCCAGGGGAGCTGAATGAAGAGGCCTGAAACAACCTTCTCGATTGGAGGGTAGCACTACCTAACAGATTGTACACAGTGTGAACGAACTGGGGACAGGCCCATCATACCGCAGCATGCAGAGCAAGGGCATGACATGCTTTTAGACCAAAAATGAAGTGGGCATTGCAACCACTGTGCACGTGTCAAAGAAGGAGAGGAGAGGCAATGCACATAGCTTGGGGGAAGAGAAGAGCACTGCAGACCACCACGCACTCAAGGAAGTGTAGACACACATAGTGCCACTACACAGATGCCACAAAAGAGGCACTAGATGAGACACTACATACCATACACATAGACCACCCCACCTCAGTAAAAAAAAAAAAGAGCAGCACTTCATACCACCATGCAAACGTGACAAGGAGAAACACTTCATGCATACATCAAGTACGAAAATGTGAAGGGGTGATATCAACAATCGCATGCACATCAAGAGGGCAGCGAGGGGTGGCTCTGAAAGGCATCATGCATAGGCTGATAATTATGGTAGAAACTGCATATCACCAGGCACAAACTGAAAATCTTCTCACCTTCTTCAAACTATGATGCACCATCTACAGAGAAAGGGAGGATCGCATTGCACACCTCGAACAGACCTAAGCAGAAGAGGCAATGGATTACACCATGGGCAAACAAGTGGAAGAGAAATGTAGCCCAGCATACCACCATGCGTAGTGCAGGGGACATTGTTTGTCACCCTAAACAAACATGGAGGAAGAGGGCAGCACAG
Source organism: Pleurodeles waltl (assembly GCF_031143425.1). Taxonomy (NCBI): domain Eukaryota; kingdom Metazoa; phylum Chordata; class Amphibia; order Caudata; family Salamandridae; genus Pleurodeles; species Pleurodeles waltl. The sequence goes on along the minus strand of NC_090444.1, from coordinate 71,971,960 downwards.
ACATGGAAGATTGGGGATAATTTCCAACATGGATAGTTGGATAGTACTTGAATTAGCCATATGTTTAAACACATTGCCAGATTACAAGCAATTGACCTGAAAAATAGACTGTTGCTTGTCTGTTGTTGTCTGGTGGTGGTGTTAATTGAATTGTGTGTGATTTGTACTGTGGCCGAGTTGCTCCCAACGAGGACGAGCAGAGAGAATCCTCATTTTAATGTTTCTTTTATCCCAGAGACATATCGGGGAACCCCCTCCAGAACGTGTCTACAACTCTCTTCCAGGGATTCACCAGTTTGCAGTACATGTAAGTGATAGATTTAAACACTTCCCTACTTCATTGCTCTAAACCTTGTGTAATATTGTAGGAAGTTGGCTCTGTATGTGCTATTTCAAAGTAAGGAATAGCATGCACAGAGTCCAAGGGTTCCCCTTAGAGGTAAAATAGTGGTAAAAAGAGATAATACTAATGCTCTATTTTGTGGTAGTGTGGTCGAGCAGTAGGCTTATCTAAGGAGTAGTGTTAAGCATTTGTTGTACATACACATAGACAATAAATGAGGTACACACACTCAGAGACAAATCCAGCCAATAGGTTTTGTTATAGAAAAATATATTTTCTTAGTTTATTTTAAGAACCACAGGTTCAAATTTAACATGTAATATCTTGTTTGAAAGGTATTGCAGGTAAGTACATTAGGAACTTTGAATCATTTCAATTGCATGTATACTTTTCAAGTTATTCACAAATAGCTATTTCAAAAGTGGACACTTAGTGCAATTTTCACAGTTCCTGGGGGAGGTAAGTTTTTGTTAGTTTTACCAGGTAAGTAAGACACTTACAGGGTTCACTTCTTGGTCCAAGGTAGCCCACCGTTGGGGGTTCAGAGCAACCCCAAAGTCACCACACCAGCAGCTCAGGGCCGGTCAGGTGCAGAGTTCAAAGTGGTGCCCAAAACGCATAGGCTAGAATGGAGAGAAGGGGGTGCCCCGGTTCCGGTCTGCTTGCAGGTAAGTACCCGCGTCTTCGGAGGGCAGACCAGGGGGGTTTTGTAGGGCACCGGGGGGGACACAAGCCCACACAGATATTTCACCCTCAGCAGCGCGGGGGCGGCCGGGTGCAGTGTAGAAACAAGCGTCGGGTTTTCAATGTTAGTCTATGAGAGATCAAGGGATCTCTTTAGCGCTGCAGGCAGGCAAGGGGGGGCTTCCTCGGGGAAACCTCCACTTGGGCAAGGGAGAGGGACTCCTGGGGGTCACTTCTGCAGTGAAAGTCCGGTCCTTCAGGTCCTGGGGGCTGCGGGTGCAGGGTCTTTTCCAGGCGTCGGGACTTAGACTTCAGAGAGTCGCGGTCAGGGGAAGCCTCGGGATTCCCTCTGCAGGCGGCGCTGTGGGGGCTCAGGGGGGACAGGTTTTGGTACTCACAGTCGTAGAGTAGTCCGGGGGTCCTCCCTGAGGTGTTGGTTCTCCACCAGCCGAGTCGGGTTCGCCGGGTGCAGTGTTGCAAGTCTCACGCTTCTTGCGGGGAGTTGCAGGGTTCTTTAAAGCTGCTTCTTGAAACAAAGTTGCAGTCTTTTTGGAGCAGGTCCGCTGTCCTCGGGAGTTTCTTGTCGTCGTCGAAGCAGGGCAGTCCTCAGAGGATTCAGAGGTCGCTGGTCCCTTTGGAAGGCGTCGCTGGAGCAGAGTTCTTTGGAAGGCAGGAGACAGGCCGGTGAGTTTCTGGAGCCAAGGCAGTTGTTGTCTTCTGGTCTTCCTCTGCAGGGGTTTTCAGCGGGGCAGTCCTTCTTGTTGTTTGCAGGAATCTAATTTTCTGATGGATACAACTACCTGTGGATTCCTCACCTCATGAATACTCCCATGGCGCCAGCATTCGACGGAAATCTTCTTACTAGTCTCTGCACGTCGACGAGGACGTCACTGTCGCCCACGCGACGCCGTCTGACGTCATACAGGCAATAAGAGGTCCTCGACGACGTGCGGACGTCAGTTCCCTTTTTTCCGTGCATTCGAAACGGTTATCTTCGAGGGAGCAACTGTTACTCTTGCGGTTACAGTGTATATCTTGCTGCGTAGTCTTTCGCTGTGGAAATAATGTCGCAGAGAAAGTCTGGATTTAAGCCTTGTCGTGAGTGTGGAGGCAAGATGTCGGTGACGGATCCTCATTCCGATTGCCTTTGGTGTTTGAGCTCCGACCACGACGTCTCGACTTGTGATTCATGTCAGCACATGAATCCAAAGGCTCTTAAAGAACGTGAGGCGAAGCTGTTTATGGCCAAGTCAAAGGAGAAGCATCACAAGAAGTCTTCTCCAAGACATCGGCGTCATCGAGACTCCCGGCGCCGTAGAGAATCTCGGCGTCATTCAAGGGAGGCTCGTTCCAGGTCTCCGGATCGGCGCCGAAGAACATGGGAGGTCAGCCCCACGGTTACGCCGCATCCTTCGACGCCGTTGCCTTCTCCGGCGTCTCCAACTTCACCTGGACAGGCGTCGGTGATTGAGGTGTTGGAGCCTCAAGTGTTTTCTCCGGCGCAGACGCCGAGGCCGGCGTCGGGGTCGCCTCCGAGACAGGCACCCCAGTATCCGGCTTTTCCCACCCCTGGAGCCGATAGTTCCGCATTCTTGAATGCGATGTATGCCATCTTCCAACAGATGGCTCCAGGGGGTGCTCCGGCTGGGCCTTTGGCCTTTTCTTTGGGTGATCCTGCGCCTCTTCGGCCGGCACCCTTTATGCCCTTTCTCCCGTTTGGGAACGTGGGCTCGGCGCCAGTGTCGGCGCCGGTGGCCGCTCCGGTGGCTTCGGAAGGATTGGCCCCAGGGATTTCCATCCCGTCGACGTCGAGATTTCGGCCTGTGACTCCGGTGGGTCCATCCGTTTCAACTGCTCTTCAGTCGGCGCCGAAGTTACCTGTGGCGCCGGATGCGGCGTCGGTGGCTTCGGAAGATCGGCGCCGATCTCCGACTTCGGCGGAGGCATTGTCGACTCCGCGGATTGAGCAACGACTGCATTCAAGGAGACGTGCTCTCTGGGTACTAGAAGAGCAGGAGTACCAACGAGCCCTAGAGGAAGGAGAGCTAGAGGACTCGGGTGATGGGCTGCGTGGACTGGAGTCGGCCAGTGGGCTGGACACTTCCCCTGAGTGGGACCTTTCGTCCCCGGGGGAATATACTGAGGAGGCTGCTTCCTTTCATGCAGTGGTACGGAAGGCAGCTAGTTTTTTGGACCTGCCTTTGCCGGTGGTGGAGGCGAAACAAAACCTTTTGACAGAGGTGTTACATCCGGCCTCAGCCGCGGCGGAGCCTCTGTTACCTTTTAATGACGCTCTGCTGGATCCGGTTTTAGAGGTGTGGAAGAGGCCGGCATCTTCCCCAGCAGTTCACAGAGCCGCGGCCAGGAGGTATCGGGCGGCTCCAACTGACCCTGGTTTTCTGTCCAGGCACCCTACGCCGGAGAGCTTGGTGGTGCAGGCCTCCTGTTCGTCCAAGTCAGCGCCTGGTTCTTTTCCGACAGTGCCTGGGGACAGAGATTCAAAGAAGCTAGAGGCGCAGTCGAAGAAGATTTTTTCGTCCTGCAGTCTGGCGTTAAAAGCCACCAATGCAACCTGTATCCTGGGGAGGTATATTCATGCTCTGATGGATGACATCTCCTCTTCGTTTACAGAGCTTCCCCAGGGTCTTTTGGATCTTGTCTCAAATGCCCAGGCTGCTGCGACCCAAATTATCCAGACGGGACTGGATACCACCGACTCGGTAGCCAGAGCAATGGGCACAACTGTGGTGGCAAGGAGACAGGCCTGGCTCCGTAACTCGGGCTTTTCGGCAGATGTACAGTCCACATTGTTGGATCTCCCGTTTGATGGGGACAAACTGTTTGGGGCTAAGGCTGATTCGGCCTTGGAACGTTTTAAGGAAAGCAGGGCCACGGCTAAGTCGTTAGGGCTCCAAGCTCCTTCTTCCACAGCCTCTTCCAGATTTTTCAGGAGGTTTCGTGGATTTGGGCGTGGCTCTTCCTCCTCTTCCTTTCGGGGAAGATATCAGCAACCTGCCTCTTCCCATCCCTATAGATCTTTTAGGGGGAGAGGTAGGGTCCGCACCAGAGGAGCCTCTCAGCAGCACTCTGCCTCTTCCTCATCCTCTGGCGGGGTGCAGCAGGGGAAGCAGCCTTAGGCTTCCACCATTTCCAACTCACGCCTCTCCTGTAGGGGGAAGATTACAGCATTTTCTCACCAAATGGGAGACTGTTACGTCGGATAATTGGGTTCTCAGTGTTGTGGGAAAAGGCTACACCCTTCCTTTTCGGGAGTTTCCGCCCCTCATCCCGCCCCGCCCTTCGTATTGTTCACAAGAACACCTCCTGTTGCTAGAACAGGAGGTAGAAGTCCTCCTTTTAAAGGGCGCGGTGGAGTTGGTCCCGGAGCAGGAAAGGGGTCAAGGAGTTTACTCAAGGTATTTCCTGATTCCCAAGAAGGATGGTCGTTTGAGACCAATTCTGGACCTGAGGATCTTGAATTGGTTCCTCAAGCAGGAAAAGTTCAAGATGCTGACCCTAGCACAGGTGCTTTTGGCGTTGAACATGGAAGACTGGATGGTGTCTGTCGACTTACAGGATGCTTACTTTCATATCCCGATACTCAAGTCACACAGGAAGTATCTCCGGTTTGTGGTGGGATCGCAACACTATCAGTTTGCGGTCCTTCCGTTTGGTCTTACTTCAGCACCTCGAGTCTTCACGAAGGTGATGTCGGTGGTTGCGGCAGAGCTCAGAAGGAAGGGGATAGCAGTATTCCCTTACTTGGACGACTGGTTGATCAAAGCCAAGTCCCCGGAGCTTGTGTTGCGTCATCTGCAGTCAACAACCCAGTTGTTGTTCGACCTGGGTTTTTCGGTGAACGAGCCCAAATCTCACCTAGAGCCCTCTCAGCGCCTCCTGTTCATAGGGGCAGTACTGGATACAACATTGGGTCGGGCCTTTCCTCCGCCTCAGCGGATTCAAGATATTCAGGATTTGGTTCCAATGTTTCGAAATGGAGCGGTAGTTCCAGTCCTCAAGGTCCTTCGTCTGCTCGGTCTTTTTGCCTCCTGCATTCTGTTGGTCACGCATGCTCGCTGGCACATGAGGGCTCTTCAGTGGTGCCTCCGAAGGCAGTGGTCTCAACACAGAGGGGATCTAGAGGGTACTGTCAAGATCTCCAGAGATGCTGCTGTGGATTTGAAGTGGTGGATTGTAAGCAACAATCTTTCGCAAGGAAATCCGTTCCAGCAGTCGCCACCAGTGGCCACAGTCATAACGGATGCTTCCACTCTAGGGTGGGGAGCTCATCTGGGGGATCTGGAGATCAAAGGTCTTTGGTCTCCAGAGGAACAGATTTTTCACATCAATCTGTTAGAATTACGGGCTGTACGTCTGGCTCTCAAGGCCTTCCTCCCTTCCCTTCGTGGTCAGTCGGTACAGGTCCTAACGGACAATACTACCACGATGTGGTACATAAACAAGCAGGGAGGAGTGGGGTCGTACCTTCTCTGCAGAGAAGCTCTTCGACTATGGTCCTGGGCAAAGGACCATCGGATTTGCTTGATAGCAAACCATCTGGCCGGAGTTTTGAACGTGCGTGCGGACAGTCTCAGTCGCCACTTCTCGGCAGACCACGAGTGGCGTCTCCATCCAGATCAAGTCCGTTTAATCTTCCAGAGGTGGGGGTTTCCTCGGGTAGATCTGTTCGCCACTCGAGAGAACGCGCATTGTCCGTTGTTCTGCAGCCTTCAGTATCCGATGCAGGAAGCGTTGGGGGACACGTTTCAAATGACCTGGTGCGGCCAGTTGCTTTACGCGTTTCCTCCCATACCCTTGATTCCTCGAGTATTGAGGAAGATTCGCCAAGACCGGGCTCTAGTAATCTTAATAGCTCCGGATTGGCCAAGGAGGGTGTGGTACTCCGACCTTCTCCAACTCTCAATGTGCCCGCCGCTCCGTCTCCCTTTCAGGGCAGACCTCCTCTCGCAGTCGCAGGGGCAGGTTCTACACCCCAACCTCCAGAGTCTGCACCTACATGCCTGGAGATTGAACGGGGCAACCTGAGTTCCTTCTCTCTCCCGCCTGAGGTAGTGGATGTTATATTAGCGGCCAGGCGACACTCCACTAAATCTATCTACGCTAATAGGTGGTCTAAATTTGTTGCGTGGTGTGGAGAGAGGCAGATTGATCCTTTGCATGCTCATCTATCGGACGTTTTGTCTTTTGCTCTATCTCTGGCGCAGAAAGGTTGTGCAGTGGCTACCATTAAAGGTTATTTATCGGCCTTGTCAGCCTTCTTATGTCTTCCAGACCAACCATCTTTATTTAAATCCCCTATTGTTATCAGATTCTTGAAAGGTCTTCTAAATCAATATCCTCCAAAGCCATTCGTTATGCCGCAATGGGATTTGTCCTTAGTCCTGACTTTCCTTATGGGGTCCCCTTTTGAACCTATGCATTCTTGCCCCTTGAGGTATTTGGTTTTAAAAACAGTCTTCCTGATAGCTATAACATCAGCAAGGAGAGTGAGTGAGTTGCAGGCCTTATCAGTAAAACCCCCTTATACAACTTTTTATGGGGATAAGGTGGTGTTGAGGACCAAGGCTGCTTTCCTCCCGAAGGTTGTTTCACCCTTCCATTTGGCTCAGGCAATTACTTTGTCCACGTTCTATCCTCCGCCTCATCCTTCCAAAGAGGAAGAAAGACTGCACCGTCTAGACCCAAAGAGAGCGTTGAGCTTCTTTATCGATAGAACAAATGATTTCAGGCTGGAGGATCAGCTGTTTATTGGATATGTGGGCAAGAGGAGAGGAAAGGCAGTCCACAAGAGAACACTATCCAGGTGGGTTGTTCTTTGCATTAAAATCTGTTACTCTTTGGCAAAGAAGGATCCTCCTGAGGGCATTAGAGCTCATTCCACCAGAGCTAAGTCGGCCACTTCGGCCTTGGCCAGAGGTGTTCCTGTGGTCGACATCTGCAAGGCCGCAACTTGGTCGTCCCTTCACACTTTTGCAAAACATTACTGTTTGGATTCTGAGGTTAGAAGGGACGGCCATTTTGCACGGTCAGTGCTGCAGGATTTCTTGGTTTGACCATTTAGGCACCCACCGCCGGGCGTGGTACTGCTTTGGGACTCTATTCATGAGGTGAGGAATCCACAGGTAGTTGTATCCATCAGAAGAACGAGTTACTTACCTTCGGTAACGACTTTTCTGGTGGATACATTAGCTACCTGTGGATTCCTCACGGTCCCACCCGCCTCCCCGTTGCCTTTCTGGTCTTACCAAGTAATCCTTGAGTGCGCTCCTCTTGGTCTTTGAGGGTGCAATAGATGTATATATAATATATTTATATATATATATATGTATATATCTTTGTGTATATACTTGGTGTGTGTGTATATATATTTTAAAAGAGAGAGTTTTATATATATATATATGTACATAAAAAGATTTACAGTTATTCATACAATGTGGTGTATTTTTACAATATAATGGATGTTGCCTTGCTCTTTCATTGCATTGCCTGGTTGTTCTCATGCACGTAAAAAATGATTGGTACTGACGTTGTCCGCACGTCGTCGAGGACCTCTTATTGCCTGTATGACGTCAGACGGCGTCGCGTGGGCGACAGTGACGTCCTCGTCGACGTGCAGAGACTAGTAAGAAGATTTCCGTCGAATGCTGGCGCCATGGGAGTATTCATGAGGTGAGGAATCCACAGGTAGCTAATGTATCCACCAGAAAAGTCGTTACCGAAGGTAAGTAACTCGTTCTTCTAGGGTTCAGGGTAGCCCTTAAATACTAAATTTAAGGGCGTGTTTAGGTCTGGGGGGGTTAGTAGCCAATGGCTACTAGCCCTGAGGGTGGGTACACCCTCTTTGTGCCTCCTCCCATGGGGAGGGGGTCACAATCCTAACCCTATTGGGGGAATCCTCCATCTGCAAGATGGAGGATTTCTAAAAGTCAGAGTCACCTCAGCTCAGGACACCTTAGGGGCTGTCCTGACTGGCCAGTGACTCCTCCTTGTTGCTTTCTTTGTTCCCTCCAGCCTTGCCGCCAAAAGTGGGGGCCGTGGCCGGAGGGGGCGGGCAACTCCACTAAGCTGGAGTGCCCTGCTGGGCTGTGACAAAGGGGTGAGCCTTTGAGGCTCACCGCCAGGTGTTACAGCTCCTGCCTGGGGGAGGTGTTAGCATCTCCACCCAGTGCAGGCTTTGTTACTGGCCTCAGAGTGACAAAGGCACTCTCCCCATGGGGCCAGCAACATGTCTCTAGTGTGGCAGGCTGCTGGAACTAGTCAGCCTACACAGACAGTCGGTTAAGTTTCAGGGGGCACCTCTAAGGTGCCCTCTGGGGTGTATTTTGCAATAAAATGTACACTGGCATCAGTGTGCATTTATTGTGCTGAGAAGTTTGATACCAAACTTCCCAGTTTTCAGTGTAGCCATTATGGTGCTGTGGAGTTCGTGTTTGACAAACTCCCAGACCATATACTCTTATGGCTACCCTGCACTTACAATGTCTAAGGTTTTGTTTAGACACTGTAGGGGTACCATGCTCATGCACTGGTACCCTCACCTATGGTATAGTGCACCCTGCCTTAGGGCTGCAAGGCCTGCTAGAGGGGTGACTGACCTATACTTGCATAGGCAGTGAGAGGCTGGCATGGCACCCTGAGGGGAGTGCCATGTCGACTTACTCGTTTTGTTCTCACTAGCACACACAAGCTGGCAAGCAGTGTGTCTGTGCTGAGTGAGGGGTCTCCAGGGTGGCATAATACATGCTGCAGCCCTTAGAGACCTTCCTTGGCATCAGGGCCCTTGGCACTAGAAGTACCAGTTACAAGGGACTTATCTGGATGCCAGGGTCTGCCAATTGTGGATACAAAAGTACAGGTTAGGGAAAGAACACTGGTGCTGGGGCCTGGTTAGCAGGCCTCAGCACACTTTCAATTGTAAACATAGCATCAGCAAAGGCAAAAAGTCAGGGGGCAACCATGCCAAGGAGGCATTTCCTTACACAACCCCCCCCCCCAAACGAAAGAGGATGAGACTAACCTTTCCCAAGAGAGTCTTCATTTTCTAAGTGGAAGAACCTGGAAAGGCCATCTGCATTGGCATGGGCAGTCCCAGGTCTGTGTTCCACTATAAAGTCCATTCCCTGTAGGGAGATGGACCACCTCAACAGTTTAGGATTTTCACCTTTCATTTGCATCAGCCATTTGAGAGGTCTGTGGTCAGTTTGAACTAGGAAGTGAGTCCCAAAGAGGTATGGTCTCAGCTTCTTCAGGGACCAAACCACAGCAAAGGCCTCCCTCTCAATGGCACTCCAACGCTGCTCCCTGGGGAGTAACCTCCTGCTAATGAAAGCAACAGGCTGGTCAAGGCCATCATCATTTGTTTGGGACAAAACTGCCCCTATCCCATGTTCAGAGGCATCTGTCTGCACAATGAACTGCTTAGAATAATCTGGAGCTTTTAGAACTGGTGCTGAGCACATTGCTTGTTTCAGGGTGTCAAAGGCCTGTTGGCATTCCACAGTCCAGTTCACTTTCTTGGGCATTTTCTTGGAGGTGAGTTCAGTGAGGGCTGTCACAATGGATCCATATCCCTTCACAAACCTCCTGTAATACCCAGTCAAGCCAAGGAATGCCCTGACTTGAGTCTGGGTTTTTGGAGCTACCCAGTCCAGAATAGTCTGGATCATGGGTTGGAGTGGCTGAACTTGGCCTCCACCTACAAGGTGGCCCAAGTAAACCACAGTTCCCTGCCCTATCTGGCATTTGGATGCCTTGATAGAGAGGCCTGCAGATTGCAGAGCCTTCAAAACCTTCTTCAGGTGGACCAGGTGATCCTGCCAGGTGGAGCTAAAGACAGCAATATCATCAAGATAAGCTGTGCTAAAGGACTCCAAACCAGCAAGGACTTGATTCACCAACCTTTGGAAGGTGGCAGGGGCATTCTTTAAACCAAAGGGCATAACAGTAAACTGATAATGCCCATCAGGTGTGGAGAATGCTGTTTTCTCTTTTGCTCCAGGTGCCATTTTTATTTGCCAGTACCCTGCTGTCAAGTCAAAGGTACTTAAGAATTTGGCAGCACCTAATTTATCTATGAGCTCATCAGCTCTAGGAATTGGATGAGCATCTGTCTTGGTGACAGAATTGAGCCCTCTGTAGTCCACACAAAACCTCATCTCTTTTTTTCCATCTTTGGTGTGAGGTTTGGGGACTAAGACCACTGGGCTAGCCCAGGGGCTGTCAGAGCGCTCAATTACTCCCAATTCCAGCATCTTGTGGACTTCCACCTTAATGCTTTCCTTAACATGGTCAGACTGTCTAAAGATTTTGTTTTTGACAGGCATGCTGTCTCCTGTGTCCACATCATGGGTACACAGGTGTGTCTGACCAGGGGTTAGGGAGAAGAGTTCAGGAAACTGTTGTAGGACTCTCCTACAATCAGCTTGCTGTTGGCCAGAGAGGGTGTCTGAGTAGATCACTCCATCTACTGAGCCATCTTTTGGGTCTGATGACAGAAGATCAGGGAGAGGTTCACTCTCTGCCTCCTGATCCTCATCTGTTACCATCAACAGATTCACATCAGCCCTGTCATGGAAGAGCTTAAGGCGGTTCACATGGATCACCCTCTTGGGGCTCCTGCTTGTGCCCAGGTCCACCAGGTAGGTGACCTGACTCTTCCTTTCTAGCACTGGGTAAGGGCCACTCCATTTGTCCTGGAGTGCCCTGGGAGCCACAGGCTCCAGAACCCAGACTTTCTGCCCTGGTTGGAACTCAACCAGTGCAGCCTTTTGGTCATACCAAAACTTCTGGAGCTGTTGGCTGGCCTCAAGGTTTTTGTTTGCCTTTTCCATGTACTCTGCCATTCTAGAGCGAAGGCCAAGTACATAGTCCACTATGTCTTGTTTAGGCTCATGAAGAGGTCTCTCCCAGCCTTCTTTAACAAGAGCAAGTGGTCCCCTTACAGGGTGACCAAACAGAAGTTCAAAGGGTGAGAATCCTACTCCCTTCTGTGGCACCTCTCTGTAAGCAAAAAGCAGACATGGCAAGAGGACATCCCATCTCCTTTTGAGTTTTTCTGGGAGCCCCATGATCATGCCTTTTAATGTCTTGTTGAATCTCTCAACTAAGCCATTAGTTTGTGGATGGTATGGTGTAGTGAATTTGTAAGTCACTCCACACTCATTCCACATGTGTTTTAGGTATGCTGACATAAAGTTGGTACCTCTGTCAGACACCACCTCCTTAGGGAAACACACTCTGGTAAAGATACCAATGAGGGCCTTGGCTACTGCAGGGGCAGTAATCGACCTAAGGGGAATAGCTTCAGGATACCTAGTAGCATGATCCACTACTACTAGGATGTACATATTTCCTGAGGCTGTGGGAGGTTCCAGTGGACCAACTATGTCCACACCCACTCTTTCAAAGGGGACCCCCACCACTGGAAGTGGAATGAGGGGGGCCTTTGGGTGCCCACCTGTCTTACCACTGGATTGACAGGTGGGGCAGGAGAGGCAAAACTCCTTAACCTTCTGGGACATATTGGGCCAGTAGAAGTGGTTGACTAACCTCTCCCACGTCTTGGTTTGTCCCAAATGCCCAGCAAGGGGAATATCATGGGCTAAGGTCAGAATAAACTCTCTGAACGACTGAGGCACTACCACTCTCCTAGTGGCACCAGGTTTGGGGTCTCTGGCCTCAGTGTACAGGAGTCCATCTTCCCAATAGACCCTATGTGTTCCATTTTTCTTGCCCTTGGACTCTTCAGCAGCTTGCTGCCTAAGGCCTTCAAGAGAGGGACAGGTTTCTTGTCCCTTACACAGCTCTTCCCTTGAGGGTCCCCCTGGGCCCAAGAGCTCAACCTGATAAGGCTCAAGCTCCAAAGGCTCAGTTCCCTCAGAGGGCAGAACTTCTTCCTGAGAAGAGAGGTTCTCTTTTTCTGACTGTGTTGCAGTTGGTTTCCCAACTGACTTTCCTTTTCTCTTGGTAGGCTGGGCCATTCTTCCAGACTCCAGCTCTACTTTTTCACCCTGTGCCTTGCATTGTGCTCTTGTTTTTACACACACCAGTTCAGGGATACCCAGCATGGCTGCATGGGTTTTTAGTTCTACCTCAGCCCATGCTGAGGACTCCAGGTCATTTCCAAGCAGACAGTCCACTGGGATATTTGAGGAGACCACCACCTGTTTCAGGCCATTGACCCCTCCCCATTCTAAAGTTACCATTGCCATGGGATGTGCTTTAGTTTGATTGTCAGCATTGGTGACTGTGTAAGTTTTTCCAGTCAGGTATTGGCCAGGGGAAACCAGTTTCTCTGTCACCATGGTGACACTGGCACCTGTATCCCTCAGGCCCTCTACACTTGTCCCATTAATAAAGAGCTGCTGCCTGTATTTTTGCATGTTAGGCGGCCAGGCAGCTAGTGTGGCTAAATCCACCCCACCCTCAGAGACTAGAGTAGCTTCAGTGTGGACCCTGATTTGCTCTGGGCACACTGTTGATCCCACTTTGAGACTAGCCATTCCAGTGTTACCTGGATTGGAGTTTGGAGTGGAACTTTTCTTGGGACAGGCCTTGTCTCCAGTTTGGTGTCCAGACTGACTACAGTTTCGACACCAGGCCTTTTTGGGATCAAAGTTTTTACCCTTGTACCCAGGATTGTTTTGTGAAGAGGCTCTGGGGCCACCCGCCTGTGCAGGTTTTTGGGGGCCTGTAGAAGACTCTTTACTATTTTTAGTTTTGGCTGTCTCACCACCTTTCCCCTGGGGAGGTTTTGTGACCCCTTTCTTTTGGTCACCCCCTGTGGAAGTTTTGGACACCCTAGTCTTGACCCAATGGTCCGCCTTCTTTCCCAATTCTTGGGGAGAAATTGGTCCTAGGTCTACCAGATGCTGATGCAGTTTATCATTGAAACAATTACTTAACAGGTGTTCTTTCACAAATAAATTGTACAGCCCATCATAATTACTTACACCACTGCCTTGAATCCAACCATCTAGTGTTTTTACTGAGTAGTCTACAAAGTCAACCCAGGTCTGGCTCGAGGATTTTTGAGCCCCCCTGAATCTAATCCTATACTCCTCAGTGGAGAATCCAAAGCCCTCAATCAGGGTACCCTTCATGAGGTCATAAGATTCTGTATCTTTTCCAGAGAGAGTGAGGAGTCTATCCCTACACTTTCCTGTGAACATTTCCCAAAGGAGAGCACCCCAGTGAGATCTGTTCACTTTTCTGGTTACACAAGCCCTCTCAAAAGCTGTGAACCATTTGGTGATGTCATCACCATCTTCATATTTAGTTACAATCCCTTTAGGGATTTTCAACATGTCAGGAGAATCTCTGACCCTATTTATGTTGCTGCCACCATTGATGGGTCCTAGGCCCATCTCTTGTCTTTCCCTCTCTATGGCTAGGATCTGTCTTTCCAAAGCCAATCTTTTGGCCATCCTGGCTAACTGGATGTCCTCTTCACTGGGGTTATCCTCAGTGATTTCAGAGTTGCTGGTCCCTCCTGTGAGGGAGCCAGTATCTCTGACTAGTATTTTTGGAGTCAGGGCTTGAGAGGCCCTGTCCTCCCTAGATAGGACTGGTAGGGGGGAATCTTCCTCCAATTCACTATCCTCTTCCTCTGAGTTGCCACCCTCAGAGGGGTTGGCCTTTTCAAACTCTGCCAAAAGCTCCTGGAGCTGTATTTTGGTAGGTTTGGGGCCTATTGTTATTTTCTTTAGTTTACAGAGTGACCTTAGCTCTCTCATCTGTAGATGGAGGTAAGGTGTGGTGTCGAGTTCCACCACAGTCGCATCTGTGCTAGACATTTTGCTTCTAAAAGTTGGAATACTTTTTAAGAATCTAAAACTGGTTCTAGAATCTAATTTCAAACTTTTACAAACTTTTAAACTCTAAAAGAAATGCTAAACAGGATCTAACACAAGGCCCTAGCAGGTCTTTTAAGAATTTAGAAAACTTTTCAAATTGCAAAAATCTATTTCTAATGACAATTTTGGAATTTGTCGTGTGATCAGGTATTGGCTGAGTAGTCCAGCAAATGCAAAGTCTTGTACCCCACCGCTGATCCACCAATGTAGGAAGTTGGCTCTGTATGTGCTATTTCAAAGTAAGGAATAGCATGCACAGAGTCCAAGGGTTCCCCTTAGAGGTAAAATAGTGGTAAAAAGAGATAATACTAATGCTCTATTTTGTGGTAGTGTGGTCGAGCAGTAGGCTTATCCAAGGAGTAGTGTTAAGCATTTGTTGTACATACACATAAACAATAAATGAGGTACACACACTCCGAGACAAATCCAGCCAATAGGTTTTGTTATAGAAAAATATCTTTTCTTAGTTTATTTTAAGAACCACAGGTTCAAATTTAACATGTAATATCTTGTTTGAAAGGTATTGCAGGTAAGTACATTAGGAACTTTGAATCATTTCAATTGCATGTATACTTTTCAAGTTATTCACAAATAGCTATTTCAAAAGTGGACACTTAGTGCAATTTTCACAGTTCCTGGGGGAGGTAAGTTTTTGTTAGTTTTACCAGGTAAGTAAGACACTTACAGGGTTCACTTCTTGGTCCAAGGTAGCCCACCGTTGGGGGTTCAGAGCAACCCCAAAGTCACCACACCAGCAGCTCAGGGCCGGTCAGGTGCAGAGTTCAAAGTGGTGCCCAAAACGCATAGGCTAGAATGGAGAGAAGGGGGTGCCCCGGTTCCGGTCTGCTTGCAGGTAAGTACCCGCGTCTTCGGAGGGCAGACCAGGGGGGTTTTGTAGGGCACCGGGGGGGGACACAAGCCCACACAGAAATTTCACCCTCAGCAGCGCGGGGGCGGCCGGGTGCAGTGTAGAAACAAGCGTCGTGTTTTCAATGTTAGTCTATGAGAGATCAAGGGATCTCTTTAGCGCTGCAGGCAGGCAAGGGGGGGCTTCCTCGGGGAAACCTCCACTTGGGCAAGGGAGAGGGACTCCTGGGGGTCACTTCTGCAGTGAAAGTCCGGTCCTTCAGGTCCTGGGGGCTGCGGGTGCAGGGTCTTTTCCAGGCGTCGGGACTTAGACTTCAGAGAGTCGCGGTCAGGGGAAGCCTCGGGATTCCCTCTGCAGGCGGCGCTGTGGGGGCTCAGGGGGGACAGGTTTTGGTACTCACAGTCGTAGAGTAGTCCGGGGGGCCTCCCTGAGGTGTTGGTTCTCCACCAGCCGAGTCGGGGTCGCCGGGTGCAGTGTTGCAAGTCTCACGCTTCTTGCGGGGAGTTGCAGGGTTCTTTAAAGCTGCTTCTTGAAACAAAGTTGCAGTCTTTTTGGAGCAGGTCCGCTGTCCTCGGGAGTTTCTTGTCGTCGTCGAAGCAGGGCAGTCCTCAGAGGATTCAGAGGTCGCTGGTCCCTTTGGAAGGCGTCGCTGGAGCAGAGTTCTTTGGAAGGCAGGAGACAGGCCGGTGAGTTTCTGGAGCCAAGGCAGTTGTTGTCTTCTGGTCTTCCTCTGCAGGGGTTTTCAGCGGGGCAGTCCTTCTTGTTGTTTGCAGGAATCTAATTTTCTAGGGTTCAGGGTAGCCCTTAAATACTAAATTTAAGGGCGTGTTTAGGTCTGGGGGGTTAGTAGCCAATGGCTACTAGCCCTGAGGGTGGGTACACCCTCTTTGTGCCTCCTCCCATGGGGAGGGGGTCACAATCCTAACCCTATTGGGGGAATCCTCCATCTGCAAGATGGAGGATTTCTAAAAGTTAGAGTCACCTCAGCTCAGGACACCTTAGGGGCTGTCCTGACTGGCCAGTGACTCCTCCTTGTTGCTTTCTTTGTTCCCTCCAGCCTTGCCGCCAAAAGTGGGGGCCGTGGCCGGAGGGGGCGGGCAACTCCACTAAGCTGGAGTGCCCTGCTGGGCTGTGACAAAGGGGTGAGCCTTTGAGGCTCACCGCCAGGTGTTACAGCTCCTGCCTGGGGGAGGTGTTAGCATCTCCACCCAGTGCAGGATTTGTTACTGGCCTCAGAGTGACAAAGGCACTCTCCCCATGGGGCCAGCAACATGTCTCTAGTGTGGCAGGCTGCTGGAACTAGTCAGCCTACACAGACAGTCGGTTAAGTTTCAGGGGGCACCTCTAAGGTGCCCTCTGGGGTGTATTTTGCAATAAAATGTACACTGGCATCAGTGTGCATTTATTGTGCTGAGAAGTTTGATACCAAACTTCCCAGTTTTCAGTGTAGCCATTATGGTGCTGTGGAGTTCGTGTTTGACAAACTCCCAGACCATATACTCTTATGTCTACCCTGCACTTACAATGTCTAAGGTTTTGTTTAGACACTGTAGGGGTACCATGCTCATGCACTGGTACCCTCACCTATGGTATAGTGCACCCTGCCTTAGGGCTGCAAGGCCTGCTAGAGGGGTGACTGACCTATACTTGCATAGGCAGTGAGAGGCTGGCATGGCACCCTGAGGGGAGTGCCATGTCGACTTACTCGTTTTGTTCTCACTAGCACACACAAGCTGGCAAGCAGTGTGTCTGTGCTGAGTGAGGGGTCTCCAGGGTGGCATAATACATGCTGCAGCCCTTAGAGACCTTCCTTGGCATCAGGGCCCTTGGCACTAGAAGTACCAGTTACAAGGGACTTATCTGGATGCCAGGGTCTGCCAATTGTGGATACAAAAGTACAGGTTAGGGAAAGAACACTGGTGCTGGGGCCTGGTTAGCAGGCCTCAGCACACTTTCAATTGTAAACATAGCATCAGCAAAGGCAAAAAGTCAGGGGGCAACCATGCCAATGAGGCATTTCCTTACAAATATGTTTTAAATATAAAATCAGTAATGCTCAGGTGTTTTAAAATATGAACTTATGAATCGGACCAAATTTTCGTAAATTATATAGAGCCTGGAATCTGTCAGAGTATCTTCGGTCACACTTCCTGATTACTGAGGTGAAGTGTTCCACGCGGTCCTTATAAAATAGGTCAAGGTTTACAAAGCAGTTCTTATTCTCAGGGTGTTCAAGTTGCAACTCCGCATTGCAGACATTTATGACTGTTTACCTGTAAATACAATAGGATTTTGGAAAGCTATGCACTTAGTGTTTTTTGACTGTCACCGCCTCAAGCTCCTTCCAAAACCTATGCATGCCATGGAATATATGCTCCTCTTTCACTGAGATAGTATGGCTGTGATCCCAGCTAATCTTCAACTGGCCAAGTCATTTTCTTCAGTGTTTTCTAAAGTAACATATGTGCAATTATAAACTTCTGTCAATGGTTGGGGCAGGGTGAGGGGGCATGGTCAGCACCCAAGCCAGATGTTTGCATGATCAGACAGCTTTGTAACCCTTGAGGAAAGTGTATAAATAAACCAAATACACAAAATGGGGAAACGAGAGTATAACTTTGCCAACTGTCCAAGGAAAAACCTCTGCCTTATCTCTGAAGCTACAGAGACCACCACAACATTGGTCTGACAGAACGTAATGAATGAGCCACCAAGACCACTCCAACATAAAATGGTGCCAATGTAGAAGGGCAGAAAGAGAGACCAGAATAACCAGCTGATCCTCCAACACCTGACCCTGAGGAACTACCTACAAGAACCACTCAATCGTGGTTCCTGCACCCTATCCAACTGCGCAGTTCCATGGTCCAGACCTCACAAAATGGCACAAATCCAGTGGATCTTTAAAACAGTCCTACAGACCTTCTTGGAATGGCAATTCAATTGAGGTTACACTGCCAATCGTGTCTCGCTTTTCATGCACAAACACTAAAAAGATGCAGTATACAAACGATGATGATTAAAAAAAAATAATAATATGTATTCCTTTTCAAATGACTACATCAACTACAATTCTAATTTGGAACCCAATGCATCTTTCCCTTTAACCCCTTGGTCGCAAAGGACATAATGGTTACATTTGGTGGCACAGCGCTGAGGTGCAATGGATGTAACCATTACATCCTGGGACCGGCCTATGAGGAGAGCGCTAGTGGGCAAACCCACTAGGCACCAGGGGATTTTTTTTTTTTTTTTCTTTTTTTTTTTTAAACTAATGGGGAGCGACCCCTTAGGCAAGGGTCTCTCCCTTGGGGGGCAATTTTATTTTAGGCCATTGCTGCCTATTTCTATTAGGCTGATCTGCCCCCAGGGGTGTGGGGGGGAGGAAACCACTTACGCACCATGGATTGGGGGAGGGTGTAGGAGGTTGGCTCTGTATGTGCTATTTCAAAGTAAGGAATAGCATGCACAGAGTCCAAGGGTTCCCCTTAGAGGTAAAATAGTGGTAAAAATAGATAATACTAATGCTCTATTTTGTGGTAGTGTGGTCGAGCAGTAGGCTTATCCAAGGAGTAGTGTTAAGCATTTGTTGTACATACACATAGACAATAAATGAGGTACACACACTCAGAGACAAATCCAGCCAATAGGTTTTTATATAGAAAAATATCTTTTCTTAGTTTATTTTAAGAACCATAGGTTCAAATTCTACATGTAATATCTCATTCGAAAGGTATTGCAGGTAAGTACTTTAGGAACTTCAAATCATCAAAATTGCATGTATACTTTTCAAGTTATTGACAAATAGCTGTTTTAAAAGTGGACACTTAGTGCAATTTTCACAGTTCCTGGGGGAGGTAAGTTTTTGTTAGTTTTACCAGGTAAGTAAGTCACTTACAGGGTTCAGTTCTTGGTCCAAGGTAGCCCACCGTTGGGGGTTCAGAGCAACCCCAAAGTCACCACACCAGCAGCTCAGGGCCGGTCAGGTGCAGAGTTCAAAGTGGTGCCCAAAACACATAGGCTAGAATGGAGAGGAGGGGGTGCCCCGGTTCCGGTCTGCTTGCAGGTAAGTACCCGCGTCTTCGGAGGGCAGACCAGGGGGGTTTTGTAGGGCACCGGGGGGGACACAAGTCCACACAGAAATTTCACCCTCAGCGGCGCGGGGGCGGCCGGGTGCAGTGTAGAAACAAGCGTCGGGTTCGCAATGTTAGTCTATGAGAGATCTCGGGATCTCTTCAGCGCTGCAGGCAGGCAAGGGGGGGGTTCCTCGGGGAAACCTCCACTTGGGCAAGGGAGAGGGACTCCTGGGGGTCACTTCTCCAGTGAAAGTCCGGTCCTTCAGGTCCTGGGGGCTGCGGGTGCAGGGTCTCTCCCAGGCGTCGGGACTTTAGGTTCAAAGAGTCGCGGTCAGGGGAAGCCTCGGGATTCCCTCTGCAGGCGGCGCTGTGGGGGCTCAGGGGGGACAGGTTTTGGTACTCACAGTATCAGAGTAGTCCTGGGGTCCCTCCTGAGGTGTTGGATCGCCACCAGCCGAGTCGGGGTCGCCGGGTGCAGTGTTGCAAGTCTCACGCTTCTTGCGGGGAGCTTGCAGGGTTCTTTAAAGTTGCTGGAAACAAAGTTGCAGCTTTTCTTGGAGCAGGTCCGCTGTCCTCGGGAGTTTCTTGTCTTTTCGAAGCAGGGGCAGTCCTCAGAGGATGTCGAGGTCGCTGGTCCCTTCGGAAGGCGTAGCTGAAGCAGGATCTTTGGAAGGCAGGAGACAGGCCGGTGAGTTTCTGGAGCCAAGGCAGTTGTCGTCTTCTGGTCTTCCGCTGCAGGGGTTTTCAGCTGGGCAGTCCTTCTTCTTGTAGTTGCAGGAATCTAATTTTCTAGGGTTCAGGGTAGCCCTTAAATACTAAATTTAAGGGCGTGTTTAGGTCTGGGGGGTTAGTAGCCAATGGCTACTAGCCCTGAGGGTGGGTACACCCTCTTGGTGCCTCCTCCCAAGGGGAGGGGGGTCACAATCCTAACCCTATTGGGGGAATCCTCCATCTGTAAGATGGAGGATTTCTAAAAGTTAGAGTCACCTCAGCTCAGGACACCTTAGGGGCTGTCCTGACTGGCCAGTGACTCCTCCTTGTTTTTCTCATTATTTTCTCCGGCCTTGCCGCCAAAAGTGGGGCCTGGCCGGAGGGGGCGGGCAACTCCACTAGCTGGAGTGTCCTGCTGGGTTGGCACAAAGGAGGTGAGCCTTTGAGGCTCACCGCCAGGTGTGACAATTCCTGCCTGGGGGAGGTGTTAGCATCTCCACCCAGTGCAGGCTTTGTTACTGGCCTCAGAGTGACAAAGGCACTCTCCCCATGGGGCCAGCAACATGTCTCGGTTTGTGGCAGGCTGCTAAAACTAGTCAGCCTACACAGATAGTCGGTTAAGTTTCAGGGGGCACCTCTAAGGTGCCCTCTGTGGTGTATTTTACAATAAAATGCACACTGGCATCAGTGTGCATTTATTGTGCTGAGAAGTTTGATACCAAACTTCCCAGTTTTCAGTGTAGCCATTATGGTGCTGTGGAGTTCGTGTTTGACAGACTCCCAGACCATATACTCTTATGGCTACCCTGCACTTACAATGTCTAAGGTTTTGTTTAGACACTGTAGGGGTACCATGCTCATGCACTGGTACCCTCACCTATGGTATAGTGCACCCTGCCTTAGGGCTGTAAGGCCTGCTAGAGGGGTGTCTTACCTATACTGCATAGGCAGTGAGAGGCTGGCATGGCACCCTGAGGGGAGTGCCATGTCGACTTACTCGTTTTGTCCTCACTAGCACACACAAGCTGGCAAGCAGTGTGTCTGTGCTGAGTGAGAGGTCTCCAGGGTGGCATAAGACATGCTGCAGCCCTTAGAGACCTTCCTTGGCATCAGGGCCCTTGGTACTAGAAGTACCAGTTACAAGGGACTTATCTGAATGCCAGGGTGTGCCAATTGTGGATACAATGGTACATTTTAGGTGAAGGAACACTGGTGCTGGGGCCTGGTTAGCAGGGTCCCAGCACTCTTCTCAGTCAAGTCAGCATCAGTATCAGGCAAAAAGTGGGGGGTAACTGCAACAGGGAGCCATTTCTTTACAGAGGGTGTTTTTGTTTTGTTTGGGGGGGGGGGAGAGCCCCTTGGGCAAGGGTCGCTCCCCATGGGGGCACATTACTGTTGGCCATTTCTGCCCCCCTTGGGGCTCCCTTGTCCACCAGAGACTAGGAAATATTTTTTTTCTTCAAAAAATAGGGTGGGGTATGGCCATACACCCACCCCAAATAAATAGGGACAAAGTTGTTGGCAGTTACCCTCGATCCACTCCCCAGGGGGAGGGCCGAAAGCCTACTAGATGCTAGGGAATTTACAACAACAAAAATAATGGGGTGGTGGCTGCAAACCAGTATGGGCATGGTTATGCCTCCACCCCAACTGAAGGGGGTAACAATCTTTCAGCTCTCCCCCGTGCACTAAGATATTATCTCAACAGCAAGCAAGAGGACCTTTTGATTATTTAGGTTTTGGTTTTACATTTGGCCCATGAGAGCTTGTCGAACTATCAAAATGGTCCCACTTGGAATGGTGAGGGCTGCACTTTTGGACGTTGGGACACTGCCATGTAGAAAAATCTACGAGACCTAGACACATCTGAAAACTAAACATCTGGGTGAGTCCAGAGTGGTGGGCTTCACATTTTCTTACCAACAATGCCCGGCAAACTTCAACTTTGCTTGAAATCACACATTTTCCCCACATTCTTGTGATGGAACTCATTTCTGCAGCAATCGACAAAATGTCTACCACCCAGCATTGTTGCTTCTATACCAATAAGAATTCTGCCCCACTTGTCAGCCTAAAACTTGTTTTCCAATCTGCCCTTTTGGACCGGCTTTGGTTCCCCCTCAATCTTGACATGTTTTTGGCTCTTGCCTGTCACAGGCACTTGGCCCACCTACACAAGTGAGGTATCATTTTTGTCAGGAGACTGAGGGGAACGTTGGATTTTAGGAATTTTTTTCCGGTGCAGTGATCCCACACAGAAATGTGGGAAAAATGTATTATTTTTTTTTAGCTAAATTTGCGGTTTGCAGAGGATTCTGGGCGATCCATGCACGTCACACCTCCCTGGTCTCCCTCTGGTGTCTAATTTTCAGAAATATCTGGGTTTGATAGGTTTTACTAGATGGCTGCTGAGCCCAGGTCCAGAAAATGCAGGTCCCTCCGACCCCCACTCTGCCCTTGGGGGAATGCTGGGTGGAAGGAAGTTTGTGCCTCCCCTCAGATTCCAGAACGTTGCAGCACTAAAATGTGAGGAAAAAGTGTGTTGTGTGGTATTTCTTTTTTTTTTTTCTTTTTTCTTTTTTTGGCCAAAGTTTGAGGTTTGCTAAGAATTCTGGGTAACAACCTTATGAGAGTGCCACAATCTACCCCATCCTGGGTTCTGCTAGGTGCCTAGTTTTAAAAAATGCACAGGTTTGCTAGGTTTCCCTAGGTGCCAGCTGAGCTAGAGTCCAAAATCCACAGCTAGGCACTTTCCCAAAAAAACACGTCAGATTTCAATGTGAAAATGTGATGTGTCCATGTTGGGTTTCCTGTCCCAGGCATTAGGCCTACCCACACAAGTGAGGTGCCATTTGTATCAGGAGACTTGGTGGAGCACAGAATAGAAGAACAAGTGTTATTGCCCCTTGCCGCTGTCTTACATTTGGAAGGTAAAAATTTAGAGTGTGTGTAAAAAAGAAGTCTATATGAGAAATGCCCTGTAATTCACATGCTAGTTAGTATGAGGACCCCAGAATTCAGAGATGTGCGAATAACCAATGCTTCTCAGCACCTTATCTTGTGCCCATTTTGGAAATACAAAGGTTTCCTTGATAACTATTTTTCACTCTGTTTTTCACCAAATGAATTGCTGTATACCTGGTATACAATGAAAACCATTGCAAGGTGCAGCTCATTTATTGATGAACCTACAAGCCCTATATATCCCCGAAACCAGAAAAGTCCAGCAGACGTAACAGTATATTGCTTTCAAAAATCTGCCATAGCTGAAAAAAGTAAAAGAAGAAAACGCGGACAGAAATGGGTCTTTTTTTTTTTTTTCTTTTTTTTTTAATAACCTTAATTTCAATATTTGTTTATTTTAGCTGTTACTTTGTGTAGGAAAACCTTGAAGAATCAACACAAATTACCCTTTGCTGAATTCAGAATTTGGTCTACTTTGCAGGAACGTTTAGCTGTCCGGGATCCAGCATTGGTTTCACACCCATTTCTGTCACTAACTGGAAGGAGGTGAAAGCACAAAAAATAGTAAAAATGGGGTATGTCCCAGTAAAATGCCAAAATTGTGTTGATTTTCTGATTCAGGTCTCCCTGTTCCAGAAAGCTGGGAAGATGGTGAGTTTGGCACTGCAAACCCTTTGTTGTTGCCATTTTCAGGAGAAAAACCACAAGCTTTATTCTACAGCCCTTTTTTTTTTTTTTTTTTTTTTTTTTAAACACAATTTTTTGCTGTATTTTGGCTAATTTCTTGATCTCCTCCAGGGGAACCCACAAGCTCTGGGTACCTCTAGATTCCCCAGGATGTTGGGGGAAAAAAAGGATGCGAATTTGGTATAGGTAGCTTATTTGGACAAAAAAGTTATGAGGGCCTACGCACAAACTGCCCCAAATAGCCAAAAAAAGGCTTGGCACAAGAGGGGGAAAACCCCTGGCAGCAAAGGGGTTAAACAAAATAGTTAACAATTTTGAATCATAATAAAATAAACAAAAACTCATTTACTCACTGCGCATGAATGATAAAACTATAAAATTATTCTATTCTTAAGATAAATAATAAATAACGGCTAAGCAAATATTTACTTTACATTCTTTCCCAGTTAAATCTCATAGGAACAGAGCACATCCTGGATGACATCTTGGAAACTTTGCATTTTTCTTCATCCTGCCATTATATTCCTTGTCCTTTTCCGTAAACGATAGATACCTTATCTTTATTCCAATTCCCATTTTCTAATATTGCAGTATGTTATCCCACTTTCTTCATCTTCTTTGGATTAGAGAAACAAAAGGTTTTTATTTTCTCTCCCTAGCAAAGGTTTCCTGATTCTTAACCAGTCTCCTTCACACAAACATCGAGGAACACCCATCACTTACTTCTCTTGAACTCTTTTCCTTCTTTCACTCACACTCATCAAAAACTCCTCAGTTGCCATTTTCTTCTCCATTTAGACTGTTTGTTTTTTAACCTGCCAGTCTTCCTTCCAAGCTTTGGTTTCCCAATGGGACGTGGTACATACTGCCCACAAAATATTTTTTTTTACATTATGCATCCAATTCAACCCATTCACCATGGATAACTGTATATTTTCTTTGATCGCTGTTGCAGTGGTACACAAGCCCTTTGCTCCTGGGATGATACAGAGAAGTGGTGACCTGTTTAATTCCAAAATTCTTGAAGCTCACAAGTAATAAATTGCATACCATTGTCTGACACAATCTCATTGGGAACTCTTTCCCCTAGAACAGACTCTCCAACATATTACAGACTTCAGAAATTGTGACGCTGTTCACAAATGCAACTTCTGGTCATCGATAATAACATTCTGCCAGCACAATACCATATTTGGCTTGACCATTGGAAACTTCCAGAGGACCAATTATATCAATAGCTATTTTGGGCATCCTAATCTAGACACCTGGTTATCGGGACACCTATCTTGCTACCATAGAACTATGACTTTTACTTTTTACCTCCGTGCTCATGAAGTGCTATTTGAATTAGACATGCTTTTTGTAGGTGTTTCTGCATGAACAGAACATCTGCCTGCCTTACTGCCGGATACTTGACAAGTGCCTAATTGGGACTCGTTCAACTCTATTAAATACGGCAAAGTACTATCACCACCACCACTACTAACCTTGACCAAGCCGGCCTACTGAGAGATACCCCCAAATATATCTGTTATAAAATGCGTAACATGGCA
This sequence comes from Pleurodeles waltl, assembly GCF_031143425.1. NCBI lineage: Eukaryota > Metazoa > Chordata > Amphibia > Caudata > Salamandridae > Pleurodeles > Pleurodeles waltl. The sequence goes on along the minus strand of NC_090444.1, from coordinate 71,947,199 downwards.
GAAATCAAAGAAAAAGACCACAAAGAAATATAACGGACCAGAAAGTGCACCAGAAAAGGACAAAGTCACAACCCCAATCCATGTATCCCCAGTCAAAGGGAAATCTGACAACAGTGCCAACATGGATCTTATACTACAGCACCAGTCCTCCGTGCATGATCAAAGTACGAAGAGCAACCAATCTGAGATGCAAGGTCTCAGGAAGGACTTCTGAGATCTGTCAGCAAGACTGACTGAGGCAGAATCGAGAATCTGCAATATTGAAGATCAGAAAATATTACCGCTGAAGAAAAACTGACCTGACATCTTAAAAAAGAAACCAGTCCCTGGAAAGAGATGGCTCAGAGTTGGAAGACAAACAGAAGAGGCAACCTAAGGTTTTTTGTTCCTCCCCGAAAATGTTGAGACTTTACCTCATGCACTACCTTCCTTAAAACATGGATTCCAAAGATATTGGGTTTATAATTCCTGAAGGACTTGAAAATGTAGAAAGCCGACAAAATGATTGACGCTAAAATAGAAATTTTGCAAGAATCTACCAAAGATACCACACATCGAATCCCCTTTGCTATGGTAATCCTTCTAGTCTGAGAATTGCCTATATAGGGAAGCACTTGATCTTTGTAGAACCCTCAGTCCTAATATCCTTCCTCAAAAACATATATCCCAAGTAGACCTGGTTGTATGATTTGCAAGTTCAGATAATGATTCTGATATTTAAAAAAAAGATCTACTCCACATTGATGTTCTCTGGATTATGATATACAGCTGAGAGACTGGAGAGTCTTGTAGCTCCGGAATCTCACAAGATGTGTAGGATTCACGAGAAATAACTAGTGTTGCTATTTTGTACTTCAACCTAGTTGTTGTAGCTCTAATGGCTCACTGTTGCAAATTTAGGCACAATACATAGATTACATTTGCTGCAATAGTCATGCTAACAGCAAAGCCTAGATAATAGCAAACCCTATATCATTTGCTTGTTATATGAATGTAATACATGGAAGCCTGCAAGTTAAAAGCCTGTTTCTAATTTCCTTGTTACAGTCCACTTGTGATGTCCCTAGTCGCTTGTAATAAAGAAATGATGTAGCCTCTCAACTGTAATAACTTATTAAACTTAAGTTCTGAAGTCACAATGCCTCTTGCCGTGGCCCACATACAAGGGAAAAGCAGTTCACAAAATCATAATTAAATTAAAACTGCTTTGATAAAAACAGAAACGAAACACAGCTTTTTCTTCTTCTGTTCTGTTGTTCTAGATGTGTTAGACAGTGATAAACTGGAGGCATTTATGAAGTGTTTATTTTGTCCAAGCTTTAGGGAAGATAGAATGTTTCTACACATTACTTGTACTAAACTCATTTTTTTTCAAATATCGAACTGCTTGATGGTTTGTTTAGTTTTGCATTAGAGATTCTAATTTTATTCTACACGTTTACAAACATCTTCTCTCTTTTACATAAAAACACCATACCGAGGATATAAGTGGTTTGTGGAAAGGTTTATGGTGTGAACTTTTTTATTAAAAGGAATAAAATACCCCCACAGTACATTACACTATTATGTTTCTCTCTGTGGTCCAGGAATTCCTTGGTGATTTGCAATATCTTTATAATGTACGGTAGTGGGTACTTTATCTCGTGTGTATCTGACACCGTCACTTGTAAGGCTTAAGCCACACAATGATCAATCTATGGACACGCTTGAATTGTCCAATTCAGTGTGAATAGTTATATATTGGTGAGTTGTTTTCTGATGTTTTTATATTCTTTTTATCTGTTTGCTACATGTCATCATGCCATGATGAAGCAACTTACCATCTAACACAGATGGTTACTGTGCACACGTACATTATATACACACACACACACACACACTTAGTTCACACATACTAACACTAGATACACTACATCTACACGCACACGTACCCTACACTTTGATATGACATAATACTCCTGCTACACAAACTACGCACATTATTGAACACACTTAATACTTGGGTCTATATTGTCCTAAACAAAAACTGCTGTCAGTATGATTGAAATTTTACCTACTGCTTATTATCCTAGCCAGCCTCACTTAACACTGTTTCACTACTCCTTATTCTCAACAAGTTAATCCTGGGTCAAAAGCCTACCTTTTTCAAGAGTAGTCTTGCCATGTTTACTCCCACATTATTGTTTTGAACATTATCATCTTGTTTGAACCTCGAAGCTCTCCTGGCTGGCTGCTCAAGGCCTACTCTGTCCAGCCCAGTATTTCGAGATGGATAGGTTGTTTGGGTGGGAACATTTTGGTTGCTGTCTGGGGTCTAATTGTTACTTAAACTTTTCTCTCTCCTATCACTCCTTCTATCTATAGCACTGGCTTTATCTACTCTTACACTTCCCACCCTGGCTTCACTACGCCTAAAGCAGTGGAACCTCTGCCCTCACCATCAAACCTTTTTACCATAAGAAACACTAGACTTAATTGGAGTGCAACGAACTTAGACTACAATAAAATAATCCAGCTAACAAGATTAATCATATTGCATAACCAGATCAGTGCTGCCCTTAATAAATGTACTAGATTCCTAATTAACCCCAAGTTTTTCTGTACAAATGGCAAAAGGTGGCCTACAAATCCTATCCTTTCATGTTAAAGGCCTCAACCACCCAGTGAAGAGACCAAAATGTAGACTTTTCTAAATTAAAAGGAGATATAATCCTATTACAGGAAACTAAACTGAACATCAACACGTTCTATAATGTGAAACCTAACTGGATTCAGCTTTCACTTAGTTTACCAGCAGCAAAAACAACAAAAGGAAAGGGGTTATGACAACATATCGCCTATTGACAACTCAGACGGTACAGAGGGTTAATGGATTTTAACAAATTTAGGGGAGAGCAGTCAAGGTCTTTATATAGTAACATCAATGCACTCACTAGAGACAACCCTAATGTTTTAGCAAAACTAAATAAGCGAATTACTACATAATGCTGCTATAATTGTCGCAGTGAGTTTAATCTGCCCTTGGATGGCACAGTCAACAGGATCTCATCTTGCAAGTACAAAACTAATACTTCACATTCCCAACTGAAAAGCTAATGCTAATAGAATAATCCATATGAAATTTGGCAACTAATCAATCCCACAAAAAGTTTTTTTTTAAATTACTCACAGCCTCACAATACCTTTAGCAGAATATGTAGTCAATTATAAACTAATCTCAGGGGTGACATAGTCTAAAATAAAACCCATAAATCAGGCGGACCATGTGTCAGTCTCAGTAGCACTAAAAGTGTGTGTGTCCATCCAGTCACCTCATGACCCCCGAGTGAGCGTTTCCTTGAGGATTTCTCTGTTGAAAAATGTGTGTATATATATTTTTTATTTCAAGCATTATATGTAGTTTATTTAAAATATTACAATTCAAACTGTATATACTTAAAATTATGAAGTATTTCAATTAATATAATATAAATATATGTAAACATAACTATGTAAAGTAAACATTAAAAAGATGAGGACAATAACACATATCAAATATAACATAGTTAATGACAAAATCAGTACAATTAAGCTGTACATAAAAACTACAAATTATGTGTTTTTGTAATTTAAAAATTAAATAAAACGATTATTACTTATCCAAAAAGTAAACAGAAGGGAACGCGAAGGACTTTGCAGGATTCTAATTTACTATTACAACTCCAGTGTAAACAAAAGTAGGGAGGGAACTTGCACTTTGGAGTGGGTTTAAAAAAAAAAAAAAAAAAGTCAATTTAAAATAAACTATTTAAATAATAAACTAAAAAATGTATTTATTAAAGAGAAAAATAAACAAAAAAATCATGTTATATTACAGATAAAATACGTAACATACTTAATTAGGTCTAAAAAAAAACACCAACAATTGATATGAACTAAATATGTAAATCTAAAACATTAGGAAAGATACATTATTAAACAATTATAATAAATATAAAATTAATCTACAAAAATATTATGATCAACCAATTAAAACATCATTAAAGTAAGAATCCAATTTTCATATATATTGTAATTGTAATTGTATTTATATAGCGCTTACTACCCCTGACGAGGCGTCGAAGCGCTTTTTGATGAGTAGCACGCTACTCCAGTACCCAACAAGAATTAGTGATGGATTAGTATAATTTAAATAAGGAGTACAGTTTTAGTATTATTATGAGTTAATTTGAGTTGCGGATATGAGAGTTTGTTAGTTAGATTGACTGGAGTAATGGAGGGGTGGAGGAGGAAAGAAATCCAGGAGTGTTAGTTGGGAGTTTATCCTTCATTTACTCAATCCAAAGGCTTGAGATGAATAAAAGGGGAGCGGAGGAGAAAGAGGATGTGGAAGGGTTAGGGAGAGCATAGTAGCAGGGTGAGATGAATGCAGGAGAATTTAGTAGGGTTGTGTGGGAGGTCACAGAGGTACAGTGAGGTTTGGTGAGTTAGATGTGGAGGTGAAGGGAAGAGCTTAGGCAGAGATATTTAGGAGATGAAAGTGGTCGAAGGGATTTGGGATGAGTCCGAGTGAGAATGGAGGATAGTTTGATAGAGACATGACCTAAGAGTGATGAGTAGATAAGTGTGATAAAAAGAGAGCAGAAATTCATAGATATCTAGTATAACAACCCATGCAATGATCCACAAACATGCCAGACACAGAAACAACATATACACATACATACACATATATATATATTTATACACACACACACACACACACACACACACACACACACACACACACACACACACACACACACACACACACACACACACACACACACACACACACACACACACACACACACACACACACACACACACACACACACACACACACACACACACACACACACACACACACACACACACACACACACACACACACAATACATAATTAGAATCATGGGTAAAAAAATACTTAGTCAGACAGGTTTAATAGAGTGTGTGTGTATTTTATTGTTATTGGTTTAGTTTCTGTAAAATGAGCATCGTGGCCTACCCAACCGGAGTATTTTCTACGAGTATGTCAGTAAGCGTTACCTAGCATGTTTTATATGCCCCGTTTATATTGTACACTAAGGGTACGTGATGGGCCACGGGGTAAGCGTCTCCAGCAACCTTGTGTGCCTTTGGCAATGTGATTGTTACTAGTGCGTCTTTGTGGAGATGTCCTTGTGCTTCTGAGCATCAACAACGCACCACCGGAATCGGCGGTAAACGCATTGGGGTCGTTTTGGAAAGCTGTCCATCATCCTGGTAAAAGGCGGGAATTCCTTTACCTACTTCGAGGGTGGACGGGGCGTGGCTCAGCGGGCGGAGCTTACAAGTGCTTTATAAAGGGAGAACCTTCTACTCTGTGTCTCCAGCAGAGGAAGATAGAACCCGAGCGTCACAGTCAGATACAGATTACGCTCCAGTACATCATCAGTTCACCTCCAGGAAGGATTCTAGATCTTTTCTGCTATGGGATCTCTGAGCGTACAGCCTTGCTTTATCTTTGCCAAGCCCAAGAGTTAGGGTGGCTTGTCCTTTCCAGAGGCTGATCTTCAACTGCGGCACCTGCTACGTTTATATTTCTAAGTGCTTCCTGTTGCGGTTTAGTTTCTGTAAAATGAGCATCGTGGTCTACCCAACCGGAGTATTTTCTACGAGTATGTCAGTAATCGTTACCTATCATGTTTTATACGCCCTGTTTATATTGTACACTAGGGGTACGTGATGGGCCACGGGGTAAACGTCTCCAGCAACCTTGTGTGCCTTTGGCAATGTTATTGTTACTAGTGCGTCTTTGTGGAGATGTCCTCGTGCTTCTGAGCATCAACAACGCACCACCGGAATCGGCGGTAAACGCATTGGGGTCGTTTTGGAAAGCTGTCCATCATCCTGGTAAAAGGCGGGAATTCCTTTACCTACTTCGAGGGTGGACGGGGCGTGGCTCAGCGGGCGGAGCTTACAGGTGCTTTATAAAGGGAGAACCTGCTACTCTGTCTCCAGCAGAGGAAGATAGAACCCGCGCGTCACAGTCAGATACAGATTACACTCCAGTACATCATCAGTTCACCTCCAGGATGGATTCTAGATCTTTTCTGCTATGGGATCTCTGAGCGCACAGCCTTGCTTTATCTTTGCCAAGCCCAAGAGTTAGGGTGGCTTGTCCTTTCCAGAAGCTGTTGGCACTGCAAAGTGATGTTGGCGGGGTAAGCTGGAGTCCCCAAACTGCAGAGTGCTACCATGCAATATCTGGGGGTCAAATGGATGACTTGCATCAGTCAGTACAGGGGTGTTGTACAAATTGCATCAAAATAATTTCTGACCACTGTAGGTACACAGTGCTTGCGGTCTCATTTCTGAAGCATCTTTTTTGCGGTTTATCAGAGAACACAATAGGCGTCAAGTTAATGCCGCACTGTCAAACCTGGAGTAAGAAAGATTCTACACCAAGAACACAAAAACTGAACGTTACAAGATATTCATATAAATTCCCCAAGGAAACACTAATGCATGGGCTTACTAGGCAATACTGATGAATCGGTTACGCCTTGGTTCCAGGTTTTACGACTACAGAATGGCAAGACTAGAGGCTAAAGGAATGATGTCAGTTGACATTTCATGAAAAGAACTACAAAATCATGCCCTTTAAATTACAAAGAGAGTAACTACTGTGTTTAGATATCAGTATAATGCAACCTACAGGAGACTTAAGTGCTCAGGCATAATTTCCTGTCCTTACATCTCTGCATCTCCATGCACACTGGCTTTAGTTCAGCAGTAGCAGTCTGCGCCGTAATGGATGGGCATCTCAACAATTATTTGGAAGCAGCTGGAACAAGCAGAGAGAAGAACTTCTCCAAGGCTCTGTGTTGGCAAGTGCTATACAGAGCAGCTGAATATCCCTTCCAACAGCAACATATTTTATCAAAGAGAGAAACCAGTCCAATACTATCACAGGCTAAATATAAAAACACTACTACTCTACACACCAAAACTGTGTACAATAAGATACACAAACTGCCAGCACAATATACATGCAGCTCATTAGTTCTTCTATACTCCATATCAACCTTGGATAATGTATGATAGAAGTGCAGCTGAATGCTACTGACAACTGGGAAAGTTGGTCATTTCTGTCCCCTGCGATCACTGCTTGGGCCAAAATCCTAAACTGGTGAAAAGAAATCTCAATCTTTTCTGGTACAGAGGCAAACAGGTTTCGCACAGCACTGTAAATGCAGTATAGGTTTTAGGAAAAACCTTAACCCCCCAGCACAGATCTAGGTCACATGTTTATAATATTTAGTGTCAAGGACTGACAGACTTCTGAAGCAAGGCTGTTTTGAATATCACACCATTGTTAGAAGGAGACTGTATGAAGTACACCTAATGCACTACTGCAGATCTCACTTCTATTAGAGATTAGCATCTTAATGTTCACCTCAAAGGTAGTAGTACCTCAGACAAGAAAAGGAGGTAACTGTGCCTCAGTAGAGTTGAGCAAACATCCTTGTTTCCTACAACGAAATCTGTGGTGTTCTCGTGTACATGCGTCTCGTATGTCACAAGATAGATGGAGCTGGGGTATTCTGGAATGTGGGAAACCGTGAGAGACAGTTGAGAAAGGCGGAACGAGTGAAGCAAGGCGGTCATGGTGGGGGTGTATATCAAATAAACAGGACATCCCGAAATACCTACTTGCTCCTGTGAGTTATCCAACGTCACATTTGGGGAAGAGCAAATCTATAACCCACTCACCTCAACATCTGCTACTGTTTAACAAGGAAGAAACTTACTTTGTGGTGGTGCAGTAGCAGCTTCATCTGGTCACGAGGAGAAGTAAGTGAAATGACGGCTGCATAGTATTTAACCCCAGGCCACGTATCAATTTATAATTTAATTTTACTTTAAAAAAAAAAATTACCCAAATCATCTGAAAACACAAGAACCTGCTACAAAATTAAACATTATTAATGACATTTGAAACAAAATGTACTTTACCTTACAAATTCAACTATACTAAAAAAACGAATGTAATTATTATAATGCTAACGCCGCATGATAGCATAACTAATATATATTACATTAATAAACATTATTTTATACTGTAGTAAATAAAACCATCTTGTATATAACCGTATTTAAAAAAAAAAAAAAACGTAGACCTAAAACAAAAAAACACTGCTTGTACTCCTCCCATCCATCATCCCCCTATACCACCTACTCTCTTCCCATTTCCCCCTTCTTTCTCATTCTTCTCTTATATATCTTATATATTCCCTCTATTCCTTCTGTCCTTTCCCTGACTTTGATCTGACTCAAAATATAAAGCTTCACCTTTTTTAGCATCTCATCACCTCTTTGCCTGAACTTGATATGCATTATTTAACATACCTTAGAATTATCAGGCACGTATTCTAGGTATAACTGCCATAATTACAGCAGTTCAATTTATTTATGTCTGTCCAAAAAAAATTAAAATTACTGATCAGCAATTAATCGATTTAACAATGTCAAAACAATAAATTATTGCTTCATGATTAATTAAATTACATTTGATTACTGCATGAAAAATGGCCATCCCAGTAATGAACTGACACAATATTTCATTTTGATCCATATCCTGGTCTGTTCTACTGCTCTCTATATGACTTAAAGCTCAATAAAATGTTTTGAACTAAAAACATAATGGTTTCTTGTTGCTTTATTGTCCTGTGAGACTTTTCCTACTACTTGTTTTGAAAGTTTTTCTTTTTCTCTTGACTGACTAATAAGTCTTTTCTTTTTCTGTTGTCCTTTACTCCTCTGAAATTAATCAGTGTCTTTAATTATCTTTATTAGCACACCAGAATTCTATCTCTTATGGCCAGTTACATTGATTCTTGTTCCTCTCCATTCTGAAAATCCATACGCTTTTCATAAAAATGCACCTAAATGTCTATTCACACAAGTCTAGACTTGGATGGATAACCCTCCATGAATGTTTAACAAGAAACGAGGAATAACTACTACTTCCTAGAGAGCGCTGATGCTGTCTCAGCCACTGATCTCCTCACTGGTCAGTTGGAGTGCAACATTGATAGACGGTTCTTCAGTGAAGAAAAAGGTACAGATTGTGCAAGATTTCCCTCCGAGTGTTTTGTATACAGATGGTTCGAGGCTAGTATTGAGCTAGGTTTGGGATGTAATGTCTTCTGAGTAGTATAGTGGGTAGGATACTTTTCAAGTATAGTTGGTGCCCGCCCTGTAGAGTTGATAGGTAATATTGGTGTTACTGAGGACTGAGCTTGGGAGTTCATTGCAGAGGTTCAGAAGTGTCAGTGAGGGTAATGAGCATAGGGGGAACACTTTTCTAATGGTGGAGGAATTAGATAGTGTTGTATGCTTCTTGTCGGCTTCCATGGTTGAGGAAAGAGGAGCAGTAGCTTGGGACTTCCCCTCTTGTCCGATGTGAACCTTTAAGTTGCTGAAGAGGGCAGGGTAATTGACTGTATCAAATTCTGCAGAGGCTGAGAAGGCATGAGTCCCCATTGTCTAGGATGCAACTTGCATCATTTATTATTTGCAGCGTGGCTATATCTGTGTTGCAGCATGATCAGAGACAGAGTATATAATTCTCAAAAATTTAGTGGTTGAGTTACAAGGCAACACGCATGCTATGATTTTGGTCAGAAAAGTAAGGGATGTTACCAGGTGAAAATTGTTTGTATGTGCATTTTTAAGAGCAGGTAAGTGTGGAAAATGCATTAGAAATGTTTACGAATATTGACAAATTTACATTGGTGCAGGTGTTCACCCAATTCGTGTTATGACCGCTTCCCTGAGTGTGCCCACAGATTCTCTTTTAGGTGCCTCTTAAAATGTAAAAAAACCTCTGTAGGTAAAAGGGGTATTATGATTCATTGTAGGAAGCTGGCTCTTTATGATCTATCAAAAATGAGATATATCATGCAAAGAGTCCAGGGTTTCCTTGCTAGTGGACAGGGGCTTGCTCTAGCAATCCCAAAATGCTCTTCTTGGGGTTTAGTGTCGTCAAGCAGCCTTAGGCTTATCAGAGAGGAGCGTGAGACATCTGCAGATACACACAGTCAATAAATGAGACACACAACTCAATAAGGAGATACACAACAATTTACTAAAATAACCAGTATCTTTATATATGTTTTGGCACCAGAATCCATACAATCGGGTAAGTATGTTTTGTAAGATAAATCTTTACAGTTCAGAAAAAGTCGACACTTCTTGAAAGCTGCAATGTTGTTCTCTGGAGGAACAACAAATACGGCAAACAGGTAGAGTACAGTAACTGACGAGACAAATCTCTGGACTTAAGGTGGGTTTTGGGCAAGGGTCAGGACCACACCCAACTGGTCACACCGGGCGGCCCTGTGCAGGGGTGTAGTATGGTGTTGGGTGCCCAATGTTAGTCAATGGAGAAAGGTCCAGTTGGAAAAGAGGCTGTAGGTTAGGACTAGATGTCCATTTTGGGTGAGCCACTGAGTGGGCTCAGGTCTTGTGATGCTCAGAGATGTAGGGACACCAGTGGTCCTTTTCTCCTCGGTCTGGGGCGGTCAAGTGCAGAGGGTTCTTGGACCGTCGGGTGCCAGTCACTGGTTGCAGTGGAGGGGCCCCCACAAAAACAGGCTGCAGACTTGGGCTGGAGGATCAGTCCGGGTGAACCAACAAGTGGGCTCGAGTCTCACGGGCCTGGGGGATGCTGAGACACCAGTGGTCCTCTTCTCCTTGGTCCGGTGCATCTGGGTACATAGGTGCAGTGGACCGTCCGGGTTGCCGTCACCAGTGGTGGTCGCGGTTGTGGGGGGCCTGCAAAGAGACTGCAGGTGTTGGAGTGAAGGTCGTAGTGGGGAAACCTACATTGGACTCTGGAGAGGCTGGGGACCAGGTTGGTACTGTTGGTCCACTTCAGCACTAGCTGGGAGGCTTGGGTGCAGTAGTGCAGTTCAGCTGTGGTTTTGGCAGTCTGGAAACCTCTTTAGCGGTTCTGGGTTGCATGCAAGGATGCAGAGAAGCAGCTGCACTACTCCGTGTGAGTTCCCTTGTGCTGGGGTGAAGGCTGGCAGTCTTCCCAGGCCCACACCAAGATGGATGATTTCTAAATGTTGTGTCCACATTAGACAGCACCCCTTAGGGGTAGGACTGACCAGAGGGGTGGACACACCCCTCTGAATAAAACATTTCCTGCCTGTCCAGGTGACAAAATGGGCTCTACGGCATGGGGTCAGCAGCTCTCCTTTAGTGAAGCCTAATCTGCGTACCAAGAGCAGTGGGCTTCTTTAAAAGCACCCCCGCCTTAAAGTTCAGATTTGCAGGTCATCCTGTTGGGTGGGTGTGTAAGCACCTCTCCCAGAGCCGGCTTTGTTTCTGACCACGAGTGCAAAGGCTCTCACCCTTGGGGGTTAGACTCTGGTCTGGTGGTTGTAGGCTGGCTAAAATTAGTCAGTCAGCATACTGGTCGTTGGTAGGTGCATGTATTAATACACCCATCACAGCAATCTGAGGGTTCATTAATACGAGTTGTTTGGTATCAAACATCCCTATTTTCAGTGAAGCCACTCGTAGTGACCAGTGTCCAGCACATGTTCTTAAAATGGCTTCCATGTTCACTCACTATGTCTGAGTCAACAGATATAGCTTGGGCATATCGGCTCTTGCAGATATGTCCTCACGTGTAATATAATGCACCCTACCTTAGGGCTGTAAGGCCTGCTGTAGGGGTGACTTACATATATTGCATGCAGTGTTGGGAAAGATGGCATACAGGCTGTGTGCCATGTTTTGATTTTTCACTTTTAGCTGCACCAAGACATGCAGTTCGCATGTGCGAGGTGAGGGGGTCCCTGGGGTTGGCACAATACATGCTGCAGCCCTTGGGTACCATCTTTGATACCCCTATCCTAGGTACCGGGGGTACCATTTACAAGGGTCTTACAGGGGGAGAGGGAGGAATTGCCAATTGGGGTACAATTGCACAGTTTAAGGGAAACTGATCTGGCACTGGTGACCTGGTCAGCAGGAACACAGTGCACTTTCGGTCAAAATTGCATGACTACCAGGCTAAAAGTGGGGGTGACCATGTCAAAATGGGGCACTTTCCTACATTCGCCTATTAGTTTTGCATGATGTGCGCATAAGGCTTCCCTTGCGTATGGAAAGTGTAATAGAATCAGGCTTGAATTCCTTGTGACAACGTAAAATCATGCAACCTTTGTGTTGTTTGTGCCGCTGTTTCCACCAATTCCAGCATCATCTTTTTTATCCTTCCTGCATTGCTAAAGTTGTGTGAACATAAATGCATGTCTTTAGGGGTTTTGTATTTCTTTCTGATGTTGCTTTTGGCCACCAAAGTGGACTGTGTGCATGTGGGAGGTGCTGCATGATGGGTTCCAAACCCTCAGCTATGACTCATACTTGATCTGTTAGAGGATGCGGGCTGTTTTTCAGATTCCGTGTTTGTGGGAACTTTTCGTTCTTACAAGAAATCTAAATCATTACTTAGTTGCAAGTGCATTGCAAGTTGCTTGCGTCTCTTGCACAGATCTGTCTTAATTTCTGTGGGAGGTGCAGAGACCTGCTGTACTTCTGTCCAGGAATATCATTATGCCTCCTGCATAAGTTGTCTTTCAGATACTATTTCTGTGTCTGATAATTGGTACAGTGGTGTTGTCTTTGGCGCTTGTGCCTGAAACCGGATTTTCTAGCATGTCTGCTTCCTTCTTTTAAACAGATTCATAACAGCAATGTTCCTGTGTATTTTGGTATTTTGTGCATGGTTCGTGTGTAATAGGACTGGTTACTTCAGTCAGGCATACTTCTGATTTCCATCCTGCTTACCATTGTAGACTCACTGGCCCACTTTCTGGCCAGCTAGTATCAAGTAAATAGATGGTGTGTTATTTTAAAGGTGTAAGATAGACAATGTACATCACTTGTCACTCTTGCATTTTCTTGGAGGTCTATCATCTTTTTCTAGATTACCAACATTTTATCACTCCCCCTACCCACAAGCATTCTGGGCTAGAGAGTAGCTTTAAGATAGACCTCCTCTTTCTCCTTACAGTTCAGAGCACAGGGAGGTTGACAAGCATCAATGGCAAGAAAGAGAGTAGCTTTCAAAAGGACCTCCTCTTACTCCTTGACATAGTCGCTAAGGTCCAACTCCATCTTATGTAGGCCCTGAGCTCATCTTAGTCCATCGACGTTGCCATCTTCCTCAGCTTAGATAATGGATATCACCATATTCCCTGATTTCTGCAGAATCATTTTCCTGTCTGCCTTTTAACACAGATTTTGGCAGACCTTATCTTTCTAGGAACTATGATATCATCAAGTTCTTTGATTAATGACATAAATACAACATTGAGATGCAACATTGAAGGCACATTTGTCTGGGTCAAATGTCTATCCCCCACCATGTCAAGTTTAAATAAGTACACATAGTCCTATAAATAAAGAAGTGTAGTCTGAATTGACGTCCTTTTGCCGTATATGTTCATAAGGAAACATCTGGGACGCATACCTTGAAGCACATAATTAAGGCTCCCAGTTTTCCATTTTCACAGGTAAATAGACAGAAAACCTGTTTCCTGTCTGTATTTATTTTTAAAAGCGGTAAAATACTGACAATTGTGCCTTTTGTAAAATACTCTCCATGCTATTTTTCATGAATTCCTATCAAAAGCTGAGCAGACAGCATGAGGAGTTACAAAACAGGATCAAATTTCCTTAAATACAGGTGTATATATTAACATGTATTTGTAGTATAACACTAATATGCCCCTGTGGGTGTAGTGTTTTAATATATGTGGCTGCTTAATTTGCTAAAACACGACCGGCATCCACTCATGAGTGCAAGTCTAAGAGTTAAATAAAGGAAGAAATATACCATTTAGGACTACATTTATTCCCAAAACACTAAATATGGATAAGTACTAATAAGATGGCCAAAAATAAATATTAATAAATACAGACAAATGTTATTTTTTTTTTTTTTTTTTTTTTTTTTTTTAAATACCATAAAACAGGGAGCCCTACACATAATCTGTGTCAGACATTCCTAAACTTAAGTCAGAAATTCTGATATTTGATAACATTTAGGTTAGAAGGTCTACCACTTGACCACTTGTCAGAGGACCTTTATCCGGATTCTGCCAGAGATGGTCACACCTGCTGCCAGCGCACTTCACACTTTGCAGATGACACATCTCGCTGGAAGCTGATAAAGCCAAATCCCGGAGGAAGCCCGTCTGACTGGTGTTTGCCCTTCGCGGGAAACACTGTCTTCACTGCTCTGCTGATAAGGACAGATATTTTTGCTGTCAACAAGATATGCAGTGTGTCCATTTTTCCCTAAGAAACAAGAAAACAAGTTGCTTTGCCTTTCATGCATTCACAGAATAGCCCATAGAAGTAGGCACTGGAATGTTGAGTTCTAGAATACATTTTAATGACATTTTAACAATGCTAGAAATGTTAATTTTATTCTCATTGTTTATAATTTCTCACTGCTGTTTTTATAATATTCTCTGTAGTTGTTTTAGATGTACTGAGAAACAGATTGCTCCATTAGTAATAAATACTTTTAACTTAAGTGTTCATTCTTCTTAGTACAGTGTGTGTGGTACAGTAAATAACGGTATAAGGTTTGTGGCTGTTTCCACAGTGCACGATCCCTTTATGTGATTTTTTTCTTTTTTTAGTAACCCAAAAGCAATACTTATGTGTCAATCACATATTGAATAGTGTCTTGCAGGGCCACAATAACTTCACATTCATCGCTGCTGCACTGAACCAAGTTCACCTGTTATCGGAAAGGCACCTCTTGTAGAGTTGCACCAAAGTTGTTATTTACGCTCACAGTTCAGAGCACATGGAAGGTGACTAGCATCCTCGGTGAGAGAGAGAGTAGCTTTAAGAAGGCCCTCCTTTTTCTCCTTACAGTTCAGAACACAGTGGAGGTGGAGTGAAGCTTGTCCTGGATGAGCAATAAGGGCATGATCTTAATAGTATGATGTTATGTTAGCATTTGTAGCGTATAGCTGCCATTGGTATGACCATGTATCCTGAGTGTATGCATTTTTTCACAGTTCTAGGCTTTGTCAAAGTCCAAGTCAGACTTGTCTAAGTGTTTTAACCGTGGCTGAGTGGTGAAGGCCAGTTTGTCCATTGTGTGCAATGTGTGTTCAGTAGGTAAAAACTACCTTGGCTTGACCACTACTTTCTCTATCCTTTGACGATTTTGGACGTTTATTTTCCTTTGTGTGTGTGTTTGGGTCTACCTGGTGGGTATTCACTGGTGAGCTTTACCATTTGATTTCTTATTCTCCAGTGTCAGCTGCCCATTGTTTTGTCAATTTGCGCTTGACGGTGCGGTAATGGAGTGTTGTAATGTGTATTGCATATTCGTATAATGTGGTGTTAGATTATAATGTGGGCACAAGGTTTGTTGGGTGATTTAAGGTTCACGCTCAGACCGCTTTTTAGTTCTCTGGGTTAGTAGAATGATCATCCTCTGTATAGAGCTTGAATGGATGTTTTGTGTATTTAAGATTAGTCAAAGGACACTCAGTGGGTTGAGAGTTTTCTCTCCTGTTTTCGCAATTCTATGCAAGACCCATTTGTGATTATTGGCTCATGAGGCATTGGAGGGGGTTGAGGTGCTGGTGATTGTGTCATTGCCATTGTGTTAAAGAGCTGTGGGTGGTGACACTGGCTAGGAAATCCTGAAAGGAACTGACTGGATGACCTAGTGAGACTGTTCCATTTAATGCAGTGGAGTCCACCTCTCAACCCACCATCTGACCAAATGACATCTGGGCCTAGGAGAGGAAGGAAGGGGGATGTCGGGAGCATCCAGATGTAAACCCTCAAAAAGGATAAGAAGTATGTCTGATGGGCCCAAACCCTTGTTTATAGGGCCACCTGGCTGATACTGGGACGCAGGCTGAAGAAGCCTCTTTGATCATGGAGATGTCTGTGACCTGGCCACAGGTGACTGGAGCTACCTACGCTGCCCAGCAACCTAGGCCCCTGCTTCAACTGTAAGTTGTGGTAGACCAGTTGGTGGCCACCATGTTGTTTATTCCACAGTGGCATTTCCACAGGACAAACAATCTGGCAGAAGTGCAGCAAGAGGGAGCCCGCCCTCTGATTGTAGAAGTTGGAGGCATCGATGAAGGTGGAAGGGAATTCTTCAGAGATCACCAAGACAAGACTGGGAGAGATGTGTCTCATATTGTATTAATGGGTGTTTGTTAAACAGCATGCACTGTCCAGGGCTACATTTAGGATGCAGTCGGTTTTTGTAATGCTCCACCAAGAGCAGCAATATTTTTAGGCTCTTAAGTTTTAAGTATGTCAGTGACTCAGCTGACATGCACTGAAGTTATGGTAGCACCTACCTACGTACCCATAGCACTAAATGAGGAGAGAACCCACTGAATAGCAGGTTATCCATGGCATAATGCACAAATATCTGATCATAAGCTATCTTTTGTATACATGGTAATAGCACACTTTCCCATCAATTTGTATTTCCAGTTTCTTACGTACAAATGCATAAGACAAGTGGAAACTTCAGGAACTATAAACTACAAAAACATAGAAACTTTGACAATTCAGAGACCCCAATTCACCCACTTACAAATATTCATTTCAGTGGTATTGAAACTGCAGACTTGCACTGAGCTCGGTAGAGCAGCCAAGAACCCCATGTTTCACACTTGGATAGATAGTACATTAGTGAACCTGAAGATATGGGGCAATCTCATTTAGATGGAGGTCTAGATTCTGTCTCACCTGAATGTGAGAGACCTCATAGAGTTTCTGGAAAAGAGAACTCCCACCAAACCTCAGGGAGATTCACTAGCACTCGATACACAAACACACTTATTTTAAACTACGCTACTTAGGCAACACTTAACTGCACAGCTGCATCTCCTTCCACCACCCACTAGATGCTTCTGCTCTGCAGGACTCTTTCATGCATACATAGAGCCAGATCAGGAGGACAGAAGTTCTCTCACATTGCTCTTAAAGCATGGAATGACTTCCCACTCTATCAGAGCCACCTCCTGTCTTCTAAGTTCCGCAAGAAGATGAAGACCTAGCTTTTTAATTAACCAACCTATCGTAGCCATGACTAAGCACACACATCTGCTCAGCGCCAGGGTACCCTCGTGAGTGATAGGTTATGTGTATTTGGAAGTTGTAGTAACATAACGAGGAGTTTATAGTTGCCAAACCTAGAAAATTAGTGGTGGTCTATGATTAAAAAATACTAGAGGCAGAAGACTGTTCAGTACCCGTTGGGTAACTAAGCCTGTGTTGGGTTGTTGTTGCCTGCACACACACTGATTGGTGTAGCTCTTGCACCCATAACCTCAGGCTTCCAACCTCTCGCATCCTGAGCTGGCAGCATGACTTGTTACCAAAAGGGTGGGATCCAAGTTTTGACCATTGTGAGAGGGGGCCTCTTTTTTGACATGGTTATCCCCCCACTTTTTGCCTGATGTTGATGTGTCCTAGAAATTGTAGTGCCCAGAGGCCCTGTTAACCAGATTTCCTGGGCCAGAGCTCTTTCCCTAAATCTTTTGTGATGCATTGGCACATTTGGATACGCCCTTAGCTATCACAATAAGTCCCTAGTAAGTTGGCACCTATGTGCCTAGGACATGAGGTACTATGGGTAGGCCCCGGAGGACAGCAGCACTGATTGTGCCACCCTCTTCAGCCATGCATCCAGATGCACCTAGCACTGCCATTGCAGGCTGTGTGTTCTGGTGCAAACCTAAAACACAAACTTGACATGACACACTACCTGTGTGCCCTGTCCACCCTACACTGCTTTTACTATGGGTAAGACACCCCTCTGGCAGGCCTTACATCCCTAAGGCAGGGTGCTCCATATTATATGTGAGGGCATAGCTGCATGAGCAATATGCCCCCACGATGTCCTTGCCAAATCTGGACATAGTGAGTGAACAGAGCGGCCATTTTAATACATGTACTGGACACTGGTCAACACAAGGTGGCCACTCAGAACCCTGGGTTGTGTGGTATCAAACAACTCAGAATGATAAATCTAAACTGTTGCCAGTCTTGGCTTTATCTCTAAATGTACCCAGGGCCACCTTAGAGGTTCCCCCTGCAAAAGCTAACTATCCTGATATGGTTCCTGACTGGTCTTATCCAGCTGCCACCTCCAGACAGCAAATATACAAATTTTGGGAGAGAGCCCTGCCTCCCCGGTTTGTAAGACAATTCCCTTCCTGGGTGAAGGAGCTAACACCCCCTCCCTCAGGAAGGTGCACTGTCCTGGCGGTGAGCTTCAAAGAGCTTACCGCCCGTGAAACTGGACCCTCAAGCCTGCTGCTAGCAGCAGCTGGCATCTCCCTTTGCAAGCCCCCAGTTTTGGCAGGAGCAAAGGCGTGAAACATAACAAAGGGTAGGAGGAGCGGCCTCACCTGACATGCGCCACCCCTAAGGTGTTGCCTGCGAGGTGGACCCTCTACTTCATTTTCCTCCATCTTGGATAGCCAATTAGGTTTAGGGCAGTGACCCTTACCACAAGAAGTGGTCACTATTGTGGGTGTAGCCACCCAAAGGTAAGTGTCCCATTGGACACTACCAGGTTCCCCCTAAAACGCCCACTAAATTCAGTATTTAGTGGGCATCCCTGGACCAGGAAATTAGATTTGAAAGGACAAAGAAGACTAGCCCAAAGAAGATACAAGGCACAAGAACTGTGGACCTGCTGCACAAGAAAAAGGCACCAAACCCTGCCTGCTACAACCAGGACCCAACAATCGCAGCTGTGGAGGAGCTGGACACTGGACACTGGACTGACCTCGAGACACCCAGAGGACCTCCAGGCTTGACAAATCGCCAAAGATCTCGCTTCTGAGTGGAGGCACCACTCTGCATCCAACAAAGCACCAGCAACCCAGTGAGGGTCACTTCACTGACTGGCTGATATTTCTGGAACCGGAAGTCGCCGATGACACACCAATGACTGCCAGGACAAAATCTACAAGTGTGCCAAGTTTGGTGGCGCTGTGCCCCCTGGTGGCTGGACTGTACCAGTACCCTGGGTACTGGTCAATGGATGTCAGACACCCAAAAAACCACCAGAGCTGAAAAAGGATCAGGCAGAAGCCCCAGTAGAGGGACTTCAGGAACACCCTGGATCTCCCAACAGAGTGCCCCCGTTGTCCTCTAAGTAGCCCTCAGAGACTTACCCCACCCCCCAGCTCCAAAGAACTCTGTTGCGCACAGCTCCTGGAACACCAACTCTCTTTGCACCCGGCCGCCCAGCGCCCTGCAACAAGGAACCAGCTGTGGCCCCAGGGTCCCACACCCTTTGTGACCTCGACACCACAAGGGGACCCCAAGGCATCAACTTTAAAACTGCAAGAACAACCCTTTTCCAAGTGGCCCCCTCAGTGGCCACTGCACCTGCTCCAAGAGACTTTCCAATGCAGCTCCTGCTGAAATCGGGAGGTGCCCGAGCCTCTCCAGCTGGCACAGTGTGCCCACCAACGACCTCGACCAATCTGCAAAAGGTGAACCTGGTAACACAACTGCGACTTTATATGCATTTTTAAAAGTGACTGCCTATTGATTCCTGTGGTGCGTTACTACGCACAGAAAGACTACATTTATTAGATATTTTGATAATGTTGGTCTTAAAATGTACATAAAAATCCGAAGTATTTTTATAAATTGGTCTCAAGTTATTTCTTCGAATGTGTGCGATGCATGATTGATACTGTGAGTACAACAAATGCTGTGCACCTCTCCTAACTGCTTGATCAAGCTACCTCAAAAATGAGAGCATTAGGTGATCTCGTTTTTGCCTCTGGAAACCAGTGTGTGGTTGTCTGGACCCCCTAGACAGTGTGCCCAGTTTTGCACACCACATAGGGACCCAGCCTCCTACAGCCATCACCTGTGCCCAGGAACCTTTACCACACACAGCTCCATTTTATTATGCTGCAGCAGGATATCTTCCTTATACAACAAGCTCTGTGCATGTTCAGGAAAAACTGATTCATGCAATAGTATCCTTTACCTGGTGCCAGGACCGCTTGAAATATAGGTAGATGCTGCCTTCGTGACATTCTTACCTAAAGCCGCAGGATTTGACTAGACTAGTTGGGCCTTGCAAATATCAGCATGATTGGTTGTAGAGTAACGCAGTTATACTGAATGCCCCTTCAAAAGGGCTTAGTTACACTTCGGAACCAGATTCTGATTAAAAGGGACAGTTCGCGTCACCTGTGCGTCACAAAGGAAATTCTGCAACTGGGTGCTATGTGCTCTGTGTGTCACTGAGGGTCTAGGGCTGCCATATGACTGCTGTGGTAAATGCTCTTGCCTATCCAGGAGAGCTGCAAATTGTACTCTAAGCTCCACAAAGGCAATACAGTGCAGTGTGTTCTTTGGAGAGGTAACCGTGCGTTCTATGCCTCCGATTGCCACACACCAGCCCTGCCCGGTTCTTGCCCTAGCACAGTGGTTCCCAACCTGTGGTCCGGGGACCCCTGGGGGTCCGCGAAGCCTTCTCAGGGAGTCCGCGAGAGCCTAGAAAATTAAAAAATATTGACAAATTAGGTCCCCAGTAATGACTCAGGCGGGGGTCCCTGGATTCTCATGATGATTCAGTGGGGGTCCCTGGGTTCCATTAATATTAAAGTGGGGGTCCACAGAAATCAAAAGGTTGGGAACCACTGCCCTAGCACATTCTCTCTAGGAGCAGTACATGCACACACACGACAGTAGTTTGAAATACTCGCCTGTGAACTCGGTTATACTGTGGGATTCTGCAGGGTGGGACTGGGTGCAATACAGGAACAACTGGTAGCTTGCACAAAGACACTGTCAGAGATGTGGCATCTGTAAAAGAATACTGAAAAGAAATGCTGTTAATATTAACTTAGCATATATTTTTTTCACAGAGCCCTCCCTCCTTCCTTCTCCTGCCCTGGAGGCAATGCTTCCTGGGACAGCGTACACAGTGATACAGATGAAATCGTGTGCCGGAATCAGAGGAGCAGTTGCAATGGCACAGGAGAACTTGGTGCGTAGAATCGAGCATGTGAAGACAGCTTGCGTCATGGCACAGCCTATATTTTCAGTGCAAACTTTAACGAATGTACTGCAAAGAAAACTAAACAACTGTTGTTAGCTTGTTTAAAATGTGCTCCACACAATCTGATTCTCTTTTCTGCCATCCCATCCTTGCCATTTTGCGAAGCAGCTGTCTGCTGACCGGCTAGACGCAGCGTGAGACCAGGGAAAGATACTGGAGTTGAAAACTGAGAGCACAGAATCTGAGTGCAGGATGAGAATGAGGATGCCTTCTCCCTGCCACCCCCTACCCCCTGTGGCACCCTTTTTCCTACCCTCAAATCCTCTCGCTGGCACCCTTTTTCTTGATTCCGGCAACCCTGACCCAACACCCTTTTCCTGTCCCTGCTTGGCACTCGTATCCATGTCCCTTGCTTCTCTGTGACACCCTTTTCCCAAAATTCCCTCCACCCCATGGTGCTTGTCCTTCTGGTCCCATCCTCCCGTAGCTCCCCATCCCCATGGCTCCCTTTCTCCAGGCCTCACTCCCATCCTCTCCCCAACAGTACTTGGTCTCTCACTTTGCGCCTGCCCATCCTCATCGCTGTCAAAGGTATCCTGCCTTCTCATCCTACTAGAACAGACTTAGGCACTCTTGATCATTCAGTCTTCCAACACATCGTGCAGCACCTAGCCTGCCTGTCAGGTACAAGCACTTTGGAGGGAGATGTCTTCAGTGTCACGGTTCTAGCCTCCAACGCCCTCCCCTTTTTGTCTTAGAATTCAACAAGTTGTCATTATATTCAAAAACAGACTGAAAACCTACCTGTACCTGTGGAGTCCTGTCCCGTTGTAAGTCCACAGTATGCCTTTATTGTTGTCATCTTCTGATGGATGTTGTTCCTGGAATTTAGACACCCTAAGTACTCTCTCCTGCTTAGCGCTATGAAACCACTTTAATTAGTGTTAAGCACTACACAAAAATACATGAAAACAGATGGATACATCCGAATCTTCACAGACATGAACTCTTCAGTTATTCTTTCCTCAAAGATTTTAACCAAGCACAATGACCGTACATGAAGGTATTGGGTCTGAAACATTTGTTGATAATAACAATGGGTCGCTTGGTCCAATAAGCATGGCAGTGCAATGAGACTGAGAGGCAAATACCTGTAGGAAAATTGACGTACTTGCCGAAGGGTCAATGCTACTGAAAGCCTAGTAAAAATACACAGGGTTTCATTTATTTTTTAATATATGCAAGGTGATCCCAGAGCTACTGGCCTCCCAAAGCATTGACCCATGAAGAAGTTCATTACTTTCATTACTGGCTGATGTGCCTCCTATCATTAACTTCTCCTCTGAAAAGGGCTTGAACTAGGATCCATCTGTACTGTTGAAAAGGTGTAAAAGATATTATGCTTAGGTGTTAGTGTGCAGCTTGCTAAACTTGTGCTCAACAGCTAGCAGGATTAGCAGGCCAGAGGGAGGGGGGGTCTTGTGTCTTAAACCTTGTACCCTTACTGTGTTATTTTGAGGACAGTACCATTCCTTCAATACCTAAAGATTTCAGATCCTGTTGTGTGTGTGTGTGTGTGTGTGTGTGTGTGTGTGTGTGTGTGTGTGTGTGTATATAAAAACTCCTAGAAGAGCTACTGTCCTCATATATCCTGAAATGTGTGGTTTCAGCGCTGCTCATGTCTACTATTGTCCACAGCACTTTTGTGCCCAGAAAACTCGCTGTGTGCCCCTGACGGTCCTGGACTGTTCACATGTCCCTGTGCTGAGGACTTCCATGGCTACAAGTGTCAACGAGAGGTGAGCATTGCGTGTGATGTGGATGGTGGGGCAGGCAAGATTTCCTGTCCGTTCTCTTTGAAATGCAGATAGCATCAAGATTTACCTAATGTCATACACAAACAGATGAAGGGAGGTGATTTACAAAGCTACAATGAAAGTGTGGTTTAAAAGGGGAGTAATTGCTAAAACATCTAAAGACACCTTAGGGACAGTCAGAAAACGGACTTAGGAATACATGTCACCTGTTGCTTACCATTGGATTTGTTGTCTGTAACTCAAATTTTCTGGCTTTCTGTTTGCTAGCTTTATATGCTTTAGCTTGCCCAGTTTTAGTTCCTGTTGCCCAAACATTGTCTTCTGTATTCTTTCACAAACTTGCTTTCTGTAAACATGCCTTTAAATCTTGCTCTTATCTTGTCACATTTGCTGTGCATTCAAAGACCGAGCTCATATATCAGGCCCTCTCTTCCAGGGAGCTTGGTGTTCATTTTTCTTTCTTTGACTTCAAAGTGAGAATGTATGTGTCCATCCTGCTGAGTACTCATGTAAGAAGAGAAGGGATGTTCGTTTTATTTTTTTTATTTTCTTTTTCTAGCATACAGCAAAAAATAAACTGTGCTAATGTTTCAGGACAGTGGTTCCCAACCTGCGGTCTGGGGACCCCTGCGGGGGTTCGGGAAGCCTCCTTAGGGTGTCTGCGACTGCTTGGGAAATTAAATATTATTAACAGATTAGGTTCCCAGCTTTCAATAATGACTCAAGTGGGGTCCCTGGATTCCAATAATGATTCACTGGGGGTCCCCAAGTTCCAGTAATGATAAAATGGGGGTCCACAGAAATCAAAAGGTTGGAAACTACTGTTTCAGGATATATCTATTAGTACAAATGAAGCACATTATTTTTTTTTGTTGAAGTTCTGAAGTGTAATGGAAACAAAGATTTGAATGCGATCAAAACGCAATAATACACTAAGTGATGACATTTGCACACCTTCCCGTTTGTGTGCCCTAAAAACCTATCTAGGTGCAAATGTAATGTTCAGTTGAAATGCGCTACAACCCCATGCATACTCCCTACTACACCACTTCACTTCACTCTATGCCACGCCACTCCTTTCTGCGACAATCCACTCCACTCTGATATGCCACTCCAATCTATGCCACTCATGACATAACACACACACTCTACTCAACACCCCTCCACATTACTTACCCCACTCCTCAATCTACCCCAGTCTGCCCCACCCCACTCCTGTCTTCGCTCATGTACTCCACTCCAGTCTGCCCCACTCCACCCAATCTATCCCACACCACTTCAGTCTACCCCGCTCTAACCCAGTCTACCCACTCCACTGTGGTCCAATGTACCCCACTGCATTCTTCCCTCTACATTCAATCTAATCAACCCCACCACACTCCACTCTATCCCCAGTCTACTGCACTCCACTCAAATTTACCCTACTCTGTTCCCATCTACCCCACTCCAGTCTACTCCAATATACCCCACTCCACTCAAATCTACCCCACGCCAATCTAACCCACTCCATGCCAATCTACCCTACTCACTATACCCCTCCCAGTCTACCTCTGTCTGCTCCACTCCGATCCACCCCACCCCACTCCGGTCTCCCCCTCTCCCATTACCCCACTCCATTACAATTTACCCTACTCTAATCCACCCATTCTACCCCTCCCTAATCCATCCTACTACACTCTAGTCTATCTCACTCCACTCTTCCTTAGTCTTTGTCCCTCCACTCCAGTCTATACAGCTCAACTCCAATCTGCTTACTCCAGTCCACCCAATCTACCCCACTCCAATCTACCATACTCCTTTCCAAATTACCCACTCCACCCCAATCTAGCACACTCCGTTCCACTCTAATCTA
Source organism: Pleurodeles waltl (assembly GCF_031143425.1). Classification (NCBI taxonomy): domain Eukaryota; kingdom Metazoa; phylum Chordata; class Amphibia; order Caudata; family Salamandridae; genus Pleurodeles; species Pleurodeles waltl. The sequence continues at coordinate 71,922,403 of NC_090444.1, read as the reverse complement.
CCATGTCACTCAGATCTACCCCATGCCAGTCCAGTCTAACCCACTCCACCCCAGTTCACCCCTTTCCAATTTACCCTACCCCATTTCACCGCAAACTTCCTAACTCCAGTCTACCCCTTCCAATTCGCCCACTCCAATCTACCCCGTTCCAGTGTACCCCAGCCTACTGCATTTCAGTCTACACCAATCTATCCCTGTTCAATCTACCCAACTCCAATTTACCCCAATCCACCACATCACATTCTACACCAGTCTGCCTCACTCCACTCTACCCCCAATCTACCCTAGTTCACACTACCCCACTGCAGTCTACCACACCCCGCGTCACTAACCTTTAGCCATGCTGAACTGCAGCCACACTGCTGTACAACATGGCTAAAAAACAAAACCATAGGCAATACCTATTGGCTTTGCCAATGCTTGTACTCACTTTAAAATGCTTTCACAATGCAGTTTTCAAGTACTGCTTCATAGAACTGCAATGCGGTCCTGCCTGAGAAGCTTTGGGTGAAGGTGGCCCAGTGATATTCAGCATGGGACATTAAGAGTAGCAGTGCTTTACTACTGCCTTAAATGCCAAGGCAGAACATCAACTAAAGCCTAGTGCAGTGTAAAGAAACTCCAGCCGCAGCAGTCCCAAGAGACAGTCAGCAGCATTGCAGTTTTCCCAGCCAAGCAGAGGTTACAAGCTAGCTCCCTGGCACTTGCTTCCATCGTTGGAGCCCTATGGCTGAATAGAAACAGAAGCACTTCTTTTCACTGTTGATTTGCATGGCGTGCAGTTTGGCATGTGGTGCACAGGGCAGAGCTGCTGAGGCTGAAACTCCATAGCGTTGGCAGGACTGCAGCCACCCACACCGCCATCTGATGCAACTCAGTGTTTGTCTATGTATCTGTAGACAAGTGAGCCCTCTCCTGCAGCAAGTGAGGAAGCTAAGTATCTGTGCTTTACAGATGTACTTCATTTACCTCTTTGCATTGGGTCTTGATTTCATTTATCTCTTTGTATTGGGTCCATGTAACTACACCAGCTTGAAAGTTCCTGGGGAAAAAACATGGCAGCATTTTATGGTTTCTGTCCCATTGTCTTGCAAAACGTATTCTATTTCCTGGCTGTTTCCTGCAACCAACATCTCCCTTCTGTCTAAATGCAGCATTAGATCAGCTGCAGCCAATAGAAACCTAACCTTTCCTGCATAACCTGAACTGTTAATAGGCAATACTCAGAACTTTAATCAGGGAGTGGGAGAGGCAAAAAGGTGGTGATGGAATAGAGTGGCATGCCAGGAGAGGAAGAAGGAATACTTGCAGACGGGAAAGGAGAAAAGGAAAGACCAGGGCAGACGGAGGGAGAAGCAGGGGGCTATTGGGAGGTGCTAATAGCTGAAGGACCGGTATTTAGTTGCCCCAAGTCGGGCGTGAGAACCTCGCATGGTCACGGTGCTCTTTGTATTCTGGTACTTAGAAAGCAACAAGTGTTAGATACAGAGAACCTAGAATGGAAAAGCTACTTGCACATGTAGCCTGATCACTTGAAACCGAGAGAAGAGTTACTCGGTGGGAAAAAGCGTCCAATGGAGAACAGGACTATAGGGGAAGCGAGTGATTGAGAGAGGCAAAGGTGGATGAAGAGAGGGTCAAAAGTGCGATGGAGATTGAAGAAAGGCGAGGAGGCAGAGGAGAGGGAAAGAGCTGCATACCAAGGGCACGAAGCAACTTAGTGAGGCTAGGGGGCTAAGCATGCCCACTGTGATCAAAGATCATAGATTCTGCTTATTGCCAATTGAAGGAAATAGTTTGTCATACAAACTAGTTCCTCCAATTTTACCTGGATTACATATCATAAAATCAAAGTTAGTGTAATGCTTTTCTTCTCTCCTGTGATATCATCCTCGTGCTTATTTTCATCTTGAAATGTGAAAATTCTACATCTCATTGGTCCTGAAATGTTGGCAGGTGTGAGAAGCTCATCACCATTGCAAAGCACAGAACAAATAAATATATCTGATGTAAACAAAGTCAGTAAAAAAGATCCTGCAAAAACATGTCAAGTACCATGCCCGTTAACCACAGCGTTCCATTTTCTTTTTTCTTTTTTTGTTAAGTCAACGACATGCACAGTCCAGGACTTTCAGCATTGTAAGCAGGGCTTAAAAATCCCCCCAAACTGTTATTTTGTGTGTATCCTTTTTGAAATAGATGCTGCATGCAAATCAAAGTGGGTCCAATCTTCTACACACCAATAAAGCTGTTAAACATATGTTTAGGAACAGCAAAGGGAGGGGTTTGGAGAATGCAGTAGTGTGAATTTAGTTCCTTTTTAATGTGAGTTGGAGTCTATGATGTTTTTAAGAGTGAGAAAACTTAGAGGACATAGGGCCTGATTACGATCTTGGCATATGGAATACTCCATCACACACGTGACGGATATTCCTTCCTCTGTATTACACGCTATGTAGGATATAATGAAATTGTAATTTGGCGGACGGGATATCCGTCATGTTTGTGACAGAATAACCCTGTCTGTCAAGATCATAATCGGGCCCATAGTTTTTATCTTAAAGAATGTCATCTTCCACCTAAATTGAGTGTTGCTGCCCGTATCAAAATGAGCTCCAAAAGTCCAATAACCAAGAGATGATTTGTCAAAACAAAAAATTGGAAATCTGGTGCAAAGGGGTGTCCTAGTGATTTAAATTGCAGACAGAAAATTATAAAATGCACTGCTTTTTAATCATTTGCCGACATTGCTAACAATCTGTTCAATAAAAGTTCATGCCTTTCAAAAATTGGGGGACGACCTATCCGGTTACTAATGTATGAGGTGACACCATGATCTTCGATCAATCCAGTGTTTGTATTCAACACATGCAGAAGCATTTTGAATCCTACGGCACTAAAAACAGTAAGTTATGAAAAATCAAATGTCTTGTACTTCTTAAACCGGATCATTAAAAAGAGTACATATTTACGTGACCAAAGCTAAATTGATGCCATTGTTAAGATATGGTTGCAGAGTTTTTCGAGCATCACTTATCAGGGTTCCAGAATTAACAGTTTGCTACCTGTTCAGACGGCTTTTTATCCTCTTCTCATTGCAAGCCTAAATCTGTTTGAAATTCAACCTTATAAATCAGAATGCATATCAGGTGGGCCGCACCTTGGGCTTTTGACATAATTGTAAAATGGACCAACAGGGCTCACTCATGCCCGCATTATGGGCTGATGTGTGGTCCTGCAAACCAATAAAAAAAACATCTTAACGTCCTAATCAACTCATTGGATCTCTTGAAGATGAATGATCTTTGGGACCTCACATCATCTAGATGTCACTTTAAGACCATAGTGGGAAAACGGCCCCTAAGCTCCTTTATGCTAGATAATTCCTCATGTTCCTTAACAAAGCAGTCGTTTTACTGAACCTCGATGTGTGCCTGACTAGGCAACAATAGAAATACGCTCAACACTCCATGAGCTGTCATGTTTATACTTACAGGAAGGAATCACTGTTCTCATGGCTTTTGAAAGGAATGGTCCAAATTTTTTACTTCCTTCTTTCAGATGCCTAAACATCAGATCTTGCTTAGCGGCAGCAAAGGAATGTTCTAACCCAATAAATATGCAACGGCCAATAGTTGTATACAAATTTGAATGAGTCTTGGCCAAGTTATCAAACGTAGGTATTGGAAAGTAAGTCTCATACATGGTTATGCAATCATCCAGGCAAGAACTAGCCCCATTCCTCCTGCCTTTCTGACATAATTGCACATTTCTTTAAGTCTCTAACTTTGTCCAGACCTAACCTCTTAATCTTTCTTTTGAAATGCATCATTGTTTTTATATTGCTTGGAACTGTCATGTTTATCTCTAGTAATGGGTTTATTAACCATACAATAAATATATTTTACAAAATGAACTCTTTGTGACCACACTGAAATTTTCCTCTACTAAAAAAATGAAACGGCATGCTAATCAAACACAGGTAATTGTGTACATGATGAAAAATCCTAGATATTCCGCAGAGAAGTAGCTGTGGAGTTTCCAAAGCAGTAACCTTTCCACATAGTACTGAGTGGAAAGTGAAAGTGCCGAGGCTGCGGTAGATTCCGACTCCGATGCCTTTTATGCAACATTTATTCTTTTCCGATGCATTGTCAGCATAGGCTCAGGCCTGGGGAAAGGAAGTTTTAATGCTTTTTCCTTTCTTGCTTCACTTCTGAATCTGTAACTTAATTGTAGAGCGGAAGGCATTCAAGGATCTCCCAGCCATGCCCTTAAAACACTTTGGACCTGATTTAGAACTCGACGGATGGGTAACTCCATCACAACGGTGACAGATAGCCCATCCTCTGAAATCTAAATCCTATAGGATAAAATGGGATTTAGATTTTGGCGGACGGAATGTCTGTCATCGTTTTGACTAGTAACCCATCTGCCTAGTTCTAAACCAAGACATTTGTCTGCCTTCAGACACCCTGTCAACTCTCAAATATTTCAGGCCTGCCCAAAGATTTTCTGAACCAGCTTTTAAACATCTTCACAATTCATGTTAGGATAACGCACTTTCGCTAATTTTCCTGCAGTACCGCAATGCCTAAGATTGTCTTGCAAAAGAGTTAACTTGGCAGAGTTTGCACAGATGATTAGATTGAGGTGCGTTCTGAAATGCCTTGCCAACGCCAATAAACTGCCCTCTTTTTCTCTGTTTATAACAAACACATGGCGGATTAACCCAGCTAATTAGAGTTGAGTGGCATCCCTTATCAAATGTTTCGCTGGAGCGACTGGTCCTTGCCTCGCCCTGTAGCAACTGAACTAAAAGTTCCAGCACTCAATCACATGCACTTCTTCCCACTTCCAACACGGTTGTGTCGGTAGAGTGGTTCCCACCCTCATCCTGAGAGTGGCTGCAAGATCACAAAGAAGTTTCAAGGGACTAAGTCCATCTGGAGACACATCCGTCCTGGCGACTACATTTTCTCATTGCTACTAGCTGTGTGCACTGTTTAAAAATGGAAAAGATGGTACTTTGCACCCTCAGATGCCTTTATAATAAGGTACAAAATATCGTGTTTTGAAGGCTCATGGTTTGCATGGAGTTAAACACATTTAAGGTTTCTTTTCATGCTCCCAGCTGTACCTGCTCTACCTGCTCTCGGCAGGTGCTCAACAACTCTGCAAACAGCCTGGGGTCGCTTTACACTTCTAGAAATCAGGAATCATGCATTTCTGGGATTAGATTGAGCCACATCTCTCTAGTGCCTGGAAGCACACCGATCTAACCTGTCTCCAGAAACACCCACAAAACTCAAGGATCCAAGCTTCCCCACTAAACCCACAGTCTTTATTTCCCTCATGGGTGGCCTTCAATGAGCTCCGGTTTCTGCTGACCCAGACTGATCGAGGCGCTGTCGTGATTTTTTTTTTTTTTTTTTTTTTTTACCTCCTCCTCTGCCCCCTCCCACACTCTGGTTTTTGTTTTGTGTCTGATGGCAGTGCTTAGAAGCAGACACTCTAGGTCATGTTCATTCTCGATGCTGCTCAGTCTTTCTACCGGGGAGGTTGACTGCCCCTCTCCCATTCAGCATGCGCCTTGCTACTCCTTCACTCAGCCTATGTAGTTGGACTCATGATCATGTCTTGACAGGCAGGACCTCTCCAGAGCTGCCCTGTCACTGTCCGCATGTGCGAAGGAGCCCCAGGGGGCAGAAGCATGGGCAAGGGGCAAGTGGATGTGCCCGGTTTGACACCTTTAGCTTGGAAGGAGAAAAGTGGTGGAGGAGCGTGAGAGGAGAGGAAAGGGACAGTGAGAGAAGAGACACAAGGTGGTGAGAGAGAGCTGAGAGGAATAAAGGAAGGGAGAGGAAGAGTTGGGTAATAGAAAGAATGGAGACGTTAGAAGGGAGGAGCTAGAGAGAACTGGAGGGGGAAGAGTGAGAAGCAAACTTAGGAAGGTGGGGAGTAAGGAAAGAAGAGACGAAAGGAGAGGGAGATTGAATTAGGGTAATTTGTAGGTAAATGAAGCAAGGGGGCAGGAAAGCAGAGAGAAAGGGAAACAGATTGAGGGGAGGAGCAAGTGAGACTAGCAGTGAGGACATGAGGGGGAGGCGCAGAGAAATGAAGTAGGATGAAAGGAGGGAAGGACAACAAGAGTGAAGAGAGGAAACAGGAGGGAGGAAAAAAGTTTGCAAACTAGAGAAAGGTGACTTTGGAATGAAAGAAGAAGCGAAGGGTGGATGAAGAAATGAGGGAGAAGGTGGAGGATCCAGAAAGGATAAAAAGTGGAAAGGATGGGAACAAAAAGCGATTGAGACAGTAGGAGGGAGTGATGGAAGCGGGGCAGGGCCAGAGAACAAGAGGAGAGCAAGAAGCAAAACCATGGAAAGCGGGGTTATAGAGGGCTGAGTGAAGCCAAAGCAAAGAGTGGAGGAACGAGAAGGGGCGCTGGGAAATTCTTGGTCTGTGAAAGGGAAGAATAGATCCTCCCAAGTGCTTCCTTAGCCTACTTGTTGTCTAGCAGTCTCTGGACCTGATTTAGAGGCAGGCGCTGATGGATAATTCAACAGTTCTTGGAGGAAGCGCAGAATCTAAAGAGTTCTGCAGGCAGGATCCCGCCTGTGCACTTCCACTATCATGATGTAACTTTAGTCATTGACAGTCCTTTGTGTCAGGATGTCGGGGTCTGCTACTCTGTGCCTGCCCCTTGACAGACTTGGCTGCAACAGGAAAGGCTCATAGTGCTGCCACTTCCCACATTTCTTGTGCCTAATGCTTTGTCTGTTACCCATTTGAGACCATCACATATGAGAAAAGAGTGTAATTTCTAAAAATTATCTCCTGATGTGGACTAAACTATCGTAGTTCACTCACAATAAAGTGTCACTCAAATAAGGCCTTGAAATGTCAGACATAAATACACTAGATACATGGGAATGTCACACATAAATTAAAACGTGGCAGCTATGACCTGGCCTTTCATCAAATACCTCACCCATCCCTCCCCTCACACAAAAAACCCCAGCTGGTCATAGGTGACATGTCCCTCAGAAGCTCTCAGCATGCCTTCAGACACTACCTACAGTCCCTGGGATCTTCAGTCATTCTGGCAACCTGGTTGGTCAATATGGAATCTAATGAGGCCTCCACCAGCCAACCATCAGTCCACCAATCCACATTCAAACACTCCTAAATAATTATTCATTTAACACTAGATGTCCCCCAGACTCTCAGCCTACCTTCAGACATTCCACGCAGTCCCTCTGCCAGCCACTAGACACCTTTGCTCTTTTGGAAGACTCCTAACCTACGAGTGGTTTGGTGATTACCCTAGCTTGAGAGGCCCTAGAAGGCTTCCAGGCTGTCCCTTAGATACTTAAATGTGGCTTTAGACATATACAGCTGTCTCCCATGCTGCCTTCAGGCACTACCACCTGATATTTAGACAACCCAGTTGTGCTCTGAGACCCATGATCAGCCCAGAGACACCTTCTGCAATGCTTAGAGGTGTTCGGACTGCCCTTACAATCAGCTGGTCCTTGTAAATATTCCCAGTTTGCACTAGGGAACTGTTGGTGTGGTCTTCAACCATTATATGCTTAAATAACCCAGAGATTAACTTCATTTACCCCCCAGATAGGTCTAACACTCTCCAGCCAACCCTTAGAACTTCTGGTCCCTCAAATACTTCCATCACCCCCCTATAAAGACCCTTGTTTTCCCCTCCGATCCTCACCCCAACCTTGGGCTGGTGACCTTAGACATCAGTTCAGATGTGCAATGCCCATCCCAGCTCATCTACTGCCATGCCTATCACACAGACTGCTTAATATAGCACAGCAGTGTTTAAATCACATTCTCTTCAGTTATGATAGGTGGATGCCTGGGAGTGCATCACACATACATTGCCTTCGGATTGGTTTTAACGTTTTGACAAAAATCGCTGCATAAATGAAGTTATCAGGTTTTAGCAAAAAAACAAATCAGAAAGATTAATTAACAACTCAATTTGAGACTTTGAGAAATTGAGATGTCCACCTAAGGCTTCTCCTTGTGATGTAGGCTATGGGTCCCCTGCCCCATTGATAGAGCTTTGATTTTCCACTTGATGCTCCTGGTGGTGTTTTGCTGGCTGTCATTTGTTTTTTATAACCGACCCCATTTTCTTATCTTATAGGGCACATTCCCTATGTTCATGTTTTTTGGGATCTTGGGGGCTGTGACTATCGGCTGCTCCTTGCTGCTGTGGTGTACCCAGCGTCGGAAAGTCAAGAGCTCCTGATGGATGGAGTCCAGATGGCCGGCTTCAAAGGGGCGCTCCTCCGGGACACGGAGGGCTGCCAGCCGTCTGGGCACAGTCAGCACTCTTGGATATGAACTGATCTCTCGCCTTGGAGAACACTCTTCACGAGAAACTGCCAATGGGGTGTCATAAAAAAAATGACATGTCCTCATAACACTTGAACCTTTTATAGTATTGGGCAGACAATAACTTATTATTGGAGATGGCTGGATGAAAACCCTCACTTAATGATTAAGGAGGGAGTGACAGTATGGGCAAGAATTGTGCAATAAGGTGTGGAATTTAACTGCCACTCATGGAAACAGTTTCACTGTAACTGACGGAATTGTGTGTGCGTGTAGTTGGAAAATTGGGAACAAACTGACATGCACATATATGAACATAACCAGCACAGTTTTTCTGACAAAATCACTAAAAGCTGTCTTAAAGAGTAGGTGTAATGTTGATGAACATGTCAGTTTTAAGCAGAATAATCTACAGGATTCTACATGTATTTTGTTTTTTACTTAATCAATTTGATTAAAATTGATTTGCCAATATTATTCTGTAATATTTGTTGACTTGGCTGCATGGAGTCTGATAAAAGTTAAGCGGAGTTGGCATATGGAATATTAAGCTGCACTCACTAGGTGATTACATGTATTTGATTTTCTTAAGAGATTGAAGTCTATTCTCTTTCACTTTACTGGTTGGGGTGGATGATCGTGTGAGCTGTCGATCCAGGAGAACTGGATGAGATTTGACCTGCTTAGTTGGAGTGGGAGGAGTTTTATGGATTTTGCAAGAAAAGGGAAAACTGTGTTTTGTCATGCAGACTTGAAGTTGATTTACGTAGGAAAAATTCTGATTGTGTCCTAGATGTATAATGTTGGAAGATTTCAATTCTCATCAGTTTTCAATAGAAGTTGAAAGGTGGGGAAGCCAGGGGAGGTATCACATTTGGCATGTACTAAGCAGGCACCCTTCATCTGCAGCTGATGATCATTGTTATTTCAGTGCAGCAGCCTGGAGTAAGATGTGATTGGTAACTGCAATAGCTTTTTAGGAATTTTTGAGCAGCCTGAGGTGGGAACCGTCCTCTAGCACCCGTGTCAGTGTGTGCACACTATTTGGTTAACCATGGTTCTCCCTTTGTACACTTGATTCTACAAGCATAGTGCAATAATACTGTAAATCAGTCTAGTCCAAGCTACATCTTTAAGAAGAAATGTTATTCATAGGTAGTAAATAGAGATCAGTTTAGCATCATTACAAATCTCTAAAATGGTCCGGTGCCTTTCGGGGCTGAGGTATGATCCCACCCCCTCTCCAAATACAATGATAGTGGTGAAACTGCAAACAAATATTGGGCCCTGTGGCCAGTGTCATCCTAAGGGTAACTGGTTGGGGAGCTCCAATAAAATGGTCCTGATAAGCCCGCTGCCCATAAAGAATGGGGCCCCTCAATTGTTAGGATGAAAGTCCCCTGCAAAGCATAGGACAGGCATGTCTTGTTTCCCTGAAAAAATTTTCCTGGACTTCCATTGTTTCCTGTTAACCTATGACAGTAGGGAACACCAAAAGTCTACTCGTGTGGGTTATTTTTTTTTAATTTTTTTTTTTTGGTCGTAGCCTACCAATCAGTGCAGCTGTCTGGTTTGCTAAAGACATCTTGGGTACTTTCAGAAAGTTGACCTAAAAATGCATTCCACTTGTTGATTACACATGATCTGCATGCTCCTGCCATCTAGTGTTGGGTCTGGATGTGTGTAAGTTGTTTGTCTTTGAAAAAGTCTCTTGGAGTCATGTGGTAAAGTGACTCCTCCTCTCGGTGATATTGTGCATTGGTATCAACTCCATTGTTAGATTATTTTCTTTCCACCATTAGGTTTGGTGGTGGTTTTCAGTGCTCCGGTTCAAGACAGTCTTCTGGCTCCCTTTGGTCCGCTGTTAATCTCTATACCCTTTGGTATTGTTTTCGTTCCCTTTTCACTCGTTGGTTTTATGTTTTCTCCACTTGCGGTCTTCGGGCCTCGCTCATTCGGGCCCTCTTTCTCATCTTATCGGATTCAACACAATGATGTGCTGCTAATCGAATAGACTCCAATTTGGTTCTGTCCCAGCTGCTTCGCAAAATGACCTTCATCAGGCTTTTAACCTGTCTATCTCCCGACCATGACGAGGAGAATTGTGAGGTCTGTTGATCTTTTTGGTTGAAGAAAATGTTGCCGAATCATAGTGTGTTGGAAAAAAATGCAGCACGAGGAACTGGAAGAGACACCTGACAACTTTGGTCACCATGATGTCAGACATAAGAGAAAAACTGCACGAGACCTTGGCAGCAGAGGAGTAGGCCCTTTTCATCCCAGACTCCAAATCAGATTCCACAGCTGAGCTCAGCATGCAAATCCAAGATCTTCCTTCAGGACATTGTGCAGTAACTACCTATGCCACTGTCTTTCATCCGAAAAGACATTCGGTTCCAACCAAAATTTAGGCTCCCGGGCCACCACTGCTGGCAAGCCATGGTAGGCACAGAACATCTGCTAAGGATGCCCCACCGGGGGATGGCACCGATGGCCAAGCTGAAACTGACCTCTACTCTATTGAAATGACCAGTCTCTGTGCTGAGCTGACCACCTACCTCATCGGCTCCGAGCACCCCCCAGCTCCCACCTCTTCGGTTTGAGCTACAAGCCCCTAGACCTTAAGTGATGCCTGGACCGCACTAGTTGGAACTGGCCTACTACATACATCATAACCATTAAAACTTTTAAGGGACCAATTTAGACATTAACTGGTCCCTTGAAACCAGTTGACTGAATCCATATCTGGATGCTGGTGAACTTGCCCAGAGTTGCAAATTACTTTGCCACATCGTCAAGCAGAGCTCTATTGACAGCTGGGCGGTGTCCTTGTTGTTTGATTAGTGCTTTTTGTGGGACTGAAACCATTCATTGTGGCCTTGGGTACTGGCAGTTCAGTTGCTGAAGCTTCAGCCTAGTGAGTTGTTAAATGGGGTACCCAGCATTGATCTTGGTCCAGAGTTTCTGCATCTTTCTGCGCACATCCTAAACACATTTTGTGAGAAAAGCTCTTACATGAGGAAAGTGGCACTGACTCGAGCCCTAGAAGTTAAACAATGGCTATTAAGTCTTAATAATGTTTGCCATAGAATTGGATATTGCCTTGTGTTTCTCTGTGTTTATCTAATCTTGACCTTTTCTGTTTACCTTTCTGTTAATAAAAGTCTGTTCAACTATAAAAGCACTGGATTGATGTTATTGAGTGCTACTAACACTCACCACCTCCTGTTCATTCTTGGTCACTTGAAAAGAAGTAACTTTGCTATCCATAGGTCTGGGTGGAGTGTAGGTCTACTGGCCAGAGTGCAGAGAGGACACCAAGAGAAAAGAGGTGAAGTGTTAAGGACACTGACCCAAGAAGGTGCTGAAGGACTTCTCCGAATGAGGAAGGGTAAATTGAAGTATATAAAGTTGAGGTATGGGGAAATCCTGCCAACCAGCCTGCCCTAAAAAAACTGGTTCAGATTCACATACTGTATGATGGGGCACTTGCTTAGTGAATTGTGGCTTCGTATGGTCTATGTTGTTAGTTCTCATACTGGAATAGCTTGACTGTGCCCCAAAGAGGAGAAGGGAAGACCCACCCATTGGAGAGACTATCTTGCTGAGGTCTTTGTTTCTTTATTCTCTTGAATAGTCAGCACTTTCTCTTTTTTGAGATTAGGTGACATAACTGACTTGGGTCTATGCCTGCCACTTGGTGATGGGCAAGGTGTCGGGACATTGAGCCTTACGAAATTAAATATTAAAATGTATTAGAGTTGTGTAAATTACATCTATTTTGCCTGGAAATATCATGCGTTCTTTTGCTTGAAGCCAGTTTCATTTCACAAGAAGCCAGGTCATCATGCTAGTTTAGTAGATCTGGCTTTGTACAAAATTATAGCAATGGATGCACTGTTGCTGCCTGTTACATCTGCTTTGCATAATTTAGAGGGGGTTGGCACTCTGTGATGCAAAACCTTTTTGCACTGAGTTTGTGACGCAAACTATATTTTAAACCAGAAAGCTGAATGATGATTTTGCTCCTTACACTGTTTTGCATTACTCAGGCGCCTGTGCTAAATAATAAATAGACCGTGTGTTCCTCCCTATGATGCAGAAATGTGCTGTTTGGGTGGGGAGGGGGCAGTTTGAACTGCTGCATGTAGTGTCCTTCCCAGCCTGGGTACATGCCAATGAATATGCCACAACACGGAGCTATGTATTACAGGTTGTTAGTCGTATGCGTGTAGCCACAAACTCAACATTCTAAACCTGCATTCACTTCACCATATTCTAACATGTCATCGCTCTACAGAGTCCGGACCCAAAAGGGTTGTGTTATACACACTCACACAACACTACATCTCCCCTTCTGTTAAATAAGAAAAACATGTTTTACAAACATATAAATAATCAAAGCTCTTGTTGGAAATGGTCCTTTCTGCAGGGTTATCCTCCAACTTTTTGCCTCTCTCCTATTTTGCTGACCCCCTCTTTTTGTTGGCTTTAGGACTCTGGGCAATTTACCACTGCCAATCGGTGCTGAAGTGCATGTGCTCGCTCCCCTACAACGTGGTATAATTGGCTTACACCTGTTTGGAGTATTTAATTTGTCTGTAAGTCCCTTGTAGAGTGGTATAACATATAACCAGGGCCTGTAAATTAAATACTACTAGTGGGCCTGCAGTGCAGATTGCGCCACCCACAGAAGTAGCCTTCCACTGCAGGCCCTGCGAGTGTAATTTTCTGCCATACTGACTTGACAAGTCCAACTACCTGCCAAGGCCTACACTCCCATTTTATTACACCTAAGTCACCCCTAAGGTAGGCTCTAGCTGATGTCTGGAGACAGGGCTGGGTTGAAAAGGTGGTTGTGGTTGACTAGAAAGGAATCCTTCGAAGCTAACCCCCCCCAAATCCCCCCCCCCCCCCTCCCCCCGAACAAAGGCGTTTTTGAGTATAAGCAGAAGGGGAAGAGCACTTTTGGAACTTGGAACAAACCTCTGACAGAGGGACTGCTGGACTACCCAAAGGACTCATCTGGATTGCTTTTCTTATTGTTGCCCTGCTGCCTGGTGTCTTCTGGGTGGCACAAAGGACTAATCTGGATTGCTTTTCTTATTGTTGCCCTGCTGCCAGCCTGACCCTTGACTCGGGGGTGTCGAAGGACTGCCAAGAGGAACAGCCATTCAGTTCCCTGATGTGTTGACCTCCCTGCTACTTCCTGGCATTTTCCCCCTTAGTGTTCCTCCAGGGGGGCAGCGTGGGGACTGTTGTGCATTGGCCGCCCTTGGTCCTGCAATTCTAGCATCTGGAGCAGCACTATACTTTGGTACTGGTGCTTGAAGATATCGAGGGGGAAGCACCCTCCCCTGAAATTAGCATGTGCTGGAGTGCTTTACATTGGAGTGGCAGCTGGCTCCAACTTCTTTTGCCTGTGTGTCTGAGGTGTGATCCCCTGGAGAAGTTACAGATAGAGAGTACGCTGGGTGCTGTAACCGGTGCCTGGAGACTGGTGCATGGCCTTATGTCGGGAGCAGCACGGTCCTCTGTTCGTGCTGGACTTATTTCCATACCGCCCTCTTCAGGCAGGGCAAGACGCGGCGTTGCCCGAACCGCTGGGACAGAGCGGGAGATCGGACCTCTGAGATTGTGGTGTGCTGTCTCCCGCTACCCCCAGCACTCACTGCGGTGAGGCAAAGAGGGCTTGAAACCACCAGCACAGTTTCCCTGCATCTTTGCAGCCAGCACAGCGGAAACCAAAGGCGGTCTCCCCGCTTCCATCCATAGTGTGGACACCCTCCCCCTCTATCTGTTAGGCAGTACCTGGGGGAGGGGAAACGGGTGCATGGAGGAAATTTGACTTTGAAATGGAACAATCCCAAGCAGGTCCTGGAGTTTTGACAGTGAATAAACATTAACTTACTTGAAAATCAGCATACAGGGGGTGTCCCGAACACTCCCACTTTGTTCGAGTTCTTCTACATCGAAGAAGAGAAAGGTGTGCAGAATACTTGAAGATCTAGTGGGATCCATAGCTGGTGTTCGTCTGATAATCAGTCTCCCAAAGGTGGGTTGGGCTGGGAGAACATTACCTCAAGTGTGCATAACTTCCCGAAGAGCTGTGGGTCTGCCTAGTGCCTAGAAGCCTGCCTACTAAGAACGGGAAGCAGTGTACCTGAACCAACAGCAGACAGTCCAGAAGGAGAAGCCCACCAGCATCCCTGAAGTGTGAGGCTCCCAGAGAAGCAAACGTGCTACCAGTAGTGTAAATGGCACCAACCCGAGCAGGTAAGGAACCCCTAGACTCCCGGCATGTTTTATGTGGCTAACTGTGTGAAGTATCAACAGTCACCCAAGCGACAGCGCGCTATCTGGGTGTGACCAGAAGGACACGTTCTGCTGCTGCCCCGAGGTGTTAAGAGTCCTGCAATGCCCTACAACACCACATTAGAGGAGGTCTCCACTGGCCAGTGGCTGCACCTGCAGAAGATGCAGCACAGTGCCATCAACTGAGCTATCGGCCTACATGTTCGCTGCTGGACTACCAGCACCCTTGGTAATTTGAGACCTTGGTGGCTGGCGGATGGGCACTACGTTCTGAAGATGAGATGTTCCTGAATGTGATGTTTAAATGCAACAAGAAGAAAACGCACCAGACACTCCTGGACTGCAGCATGGGCTTAATAGCACTTGATTCCCTTATGAACGAACTAAAATATATTAATGCTTTAATAAACACAGTGGAATCATCTTCAGCAGAAACAACCTAAGAGCTAAAATCGATGCACACGGAAACGCCGCTCTTTAAAATCCAACTCGCCCAGTCAGATAAAAACACCTTCAAGCCCTGGAACGGAGGGTAGAGGAGACAACAGATAGGGGCACAGACCTACGGCACCGCCAAAGGAAAGCCATGCACTTAGACAATAGGTGTAAGAGGGACAATGTTTGCTTGTGGGGCCTTCTGATGAGGGAGAAGACATCAGGCTTTTGGGTGACTTTCTTCCCTAAGCTACTAGAAGCAAACTTTCATCAACCTATAGAATAACAAAGAGTTCACAGACTGAAATTGAGAAGGAACTCAACCAAGGCCTCTTAAAGACAAATAATGATATGACTTGTATGAAACACACTCCAAGTAGCTCGGCAAGAGAGCTCTCATGCCTATAAGAGCTCCTGACTATGTTTTCCAGCTGACATCTATGAAACAAGTGTACTCTGGGTAAAATTCCTAGCCCTCTGTTCTACGTTGAAAGTAAAAGGTATCAGATAAGGCCTTCTTTGATCCGCCAACAATGGTGATAACGTTTAAGGTGAGAACACAGAAGTTTCAGATCCACAGGAACTCAAAAAATTTCTGTAATTGTTAGATCAACATTTAATGGAAATGTTGCCTTCATACCACCAAGAAACCGCCCTGACAGTGACACCTACCCAGACTGCACCTGAAACTTCTATGGTGGATACTGTCCTGCTGCATGTACACCCAAGATGACACGCCCTCTTGAGACAGGGATAAATCTAGATCCCTCCTCCAGGATTGATGACCCTTTTACTGCTGGACATCTAAAGGACGACAGACAAGATAAACTTCATCATCTCAACTCCGCACTAGACATAACATGCTCACCAAGTACGCACTGATAACCAAACAGGAAGATCCAGACATTTTTAAGAATTGGGGCGGCCCAAGGGCTCTTCTAAGAGAAATTCCCCTTACAAAGTTACTAGAGTATAGTGATCTGTGGTGCTTATACATCTCAAAGCTCACAACTGAGAGCTAGTTTCTCCTTTAAAGCCTGTTTTTATTATATGATCCCTTAACATGCAATTCCACATCCACACCTAGTATTGGGACACTCTTGGGTCATTATTTAATCTGCACTTTGCAATTGGTTCCTCAACGTGAATGGACTTACAGGCTTTGTAAAATGAAATAAAGTACTCTTCCCATCTCAGATCTAAGAAACCTGATAGAGTCCTCCTACAATAGACTTGTGCATCATTTACAGGAGCGAATAAGCTAAAATGGGATTGTGTAGAAAAAAAAAAAAAAAGCCTTCTTCTGAGAATACTTGGTTGGATTCAGTCACGGTGTCTTCGGCAAACTGGCTATTCAAGTTCGTATTATTGGAATCTGCTTCGTTTATGCTCATAACTTACGAATTCACCTTTTTAGCCAACCTCCTGAACTAGGCAAACTACAAGGAGTGACCACTGGAATCTGGCCATAGATCCAGTGCTGGATTGCGGAGGTCGACCAGACCTCTGAACTGACAGTGTGCTGCTCAAGGACTTAGGGCATCAATAAACGTTTGGTGGAGGGGATTACTCCATCACAAACCTGACGGATATCCCGTCCGCTGTTACATAGGATATAATGGAACTTGTAATACGGCAGACAGGATATCTGTGACGTTTGTGATGAAGTAATCCCCTCCGCCAAGCTCATAATGAAGCCTTTAATGTTGGATCTTTCCCTCATTTACCCATGGAGACTTTTCCACCCCACAGGGAAAGAATATAGGGCCAGATGTAGGTAACAGTTTGCACATCGATTTTCGCTGTTTTCGCCGTGCAAACTGCACTCTGCAATGCAGAAAACCTTTTTGCCATTCGGTAGCCTGGTTACTGAATCGCAAAACGGGTTTGCGAGTCGCAATTAGGAAGGGGAGTCCCCTTCCTAATTGCGAGTCGCAGTTCGATGCCAGATTGCTTTGTGACCACGATCGCAGTCGCAAACCAATCGCAGTTAGCACCCATTTCAAATGGGTGCTAACCCATTCGGGTCCCCATGGGACCCCTTCCCCTTTGTGAATGGCATAAAAAACACTTTCCATAGTAAACAAAACATTTCATTTTTAGGGTCGAGCCTGCTTTGCATGCATATAGCAGGGAGACTCTTATGTATTTAGAAAAGGGCTCCGAGCCCTGTCAACTTCACGTCAGTGCTTTTTATTGGTTCGTGGGCTTCCCTAATTAAATCTACTTGCTTTCATTAGTCGAAGGCATGCATACGTCATGCCTTTTCCGGTGGCAAGCCCTCCTCGAGCGCAGCGACCAAGTACAGAAAACATGCGATTCTCGCTGTTTTCCATCGGGCTCGTGGACTTTTTTTTAACTAATTTACGAGCCCGATCTCGCTTGGCAGAAGTCGAGCGCTTTACCTACTTGATTTCACTTTTTCGGGTTACGTGCATAAATGCACTTTTGCCCGATAGGTGAAAAGTCGGGTTAGGAGTTTACAACGCGATCGGCTCTAACACGAGCAAACGCGAGACCCGATGCATTGTAAATGCTTGTTAGTTTTGTAATGCATCTCATTTTCCTTTAAGGAAACAGGGACTGCATTACAAAAAAAAAAAAAAAAAACTGCTTTATTTAAAAGCAGTCACAGACATGGTGGTCTGCTGTCTCCAGCAGGCCACCATCCCTGTGAGTGCCACGAGTCTCAAGGGGGTTGCAAACTGCGACCCACCTCATTAATATTAATGAGGTGGGCCTTTGCCCTGGAGAGTCACAGATAGTGTCAGGGACACCATCCTACATTCCAATTTGCGACTCGCTCTGACTCACAATTTGCAAGTCGCAAATTGGAATATACCTACATCTGGCCCATAGTTTCTTGTCTTACCTACATGGCACTGAATCCAGAATAGACTATGTTTTGGCTCACGCTGGTGTTCTCCCTAAAATCTCTAACTGTATGATAGGGATTAGCTGTATATCAGTTCATGCCCCCATTAAACTGCAACTGGACTTGGGACTCCTGACACAGAATTTGGAGGATGGACACTTTAAGATATATGCTAACGCACTTGGACCTTAACATGGATTCATAACCCTGATTGCAAACCCTCTGAGCGGCAGGGAAGTCTTATGTGCAGGGCCTGCTTATTCAAGATGCTGCCACTGTATGTCAATAAATGCTTGAAGCGAGACCTCAATAAAATCAGAAATGTCTTGCCTCCATAAGCACTATCGTTCCATCCACAGGGCTGCAAACCTGAAAATGTTAACTGCGAAAAGGTACAATCTGAAAACTATACACAAAAGCCCTTACCCAAATTAAGGGGCGACACTGAGCAGGGGTAAACCCAGGCAGGCTTCTTGCACTGCAGCAGAAACAGAGGAAAGCTGAATGAACAATACCAACAAACTATGATAAGCATAATACTCTGCTTACTTGCCCCGTGAAATTGCTAGAGAATTTGCTGCTTTCTACTCCACTATATATACATCAAAATCTCCAGCAGGTGACTGCTGAATTATCCTTCAAGAGCAACATTTCGATCTCAAAACTCCCATTGAACCTATGGGCGGACCTAGACTCCAAAATCTCAGACGAAGAAGTTGCAGAAATGATCAAAAAGATGCCTGTTAGGGAGGGGGTGGCTTTCCAGCAGGATACTATAGAATCGCCACCAAGCACTCCGTCTCACTCCTCAGGAAGATGTTTAGAGAAGGTATGTGTTAATATTACAAAGCAAGCGTGAACAGGTTTTAAAAAGTACGTGGTTTAATCTTGGTTTTGAAATAAGAAGAAAAAAAATCACCATCCACCTTCAGCCTTCCAATGTCAACTGTCCTATTCAGAATCTTAATTCCCTATGGCATAAGTCATGACATATGTTCTGACTGACGTAATTAACATTCCACGCTACAGAACAGTAGATCATAACACATCTCTTCCCCTTGAATGATAGGATATCAATATAATTTGAAGAAGGAAACTTAATCTTATTATAGAAAAATATACAAATAGGAATCGGGCCAACCTTCAATTATGTACTCAAATACCTTCATGAGATCTTTATCTGTGTCATAATTCTTGTCCCATCCCTCAGAGTACAAAGCATTCTCTTGAAGTCGGTGCGGGGGTCGTAGGGCCCTTCAAGTCACATGCGTTGCTGATCGAACTCCGGGCTGATGATTAAATCAGGAGCACTGGTGTGGATGGCGTCGGGGCTGCGGTGCGAAGTGGGACGATGCAACGTGCAGTGCCCACAGGTCACAGTGCAGGCAGCGGCTTGATGATGGCATCCTGCTGTGTAGGTGAGACCAGGGCTGTGGTGTGAACTGAAGCGGTGCGACGTGCGGTGTCTCTAGGTTACTGTGTAGGCTGTGGCGTTGTCGTTGCTGAAGCACTGTCCTTGATAGGCCCAAGGCGGCGGTGTGGCATGGGCTCCATGTGGCACCCACGGGTTGTGGTGCAAACAAGGGCGTCTATTGATGACACTGGAGTTGATGGTGCTGGCGTTGGTGGACCGGTGCTGCGGGACAAGACAGGGCTTCGTGTACCTCATGAGCACTGTCCAGAGGCCACGGTGCAGGCAGAGACGTCTGTGTCAGTGTGGAGCGTGTCAACGGCGATGCTGAGGCTGCGATGTGAACAAGGCGATGCAGAGTGCGGGTCCCACAAGTTACGGTGCAAGCAGCGGCTCAGTGATGGCGTCAAGTGGCGGCGTCAGTGAGACCAGGCTTGCGGTATGACGTGGGGCACAGCTCAATGTGGTGTTGTCAGGTCACAGTGCAGTCAGCGGAGTCCTTGACGGCATTGCTGTGGTTTTTCTTCTGTTGTAGCACAAAACAGTTCCTAGTGCTGTAGGAAAATGAAGCTGAAGTATTTGATATCCCTGAAACTTCCAAAAGGAGGCAAGCTGTACTCCAAGCCCTTGGAAAAGCGTCACAAGCAGGGTACACAGCAAAGTCCGGTCTTTGCCTTCTATAAGGCAGAAGCAGCAACTCCGGGCCATCACAGAAAACTGTTGAGGTGGTCCATATCCCTACAGGGAATGGACTTTGTAGTGGAACACAGACCTGGGACTGCCCATGTCAATGCTGATAGACT
The DNA here is from genome assembly GCF_031143425.1 of Pleurodeles waltl. Lineage (NCBI taxonomy): Eukaryota > Metazoa > Chordata > Amphibia > Caudata > Salamandridae > Pleurodeles > Pleurodeles waltl. Next base: position 71,902,200 of record NC_090444.1, on the reverse strand, counting down.
TTCCAGGTTCTTCCACTTAGAAAATGAAGACTCTCTTGGGAAAGGTTAGTCTCATCCTCTTTCGTTTGGGGGGAGGGGGTTGTGTAGGGAAATGCCTCTCTTGGCATGGTTACCCCCTAACGTTTTGCCTTTTGTTGATGCTAGTTATGACTGAAAGTGTACTGGGATCCTGCTAACCAGGCCCCAGCACCAGTGTTCTTTCCCAAAAACTGTACCTTTGTTCCCACAATTGGCACAGTCCTGGCACACAGATAAGTCCCTTGTAACTGGTACCAAGGGCCCTCTGGCCAGGGAAGGTCTCTAAGGGCTGCAGCATGTATTAAGCCACCCTGGGGACCCCTCATTCAGCACATGCATACTGCCTCACAGCTTGTGTGTGCTGGTAGGGAGAAAATGACTAAGTCGACATTGCACTCCCCTCAGAGTGCTATGCCCTCAACCCACTGCCTGTGGCATAGGTAAGTCACCCCTCTAGCAGGCCTTACAGCCCTAAGGCAGGGTGCACTATACCACAGGTGAAGGCATATTTGCATAGGCACTATGCCCCTACAATGTCTAAGCCAAACCCTGGACATTGTAAGATGCTGGGTAGCCATAAAAAGTATATGGTCTGGGAGTCTGTCAATTACGAACTCCACAGTTCCATAATGGCTTCACTGAAATCTGGGAAGTTTGGTATCAAACTTCTCAGCACAATAAATCCACACTGATGCCAGTGTGGCATTTATTGAGAAATGCACACAGAGGGCATCATAGAGATGCCCCCTGTATACCAGTCCAATTTCTAGTGTTAGGCTGACCAGTTCCTGCCAGCCTGCCACCACCAGACGGATTTCTGACTACATGGGGTGAGTGCCTTTGTCACTCTGTGGCCAGGAACAAAGCCTGCACTGGGTGGAGGTGCTTCTCACCTGCCCCTGCAGGAACTGTAACACCTGGCGGTGAGCCTCAAAGGATCATGCCTGTTGTTACAGCGCCCCAGGGCATCCCAGCTAGTGGAGATGCCCGCCCCTCCGGACCCGGCCCCCATTTTTGGTGGCAAGTCCAGAGGAGATAATGAGAAAAACAAGGAGGAGTCACCCACCAGTCAGGACAGTCCCTAAGGTGTCCTGAGCTGAGGTGACCCCTGCCTTAAGAAATCCTCCATCTTGGCTTTGGAGGATTCCCCCAATAGGAATAGGGATGTGCCCCCCCTCCTCCCCTCAGGGAGGAGGCACAAAGAGAGTGTAGCCACCCTCCAGGACAGTAGCCATTGGCTACTGCCCCCCAGACCTAAACACACCCCTAAATTCAGTATTTAAGGGCGACCCTGAACCCAGGAAATCTGATTCCTGCAACCTGAAGAAAGAAGAAGGACTGCTGACTAGAAAGTACCGCAGAGACGACGGAGACAACAACTGACTTGGCCCCTGCCCTACCGGCCTGTCTCCAGACTCAAAGATCCTGCACCGTGATGCATCCAGCGGGACCATTGACCTCTGAGGACTGACCTGCACCTAAAGGATCAACAACCTCCAGTGGACAGCGGCTCTGTCCAGAAACAACTACAAAACAGCAACAAGAAACCAACTTTACAGAGACTCCAACTTCCCGCCAGAAGCGTGAGTTTTCACACACTGCACCCGACGCCCCCTGCTCGAGTTCAGGACAACCAACACTGCAGAGAGGACTCCAATGGCCACCCTGAGACTGCCTCCCTGCACCTCCAAAGCGACGCCTGCAGAGAGGATCCAGGGGCTCCCCCGCTGACCGCGACTGCCTGGTAACAAAGGAACTCGATGCCTGGACCAAGCACTGCACCCGCAGCCTCCAGGACCGAGAGGAACCACCTACCAGTGCAGGAGTGACCAGCAGGCTGCCTTCATCCTAGCCCAGTCGATGGCTGGCCGAGAAGCCCCCCTGTGCCCTGCCTGCATCGCCAGAGTGACCCCCGGGGTGCCTCAATTGCTTTCAATACAAAACCTGACGCCTACTTTTGCACACTGTACCTGGCCGCCCCTGTGCCGTGAGGGTGTGTTTTGTGTGTGTACCCCCCCCCCTAGTGCTCTACAAAACCGCCCTGGTCTGCTCCCTGAGGACGCAGGTACTTACCTGCTAGCGGACCGGAACCGGAGCATCCCTGTTCTCCATAGGCGCCTATGTGTTTTTTTTGGTCCTCGTTTGACCTCTGAACCTGACCGGCACTGTGTTGCTGGTGCTGTGGCTTTGGGGTTGCCTTGAACCCCCAACGGTGGGCTGCCTATGCCCAGGAGACTGACTGTGTAAGCGCTTTACTTACCGGAGAAACTAACATTTATTTACCTCCTCTAGGAACTGTTGATTTTTGCACTGTGCCCACTTTTTTAAAATAGCTATCTGCCATTTTAACCAAAACTGTGCGCATTACTGTTTTAAATCAAAGTTCTATACTTACCTGTGTGAAGTACCTTGCAATTTATGTACTTATCTGAAATTTGAATCTTGTGGTTCTAAAAATAAATTAAGAAAATATATTTTTCTATATAAAATCCTATTGGCCTGGAGTTAAGTCTTTGATTGTGTGTTCCTCATTTATTGCTGTGTGTGTACAACAAATGCTTAACACTACCCTCTGATACGCCTACTGCTCGACCACACTGCCACAAAATAGAGCATTGGTATTATCTAATTTTGCCACTATCAACCTCTAAGGGGAACCCTTGGACTCTGTGCACACTATCTCTCACTTTGAGATAGTATATACAGAGCCAACTTCCTACACACTGTCTAGAAGGAATTCACAACAGCCCAACTGTCAGTCTGACCCAGACGTGGAATACACAAGCTGACAGAGGCACAGAATGGTTTAAAGAAGAAAATGCCCACTTTCTAAAAGTGGTATTTTCAAACAGACAATTTAAAAACCAACTTTACAAAAAGATGTGTTTTTTTAAATTGTGAGCTCAGAGACTCCAAACTCCATATCGCCATCTGCTCCCAAAGGGAAACTGCACTTAAAAGTTATTTAACGGCAGCCCCCATGTTAACATATGAGAGAGACAGGCCTTGCAACAGTGAAAACCAATTTGGCAGTATTTCACTGTTAGGACATGTAAAACACATCCGTATATGTCCTACCTTCTAAATGTACAGCCCCCTGCCCATGGGGTTACCTAGTGCCTACCTTGGGGGTGCTTTACATGTAGTAAAAGGAAAGGTTTGGGCCTGGCAAGTGGGCACACTTGCCAAGTCGAATTGGCAGTTTGAAACTGCACACACAGACACTGCAGAGGCAGGTCTGAGACATGTTCACAGGGCTACTCATGTGGGTGGCACAACCAGTGCTGCAGGCCCACTAGTAGCATTTGATTTAGAGGCCCTCTGCACCTCTGGAGCACATTACTAGTGACTTACCAGTAAATCAAATATGCCAATCATGGAAAAAACAATCACCAATACAATTTACATAGGGGGCACTTGCACTTTAGCACTGATCAGCAATGGTAAAGTGCGCAGAGACAATAAACTAGCAAAAATAGAGTCCAGCATACCATAAAAACAGGAAGTCAGAAGGCAAAAAGACAGGGGAAACACGCCAAAAGATTCCAGGTCTAACACTTTGCTACTAAAAATCTGCACGAGTGGATGATGATCCGTCCTCACAATGAAAGGAATATCCCATAAAAAGAATATGAAATGAAGAACAGCCCATGAGACCACCTTTTTCTCTCTTTTCAATTACAGAATGTCTTTCCTCTGCACCTTTGATTGAGGAAGGGCAAAAGCTATTACCTTTTCTTCTCCCTCCACCACTTGAGAAAGAGCTGCTCCTAAGCAGGTAGGCTAGCATCGGTGGATAACAAAATTGTCTTACAAGTATTAATTTGGCCCAGTGTTGACAAAACAGCAACGCTTTCCTTTATACTATTGAAAGCTTTGACACAACCTTCATCCCAAACTTCATTCCTTTCGTAAGCAGTGGTCTTAAAGATGAAGACACACTGGCAAACCCAGGAATTAATTCTGACTTCTACTCAGCCAGTCCTAGAAATGATTGCACTTGATCTTTAATATTAGGTGAAGGTGTGTTAACTAAACCTTTGGCCAAATCTAACTTGGGACCGGGTCCTTCAGAAGAAACTGTATGTCCTAAATATGAAACATATGACTATCTAAATCTGCACTTCTCTTTACTTAAAGTGAGCCCAAAACTGTGCATTCTTTTTAACACTTGCCACAGAATTCCATCTTGTCATCACAGAAAATCAAACGTCATCTTGGAAAAACAGGAATTTGGCAATCCCTGACAAAATCGTTTTCATTGCTCTCTAAAAACTTGTTGCTGCAGATGCCAAACCAAACGGCATGTGAATAAACTTTTATGCTCCCAATGGAGTAACAAATGATGTTAAATGAATGCTCTGAATCAACATCTTAAGGGAATTTGATGATAGGGTGACGACAAGTCCATTACGCTAAACATTTCAGCTTTACTTAAAGTTGCCAAGGACTCAGATATGTGCTTATTAAGATCTTGCAAATCCACACACATTCTTATTTTTTTTATTTTTTTTATCCTTACTTGCTAAACCCATTTGGGCAAGCCACTCAGACAATTACATTTCCTCAGTTAGCCCACCATCCATTAGCTTCTGCAATTTGTCCTTGAGTGGTTCTAACATCATGTTCAGAACATTTTTCAATTTGTGAGCAGAAGGGGTAGCTTTTCTTTCAGTGTGCTTTTGTGCTGGAAACTCCTTAGGGTACCTAAAGTGTCCCTGAAAACAACTGTAAAATCATGGAATATATCTGCTTTATTTCTAGAACCAGTAAGCAACAATACCTTCTCTGCATCATAGGGATTTAGCATGATGCCCAACCTTAGAAATGTATCCCCTCTTTTTCCCTGAAAGTAAAAAATCTTCACACGTGTTTTTCACTGTAGCAAAGCTAGCTCTCCCATAGAAAAGCACTGGGTTTCATTTTAACAATTTATAATGCATAACTTCAGTTTGAGAGCAGCTAGAACCATGATTCAAGGACTAATTTTATTACTAATTTAAAATCCAACTTAATAGCCAAGTCAGATGTTGTATCACTTTTTTTCGAAATTGTATTTTTAGAACGTTTCCATTTCTCTGCCTAAGCCAAAATGGCCTTTCTGCCAGTGTCCTTTGATTGTGAATGGCATCCCTTGGGTGAGATTTGTATTGCTTCCTGATAGTAGACAACTGTCAGGACGCCCAGGTCCTCGGGATCTGCACGCTGCTGAGCAAGAGACCCACCTCCAGGCAACACCAACTCAGAATGCCCTTGTAGCACTGAGTTTTGCAGGTGCCAGACGAGGGGAAGGGAACAGCAGGGAAGGAGATCTGAAAAACAAATGGTTAAATGCAATGCAGCATGATAAGACTGTAATCACACGTTATGCTCTAAACTGGGATATCTTGGGTTGCCACTTGGAAACACGCTAGGAGTAACAGAGGAGACAAAACTCAACAGGAGTAACTTATCAGCCAATTAAGAAACAAAATACTGAAGCCACTGTGCTTCACTAGAACTGACTCAAAAGCATGGGCCTCAGACTTCCTGAAAACAACCACTCTTGGGAACAAAAATGTTGCCAACACAAATCTCATTACAAGGCGTAACTGAGGGACTGATCATCATATTAAGCATATTCTACTCTCTTCCATTGTCAATAACACAGTTTAAACAGAAACAGGATATGATGCCATGAAGTATCCCTGCAAATAGCATTGCCCAAATTCTCTACTTCAAGAAAGTGCCAGCAATGCGCTTCGGTACTTTGCTTTTGGTTCTAATTTTTTTACACAAGAACACACAGATCGTCTTAAATAATGGTGTCTGAAATTGAATGCTGAAAGAAAAAACACACTGGTTGTCAAAAGCAGACTCAGACTATATCAACTGCATCCAAGTACTGGCTCTGAATTCAGGCAATAACAACTGTATCCAAGAACTCACTCCGAGTTCTGAAATGCTGAGAGGAGTGGAGAAACAAAGTTCCAAAAAACAGGTGCAGCCAAAAGATGCTGGGGGAATCCCCGATGGAACTGACTCACCACTACGAGTCTGACCACTTGTTGTCCATAGAGCTGCCGTCCTGCTCTGCCTCAGGGAAAGAGAGCGCTTGGAAAAGACCAAACCTGCTCTCTCCAGGAAAACTCCAGAATAGTGAGTGTCTTTGCTTGGGTGTGGCAGGTATTTATAAACCAGCCACACCCCAAGATGGCTGCCGCCATAGCATGCTGGGATTTGTGGTTCTGTTCAGACAGCAGAGCATACCCTGCAGGTATGAAGGTGGTAGTTGGAGCGCAACCACCATCGACCGGTGCCTGCAGAGAGATGAGTTCTCCCACAGGGGTATGGGAAAAGGCGTGGTCTGCCGCAGGAGGGAACAAACAATGGGGACGTATTCTGGGTACTACAAACATGCGCAGCAGTGGGTTGAACACTGGAGAGGACGGAGTTTAGACCGCGCGTCCCCGTAAACCTGACAACAACAGACCTGGGTGGGAAGAAGTGTTTTTCTTTACTAAGCTGGAAAGCATGGGGGGGGGGAGAGATGTGTTCCACCCCTTCTCCTTCAAAGGATTCCTACCCTGTCACTGGCAGATGTAGCTCTCACCTAAGCCTGCCTCCCTTTTGTCCTCCTAGCCAGATTGGCTTCAAACCAAGTGGGAGGGGTGGCTGCCCCAGAACTGGTTTAGAGTGACCACAAGGATGGGCTTGCCCATTTCCTTAGCCATACCGCTGGGTGGACATAGGGAGTTCTGACCAGGGAAAGGAGGATTCTGCCATGTTGGATTCAGGTAGAGAGGGGCACTGTGGGATTGTTTACAGTAAACCACAGAGGGCAAGCTGCAAAAGTGGGTAGGGTTCACCCATGGGGAACCTTTATCCCATTGGTTAGGAAGTGGCCAGGGGTTTCTCCAACCACACGCTGGCACTGGTCGTAAATGTGACATCCCAGTACCCACCTCAGAACACTCCTGTACCTGTGAAGAATCAGAAGGATTGTCCTGCTGTCTGAAGAACCTGAAGGACGACTGGGCCTGTTTGTCTTGAACCTAGGACACCAGACGTTGTCAGGACCGGTGACAAAGTAAACGGAATACTGAGTACAGAACTGCTCAAGATTACACAGGGAGTCAGAAAAGAAAGGGGATAAAAAAAAAAAGCTCAGAAAGGACAGGCACTAGAGGAAATCTGGCGTTCAGACTAAAACCCAGGGTGGACGTGCAAGACATACGTACATTAATAATAAAGGGAATGTGGGCTAAAGCTCTTGGGAGAGTCACACAGTAAGACTAAAGCTCAGTAAGCGCATGCCCAGGTTTACCAGTGTTAGTAAATCTGGGACTGCACCAAAATCCATTGGTGAATGAGTGTGAACACCCATGCTCCACCCATGGATCGCCTCCCTGGGGCAGAGTAATGCAAAGCAGCGATTTGCCCTGTGTTGAGTTACTCTAGATGTATCACACCACTTGCTTGGCTTGATAAATCTGACTTAGCAGTTGGTCGCCCTTGTGTCCCCTTCTGCAACTCAATGATAAATATGCCCCTTAGTTTCTGTAATATCATTCATGCCAGGCACTGGTTGCCACATTAACTAACAGACCAAAATTAACAGCGAACTTGAGCTGCAGGAGACATTGTGCATATTCTCTGGTCCTGTGAGACCCTACTGGAGGTCATGTTTGACACCAACTGCCAGAGTTGAGTGAGTTGGTTATAATCCCATCACTGTAACTTGCATTGCTACATAATAAGAAGGATACTGGCGGTGTGAACAAATTATAAGAAAAGGTGGCTGAACACTGCTTTATCAGTGGAGAGGCCCTGCATTCTAAGGCACTGGAAGTCAAATGATACCCCAACAATTCTGAAATGGAAAGAAGCCATAATATTAATGGCATCACATGAATGCATGATATATAAGCCAAACGATCAACTGCAAATGTATAAGAAAGTGTGGGGCTCATATGTTCAAGGGACTTGAAACTTACCTCGGAGAACACACTGATAGTACTTATTCTTAAAATCTTTTTATTGAGTTTTTAAATTTAGGAATTGACAATACAATCCACGCCCTGCCGAAAGTAATACAGAAGGTCGACCAAAAGTGATGAACCATAAACAGGCACATAAAATTAGGACTTATGGGAGTACTTGTTTATTTGTGGGAGAACAGCAGCATCTCAGTGGAACCATACTCCGCACCAATGCCCACATGGCCCAGTGTGTGCAGCAAACCGATTCAACAGTCTAGTTGACCATGCTGAGTTGAAAGATGAGACACGGAATGTTTCAGATTGAGCCAATAAATGCAAAGCCGGTCTGGGCTGAGAGGATGTGATGTTCTGTCCAGGAACAGGAAGCCAACCCTCTCACAGGTATGTGTTTCTCTCTCTCCCAGATCACCCTCTGATTCATCCTAGGTCAAACGTGCCTTGTCAACTGCATATAGAGCGGAGTGAAACCTGTAGGAATCTGGCCTGGTGTCTGGTGGACACCTATGGTGTTTGCACGTTAGACCAGGTCCAGGCAACCCCTATTAATGAATTAAACCGTGTCTAGGAAGCCAGGGCTCTCAAGTGGTAGCTGTGGTGAGCAGCCAAGACTTATCTAGGAGTGTAAAGCACTTTCAATACCACAGTCGCCACACAGTGACTTATCTCACATGAAAGGAACCACACAGAGTTGAAAAAATAAAGGTACTTTATTACAGTAACCTCCAGCCCCCCCCCCTCCCCCCAGGCAACCCACTGGCAGCAGGCACAATAGGTTGCAGTGAGACCCAGTCAGCACACTTGGAGAGGAGTACCGCGTCGCCGGAGAAGCAGAGAAGAGACTGTCCTTGCAAGGATGAAGTGCTGGACCTCAGGGCTACTCAGAGCCTGAAGATCCCTCGGAAGAGGAGTCAACAAGCCTTGGTTGCTGCAAGAGTTGCGGTGCCCAGGGATTCTCTCCTGCAAGGAGAGGCAAAGGCTCACTGTCTCCCAAGTTGGACAGAAGGCAGAGAGGACCAAGAGGACCACTCAGAACCACCATCTGTATTGGAGGATCCACGCAGTTCCAGCGGAGAGCAGATCCCAGCCGGGTGTTGTTTCCTTAGGTGCCTGCAGATGCAGGGGAGTGACTCCTTCACTCCAAGGGAGATTCCTTCTTGCTTCTTTGGTGCAGCTGAAGTCTTGTCGACCCGAGGATGCACAGCGTGGAAATGCTGCCATTACTGGAAGCAGCCGGAGAAACAATATTGCAAGGCGAGGTAATCTCAAGAGTTAAGCTTGTTTGGTTCCTGTGAAGTCCAGCAGCGGTTCCAATGGCCAGAAGCAGAAGAGGTTGATGCAGGGAAGTCCTTCATGCCGAATCTGCAGACCCGCCCACAAGAGAGTCCATAAATAGCCCTAACATGGAGATTGATCCTTCTATTGTGTGGCTCTCTGGAAGAATAAAGCAAAGGCCAACTGCCAAATACACCCAGTCATGTGACCCAGGAGAGGCTGCAGGCACTATACAGTTTAGGGGTACAAAATGGCAACTTTCTAAAAGTGGTATTTTCAAAATTGTAACATAAAATTTGACTTTACTATTAAAGAGGATTTTTAATTACAGTTTCTCAGACACAAAACATGAAATGTTTACCTATTCCCAATCAAAAGTTAGCACTTATTAAATGTAGAAAGACAACCCAATATTATTCTATTAGAATGGGAGGCCTCACTGTAGTGAAAAACAAATGTAAGAGTTTTTCACAACAATGCACCCTGCTCTATGGGCTACCTAGCTCTATCTTAGGGGTGACTTATATGCCATAAAAGGGGTGTTTAAGGCTTGACAAGTGATTATATTGCCAAGTTGAACTGGTACTTTAAAACTGCATTCGGGCTGCAATGGCAAGCCTGGGACATGTAAAGGTCTACTTAAGTAAGTGACACAATTAGTGCTGCGCGCTCATTAGTTGCATTTCATTTACAGGCCCTGGGCATATAGAATACCACTCTACAAGGGGTGTATAAGTAAACTAAATAAAATCAGGTGTAAATCATTTTACCATGTTTAAAGGACACAGAATAAACACTTTAGCATTGGTTAGCAGTGGTAAAGTGCACAAAGTCCTGAGGCCAAAAAAACTAATTCAGGAAAAACAGGAGGGGTGAAGGCAAAATGTTTGGGGAAGACCCCCCCCTAAGGCTGACAGGTCTAACAGAGTCACTCTCCCACAGGAAAAATTATCCCTGTGGCTCACGTCCTGTTTACTGGCATCATATCACCCAGTCTCTCGACTCTTTATCTTGCAAATTATTTAAATACTTCTGTGCTTCACCCACCTCTTCTGCCCAGCACGTCTTTAAATTCTTTACACACACACACACACCCACCCCAAAGGCCTCTTAGATATGCTTTTCCCTTACCCAGCTTCTGTAACTCACTCACATTTGGTGCAAAACCCTCAGTTGTTTTTCTTTCTTCAGCTTTAAGTCCCAGGATTGGGTTACAGCCCAGAGCGAACGTCAGTGGCTGAGACTAATTGAAGCATTCCAGCCATCGCTGTTGTTGTTATCTTCCTGCATCAGCTGCGGGGAGGTGCTTTTGGGGAACAGGTCCATTTCACACATGAACTTGTCTCACAACAGCTCCTTCAGTCTGCTTCAGGGCCAGCTCTCCTCCCAGTGCAGAAGGTGCTCCCCCTCTTCCTGGTCTCCGCTGCTCCCTTCTTTTGGGCTCCACCTCGGCTTTCAGGTGTCTCTCTTTCTCATCTTCTCCTGCTACCTGCCTCTGATCACCTCAGATATGTCTCTCCACCCCCTCATTCAGGTGTCCTCCCCTAACCTCCTCCCTGAACTTGACACTAACTTTCTCTTGTGCTCCTTCCCTCCTCACCCACTGTGCCTCCCGCCTTTGCCCTGTTACCTCCTCAGGGGTCCACCTCAGTAGTCCTCCTCCTCCTCTCCTTTTATTGATGAGTTTGGCTGCTCCTCTCTACTGTCCTGGCTCCTCCCCTTTAACCTCAGCTCTGCCTGTGCCTGGCATTAGCTCCTCCCTTCTGCCCCAGGCCTCCTCTGCATGGCTCCTCCCCTTCTTTGTACTGGCTCCGCCAAAGGACTCCTCCTCTGACCTCTGTAGGCTCCTTGTAAGGAAATGCCTCCTTGGCATGGTTACCCCCTGACTTTTTGCCTTTGCTGATGCTAAGTTTTGATTTGAAACTGTGCTGAGGCCTGCTAACCAGGCCCCAGCACCAGTGTTCTTTCCCTAACCTGTACTTTTGTTTCCACAATTGGCACACCCGGGCATCCAGGTGAGTCCCTTGTAACTGGTACCCCTGGTACCAATGGCCCTGATGCCAGGGAAGGTCTCTAAGGGCTGCAGCATGTCTTATGCCACCCTGGGGACCCCTCACTCAGCCCAGACACACTGCTTGCCAGCTTGTGTGTGCTAGTGGGGATAAAATGACTAAGTCGGCATGGCACTCCCCTCAGGGTGCCATGCCAACGTCACACTGCCTATGAAGTATAGATAAGTCACCCCTCTAGCAGGCCTTACAGCCCCAAGGCAGGGTGCACTATACCATAGGTGAGGTCATAAGTGCATGAGCACTGCGCCCCTACAGTGTCTAAGCAAAACCTTAGACATTGTAAGTGCAGGGTAGCCATAAGAGTATATGGTCTGGGAGTCTGTCATGCACGAACTCCACAGCACTATAATGGCTACACTGAAAACTGTGAAGTTTGGTATCAAACTTCTCAGCACAATAAATGCACACTGATGCCAGTGTACATTTTATTGTAACATACACCCCAGAGGGCACCTTAGAGGTGCCCCCTGAAACCTTAACCGACTATCCGTGTAGGCTGACTAGTTTTAGCAGCCTGCCACACACCAGACATGTTGCTGGCCACATGGGGAGAGTGCCTTTGTCACTCTGTGGCTAGTAACAAAGCCTGTACTGGGTGGAGGTGCTTCACACCTCTCCCTGCAGGAACTGAAACACCCCTTTATTACAGCACCCCAGGGCACTCCAGCTAGTGGAGTTGCCTGCTCCCTCCGGCCACGGCCCCACTTTTGGCGGCAAGGCCGGAGGAGATAATGAGAAAAACAAGGAGGAGTCACTGGCCAGTCAGGACTGCCCCTAAGGTGTCCTGAGCTGAGGTGACTAACTTTTAGAAATCCTCCATCTTGCAGATGGAGGATTCCCCCAATAGGATTAGAGATGTGCCCCCCTCCCCTCAGGGAGGAGGCACAAAGAGGGTGTAGCCACCATCAGGGCTAGTAGCCATTGGCTACTAACCCCCCAGACCTAAATACACCCCTAAATTCAGTATTTAGGGGCTCCCCAGAACCTAGGAACTCAGATTCCTGCAACCTCAGAAGAAGAGGACTGCTAAGCTGAAAAACCCTGCAGAGAAGACGGAGACACTAACTGCTTTGGCCCCTGCTCTACCGGCCTGTCTCCCCACTTCTAAAGACACTGCTCCAGCGACGCTTTACCCAGGGACCAGCGACCTCTGAAGCCTCAGAGGACTGCCCTGCATCTAGAAGGACCAAGAACTCCCGAGGACAGCGGCTCTGTTCACTAAAGACTGCAACTTTGCAACAAAGAAGCAACTTTGAAACAACTTGCGTTTCCCGCCGGAAGCGTGAGACTTGGCACTCTGCTCCCGACGCCCCCGGCTCGACTTGTGGAGAACAATCACTTCAGGGAGGACTCCCCGGTGACTGCGAGACCGTGAGTAGCCAGAGTTGACCCCCCTGAGCTCCCACAGTGACGCCTGCAGAGGGAATCCCAAGGCTCCCCCTGACCACGACTGCCTGCTTCTAAGAACCCGATGCCTGATAGGGACACTGCACCTGCAGCCCCCAGGACCTGAAGGATCCGACCTCCAGTGCAGGAGTGACCCCCAGGTGGCCCTCTCCCTTGCCCAGGTGGTGGCTACCCCGAGGAACCCCCCCCTTGTCTGCCTGCATCACTGAAGAGACCCCTTGGTCTCTCATTGCTTTCTATTTGAAACCCGACGCTTGTTTGCACACTACACCCGGCCGCCCCTGTGCCGCTGAGGGTGTACTTTCTGTGTGGACTTGTGTCCCCCCCGGTGCCCTACAAAACCCCCCCGGTCTGCCCTCCGAAGACGCGGGTACTTACCTGCTGGCAGACTGGAACCGGGGCACCCCCTTCTCTATTGAAGCCGATGCGTTTTGGGCACCACTTTGACCTCTGCACCGGACCGGCCCTGAGGTGCTGGTGTGGTAACTTTGGGGTTGCTCTGAACCCCCAATGGTGGGCTACCTTGGACCCAAACTTGAACCCCGTAGGTGGTTTACTTACCTGCAAAAACTAACAAACACTTACCTCCCCCAGGAACTGTTGAAAATTGCACTGTGTCCAGTTTTAAAATAGCTATTTGCCATTTGTGTGAAAACTGTACATGATATTTTGCTAATTCAAAGTTCCTAAAGTACCTACCTGAAATACCTTTCATGTGAAGTATTAAATGCAAATCTTGAACCTGTGGTTCTTAAAATAAACTAAGAAAATATATTTTTCCATACAAAAACCTATTGGCCTGGAATTGTCTCTGAGTGTGTGTTCCTCATTTATTGCCTGTGTATGTACAACAAATGCTTAACACTACCCTCTGATAAGCCTACTGCTCGACCACACTACCACAAAATAGAGCATTAGAATTATCTCTTTTTGCCACTATCTTACCTCTAAGGGGAACCCTTGGACTCTGTGCATACTATTCCTTACTTGGAAATAGTGGATACAGAGCCAACTTCCTACACTCCTCCTCTCCGCCTAGGCTGCAGCCCACCTCTTGTGGCCTCGCCTCTTCCGTTGTTAGCTCCTCCCCTGCCGTCAGCCCCTCCTCGCCAGGCTCCTCAGTACTCTGCTCTTCCGTCTCCCCGGTGCAGGCTCGTAATATCTGCGCCTACAGCTCCTCTGTTCTGTCTTTAGCTGCTCTCCGTCTGTATCGGGTCGGCTCGGGTTTGTGCGCATGCGCATTCATGATTTTGTCAATTTCGTTGCCTTAATCCGCTTCCCTCAACGGGCACTTCTTGAGCACATGCGCGCTTTCAATTTTAAGGCTCATGATGCGCATGCGTGTTTTTCATTCCAACGGTTGTCCTTACCAGGGGCAGAGCAGATTGCGGTCGGAGCAGCATTACCGTGTTACGGACACGTCAGAGCGGCACTACCCCTTCTCTAAGGTCAGCACTTGTGCCGATTATATATTCCATATATATAATCTCGGCTTTCCTTTTTTACTGAGTTTCTTATGCGTGTCTGCCCTCCTAATTATTCCTGAACTGCGTCACGGCACCCCATTGGCCGTTAGAAGCAGCTAGGGACGCCGCACGCATTTTGGGAGCACTAAATAAATTCCAGTTAGCGCGATTACGATGATAAAATGTGAGCCTCTGTTTAGGTGAGTCCAGGTGCGCAGGCATACAATGGTACATGAATGTTACTGTGACTAGGGTGACCACCAGTCGGTAATTTCCACAGACTGCCCGTAATGTCGCCCTGCCGCCCATTGTCCGCGATGAAAGGGTTAAGGGACGGTATTTGTCCGTAATTTTAGCCTTTCACCAAAAGGACAACGGCTGGCATGGCCAAATTTTTGGGCAGATGAGTTTCCCCAACTGGACTGAAATGCAGGGGGTCTCCTGTACTCTGAGGGAGGCAGGGGCAGATAGATAAGAAAAAGCCTTCTTGCCAGGGGTCTTCTTCCCTGAAGAAATGCAAACGTGGGCAACTGGTAAATCTGTAAACATAAAGGAGCTTGAAAATCTGCATTGACTTTAACCAAAGGAGTCACTTGAAGTTTTCTAATGGCAAAGATATTTTCTTTCAGAGAGGTACTGTAATGGTGTTCCAAGGTGAGCTATGGAGTGTGTAGTTTTATTAGATTGTTATAAAAATGTTAGTACTAGATATAAACTGTATATTAATCAAATCTATATTTGAAAAGCACTTCTTTTAATTTAACTGAAATGTATTTGCACATTTTGTAGCATCCTATATTGTGATGTAATTGTATTTATATAGCGCTTACTACCCCTGACGAGGCGTCAAATGCATGTTTAAAATAAGGACTTACACATTCACAGTTCTTTCAGGGACCTCGTACCTCATAGTACTAACAGACATTGGCAAAGCCAATAGGTCTTGTCTACGCAAGAGTTATTGGCTTTGCCAATTTATTTTAGCCATGTTATACACCAAAGTGGCTGCTGTTCAGCATGGCTAAAAGTTAGTGGCATAGTGGCGTGAAGTTTATTAGAGTGGCATAGGAGCAGTGGTGTAGAGCCCAGTTGTACAGAGTACAGTGAAGTGGGGTACTGTGCAGTTGTTTAGAGTGCATTTGCATAGAGTGCAGTGGCATGGGACAAAGTAGAGTGGCATAGAGTGCAGTGGAGTAGAGTGGCAGAGTGCAGTAGTGTAGAGTGGTGCAGTGGCATAGAGTGCAGAGTAGACTTGTGTGGCAGAGAGTGCAGTGGCGTCGTGTTGAGTGGTGCAGTGCAGACTTGACGATAGTGCTGTAGAGTGCAGTTGCGTAGAGTGGATTGGTGCAGAGGAGTGGCATAGAGTGCAGTGGCGTAGAATGCAGTAGTACAGAGTAGATTGCTGTACAGTGGCGGAGAGTGCAATGTTGCAGAGTAGAAGGTAGTGGTGTACAGTGCAGTTGTTTAGTGTGCAGTGCCATGGGGTAGAGTAGTATAGAGTGGAGTAGAGTGGCAGAGAGTGCAGTAATGCAGAGTGGTGCAGTGGTAGAGAGTGCAGAGTAGACTTGTGGCATAGAGTGCAGTGGTGTAGAGTGGTGCAGTGCAGAGTATAGTGCATAGGGTGCAGTGATGCAGTGTAGTGGCATAGAGTGCAGTAGTACATAATCGTGTGGTGTAGAGTGCAGTGTTGCAGAGTAGAGTGTCAGAGCAGTGATGTGGAGTGGTACAGAGAACAGTGGCATAGAGTACAGTGGTGCAGAGTAAAGGGCAGTGGCATACAGTGCAGTTGTTTAGAGTGCACTGGCGTAGAGTGTAGTGGCATGGGGCAGAGTAGAGTGGCATAGAATGCAGTGGAATAGTGTATTGTGCAGACTGTATTAGTACAGAGTAGAGTGGTGTAGAGTATGGTGGCGACCAGTGCAGTGTTACAGAGTAGAGTGTCCACGTGCAGTGGTGTAGAGTGCATTGAACTAGAGTGCAGTGGCGTAGAATAGATTGTTTCAGGGTAGTGTGCAATTGCATAGAGTGGAGAGGTGCAGGGTAGAGTGCAGTGGTACAGAGTGCATGGCATAAAGTAGATTGTTTCACAGTAGAGTGAAGTGGCTTGGAATGGAGAGGTGCAGGGTAGAGTGGAGCTGAATAGAGTGTGATGGCATAGAGTAAAGTGGTGTTGAGTGCCGTGGCATAGTGTGCAGAGTAGATTAGAGTGATGTACAGTGTATTGATGTAGAGTGCAGTGGCATAGAGTTTATTAAATACTAAAGTGCACTAGCAGAGAGTGTATTAGCTTAGACTGCAGTTGCGTGCAGTGTTGCAGAGTGGCATAGAGTTGAGTTAAATAAAGCCAGCAAATTGAAAGCAACCAAATGTGAGTTACAAACCACAAGGCCAGTGGTAAGCAACGGGCGGAATGCATTCACAAGGAAGCACTATGAATGTGCTTAAAGTGACAGCCGTGGGATACTTTGTGGAGAAAGTTCAGTATTTTAGTCCCGTCTGTATCTTGCAGAAGTTTGGCCACATCAATCACCCAGGTAGTATGCCAAGAAGACCTTGGGTGGTTTCCATGTTGCAGGAAAGGTCTGTACACCCATTCTATCAGTTTGCCACCAGTTCCTATGGTGTAGAGCTTTTGGCACACATTGTAGGGGTATTGCTAGGTGGCAGACATGAAATAGGGCATTTAATGATTATTTAAGGTGGTTGTAAGTAAGGAGTTGACCGGGGTGAAGATGGTAGTCTGCCAACAAACAAATCCCCCATTTTAAGATACTTGCAGCATGCCACTCCTGAAGAAAATACAGAGCCACCCCTGGCTTCCCACCCATCCAGGTGCATTATTCTTGCACAGGGTCTATTGTACAACAACCTACCATCTCCGGTACTTGGGGTCAAAACTAATTTTCTCAAGGATTCCAAAATGAAATGGCCATTTTTCAGAGGATGTATACGATCTTGTATTGTCTGACATCTGCCCCATTACTGTTTCTTTCATGGAAAGAAGAGTGACCTTCATTTGTATTATGGACATTTGAGATATGTAGGTGAACCACACAACATAAGTGTGAGGTACTGGTTAGTTGAGGTACATCATCATACTTATTATAACTCACATATAGTATGGCTCCCCTGTTAATTTAGTTGATGTACAGTTAGCAGCTGAACTTAATTGTGTATGGGCAGTCAATCTCTTCTTTCAGTTAATTGGTTAGTCCAGTCTTCTGGTATTTTTGTACGAGCATCTGCTCAGTTTATATTTTTTTCTGCAGGACATATTGTTACAGTGGTTCAAAAATGAGAATCAAATACAATATCTGTATGTATTTTGCGTTTGCTTATTGTCAAATGCCCTTCTCTTAAGGTTCACCCCAAAAATTTGGCCTTCCTTCTTTCTCAGACATTTTCTTGTTGTCAGGCCTCTGAGCACTTTACCACTGCTAACCAGTGCTGAAGTCTATGCGCTCTTGCCTTAAAATATGGTTATGTATACTTACCCACAGTTGGCATATTTAATTTACTTATGAGTCCCTAATAAATTGTACTTACCTATTGTAAGGAAATGGCTCCCTGTTGCAGTTACCCCCCACTTTTTGCCTGATACTGATGCTGACTTGACTGAGAAGTGTGCTGGGACCCTGCTAACCAGGCCTCAGCATCAGTATTCTTTCACCTAAAATGTACCATTGTCTCCACAATTGGCACAACCCTGGCACCCAGATCAGTCCCTTGTAACTGGTACCCCTGGTACCAAGGGCCCTGATGCCAGGGAAGGTCTCTAAGGGCTGCAGCATGTCTTATGCCACCCTAGGGACCCCTCACTCAGCACAGACATACTGCTTACCAGCTTGTGTGTGCTGGTGGGGAGAAAATGACTAAGTCGACATGGCACTCCCCTCAGGGTGCCATGCCAACCGCACACTGCCAGTGGCATAGGTAAGTCACCCCCTTACAGCCCTAAGGCAGGGTGCACTATACCACAGGTGAGGGCATAGGTGCATGAGCACTATGCCCCTACAGTGTCTAAGCAAAACCTTAGACATTGTAAGTGCAGGGTAGTCATAAGAGTATATGGCCTGGGAGTCTGTCAGAAACGAACTCCACAGCTCCATAATGGCTACACTGAATACTGGGAAGTTTGGTATCAAACTTCTCAGAATAATAAACCCACACTGATGCCAGTGTAGGATTTATTTAAAAAATGCACGCAGAGGGCATCTTAGAGATGCCCCCTGTATGTTACCCAATTGTTCAGTGCAGGACTGACTAGTCTGTGCCAGCCTGCTGCTGAGAGACGAGTTTCTGACCCCATGTGGTGAGGGCCTTTGTGCTCTCTGAGGACAGAAATAAAAGCCTGCTCTGGGTGGAGGTGCTTCACACCTCCCCCCTGCAGGAACTGTAACACCTAGCAGTGAGCCTTAAAGGCTCAGGCTTTGTGTTACAATGCCCCAGGGCACTCCAGCTAGTGGAGATGCCCGCCCCCTGGACACAGCCCCCACTTTTGGCGGCAAGTCCAGGAGAGATAATGAGAAAAACAAGGAGGAGTCACCCACCAGTCAGGACAGCCCCTAAGGTGTCCTGAGCTGAGGTGACCCCTGCCTTTAAAAATCCTCCATCTTGATTTTGGAGGATTCCCTCAAAAGGAATAGGGATTTGCCCCCCTCCCCTCAGGGAGGAGGCACAAAGAGGGTGCAGCCACCCTCAAGGACAGTAGCCATTGGCTACTGCCCTCCCAGACCTAAACACACCCCTAAATTCAGTATTTAGGGGCTCCCCAGAACCTAGGAACTCAGATTCCTGCAACCTAAGAAGAAGAGGACTGCTGAACTGAAAAACCCTGCAGAGAAGACGGAGACACCAACTGCTTTGGCCCCAGCTCTACCGGCCTGTCTCCCCACTTCTAAAGACACTGCTCCAGCTACGCGTTCCACAGGGACCAGCGACCTCTGAAGCCTCAGAGGACTGCCCTGCATCTAGAAGGACCAAGAACTCTCGAGGACAGCGGCTCTGTTCCACAAAGACTGCAACTTTGCAACAAAGAAGCAACTTTGAACACACACGTTTCCCGCCGGAAGCGTGAGAATTTGCACTCTGCACCCGACGCCCCCGGCTCGACTTGTGGAGAACAAACACCACAGGGAGGACTCCCCAGCGACTAAAAGCCCGTGAGTAGCCAGAGTTGGCCCCCCTGAGCCCCCACAGCGACGCCTGCAGAGGGAATCCCGAGGCTCCCCCTGACCGTGACTGCCTGCTTCAAAGACCCGACACCTGGTAAAGGCACTGCATCCGCAGCCCCCAGGACCTGAAGGATCCGACCTCCAGTGCAGGAGCGACCCCTAGGTGGCCCTCTCCCTTGCCCAGGTGGTGGCTACCCCAAGGAACCCCCCCCTTGCCTGCCTGCATCGCTGAAGAGACCCCTTGGTCTCTCACTGAATCCTATTGCGAACCCAGCGCTTGTTTGCACACTTCACCCGGCCGCCCCCGTGCCGCTGAGGGTGTACTTTCTGTGTGGACTTGTGTCTCCCCCCGGTGCCCTACAAAACCCCCCTGGTCTGCCCTCTGAAGACGGGGGTACTTACCTGCTGTCAGACTGGAACCGGGGCACCCCCTTCTCCATTGAAGCCTATGCGTTTTGGGCACCACTTTGACCTCTGCACCTGACCGGCCCTGAGCTGCTGGTGTGGTAACTTTGGGGTTGCCCTGAACCCCCCCCCCAGTGGGCTACCTTGGACCCAAACTTGAACCCCGTAGGTGGTTTACTTACCTGCAAAAACTAACAAACACTTACCTCCCCCAGGAACTGTTGAAAATTGCACTGTCTAGTTTTAAAGTAGCTATATGTCATTTATGTGAAAACTGTATATGCTATTTTGCTAATTCAAAGTTCCTAAAGTTCCTACATGAAATACTTTTCATTTGAAGTATTACATGTAAATCTTGAACCTGTGGTTCTTAAAATAAACTAAGAAAATATATTTTTCTATACAAAAACCTATTGGCCTGGAATTTGGAGTGTGTGTTCCTCATTTATTGCTTGGGTATGTACAACAAATGCTTAACACTACCCTCTGATAAGCCTACTGCTCGACCACACTACCACAAAATAGAGCATTAGAATTATCTCTTTTTGCCACTATCTTACCTCTAAGGGGAACCCTTCGACTCTGTGCATACTATTCCTTACTTTGAAATAGTGCATACAGAGCCAACTTCCTACACCTCTGCCCTGGATTTGTAAATTAAAGGCTAATAGTGCGACCACAGTAATGATTGCACATCCCAATTAAGTAGTATGTCAACATAACTTGCTTGTCATTCCAGAGCCTGTGTGTGCAGTTCTAAACTTCCATTTTGATCTGTCAAGTTAAGTCTTTTCAGGTTCAAACCTTTTATTTTTAAAACAACCCCTTTAGTGGGCCTGGGACAGATCAAAGGGCAGGGGCAAGTTGGACGTGTATTTTTATTTTTAACCTGTTGTGGTAATCAAAAACTATTACACTTGTCTTTCACCACCGCAAGGCCTAACTTGCACTTAAGCTAACATCAGGATTACCTTGAAGCATCCTGTCTAATTTCCAATTGAAAAAACAAAATTTGGACTTTGGTGTCTATGGACTCACGATTCAAAATCACAATTTATGGTCAAGTCTAACATTCATTTGTGTGGCTGAAAATGTCACCAAAATAAATTTGATGTTTTATTTTCTTAAATATTTACTGGCTACCCCTGACTACATGTTTGGGTGGGTGACGCATCATTTCTTGTGCATTCCCTCCAGACAGGCACACACCAAGGGAGCTCAGGTGTGACTGATGGACCATAAATATCCTGATGGCCCACCCTTGGCAGGATGAAATGGTGCAGCTGGCACATCTACATGGGCTGGCTATTCTTCCCACACACATGGATGCATAATCCCCCGTAGCGAGTCTGCAGCTAGTCACTGCACTTCCTGTCCTATTTGCACTTTCTTCAAAGGCCTCTTTTTCAAGTCTCTCCCATTTCAGAGGCACCACTGGGCCTAATAATTGGACCTTTTTTTTCCCTTTCACATGCTGCTTTTCTGGCCTTTTCTCTTTTTCTCCGTTTTGTGTTTACCCCACACTGCTGGTGTCCCAGCATTCCCACCCTCCCCATGCAAAGCGCTTCTCCCACCTCCTTATCTCTGGACCACCACCTCCATCCCACTCTTCCTTAACAACGGCCGCCACGCTAGTGTGCCACAGGGAAGCCTGTTTGTGCATGGACGTCACCCAGCGCCACGGACCCTGGTTCTCACCCCTTCTGCTGGTTTAACGCAGCCCTCAACCCCATAAGATCATCAGCATGCCACCAAGCTGACCACATGTACAACCATGGATCATTTTCTTGCTTCGCCTGCTCCAGCATACTCCCAAGTACCACCCCATGATTGCTCACTGCTCCTCAACACATGCTCCCTCGTCAAGCATGCACTACAAGTCTCAGACCTCGACTCAACAGCTCTGGGTGTCACCTTCTCGCAATGAGTTGGATCACCCTGCAGCTACCACGGACATTGCCACGGCCATTACGCACAACTACAAAATCATATACAAGGACAGAGCCAACCTTCCTGGAGGTGTCATTGCCATAATCTACAAGAACAACCGCCGCCTTTCATCATCTAGTCGCATTCTGTCAACGCACGAGCATCTACATTTACACATCCTCACCAACCGAAACACCTTCCTACATGGCACCCTCTTCTACAAGCCACCTGCACCTCAACACCAGTCTTCACAAGACATCGTCAACCTCATTGCCCCTCCAAGCACTCACTTCCTCCTGTTACATCCCACTCGGTGATCTCGATTTACAGCTTGATACCCTCAATGACCCCCAATATGTCAAACATCCTGTACAACCCCACAATTCTCGGCCTCAAACAACTAGTCAACGTCCCCACCCACAAACCCGTTCACATCCTCTATGCCGTTCTCTCAGCAGGGGACAACCTCACCATCATCCACACCTCCAAACACTGTTGGATTGACCACAAGTGCATCTACTTAACCTACTCAAACACTGCACGCCACCACATTCCCTAACCCCCTGGCATACATTGGGGTAAAGTCACGGAAGCATAGATTACCAAACGCTGTCAACCACTCCCTCCCACCAGACGATAATGAATCAGCAAGCAAATTAAAGCGCTGCCTCTGAATGTGCAGACAATGTAGCCCCCCTAAGGAAATTGGCATGGAATCTACAGAGCAAAACTCCAAAGTGGTTTACGCAAGACCTACATCAATTCAAGCACGCCTGCTGACGATTTGTAATGCAAATGGAGCCTCAGCAAATCCACCAAACCGCACCGCCTACCAAAATACGGACACCACGTACCACCAGACATACGAGCCACCCAAAAGCTGCATTTCAAGCATGCCTCAACACCAGCACTCGCAACATCCAAAGAGCTCTTCATCCTTGTCAAAGAGTTTACGAACCGCAGGGCAGAAACCTCATCCATCCCTCCCTCCCAAGACCTCCGCAACGATCTTCCCCACCTTCTTTCACTGTAAGATCTGGGACATCTACAAAGGCTTCAGCATACAGAGCCCGCCTTCACCGCTCAGCACCATGGACCTTGCTCCCCCACCAGATACGAACTGCTGAACCACCATTACTGTAGAGGACACCCAAAGAATAATGAACTCCATCCACTTGGGAGCACCCTCAGATCCATGCCCTCATCACATCCTCAAGCTTGTCATTCCCATCATTTCACCAGAGCTTTGCTGAACCATCAACCTATCGTTTAAGACTGCCACATTCCCCTCAGACTGTAAAGACGCAGAAATCCGCCCACTACTCAAGAAACCCAAAGCCGACCCTAGGGAGTTGAAGAATTACTGACCCATGTCTCTGCTCACTTTCCCAGCCAAGGTAACGGAAAAAGCCATCAACTAGGAACTCGTAGAGTTCCTCGAGAGACACCGTATCCTAGAACTTTCCCATTTCCGATCTGGAAGCAATCACAGCACTGAAACTGCACTTTTGGCCACCAACAACATACGCATCATACTGCACAGCGTAGGCACTGCCGCACTCAACCTTCTAGACCTCTCTACTGCATTTTAGACAGTCTCCCACTTCAGCCTCTGTGACAGGCTGCTCGACGCTGGCATCTGAGACAAAGCCCTGAGCTGGATCTGGTCCTTCCTCACCAGAAGAACACAGAGGGTCAGACTACCACCATTCACATCAGAACTTAGACACTTGCTGCAGAGTAGCCCAAGGATCCACACACTGCCAGAAGCTTTTTAACCTCTACATGGCTCGCTCGCTAAGATCATCAAACACGAGGTAAAGATAGTCTCCTACAACAATGACACCCAACTGATCCTCTCCATGTCGGACGACTCTGCTCAAGCCAAGATGCATTTTCCCAATGGGAGGAGAGCAGTCTGCCCTTGGATGGACATCAGCTGCCTCAAGCTCAACTCAGACAAGAAATGCTTGTGATTGCCTACACCCCAGTCTGCCTGGAACGACTCCTGGTGGCCCCCCCACTCATGTTAATGCCCCCGCCCACATTAACCAATTGCGTAACCTGGCCTTTACCCTTGGCTTCCCTATCAATAACACAACAAATTAACGCTGTCTCCTCAACAAGCTTACACACCCTCTGCAGGAAAATGCCTCCTTTTTGCAGTCCACAACCCCCACCTACCCCAAACACTTTTTTCCTGCTATTGATGCTGACTCTACTGAGTACTGAAGTGTGTTGAGATCCTGCTAACCAGGCCCCACCACCAGTGTTCTTTCAGTTAAAATGTACCATTATTTCCACAATTGGGACACCCCTCGCACACAGATAAGTCCCTGGTACCGACCTCCAGGACCAAGAGCCCCCTTCAGTGACACCATTTCTAACCTCGCAAGAACCTACGCCCTCGCCTCAACGGACTACATCCTCCTGGGAGATCTCAACTTCCACCTGGAGAACAACAACGATGCCAACACCGCATCACTGACCACCAACCTCTCCAACCTCGGACTCAGACAACTGGTCAACACACCCACCCACATCGCCGGTCACACCCTAGACCCACTCTTCACTGCAAGCAACCACATCTCATTCAGCCACACCTCCGAACTCCACTGGACCGACCACCACTGCGTCCACTTCACATTCAAGAAAAACACCGAACACCACCGCACCCCACTACCAGCACACCGCCGCTGGGGAAAAGTCACCGAAGACCAACTAACCAGCACCCTCGCTAAGAACCCACCGTCCGACCCGGACTCCGCCACCATCAACCTCCAACAGTGGATCCTCAACTGCGCCAACACCCTCGCACCACTCAAGAGGCCCACCGTCAACCAAGAAAAGAAAAAAGCAGCCTGGTTCACAGACGAACTGATCACCTCCAAATGCACCTGCCAGAAACTCAAGAAAAAATGGCTTCTCGAGCGCACACCCGACAGCCTCGCAACCCACAAGGAAGCCACCCGCAAGCACCACCAACTTATCCGACTCGCCAAACGCTCCCACTTCACAGAACGCCTAAACAACAACGCACACGACAGCAAGGAACTCTTCTGCATCGTGAAGGAGCTCTCCAACGTCAACGACGTCCCACCATCCCAGAAACTCTGCGACGCACTCTCCACCTTTTTCTACCAGAAAATCGCCGCCATCCACGACAGCCTCAACACCACACCTCCGCCAGACCCCACCCCCGACAACTCCTCCCACGCCGATCGCCTCACCACCTGGACCCACGTAGATGACGCCGAAACCCGAAAGACCACGAACTCCATCCACTCAGGATCCCCCTCAGACCCCTGCCCACACCACGTCTACAACAAAGTCGACTCTACCATCGCCCCCCAACTTCGTAAGATCATCAACCTATCCTTCGACACCGCAACCTTTCCGGACAGCTGGAAGCACGCTGATATCCAAGCCCTCTTCAAGAAACCCAAGGCCGACCTCAATGACCTCAAAAACTTCCGCCCGATCTCCCTTCTCCCCTTCCCAGCGAAGGTCATCGAGAAGATCGTCAACGCACAGCTCACCCACTACCTCGAAGACAACTCCACCCTAGACCCCTCCCAATCTGGATTCAGATGCAATCACAGCACCGAGACTGCACTCCTTGCCGCCACAGACGACATCAGACAGCAAATGGACAACGGCGAAACTTCAGCCCTCATCCTCCTAGACCTATCCGGCGCCTTCGATACGGTCTGCCACCGCACCCTACTAAATCGTCTCCACGAAGCCGGAATTCAAGACAAAGCCCTCAACTGGATCTCCTCTTTTCTCTCCGGCAGAACCTAGAGAGTCCGACTCTCCCCCTTCCGCTCCGAAGCCACCAACCTCATCTGCGGCGTCCCCCAAGGCTCCTCGCTAAGCCCAACGCTGTTCAACGTATACATGGCACCCCTCGCACAGCTGGCCCGTCAGCATAACCTCAGCATCCTCTCCTACGCCAACGACACCCAGCTCATCCTCTCCCTTACTAAAGATCCACACACCGCCAAAGCCAACGTCCACGAGGGACTGAAATCCATCGCCGAATGGATGAGAAACAGCCGCCTGAAATTAAACTCCGATAAGACGGAAGTCCTCATCCTCGGACGCTCCCCCTCGGCCTGGGACGACTCCTGGTGGCCCACCGCACTGGGTCCCCCACCTACTCCTGCCAACCACGCACGCAACCTCGGCTTCATCCTCTACTCCGCTCTCACCATGTCCAAACAGGTCAACGCAGTCTCCTCCTCCTGCTTCAACATGCTCCGCAGAATCTACAAGTGGATCCCGACGGAAACCATAAAAACGGTGACCCAGGCCCTTGTCAGTAGCAGACTTGACTACGGCAACACTCTACACAGGCATCCCAGCAAAAGACATCAAACGACTCCAACGCATCCAGAACGCATCCGCCCGCTTGATCCTCGACATACCCCACCGATGCCACATCTCCCACCACCTGAAGGACCTCCACTGGCTCCCCGTGGACAAGAGGATCACCTTTAAACTCCTCACCCACGCGCACAAAGCACTACACGACGCCGGACCTGCCTACCTGAACAACAGACTTCTACGTCCCCTCCCGCCAACTCCGCTCTGCCAACCTCTCCCTCGCCCTCGCTCCCCGAATTCAACGCAAGACCTCTGGCGGCAGATCCTTCTCCTACCTCGCCGCCAAGACCTGGAACTCCCTCCCGACCTCCCTGCGCCAGACCCAGGACCTCCTCACCTTCAGGAGACTCCTTAAGACATGGCTCTTCGACCGATAGCAGCTGCCCCCCCCTCAGCGCCTTGAAACCCTAACGGGTACATAGCGCGCTTTATAAATTTAATGATTGATTAATGATTGATTGATTGGCAAAAGGTACCAGTGGTACCAAGGGCCCTGTGACCAGGGAAGGTCCCTAAGGGCTGCAGCATGTGTTGTGCCAACCTAAGGGATCCCTCACCTAACACAGGCACACTGCCATTGCAGTTGGTGTGTGTTGGTGGGGATAAAAAGGCAAAGTCGACATGGCATCCCCTTCAGGATGGCATGCACACCAAATACTGCCTTGGCATACGTAAGTCACCCCTCTAGCAGGCCTTAATGCACCCTGCCTTAGGGCTTTATTCCACAGGTGAGGGCATAGCTGCATGAGCAATATGCCCCTACAGTGTCAAAGTCCATTCTTAGACATTGTAAATATAGTGTGTCCATATTAAGAACATGGTCTGTGGGTTTGTCAAAACGAACTCCACAGCTCCATAATAGCTACACTGAGCACTGTGAAGTTTGATATCAAACTTCTCCAAATAAGAAACCCACACTGATTCCAGTGCTGGATTTATTACAAAATGCACTCAGAGGGCATCTTAGAAATGTCCCCTGTATTTTACCCAATCCTTCAATGCAAGACTGACTGGTCTGTGCCAGCCTGCCACAGAGGGACTAGTTTCTGACCTCCTGGCGTGAGAGCCTTTGTGCTCTCTGAGGCCAGAAACCAAGCCTGCACTGGGTGGAGGTGCTTCACACCTCCCCCTGCAGGAACTGTAACACCTAGCAGTGAGTCACAAAGGCTCAGGCTTCGTGTTACACTGCCACAGGGCACTCTGGCTAGTGGAGATGCCCGCCCCCTGGACACAGCCCCAACTTTGGGCGGAAAGTCCGGCGGAGATAATGAGAAAAACAAGGATGTGTCACCCCCTCAGCCAGTTCCACCCCTAAGTTGACCAGAGCTGTAGTGACCCCCTCCCCCTCCTTGGAAAATCCTCCATCTTGTTTTGGAGGATTTACCCAATAAGGATAGGGATGTGCCCCCCTCCCCCAAGAGAGGCACAAGGAGGGTGTAGCCATCCTCAAGGTCAGTAGCCATTGGCTACTGCCCTCCAGCCCTAACACCCTCCTACACTCAGTATTTATGGGCGACCTTGAACCCAGGATTTCAGATTTCCTGAAAACCTAAAGGACTGCTGACCTCAAAACACCTGTGGAGAAGATGGAGACCACAACTGACTTGGCCCCAGCCCTACCTGCCTGTCTCCAGACTCAAAGAACCTGCAATAGAGACGCATCCTGCGGGACCAGCGACCTCTGCCGACTCGGGGGACTGCCCTTCAACCCAAAGGACCAAAAAACTCTAGTGGATATGGGCTCTGTCAAACAACAAGGTAGAAACCATCTTTAAAGGGACACCCACCTCACTCCTGAAGCGTGAGTTCCCACCACTCTGCACCAACGCCCCAGCTTGTGTCCAGAGAAAACAACACTGCAGCGTGGACCCCCAGGTGACTCCAACGACGTGGCCACCCTGAGACAATATCCCTGCATCCCCACGGTGAAGCCTGCAGAGAGAATCCAGAGGCTCCCCCTCACCGCAACTTCCTGGTAACAGAGACCCCCAACGCCTGGAAGAAGCACTGCCCCTGCAGCCCCCAGGCCTAAGAGGAACCAACTGCCGGTCCAGAAGTGACCAGCAGGCGTCCCTCATCCTAGCCCAGTCGGTGGCTGGCCCAAGAAGAACCCCATGCCCTGCCTGCTTCACCAGAGTGACCCCTGGGTCCCTCCATTGATTTCTATTCAAAACCTGACACCTACTTTGCACACTGCACCTGGCTGGCCCTGTGCGCCTGTTTGGGACACCCCCCAACCCAGTGCTCTACAAAACTCCCCGGATCTCCTCCCAGAGGACGCAAATACTTACCTGCTAGCAGACTGGAACCAGAGCACCCCTTTTCTCCATAAGCGCCTATGCTACTTTGACCTCTGCACCTAACCGGCCCTGTGTTGCTGGTGCTGGGTGTTTGTGGTTGACTTGAGCCCCCAACAGTCGGCTGCCTGTGCCCCGGAGACTGAACTTGTAAGTGCTTTACTTACCTGCTAAATTAACTTGTACTTACCTCCTACAGGAACTGTTGAATTTTGCAGTGTCCTCTTTTAAAATAGCTAATTTGCATATTTGCCAGAACTGTGTACCTTACTGTTGTCATTCCAAGTTCTATATTTGCTTATGCCCAAGTACCTTACAATTTATGTACTTACTTGAATTCAGAATCTTGTGGTTCTAAAATAAATCAAGAGAAGAATATTTTTCTATATAAAAAAAACTATTGGTCTGGGGTTAAGTCATTGAGTGTGTGTTCTTTAATAATTGTTTTTTAATCAAACATGGTATTTATCCTCACACACAAGATAGAACATAGTGTGTGCAAAATAATAGTCTTTCTTAGAACTGTAGTCTACAACTGTTTGTGTGGGCTCTTTGTCTCTTACCCACTATTGGACCCAGGTTATTCCTCAGTCTAGTGTGGTGACATACAGCCTGCTAGTCAATATGAGTCTTTAAAGTCACAACATAACCTGGCTGAGGTCTATGCGTTTTTGTGCCCTCTGTTATAAAGTTTCAGTTTTAGACACCCACAGGCTCTGCACCAGAAAGTTCAAGCTTGTACACACCATGGAAGATCCACAGGCAGCTATCAAAACGTTCTGCGCTTGTGTGACTAATGCCGCAACATTTGGTGCTGGCAAGGAAGAGCAGGCTATTTGGGATCGGCTCTGGATGTGGAGCTTCGCAGACTTGACGGTAAAGTGCCTTTGGCTTGGTATTTTTTATTTTTTTTAATTATTTTTTCTTATATAGTTAATTTTGGATATTTTTGTTGATACACTTAAAACCCTCCTTAAACAAGATGCTGGTGGGTGATATAGGTCAAGCTTTGGTACATACATATGGGAAAAACAAAAAAAAACAAATCTCTCTTCCCCTCCCTCCCCTCCCCCCCAAACTTCAAGACTCCCTACATCGCACTTCTTCCACTCATGGTACACAAACCTGTTCATCATATCTTTCACCCAGTAGGGCTCTGCATTGGCACTGTTTAAAGGTTACTTGACGGCTATCTCAGCCTTCCTAATGTTGCCGGACCAACATTCTCTTTTTAAGTCTCCTCTTGTGAGTAGATTACTTAATGGTCTTACCCATGTGTTCCCCCTGCCGCCCCCCAACTCCACTTTATCACGCCTCAGTAAGACCTTAATGTTGTTCTTACTTAGCAAATATGTGCTCCCTTTGAGCCGTTACACAGCTGTCTTGTGCGGCTCCTTATTCTTAAAACTGCATTTCTGGTTGCCGTGACCTCTGCTCGCTGGGTGAGTGAGCTTCAGGCTCTTTCTTCTAAACCCCCATTGTTGTCTGTTTTCCTGACCAGGTGGGGCTTCATACGAGGGCCTCAATCCCAGTGTGAGGGTCAAGTATATTACAGATAGGCCAAGTAGATTATTCAGTTTAATTGATCTGCAGGCCGGGTAAGATTTTTCTGAATTTTTGATGCATGTGAAGGTTTGCAAGCTCATGTAAACAGATCTCAAGATGCGACCCCTGCGTTGGCATGAAGAGTTCTGTTACTGGTTCTCTGCCAGTCAGCAGCGTCTGCTTCCTGCACACGTTTATCAGACACTACTGCCAGGTAGGCCAGGTCCGTAAAAATTAGAATTTTGCCCCTTTGGCCCATCAGGACTTCCTCCTTGGAAATTGGTCTGCAAACACACCACCGGAGATGGTATTGCTTGGGTATAGATTCTAAGGTTAGGTGTCTGCAGCGAGCATCATCCTCACCTCTCGTCCTGACACAGAATATAACATTTCCCAGCTTTAATAGCAAAGTTTAAATTTTACTAACCGCTTCGCTGCCAGGCCTTTCCCCCGCAGGTGCCAGGCCTTTTCTTGGCTATTCGGGGCAGTTTGCGCTTAGGCTTTCATTACTTTTTGGCCACATAAGCTACTCATGCCAAATTTGTGTTTTTTATTTATTTATTTCTTTTTCCAACATCATAGGGATTCGAGAGGTACCCATAGTTTGTGGGTTCCCCTGGAGGAGACCAAGTATACAGCAATTCATTTGCTGAAATATAAAGAGTGACAAATAGGTATCAAGGAAACCTTTGTATTCCCAAAATGTGCATGAGATAGGGTGTTGAGAAGCAGTGATTATTTTCACATCTCTGAATTCCGGGTTCCCCATACTAGCATGTGAATTACAGGGCATTTCTCTAATAGACGTCTTTTTTACACACTGTCTTATATTTCGAAGTAAAAAATGTAGAGAAAGACAAGGGGAAATAACACTTGCTCTGCTATTCTGTGTCCCCCCCCCCAAGTCTCCCGATAAAAATAATACCTCACTTGTGTACATAGTCCTAAAACGCACAACAGTAAATGCAACATGTACACATCACATTTTTAGATTGAAATCTGACGTGTTTTTCGGAAAGTGCCTAGCTGTGTATTTTGATCTCTAGCTCAGGCGGCACATAGGGAAACCTACCAAACCTGTGCATTTTTTAAAACTAGACACCTAGGGGAATTCAAGATGGGGTGACTTGTGGGGCTCTCCCGAGGTTCTGTTACCCAGAATCCTGTGTAAACCTCAAAATTTGGCCAATTTTTCCTCACATTTTGGTTACAGAAAGTTCTTGAATCTGAGACGAGCCACAAATGTCCTTCCACCCAGCGCTCCCCCCAAGTCTCCCAATAAGAATACCTCACTTGCGTGGGTAGGCCTATTGCTCGCGACAGGAAATGCCCCAAAACACAACATGGACACAACACATTTTCTCAAAGAAACAGCCGTTTTTTGTAAAGTGCCGAGCTGTGGATTTTGGTCTCTAGCTCAGCTGGCACCTAGGGAAACCTACCAAACCTGTGCATTTTTAAAAACTAGACACTTAGGGGTATCCCGGATGGGGTGACTTGTAGGACTCTCACCAGGTTCTGTTACCCAGAATCCTTCGCAAACCTCAAAATTTGGTCAAAAAACACTTTTTCCTCACATTTCGGTGATCAGGTTCTGGAATGTCAGAGGAGCCACACATTTCCTTCCACCAAGCGTTCCCCAAGTTTCCTGATAAAAATGGTACCTCACTTGTGTGGGTAGGCCTAGTTCACACAATAGGAAATGCCCCAAAACTCTATCTGGACACATCAAAATTATGAACTTCAAACTGCCTGTTTTTGTGGCAGGGCGGGGGGCACCTGCGTTTTTGGTCCTGGGCTCAGCAGCCATACAGGGAAACCTACCAAACCCAGAAATTTCTGAAAACTAGACACCCGTAGGAGTCCAGGGAGGTGTGTCCCCCAGTGTTTCCTTACCCAGAGTCCTCAGCAAACCTCAAATTTAGCTAAAAAAAAAAAAAAAATTACCACATTTATGTGTGGAATCACCGCACCAGGGCCAATTTCCTACCATCCAAAAACATGTTAAAATTGAGGGGAAACCAAAGCAGGTAAAAAATAAATAAAAAGAATTAGGCTGACAAGTGGGGCAGACTTTTTATCGGTATAGATGAGACAATGCTGGGTGGTAATTTTATGTATTCCTGCAGGTTCCAGAAGGTTCCCTCATAAAAATGGGGAAATATGTGATATTTCCAGCAAAGTTGGTGTTTTAAAGGGCATTGTGGGTAAGAAAATGGTGTGGGATGCATGTGAAGCACTACACCCTGGACTCACCCAGATGTTTACTTTTGAAATGTGTCTAGGTCTTGTGGATTTTTCTACATGGCAGCATCCCACAGTCCTAAAAGTGCAGCCCTCACCCTTCCAAGTGGGAAGATTTTGAGTTAGCCAAGCTCTCTTGGCCCAAATGTAAAACCAAAACACCAAATAATCAAATGTCCTCTTGCTTGCCGTGGCTTAAGATGTTTTAGTGTGCAGGGGAAGAGCTGAAAGTCTGTTACCCCCCTCAGTTGGGGTGGGGCGTAACCATGCCCATACTAGTTGGTAGCCACCACCACACTTTTTTTTTAAACTCTTTTTTTTTTTAACTCCCTGGCATTAAGCAGTTTTCCTGTCCTGTGTCTTTTTTCGAAATCCTCGGGTCAGTGTAAGAAGAAGTCTAAGTCCCATTGCTCTCCAACTTCACCCTGTTGCTTGGCCGACGTGGGACGAGCGTCCACGCACTAGGCCTCCATCCTCGGAGCCTGCGCCTGGGTCGACTCTGCGCTTCCCCGAGTTTGCCAGAGCCACCTCTGCCCAACTAAAGGAGTTTTACGAGGCCATGCTCCTCTTCTTTAGGCGGGCAAACACCGATATGGCGCCTTCGGGCCCAAGGGGTTAGGCTGAGGGGGCTTTGGGTTCCGTGCCGGCAGATTCGGCCCCAGCCACTGAGGTCACCTCCGGATCCGCACCGACGCTGGTCGCACCTTCGAGACCTTCCCTGGCGCCGGGTCGATTATCAACGCTCCCGACGTCAGTATTGCCCACTATCAACGTTGACACAATTCTTATCCCAGACGACTCAGAGAGGCATCAGCCGAGGGCACCATCGGCTTCGGTGGGGCCTATTCACCAAAGGTCGGATTCTGACACTTTTTCCTATAGGTACGAATATGGGGAGGAATTGGATGGGTCCCTGGACCATTATGAATACAAGGATGACCCTGCTATGGACTGGGAACAGGATTTGGGCGAAGATACTTCTCCTGACGCTGGCATGCTGTCTCCTCCTACTGTGGCTACGGCGGAGGGAGCATCTTACAGTATGGTGGTCAGTAGGGCAGCTGAGGTCCTTGGCCTTGAGCTACCTTCTGTGGAAGTCAGGTCTAATCTCCTGACTGAGGTGCTTCAGCCTGGGGCTTCTACTTCAGAACCCCTTCTCCCATTCAATGAGGCCCTCACCGATGTCCTTTTGGGTACATGGTCCAAACCCAACACAGGGGCTCCTGTGAACAGGACTATTGCTCGCCGCCATTGGCCCGCACCGAACAACCCAAAATTCCTGTCCCAACACCCCACTCCTGAGAGTCTTGTTTACCAGGCTTCCACTTCCTCAGGCGCGTTCCCTTCTGCACCCCAGGATAGGGAATCCAAAAGGCTGGAACAATTTGCCAAGAAGTTGTTTTCTTCCTGCAGCCTCGCACTGCGGTCTGTGAACACCGCATGTCTTTTGTGACGTTATACCCACTCCCTGTGGGTTGCGGTTGCGCAAGTCCTGCGGCAGATACCGGAGGAGGCCCGTGCTATCGTCTCCCAAGCAGTGAAAGATGGGAGAGACAAAAGTTCACTATCCGTTGTGGGTGGGATACGACCGACTTTCTGGGCAGATCGGTTGCAATGACAGTGGTCTTACTGCGCCACGCCTGGTTACGCACTTGTGGCTTCAGGGATGTCTAACAGTCACTTATGGACATGCCCTTTGATGGCACCCGTCTCTTCGGAGTCAAAGCGGATTCGGTCTTGGAGAGATTCAATGATTCCCAGTCTACGGCTCGGTCCCTTGGTCTTTCCTCCACCACTCACCCACCGCAGTCCACTTTTCGTCCCTTTCGTGGCCACGGAAGGGGCACCCTGTCATGTCCTCAACCCAGCCACTGTGCCACACATCCTATGCATGGCCGAGGTCGTGGAATTCCACGTGGTCGTGAGACAAGGAACCATAGGTCTGTCCAGTCCACCTCTATACCCCCAACCCCACCCCTGCAGTCTCCAAACCCTCCTAGTCCATCCCCTCACTCCCACCCAGTTGGGGGCAGGATCCAACATCACCTGCCCCACTGGGAACTTATCACCACTGACGGGTGGGTTTTGCAGATCATTCGGAAGGTCTACTCCTCCCCACCCTCCTTTCGGATCTGCAGCACCACACATGCCACCATCCTTCCATCATCTTACGGAGGATCATTTTGTGCTTCTCCGCCAGGAAGTCGTGGCTCTCTTGGCCAAGGGAGCTATAGAAAGAGTCCCTGTGCCAGAAGTGGGTCGTGGTTGTTATTCCCACTACTTTCTAATACCAACGAAGGACAAGGGCTTACGTCCTATCCTAGACTTTCGGGACCTGAACTACTTCCCCAAGAAGGAGAAATTAAAAATGCTCACCCTGGCTCAGGTTCTGTCTGCCTTCGACCCATGAGACAGGATGGTAGCGTTGGACTTGCAGGACGCTTATTTTCACATCCCCATCTTGCCTGCTCACAGACGTTACCAACGATTCATGGTAGGTCACGAGCACTTTCAGTTTACTGTGCTCCCTTTCGGCCTTATGAGCGCCCCTCTGGTGTTCACAAAAATGATGACGGTGGTTGCAGCTCATCTGCGCAGGTTAGGGGTCTCAGTCTTCCCCTACCTCAGTGACTGGCTGTTGAGTGCGCCTTCACCCCAGACAGTCGTCTCTCACCTTCAGACTAAGGCAAATCTCCTGCACAAGCTGGGGTTCACTATAAACGTGCAAAAGTCACACCTGACTCCCTCTCAGATGCTCACTTTCATTGGAGCTGTTCTGGATACAGTGCAATTTCTCGCTTATTCTCCCGACAAGAGAGTCCAAGACCTTCAGGCTATGATTCCGATCTTTCAGCCTCGGTCTTAGGTTTCGGTGAGACTGACTCTGAGGCTGCTGGGCCTCATGGCCTCCTGCATCCTGCTAGTACACATGCCAGATGTCATATGTGCACTCTGCAGTGGGACCTGAAATTCCAGTGGGCGCAGCATCAGGGAAATCGCTCGGACATGGTCCAGATCTCGGAGGGGACTGCGAAAGACCTGCAGTGGTGGCTTTAGAATCCAAATTGGGTCAACAGCAGATCCCTCTCCCTTCCCCAACCAGATCTCTCTATAGTGACAGATGCGTCACTTCTGGGTTGGGGTGGCCACATGGGAGAGGCAGAGATCAGAGGCCTGTGGTCTCCGGCGGAGTCGGGGCTCCACATAAAAATGCTGGAGCTCCGGGCGATCAGGCTTAGGTCAAAAGCATTCCTTCCCTCTCTCAAAGGGAAAGTGGTGCAGGTGTTAACGGACAACACTACCGCCATGTGGTACTCCAAACAAACAACGTGGGGTAGGGTCCTGGTCCCTTTGTCATGAAGCACTACGCCTCTGGACATGGCTGGAATATCAGGGCATTACGCTGATGGTTGAACATCTGGCAGGCTCTCAACGCCAGAGCAGACAAACTCAGCCGCCGACGCACAGTCGATCACGAATGGCGTCTCTATCCGGAGGTGACGCAAGGTCTCTCTTTCAAGTGGGGAGAGCCTTGGTTAGATCTGTTTGCCTCCGCAGAGAACACGCAATGTCAGCTGTTTTGCGCGTTGGAATTTTCCATGGCGGCACTCGCTCTGAGACACTTTTCGTCTCGAGTGGAGCTCCGGCCTCCTATACACCTTCCCGTCTAGCCCTCTTCTACCCAGAGTTCTCAAGAAAATCAAGTAAGACCGGGCCCAAGTTATCTTGGTGGCTCCGGACTGGGCTCGAAGAGTGTGGTATCCAGAGCTATTGAGCATGTCCATCTATCCTCCACTCAGACTGCCTCTTTGGGCGGATCTTCTGTCACAGCAGCAGGGGACAGTTCTCCACCGGCACCTGTCCAACCTCCGCCTTCATGCGTGGAGATTGAGCTGCAACAGTTGACTGCATTTGCCCTTCCACCCAAAGTCTGCAATGTTTCTTGGCAGCCAGGCATCCATCGACTAAAACTGTATATGCCTGTCATTGGAATAAATCTTGTGGCATGGTGTACCAACAAATCTATTGATCCCATTTCTGCCCCTCTGTCAGAGGTTCTTCTGTTCATTCTTTAGCCCAGCAGGGCTCTGCTTTGGGCACCCTTAAAGGGTAATTGTCTGCCGTTTCTGCCTTTCTTAGGCTACCTGATCAGCCCTCACTCTTTAAATTTCCTATTGTCAGTAAGTTCTTAAAAGGGCTCACCCACTTATTTCCTCCCACTCCATTATTATGCCTCAGTGGGATCTTAGGGGGTCATTCCGACCCCGGCGGGCGGCGGGCGCCGCCCGCCGGGCAGAAACAGCCCAAACACCGCCCCGCGGTCAGATGACCGCGGGGGGCATTCCGACTTTCCTGCTGGGCCGACGGGCGATCTGCAAAAGATCGCCCGCCGGCCCAGCGGGAAAGCTCCAGCAAAGATGAAGCCGGCTCCGAATGGAGCCGGCGGATTTGCTGCGGTGCGACGGGTGCAGTGGCACCCGTCGCGATTTTCAGTGTCTGCCAAGCAGACACTGAAAATCTTGCTGGGGCCCTGTTAGGGGGCCCCTGCACTGCCCATTCCAGTGGCATGGGCAGTGCAGGGGCCCCCAGGGGCCCCACGACACCCGTTCCCGCCAGCCTCTTCCTGACGGTGTAAACCGCCAGGAACAGGCTGGCGGGAAGGGGGTCAGAGTCCCCATGGCGGCACTGCTTGCAGCGCCGCCATGGAGGATTCCTTTGGCCAGGGGAAAACTGGCGGGAAACTGCCGGTTTCCCTTTTCTGACCGCGGCTTTACTGCCGCGGTCAGAATTGGCCAGGAAGCACCGCCAGCCTGTTGGCGGTGCTTCCGTGGTCGTTGGCCCTGGCGGTCGATGACCGCCAGGGTCAGAATGACCCCCTTAATCTTGTACTTACTTATTTAATGTGTACCCCCTTTGAGTCAATGCATAATTGTCCCTTGCGGATCCTCACATTCAAACTGTCTTTCTGGTCGCTATCACCTCTGCTTGCAGGGTGAGTGAGCTCCAGGCGCTTTCTTCAAAGCCTCCATACTTGTCTGTACACCCTGACAAAGTGGTGTTACGCACTAGAGCTTCCTTCCTTCCTAAGGTGTTTACACCATTTTATGTAGGCCAGTCCATCACTTTGCCTACCTTCTACACCCCCCCACACCCTTCCCACGAGGAGGGGAGAGACTCCACTTTCTGGACCCAAAAAGAGCGTTGGCGTTCTATCTCATTGTACTAAAGATTTCCAGGTGGACGATCAACTGTTTGGCTATGTGGGTGCTAAGAAAGGGAAGGCGGTGCAAAAGCATATCATCTCTCGATGGGTGCTTCTTTGCATCAAAATGTGCTACACTTTGGCTAAAAAGCAACCTCCTGAAGGCTTGCGTGCTTATTTCACCAGAGAAACTGCGGCTTCCACTGCGTTAGCACGCGGAGTTCTTGTCCTGAGTATCTGTCAGGCAGCTACATGGGCATCCCTGCACACGTTTGATAAACATTACTGCCTGAATAGTCAGGTCCGTCGAGACGTCGTACAGTCCTGCAAGACTTTCTAGTATGATCTTTGTTCGCAGCCCACCACAGAGGATGGCATTGCTTGGGTATCAATTCTAAGTTAAGGAATCTGCAACTAGAAGTCTCTATCAGATGTACAGGTTAGTTACCTTCGGTATTTGAAATATCTGGTAGAGACACATTCTAGTTGCAGCTTCCTTACCGCCCACCCATTATCCCCGCTTTGCCAAATGATTTCTAGGGACAGGTGTTCCCCCTTTCAGGTCCTTAGCTCTAGCGCACCAATCTCAGTGTCCTTAGCGGCTCTGCGCTCTGGCGTGGAAAGTCGTTAAAAGAAACTGACTTCACTGCTCGAGGGCGGCGTCTATGTAATACTCCCGACATCATCACGGCGTCAGTCGACGCCTGCGGAGTCGACTAACGCCACCTACCGACACCCAAAGGTATTGCTCGAAGAAAAATCTCCGGATCCAGTGTGACGCCTGGGGGGAAATTCTAAGGTAAGGAATCTGCAACTAGAATATGTCTCTACCAGATATTTCCTTACCGAAGGTAAGTAATTTGTACTTTAGGCCATTTGGGAGCTTGCATAAGGGGTCGCTCCCCTTATCAATATAAAGTTTTTTTTTTTTTTTTTTAAACCCTGGTTTCTAGTGGCTTCTGCACCCCACCCCCCTGCCAAAAGGGGCAGATCGGCCTAATTAATATAGCATTATGTCCATGGGGTTAAGGACATGAAGGCAACACCCGCTTTAGCAAGAGGTTTCTGTTGTCCCGGTGACAAAATTGATGCAGGAAACAATTGGGACTTTCCTATGGTAGTAGTATGACTATTTTGTCATTATCAGGCTTTTGAATACTGTATTCGAGATTTAAGGTGACATTGATATTTGCTTGCCCTCCACTTGAACGTCATATTGGTTCTGCATGGAATAGTTACAAGGTGTATTTTCTCTTCTAGGAAATGATGGCTCCAAACAGGAATGAACACGAAGGAACTGACGTTTTTTATCTCACGAAGAAAGAGGGGACATAAACATGGACTATGTTATGAATTTAGAGTTTGATAGGTTATGTGGAATACCCCTTCCCTGAGATTTCTGTGAAATAAAGTTTTTTTCTAATTGTAAAGGCTGTTGATTAATAAAATGGACAAAGGAAATGCATAATCCATGGCTCCGGTTTTGAGATTGAATCATAGTTAATAATTTCAATAATTATCAAAAGTAAATGTGCTTTGCTAATGTGTCCCTCATTAGTGCTGACCTACCTTTAGTATTTTTTTGTGAAAGCTAACTACCCAACTGCATCGCCAATAACTTTTTTAACCAGTTTTAATTGCATTTTCAATATCACAACCTTGAATACATTACATCTATGAAAGTTACATTATCATTAGTAAAATCAGCAATCCAGCTACATCGTCATTAATAAAATAGTATCACATCAGTATCAGCAGGAGTCCTTGGTTCAGTCCTTAAACAGCAAAATTGGAAAAAACAAGTCATGTGTCGATGTTAACTCACATTCTGCCATTACCATAAGTGCTATTCAATCTTCCTATCTCAAGCAAGTACTGCAAACATTGAAAATCAACAGTGACATCCATGAAGCTATAATGGCCACTAGGAAGCTATTCAGGGACATCAAAGGGTGTAACAGAAGAGTGTTGTCACTCACCCATGGACAGGCTGGAAAGGGTTATGATGGAGGCGTGTGGATAAAAGGGGATGGGGGAGGAGGGGGTTATGTCCCCGCCAGGGTAGGTTTAAGTGACAGGCCACCAACTCTTGTATGTGTGCAAGTCAAGTAATAGTGCTTCCCATTCCACAGTTCTGGGGTATTTGCGTAGTCCTCATATTTCTTGCCTCCTGAGCTCCTCTCCCTGTCCCCACTTCAAAACTGCCGCACACCAGTGGGCTATATCTAACAATACCTGGGCTTTCCAGTGCATGGCAATTAGTCTGCATGCTATCAGCAATGCTTGGTTTATAAACCGGTTAGCAGCTTTATCTGTTTTTGAGCACCTGAACAATCCCAACAGTGCAAATTCCATTGTGAACACATCCAGCCACCTCTCAGCAAGTTGGACACTGACACCCATAAGGTTACAGACTGAGCAGCTCCAGAACACGTACATCATGTCAGCACCTGCATGTTGGCATCTCGGACAAACAGAGGAGGACCCAAACATTTAGGACAGAGTTGCAGGAGTGAGGTAAGCTATATATTATGCTGGGTCTACTGAACTTGGTATTCTGCATCATCCTGGGGTATGTAAGTACTGTTTCCAGTCTTTCCTAGTCAACTCGCCA
This sequence comes from Pleurodeles waltl, assembly GCF_031143425.1. NCBI lineage: Eukaryota > Metazoa > Chordata > Amphibia > Caudata > Salamandridae > Pleurodeles > Pleurodeles waltl. The sequence continues at coordinate 71,862,183 of NC_090444.1, read as the reverse complement.
CCTAAGCCCCACTCCTTAAGGACTACACTTAACAGGTTGTGTGCGGTGTATGCTAGTGCACAAACAAACCAGGTGACAAGACTATAGCCTCAACCCATTATATACAGTGTGTGTATGAGAGGGTGCTTATGGGGTTGCCATGGAGCCAAAGATGGCAGCCGTGGAGTAACTTTGCTCCAGGACCTGAATGCCGCAATCAACATAAATCCTGCCATAACCACACACACACCACACATACACACACAGCACACACAGCTGCATCAGATTGTCGAGTGGCCAGAACCAACCTTGCATACCATACTGGGGCATGCCCGGCACAGGTAGAAGGGGGAGGGTGTAGGGAGGCTGGCTACTACAAAGACCACAGCTGACACTAGCAGACTTTTACCCCACGGAACATGATTGGAGTTATCCTGCATACAGTGATCCAGCAACGTACTGGCGCGGTAGACTGGGAGCACACCATGGGTAAACCGAAATCACCAAAACCTCACCCCGGTCCACGCTATCCCACACTCCATCATGGGGAGGAGCCTTGACACGGGGCAAAGACCTCCAGCTCTCCACAGGACTTGGGTGAAAAACAGGCCACAATCCTACTTACCAATAAATCCTCTTGCTCATCAGTAGAAGCACACATAAAGGAGATATGTGTGGAATTTGGTCTCCTTCAGAAGGACCTGCGAAAACTGGCTTCCCGGTTCACCAACACAGAACGTAATATCACAGAGATGGTACCACAGCTGAAGACCCAAAAACAGACCACCCAAGACCTTCTGGACAAAGTGCACTTGTTAGGTACATACTGAGTCATGCCAGGCTAAAGCCAAGTGAAGCATGCCAATGGAACTCAGGACCAGGTTGTGACCCTGCCATTAGTAGACTACCTGTAAAAACCAAAGACCACGGGTCTGGGGGCCCATCCACTCCTTTCTTCAACACTGTAGGCTGCTTTTTAATCAGTCTGCTTCACACTATTAACGAGGACTTCCTGAGGCACCATACTGCAGTATCTCTCAGATTGCCAGCCTAACTCTAGCAAATGCACAGCTCGAATCCACTCATAAGGGGACAAACCTGGCTAACTGCTGGTGTGGCGGTCCCCTACAAGAACAGAAATCACCCTGCCTACAGGCCGGATATTACATTTGCGATCTGCCATTCTTCAGTATGTATCACTCTGACCTACACAGCTAACTGGCCACCCCTATAATATCTGTTGCCTATTCAGTGTAATAGACCAGGCCTCCCACTATATACTAGATCAGCCTAATAGTCTATATTGATTGACTCTTATGGAGTACCTGTTTGCGACCCTATCATCCTTCGTTCTAGGTCCAGGCCTCCTAGCCTACAACAAACTACTAAACATAAACCCCTCTTCAAGGGTCCAAGTGGGCTGCCTAATATTGCCCCCCTTTCCTGTTGGTCGTGGTTAAACAGGATTGTCCTATCTCCCCAATCCTGTTCTCCATGTCCATGTAGCCAATGGCGCACTGCCTCAGTTGGAAGAGCCCCGTTTGGGGGGGATACAGCTGCACGGAGGAACTCAGTGTTCCTTTACGCAAATTATGTTCTACTTTACATCCGAGACATGAAAATCAACACCTCCTGTTCGACATCTGCCTTTCAGGACTTCGAAACGGTGACTGGGCTCCAAGTTAACTGGGGAAAATTCTATACTTTCTTGTTCCGAGGTGAAACCCCACACCACCAGCATTGCCCCTACACCCTTAGCTTGGAAGTCCACAGCCTCCCGTTACCTGGGGTTCCACTTAACCACTTGCAGGAAGACTAATTTGAGGGCAACTCTGTCAGCAGCTCCCAAGAGCCCTCACCGGCAAGACTGCATTCTCAAAGATGATAATCCTTCCCCAATTGCAGTATTTTGTCAACGTACCAGGCTTTCCTCCATGCCACTTCTTCTGTGATCTAGATCACTTGATGGGGATACAATCTGGAATGATGGAAGATGATGGGTTGACAGTGGTTCAGGGAGGTTGGAGGGGCCTCCTGTTTCGAGTCTTACTACCTGGTGGCACAGCTTGATTGGGTGGCTCGATGGCTGGTGGGCAAAAACACATTCAAGATCACCACCGATGATGCCCTGCTCCTTTCCTGGATGGTTGCCATGGAAATGTCCAACCAGAAACTTTCGCCTAACAAACAAACCAGATTGCTCCATATGCCCCTAACATTGCAATACAGGGCCTCACCAGCGTGTAGGGCTCATTGACAAGAGAGCAGCTACCAGACTGGCAGGCACACTCATTTGACACAGTGGAAGACCTCTTCCGGGACGGCCAGCTTTTAACTTTTGACCAGGACTATGCCATCTCCCAGGACAATTCATCAAATACTGATGCCTGCTGCCTCAATGGACTCCCCATGGTAAATCCTTACTGACAAAACTAGACACAAAGTTGTTTGTACAATATATCAAATGGTACACAGGTGACATCTTATCATTTGGCTTTGTAAAGCCATTGGAACACGTCAACACACCCCTGATGCAACTTAGGCAGTTCTGTACGGAGAACCACGGGAGGCATTTTCATGATCATGAATGTGCCAGGGCCCTGGAATCACATAAGATGGTAACACATAAAGCATGCTAAAAGAATAACCAATAAGTGCTTCTCCATAGGGGCTACATCAACCCCTCCCCCCTTAACAGAATATTCCTAGTGGCACACCTCACCTAGCCACCACTTTCCCAGTGGTGCACCTTCAACACATGCTCTAGTCCTGCTCCACATTGGCACACTTTTGGGACAAGCTGCATAGCACTTTGGCCACAGTCCCATAACTTAATGCACTGAAAACATGGGAAGCCACCGCACTAGGACTATTCCATTGATGGAACCAACACAAAGTACAAGCCAAATTTGCTAAGCTGGCCCTCTTATTGGCCAAATGCCTCCTCACTTTGTATTGAAAGGTCCCGCAACCGCGTCGCAGGCCCATGGCAATTGGCAGTGTCCTGCTAGGATGAGGCAGATAGGCTTGCACTACACTGGTAGGAGGCCGGCTGTATCAGACGGTGCCCCATCGCAGCTGCATGGGATGTGATGTTGCTACAATATAAGGCCCTTACAGCAGGTGCTTCCCCTTGAAAAACCCATAACTCACTAAACCACAGCCTTACCCAATGACAAAGTGGAACCTTACCCATGCCAACGGGAGGCCCCATATTGATGAAGGCATCACAATTTCATCAGTTTACCCACACAACACCTCTCAATTCCCCAGTCAGATGAGAACTTCTCTTGCAATGCCCCTATGCAGGTGTACACATCACAAAGGAGAACCGCCACCTTTCTCCTCAATCCACCCATCCCCTCCTGTTAAAGCAACCTCTCATGTAACTACCCTCATGTGCTCACTGTCACCAGGCTCTTCATCCAGTTAAGAGGCCTGAAGGACAACCGACTCACCGCCAAAGTTTGCCTTTCTGCTCCCAATTAGAGAGTTCAACTCTTTTCCAAATAATTATTTCTGTTTATTTCCCAACACAGCACATATTACATACAGCGTAACTCCGAGTGCTCCTGAATTCCTTGACCAGCAGCCTTCCACCATAGTTAGCCGCCCTCAAATTCTAAATCGTACCAGGCAATTTCCACTGCCCCAACCAGACAGCCCTCACAATGCAGTGCACATGATCCCCAAGCTGGAGTACGGCCACCCTCGAGTGACGTTCCCATGCACACGAGATTGCAAGGTACCTACATAGCTGGTAGCTACGTATTGCATGATGTAATTCACTGCCGAATTTCCTTTTCCACTGTATACACTATGTGTAATGTGTTGTTTGTCGCTCTACTGGCATATTGTCTGTGATGGCCCAGAGTATTTCTATGGTCGCCCAGCAAGCGCCCGTATGCCAAGAAATGACCTGCTGGAAGGGCATGTTCCTCCTGTAAGCATTTATAAGAAAATAATGTACCGTCCTAATACAAAGCAACTAGTGTACTTATGCCTGCCTCTACCCAGGCCCTCGTGCTCACGCTACCAAACATTTTGCTGAATGAGGTTATGTAGCTCAGTGGTATCTCAAGCAAAGAATCTGCGTGATGTATCGCAAGCTCTGATTAAAACTCTCATGTGATCAGCAATAATCCATTAGCATCATGTGAAAGCCTGTCCTGGGGAAGGAAGATCCGCTAGACCACAAAGTGTGCTCGGGCTGCTGTGGGAGATTCAAGTTCTTCTGTGTGATGGCCTGACAACCAACTTGCCGACCAATGCACCTGGGCCGCCAACTAGTAATGTTCAAAATTTGGAGCCCCCAATACGCATTAGTCTATGGACCACTGTAGTTTAGGGAGTGCAATGTGGCAACTCCCCTTGTTTTGAATGAAACTCCTTATGGCCAAATGTAATGGATGGGATGTGCCTCTGGGTGACACAGACCAGGAGGTTATAGAAAAAGTAAAGTAGCAGAGGGAACATTACCATCTTAGATAGGGACACTCTACCTTGCAAATTGCTCCAAAAAGCCATGTGGGGATGCGGGTTGCTATGCTTCTTATAAGGTTGCCATCAATTAGATACTTTGCCTCGTGAGTCAAATTAACGCATCTAGTCATCCCTTGATGCCAAAAGTAGTCGTGGTCAAAAACAGGCAATTTCAATCCACTTTATCAAATGCTTCATGCAAGTCCAGCACCAAGCATGCAGCAAATGGCCACTGGACCAGAGGAAGCTTCATTACCCTGTGCAGAAGGTGTATATTTAAAGTGGTGCTGGACCTCCCTGTGTGCACCAGACGTGGCATGTGTTCACACAGCCTGCCCGCTATAACCTTGTTCAGGATTTTATAATCAGACCTCAACATAGAATGCGAGCATTAAGAGGCAAGCTCCATGGGGTCTTTCACAGGCTTGGAAAAGGATACTAAGAGAGATTTGCGGAGGGTTGGCAGAAGTCAACCGTCCGTTTGGAACTCTTGTTAAAATTTGAGGAGTTTCAGGGCTAAAAGGTGCTTGTAGGCTTTGTAGAATTAGATTTGGAATCCATCCCCAGTGTTTTATGAGTTGCTGTGCCCCTCATGACACCGTCTCTTTCTCTCATGACAGGGGTGCGTTAAGATCTTCCCTATCTAGTGGACGAAGGACTACTAAGTTCACAGACGCAAGAAAGTGACATATGGCAACCTGACTGTCCATAATAGAGGGTCATATGCGGTGTGATAATGCATAGTAAATGCCTTGTGAATCTGACTGATTTGTGACAACAATTGCTGGTGAATCCCTGATTATTGTGATCGGTGTGGGCAGGTTCATGCTGCGCAGGAGCCAAGACAATAAACATCTGCATACTGCTTCGCTTGGTACGCACGGATGTCAAGGTGTTGTAGTTGCTCACTCATTTGAGCATGTCTATGCAGTGCCTTAATCATTGCACCCAGCATTGTACAGTCAGCTTTGGCCATAGTTTGCAGTGCAACCAGGGATGTCTAAATGCAGGACATGTCACTGTGTGGGCCTGCCTTCACCCCTACAACCGCATGGATGCAGTGACCTCTGAGGATAACTTTTGCTTCCCAGTCAATTACCTTGTACACAGATGTTCCCCAGTTGTCTGGTAGGCTATGGGAGAGTGTATCTGCTGTTGTGTCACAGAATACCTGATCTCCAAGCATGGTGGACTGTAAATGCCTAGTGGGAACCTGTGACCATGACACACCCCACTAAAACTGTACCTGGAGGGGATTAAGGTTGGAATAGGTCTTCCCCCAGATATTCTGCCCTTAATGCCAATAGCCTAGTAGCTGGGACAAAGAGTATCCAATCGAATCGGATCCGCAAAGCATGTGGGGGGGTGGGGAGTGGGAGAATTATAGGAACATTCCCTAGAGTCTGAGTTCAGCAATCTCCATCAGTCCAACAAAGTCCAGTGTTGAAGCCTACACCGGGGAGTATGGGAGTTGTAAGTGGGATCCATCACGCTGTGGTCAACTACACACCTAAAGTCAATGATACAGGGGATGTGGGCCCATTTAGTGAATATGGAGAACAGACGTGAGAAGTAGGCCTGCTATGTTGAATGGGGGGGCCTAAATGCTTCCTAACAAGACCGTCCTCCCATCTAGTTGCCCCTCGACCAGCATGGGACCGCCCTTCAGGTCAATTTTGATTATTGTGAGCCTGAGGGGAACACCTGGTCTAACCAAGAGTATGGATCTGCAAGCAAAGCCAGACTATGTGGTACAAAACATTTCCTTCTACAGCATTTTTTTAAACGGGCACCCTCCCCTCCCATGATATGAGTCTCTTATAGCAGTGCAATTTGAACCCCCATCACCTAAGATACTGCTGAACCGCATGTCTGTTACGTGTGGAGCCCATACCATGGACATTCTACCTGATTATGCTAAGTTTAGACATGTCAGTATCCTAAGTGGGGAGGGTGTGGGCTCTGTAGCGGATCATAAGCCACATCATCACAGTTGTCACATGTCAGTATCCGGAGTGGGGATGGAGCGGGCTCTGTAGCGGATCATAAGCCACATCATCAAAGTTATCACATGTCAGTATCCTAAGTGGGGAAGGTGTGGGCTCTGTAGCGGATCATAAGCCACATCATCACAGTTATACAAAACTGTAAAAAAAGAAATCCCTACCGTGGACAACCCTCAAACATTATGATCACCTAAACAGTAAAAAATAAAATAAAAAAAAGGCCCATGGATGAAAAGGTCCTGCATGTTACCAGCATGCATCATGTTTGGCCGGGTGCTAGGCAAGGGGGGTAGCCAGGCTGTCTTCAGTTTCCACAGTGTGTAAGCAGTCTGCAGTTCTACTCGCTCTGGGGCAGTTGGGACGACCTGTTACTACAATCTGATGAATACAGATTACTTCACCTGAGGTTCTTGTTGTGATATAAGCTCCTCTGCTGTTTCCCTTGTCAGCTCCTGCAGGGTTGCTGAGACCATGCTTTGACATCGGCTATGCCATCGCCTGAACAGTAAACAAGGGGTGAATGCAGTCTGCCCAAAATATAACCTCCAACCTCAAGTCTGGGCCTGTCCCTCCTTTGCCTGTTCTGGGGTAGATGCCCCTTTCAATCCAGCACCACCATGTTTGCGTGCCCAGTGCTTCTGGCGATGCGATGTTTGTGCCTCATGTTGTCGGCATGGCAGTGAAGGGAAAGCGGATGTCTCAACCCAGTCCAAGGCATCCACGGGCTTGGTAAAGCAGTAACTTTGAACTCAAACCATGGCCTTCAGTTTAACTTGAAAAAGGAGGGAATAGTGGAGGTCAGCCAGCCTCAATCTGTACGTCACCCCCAAAAAGGGAGCCCTGCGGCACTACACTGATATAATCCGGGAAGAGGAATACTGGCATTTTCATAACGGAATGGCTTTGCTGTCCTAGCTGAGAGCCTGTGCACACCACTTCACCAGCAGCAATGTCAGCCCCTGCTGCACTCTACACTCAGTAATATATGTTGTAAGACCCGAATTACCCTACGTAGCAGAGGGGGACAGGCAGTCCCAGTGCTGCACTGGCAAATACTCAAGTGTGGTCACTATAGGCCCAGGGGAAAAAATGGGTGGTAGCCCACACCCACTTTCAGTCTGCACTCCTTCGTGAAGCCCGCAGTGGGGTTGTTGGTCGAAGTTCAGGCCCACTGGGTCGCCGGGATTCTCAGTAACTGGTATCAACCAAAGTCTGTTCACTGATGTGTGGTGCAACCTCCTATGCTACGGCAGTTCTATGTAAGATGCTATCTAAGGTCGCCTATGCCCTGAACTCCCCTGTTATCAGGCCTTGCTGTGGCCAAGAGTTTTGTGGTGGCGGGTGGGTCGCAAAAGGGAAGCAGCCTGCTTGGTCAGTTAGCATGACACCCGCACACTCTGATCCCCAAACATTCCAATTCCTGCTTGGGGGTCAACAGCGGATTTGTCAATAATCCCCCACAACTAGTCTGCTTTACCAGCAGAAAAAAGATGTGGAGGGGTATATGGTGGAGAGGTAAGCCAGTGTATAATACCATTGAAAAATGATCATATAAGCTATTTTACAGTGGGATAAGCTTTCTTAAGTTTTAGGTATGTCTCGCCAAAGGGGTTCCAATTGCTTAGACAAAATGCCATCTGCAGTGGTAGTCTGCCTGAAAGTTTGAAATGTGTGGGTTTGAAGAGGTTTAGAGTGTTGAATGGTCCGGTATGTATTGGAGATTAGTCTTTTAGACCCGTCATATGCGCTCACTAATTTTTCAATTCAGTATAGGATATGGTAGCCCCAGAATAATTGGAGGGGTGCAATGCCCAATGATGCAGCTGGCAGTACTGAGGCCTTGTTTTTTCAGGGAGAGAGTAATAAGCCTTACACTGTTCAAATGACTTAATGGAGGCTCCCGCAAAGAGGTCTGTTAATTTCCTACACTCCTCTGCCTCCAAGCTAGTAAATAATGGAGGCAGTAGCACAAGAGTGAAATCCGGGTTGCGTGCAATTGGAGTGTTGGAGGAGGGGAAGGTAGTAAGCCCTCACCTGATTCCCAACCTGTCTCATATGTCAAGTACCGTCCTAATGGGGGGTAGCTATGTAGGTGCTGAACAATGAAACGTGCTTGGGTAGCCAGGCTAGAACCCAGAGGGGCCAGCAGTCCACTGACAGATCCATGTGGAACCAGTGTTGCGGCCAACTGGCCTGCGTCCAAGGTGGCAGTGTGGGAGTTAGGTTAATACCCCAATATCTTATTGTGTTAAGAGCCCATTGGATATACTAGGGCTTGCATATCAGGGAGGTCCTTCTTGGGTATAGTTAAATTGAGCAGTATTCCATGTAGGGGCGTGTGCATGGATCCAGCCCCCCTCCATATACGCAAGACTCCATGTTCTCATAATTTACTCAATGATGGGTTGGCCACTAATTAAACCGGGCCCTTAGTTGAGTGAAACAAGTCCAGTGCAGAGTTTCTTAGCAACATAAAAAACTCCAGTTGTCTGCACATAGGATTCATTCTGCAATCTCATTTTGCACTTATCAGATACCATCTGTGCCAGATGATTAGCCCTATAATAAAAACACATTTTAGGAGACGCAGGCCTTCAGCCTCTATGTGAGCCTACAGTTTAGTCCTCCGGGTCCTAGGTTTAGTCGACCCCCAATATGAATTGTTTTATCATTCTTTCAACACTCGTCAATAAAGATTTAGCAATTGTAAGCCACAGCATACCATGGACATAACTAAACCTTGATGAAAAGGTAATTTTTATAATCCTTCCATGACTTATTCTTTCCGGGGGGTAGGGGGGCGGTCTTGATCTCTCTTGGCACCGAAGAACAAAATAGCCATCTGACATGACATCATCATGTCGGAAATATTTTACAGATTGCCCAAAAAAGTGAGGCCTATTAATATAGGATGGACATAATATGTATATCTCCACGGACTTTCAAATTGGTTAGCTTCGACTGTAACCTGGCAATATCTGTACACCAATCAGGCGGTTGACCATAGACATGATATATTTCATCTATACTTTTATTAATGTTATCTACATGTTGATGAATACAAATCAGTTCTAATAGGAAATATTTTACTTTGGGTGCCATGTCTAGTAGAGTGGTGTTAAAGGTTGAGATCTTCACATATAATTAACTTCCTTAAGAATCATGGCAAGTGTGTCTGTTTCTGCCCTTGAAAACAGTGGACCACCTTCAGCCATATTTCCAACACCTGTATTGACGTATGAAACGTTACGGTTAGCCTCTAATCTGATATGTATATTTTGCTCCACAACAAGTTAAACTCTGATTTAACTTAAAAAGAGAACAAATAAAAACATTTAAAATGATATGACGCAAACACATGTTCACCAATAAATGAAAATTAACACACAGTCTCAGCATCAGTTGCTGCGAATACAGTTATCAATGATATTGGAGGATGACCCACAGTCCAACCGTCATAATCTCTGGAGGTGGGGGCGTGAGGGGTGGTTAAAAACCCATTGCACTCAAAGATGTATCTAAAAATATGAAAGGAAAATATGTTTGGAGACCGCCCGCCTCAGACCAGAATTCCAGCCCCTTGGACTCTAATGGTCCTTCTCACTCACCCGTGGGAAAGACTGGAAGATCTGCCCTCATTATACCTCCAGGGAACACAAAGATTACTGGACGCCAAAGGTGTTGCAAAACAAGCATTGGCAAAATCAATAGATCTCACATATGCAGGGGTGGGTCCTCCGTTAGGTCGGAGGAGCATTGCCCCCGCCAGCAGCAGCAGCTGCCAAACCTCTACAATACAGCAATAATGAACTATGTTTATTATTGTTGTATTGCAGAAGGGGTGGGGCCACGGGCCCTGACGAGCACAGAGGGGGAATACTCAGTACTCCCCCTCAGTACGCATGTATGCTTAGCTGGCCGTCTCAGGCTGGGCAAACATACATGCGCACTAAGCTCTGTCCAATCCAGCAATGCAGTGCTGGGTTGGAGAGAACAGGCAGACTCTCGCAGTCTGCCTAGGAGCACCCTGGCTTGGCGCTCCCCCAAATCTGAACACTTGTGTCATGATGGTAACGTTTAGATTGTCCGCAGGGCAGGCTTGGGAGCCTGTTGCCAAGGAAAGAGGTGATGCTTGGCGGTGGTGATGGCGGCAGCGCATTCAGGTAAGTTTTTTTTCTTCAATTATTAATTTTTCTTCACCCCGCACCAGCCGCCCCTGCCACGCACTGCTCCTGCACATATGTAAACTATATTGATTTAGAAGGAGTGGAGTGGCATTGTGTTGCATGGCACTGTGTGGAGTGGAGTGTAGAGGAGTGAAATTGTATTAAGTGGAGTTATGTTGCAAGAAGTAGAGTGCACTGACTGAAGTGGAGTGCCTTGGCTTGGGGGAAGTGTCATTTTGTGGCCTGGAGTGTAGTGTATTGTCATTTAGTGGACTGGCATGGTTTGAAGTAGCATTGTGCAACATGTAAAAGAGTAGCATTGTGTGGATTAGAGTAGTGTGGTACATTGTGGGATGGAGTGGCACTGTGTGGCTTGGAGTTTACTGGAGTGGCATTAAGTGGTGTGGAGTTGCACTTAGATGAGTGGAGTACGGTGCCATTGTGTAGAACAGGGGTCCTTTAAACTGGGAGGTGAGTTCCCCTGGGGGGCCACAAATGATCCCATGGAGGTGAGGCACCCAGTGGCATGGAGTGTAGTCATATTATGTGGTGTGAGGTGTGAAGTGGTGAGGCACTGAGTATAGTGAAGTGGCACTGTGTGGCTTGCAGTTGCATTGAGTGGAGTGGAGCCATACGGGAACCCACAGATATACATGGACTTATGAGAAAAAGAGGAATAGCAATATTCCAGCCATAGACACAGAGGAGTACACCAACTACAAAAGAGGACTACATGTTGGAATTTGAATAAGACACTATTAAGTCAATGCAGTAGCAGCAGGACAACAATAAAAGGGCAAAATTACATGCAAAGAGTGCAAAAGAAACACACAGACCCACCAGCCAAGACATAATCGACAACAAGCATCGAGTGACAGTGCCTAGGGGCCGAGCTGAGCAATGAAAAGGGCAACTGCAGACCAAAAACGGTGGTAGGAGATGGTGGGGCAGAGAAGGAGCCCTGCTAAACAACAAATAACAAGGCATCAACTGGACTAGCAAGAACAGCTAAGGTCACACAACCAAGGGCAAAAAGAGGCCTACCTCTCTATGTGAAGAAAGTTACATAAACACAAACCAGGCTTGGCTACTATTGGGTCTCCAACAAGGTAAGTGCAAGAAATGCATCCCTGCAAGAGTGAGCTACACACTAATGAAATATACTATCATGAGGTGTGAATAAACTGTCATACAGCATGAGCATTGATACATTAAGACAACAGCTCAGCTATATAAGTAAAGATAGATGCAAATGAAGCACCTTGCAGCTGATGCACGTTTCAAAGGAGTAAGTCTGTGTTGATTGCGGTAGATAGGATTGAGGTATATCAGGGTAGACTGCAGTAGAGTGGCTGAGATACACTGGGATGGGGTAAATTGGGGAATAGTGGATTGGGGTATACTGGAGTAGATTGGAGTGGAGTAGTTTGAAGTGGGTTAGATTATAGTGGAATAGTGTAGGTTGGAGTGGAGAAGAATGGGGTATAGTGGAGTAGATTGAGGTGAAGTAGATTGTAGTGGAGTATACTGCACTAGACTAATGCCGTAGATTGGGGTGGAGTGGGTTAGATTGCAGTGGTGTGTGGTACATTTTTAGTGGGATTGATTGGAGTGAAGTGGGGTAGATTGGGGTTAAATACAGAGTGGTAAAGGGGATTAGAGTGGAGTGGGCTAAATTGTAGTGGAATACAGTGGGGTGGATTGGACTGAAGTAGAGTGGGGGTAGGTTAACGTGGAGTGTGATACACTGGAGCAGAGTAGACTGGGTAATTTAGAGTGTGGTAGATTGAAATGGAAGGTTTGAGTGGAGTGGCATAGATTGTAGTGCAGTGGAGTGGGGTAGATTGGGTTGTATTGAATTGGAGTGGAGTGGGGTAGAATGGAGTGTAGCGGTGTGGAGTGGAGTGGCGAGCCGTGTCATAGAAAGTCTTACAGTGGAGTGTCTTGGAGTGGAGTAGCAGGGTATGAAGTGAGGCTTGCATGGAGTAGAAGGGCATAGAGTGGAGCAGAGTGTTGCAGAGTGAAGTGATGTAGAGTGTTGTAGGGAGGAGTAGTGTAAAGTGGAGTGGTGTGGTGTTGCCCTACGTAGGTAGCTTATGCCCAGATGTTTATCCTGTGGTCACTGTGCCACTGAATTCAAGCTAGCCTGGCCCATAGGTGGTGATAACCTAAAAACGGTCCCAGAATGCTTGTTTATGGTCCAGGGAGGATCTGGCCTGGCATTTCAGGCTGGACTGTTCCTTGAGCAGTAGGGTAAAAACTGCTTTGCATATGGCAGGTTCCAAACTGGGGTGATATGGTGGCATGGTGGGCAAAAGAAATGTTGTAATGGGATGCTGCCCGAGCAATTTCCATGGGCCGGGATTAATTCAAGCATTCCATCCATCACCTTGTCGTTTTTGCGTCCGGTCCAACAGCAAGCAATGAATAGGCTACAAACCCCAAAAGGTAAGCTGTATATATTGCAGAGGCAGTAAATGCACTGTGGGCAGTGCAGACCTAAAAGAGGTGACCCCTAAGACATCAGACGTATGTACACTCCTAAATCCCATACATTCTTTCAGGCACCTGTGTAATTCAGCTTCCCAGAGTCCCAATAAAAACATAAAAAGAAAATGTAACAGGATATGTATAGTCTAACACACTAGCTTTGGTCCAGGGGTCCCCCTGGGACCCCACCAGGGCTTAAAGATATTTTGTTTTTAAATCTCTGCAAAATCTGCGGCTGGATCTGTAGATTTTGCAGAGGTTTAAAAAAATGGTCTCCCAAGTTTCACAGTTATTTTGCCCCAGGGTTGGCCAGGTCCTCAGGGCATTATGGCTTAAAAATTGGATGGGGGCACACATGATCCCCCTTACTAGTTCTTTTAGAAGCCCCAGAGACCACCACCTCCTCAGGGCTAAGCTTAGTAACTATGCAAGGGCTGCGCCTAGCCCCACACCCTGGAGACCACCACTTCCCCAGGGCTACAAGTAAAATAATATGATAGAGGTTAAATATAACTTGTGCAATCGCCGTGCGCTGATAATTAACCCAGATATTACAGCACTCATTACATCTGTTATAACAAAATTGATGTGTGGCCATAACATTTGTAGGAAAATGTTCGATGACATAACTGCATGGCGGGGCGGAGGTTCTAGTTACTGTAGCACGGCTGGGTGCGTCGCGCTGACTGTACGGCCTAATGGGGGAACAAAACCTCGCTGCAGCAAGCTGTACAGTTAACTAGTGCGCCAATACCGCGCAGGCCGGGCACCTCTTTATTTTATAACCTCCGCCCCGGACAACGTATGGTGTCACGGAGCAGGCAAAAATGTAGGGGAGAGCCCGGGTGATTGTCTACTTCCCCCCCATGTTTTAGTGAACTACTACAAAAACATTCACCCTCGAACAAGGCATATGAATAACAATAACAACCAGGGATACAAAAGAAAAGAGAGAGAAAGGAAAAGAAGATAACAGCAGGAGTTATTGGCTGTACACGCACACCAGTCACTTTTCTTTTAAACACATGAAGTCTCTTAAGACTTTGGCTGGGTTCAGGGTTGGGCAGCAGGTGGTACCTTTCTCTTCTCCCGCTCTTCTTCAGCCCTTGTGCGGGGTCCACGATCCGGTCAACAGGACCCTTCGAGATCTCTGCTGGGACCTCCGTCACTTCCTGGTCAGCATTCATCTGGAGAACTTGGCTGTGAAACGTAGCCTCCTTCAAGCTCTTCGCCACTCTCCTCCAGCGGGTCAGCTCCTGAATCGCCATCCCGAGGCTCCACCCTCCAGAACCACAACACATTCCGGGTCACCCGATGCCCCACTTTTGTGGCAGCAGCGATGGTCCCAGCGATCTTCTCGACTATCTAGATGTCAGGTTCAAAAGGGGTACGGAACTTCCAACATGGGTGGCGATCCTTCAGAATGACGGATTCCCCCACTTTTAGGTCAGAATGTTTCGCCCTTCTCCTCTCGCTGGCATAGACATTGGTCTGTTTTCGCTTCTCCTGCGTCTTGAGTATATCCAATTCAGTAGGTTGCCACTGCTCATCAGCGTATCTGCAGTCCTGTGATGGCGAACGAAACATCAATGCTGCCGGGGCACACCACGTCGTGCTTTGGGGTGTCTGCCGGTATGCCCTCAGGAACGCATGCAGGCATATCTTGGCGTTCTCTTGTTGACTTACTCCAGTTCGTAAAGTGGGGTTCAAGGTCCACATGAAGTGCTCAACATCCCCGTTTGCCTGGGGATATTGAGGGGTAATTCACCAGTGTGATATGGCGAACGAAACCTGAAACTCCTGGCCGTGAAATGCAGGACCATTGTCCATTGTTATGTCCTCCAGCAGCCCCAGGAGAGCGAAAACCTTCTCCAAGACAGGATGGACATGCTCAAATGCCGTGGACGTCACCAGTTCCACCATCGGGAACCGGGCACACAAGTCAGTCATGACAGCCGTCAGCCAGCCATCAGGAAAACTACCAAAATCCAGGCTTTCCCGGGGCCATGGTCGAGTGCTGGGCGGTTTGGTCATCACTGGAGCAAGGACGGTATCTTGAGCGGTGATCGCACAGGGATCACCTGTTGGTATCAGGTCATCTACCATGGCGTTCATCCTGGGGAACCACACCTTCTCACGCAAACAGGCCTTAGTCTTCGCTGTCCCCTGATGACCCTGGTAAGCTAATTCTACAACTCTAAGGTGTAGACTGCAGGGTATTACTAAGCGCTGGCCCTGGAGAGGAAGACCTTCTGGACTCACAGAGAGCTCCAGCCCTCACATTCCAAATCCACTGCATCGTCTTGCGCTCCTCAGAGTCAAAATCGTGCTTCTTGTCAAGGAAACATTTCCATGACCGATTGGCTCAGCCGATGACTGCATCTCGTATTGAGGCGTCAGTGATCTCCGTCACCATCAGCGCTGTGGGACATGCTAGGTTCACAATCATGTTTACGAAACTCTCTGTCCGTCCATCCTCCTCCTCTTCTTCTACCTGCGAGCGTGGCCGCAACGGATGGCGTGATAAATAATCTGCAGGATTGTTGACTACAGGCCAGTAGACAATGTAAAACCGGTAGGGCTGGAGGAGCACCGCCCACCTTTCAATTCTTGGCGGGGCAATTCGGGCCGTGCCCGCAAAGAGGGATACCAGTGGTTTGTGGTTGGTAACCATCGTAAATTTGTGCCCTCAAAAATACAAGTTGAAATGCTGACAGGCCCGTCGTATGGCCAGCGCTTCCAGCTCAATTTACGCATACCGGGCATCCGTTGCCGAGAGGGCCATGTTGGCATAGGCCACTGGCGTCCACTGCTGGTGGCTCTGTCCTGCAGCAATACGGCTCCGAGCCCAATGGGGCTGTAGTCCACCATGATTTCAGTTTTCTTGTGCAGGTGGAAGTATGCCATGACCACAGAGTCCAACAGTGAACTTTTGACTGCTTGGAACGCCTTGTCCACTTCTATGCCCGACTCCCACAGGGAGTTGGCCTTCGTGAGCTGTCGAAGAGGTTCGGCAAGTGTGGCCAGATTGGGGATGAACCTCCCATAGTACGTTGCCATACCAAGGAAGCTCCTGACTTCAGTGGCGTTGCGAGGTAAGGCTGCTCCTTGGAAGGCCTCTACTTTCTTGGGGTCAACCTTCAGAACTTCCCTTGAAAAGATGTAGCCAAAAAAGTCAATGGAGTTGTGGTACAAGGCACATTTTTTCCAGTGCAACGTTAGTCCTGCTTCTGCTAACCTCTGGAGAGTGGCTCTCAGCTGTTTTTGATGTTCCTCTAACGTGTTGGAGAAAATTAAGATGTCGATTAATTACGCCAGTCAAACCGGACAGTGTCTCCCGTATGGCATTGTGGAAGATCTGCACGGCCGAAGAGCCCCCAAAGCTAAGGCACTTGTAACGTCGCAGCACCACCTGGGTTGAGAATGTGGTGACGTTACGGCTTTCTGGGGTTAGCTCCCGCTGATGGTATCCCGAGTATAGGTCCAACTTAGAGAACCACTGGGCCCTGTTAAGATCCACAACAATATAGTCCATGGTGGGTGTGATGTGGCGTTCTCAATTTATGGCAATGTTGGGAAGGCGCATGTCCACACACAGGCGAATGGTGTCAGGCTGCTTAGGCCTTTGGGGCGATGACGAGTGGCGACACCCAGGGCGTCGGGCCGGTCACCTTCTCTATGACCCCCACTCCTCAATTGTCTGTAGTTCACTCTCCACCTGGGGTCGTAAGTGGAAAGTCACCCGCCGGTGCCTTAGGGCAATAGGTCGTACTGCAGGATCAACATGTAACTGGAACTACTTTCCTTTCAGTTTTCCTAGCCCCTGAAACAACTCCGGGAAATGGGCCAGCACCGCCTCAGCCAGGGAGTCGTGGACTTGCCGGGCGAAAAACACTAGCTCCAGGTCTTCCACCGTGTGGCATCGGAGAAGGGTTCCTTTCTTGCCTTCCAACACATGGCATTTGGCATGTGTCGAACGGCGCTCACTACCAACAATAACCTAAATCGCCCCTCGCCGGGGTAACGGGTCCACGCCCCTATAGGCATATATCTTGGTCCAGCATGGTGTGAGCTCTGGTGGGGGAGATATCTTGCTGTATTGTTCCACATCCATAATGTTTACCGACGCCCGAGTGTCTATGAGCACTGTCGTGCCATTTACCGTTATGGTACACATGGGTGGTGGCCTCCACCTCTGGTCCAACCTGTCAGCAAACGAAACAACAAATATCTCCTTATCTTCATCATCCTCGTAGGGTTTGTTGCCTGGGTATGCGTCCACCGCCACAATCCTAGTGCCATCGTCTGGCGTAACTTGCTTTATTGCCGCCTTCCGGGCCAATGTGGTCACGGATCTGGGCCACCTCCTTCGGAAAACTTTGGCAAAATCGTTGGGCTTATCACATTTGGAGAAGTTCTTTCCCTTGGCAGGGCATATTCCTGGTATCCTGTGCTCTAGACCACAGCTACCGTACCTCTTTTCCTCCAGTCTCAGTGGTCGAGCCACATGCGGCTGATTGTAGCATCCTCGGACGGCGTCAACCCGTTCTTCCTTTACTGGGCCCAATTTGGACTGGCCTGGTTCCGGAGCAGATCGCGCTAGGGCAGCATCCATGTCCTCTGCGACTATTGGACAGATTGTGTGACCTTGCAAGGATAAGTATTTCATCCAGCGATATGCCTGTATAACATCACGTTTGGGGAGGCACCGACAGACGTACAAGCTCAAACATACAGGCAGCAGTGGTATTCCTGAGCACCCTCTGACATCAGGGGGAGCGAAGACAGACGGGGATGCGCAGACAGACGGGAATGCGCAGACAGCTAGAACACCGGAAGGGAAATGCTTTTGCATTTCTCTTCCGACCGGGAGGTGGGGCGGGAGGGACAAGAAAGGAAAGGAAAGACCTTACCTTGCTTGTCTCTCACAGCATTTCTGCTGTTCGATCGCAATGCAATTGGGCAGCCGAAATGACCACTAGACACCAGGGATTTTTTTTTTAGGTACTGTCAATAAGGGGAGCAGCCCCTTGGGCAAGGATCGCTCCCTAGGGGTCCATATTATTTTTAGGTCATTTCTGCCGCCCCTGGTGGCAGATCGATCTAATATAATTAGGCCGATCTGCCCCCGGGGGGCAGAAAGCCCCTAGACACCAGGGATAATTTTTTTGTTTATTTATTTTTTAGCCACATTATTTTTTGGCCAATTCTGCCCCACCTGGGGGCAGAAACCACTAGACACGAGGGAATTTTATTTTTTTATCATGCTGACACATAAGTGGGCAAGGGTCGCTCCCTAGGGGCCCATAATATTTTTAGGCCATTTCTGCCCGGTCCCACCAACCCCATGGGGGCAGATTGGCCTAATATAAGCCCCTAGACACCAGGGATATATATATTTTTTTATTTTTTATTTATTTTTTATATGTGGGGAGTGACTCCTTAGGCAAGGGTCACCCCCTGGGGGGCCAAATTATTTTTAGGCCATTACTGCCCACAGGGAGGCAGAAACCACTAGACACCAGGGAATTTTTATTGTTTTTATAGTTACTCAGAAGGGGAGTGGCCCCTTGGGCAAGAGCCGCTCCCAAGGAGGGGCAAAACATTGGTAGGCCATTTCTGCACCCACAGTGGCAGATCGGCCTAATGTAATTAGGACGATCTGCCCCCAGGGTGGGCAGAAAACCCCTAGACACCAGGGCTAACTTATTTTTTTGTTTATTTTTTATTTTTTATATGTGGGGAGCCACCCCTTAGGCAAGGGTCACTCCCGGTGGGGCCTAATTACTTTTAGGCCATTCCTGCCCCCCCCCCAATTATTTTGGGTCTTGGTTTTACGTTTGGGCCATGAGAGCTTGGTAACTCTCAAAAGTGTGCCACTTGGAATGTTGAGGGCTGCACTTTTTGGAC
The DNA here is from genome assembly GCF_031143425.1 of Pleurodeles waltl. Taxonomy (NCBI): domain Eukaryota; kingdom Metazoa; phylum Chordata; class Amphibia; order Caudata; family Salamandridae; genus Pleurodeles; species Pleurodeles waltl. The sequence continues at coordinate 71,843,150 of NC_090444.1, read as the reverse complement.
TTTGGGGCGCTGCCATTTAGAAACATCCACAACACCTAGACACATCTGAAAACTAAACATCTAGTTGATTCCAGGATAGTGTGCTTCACATACACCCCACACCATTTTCTTTCCCACAATGCCTTGCAAACCTCCAACTTTGCTGGGAATCACACATTTCTACTACATTTTTGTGATGGAACCTTCCGGAATCTGCAGGAATACACAAACCTCCTACCTCTCAACATTGTCTCATCTATACCGATAAAAATTATGCTGCATTTGTCAGACTAAATTTCTTTTATTTCAAACTGCCTTTTTGGACCCGCTTTGGGTCCCCCTCGATTTCCACATGTTTTTGGCTCTTCCCTATCACAGGCACTTGGCCCACCTACACAAGTGAGGTATCATTTTTACCGAGAGACTGAGGGGAACATTGGGTGGTAGGAAATTTGTCCCGGTGGGGTGATCCCAAACAGAAATGGTGGAAAATTTAGATTTTTTAGCTAAATGTGAGGTTTGCTGAGGATTCTGGATAAGAAAACATTGGAGGATCCTCCCTGCACTCCCTCTAGTGTCTATTTTTCAGAAATGTCTGGGTTTGGTAGGTTTTCCTAGATGGCTGCTGAATCCAGGAACAAAAACGCAGGTGCCCCCCTCCCCACCAAAACAGGTAGTTTTGTATTTGATCATTTTGATGTGTCCAGATAGTGTTTTGGGGCATTTTCTGTCGCGAGACCTAGGAGTACCCACACAAGTGAGGTACCATTTTTATCGGGAGACTTGGGGGAAATGCACAGGTTTGGTAGGTTTCCCTAGGTGCCGGCTGAGCTTGAAGCCAAAATCCACAGCTAGGCACTTTGCTGAAAACAGCTCTGTTTGCGTTAGGAAAATGTGAAGTGTCCAAGTTGTGTTTTGGGGCATTTCCTGTTGCGGGCGCTAGGCCTACCCACACAAGTGAGGTACCATTTTTACCAGGACACTTGGGGGAACGCTGGGTGGAAGGAAATTTGTGTCTCCTCTCAGATTACAGAACTTTCTGTCACTGAAATGAGAGGAAAATGATTTTTTTGGGACAAATTGTGAGGTTTGCAAAGGATTCTGGGTAAAGGAACTTGGTGAGTGCCCCACAAGCCAACCCATTCTGTAATCCCATAGGTGTCTACTTTTCAGAAATGTCCTGGTTTGCTAGGTTTTCTTAGGTGCTGAATGAGCTAGGGGCCCAAATCCACAAGTAGGCCCTTTGCAAAAAACACGTCAAATTTCAATGTAAAAATGTGATGTGTCCATGTTATGTTTCCTGTTGCAGGCACTTGGCCTACCCACGCAAGTGAGGTACCATTTTTATCAGGAGACTTGTGGGAAAACAGAATAGAAGAACAAGTGTTATTGGCCTTTGTCTTATTCAACATTTTTTCTTTCCAAATGAAAGACAGTGTGTAAAAAAGACATCTATTTGAGAAATGACCTGTAATTGACATGCTAGTATGGGCACCCAGGAATTCAGAGATGTGCAAATAACCACTGCTTCTCTACACCTTGTCATGGCCCATTTGGGAAATACAAAGGTCTTCTTGAATCCTATCTTTCAATCTTTATATTTCAGCAAATGAATTGATGTACGCCCGGTATAGAATGAAAACCCACTGCAAGGTGCAGCTCATTTATTGGCTCTGGGTACCTAGGGTTTTTGGTGAACCTACAAGCCCTATATATCCCCGCAAACAGAAGAGTCCAGCTGACGTAACGGTATATTGCTTTCAAAAATCTAACTTCGCAGAAAAAAGTTACAGAGTAAAACGTGGAGAAAAAACAGTTGTTTTTTTTGGACGTCAATTTTATTATTTTTTATTTATGTTGTTATTTCTGTAGGAAAACACTGTAGGATCTACACAAATGACCCCTTGGTGAATTATAAATTTTGTCTACATTAAAACGGGGGGGTATGTCCCAGTAAAATGCCAAAATTGGGTTGAAAAACTGCGTTTTTTGATTCAAGTCTGCCTGTTCCTGAAAGCTGGGAAGATGGTGATTTTAGCACCGCAAACCCTTTGTTGATGTCATTTTTAAGGAAAAAACACGAGCCGTCTTCTTCAGCCCTTTTTTCCCTTATTTTAAAAAACGAAGTTTGTGCTGCATTTTGGCAATTTTCTTTGTCTCCTTCAGGGGAACCCACAAAGTCTGGGTACCTGTAGAATCCCTGGGATGTGGGGAAAAAAGGACTCTAATTTGGCTTGCGTAGCTTATGTGGACAAAAAGTTATGAGGGCCTAAAAGCGAAGAGCCCCAAATAGACCAAAAAATCCCTGGCACCTGAGAAGGAAAAGGCCTGGCAGCGAAGGGGTTAAACATCTCGTTTGAATCTGTGTTGCTGTGAGCGCTCGCGCATGCGCAACATCACGTTGGGGGAGCGGAGACGGACACACGAGCTGAAACATTCAGGAAGCAGCTGAATGAACAAGCCCCCTCTGACGTAGGTGGGGCAGATTCGGATGGGGGAGCGTCAAGAGGCAGCACACCGGACTCCACCATGCGTAAGGGGAGCCCAGGGGTACGAAGATCGCCTCCCCTGCACCCAAGCAACATCATTGGTTTGGCCTTGGAAGGCCGTGAGACGGCCCGCGGCGTGAAGGAAGGCTGCTGCGGCCGTGAACAGAAACGCGCGACGACCACAGCCAGAGCCGCCCCCGGCTGCCGCCCGGTCTGAAGATCCCACGGTGCAGACACGCACCGAAAGTAGTTTGGAACGACATGGTGCAGGCGCGCACCAAGGACATGGAAAAAATTGCCAAGAGCCGCCCCCACACCTCCCAAAAACATGAGGAGTGAAGCTGTGAGGTGCTGACAGCACCTAGAGAGGAAAACAATGCCAGGAGCCCCCACCCCCCTCCCACTGCCATGTGTGCAGAGGGCATGCCTCCTCAAAGGAGGCTATGCACTGCTAAAGGAAAAGAAGAAAAAAACGAGAAAATAAATGAAAAGACACTTACCTGCAGCTTCTGAGGCCCCTCCAGACCCCCTCCAGCCTTGTGAACTCTTCCTGAAGCGGCTCCTCAGCGGCTTCACCGCATGTGCTTCAAAACAAACAGGCCGGTGACAAAAGACTGTCTTCAAGCTAGAAAAGAAGTGTACTGCTGGCATCCAGTGGCCAAAGTTGGTACTGCACCCTATTTCTATTTTAAAGGAAAACAAGATTGGATAAAGGCAAGTCTACAGCAGCACTTTCAGAAAGTGACTGCTCCAGACCAAGAGGGCGCCCCTGGACGGAAGTGGCGCAGAAGACGGAAACGGCGAGGAAGAAGGACGGGACGCGGACGACGCTGCACAGGGAAGGAGAAGACTGCAGCTGTCTCAGCCAAGCTGCAACAGTGAGAAATGGACGCAAGTGCCACATGAGGCACAATGAGAGCGCGCATGGACTGTGCAGGCCCTGGTGGCCGTCCGCCACCACCGCCGAAAGAATGCCACATGCCCCAGCAGTGATGGACATCACCGCAGGACAAGAAAGGGACATGCCAGGCGTTACCATAGGACGCCCAGAAAACAGACTATGTCACATGCGCAGAGAGCTGCGCCAGAGAACGTGACGACTAAAGCAACGCCTGCGAAATTGTAGAGAGCACCGAGAGCATGATGTAACGCACGGGACAAGAGGCCGTGCCAGCCTTTCCACAACACAAGATGGCCACCGTTGGCCCATCACACAGAAGGTCATCAGAAGCGACCAACCCTGCAAAGCACACAAAGACTTCAAGCAGGACCCAGTGCCTAGAAGGCACTGCCTTAAGCTGCAAGCACTGTGCCCTCAAGTGAAGAGGAGGCGGAAAAGAAAGTGACCCGCCGTCACTGCCCTGCAACAGGCAAAAGACTAACCAAGGAGTGTCCTCCCCCACACTGCCTCAAGACGGAGTCAGCAGCAACTCACAACAGGCAAGAGGAGAGTCGCACACCCTGAGTGGCACAACGCCACCACTGCAACACGGGGATGAGCCCCTAGTCCTTTGACAAGACAGGACCTTCTAAAGGTCCACACGAAAGGAAGACAAGTGGCCAGACGCCACAACAAAGGAGAAGAAAGCGTGGCGTAGCACCACGCTATGAAGGAGGAAGAAAGGAGACTGTGTGACATCACCTGTCACACTGCAACAAAGAAAGGAGACTGTGTGACATCACCTGTTACACTGCAACACCTGACGACCACAAAAGAACAAGAACGGAAGATCAACAAGATGGAGAGATGGAGGACTCCCACAACAAAGGAAGAGTGCACCCACAGACAAGACAGCCACGGGTGCGATGACATCACTGGAGACAGCTCGGCGGGTGCCAAATGTAAGACGCCATGCGCGAACCGCGTACTTACCCCACACGTCAAAGGTGACCATCCAAGCCACCTGTCATCGGCTGCTTGAAGCAGATGGCACCACTGATAGCTAGCATCTGCACATGAGCAAAAGAAAGACTGCACTCGCTGTGACGAAGTTACTCCAATCACCCTTACTCCAGCAACATCACTTGTCGTCCAGGTCTCCAAACGGCAAACATCATCATTGCCATGTGCATCACGGTATCCATCAAAGGAGCAGTTAAACAACCAGAATGGAGTCCTACACCTCTGCTTTATTGCTCTGAAGAACTAGTCAAACAATGACCAACTGCTCGCCCTATCGGTATCCTGCTCTCGGTGACAAGAGCAAGTCGTGACCCAGATCCATCTACCCCTGTAATTGCACGAGCGACTAGGCAGTGGCTCCTAGGAGGTCTTGCAGCTGCCCTATGTGGCACACAAGCAGCCCCAGCGCAGACCACAAGCAGTCCCGTGACAACCCAGACAAGGGGCCTCTCAAGCTTGAGTGAGGACTGGACTTTGCCCCACCGATGAAGTCAAGGAGACAAGCAACGCTGTGCAATGGAGACTCCAACAGGTCGCAGCACACCAAGACTGTCTTCAGTGAAATAACATGACATCAACTAGACACCCTCCTGGCATTTGAGAGACAATTGTCCTAAGACCGTCTGAGAACCCGCATGAACCTGATCCATGTCGGCAAGCGCCCTGACCACGAAACATCCACCCTTGTGGTTGCACGAATGAGATGACCATGGATCCTGTCGGAGAGCCTGCAGCGGCCAGCAGATGGCCCACACGCAGCCCAGCACAGTCCATGCCAATCCTGTGGCAAACCCATCGAAAAGGCCTTGAGGAAGTTCCAGAGTGAAGAGTCCACAACCGAGAGGTGGTCTGGAAGCAGCTCTGCCATCAGAGTGTCAAAATGTACAAAGGTTTCAGAGGAGGACTTCACGCCATCGCAGATGTCATCCGTCTTCGAGGGATTGGCCTTCGTGAAGCCAGGACGTCCCAGCAAGCAGTTTCACAGTGGACTCCACCAACGCTCGTGATGCACCCAATTCGAATGACACACCCAATTCGAATGATACGCCCTATTTGAACAAATTGAACTGTAAACACCACCAGCCTCGCCACGAGTGCCCACAGGACTGAAACACGGCGCATCAGTGGACACTTATCCAACCATCTGACTGTCAGAGTCCGGATTTCTTCCACACAGTGTTCGTGCCCGGCTGTGACTGGTTGAATCATGAATTCGTGCAGAAGGATCCATGTGCTCTTAGCTGCACCTGCCCACTGCAATCCTGCGGCCTGCCTTTTTGAGGCCGAGAGACTGATGGTGGTGTTTTGTTAATGTGTTTTTTCCCTTGCAGGTTGGACTTTGTTTTTGTTCCTCAAAGTTTTGGAGGAATGTAGTGTCCTGCTGGACACGTTCTAGTGTTTGGCCAGCTTCTCTGCTGAGGGCTGGCCTCCCACATACACCCCACACCCACCCGACACAGGCGTCACTGGTCAGGTGACCCTGGCAATAAAAAGGGCCGGGCGCACGTGCCCAGGGCCAGTTCCAGATACCAAGCAACCGTGTCTACATCACTTATTTCTAGTAGCATGGGGGCCTAGGGCCCCAACACTACACTGGGTGCCAGGTGTCAGTCTGTACAGAACTTTGTAGAGTTTTGAGAATATTTCGTGGTTGGCTTGTTCTGTTGTAATTTCCCATTCGTGTCTCACAGAGATGTTATGGGGGGATTGTCTCTTTTCAATATTATCGCCCTCGGAATGAGCTCAGCACGAAAGTAACGCAGACGCTCTACTAACACGGCCTTCTCTTTGCACAGTTGGTCCAGGGTTTCCTACAGAGTCAGGCCATCAACCGATTGCCTTTCCGTTTTACTATATAACTAAATAATTTAATATATAATTTATATATAATCCCCCACCTTGTTCCGACCTTTCTCAACTGATTTCCTCCCTCCTACTACTGCCTCCTACTACAGCCACAAAACCTAACCTTGAGTGTCCCCTGTTGCAGGGTCAGGGAGGAGGTCCTCCCCTCACTGTTCTCAACAAGCTCCTGAATTTTATCCACAAGTTTACCTTGAAATTCGGGCTCTTCCAAGCGGCTTGCTGTAGCTGCCAAGCGGGAGTAGGGGAGATAGTCCTTCCTGACTTAAATCAAGCGAAGCATTCCCGGGTATGGCCTGACAGATCCCTGCCCAGGTAACCGGGAGGGGAAATGGATGGACATAGTGTGATGGTACAAGCTATTCTAGCCGGTCTCCTGTTCAAATCATCCACAAGCGAATACAATCAGTAAAGTTTAACCCCAGAATCATGATGACTCCAGACATGTTGCCGGGACCACTGCTGGAGCCATGAGGTATTGGTCTGTTCATAAAGAGTGGTCCGGGCCCCTGGACGTGCGAGGTGTGCAATCTCCAATGTGAGATCCAGGATGCTCATAAAATCATCCCTCAATATCAAAATCCATATCCATTACCCGTGTGCACCACTTTCCTTGGCAGCTCGAAAGTTGTTAGAGAATATGATGCTGTTCTGGGTTTTCGGCACAGATACTACCTATTCCAAGTGGATACCATCAATCCCAGCCTCTAGTAGGACAGACCTGCCCTCTGGGTCAACATCAGTTGATAGAATGATGAATGGTGGTAAAGATCTGGTCCCTCCATTTTCTTTGAAGTCTATCTCCCTCAGGCTGAGTGATGTTGGATGTCTCTTGAAGTAATGCTATTTGAACCCTCATTCATTTGGGAAAATAATTAATTTTGTATCATTTAGCCAGTATTTGCACAACTCTAATATTTCATGAAATTATGTGGTGTGTCATGTTGTCAGCTGTAAGTCGTGAATAGGTTTCCACTGGCCAGCTCCTACCCGCCACCCAATGAAGGCGATGAGGTGCCCAGTGGCTCCAAAGCCGACTGTGAGTCCGTCTCTCCAGCTCATGAAAAATGGTAACCAAGAAAATCAATTTCCAATGCAAACCTTAGACAATACAAAGGAAGTGAACCAAATTGCCAAATGTCCAAACAGTACCATAACACCTCTAGTAGGCATCTGGGGGCATGGACTACAACCTGACAGCAAATGGGGTAACAGTGTTACGAGGGCTCTATTTTAGAGGGCTCACGTGGAGCGGCAGTCACCAATTTGGGCCCGTATTTATACTTTTTGATGCAAAACTGCGCTAATGCAGTTTTGCGTAAAAAAAATTAGCGCCGGCTAACGCCATTCTGAAGCACCATGCGGGCGCCGTATTTATTCAATGACGTTAGCCGGCGTTAGCCGCCGGCGCTGCCTGGTGTGCGTGAAAAAAAACAACGTACACCAGGCAGCGCCAGCGTAGGGGAAAATGGAGTTTGGGCGTCCAAAAATGGGGCAAGTCAGGCTGAGGCAAATTTTTCGCCTCAACCCGATTTGCGCCATTTTTTTACGACGCCCAACCCCCATTAACATGACTCCTGTCTTAGCAAAGACAGGAGTCATGCCCCCTTGCCCAATGGCCATGCCCAGGGGACTTATGTCCCCTGGGCATGGTCATTGGGCATAGTGGCATGTAGGGGGGCACAATTCAGGCCCCCCTATGCCACCAAAAAATAAAAATAAATAAATACTTACCTGAACTTACCTTAATGTCCCTGGGGTGGGTCCCTCCATCCTTGGGCGTCCTCCTGGGGTGGGCAAGGGTGGCAGGGGGTGTCCCTGGGGGCATGGGAGGGCACCTGTGGGCTCATTCCGAGCCCACAGGTCCCTTAACGCCTGCCCTGACCCAGGCGTTAAAAAACGGCGCTAACGCAGGTTTTTTTGACCCGCCCACTCCCGGGCGTCATTTTTGCCCGGGAGTATAAATACGACGCATATGCATCGGAGTCATTTTTTTAGACGGGAACGCCTACCTTGCATATCATTAACGCAAGGAAGGTGTTCACGCAAAAAAATGACGCTAACTCCATGAACGCCAAAGTATAAATATGGAGTTAGTTTTGCGTCGAATTTGCGTCGAAAAAAACTACGCAAATTCGGCGCAAACGGAGTATAAATATGCCCCTTGATTCTTATGTAATTACAATCTCCTTGCTAGTCGGGCAGTAGTAGTTTGCAGCCAGGTAGATGCAATAATGTGACTTTGCAGGTTTAGAGAAGCCTGCCTCTAGCTCGTAAAGGTGATAGATGAGGAGTGGAACAGGTATGAGGACAGAGTTTCTTAGGGATATCTGCACACGGTAGGGTTGAAAAGAAAGAAAAGGAAAATATCTCCTCTATCCCTCCCCGACGAGGAGTTTCCAAGTGTAGAAATCTCCCAGAAGGGGGATAAGAGTGGGATACACGGGGTTTAGTGTGGTTCCCAGGTGGAACTCAAATTGATTACAGTTGCTACAGGAGTTTTTTTTCAGTTTGTGGGGTAATCCGCAGAGTGGGAATCCCATATTATTGTAGAAGAAAGAAGGAGGTGTTGTCTCCGTCTGACTCTTTTGAGGAGGTATTTGAGGAGACACGTGGTGGATCCCGAGAGGTAGCTGCTGCAGCAAGTAAATAGGCTTGCTGTCAAGAGCTTGTTCCTGGGACAGGCTTGCCGAAGCAGTTATTGTGCTCCAGGTGTGTTTCTGAGGATGTGTTTGTTGTCATCTAGGCAGTTGTTGTGACCATTTATGGGCAGTGTCTGACTTGGAATAGGTGCCTTGGCTCTCCACACAGTCCTAGGCTTCCATCAGTTTGAGGTAAGATGTATCCTTCTGCCCCCATGACCGGGAAAAGTAGTGCATACTCTAAACCCTTCTCTTTCAGGTTCCTCCAGACTCCTAAAAGGAAACCCGTTGGTACTGGAGTGCCAGCATGTCGTCTGGACAGACCAGTATCTGAGTGTTGTATGTTTTTCAGGCTGATCCATCTGACTCGCCGCCCTCATAACTTATTCCTTATAGCATAAGAGTTTGGCGACTATTGGCCTCAGAGGACCACCGGGAAGATGGGGTAGTGAGCTGACACCCCATGTACCCTCTCCATGGAGAAGGGGTTAGGTCCTGTGGTGGCACAAAGTCTTTAAGCCGTTTTGCAATGTAGTCTACCATGTTGTGCCTCACAGAGCCCTTGGGTAGGCCAACTACGCCAATATTGCTGTGGCAAGACCTTCCCCCTTCTTCCTCTAACCTGCCATCAAGGAAGCGTATATGTTCAGTTAAGTCCCATAGTTGTTGTTGGAGGCCTGCAGTCTACGGCTATCGCTGTTGCAGTGTCTTCTTTGAGTGGGCGACTCGTTCTGCAAGTTTTTTGTGATTGTCTTCTAACAAGTTGACATCAATGTTAGTTCTGCCCATCTCTAAGGCAGGTACGGCTTGATATTCATAGACGGTAGTACCTACAGCAGGGTTTCAGGCAGCCAAAGGGTTCTATGGGTATGTGGTGATCTCCTTTATGAACGTTGAAAATGGATAACCACATGTAATAGATTTAGGTGCGTTTTAGATGCATGTGGGAGCATGAGCAGCCCCAGCCTGTTGTGTTGTCACCAGTGGATAAAGTCCCAGATAATCAATCTCAGCGGGAAAAGGCACCAGGTCCGGTATCTCATCAGTGCCCTTGAGGACAGGTAGTGCAGAGTCCCATAGGTCAGGATCTGGGAGTGCAGAAGACGGATCTCTGGAACAGTCAGAATGTGGGGCAGGGAAGGAAGGCAACAGGGGGATGCCGATCCAATTGCAGCCACCTCATACCTTAACGATGTTATTCCAGCGGTGCACCACGGACAGTCAGATACCCTAAACCTACTGCTTCAGCAGTGTAGGGCCTTCAAAGATCGAATCTATAAGGAAGTATGGGATGAAAGTCACCCTTTGAGGGCCTGGCCCTCTTTGGTCCAGGGGAGGGCACACACCTCTAGGGCCCAGGACCTGTCCTCAATGCAGTCGACCGCAGGAGGCAGTCCATTGGTGCAGCCCCCAGCACCAAGCCCTGGGAGAGGGAGACGTGTCTGCAAAACATGGATACTCTTAGTCGGCAGTGTTCACTAAGATCTCACTGGATACACAATCACTGTCAACCGGGCCTAAACCAGGCTCCTAGCAGGCCACCAATGTCTTCAATGTAGATTATGTACTCAAATGTCTGTGGGCTAGTTTGTTCAATGTTTCTTACCAGCACCAACCTCTTCAGGCCCACCCAGCCGCTGACAGGCCCCAAGGGCAGGACCCAGCAATCAGGACCCATAGGGCCTCCAAGATGAGGAGCCTCGCAGCCAGCTTTCAAGCATGGGCTAGCATCATCCCGGGCCATAGCCTGGGGAGTGACCGCAGGCCCAGAGGGATCGCAGGCAACACACAGAGCGTGAGGCTAGCCATGCAGCATCTCCTGTTGACCACATTCAGGCCGGGCCACCAGATCCAGGCGCATTCCTTACACATGTGCTCCACCCCTGCCATTAATGTGTTTATACCTCCATCTCACCATGTTGCATCTCAATTTGGTCGTATGGGTTGGAGATTACGAGCTGAGAGCTCTGAAAGTCCGCATCCACCATATTGGCCGCTCAGTTCAGGTGCCCCAGAATTGTTCACGCCTTTTTTTAGAAAGGATTAAAGAGACTCAAGAACAAATAGACCGTAAATAGTTAGAGGGTCACCCTCTGAATACACCACTTGTATCACATCATGATTTGTACTTATGTCAAAAAGCTCTTTTCATCTCTGCTACGAATTACAGGGGGGGTTAAGATGATGTTAGACTTTGATCCATGATCCTTTCAGTGATTTACAATTCACTCTGACAGGCAAAAATGCATCATTCCTTGTCCCTTTTCTGATGAAAATACATTGTGACATTCAAAATATTTCTGCAACCTTTACCAGTGCTCCTGAGCCAGGGCACACACTGTCTGCTACCTTCATAGCAGATCTTCCATCCACAGAAGGCATTTGGGTCAGACTGGATACAGCTGATACCTCTGGCTTATTTCTTGCCTTTGTCTACATTACCTACAGCAGAAGAAGTGCCTCAGTGCTCTTTGACTGACATTTTATATCATCGTTTCCCACATAGAATCACTACTGAACAACTCAATGTCTTCCATATTTTTGGACAAACTTTTATAAGGCACTGTAAGTTGGTCAAGCTCTTCTGATTGTCATCCTCAATCTAATGGACAAACAGAATGAACTACTGAAAGTTCAGAACAGTATCTCCGATGCTATTCCAATGCCACTGAAAATGACAGAATTGTCTTGTAATAATGAAACTTAAAAATTGCTGCCAAGATTCTCACCATTTTTCTGCTTGTAAGTCTTTAATCTCAGAGTTTTACTTTCTTCATCTCGTGCGAATGCTTTAGTTCCAGCAACTACTGATTCAATGAATCACTTACAGAAATATAGAACATTGTTTTTGAAAATATTACTTCATTCAAAATCAAACTGAAAGAACATGCTGACAAGTCAAGGTCAATGTGATGTCCTTTTGGTGCTAAAGTCTAGTTGTCATCTCACTACATATTCATAGATTAACAGGCAAAATTTGACCACGATATTTTGGTCCATTTGTCATCATCAGTACTTAATTTGTGTCATTGTTGGTGGGCACCATTGGCACCCAATTTAAAGACCTTCCCACAGATAGCATCAAGCTAAGGGTTGTCACCCTGGCTGTCGATATTTCACCAGCAACACTATTAAACAGAAAGGTCAGTAGTTTGTTTTTACCTGTGGCATTCAGTGTCATAATCATTTGTGAGCCTCATGGTGATTGTCACTGGGTGAGTAGGCTAGCTTGAGAGCACCGCACAGGGTCAAGCCCTCACACCTTACAAACCTTGAAGTTGGTGTTTCCTTGCTGTCTGCAGACATACACAGTGAGGCTGCTCTGCCCGGAATGGACGGAAGTCTCACTCAAACCAGGGCACTGGTGGGTTCATCCCACTTTACTATGCTCTGTAACATGAGGCATCCTTGGGAAACTTTTCCAATGCATGAAATAACTATGACTTCCGGAAAGAGAAAACAAATTGTATACATCTCCTATCTACTTACTGTGTGTCTAAAAATGTAGATATTCTCTGGAAAGTTATCAGTTTCTAAAAACTTCCTTTCTCTGGGGTATAACCACTCATGCAAACTGCTCTGCAAAGAGGCTGCTAGTTAATACGTGTCACTGACTTAGGGAATAAATACATCTGAACATTTACTTCTTTGGAGATTGCAGTGTTGCTTGGTCTGAACTATCAATTTCAAGCTAATCTATATTGAGGTGTTGTTCTTGTGCCGTTATTGATCAGTGCCAAGAAAACAATTCTTTCAGTAAATAGTATTGCTTATTAAGCAACTCTATTGCAGGTAACATAAATGAAAATGCAAAATGCATGACCTGACAAACCTTTATGATATGCGGAGATCTGTGACAGTCATACTGCAGTGGACTTCAGTCAGCCCAGAGCTCAAGCATGGGCGGACTGGCCATATGGGGCATTGAGCGTTTTCCTGGGAGGCTGGAAAGGTGGGGCCGGTTTTCTAGCAGTGCTGCAGTTTTAAAAACACTGCAGAGTTCCTTGTATATCCGGTAGTTTTCAGGCAACAATAAAAGTGCTATGATAACTCTGGTAATCAATGTACCTGCTGGAGAGAGATAGGAGTTTTGTCTAGTGTTGGTTTTGACTTATCTAAGGTAGAGCAGAGGAATAATACGCCTGCTGCAAAGAACGTGTACTATACTGATCACAGAATAGTATTTTATCTGCAATGCTCAGTGGCATACTGCTTTTGTCATATAGATCCTTTTATTACTGTGCAGTCCATACGTTACAGTCATAATCTAGCACAGTGAGCTATGGACTGCCACGAAAGAGCTACATGCGGACTGAATAGTACAGGTTAGAGAATTATGTTTTTGCCCCAGTTCTATTGTCCTAATTTTGCTAAAAACGGGTTGTTTGGGTAGAAATAAAAAGTTAATAATAAAGTCAACCCTAACCACTGTTGGAGGCTGGTCCTCTATGTAGTATGCAAAACTAGGTACACTATTCAGGGGGTCCAGGCAACCACACGTTGCTTTCCAGAGGTAAAAATGAGACCACCTAATGCTCCAATTTTTAAGGTAGCTGGTCCTGCAGTTAGGCTAATGCAGGAGATTTGCTAAGTATTTGCTGTACTCACAAATCCAATCATGCACCACACACACTCAATGAATAACTCAAGACCAGAATTTATAAAAATACTTCAGACTTTTATATACATTTTAAGACCAAGATCTTTAGAATATGTTAAGTACTTTTAAAGTTATGTCTTTTCAAAATTTTGATTAAGTTAGTCTTTCTGTGCGTAATTACACACCATTGGAATCAATGCAAAATCATGCAGTTGGGTTACCAGTCTCTTCTTTTGGAAGATGGTTGCAGCAGTTGGTGGGCACCTTGTGCCAGCTGGAGAGCCTCGGGTGGCTCCCGGTTCCGGTGGGAGCAGCGTTAAAAAGTCTCTTGGCTCAGGCACAGGGCCACCTGGAGGGGCCACTTGGAAAATGAGCTGGTTGCAGAATTAAAGATGATGCCTGGGTGTCCCCTTCAGCTGTTGAGGTCACAAGGGGTTGGAGACCCATGGAGCAAAGCTGGTTCCTTGTTTCAGGGCGCAGGGTGGCCGGATGCAGGACAAGTTGAAGATCCAGGAGCGGTGCGCAATGGAGTCCTTTGGAGCTGGAGGTGAGTCTCTTTGAGGGCTGCTTACAGGACAATGGGGGTACTCTGGTTAGAGGTTCAGGGTGTTCCTGAAGTCCCTTGACTGGGGCTTCCTCCTGATCCTTTTTCAGCTCTGAGGGAGCTGGTTTTCTGGTTTGTCGATGCCAGCTGACCAGAACACAGGGTATTAGCATAACTCGGCCACTGGAGGGCGCAGTGCCACCAAACTTGGCACAATTATAGGTCACATCGGAGTGGTTGTCAGTGTGTTGTGAGGTCGAGCTGCATCTTCTGGATGCAGAGATATCAGCCAGTCAGTGAAGTGACCCTCACTGGCTTCATTGTTCTCGTTTGATTTTTGAGTGGTGCCTCCACTCAGAAGGGGTATCTGGGGTGATTCTTGAAGCCTGGAAGTCCCCTGGGTTTCTTGGGGCAGTCCAGTGTCCAGCTGCTCTGCAGCTGCGATTTTCAGGTCCTGGGTGCAGCAGGCAGGGTTTGGTGCCTTTTCTTGTGCAGCAGGTCCACAGTTCTCTTGCCTTGTATCTTCTTTGGTGCTGGTCTTCTTTGTCTTTTGAAATCCGATTTCTTGGTCTATGGAAGCCCACTAAATACTGAATTTAGTGGGCATTTTAGGGGGAACCTGGTAGTGTCCAATGGGACACTTACCCTTGGGTGGCTACACCCACTACTGTGACCACTTCCTGTGGGAAGGGTCACTTCCCTAAACCTGATTGGCTATTTTCCTGCAATCCAACATGGAGGAAAATGAAATGGAGGGTTCACTTCACCTGCAAACCCCTAGGGGTGGTGCATGCTCAGTGAGACCACTCCTCCTACCCTTTGTTTGATTTCCTGCCTTTGCTTCTTCCAAAAGTAGGGGTTGACAAAGGGGGAAGCCATCTGCTGCGGTGGCCCTTTGAAGCTCACCGCCAGGAGAGTACACATTCCTGTGGGAGGGGGTGTTAGCTCCTCCACCCAGGAAGGTTTTTTTTTTTACAAACCAGAGAGCCAGGGCCAGGGTTTTACAAACCAGAGAGCCAGGGCTCGCCCCCAGGTTTGTATATTGGGTGTCTGGATGTGGCAGGCCGGCTGGAACCAGTCAGCAACCATGCCAGGATAGATAGTTTTTGCAGGGGACACCTCTAAGGTGACCCCGGGTACATTTGATAATAAATCCAGTACTGGTTCCAGTTTGGATTTATCATTCTGAGTTGTTTGATACCAAAGAACCCAGGGTTCAGAGTGGCCATCATGTAGCTGGGAAACCCATATTGACCAGTGTCCAGCACATATATTAAAATGGCTGCTCTGTTCACTCACTATGTCACAGGTTTAGCAAGGAAGCAGTAATGGCATATTACTCATGCAATTATGCCCTCACATATAGTATGGTGCACCCTGCCTTAGGGCTGGAAGGCCTGCTTGAGGGAGGACTTACCCATAACATATGCAGTGTAGGGTGAACAGGGCACACAGTCGAGTTTGTATTTTAGATTTTCACCAGGACAATCAGCCTGCTATGGCAGTGCTGGGTGCAACTGGATGCATGGCCCTTGAGGGTGGCACAATCAGTGCTGCTACCCTCAGGGCCTTACCCAAAGTACCCCATGCCTTGGGTACCTAAGTACCTTTCACTAGGGACTTATAGTGGTAGCTAAAGGTGTGTCCAGTTACTTTGACAATGTTTTAGGGAAAGTACACTGGCACTGGGAGCCTGGTTAGCAGAACCCCAGTGCCCTCCAGTCCAAGTTGCATTCAGAAACAAGTGTGTGTGTGGGGGGGGGGGGTACTACAACAAGGTGACAGTTTCCCACAATCACTGTGTTAAGTTCTGGATCCTCAGTTTATGCTTACCAAGCCCAAGCAAAAACTGCTCACCAGTATGGATGGCGTGAATCCTACACCTTGTTGTCCCCTTTGTCTTATGTAACATGTCCTACGTAACAGTTTCTATACACACATATGGTTCATTAACTGTATGTGTGATGTAAAGTGTCCCAACACCATGTGAGAGAGGGACTAGGAGAGATGAGAGGTACTGTTAGAGGGTGATGGTGAGGGAATCATTGAAGAGCCCCGATAAAGATTGCCGTACCCTGGGGCACTGTAAGGTCATCATTAACTATGCCTTAAAATCTAATACAATTGAAAATATAATGGAAAACAAGCTGTAGAATGCACAGTTTTTGCCATTTCTTCCCACATTATGGGCCAGATGCAGGAAACGATTAGCGAGTCGCAAACGGCAAAAATTGCCGTTTGCGACTCGCTAATCGCATTTTCCTATGCAGAAATGCATATTGCGAGTCGGAACCGATATGCAATATGCAGTTCAGAATCGCAAATAGGAAGGGGTGTTCCATTCCTATTTGCGATTCGGAGTGGCATGCAATACCATTTGCGATTTCTTTTAAGGAAAACGGGCTACACTTAAAAAAAAAAATGCTTTATTGCTAAAGCAGTCACGAACATGGAGTTCTGCTGACGACAGCAGGCTTCCATGTTTGCGAGTGCCTAGACTCGCTATGGGGCCGCAATTTGTGACCCACCTCATTAATATTCATGAGGTGGGTCATTGCGACCCCATAGCGACTCGCAGACGGTGTCTGAGACACCGTTCTGCATACCAATTTTCGAGTTTCAAATTGCGAGTTGCAGGGACTCGCAATTTGCAAGTCGCAAATTGGCATTTTCCTACATCTGGCCCTATGTTTGGTGGGAGAGAACCCCTCACGCCCCATTGTAGCGGTCAGGCTAACTTGCTATGTACCCTGTAGGGGCTGCTTTGGGTTCCCAGTCCGGCCATGAGTGCAAGTTAAATATTCAGGACTTTTCCTGATCTAAAGCATCGAAGATACTAGTGGCGGAAACCTCAAGCAGATGCTTTACATACAGCGCAGCAGCATCTGTCCAACACACAGGTGCACAGGACAAGCACAGGATAAGCTTCGATTACAGTAGAGTGCTGGTAGCTTGATCCCCAGGTGACCAGGCCCTTCAGCATCCCTAAAAGTCCCTAGTAAATGGTACCCCTTGTACCTAGGGCATGGATACTGAAGAGGACCCCCCGAGCTGCAGCACAACTTGTGCCATTCAGAGGGACCTGCACCAACATTATAGAGACTGCCATTGCAGGCTGCGTGACAAGGTGCTCCCAAAATTGAAAACACAACACAGCATACACTTGTGTGCCATGTCTCCTAAAACACTGCTTGTAATATCTGTAAGTCACACCTACAGCAGGACTTCAGGCCTAAGGCAGGGTGCAGTATATTACAAGAGAGGGCATATCTGCAAGAGCAAATATGCCCCTACTATGTCTTTGTCGAGTCTTACACATAGTAAATGTACAGAGAAGCGATTCTAAATGCATGTGCTGGACACTGGTCACTACGAGTTCCACAGCTACAAGATGGCTTCTCTGAACCCAGGGATGTTTGGTATCAAACATCTCATATAAAAAAAACCTCAGTGATTCCAGTGAAGGGTTTATTAATATATGCACCCTGAGGGCACATCAGAGGTGCCTCCCTGAAAAACCTACTAACTGGTAATGTGTTCACTGACTGGTCCTGACCAGTTCAGCCTCTTAGTCACATTTTTGACCCCCTAAGGTGAGAGCTAGAGCCCTCAGGGTCCAGAGACAAAAGCTTGCATTGGGTGGGGGTGTTGACACAACCTCTAGGCAGGATGGACATTCCAGGGCGGGAAGCTTCAAAGGCCTAGCCGCCTTTGTAATGCAACCCAGGTGTCTCCAAATATCAGAGATGACCAACCCTCCTGTTTTGGCAGAAAGACAGGGCAGAAAATTAGGCAGATTAGGAAGTGTACCACTTCATGTCAGTCCCACCTCTAAGGTGGACGAACTGAAGTGGATACCCCTTTTTAAATTCCGCCATCTTGCTTTGGAAAGAACTAGGCCACTAGGGTCAAGATTATGCCCACTTCCCAAAGGAAGTGGTCATAGGAAGGTTGAAGTCACCCTAAAGTTAGGCAACCCATTGACTGCCACCTGACACCCCCTGTAATGCCCCTAAATTGAGTATTTAAGTGGCACCCCTGAAAGCCAGAACGCAGATCCTGATGACCTAAGAAGACAAGAACACAGAAGAGTCTCACCTGCAGAAGAAGAGAAGAAGAAGCAGCTGACCTGGTACCAACCCTACCGGACTGTCTGCAACCCTCGATGGACTCTGCCAAAAAAGATGACATCCTGCAGCTGAAACTTCAGAAACCCAGGAAGACTGCCTGCCTTTAAAAAAGACTCAAGGCTCCCGTGAGCAGTTGACCTGCTCTCCTACAAAACCTAAAGGAAGGATTCTGCAGCCTTCGGAACTGCAAAGACCTGACACCTGCACCCGCCGTCACCGACCCAAGTGGACCTCCAGTGCCAACCAGGTCCCCCAGTTGTCCAGATTCTGAGTTCATCATGGTTTCATCCCTCCTGGACTTCCTGAAGTCACCTGCACCCTCTGCACGCAGGCCCACTCTCCCGCAGCCTCTGAGGTGAGAGAAACCTGACACCTAAAGCAACCACTGCATCCGTCACCTCCGGCCCGAGTTGAAGTGGACCCCTGGTGTCAAAGTTGTCCCCCAGCTCTCCTGAGATTGACTCCACTGTGGTTTTACCCCTCCTGGGCTCCACAATGATGCCTGCAGCCTCAGACCACAGGACCCTCCCAACTGCGAGTGATCCTGGACAAGGAAACCCGATGCCAACCCGATGCCAAAAGGATACCCCTACATCCATCACCCCTGGGCCCTGGTGAAGAGGACCAAAGGTGCACCTGCATCCCCGAACACCCCACATTTCCAACTTACCTTTTGGTTGTCCCCGACTGCCCCCCAGCCAGAGCCTGCAGACTTAATCCACAGGGACCAATCTCCATTGAAATAGAATGGGCACTGACGCTGTACTGCACCTCTGCACCCGGCCGCCCCAGCGATGCCCGTAGTCCTTACCCTTGCCCAGCACTCACCGTAAGTCTACAAAATTGGTCCCATGAGTCATCGTAAAGTGCCTGTTTGTTGAATGTATTTTCCTTCCATAGGCTAACATTGAAGAATGCTGAAATTGCACTGTTGATTTTTGCAAGTGAATAGGTTTTATGCTTAAAACATACTTACATTATAACAAAGTTCTTGCGTTCAAAGTACATATAAAAAGAAGTGTTCTTTTTCTAAATTGGTCTCGGAATTATTTTTTGAGTGTCTCATTTATTGCCTTTGTGAGTGTAACAAATGCTTAGCACCACCCTCGGATAAGCCTAACGTCTCGTCCACACTACCACAAAACAGAGCATGAGCCCTATCTACGTTTGAATCTGCAAACCAATTGGGGACCCACTGGACTCTCTACCCTGGGTGCTTCTTTTTAGTGCACCATATAGAGAGCCAGCTTCCTACAGTAGTGAAACAGAGGTGGGGTCAATGTGACTACATGAGTAAATCCAAAAACTGCCTTTAGATCAATAGCATGTTTTGAATTGATTATTTTTCTAAATTCTTAAAAGTAACTGTTAGGGCCTCGGTTATGTTCCTGTAGGGTAACAGTTTAAAAAATGTGAAAACTAACTTTGGTTACGACTCCAGAAACCTGTGTTAGGAAGTTTTTCTAGCTACACAAAGGTCCCAACTTTAGTAAAATAGTGAGTAGCTTGGAGGTTGTGGACAAGGAGCTTGACCTCACCCCTTGCCTCCAGCTGTCTCATAAACAGTTTAGGACCTTCTGCAAAGGGTACACAATTAAAACTGGCTCAAACTCTGTCAGGGCAAAGCTCCAGCAGCTCTTGGCAAAGTATGAGCAGGCCCATCCTAACGATGTGGCCACTGACTCTGAGAGTCAGAATAGATTGAGTGAGGAGCACTTAGACCTCATCCCCATTGAAAGTGAGGAACCTGCATCGCACAGACAACACACTACGTCTAGAGCACTTCCCTCTAGTGAGGATGGCTTAGGTCCCGCGTGGTCCAGTGAAGAATTTTCTGAATAAGAGATTCTTTTAGAAAGAATGGCTTGAAAAATTGCCCTGGAGGACGGGATACTGGCCATAGAAAGGCAAAGAGGAGAAATTGGTTTAGCACCCACAAATGGTGACAGCAAGTTAATACCTAGGGACAGAGTAGGGAACTCTGACTCCAAAATCCCTAAAGGGAATGTCCCCAAATATGAGGATGGTCATGATAGCAGCAAGTGGTTAATGGCCTTTGAGAGGACCTGTGTTTCCAGAACTGGGGCTCTCTCTTTTGAGGAATGCTCTCAGGAAAGTGCAGGTATAGACTCCTGACTCTAAATGAGGCAGACGCAAGGTCCTATGACCTCATGAAGGACACCCGGATTGAGGGATTTGGACTCGCCACTGAAGAATATAGAATCAGGCTCAGGGAGACTCACAAAATCTTTTCAGTGAAAACACTAGGTGGCTTGTTGAAGGGAAGCTAGGTGCAAGATTATGAATGGTTATATAATTTGACTTTGAAGGAACACCTATTAAGTAACTCTACTTCTGAGAAGTTGCAACAATACCTGGTGGATCTGGGGCCAGTCTCACCCCAAGAGCTGGGGAGGAAGGCTGATCATTGAGTTGGAACTAGGGGTGACCACAAGAAAGAGTCAGGGAAACCCCCGCAAGAAAAAAAGGTGGACAACCCTAAAACTAGAGAAAAGGAGTCCTTTGTAGGCCCCACAAATCTATTCATGAGGGTGGGCTCCAAAACACCTCACAAAACAAAAGTGGGTGCCAGGGTAAAAACAGGGATGCCACTAAAGCATGGTGCTTGGACTGCAAACAGACAGGGCACCACACCAAGGGCATTTCTTGTCCTAAAAACAAATCCACTACTAAACCCCCAGGGGTTGCCAGCGTAGCCATAGGGGATGATTCCTCAGATGAGGAGGCCCTCTTAGCCTTTGACTGGAAAATGGGTCCAACAGGTGAGTTAGAGAGTCCACCACCTATTGCTGAATGGAATCCCAGTTGCTCTGAGAGATACCTGTGCTAGCCACACAGTTGTTCATGACAGGCTGGTAAATACATCTCAGGTGAGACTGCCAGGGTAAGGGTTATCTCAGGGGAGCTCACTGATAGGCCTGTGACTCTAGTGCCCCTAGAAATAGCTGGGTCCCTTAGTTGGAAAAGGGTGGTAGTCAGTACAGACATCCCCTTGATTTTCTCCTTGGTAATTATCTCCCAGAGGTTGGTCAGAGCCCAAGAGAGGAGCTGGTCCAGTGCCAGTCCTCTCCCCAGAATTCTGGAGGTGCTGCCCATGCAGTAAGTGCAAGCAGACCCCAGAACAAAAGGAAAAGAAAGCAGTGTAGGAAAGGTGGGCAATGTTTAGACAAAGTTTCAGTAAGCCAAAAAGATTCTGTTCTAGTAGGGAAGAACTCCAAAGTGGCACTGGTGTAGCCCAGCCTGACCCACAAGAAGTTCTGACTACTCAGGCAGCTGTTACGTTCGAGTTGGTGGCTCCTCAGCTAACAGAAAAGAGAGTGGAAGGAGGGTGTTTGCTACAGGATGTAGCAACCCCACACTCTAAAACAGTGGACAGGTACCCTGATCCCAAAAACCTATAACTTAGCCCTTCACTTGGCAGTGAAAAGCTAAAGGTGGGTTCTGGGCACTGACAGCTGTCTGTGGCCTCTGCTTGGTGCTAGCTTTATAGTAGCATTGACTCTGGCATGGTGGCCTGGCCCCATGCCCAATAGCAAGATAGGCCCCCTGACCCTGCTGGTCATGGTGGGGTTACTTCATTTGTGGTTGACCTCTTGGGGTAAGCTATGGGTTGCCCTGGCTAAGATAGGGTTAGCAGAGGTGGACACCTCTCATCCCAAAGAAAAGGAGAAAGTAGACACAGTGCATTTTAAATGAGGTCCTAACACTGCTGAGGTAGGTCAGCTTCCCAAACGAAATGACCTGGACAGTAGGATGTGAGGCAGAGTAGGCCCTGCAACCATACAGCCTGCTCCCTTACTCTTCCTTGCCTGATGGACTAAGAAGACTCTCCCAGTTTGGCTGAGCCTCCAGGCCTGTTGACTTGTGGGGGACGGAGGCTTCTGTAGGGCGCTGGGTTCTGGTTTCAATACCCCAACACTTTTTTGCCTGGTTTTTAGATTCAACCTTGACTGCTAACCAGGTTCCCAGTGCCAGTGTTCCTTCCCCAAAAGAACACACCTGGTCTTGTGACAAGGCCCTTCAGCACCCCTATAAGACCCTAGTAAATGGTACCCCTGGTACCTAGGGCTTGGGTACTGAAGAGGGCCTCCAGGCCTCCAGAGTTGAGGGACTCAGCACCAACCTTATACATATTTCCATTGCAGGGAGCATGACAAGATACTCCTAAAATTGAAAACACAACGTGGTACACACTTGTGTGCAATGTTCCCAAAAACACTGCTTGTGATATCTATAAGTCACCCCAACAGCAGGACTCCAGCCCTTAGGCAAAGTGCAGTATGTTAGAAGTGAGGGCATATATGCATGAGCAAATATGCCCCTACTATGTATTTGTCGATTCTTAGACATAATAAGTGTGCACGGAAGCCATTTTAAATGCATGTGCTGGACACTGGTCCCTACGAGTTCCCCAGCTACATGACGGCTTCCCTGAACCCAGGGATGTTTGGTATCAAACATCTTGTATTAATAAACTCTCACTGATTCCAGTGAGAGTTTTATTAATATATGTACCCAGAGGGCACTCTAGAGGTGCTCTCTGCAAAACCTACTAACTGCTAGTGTGTTCACTGACTGGTCATGACCAGTTCAGCCACCTAAGCCACATTTCTGACACTCTGAGGTGAGAGCCAGCACTCTTGGGGTCTAGAGACAAAAGCCTGCACTGGGCAGGGGTGTTGACCTCTCATCCAAGCAGGATGGACATTCCAGGGCGGCAAGCTTCAAAGGCCTAGACACCTTTGTAATGCGACCCAGGTCTCTCCAAATGGCAGAGATGACCAACTCCCTGTCCTGACCCCACTTTTGACAGCAAGACAGGTGAGAAAATTAGGTAGATGAGGAGGTGTGCCCACTTCATGCCAGTCCCGCCTTAAGGTGGACAATGTAGGGAAGTAGGATCGTTCTGACATGGTTGCTCCCACTTTTTGCCTGGTGTCATTGTGTTTGGGCTGTAGTACACTGGGACCCTGCTAACCAGGACCTCGGTGTTGGTGCGCTTTCCCCTAAATTTGATTGGTAAGTACTTCTTACAGCACACAATTAGCATACTGGTGCCCTCCTGTAAGTCCCTAGTATATGGTACTTAGGTCCCCCATGGGCTGGTATTATGCCACCCATGGGGGCCCATGCAAAGTGTGTCTACAGGCCTGCCATTGCAGCCTATGTGAAATGGTTCATGCACCTTCCACCCCAGACATAAGGTTCACCCTATGTCGTGATCACTGCACTACTGACACTGTAAGTCACCCCTAAGGTAGACCCTTCAGCCCAAGGGCAGGGTGCATGGTTCTAAGTATAAGGGTACCCCTGCATAAGCAGAGGTACCCCTACAAACCTCAAACTCCATTTTCTGGGCCATTTTAAGGTATGTAGTGGACAATGGTCATCATGAGATGTCCAACTAAATAATGGCTT
This sequence comes from Pleurodeles waltl, assembly GCF_031143425.1. Taxonomy (NCBI): domain Eukaryota; kingdom Metazoa; phylum Chordata; class Amphibia; order Caudata; family Salamandridae; genus Pleurodeles; species Pleurodeles waltl. Next base: position 71,819,561 of record NC_090444.1, on the reverse strand, counting down.
CACTGAACCTGGTCAAGTTTGTTATCAAACATGTTGGAATCTTGCAACTACACCGGTTCCAGTGCTAGTTGCAAGATACCACATACTTTAGGGGTTCCTTTGAGGATCCCCCATGTTTGCCTGTTCAGCCTTGCAGGGTCTGCGTGCAAGCCAGTGCTGCTGCTGAGCCCAGACACTGTTCTGGCCTCCTGCTGCTGAGCTTAACTCAGGCAGGGGAAGGCAGAACAAAGGATTTCCTGTAGAGGAAGGATGTTACTGTAGGAAAGTACCCTCTTTGTGGCATGGTTACCTCCACTTTTTCCCTGCTATCATTATGCTTAGACTGTTTTCAGTGGATCCTGCTAACCAGGACCCCAGTGATTGTGATCTCTCCCTCTAAATTTGGCTGCCTAGGACCTTGTACACTCCGCAATTGGCATACTGGTGCCCCCTTATAAGTCCCTAGTATATAGTACTTAGGTATCTAAGGCATTGGGGCACCAGGGGTTCTCGATGGGCGGCAGCATGTGTTGTGCCACCCATGGGAGCTCATGCAAAATGTGTCTGCAGGTCTGCCATTGCAGCCTGCGTTAAAAGGTGCACCAGGTCACTGTAAGTCACCCCTATGGTAGGCCCTCCTAGCGCAGAGAGCAGGGTGCAGGTCCCTGTGTGTGAGACCAGCGCCAAATGGATGAAGAACAGCTGCCTTAAACTGAATTCCGACAAGACTGAGGTCCTCATCTTCAGCTCCACCCCCTCTGCATGGGACGGCTCCTGGTGGCCTGCCACACTGGGAACCGCACCGACACCCACCGACCACACACACAACAGTCGATTCATCCTGGACTTTTCACTATCTATGACCCAGCAAGTCAACGCCATCTCCTCCTCCTGCTTCAACATCCTTTGCATGCTTCAAAAGATCTACAAATGGATCCCCACTGAAACCAGAAGAACAGTCACCCAAGCCCTCGTAAGTAGAAGACTGGACTACGGCAATGCCCTCTACGCAGGAACCACAGGCAAACTCCAGAAAAGACAGCAACTCATCCAGAACGCCTCAGCACGCCTCATCCTGGACATCCCCCGTCACTGCCACATCACAGCCCACCCAAGAGACCTGCATTGGCTCCCTATCAACAAGAGAATCACTTTCAAACTCCTCACCCACGCTCACAAGGCACTGCACAAGACCCGACCAGAATACCTCAACAGACAGCTAACCTTTTACACCCCGACCCAACAGCTTCGCTCCACCAACCCCGCCCTTGGCACCATCTCCCGCATCCACAGAACAACCACCGGCAGCAGATTATTCTCGCATCTCGCCGCTAAGACGTGGAACACTGTTCCCACCCACCTGCATCAGACGAAGGACCTTCTTACCTTCCGGAGACATCTCAAGACTTGGCTGTTTGAGCAGTAGCATCCCTCCTCTCAGCGCCTTGAGACCCTCACAGGTGAGTAGTGTGCTTCACAAATTCCCTGATTGATTGATTGAATGAGGGCACCCCTGCATGAGCAGAGGTGCCCCTTTGAACTCCTGTTCCATCGCACTGGACTTCGTAAGTGCGGGGAAGCCATTTTACCCATGTATTGGACCTGTGTCCAGCTACATAATGGTAACTCTGAACCTGGGCATGTTTGGTATCAAACATGTCAGAATCATGCATTAATACTGTTGCCAGTATTGGTTGTATGATTCCATGCACTCCGGGGGCTCCTACCAGTCTTCTAGGGTTATTCAGGTAGCCTGCGCTGCTGTCACCCCTCAGACAGGTTTCTGCCCTCCTGCTGTTTGACCAGCTCAAGCAAGGGAAGGCAGAACAAAGGATTTCCTGTGGAAATAGGTGTTACAAGGCTTGGGAGGGGTAGCCTCCGCAAGCCACCAGTTTGATTTGAAGGGCAATTTAGGTGCCCTCCTTGCATAAGCCAGTTTGCACCAGTCCAGGGACCCCGGTCCTTGGTCTGGCACGAAACTGGACAAAGGAAAGGGGAGTGACCACTCCCCTGTCTATCACCACCCCAGGGGAGGTGCCCAGAGCTCCTCCAGGTGGCCACTTGATTCTGTCATCTTGAAACCAAGATGCACTGAGGCCCGTGGGAGCATCTAAGTGGCGAGAGCAGGCAGGTGATGTCACAGACCCCTCCTAATAGGTGGCCACCTTGCTTGGTGACCAATCCCCCTTTTAGGGGTGGGTCTCCAGATTCAACATGCAAGACTCCACCAGGTGTCCTCTGCATCTGGCCACTGGAACCGCAACTGGACTCTTCAGGAACCAACAAGACTGCAACTCCAGCAACGACTTTGCTTTGCAACATTGTTTCTCTGGCTCCTTCCAGCAACTGCAACATTTCCCCAGCTGTGCATCCTCTCGGGTCAGCAAGACTTCAGCCTGTACCAAGAAGCAAGAAGGAATCTCCCTTGGAGTGAAGGAGTCACTCCCCTGCATCTGCAGGCACCTACAGCAACAACATCCAGCTGCGTGGATCTGCTCTCCTCTGGAACCACGTGGATCCTGCATGACAGGTGGTGCTCTAGCTTAGTCCTCTTGGTGCTCTCTGCTAGCTATCCAACTTGGGAGACAGTGAGCCCTTGCCTCCCCTTGCAGGATAGTACCCTGTGCACTGCAGCTCTTGCAGCTGCCAAGGCTTGTTGTATTCTCCTCTGAGAGATCGTCAGGCTCTGGTTAGCCCCGGCTCCCAGCACTTCTTACTGCCAAGCAAAGTCTCCTCTCTGGTGCTCCAGCTATGTGGGACTCCTCTTCAGGTGTGCTGACTGGGCCTCACTGAGACCTACTGTGCCTGCTGCTAGTAGGTTGACTGTGGGGGCTGTGACAGCTTCTGTTGGCTCTCCCAACTGCTGACGGTCAGCCCGGACTCCCCTCCAAGAGTCGAGTCCCCTGGACCTTGCTAGTCCTCTTTAGCCTTGCAACTCTCCTTTTGCTTCTGCTTGCATATGCCAACGCTTGTTGGTGGTTCTCCTAACCACTGACTATCTGCAACCTGACAACCAACATGGAAAACCATCTGCACTGCTCCAAAGACTCCTCTTCAGCTCCTGGGCTCCACAGCTGGTCTTCTTTTTCATTACCGTCGACCTAGTTGTTCCGCCACAGAAGGGTAGGTAGTGGCTCCTGCTCCGACTGGACACTCCATCTTGGACTGGACTCTGTACCCCTCTTATGCAGGTCCTCTTCTTTCCAAATCCACTATTTGTTTCTTCTAGTCTGGTCCTGTTCTTGCACAATCCCTTTTCTAAGTCCTCCTGTTAGTCCTTGGGAAGACCAGGTACTTACCTCTGCTCTCCTGGTCGCTTGGGGTCACTCAGGTACTCACCTCTTGGGGTTCTTAGTTCTTCCACCTCCCGTGTAATGACTCCATATCCTTGGATGGGGGACTTCACTTTGCATTTCACTATTTTAGCATATAGTTGGTCCTCCCCTAGGGTCCTAACTATTTTTCATTAATTCTTGCCAATGTTTGTTGTTTTGCCAATTCCTAATTATTACCATGTGTATATATAGTGAGTACTTACCTCCAGTTGGAGGACTGCCTATAAGTAATCTAGTGTTGTGTTACTATAATAAAGTACCTTTATTTTTGTATCACCGTGTGGTTCTTTCATGTGTGACAAGTTGCTGTGTGACAATTGTGGTATTGCATAAGCTTTGCATGTCTCCCTGATAAGTCTTGGCGGCTCATCCACAGCTACCTCTAGAGAGCCCTGGCATCCTAGACACTGCCTAAATTCACTAATAGGGGTTGCATGGACCTGGTATAAGGTGCCCACACCATAGGTGGCACCACACACCAGGCTAGATTCCTACAGTTCCCACTTCTCCTTTAGAAATAGGTATCTCTGGGCTAGGGTGAGGGTGCACCTGAGTGCTAGTAGACTGCTTTGAAGGGCACATTTGGTGCCCTCTCTGCAAAATCAGTTTCCTCCAGTGCAGGAGCCCCCGGCTCCAACTCTGGTGTGAAAACACACAAAGTACAGGGGGGTGACCACCCCGCTGTACAGCTCGTCCCTTAGGGAGGTGCCCAGAGCTCTGCCGAAGTGGTCACTTGATTCTGCCATCTTGGAAACAAGATGAGCAGAGGACCCTGGGAGTATTTGACTGGTCAGTCCAGGAGAGTAGCGTTCCTGACCCCCAGGTGGGTCATAGCAGTAGATGTCCAACACCCTTCCTGGGTTATTTAAGAGCTCCCCTACGGGTGGGACCCTAGATTCATCTTAGATTCATATTGGATTTGTCTTGGAACCATCTGCAATATTCTTCAAGACACTTCTGCTACCTGGACACCGGATTCTGCTGCTGGACTTCACTTGGGTCCAAGATAAGACTGCAACTGGTAGGAGGGCTCCTACAGAAACGTTGTCCCCGGTTATTGCAAGGACTTTGCAACTTCCATGGCTATGCATCCTCCAGAGTCACAAGGACTCTGCCTGCACTAAGGACTGCAAGAAGGAATCTCCCTTGGAGTGAAGGTGTCACTCCCCTGCAACCGCAGGCACCTCAGTGTCGATTACCAGTTTGTGGATCCTGCTGTCTCACTGACTCTTCAAGGCTTTGCAACTTGTGTGGTTCTGTGGCTCTTCAGAGGTCTGACCTGCCTTCCTTGCAACTGGGAAGTTGGGGGTACTGGAACATAACCCCTGGGCACCATATCTGTTTGCTGTTGCCAAGGCTTGTTGGTGGTTCTCCTAACCACTGACTATCTGCATCCTGACAACCAACATGGAAAACCATCTGCACTGCTCCAAAGACTCCTCTTCAGCTCCTGGGCTCCACAGCTGGTCTTCTTTTTCTTTACTGTCGACCTAGTTGTTCCTCCACAGAAGGGTAGGTAGTGGCTCCTGCTCCGACTGAACACTCCATCATGGACTGGACTTTGTCCCCTTCTTATGCAGGTCCACTTCTTTTTGAATCCACTATTTGTTTCTTCTAGTCTGGTCCTGTTCTTGCACAATCCCTTTTCTAAGTCCTCCTGTTAGTCCTTGGGAAGGCCAGGAACTTACCTCTGCTCTCCTGGTCGCTGGGGGTCACTCAGGTACTCACCTCTTGGGGTTCTTAGTTCTTCCACCTCCCCCATCCATATCCTTGGATGGGGGACTTCACTTTGCATTTCACTATTTTAGCATATGGTTTGGTCCTCCCCTAGGGTCCTAACTATTTTTCACTAATTCTTGCCAATGTTTGTTGGTTTGCCAATTCCTAATTATTACCATGTGTATATACACTGTGTACTTACCTCCAGTTGGAGGACTGCCTATAAGTAATCTAGTGTTGTGTTACTATAGTAAAGTACCTTTATTTTTATATCACCGTGTGGTTCTTTCATGTGTGACAAGTTGCTTTGTGACGATTGTGGTATTGAATAAGCTTTCAATGTCTCCCTGATAAGTCTTGGCGGCTCATCCACAGCTACCTCTAGAGAGCCCTGGCATCCTAGACACTGCCTAAATTCACTAATAGGCGTTGCCTGGACCTGGTATAAGGTGCCCACACCATAGGTGGCACCACACACCAGGCTAGATTCCTACAGTTACCACTTCTCCTTTAGAAATAGGTGTCTCTGGGCTAGGATGAGGGTGCTCCTAAGTGCCAGTAGACTGCTTTGAAGGGCACATTTGGTGCCCTCTCTGCAAAATCAGTTTCCTCCAGTGCAGGAGCCCCCCGCTCCCACTCTGGTGCGAAAACACACAAAGGACAGGGGGTGACCACCCGCTGTCCAGCTTCTTCCCTAGGGAGGTGCCCAGAGCTCTGCCAAGTGGCCACTTGATTCTGCCATCTTGGAAACAAGATGAGCAGAGGCCCCTGGGAGTATTTGACTGGTCAGTCCAGGAGAGTAGTGTCCCTGACCCCCAACAGGTGGGTCATAACAGTAGATGTCCAACCCCCTTCCTGGGTTATTTAAGAGCTCCCCTAAGGGTGGGACCCTAGATTCATCTTAGATTCATGTTGGATTTGTCTTGGAACCATCTGCAATATTCTTCAAGACACTTCTGCTACCTGGACACCGAATTCTGCTGCTGGACTTCACTTGGGCCCAAGATAAGACTGCAACTGGTAGGAGGGTCCTACAGCAACTTTGTCCCCGGTTATTACAAGGACTCTGCAACTTCCATGGCTGTGCATCCTCCAGAGTCACAAGGACTCTGTCTGCACTAAGGACTGCAAGAAGGAATCTCCCTTGGAGTGAAGGTGTCACTCCCTGCAACCGCAGGCACCTCAGTGTTGATGACCAGTTTGTGGATCCTGCTGTCCCATTGACTCTTCAAGGCTACGCAACTTGTGTGGTTCTGTGGCTCTTCAGAGGTCTTACCTGCCTTCCTTGCAACTGGGAAGTTGGGGGTACTGGAACAGAACCCCCGTGCACCAATCTGTTTGCTGTTGCCAAGGCTTGTTGGCTCTTCTGTCCAAAGACCTCCTAGCTCCAAGAAGCCACGTCATCCAGCATCACACAGCTCCTAGACCGACGTCCTCCCTGCAACTCCTGCAACGTGGGCATCCATCTTCCTTGTGCTGCTGGGGCCTTCCTGCGACTCCCTGTGCTTGCTGCCAGACAGTCCTCCTGGGGGCTCCATCAATTCCCTCTCTCCCTTCTTTTTGCTGAGCGTTGGCCCTGACGTATCTGTAAAGGGTGAGTCCCTTGGACCTTATTGGTCCCCACTTCTGCAACTCTTCTTGAAGCACATCTGTTGCATTTGCCAAGGCTTGTTGGTGGTCCCGCTGGTCACTAACCCTCCTGCAATGTGATAACCGGTGTGGAACAGCTCGTGGATCACTCCCAGGATCCATCTGCATCACCTGGACTTCAGAGCTGCATCTTCAAGACCTCCGTCCTACAGTGAGGTATCCAAAAGAAGGGTGGGCATTGCCCCCCTGCACGCCCTGGGGACTCTGGGTTGCTTGGACTCTGTCCCCTCTCTCCACAGGTAGTCCTCATTCAGAATTCATGCCTCGGTTCCAACAACCTGGTCTGTGAGTCACTGTAGCAGCTGGACAGCCGAGGTCCCCATTGACTTCAACGGGAGGTTCCGACACATCTTCACCCTTATGCACCTGGGCTCCACTTCTTTGGGTATCCACAAGTGGGGCACTCTCAAACCTCCCTTGTCCCAGTTGTTTTCTTTGGGGCCTTTTGGGAAGGGTCCTAAAACACAAAAACTCTAATCACGACTTCCCCATGTTATTCTATGGACACCTGACCCGCGGTAACATCTCTGCACACGGGAGCCTTGGGAATCCTAGCCTCTCACATCTGGTGTTTTAGTACTTCCCTAGTCCTGAAGACCTCTGGGTGCCAGTCTTGGTTAGTTGTGACTTTCTCATGTCATTTATTTAGTATATGGTTTGAATCCCCCCTCCCCCCCAATAGGGGCCCATGTTATTTTATGCTGTTACTTACCTGTTTTTAATCATATTTTTGTTTGTATATATCTCTGCTTAGGAGATACACCAAAGTTGGTTCAGTGCCTGTGTTGTAATAAATAATACATTATTTTTCTAAGACTGGTGTGATTCTATCCTGTGTGGACATTACTGACTGGCTTCTGTGGTATTTGCAACTGCTTTACACCCTCTCCAATACGCCTTAGCTGCTCTCCACAGCTACCCTATGAAAGCTTTGGTTATCTGGAACCACTAACACTATCACTAAGGGTTGCCTGGACTCAGTACAGGGTACCTCCTCTGTAGGTGTACACCATATATCAAGCCACCACCCTACAGATGAGCTGAAGAAGACACCACTTTTTAAATTCCTCCATCTTGGTTTGGAAGGAATTAGGTCACTAGGGTCAGGGTTATGCCCACTTCCCCACAGAAGTGGTCATAGAAATGGTATAGTCACCCTAAAGGTGGGCAACCCATTGGCTGTCATGTGGCACTCACGGTAATGCCCCTAAGTTGAGTATTTAGGTGGCACCCCTGAACCCCAGAACTCAGATTCTGATGACCTAAGAAGACAAAGACACAGAAGAGTCGCACCCACAGCAGAGAAGAAAAACAAGCTGACCTGATACCAACCCCACTGGCCTGTCTGCAACCCTTGACGGACTCTGCCCAAACAGACGACTCGTCCTGCAGCAGAATCTCCAGAAACCCAGGAGGTCTGCCTGCCTTCATTAAAGGCTCAAGACTCTTGTGAGCAACAGACCTGCTCTCCAACAAAACCTAAAGAAAGGACTCTGCAGTCTCCAAAACTGCAAAAACCCTACACTTGAAGTCACCATTGCACCCGCCATCTCTGACCCAAGTGGGAGTGGACCTCTGGTGCCAACCAGGTCCCCCTGCTGTCCACAGAGTCCAATTCCATTGTGGTTTCACCCTTCCTGGACTCCCTGAAGTCATCTGCAGCCTCTGCAAGCAGGCCCCTCTTCCACAGCCTGTGAGGCGAGAGAAACCAACACCTAAAGCAACCACTGCACCCAATGCCTCTGGCCTGAGTTGAAGTAGACCCCTGGTGTCAACGATATCCCCCAGCTTTCCTGAGCTTGACTCCACTGTGGTTTCATCCCTTCTGGACTCCACGATGATACCTGGGGTTTCATACCACAGGATCCCCCTACTGCAAGTACTCCTGGACACGGAAACCCGATGCCAAAAGACACCCCTGAATCCATTGCCCTTGGGCCTTGGTGAAGAGGACCAAAGGTGCACCTACATCCCCGAGCACCAACCGTTTGCAACGTACCTGTTGGTTGTCCCTGACTGGCCCCCCAGCCAGAGCCTGAAGCCTGAATCAAAGGAGATCAATTCCCATTGAAACACATTGGGCACATGACCCCCTACCGCATCTCTGCACCCTCTGTCCCAGTGCTGCCCAGAGTGACCTGTTGGTGTGGTCCTGACCCTTGCCCGGTACTCACCTTACGTCTACAAGATTGGTCCTGTGAATCATTGTAAGGTGCTTCTTTTCTGAATGTGTTTTCCTTCCATAGCCTAACCTTGAAGAGCTCTGAAATTGCGTTGTGTCGATTTTTGCAAGTGAAAAGTATTTATGCTTAAAAATGTACTTACCTTAGAACAAAGTTAGGTTTAAAGTATAATAAAAAGAAGTGTGATTTTTTTAATTGGTCTTGGACTTATTCTTTGAGTGTGTGTCTGCCTTATTGCCTCTGTGAGTACAACCCGTGCTTAGCACTACCCTCTGATGAGCCTAATTGGTTGCCCACACTATCAGAAAATACAGCATTAGCCCTATCTGCTTTTGCTTCTGCAAAGCAACTGGGGATCCACTGGACTCTCTAGATGACGTACTTCTTTTCAGTACATCATAGAGAGCCAGCTCCGGCACCTCGGGCAAGGAGGAGGCACCGGCATCTTGTCAAAGGGCAGGAGCCCTTTAAATCTTTGAAAGCGCTTCCGCCTCGCGGGACGCGCACTCCGGCACCTGGGGAAGGAGGAGGCACCGGCATCTTGTCAAAGGGCAGGAGCCCTTTAAATCTTTGAAAGCGCTTCCGCCTCGCGGGACGCGCACTCCGGCACCTGGGGAAGGAGGAGGCACCGGCATCTTGTCAAAGGGGAGGAGCCCTTTAGATCTTTGAAAGCGCTCCCGCATCGCGGTACGCGCCCGGTCCAAGGGCGGGCCCATCCTGTGCCCCTCAGCGGCCGGCAGAGGCTGGGCTGGGCCACCCCCCTGAGAGCTTCCTTGTGATCTCAGGATCTGGTTCCTAGGACTCCAAACAGGTACTGCATCCTTCTTTCTTGACTCCTTGTGACTGTCCCTTCATAGCCTGTACCTCTGTCCTTCAGTTAAAAAAATCTCCAAATACTGCGAAAAATCTATTTACCCTTCCTTGCCTCCACTTCTCTATAAACACCAGCTACCATACCTTTTAAAAGAACTCTTACCCCGTAGGTAATTATTATAGAACTCTTCTGCCCAAAGCAGTCAGTAACAATGGGAAAAAGGAAGCAATCTAGCGTAAATGATATTTCCTCCCCAAAAAATCATACGTCAATGTTGAAATTCATTTCAGGAGCCATGGGGGAAATTGACAAACAGATTACTAATGTTGAAGGAAAAATACTTACCCAGAATAGGTCACTAGTTCTTCTTAATTCCCCCTCACTAGTAATAACTCCTGATAACCTGGCAAAGCCTGTGGAAAGTGGAACTCAGATTAGAAGTATAAATGGTTGCATTCAAGACACAATTGATTCTATCTCAGATGCTGACGAGCACCCACCTTCACCAAAACGGAAAAGGAAACCCCAAGTAGCAAAGAAGGACAAAGTACCTAGACAAGAGCCACTTGCTAATATCAGACCTGGCTCTTTGGAAGCCCAATCCAACGCACCTACGCAAAACCCACAAACCGGCTCCCAAAATGTTAACTTGATCATAAGAATAAACTTCATATGGCGAAAGGGAAAACTAGTGCTGCAGAGTCGACGACTGCTTTAGAAAATTTTGTTAGCTCATGCTTTGACCAAGTAATAAAACGCCAAACTCAATTGGAGGGAAAAATGGATTATCTGCTCAACTCATTGAAGGCACAATCTATAAATCTACTGGCTTCAACTATCCAGTATTCTGGCGACTCTGACCCTAACGCTAGCTCCCCTCTGATGCATCAGATTTTACCACTTATTCCCCAGATCACCCAAAGACAAGCTGACTCCTGTGTCTTACCTGATAGAATCAATAATTCCCAATCTCATAAAAAGGAGCTAAATAGTGGGGAATACGTAAATATTGCCAAACCTCACCAGGGGACTTCTCCATTAGGGAGAGGCACATTTGATCTCCCGCCTGCGGCAACCCCCTATGTGGTAGTCCTCGCCAACGTCCCCACCCTACTTGGAGTACAGGGGGAATCATGGGCAGCCTTGAGGAACAAGTCCCTGAATTGGATTGCAACTCGTTCGAAACCTGGCTTGACAAATAAACTTTTTGAAGACATTAAGATGGTTAGAAGGGTGAAATGGGTGGGTAGAAACCACAAAATATGCAGGGGGATTGTGTAGTTCTCTCATTTAAAACACCTACACTGGTCGAAGATATTCTAAGAAATTTAAGCCCACAGCGGATTACTGATCATGGCATTGTCCTGCTTCCTTTGGGTTTCTTTTACACGAGCACTATAGGCCATGATGGTCCTGGCCTTCACCTTGGGGAACAGACAAGTAGGCCTGAGACCCAATACATGATCCCAACTGTGAATAGATTCCGGGGGCTCAGCTTGGAAGATACAGATTGACTATCCCCTGATAAGGAATTCCTCAGGCCCATGCATCCTATAGAAGCATCAGTCCCCGTCCAACTGGGTGTCGACAGCCTGGCAGCAGATCCCGGAGAAGAATGGCTGGATATGGAACCTTCACTTAGTCAATCTGCCAAAGACGAATCGCTTCCAAGTACCTTGTCAAAAAAATTGCCCACCTGTGCATTGACTTCTTTCGCATGCAAAGAAAGCAACACCTTTCCTGGGAGAATCCAGATAACCGACAAGCTCTCCGTGGGGCAGTCCACAAAAACATATAGAGAGCATTTTTCACTTTTATTTTGGAACGTGGCAGGCCTTCGATCTAAAGTGGAGAATGAGGTTTGGTCAGAATATATTTAGCGTTCTCCCTGGGTGTGTTTTCAAGAGACTTGGTCCATGAATCCGATTCACATGAACAGCTACAGGACACTACACACTCCTGCTATTCCTTCTGTACGGGGCAGGGCTAAGGGTGGCCTATGCACCTTCATTTCTAACAAGTGTGATATAATTAAGGACATTGTTTTAACTTCCAATTCGTTTTCTCAAGTGATTACTTGTGATTTAAAAAATACTGCACAATTGGTGGTCATTAACTTCTATAATACCGTACCTCATCAAGATTTTCGACCAGTACTTAACTCCTTACAGGAAGATTTAGATCGAGCTTGCAACTCTTCAAATAAACAGTCTTATATCGTGTGGGGTGGCGATTTTAATACACACCTGTGTCCTCGAACGATTGAGGGTTTCTGCCCTCACGTTCCTGGCGGAGACGATGATCTATTACACTTCACACATAATAACTCAGGCAATTTGTTGAATGAAGCCTTATTTAGTTTTGACCTCATCCTGTGCAATAGCCTGACCCACGGTAGACAACAATTGAAACCCACTTTTAATGGTAGCCATGCCAATACGATAATTGACTTTATTTAACTTTCCAACAACCTTATTTCCCATGTATCTGATTATAATATCCAAGATACTATTCTCAGCGACCATAATCCTCAAATCTTAGGCCTCACACTTCCTAAACATACTCCCAAATATAGGGAACTGGAAGAGGTAGTAGAAAACATCGAATTGGGAGCAGGAAATGGCTATACAATCCGGTGGTCAGAGATTGAACCCTTAGGTTTTATGAAACGACTAATGAGTAATTATTCTAAAGAATTTAACATCTGCCTTTCAGACAACACGAGTCCTCGAGATTGCATTAAAGCTTTTACAGCAATTACCGCTGGAATAAAACAGTCTCTTAAAGTAAGCTCTAGCAAACCGAGACCGCAGGAGGAGAAAGGTTGGTTTGACGCTGAGCCTGCAAGAACTTAAAACGCTATTTACATCTACAAAACCCTGATAAACGTGAAATAAGCTTAAAGAGGATGGAGTACAAAAACGCCATAAAGAAAAGAAAACAGAACCTGAAAAATGAGGCATGGCAGTCCCTTTACGATGCAAGCCTCCAGAATGATAATGTTAAGTTCTGGAAAAAATTGAAAATTCCCCCCTCCTTTGTAATGGAAAGTCACCAAAAATTGAAATTGCCATCACGGAAGAGGATTGGGTTGCTTTCTTTTCTGCCATATATTCCTTAGAAAATCTGGCATTGGAATCAAACCTCCCTAGACTAGACTCTCACGCTACCATCTCACCATTTAGTTTGAATGAGGTTATTGACGCCATTAATGCAAGTAAAGTCCCAGTTGATATTTATAAAACTAATGTGTCACTCTGGGATCCACTATTGACGCAGGTGCTACACGCCTGCTGTTCTACAGCTCTCATCTCGACCTGGGCTGAGTCTATAATTATTCCAATCTATAAAAAGGGAGATCGCCAAAACCTGCATGTTATCGCCCAATTTCTTTGCTCGACACACTTGCAAAGATTGCAGGACGCATTGGTCTAAACAGACTACAAGAATGGACAGAAGAAAACCATATTCTCTCTTACTTACAATATGGGTTTAGGGCTGGGATAGGGATGATGGAACAGGCTCTTAACTTAGAGATCATACTTGGTAAATACACAAGGGCCAAGGCCAGAGCCCTATATCTCGTGTTTGTCGACCTGACCTCGGCATTTGACTGCGTGGTGCATTTAAAATTGTGGTCTATTTTACTGGACATGGGGGTTGATACTACCATTGTTCACTTCATTAGGGAATTGTACGCCGCAGCAAACGCTAGAGTTCGCTACGGGCTCCAGGGGGAATGCACCCCATCTTTCCCTATTGAACGAGGGGTGCGTCAAGGCTGCGTGCCAACTCCCTTATTGTTAGCCTTATATATTAATAGGTTAGAGGGGACCCTATCCGATGCCTGCAGCGATCTCCCACAAGTAGGCCCTCAAAAGATCCCGGTGCTTCTGTATGCGGATGACGCCGTTTTGATGGCTCGTACCCCAGTGGCCTTGCAACGATTAACAACAACCTTTGATAATTGCATGGATGCCCTGGGTCTTAGAATTAATCCCACTAAAACTTTTTCAATGACATACTGCAGAAGTCGTACAAAGAACTGTCACATCGTGTTAAAAGACGCAAAATTAGCCAATACAGGGACATTCTCGTACCTAGGTATCACGTTCGATAACAAAGGTACATGGGTACAAGCTATAAAAGCGAGGAAACTGCTATTTGCAAAAACCGTCATGGCGATAAAAAACTTCTCTAAAAAGGTTGGGAGAGTAACTCCTAAAGATATGATGACTCTTTACAACGTGAAATGCGTTCCAGTTGCATTGTCCGGGGCAGGACTCTGGGGTCATCGGGACTGCAACACCTTACAGCTAGCTGAAAATGCTCTTCTGAAGACAGCCTTAAGCTTCCCAAAATCAACCTCAGCTTTAGTATGCCACTCAGAAATGGGAGTAACATATCTCACAGATCTTATTCGTGTCCAACCAATTTTACTTTGGCATAAAGTATGGACATCTGATTCTGCGAGGTTGAACAGGGCCATTATAGAAGACACTCTAGCACTTACTCACTCGCTCAAAATCCCATGGTTAAACTATATAAAGAATTTTTGTGTCGAGCTGGGTCACCCAGAGCTGTATTTTACCCCAGACAAAATGAAAACAATCTCCAGGAAAGACCTGAAAAATATTTCCCTCACCCACCTGGCCGAATCGAGATGGGATATAGAAGCAAATAAACATAGTGTTAGGAGAAATTGTATGATACAGCAAACAAACGGTATGGAACCACACCTATGTAACGTTTTGAACCCAAGACACCGGTTTGTCTTTATGCATTTAAGACTAGAGTCCTTTCATCGCCTTGTCAGTTTTCCGCTGATTAACGATTGGTCTCCACAATTAGAAAAATGCCCTTGCGACACAGTCTCTGACCAAAATACAATGCATACACTTCTTTTTTGTAAATTTTATTCAACCTCGAGGAAAACGGTTGTGATACCATTTTTAAAATCAATGCATTTTAAACAATGTCACCCAGCTTTCCTGTATCTTCTGTCCTCCCATCTATCATGGTTTGTAATGCATTAGCTTTATTCCTGTGCTCTGGGATTAAGACCAGATTATACCTTGAGTCAAAGCAGTGAGATTTCTTAAGCGTTATATCACAGAGTATCCTTCCTGTTTTAACTAAACTGTTCATTGATTCCTTTTAACTCTTTTATTCTCTTACATGGTCGCATTTATCTTTATATTTATATATGTTTTGTATCTGCTTTTTTCTTGAATATTGTTTTTATGTACTATTGCTTTTATGATTGTTAAATTCAATCAAATAAAGTATCTTTGACTGACTGACTGACTAGAGAGCCAGCTTCCTATAGTGACCCGTAGGACAAGTACAGCAAGGTCTCAACGTTCTCATCAAGACGAAAGCCACGGGCTGCAGCAATCCAAGCTTCTCTCACACACTGAGGTTCAGCCCGGACAACACAGGTTTCATTCAGCAAACAAGGCCCATATTTATGAGGCCCTTGCACCACATACCACTGCCTTGCCTTACTCTGTGCTAGAGGGGCGTTCCATGGGCACTGAGGTGGGTGCTCCCACGCAGCACCCATGGATTTTGGCTCATCCCCAGATTTCCAAGAACTTGTAAACTTGGGAATGCACCAAAACCATACGTCTTTCCACAGGAGGCGCAACGAGGAGAAATATCACTCTTCTTGTTTTTTCCTCTTTCTACGAGTGCTGCACTCTGCAGCATGCATAGAAAGAGTAAAAAGCCTCCCAAGATGGCTTTTGAGCAGAACGGGTCCCTTTCCTGCATGCAACACAAGCACTTTAGCACGGTGGTACAAGGGTGCCTGCGTTGGTGATAGGCTGCAGAAACGGCACCAGCAAAGGAGGAAAGGACAGGAATGCACCATATGCCATTCCTGCACTTTCCCTGTGATGCAGGGCAGTGAAGCAAGGTAATATGCTGTGTTGCTCTGCGCCACAAATCCGTAAATATGCTCCAAAACGTTTAGCACAAGCCACAGCAGTGGCAACTTCCCTTGCACACAGGTGACGTATAGCATGGGCAGCAGTGCAGCTAGTCTCAGTGTGTATTATCAAGATGCACTGTACTTCTTTATCTCACATGCCTCTCGCAAAGTGGTATTTATGTGCCTAGAAGTGTGTCAATTGCAGTTCTGATTGACCAGCATGTTACCACTTGCCTTGTCCGTGTGCTTACCGAAGGTTCTGAGTGCGAATCCTTGCAGGCAATACTATAGTCAGGCTTTTATCCTTCTGAGATCAATAAATCTAGAACCATAGATTGGGTAATAGTAATTTTTGTTATTTATAGCAGTTAGGAATCTCAGATGTACAGGATGCATAAACTCAAAAATTGTTATATAATCAGTATATCACTGTCATGTACCAAGGTGTGTGTTGCTCAAGTAGTGAAAGTGGGCCACACCAGTGGTGGAACTGGGCAGCAGCTTCCTTGAAGGAAACTTTGGGCACTGGCACTTTAAAAAAAAAATGAATTGCTGATTGTCTCTCATCGAGGTAATTCGGCAGCTGTTCGTCTGAAGTTATCTCATACCTGGAAAGCTCATCTTACTTTCCATACTACACAACTGAAAATATATGCTTCTGGTCCTCAATTCAACTGATTTCCATACTTCATAATTGAAGACATATGTTTCTGATTCTTATTATTGTCTACCCTCTGAACCACCACCACCAAATATGGTACAAGTGCAACTGGAATATGAGGGTCAACTGATCTGAATTCTCACATATTTCGATGTTGTTTTCAATTTTTGATCCTTTGGAAAGATTACCAGCCAGTGAACATTCCTGAGAAGATGCTTCTTCCGTTCATGCCCACTTGCTGGTACGTTGTTCAGTGGCATCGGACCAAACCCAGAGCTTTAGGAGGAAGACGCCATGTTACATCTACACATGGGATTCACCACAGCCAACAGCGTGGTAATGAGGCTTTTTGTTCATGGAGGAAGTAGAGATTCTCTGGTCCTTGTGCATGGCTGTTTTGTGGACTGTGTGGAGCGCCAGCCTTGAAGAGCAGTGGGGAGAGTGCAGAAGCATGGAAAGAAGGAAAACGTTCGGAAGGTTCTTCTTGTGCCTGAAAGACACCATTATCCTGCATAATGCATCATTACAATTAAATCTGTGTCATATTGGGTTGTTGGTTGACTTTTAATAATAAATACGACTTTACCATTAAAGATGGTTTATTTTTGCAAGTTCATCTGTACCATACATGACATATCTACCACCTCTGGTTTTGGAATTAAAACTTAATAATTTTAATAAGGAATCCCCAATGTTACCCTATTGGAGAGGTAGGCCCCTCAGTAGTGAGAAAATTAATTTGGCAGTTTTTCACTACTAGGGCATGTAAAACTAACAAGTACATGTCCTACCTTTAAATTACAGAGCACCCTGCCCTATTAGCTACTTAGGACTTACCTTAGGGGTGGCTAACATGTAACAAAAGGGGAGTTTAAGGCTTGGCAAGAGGTTTTAAATGCCAGTCGACATGGCAGTGGGCCATTGCCTTCAGGCTGCAATGGCAGGCCTGGGACATGTTTTAAGGGGCTATTTAAGTCAGTGGCACAATAAGTGCTGCAGGCCCACTGGCAGCATTTAATTTACAGACCCCTCTACAAGGGACTTGCATGTAAATTAATTATGCCAATAATGCCTTGTTTAGGGGAGTGAGCACATGCACTTTAGCGCTGGTTGGCAGCTGTAAAGTGCACAGTCTTAAGGCCAACAGAGCACAACTTCAGACAAGATGGAGGCAAGCAGGCAAACAGTCGGGAGGAAGAGCACCCTAAGGCTGACAGGTCTACGGCATTTCAAGATGGCTGTCTGCCCAGTGTTATTGTCTGAAGTTTCAAATCCAAAATGATACTAACATCTTTTCCTGTGATATCAAGTCCTGCCTCACCCACATAAGGAGGATTTGTTTCTTTCATTTATTGCCTCATTCATCAACCATTTGAAGCTTTATTCTGATTCTTGCTCTCTTTTCTGCATCTGGATTCCTTATTTGAGTATCTAGTTTTGAAGGTCTTATGTCTGGCTCTGTCTACACCCCAGTGCAGGGTAGTTTGGTGCTTTGCTTATCAAACCTTATACTCCATCATCTACAATCTAGGATCACCAAGATGGCCAAAGGTGTTTTGACTGTTGTGGGTTTTCTTTCTAAATGGGACCCTCTTTGGAGACCCTTCACACTTCTCACAAGTTTATAAAGTGCATGATGGCACTCTGACTTTTTGGGATGTGTGAGGGCTGGTATTTAAATAGACCCGCACACAAGATGTGCACACTGTTTTTTTTCCTTGTGCCAAGTAGATCAAACACACTCTCAGTTCTATACTTTTGTATTCAGACTTCACAACCAAACCATCTTAAAACTCTTGGTCTGTGTTTCTTTGCAGGCATGACTTCTCTTCCTCCATTCGAGTTGATGGTCCCCCTAAGGAAAAAAACCTAGGTAAGTATATGGCAAAAAATGGAAATTAAACTATGTCTTTCTTTCTATGATTATTGTGTGTTTTCTTTAATTCCCTCTCCCACTCTCTGGTGTCTTTTTTCTCCACTTGGGACTGTATTGCCCTCATAACCAATATTCCTGACTTTCTGCTGTATTATTCAACCCTTGATCCCAACTAATTTCTAGTACCAGGCATCTAATTTACTCTCCCCCAAACAGGTAGGGGAGAGGAAAAATAAGAAAAATAAAACTGTCTCTCTTGTGCTGGACTATCACAGCTATTTCTTCTTCTTGCTCTAATGATGTACATGAGGGATGGCCTCAACCAGTAAAAATGATTGCAAGAAATTGTTCCTGGGTTTTCCTCCTTTGCCCTACCCTCTTTCTACACCTCTAGATTGTTTCACCTCTAGCAGGTTTGAGAGACTTGCTCCTGCCCCGATCAACCACCTGGCAAAGCCACAGCCCTTCAGCACTGTGGCATGCTTGGGGGCTTCATGGGTCTCAGGAGGTGGACTTCATTGCTTTCAGTCCAGTCCCTGGCATTCTCTCTCTGCCCATTCAGATGATTTTTCTCCTACCATCACAGTAATATTTTTTACTGCCCCCTCCGGTTCTGCAATTCTCTTATCTTTCCTCTGTTCATACTCCTGATCGTCCTTTCTGTCTCATGTTCTCCCAACCTGTCTCTGGAAATTCACGCGTTTTAGTCCTTCCTTTATGTCTGTTTCTTCTCCTGCTTTCTTTCTAGTGTGATTTCTATATCTGATTGAGATTTCTAGTGGCAGGTTCCTTACCTTAGAATTTCCCCCAGGCGTCAGTTTGCATCCAGAGAGATTTCTCAAGCAGTACCTCTATGCACTATCAGGTGGTGTTGTTCGGTTCTGCGCCCATTGTTGGCATCGTGCATGCCGGATATGATGTTACGGGTCCTATACTGGCTCCACCCTGGTGCGCTGATGTCAGTTATTTTCTTTCCGCGCCAGCCTAGTGCAGATCCGAAGAAGAGCTACCCTTCCGTCGTTGTTTGACTGAACCTTTTTGACTTTTGTCAAAGTCCTTTTGATTCTTGACACTCCTGGTACACAAAGGAATGTCTTTTACGGAAGACCAGATTCAAGCCCTGTGGATCCTGTCAGTGGATGATTTCTGTGACGGATCCTCACCTCATGTGCTTGTGGTGTCTGGAATGTGAAGAAGTCATGCTCTGAGTGCCAGGCCATGAATCCCAAGGCTTTGAAGGAGTGGTCCCTAAAGCTTCTGGCAGCCTGATCCTCTGCTCCGCGTCACTCCCGATCTCGGTCGAGAGGAGGGTCAAGAATGATTGTGGATCCCCCACTCCTCATCGTCCCTCTCTAAGTCCCCGGGATGATCAGGTATGAGGCACAAGAAAAAGTCAAAGAAGAGCAAGCATTGTTCGACTTCATCCATCGGCTGATGAGACGAGGGAGAAGGAGCGTCAGCGCTCTAGGCCTCTATCCTCAGAGCCTGTCGACTCTGCGCTTCTCCGATTTTCCAGGAGCCGAATCTCAACTGCAAGACTTTTATGAGGTCATGCGCTGCATATTTCAGCAGTCCGACTCCACTTCAGCACCCTCGGGCCCCAGAGGGTTGGTAGGGGCCCAGTTGGGGTTCCATTCCAGTGGCATGGGCTCGGCTCCGGGGGAGGGGTTACTAGTGGATCCATTCATCGATCCGATCCGGAGTCGGTCATGACAACTCCACCTTCCACGATGCTGGTTCCAACGTCAATGCTACCAATGCTGCTCGTGCCCCTGAGTGCTGTACCTTCGGGCCCAACAGGGTTGGAAAGAGCCCACTCGGGTTCCACGCTGGAGACTTCAGTCTCGGCTCCGGAGGTACCAATGGATCTGTTCCCGGATCCAAACCGGTGTTGGTCGTGCCACCTCGACCTTCCCCAACTCAGGTATCGATGTTGACGCTCATGACGCCTCCCGTGCCCTGGGCGTCGTTGACCCCATCCTTATCGCCGACTCCGACATAGAGCTGGATCCGCATTGTGCGATGCAGACTCTGACTTATGCAGGGGCCTGCCCCCTATGTTGGATCCTGACCCCTTATCCTAACTAAGGGTTGGGGCACAGTGAAGGTTGGGAGGGGTCACTGGACCCCTTAAAATGCCAGCTGCAGTAATCGGAGGACTGTCAGACGGACTTGAGTAATGCCAGTGGTCTCGACACTTCGCCTGACACTTGCATGCTTTCTCCCCCTACTGTGGCTAGAGAGGAGGGAGCGTCTTATTTCATGATGGTGCAAAGGGCTTCCAAGGTCCTCGACCTCAGGCTTTCTTTAGTGGCAGTGAAGACCAACATTCTGACAGAGGTGTTTCAGCCTGAGGCTTCCTCCTCTGAACCCCATTTGTCCTTTAATTAAGCCCTTACAGATGTCCTACTGGGTCCCTGGTCCAAACGCAGCACTGGGGCTCCTGTGAACAGTACGATCACCTGCCTCCATGGGCCTGCTACTAATGACTCAGCATTCCTAACGCAACACCCCACCCCGTGAGCCTGGTTATCCAAGCCTCTATGTCTCAGGATGCATTCCCTGCCGCACCCTCAGATAGGAAATACAAGAGGCTGGACCAACTTGGGAAGAAAATGTTCTCTTCCTCCAGCCTGGCATTGCAGTCTGTGAACACTGCATGTCTGTTGGGCCATTACACCCATACTTTATGGGACACGGTTGGGCAAGTGTCATAACAGGTCCCAGAGGAGGCCTGGGCCATCCTCCCCCAAGCTGTTGCTGACGGGAAAGACGGAATGAAGTTCACAGTCAGATGTGTGCTGGACATGACTGACTCACTGTGCAGAGCAATTGCATCGACGGTGGCCTTGAGGTACCACACCTGGTTGAGGATGTCTGGCTTTTCAGGGGATATCCAATCCACCCTTATGGAAATGCCCTTTGATAGCACCCATCACATAAGAGACAAAGCAGACTCGGCGCTTGTGTGCTTCAAAGATTCTCAGGCTATGGCCAGATCCCGGGATCTCGCAGCTGCCCCTCGCCCCCTTTAGTTTGCTTTTCACCCCTTTTATGGCTACAGAAAGGGTGTCCCCTCATGTCCGTTCCCCTCCAGCCAATGTGCCACACATCCTGCCCTGCCTCCGCATGGCTAGGGACATGAGATCTACTGTTGTCATGGATCAGGGAGCCAGCGATCTGCCAAGTCCACCACCCCCACAGCCCCCAAACCTTCCAAGTCCAGCCCTTTCCCACCAAGGACCATTCGGTGGCAGGATTCACCATCACCTGCCCCGCTGGTAGCCCATCACATCGGACAGGTGGGTATTGCAAATAGTTTGAAGGGGCTACTCCCTCTTCTTCATGACTGCCCCTCTTGCCACCATCGTACCATTGGGTGACGGGGATCACTTAGCACTTTGCCATGAGGTTATGGCACTCTTGGCCAAGGGAGTAATAGAGAGGGACCCTGTGCCAGAAGTAGGCCGTGGTTGTTATTGCCTCTACTTTCTGGTGCTCAAAAAGAAAAAGGGCCTCTGCCCTATTCTAGATCTTTGGTCCCTCAACCTTTTCCTTAAAAAGGAGAAGTTCAAAATGCTTACTCTGACTCAGGTTTTATATGCCCTGGACGCAGGAGACTGGATGGTAGCATTGGACTTGCATGAGGCTTATTTTCACATTCGCGTCCTGCCTGCCCACAGATGTAACTTGCGGTTTATGGTGGGCCACAAGATCTTTCAGTTTACTGTGCTCTGCTTCTGCCTGACCAGCCCCCTTCGGGTGTTAACCAAGGTGATGGTGATGGTCGCAGCTCATCTGTGCAGGTTAGGGGTCTCAGTATTCCCCTACCTTGATGACTGGCTGTTGAAGGTGGGCTCACCTCAGGCTGTCATGCCCCATCTCCAGACTACAGCAGAACCCCTGCATTCACTGGGGTTCACTATCAATCTGCCCAAGTCACACCTGACTCCCTTTCAGACGCTCCCTTTTATTGGAGAAGTTCTGGACACAGTGCAGTTTCAGGCTTATCATCCTGAACGGTGAATCCAGGATATTCAGGCTATGATACTGATATTGCGGCCTCTATTCTGGATTTTGGTGAGAATTACTCTGAGGCTGCTGGGCCTCATGGCCTCCTGCATCCTGCTGGTGCAATATGCCAGAT
Source organism: Pleurodeles waltl (assembly GCF_031143425.1). Lineage (NCBI taxonomy): Eukaryota > Metazoa > Chordata > Amphibia > Caudata > Salamandridae > Pleurodeles > Pleurodeles waltl. The sequence goes on along the minus strand of NC_090444.1, from coordinate 71,797,262 downwards.
GGCATATGCAGGCTCTGCAGTGGAACCTGAAGTCCAGTGGGCGCAGCATCAGGGGAATCTCTCCGACATGGTCCAGATCTCAGAGCGAACTGCGCAGGATCTGCAGTGGTGGCTCATGAAATGCGATTGTGTCACAGGCAGATCCCTCTCACTTCCCCAACCAGATCTTACAGTAGTGACATATGCGTCACTCCTGGGTTGTGGCGGCCATCTGGGAGAGGCGGTGATCAGAAGCATTTGGTCTTCGGAGGAATCTGAACTCCACATAAACCTGTTGGAGCTCTGGGCGATTCGACTGGCATTGAAAGCATTTCTTCCCTCTCTCAAAGAGAAAGCAGTGTAGGTGTTCATGGACAACAGCACTGCCATGTAGTAGTGCAACAAGCAGGGTGGGGTTGTGAACCCTTTATCAGGAGGCACTGCGCCTCTGGACATTTCCCTCGTGGTTCAACACGTGGCGGGTTCTCTGAACGTCAGGGAGGACAAACTCAGCCGATAATGCCTGGTCAATCTCGAATGGCATCGCCATCCGGAGGTGGCACAAGGTCTCTTTCAGCAATATGGAGAACCTTGGTTAGATATGTTTGCCTTCACAGAGAACGTACAATGTCAGCAATTTTGCACGTTGGAGTTTCCATAGCGGCACTCGCTCAGCAACGATTTTTGTCTCAAGTGGAGCTCAGGCCTCCTGTATGCCTTTCTGTCCATACCACTTCTGGCCAGAGTTCTCAAGAAGATCAGGAATGACCAGGCTCAAGTGATCTTTGTGGCTGGACTGGGCATGAAGAGTCTGCTATTCCGAGCTGCTGAGTATGGCCATCGATCCTCCGATCAGACTGCTCCTTAGGGAGGATCTTGTGTCTCAAACAGCAGGGAAGGGTCCTCCACCCGAACCTGTCCAGTCTCCGCTTTTTTTTGTGTGGAGATTGAGCGGCTGCAGTTGACAGCTTTCGACCTTCTGCCCGAAGTCTGTAAGATCATCGTGGCAGCCAGACGTCTCTCCACCAAAACAGTATGCTCATGCCATTGCCATATATTTGTGATATGGTGTACATATAAGTCTGTTGACCCCCTGTCTGCTCCTCTGACAAAGGTCCTCTTGTTTATACTTTCTTTGGCTAGCACAGCTCTGCTTTGGGCACTCTCAAAGGTTATCTTTTGAGGTTACCTGATCAACCCTCCTTGTTTACGTTTCCTACCATTAACAGGTTCCTTAAGGGCCTTACCCATGTTTCCTCACTCCCCATTCACCATGCCCCAATGGGACTTGTATTTGGTGCTGACTCTTCTTATGTGTGCTACTTTTGAGACCCTACACAATTGTCCTCTCAGACTCCTGACCCTGAAAATGGCTTTTCTTGAGCCCATTACCTCTGCCCACAGGGTGAGTGAGCTGCAGGCCTTGTCATCTAACCCTCCATACCTCACCATCTATCTTAACAAAGTGGTGCTTCCTTCTAAGGAAGAGGAGAGACTCCACTGCCTGGACCCAAAAAGAGCACTGTTGTTCTACCTTGATCGTACCAAAGAGTTCCGGGTGGATGATCAACTCTTTATAGGCTAGGTGTGTAGGAAAGTGCCCCTTTTGGCATGGTTACCTACCCCCCACACTTTTTGCCTGATATTGATGCTGACTTGACTGAGAGTGTGCTGGGATCCTGCTAACCAGGCCCCATTACCTGTGTTCTTTCTCTAAAACTGTACCATTGTTTCCACAATTGGCACACCCCTTGCTCACAGCTAAGTCCCTTGTAAAAGGTACCAATGGTACTGTAGGAAAGTGCCCCTTTTGACATGGTTACTCCCCACACACCTTTTGCCTGATATTGATGCTGACTTGACCGAGAGTGTGCTGGGATCCTGCTAACCAGGCCCCAGCACCAGTGTTCTTTCTCTAAAACTGTACCAATTGGCACCCCCCTGGCACACAGTTAAGTCCCTTGTAAAAGGTACCCATGGTACCAAGGACCCTGTGGCTAGGTAAGGTTCCCAAGGGCCGCAGCATGTATTATTCAACCCTGGGGCACCCTCACCAAGTAGATGCACACTGCATTTGCAGCTCATGTGTGCCAGTGGGGAGAAAAAGACAATGTCGACACAGCACTCCCCTCAGGGTGCCATGCCCACAAACCACTTCCTGTGGCATAGGTAAGTCACCCTTTTGGCATGCCTTATAGCCCTAAGGCAGGGTGCACCATACCACATGTGAGGCCATTGCTGCATGAACAATATGCCCCTGCAGTGTCTAGGTCCATTCTTAGACATTGTAAGTGCAGTGTAGCCAGATAAAGTATATGGGTTGGGAGTTTGTCATTATGAAATCCACAGCTCCAAAATCAAACTTCCCAGCACAATAAACCCACACTGATGCCAGTGTTGGATTTTTGAAAAATGCACCCTGAGCCCAACTTAGAGATGCCCCCTGTATTTTAGCAAAAGGTCTAGGGCAGGACTGACCAGTCTGTGCCAGCCTGCCACTTCCAGACGAGTTTCTGACCACATAAAGTAAGAGCCTTTGTGCTCTCTGTGGCCAGAAACAAAGCCTGCACTTGGTGCTTCACAACTCCCCCTGCAGGAACTGTAACACCTGGTGGTGAGCCTCAAAGGTTCAGGTGTTCTGTTACAGTGCTCCAGAGCACTCCAGCTAGTGGAGGTGCCCGCCTCCCAGACAAAGCCCCACTTTTGGAGGTAAGTCACACGGGAAAATTAGGGAAAACAAGGAGGAGTGACCACTTCAGCTGGGACCACCCCTAAGATGTGCAGAGCTGAAGTGACCCCCTCCTTGCAAAATCCTCCATCTTGGTTTGGAGGACAGGGACCAATAGGGTTAGGTATGGGTTGCCCTCCCAAAAGGGAGTGGAGACTGGAAGGGGGTAGTAACCCTCAGGGACAGTAGCCATTGTCTACTGCTCTCTGATCCCTGTAACATCCCTAAATCCAGGACTTAAGGGCTCCCCTGAACCTAGCTCATCAGATTCCTGGTAACCTCACAAGAAGAAAGCTGAGCCCCCCCCCCCGGCAGAGAAGACTGAAGACGCAAACTGACTTGGCCCTAGCCCCACCAGCCTGTCTCCAGCTTCTAAAGCCCTGCTTAAAGAAGGCGACTCATCCTGCAGGACCAGCAACCTCTGAAAAGCCTAAAGAAGACTGCCTGCACCCCAGAGGACCAAGAACTCCTGTGGACAGCAGCCTTGTCCAAGAAGGAACTTCACCCAAGGACTCCAGAGCCTACCCGGATCCGCAAGTCATGTCCACTCTGTATCCCGACGCCCACGGCCCATGTCCAGATGGTCCAAATGGCTAGAGCTGGTGCCCAGGTGATTCTGAGCAAGTGCCCACCCTGGGTTGACCCCTTCTGTCCTACATGATGACTCCTTCAGCCTGAATCCGGAGGACCTCCACTGACTGCCACAGAACGAGACGAAGATTCCAGATGGCAAAAGGTACCCCTTCACCTGCAGCCCCCTGACCTTGGGGAATCCGACCTTTGGTGCAGCAACGTCGGCAAGTGGCCCTCCTCCTTGTCCAACCTTTGGTTTCCCTGAACCAACCCATCTGCAGCATCTTTGTGACCCTTGGAATCCCCCTACGGGAAAGCATTGGGAGCCTGGTGCTGTATTTACACCCTGCACCCGGTCGCCCCTCGCCGCTGAGGTTGTGTTTGTTGCTGACCTGTGGCCCCCCGGGGGCTCCTCTAAACCCCCCTGGTTTGCCCTCCAAAGACGCAGCTACGTACCTGCAAGCGGCCTGATTCCGAATGGCCCCAGTCTCCATAGGAGTCCATGTTAAAACGACCTCAACTTTGACCTCTGCACCCAGCCAGCCTGGTGTTGCTGGTGTTGGGTGTTTGAGGTTAACTTGAACCCCACCCTGTGGACATCCTAACCCACGGAGACTGGAACTGTAAGTCTCGTACTTATGTCAAAACTGTGCTAACTTTTCTTCCCCCAGAACTGTTTCTGAAAATTGCAGTCAACTTTTAAAACAGATTATTGCTATTTATTCGAAAATAGTATAACTTGCCATTTTGAAACAAAGTGGTATTGATACATATGTTGGATACTTACTTGCAAATGTACTTACCTGCAACTTGAATCTTGTGGTTCTGGAAATAAAGTAACAAAATCTAGTTTTGCTATATAAAAACAATTGGCCTGGAGTTGGTCATTGAGAGTGTGCTTCATTATGCCTGTGTGTACAAAAAATCCTTTGCACTACCCTCTGATAAGCCTAACTGATCGACCACACTACCAAAAAAGAGCATTAGTATTATCTACTTTAGCCTCTGTTAAGCCTCTGGGGAACCCCTGGACTCTGTGCACACTATATCTCATTTTGATATAGTATATATTGAGGTAGCTTCCTGCATTTGTGGATCAGTGGTGGTGTCTACAACTTTGTATTTGCTGGACTACTCAGCCAATACCTGATCACACGACTAAATTCCAAAATTGCCTTTAGTAACTCACTTTTTAAATTTTACACATTTTTCTAAATTTTTTAAAGTCCTGCTAGGGCCTCGGTTAAGTCCCCTTTAGCATTTCATTTTAGATTTAAACATTATTTTGAGTTAATGGTTAGTAACTAGAATTAGTTTTTAGTTTCTACAAATAATCCCCAACTTTAGTAACATAATGAGTAGCTCAGAGGAAATGGTTGTGGAACTCAAATCTCACCCCTTACCTCCATCTAGGGATGGGAGAGTTAAGGTCCCTCTGCAAGCTGAAAAAGATTAAAACAGGTTCCAACCCTACCAAGGTCATGCTCCAGGAGCTCTTGGCAGAGTACACAAGGGCCACCCTGCTGATGAGGAAGACCTCCCCTCAGATAGGGAAGATGTTAGAGATGAGGAGAATGAACTCCTGTCTCCTCACCTAACTAGGGAGATCAAGGCCCCAAGGCCCCTATCTCCAAGAATAGTGCTCACAGGACCTGGATCTTCCACGGGGGAGCCCAGTTCCTCTAGAAACACTGAGGGCAGCCTTAATGAAGAGGACCTCCTTTTAGCAAGGATGGCCAAAAGATTAGCTTTGGAGCAACAGCTCCTAGCTATAGAAAGGGAGAGAGCAGAAATGGGCTTAGCACCCATTGACGGTGGCAGCATCATGAATAGGGTAAGAGAGAATACTGATGTCCTAAAAATCCCCAAAGGGATTGTCCCAAAATATGAAGAGGATGATGATATCACCAAATGGTTCACATCTTTTGAGAGAGCTAGCACAACCAGAAAACTAAACAAATCTCACTGGGAGACTCTCCTTTTGGAACTGTTTACTGGCAAGCGTAGGGATAGACTCCTCATGTTCACTGGTGCAGATGCTGAATCCTATGACCTCATGAAGGCTTCCCTGGGTGAGTGATTTGGATTCACCACTGAGGAGTATAGAATTAGGTTCAGGGGGGCTCACAAAACCTCAAGCCAGTCATAGGTTGATTTTGTAAACTACTCAGTGAAAAACGCTAAATAGTTCGATTACTGGCAGTGGAGTGCAAGACTATGATGGGCTTTATAATTTGTTTATGAAAGAACAACTGCTTCAATGACAAGCTGCATCAATATCTGGTAGACCTAGGTTCAATTTCTCCCCAAGAATTGGGAAAGAAGGCAGACTATTGGGTCAAGATTAGGGTGAGCAAGACTTCCACTTGGGGTGACCAAAAGAAAGGGGTCACAAAGTCTCCCCAGTGAAAGGGTGGTGAGACACCTAAGGTCAAAAAGCAAAGAGTCTTCAAAAGGGCTCCAAAAACCTGCACAGGAGGGTTGGCCCCCGAGCCTCTTCACAGTCCTCTAATGGGTACAAGGATAAAAGCCTTCATCTCAAAAAGCCTTGGTGTCACAACTGTAAACGGCATGGACACCAAACTAGAGACTTGGCGTGTCCCAAAAAGAATCTCCCTAGCACTGCTTCAATTAGTACTGTTCTGGCCAGTCTCCAGGTGGGATCAACAGAGTGCCCAGAGCAAATCAAGGTTCATACTGAAGCTACTTTAGTCTCTGAGGGTGGGGTAGATGTCACCACACTTTCTGTCTGGCCCCCTAATATACAAACAAACAGACAGCACCTTTTAATTAAAGGGACAAAGGTAGAAACCCTGAGGGATACAGATGCCAGTGTCACCATGGTGACATCAAAACTGGCTCCCCTAGGACAGTATTTGGCTGAACAAACATATCCAGTTACCCATGTTCACAATGTAACTAAGGTCCATCCAGTGGCTATGGTGACCTTAGAATGGGGAGGGGTTACTGGCCTGAAACAGGTAGTGGTCTCTTCGGCAGTCTCAGCAGAATGCTTGCTATGAAATGATCTGGAGTCCTCAGCATAGGCTCAGGTAGGACTCAAACCCCATGCATCCATGCTGGGTATCCCTGAACTTGTATGTTTAAAAATAAGAGCACAGAGCGGAGCATAGGTGAAAAAGAAGTGATGGAGCCTTAAATGATGTCCCAACCTTCTAAGAGAAAAGGCAAGAAGACTGGGGGACCACCTTCTGAGCAGCACAAGAAACAAGACCTCTCTTCTCAGGAAGATGTCTTATCCGCTGAGGGAACTGAGTCCATGGAGCTGGATTGTTACCAGGTAGAGCTCTTGGGCCCAGAGGGACCCTCGAGGGAATAGCTGTGCCAGGCACAAAAGACTTGTCTCACTCTTGAAGGCCTGAGGCAGCAAGCTACTGCGCAGGAGAAGGGAGATATCAGTGGCTCCCACAGGGTCTATTGGGAAGATGAACTCCTTTACACTGAGGCCAGAGACCCCAAACCTGGTGCAACCAGGAGAGTGGTATTGCCTCAGCAGTTTAGGGAGTTTATCCAAACTTTGGCCCATGACACCCCCCTAGCTGGGCACCTGGGAAAAACAAAAACATGGAGTACGTCTGTCAACCACTTCTATTGGCCCACTATGTCCCAGAAGGTGAAGGAGTTTTGTAATCCTGTGTCACCTGCCAAGCCAGTGGCAAGGCAGGTGGCCACACAAATCCCCACCTCATTCCAATTCCTGTGGTGGGGGTTCCCTTTGAAAGGGTTGGTGTGGACATTATGGGTCCGCTTCTGCCACCCACAGGCTCAGGGAATCAGTACATACCTGTAGGAGTGGATCATGCTACCAGATAACTGCAAGCAATTCCCCTTAAGTCTACTTAAGACATCTCCGGCCCAGCGGCTCATACCGCCATGGCGATAAGAGTGGAGAAGTGACGGATTGGCTACAGCCAACCCGCCAATCTCACAATATGGTGGTATGTACCGCCAGCCTGTTGGCAGTACTACCACCATATTAACCCTGACCAGTCATAATGATGGCCATATTATTGTCTGTGAGTGGTGGTATAAGGTTATTCTTTTTAACCTAACATCAGCTTTCGTTTGAATCCTCTCACTGTCGTGCACTGTCCTGTATGTGCTTGTGGGCCTTCAAAATGGTCCTAGCGGAAATATCTCTTCAGAGGCGCACTCTACTTCTTTGGGACTTTGACTGCTTGTTATCGGTGGTGCGGCTTCCACTTCCCATTTTTTTCTTTGTTGTTCTCTGGCTTGAGTGCTCACATCCTAGACAGCTGCATTACAAGGGCATCTCTTCAGTCACATGCCCTTTTGCTTTCTGAAGACGGCCACTCTGCAATTTCCTGACACAGCTACCATTTCTTCACTTGGATGCAGCTCTCTTCCCTGAGGATGGGTCTTATTTTCCCTCTATCTGAGACACATGCCTTATTTTTCTCTTCAACACTCCCTTACAGTATCCTTTTTTTTAAAACACCCCCTAGGAGGAGCAACTGCATTTTTTAGGTCACGCCTAGGTAGCATGCATGCGCTGTTTCGACCTGCTGTAATCTACTTCTGTGGGCTTTCACCACGCAAATCACACACCCATGACTTTCATTCCTTCCTTGGCCTGCCTTTCAAAATTTCTTTGGTTTGTTAGGTAAATGCTTTAGTTTTGTCTCGCCTTGAAATGTTTTGTTACAGCTTTGGAGACTGACCCTGTTACATGGATTATTGCACGATCGACCACATACATTAGTCTCAGTGCAACAAATTTTTCTTTTGTCTCTCCACTTTGTGCTCATAGCAGTATGTGATTTCTTTCTCTAGGATCTCGCTGTTTCTTTGCAGTGTCTGTGCCTGACAAATGTTGCAAGCTGGAGAGGGATTCTTTTTTATTTATTTTTTTGCAGTGTTATATAGCGTGAATTTAGACCAGAAGATTGGAGCTCTTTATTTGAGCACTGGTTAAATTTTCAGCCCCATTCCTAAAGTATTCCCAAATTTATCAGTTGAAAAATATACAAACTGGTGCCTTTTAAATAGAAAAAACACAAGGGAAACCCCCAACGCGGCTCTCTACAGCTCAGCAGGATAGCTGATACTACAATATTCACTCGAGAAGCTCCCCCATAATGCTTTGTGGGGCATTCCTTTTACAACACATTTTTACCCATAACTCAGCCTGTGGTAGTCCTAGGGTGATGGGACCACCACCAAAATGTTCAGCACACTGTGCTCTCTCTGTCCAGGCCATCCTTCAGGTCCCCGTACTAGATTGGGAGGGAGGCAAAACCATAACCTCTTCCTCCATTCAATGTCTCTTTAAGCTCTCTCATGGCTGGAGCTTTTGCTTTACAGCTGGGAGTAGTTTGCGCTCTAAGGGCCTTGTTTGTAATAATATTCTAGCAGGTCTGCTTTGCCAAGGTCTTTTTTACTCAGAATTAATTCTTTTAGATCTGGAATCTTGAGAAGAGCTGAAATAGTGGCTAGATCACCTAAAGGATTGGAAAGGTCAATATTTTCTACCATTCCAGATCTTATTTTAGAACTTAATGCCAGGGCGATCTGGTTGGGGTGCAAGATGTGGGCATCTTTATAGCACATAAACTGTTTGAAATTACTTGCAGGTTCTTTCACAATTCAAACCTCTGCCAAGAAAAGAATGGGTTGTTTGTGTCTGTTATAAATGGACAATCTTTCATCAGTACGGTACGTTACCTGGAAGGACAATGTCCAAACCCTTAGTGGAATTAGCCAAGAGTTTTTGAGAGTTCTGTCTCAAGCAGAAACTTTCATTTCAAGTGGAATACCTTCCTGGGAATCTTAACACTTTTGCTGATTGGTAATCCAGAAATTTTCAGGATTCCAGCAATTGGCATCTTCGTTGTTCTTTATTTGACAAGATTTTTTCAAAGTTTGGTCCAGTGCTGATATATCTCTTTGCATCCCAGCTAAACCCACAGCTTCCTCTTTTTACAGTTAGAAACCAGACCATCAGGCATTAGCAACAGATGTTTTCATTCAGGTATGGTCCAATCACTTATACTATGTTTTTCCTCCATTTATTATGATTGCTCGAGGCTTGGCACAGGTGCGTCTTCAACAAACCCCTCTAGTGTTGATAACTCCTCTTTAGCAAGCACAGCCTTGGTGCCCCACAGTCCTAGATTTGTCCATAAATTACCCAATTCTTCTTCCATCTTTTCTCAATCTTCTTCTGAATCCTGTAGGTTTTTGTCACAAAATGATTCTCAACAACTCCCTGAAACTGGTTGAGGATTTTGGGTCAGCCTGGAGAACCCTAGGTACTTCGCTGTAGGCTGCTCAATACATTAAACAGGCTTGGGCACCGGCAAAAACTACACAGTACAATTAAACCTGGCATTTGTGGACAAGCTGGTGTATGGAGAGGGATTCAGATCCCGTTTCAGGTGATGTGACTTCAATTGTTAATTTCCTAGCCTCCTTGGCCTCTCAAGGGAAGGCTTATAGAATGATTAACACATATAGATCAGCTATATTCAGTGGAACATGTCCGAGTAAATGGAAGACCAGTTGGTGACCATCATTTAATATGTTGTTTGTTAAAGGGAGTAACATTTTGTAATTCTCCTTTTCCAAAGTGTAACCATATGTGGGATGTTAATTTAGTTTTGCAATTGTTTCTGTCTGTGCAGGGTAATGACAAACTCTTTTTTTAAACAAATTTGCCTGCAAAATTGACAGTTTTGTTCTGCTTGGTATTGCTAGAATATATATCAGATGTCAGAGATTCAGACATTTCTTCTGTACAGTAAACCTCTTCTGGGGTACGTTTTCGGATTTCTAGAAGGACAAAATCAAATTGATCTTCTGTTCATGATCCATATTTTCCATCACAACCACAATTATGTGTAGGAAATTGTCTAAAAGCCTACATGATGGAAACAGCAGATCTGCGAATGTCCTCCTCTGTGCAACTTCTGCTATTTTACCAAAACCTCTTAAACCTGTGTCTTCCACTAATTGAGCTCGTTGGGTCAAATGGGTTCTGAACCTAGCGGGTATTGGCATTAACAATTTTGGAGCTCATTTCACTAGAGCAGTCATGGTTTCAAAGGCTTTTTGTGCTTGTGTTGGACTTATGCACATACTCAGATTGGTGGATAGGCAAATGAGAATCGTTTCAAAACCTATTATTGTAAACCAATTGTTGATATGACTAGTACTGTTGTGCCTAAGCTTTGAACAAGCATAATAGAAGCCTCTGGTATTGTAATAAAATGGAGATTTCCCTAGCTTTAGTGAATGGATGTCTGGTTGTATTAACGACACACAGGCTCTTATTCCACCACTTTTTGTTTTATCCCTCCCATGCTTGTTTTTTGTAGTGCCAACTCTGGCAACAACTTCCTCCAACTAAGACGTTTTCAAGTGCATCTGCTATTTCGATGGATGGTACTAGACACCAGTTTTTCCAGACATGTTCTGAAAGGAACCCTCTGGATTCCTGACTTTCCTTAGATTTTTGGAAATCTGCCATCCACTCATCTAAGAATTGGGCTAAAGACTTCTTCAATCTTTTTCTGGCCTTTTCTATTTTGATGATTATAAATCCTATGTTACAATCATAATGTCTAATGTCTAAAGAGGGCTTGTTTCTCTTAGTCAAGATAATTATTGAGTTGGTGGAGTTATTGTGCTATTATATTGTTTGTCTTTTACTTAGTGTTTCTGGGTAATGTAGTTCTTGTGTCCTCGGCTGCTATTACAATTAAAGCAAAAAAGAATGCATAATACTTGCCTGTGTTCTTCATAAAATCCAGACTTCCCTTCCCTACTAAAGCTAAGGAAATCTCAATTACTTCTTTTTCATGGTGTCCTTCTTCCATTTCCAGGACTCTCGATAGACTTCCCTCTTCACCAGCCTGTCATGGGATCCCTTAGTCAGGTAAGTGAACTCTGTTACAGGCAAGCTAGAAGGAAACTTGAGAGACCTATGCAGCTCTTGAACCACGAACATGCAGACACAAACCACTCATACATATCCGCCCAGTCCATTCATCGACTAGTCACCCAATAGGTAAGATATTATGGGTCTGAAAGGTGGTAGGTGATCTTTTTTCTCATTCAGTCACTGACCTTCAGGTAATGCCTCAAGACCTGGTTATTCGAGCAGTAGCAGTCCTTTCCAACCCCCCTTTCAGCACCTCGAGACCCTAGCGGGTGAGTAGCGCGCTTTACAAATGTTTGATTGATTGATTGATAGCATGCATTTGATAGGAGGTTGAAAATCTTCTGGGGAATTTAAACACTTTTACCATTTTGATGGCCTGAAAGAGCAGAACTTTTTATTTATGCACTGGCATTAGTGGAGTCGACACAGGAAAGATGTGATCTCATTTCACAATGAAAAGAAGTGAACAACCTCTTTTTCTACAGGACATGATGTCTTTTCTACTAGGTAAATTTGAGAGAAGAGTTTTTTCAACAGTATACCTAGTGGGTTTAATAGGATCAGCATAACCTCTTTCCCTGTGTCTAATTGACAGGGTGGACGAGACGTGAAGGTATAACTTTTTTGTCAAAATAGGTGATCTAGTAGGCGGGGTCTGACAAGAGAGTCATTACCTTTTTCCCTTTTTCCCTTTTCCCCTTTGCTGTAATCTCTTTCCCCAGTTGTTTTCCACAAAGTGGGGTCTGACAGAAAGAGGTTACTTAGGAATTGATGCTATGGGTGACAAGGAAAGACAAAGCCTCTTTCTCAGTGTCTAACCATTGCATAGGTCTTATATAGAAAAAGGCAGTATTTATGTAAGGTCCAGGACGCTGAACGGGTAGATACAAATACCAGGTGGGTTTAAAAGGTATGAAATATGGAACTTTGCTAACATTATCCTGGTGTCAAAATTTCATTTCCAGGTGTCACTAACAGGAAGCTCACTACCCCTCTCCTCCCCCCCAGATAGCGCAGCATGTTTAACACAGACGGCATATGAACTATTCATTTATTAATTCTTGCGTTAGCAAATCAACAAGAGTATTCTAAATATATAAATCTGCTTTTAGGGATGTCCCTGCTGTTGAATCTTCAGCTGTATTCCTGGGACTGCTTTGTTCAGAATCCATATCTCAGATGTGATCCTCAGCACTGATGTTCCAGCAGAACATTTTGTGCCTGCTGCTTGAAGATTTTGTGGACAAGGAGGAATATCCTGGCCCCCTATCAGCATGTCTCTTTCCAGTCACAGGGTAGTAACTCATCAAGCTAGTGCTTTTGTCAGTTGATGAATTGCCCTGGATAGTGGGGGTTTTCACCCCTCTGTGTCGCCTTCCTCTTGGCGCAATGACATCCAGGCTCATCACTTCTCCTGATTCCCCGTGAGTCTTAGTGGAATCAAGCCCATACTCTACTGTCACACACAAAGCTGATGTACAAGCTGTGCTAGGCTGCACATTCCACTCAGGCGAAGAGGATTGTTTTATTCTTGCTGTCCTGCCGGACATTAGTTCCCAGTTTGCTTCCCACTCCTGGGTAGACTTTGAGGTTTCTTTATACAATGTGTGCCTAGTAGAGTGTGTGTCCTCTTTAGCAATAGGTGTGGATGCCACATGCTCTGATTTTCTCCTTTCCTTCAGTGACTTTCTCCCATCCTGGATGTCTTTCGGATCTACTCTAAAATTTTGTTCCAGTAAATCTTCAGCCTTGTGAGTCTCTCTATCACTTGTCTTCTGGCCGCTTGAAGCTGTGTCTCCAATTGAAAATGGTGATGATATGGTCTTGATTGGCTTACCAGGCTTAGGTGTGGAATGAACAGGGCATATCTTGCTAGATGTCTTTGTGTTGGCCTTTGGTATTTTAGGGGTTCTCTTTGTTACTTTCTCCTTTCCCCTCACTTTGCTGGTGGGGTTTTGAGCGGTGTTTTTTTTTAAAGGTAACCCACTCTCCCGTGACGGTCCGTGTACTTCAACCCCACCCTTTTTGGTCTTTATTTTCCTTTGTCCATATTTGAATATGCTTTTTTTGAGTTTTGACATCAAGTTTTGCAGAAATGTGGCTTTTCTTTGTACTGGAGAAGCAATGCAATCACTTTTGCTTGCTCTTCGAGCTGCCATTTTGGATAAGGCATCAGTGCTGGTGTTTAGAATATCCTTGCCTGCTTGCGTAGGCATTGCTGGACTGTTTTCACCATGGCTTGCCTGAAATAATGAAGCTATTCTGTTACAAGGTTTTTGTTCTACATTTCTTTCAGAACCACTTACTGTATTTATTGGCGTTGATGTCCCAAGGGGTAGGTCCCACGCATCTAGAGTCTGAGAGCTGACGTCCCTCATGGTCAGTATCTCCCTTTTTTCTTCTTGATCAATATGAGGAGGTTCCAATTTGGGGGAATCATGGACAGGACAAGGGGGATTCAAAGGGATTTCAAAATTCCTCTTTCTGAGGTGAAAGTTAACAATAGAAATTAGTTCTAAAATATTTTGTGGTGTATTGAAGTAAGCTACAATAGCATCGGAGACTGTTGAACATTTTTTATGTGTTTCCTCTAGGGATGTTGGAGATTTCGTGAATGTGGAAAATATAACTGACTTGCTAGCAGGGGTTTGCAAATGAGGCAGCATCGATTGCACCAATTTCTGCTGAAGGTGTAGCTCGATAGCCTTAGCTATATCTTGAAAGTCATTAATATCAGGAAGAGAGTCATTATCACCAGAAACAACGTCTCTCTTTGGGGAATTTTGATGCAAAGAACCAAGGGAATGTGCTTCCCTTTCAGTGGATGTAGTGTGCTGTGTCTTTCTTAAGAGAGGATTAGCTTTTGCAGCTGAAGGGGACACATTTCTGTCTCTGTGTCTCCAGGTCATATATTTATACTTTTGAACCCTGGACATTTGGGCGAGCGGTTTGGGCAATGACAAATCAACTTGCCACGAATCTGAATGCTTGGCCATCTGCTGTTGATATTTGCATCTTGCACCTGGGTTATCCTTTTGGGGTGTGAGCCTGAGGGCAGGCCTTCCAAATAGTAAGTTTGGATGGTGCAAATCTTCTTCAGGAGACAATGAGTCCTCATGTTTGACTGGAGGAGGAATTTTGGTCACATTTTTAGAGCAGAGTCTGAAGACAGACTGTGGTTGGAATGGCGGGTCACTTTTCTCATTAGAAGTCAGATGGTGTCTTCTTGAAGGAGATGCCAAAGACTTCAAGACTTGGAACGACATATAGTGTTTGTGTTTGATATTCATATCAACTTGATGAACATTCTCAGCCTCAAGAAAAGGCACAAGTGTGGCCCTCGGCTTGACGTGTGGGATTTGGATGATTTGTTTTGGTAGACTAGTTTTCATGGTAGAAGAGGTAATTCTCAAAGACCTCTCAGCCAAAAAGGGGAGCACTCCTGTCTTCACTTCCAAGCATTTCCTGGGGAGGTGCTGTTCTAGCTGATTATTGAATTGAGATGCTGTTGTTGCATAAGCATCGGTAAATCGCTGTGGTTTATCTTCAGCCGCAATACTTCCTTTTGTTGCGAGTGACGCCTCTGAGCGCGTGGAGACAGATCCCACAGATTCCTGGTCATCCGAAGTCTGTGCATCAGAGGTGGGAAAGGAAAGAAGGCTCTGCTTCAATTCATCTTGGATGTGTCTGGACAGTCCAAATCTCTTCTGCACAATCAACCTCTGAATGTGGAACTCCAGTTGCTCCTTTATTCCTTCATCAATGAATTCCAGTTTCCAGATCAGCGGCAGGATTTTCAACTTGGCCTCTCTGTGGTATGGCGATCTCAATAAATGTTGAATTGGTGGAATGAGCATTTGCAGAGAATTCTGTACTACTTGTGGGAGGCTGCACTCTTGGTGCAAACTCTTTTTCCTGACATGCCAGTCTAGGTGAGTTCTTACTTTGCACCCAAGAAAAGACGTTTCCATTGCTGAGACCTCAATGTAAGGTCCATCAAGGTTAAACCGTGGACCTCTAGAACAGGGTTTGTGGATTGTTGTAGGAAAGAGATTGGTGCTCGGAGACAGGACGCCACAGAGAGAGGGCGGGTTCTCTAAATTCATGTTCAGGTCTACCCATTTTGCACCTATAGCGAGTGTGTCTAGGACACTGCACTGACGAATGGTTCCTACATTGTGTTTCTTGGATTCCATGGCTCTAGCACGTCTCTGTTTTGTCCATTTTTTAAATATATTAGTGTTTCTCTTTTTTGCGAGTACAAACATTGGGCCTCGACCTCTGCTTGGAGTCTCTTGCTTGCTCATCTGTAGTTTTTGGGGCTTGAGTTCCTTATCAATGGAAAGACCACATGCCCGGGAGGCAAGACTGCTTCTTGAGCTTGACACCAGTTTTTCTTCAGTGGCCTTTCCTATGAATGTCAATTCAACTGGGCGGATGTTAACTTCAGTGGGAAACTTTGGTTTTGTTACAGTGAGTTTTGCAGGCATTGGGGAAAGAACTGTGGTTCTCTGGCTAGCAAAAGGCAGTGTAGGGTCGTACTGCAGCCTCTCTGGGTCAACATGGCATTTTAGGGCATCCCTTTTTTCACCTGCAAGGAATGATGTTTGCATGTCAACAAACTCCATGACTGCCCGCTTGGGTCTTGTATGGGTTGTGGACCAAGTACATGCTTGCGACGCTAAGGTCTTTGAAGACTCAGCCATTGCCGACATCAACATCAAATGCTTGTGTACCAAATTCTGATTGATTTGCTCTATGGCAAACTGTTCCATAAATGTAAGGTGTGTGGGTCTTGGCAAGTTTGAAATCCGGCTAGAAAGAACAGTCTTTGCTAATTCATCAATCTCAGAAGTCTGTACTGAATTCCAAGACTTTACGACACGAGAAGGGAACTGTTGTAGGTGGATTTCAATATACTTCTGCACCAAATGTAGTTGAAGAAAAATTATTTCAGTTTTTTTGCTTTCTTTAAGTGTTTCTCTTGGGGAACTCATTTGTTTACTGGACTGGCTATGCTGCTTTGGGTCCCATGCATCTACCAACGCTCTTGTAGTAGCATCCCTTGTCTCACTCAACCCTTTCACAGGGTCACGCAGTGGTCGTTTACATTCCTCATTAGGAGAGTGAGGGGTAGACTCTGGAATCTCAGGTGCACTGGGCATAAAGTGTTTTAAAGACTGGATTATGTTCTCAGGAAGCCCATTCCTCTGCTGCATTTGCACTCTTTTGATGTGATAATCCAGGCAAAGGTGTGTCTTCTGGGTTATAAAGAACAGCTTTTTTGTCAGGACAACCCTGTTTACCTTGGTCTTCTTGGGGCCAGAGAGTGCTGAAGGCCGAGGTGTAAACCAATTGAAAATCTTCCAGAGTTTGAAAGGCAGACCCAATTCCTGGTGAAGTCTCTTCTTCCTGACATGCAACTCTATCAACTCCCTAATCTCCTCATTCAGGAATAGCTTTTCTTTGCTGGACACAGTGTTAATCCCACCGACATGGACTGCACTAGGTGGAAGTGGTAGCCACTTTTCCATCAAGGAGTTTACGTAAAGAGACGGCAGCCCCCAAAGACTCGCAAGATATTTCTTCTTGAGGTTCATCTCAATAGGCTCAAGGATCCTTTGTTCTCCAAATATCGGTGCACTGTTTCTAAATTTTGGAGATTTGCAAACAGTTGTTTGTTTGGGGAGGGGCTCCTTCTGCACAGAATACATTGCTTTTAAGGATATTTTCACCGCAAGAGGTATAGCCCCTAGCCTCACTTCTATACATTTTTTGGCTATCTGGAGCTCTAGTTGGTGTAGACTGTCCCCAGACAGGATCTTTGTTGAAGGGGACTCAATGGCAACTCTGCAACGATGTGTCAGTTGCTGCGCAGGTTTCCTTGCAAGTGCCATTTTACATGCGGAATCTGTATGTGGGCTAGGAAACCACCATTTAGACATGAGATGTTTCTGCCGGAGGTTCTTCTCTATGCAATCAATAGCATCTTGTTCCACGAAAAACATCAGTTTTCTAAATCTTCTTAGACATGTTTTAGATATTGCAGGTGGTGTGCGAATAGACAATTTGTGACTTGTGCCGAAGACAGTCCAGGACTCTATTAACGAGGAGTGAATTGTTCCGTGTCCAGTTTCACATAATCTTTTTATTAGTTGTAAGTACAGGTCATTGTGCTTGTGCAGATCTGTCACTCTGAAACTGGTTCTTGCTATCTTGCTGAGATCAGAGGAATAGATGGTTAACTCTTTACTGCTGTTGAACAGTTCAATATGGCCCTTTCCAATCTGTACAGAGAAAGATGGACAACCAAGGACAGAGCTGATTCTATAACAATCGACTGTTTCTTCACTCCTGGGTAGTTTGCAAACAATGAGAGCTTTAAAAAAGTCCACAATTTTTTGTGGCAGTCCTCTTTTTTTCTGAACACTTTTTTTCTTGGACATCGGTGGTTTGATTTCGACAGGTGCATCCTTGGGTATCTTGTACGGCATACCCTTCTGTTTTTTAGATGTGGCTACAAGAAGAGCACTGTCATTGGATTCAGACTCTTTGGTCGATGCTGGAGAAGCTGGCAATCGTGGAACATCAACAGTGGCTTCCTTTTGAGATGCCAATGCCTCATTGCAAGTTGAGGGTGGAAAAAACTCTGCTAAAGATTCTTCTGCTGTATTTGGAAGTCCAAAATCCTGAAGCATTAATCGCTGTTTGGCATGCGATTCAACACACTTTCTAGTTGTTTCAGGACTGAAGAATACTTGTTCTCCAATCATAACAATTTCATCTTCAGGCTGTGGACATGCCTCAATGCTACTACATTCAGGAGATGAAGCCATGACTACTTGGAGAGAACTTCGCAAAAGAGTTGGTAAACCCCATCCAGAGTGCATCGTCTTCATCTGGATGTGCTGCTCGAGAAGGGCCCTCTGTGTGAGCATGAGAAAATCACTTTCAACCTCAGAGAGCTCAGTGTTGGCAGTCACCTCCGCGGGAGGGGGTGGACAAAGCAAATCTTTGGTGTTACTCTTTTTGTAGTCATCATGGTGTAGGGGCGCTAACCCCCACAGATGTCTAAGAAGCTTGTGTCTAAGGTTCCAGTCAACAGTATTGATAATGTTATGCTCTGCAAATGGCAGAAACGTAGTTCTCGATTTTAAATGTCGACCACCAAGATGACTCTGTTTTGGAAATAAGACCTTCTCCATGGTCAGAAGGCCTTCTGTGTGAACTTTAAACTCTGATTTTGTGTGCTTCATTAGTAGTTGATGTCTGTGTTGGAAGACCATGTATGGGTTTTTGTGAAAGTGGGACACAAATACATTATATTGTAGGCTACGAGTTTCTTGATTAGCGTCCTTCTGATATGTGTCTGATCGTATGCTAATCACTGATGTATGCAAATTGCTGTTTGTTGGCTGCGTTTGACATTGGCTGGTTGCACTAACCTTTGCCATATGGGCCATGAGTTTGTCTACAGTTTTACTGCTTATGCTGCTTGGGCATTCATGATTTTCCTCCGTAACGTTCCTCGTTATGTGTAGTTCTAATAAGTGTTTACAATTCTCATTTAAAAGTGTGACATCTACCAGATTAATGTGTATATTTTCTTTCTTCTTTGAACTCTCTGCTGGTGGCCTTTCCAGTGGGACTGAAGGCATGAAGGCCCCCCGAGGCATCTCAGGTTTCGCTGTGAACCGCTGCTCATGTATCAGAGTCTTTCTGGTGTTGTCTGGTTCCAAATCCTGCATGGCATTAGGTTGAACTAATGGACTGCACGTACAGTTGACGATCCTTGTGGTTGTTCCTGAATCACTCTCCATGAACATTTGTGTCTCTTTGGCAGCCGTCTTGGAGTAGTATTGTTTATAGCTCATGTGAGGCTTAGAGGGCAACTTGGCATGGGTGTCTTTGTTATCAGTCTGTACATATCTAATATTCTCTTGACTAGGGCATGGCCTGGGAAGCAGGTACTTGCTCCCTGTGATGAGAGGTTTGGGCGAGCATGGTTCCAAGCCATCTGTCTGTACATATCTAATATTCTCTTGACTGGGGCATGGCCTGGGAAGCAGGTACTTGTTCCCTGTGATGAGAGGTTTAGGCAAGCATGGTTCCAAGCCATCTGTCTGTACATGTCTAATATTCTCTTGTCTGGGGCATGGCCTGGCAAGCAGGCACTTGCTCCATGTGATGAGAGGTTTGAGCGAGCATGGTTCCAAGCCATCCGTCTGTACATATCTAATCTTCTCTTGACTAGGGCATGGCCTGGGAAGCAGGCACTTGCTCCCTGTGATGAGAGGTTTGGGCGAGCGTGGTTCCAAGCCATCCGTCTGTACATATCTAATCTTCTCTTGACTAGGGCATGGCCTGGGAAGGAGGCACTTGCTCCCTGTGATGAGAGGTTTGGGCGAGCGTGGTTCCATGCCATCCGTCTGTACATATCTAATCTTCTCTTGACTAGGGCATGGCCTGGGAAGCAGGCACTTGCTCCCTGTGATGAGAGGTTTGGGCGAGCGTGGTTCCAAGCCATCCGTCTGTACATATCTAATCTTCTCTTGACTAGGGCATGGCCTGGGAAGCAGGCACTTGCTCACTGTGATGAGAGGTTTGGGCGAGCATGGTTCCAAGCCATCCGTCTGTACATTTCTAATCTTCTCTTGACTAGGGCATGGCCTGGGAAGGAGGCACTTGCTCCCTGTGATGAGAGGTTTGGGCGAGCATGGTTCCAAGCCATCCGTCTGTACATTTCTAATCTTTTCTTGACTAGGGCATGGCCTGGGAAGGAGGCACTTGCTCCCTGTGATGAGAGGTTTAGGCGAGCATGGTTCCAAGCCATCCGTCTGTACATATCTAATATTCTTTTGACTAGGGCATGGCCTGGGATGCAGGCACTTGTTCCCTGTGATGAGAGGTTTGGGCGAGCATGGTTCCAAGCCATCCTTCTGTACATTTCTAATCTTCTCTTGACTAGGGCATGGCCTGGGAAGCAGGCACTTGCTCCCTGTGATGAGAGGTTTTGGCGAGCATGGTTCCAAGCCATCCATCTGTACATTTCTAATCTTCTCTTGACTAGGGCATGGCCTGGGAAGCAGGCACTTGCTCCCTGTGATGAGAGGTTTGGGAGAGCATGGTTCCAAGCCATCCGTCTGTACATTTCTAATCTTCTCTTGACTAGGGCATGGCCTGGGAAGCAGGCACTTGCTCCCTGTGATGAGAAGTTTGGGCGAGCATAGTTCCAAGCCATCCGTCTGTACATATCCAATAGTCTCTTGACTAGGGCATGGCCTGGGAAGCAGGCACTTGCTCCCTGGGATGAGAGGTTTGGGCGAGCATGGTTCCAAGCCATCCGTCTGTACATTTCTAATCTTCTCTTGACTAGGGCATGGTCTGGGAAGCAGGCACTTGCTCACTGTGATGAGAGGTTTGGGCGAGCATGGTTCCAAGTCATCCGTCTGTACATTTCTAATCTTCTCTTGACTAGGGCATGGCCTGGGAAGCAGGCACTTGCTCCCTGTGATGAGAGGTTTGGGCGAGCATGGTTCCAAGCCATCCGTCTGTACATTTCTAATCTTTTCTTGACTAGGGCATGGCCTGGGAAGGAGGCACTTGCTCCCTGTAATGAGAGGTTTGGGCGAGCATGGTTCCAAGCCATCCGTCTGTACATTTCTAATCTTTTCTTGACTAGGGCATGGCCTGGGAAGGAGGCACTTGATCCCTGTGATGAGAGGTTTGGGCGAGCATGGTTCCAAGCCATCCGTCTGTACATTTCTAATCTTCTCTTGACTAGGGCATGGCCTGGGAAGCAGGCACTTGCTCCCTGTGATGAGAGGTTTGGGCGAGCATGGTTCCAAGCCATCCGTCTGTACATATCTAATATTCTCTTGACTAGGGCATGGCCTGGGAAGCAGGCACTTGCTCCCTGTGATGAGAGGTTTGGGCGAGCATGGTTCCAAGCCATCCGTCTGTACATTTCTAATCTTCTCTTGACTAGGGCATGGCCTGGGAAGCAGGCACTTGCTCACTGTGATGAGAGGTTTGGGCGAGCATGGTTCCAAGTCATCCATCTGTACATTTCTAATCTTCTCTTGACTAGGGCATGGCCTGGGAAGCAGGCACTTGCTCCCTGTGATGAGAGGTTTGGGTGAGCATGGTTCCAATCCTTTAATTAACATCTGCTGAGACCTTTTAGTCACAGCTGGATGACACTTCCTCCTCCTCCTCCTCCTCCTCCTCCTCTTACTGCCTCCATTTGCTACACTGGGTTTACTCCCTAGTGAACTTGTACTCGATGTGGTTTTAGGCACAGAGGATGCATGTTTCTGCTCTCTTGGCCACAGTGATGTTTTCACTCCTTGCTTTTGTTGCATTTTGGGAGGAGGAGGCGATGCAACAGAGAATGACTGCTTTCGCTTGACTGGCAGTGTCCCCTTGGCAAGCAGCAGCTTTTTTTGGCCACATAATTCCCTGCTATGTCCTGTTTTGGACTCTACAAAACCTGCTTCTTTCTTCTTCAGCATAATGGAGGATGTTCCAGACTCGACCGGCAGAGAAGGCTGTGAATCTGTGGGGTGGGGGGAAGGCCCACTAAAAAGCACATGGTGTTTGCGGCTCAGGTTCTGTTCTAGGCTGCGCATGACGTCGTGACTTAAGGATGGCATGTTTCCGACTCTTGGCCTTTTAATTCCTTGGCCCTTGAAAACACATTTTGGAAGGTGAGAGTTTGCCAAGAAAACATGGTTTTGCCCAAACTCTTTCACTTGTGAAGGCATTTGTTCCATTCCTGTACTAACACATGTCTCTGTTTGCTGATTATTCATTTTGTCAGTTTTTTGAGTTGTGATTTTGATGGGTGGCCCTTCGTACATCTCAGCAGTGTCCTTTAAGCTCTCATGGTCTGGTCTTGGGGACCCTGAAGGAAGAACCTCTTGTGCAGATTCTGATATTTTTCCAAGAAGTGTAGAATGATGCTTCTGGACCTTCTTCTGGAATTGTGCCTCAAGAAGTTGCTGGGACTCCGAGCTCACGAGCGCTGCAAGCACTGTTTTGACACGCTTTCTACATGGTGTGGGCTTGAGAGGTTTTGGCGAGCATGGTTCCAAGTCATCCGTCTGTACATTTCTAATCTTCTCTTGACTAGGGCATGGCCTGGGAAGCAGGCACTTGCTCCCTGTGATGAGAGGTTTGGGCGAGCATGGTTCCAAGTAATCCGTGTGTACATTTCTAATCTTCTCTTGACTAGGGCATGGCCTGGGAAGCAGGCACTTGCTCCCTGTGATGAGAGGTGTGGGCGAGGATGGTTCCAAGCCATCCGTCTGTACATATCTAATATTCTCTTGACTAGGGCATGGCCTGGGAAGCAGGCACTTGCTCCCTGTGATGAGAGGTTTGGGCGAGCATGGTTCCAAGCCATCCGTCTGTACATTTCTAATCTTCTCTTGACTAGGGCATGGCCTGGGAAACAGGCACTTGCTCCCTGTGATGAGAGGTTTGGGCAAGCATGGTTCCAAGCCATCCGTCTGTACATATCTAATCTTCTCTTGACTAGGGCATGGCCTGGGAAGCAGGCACTTGCTCACTGTGATGAGAGGTTTGGGCAAGCATGGTTCCAATCCTTTAATTAACATCTGCTGAGACCTTTTAGTCATAGCTGGATGACACTTCCTCCTCCTCCTCCTCCTCTTACTGCCTCCATTTGCTACACGGGGTTTACTCCCTAGTGAACTTGTACTTGATGTGGTTTTAGGCACAGAGGATGCATTTTTCTGCTCTCTTGGCCACAGCAATGTTTTCACTCCTTGCTTTTGTTGCATTTTGGGAGGAGGCGATGCAACAGAGAATGACTGCTTTCGCTTGACTGGCAGTGTCCCCTTGGGAAGCAGCAGCTTTTTTTGGCCACATAATTCCCTGCTATGTCCTGTTTTGGACTCTACAAAACCTGCTTCTTTCTTCTTCAGCAAAATGGAGGATGTTCCAGACTCGACCGGCAGAGAAGGCTGTGAATTTGTGGGGTGGGGGGAAGGCCCACTAAAAAGCACATGGTGTTTGCGGCTCAGGTTCTGTTCTAGGCTGCGCATGACGTCGTGACTTAAGGATGGCATGTTTCCGACTCTTGGCCTTTTAATTCCTTGGCCCTTCAAAACACATTTTGGAAGGTGAGAGTTTGCCAAGAAAACATGGTTTTGCCCAAACTCTTTTACTTGTGAAGGCATTTGTTCCATTCCTGTACTAACACACGTCTCTGTTTGCTGCTTATTCATTTTGTCTGTTTTTTGAGTTGTGATTTTGATGGGTGGCCCTTCGTTCATCTCAGCAGTGTCCTTTAAGCTCTCCTGGTCTGGTCTTGGGGACCCTGAAGGAAGAACCTCTTGCGCAGATTCTGATATTTTTCCAAGAAGTGTAGAATGATGCTTCTGGACCTTCTTCTGGAGGTGTGCCTCAAGAAGTTGCTGGGCCTCCAAGCTCACGAGAGCTGCAAGCACTGTTTTGACACGCTTTCTACATGGTGTGGGCTTAATAGGTTTGGGGGCTAAAGGCATGAACATTCCCTGAGATTTCTGGACAATGGTTGGCAAACCACAGACATTCTGTAAGGCCTTGTTGTTGAGGTGCAACTCCAGCCTTTCCTTTATTGCCTCGCTAAGAAATGATGTCTCCATGCTGGGGTCACTCCTTAAACCTTCTCCATCCTCCTTCATTGGTGGAGTCAAGATGTTGTCATTAATCTGAATTTTAGGCACAAATTTCCCAGGGCATTGGCTTATTTTCTTTTCATTCGTTTTTTGCTTTTCCTCTGCCCATTTTTGTGACTTTGCTACAGGTTCGGGAAAGCCATACAGAGGGTGTAGAACTCTTTGTCTCAGCAGATGTGCAATTCTGGTTGACTGAGCTTCTTGGAGCAGGCAACTGAAATGGGAAACACAGGAAGAGTCCTCTTCGCTGTCTGGAATGTCGACGATCTGTGGAAATGATATTTTCCTGGCATATGGAGGAAGGGTTTGTGAAACACCGGAGGGAGAAAATGCCTCATCATTACAGAGTGAGGATATAGGGACCGCAGGTTTCGACTCCAATGGCTGTGCACTTTCCATGCTTGATATATCAGAATACAAAGATGTGCCAGAATGTGGTGTGGACCTCCCAGAGTATGTAGTTGTATGGCCACTGTGGCATGACTGAATCAAGTCATCATCCGAACTACTGGAGAGCCGTCCTGATGTGTCACCCAGCAATAAAAGCCGTCGGCTGGATGCATCTGTAGGCAAGCTTTGCTGAGATGGTATCATCCTGTATGAGGAAGAGGTTGAGCTGGACAGGTAGCTGGTGTCACTGTTCCTCTTCTGATTGGTGGTGCTCCTTGGACACCTGGAAACCTGCAAGCTGTCTGTTTGGTACCTTTTCCTGCCTCTGGATCGCCGCTCTCTCATTGGCTTATCTGATGGGCGAGAGGTGGCCATTCCGCAAGACCGTTTCCATGCACTGGTTCCAAAGCAGCAGCAGTTCCTGGGACAAGCCCTGTCCCGGCAGTCAACCAGGATGCTCCTTTTCCTCGGGTAAGCAGAGCGAAGCGAAGATCCGTATATTGATTCATCGGAGGAGCTCATTGATACCGAATGATGGATCGATTGGGATGACGGATTACTTGTTTTGGGCACGCCTTTCCCACTGCCTCGATTGCTGGACGTGAGACTGCGTTGCCTCACTTTCCTCGAAGAGCCCCGCCAGGCTCTTGTACTCTCGACATCCAGGCCATCTGGGAGTCCATCAGAATGGAGCACAAGTCCGCACTCCTGGCAGAAGAAGTTTCCGCAGAGCTGGCACGTGTCTGTCTCCAGGGGGCCTCCCATATACTTCATCAGCAATCCAAACGCTCTCTTGAGCGTACTTGCCACCCTGTGAGGGAATAAGCAAGATGTGAGTCTTCGACAGATGGCAGAAGAAACTGATGACACAACACACAGTGCAGTTCAGCCTAAGCCCAGAGCGATATTCATGCCTTACTGACATTTTGTAAATCTTTATTGGTTGGCATACCACTAAGCAGAGGGCATGCCTTCCCTGTTCACAAGCTCCTCCTACTCCAGAGGTCATAGTTTGCTATTTATAACATGTCATAAACTCTCATAGAAAATACAACAGACTATACAACAGCAGCACTTTTTAAGACAGGTCCGTTTACATACATTTAATAGTAAAACGTGGTTTCTCTTATACATGCTTAACTATCTTAACTCTTCATAGACAAATTATGTATGCTGGCAATGGTACAAAATAGCCGCTATTTAAATATAACAGTGGAATACCATAAAACATGGTATGAAATATAAATAACCCTGAGGGAGGGCGTAGGCAGAGCTTGCAAGATGGCAGACGTGTTTCCTTGAAATCATCCCTGGGAGATTAATCATTTGTTACACCCCTCCTTAGCCCCTTAACAATGAAGCATTCCTGCTTCCACTGATGGCAGGGGAGACTCAGGACCGGGGCAGTATCACTTGTGTGGTGGAGGCGGTGATGTGTAGTCCGCAGCGGTGGCTGGGTCCTGAGCTGCGGAGGCCAGGAGTGTGGGCATGGGATGCTCTTGCCTGGGATGGTTCTCATGGAGCTGCTGATGGTAGCGGTGGACTCTGGGATGCTGCTGCCCCCTTGAAGGGGACGCTAATACAAGGCCATGGAGGAGGAGGTGGAGCAGTGACTGGACCACCGGGGCTATGCTGAGGGAGTCCTGGTTTGCTCAATTTGACCTGGGCATCCTGGGCCTGTTGGTTGTTGTGGCCTTGAGGTGGGCGTCACCAGGGAGGTGCGTAGGATGATCAGGGACCTGACTTGATTGGCTCCCTGGGGCCGTGAGAGGGCAGGGCCATGGGCCTCCCATTTGTGGGCCCCATGGTCTGCACTGGTACATGAAACCACTGCACGGACAATGCTGAAGGACCCTAAGTGAGGCCAAGACCTGTGCCTGAGAATTGTTGGACTGTCTGCCTGTTATGTGCTTCAGCAGGCTCTCACCGCTGGGCTTCAAGTTTAAGTGGGGCCTGGAAGCCTGGGCCTCCGTGGACACAATTACCTTGGTGTGTGTCGCTGAACTGCTCGCCATTTAGAGGCCGCATCTAGCTGGAAGCCTATGGACATCATTGTGAGCCACTCCTCCCGCCCTGCTATCCACAGCTGGTAGGCTCCATTGGTGTCTATGGTGGTTGGTGCCGGCTTACTGGTACCCTCTCTTCCCTGGCTGGATGGATTGCAACCTCCTTGGGTACCTTCATTTATGCACTTACACCTGTCTGGTGCATCAGAGATGACAAAAAATAGGTCCATGTTGAGGCAGTTCAAATTGGACAAAATCACAAAAATCAAGGCCCCCTGAGCCACAGACAGGAAAACAGGACCCGCGGAGGCTTTTCGTCAGCACACTCCAAGCACAGGTCCTTGTGATAAAAGCTCCACAGAAGTTACTGTATGAGCAATTGCTTACACGGGAAAGGCATCGGAGACCTAAATCAGCGCAGTGGGGTGTGATGTGACACTTCTCCCACAGAATCTAGAACAGGTAGATGACCACGTCACAGAGGTCGAGGTGCATATTTTGACCCCCCAGAGGATGAACTGTTTCCCTAGATGATTAACTGAAGTGTCTAACCTGAGGTGTGAAAGGTAGAATCTACCAATCTAGAGCTTTGTGGCCATGCGAAGGACGCTGAAGGACAACCCTGGCCCCCCCCCTTTTTTTTACCAAGGCTAAGATGCTTGCATTGACTCCTCTTTTGGGGGACTCCCCATCAGGTATGACAGTAATGGAAGGAGACTTTAATGTGGTGTGGACTCTTTTTTTGGACACAAGTGGTGCCCCTGCAACTCATCATGCTGCTCATTGCTCTCTGTGGATCACCCCAATGGGACTTTTTGCCACCATGCGACGACTAAGCAATTTACATACCATTGCTTTGCACGTTCTATGCATTCTCAAATAGATTACGTTTGTATACCGGCTATGAAGCGTCACACGGTGACCTCCTGCTTCATACTTCCCATGGGGCTCTCAGGTCACTCACTTATCCAGTCAACCCTCTATCGTCGATGGCAGAGTGCACCAGCGGTATTGTGAATGAACACCTGGTGGCTTTAAGATGATGATTTCATGGAGTATTTGAGGGGTAAAATTGTTGAATATTGTCTCCTCTGTGGCAATGGTATGGCAGGCCTTTAAACTGGTTAGCTGGGGCTATGCTATGAGCCAAATTGGCAGCTAATTGACCACTAGGAGGAAAGAAATTGTCCATATGGGGAGGGAGGGCCAGGCTTTTTAATTACAGATAGGGATTGTCTTCTCTGGCAAACAAAAGTTGCTCAATACGGCGCTGAATGGCTGGTTATACTAATGAAGTAGAATATTTGAAATGGACGTCAAGGCGGGGAAACTTCTGTATTGGCCGGCAATTAAAGATTATGGACCTGATTTAGATTTTGGCGGACTGTTTACTCTGTCACAATGATGACAGATATCCTGTCCGCCAAAATATAAATCCCATTATTTACAATGGGATTTATATTTCGGCAGACAGAATATCCATCAGCTGAAATCTAAATCAGGCCCTATGTCTCGTGAATTGTCCCATCTACAGGGGCGGCTCCTCCATAAGGGCGGAGGAGCGTCACCCCCGCCAGCAGCAACCGCTGCAAATTCTTTCACAAGGAAGGGATAATAAACTATTTATTATCCCTTCCTTGTGAAAGAGGCGGGGCGTTGTCGGTGACGAGCAGGGGGAAGTGCACTGTGCACTCCCCTCAGAGTGTATATGTGTTTGCCCGGCCGTCTTGGACCGGTCAAAGACACATGCACACAGGGCTCTCTCCAGCCCAGAAACACCGCCAGGGCACTCCCAGCCAATACTAACGCTGCTTTGAGCAGCTTCAGGATTGGCCGCAGGGCAGGCTGGGAGAATGTGCCTGCTTACAGCAACGATGCGGGAGAGAGGAACGCGCGCAGTGGAGGAGGTATGTTTTTTTAAATGTTATGTTAATAAAAGTAAATGTATTAGTTACCCTCCCACCCCGCTCCTCAGGAATCCCCGCGAGCCGTGACCGCCCATCTAGATGGGAAGATGCATGCAAATTGTGTACAGCCTCGGTAGCAATTGCAAAGGTGCAAAAAAAGGGAGCACACTGCCTCACACTCCAGCAAAAAGTTAGCCCCAATGCATCTTGGTAAATGCAGTCAGATTAGTTTTACATTAACAAAAGTAATCAAAGTCTTTCCCCTTAGTAGGTGCAGCAAGTGCTGTGTATCTCTGGACACGTGTTTCTGGGTTTTTGCTCGTCATCAGCAGAGAGCAGCATATTTTGTGGGTGTTGCTTGAAATTTAAAAGGGGTTTGTTTCCCATTATAGAATGTTGTACATATATGTCCTATCTCCCCATGATGAATTTCAGAACCCCATTATTAGGGCTCTCTGACTGCGGAAACTGTAGAGGGAGGATAGAAAAAGCTTGATCTTCCTACTACTGAGGAAGAGATCAAATGGGCTGCAAAGGCCCCTGAGAAAACACCAGGACCCAATGGATACCAGTTAGAATTCTTCAAGAAATACACCTCCCTGGTGACATCACAATTGAAAGCGCTGTTTGAAGAGGCTTATGAGAAGCTAATATTACCATAATATCTGCGAGGGGCAATTATCGCAGAAGTCCCCAGAATTCTGCACTTCATATTGCCTGACTTCCCAAAATTAATATAAAATCTAGAACCCTTGCTAAGATACTGCTTTGAGACTGCACAGTGTAATGCACATGGTTATACACAAGGAAGAAAACAGCTTCATGCCGGCGGGAGTACACAACATTGCCTCTGGCGCCTGCATACCATACTTTCCTGAGTGAGGGAACTTGGTGGACCCATAGCCTTACTCTCCCCGGATCCACAAAAGTCTTTTGATACAGTGCGTTGGGGTCATTGATGCATCAGGTACTACCTAAAATGAATTTTAGGCCCTATTTTATCCGTTTTGTCGGCACTCACTACGCCTACCCTTGGTCAGAGTTAATGGTGAGGCACGCTACAGAGATCCTCTCTTTCACCACTATTATTCGCACTTATTATAGAACCATCGACACCTGGTGCAGTTAGCGTTGGGATCCTTTAGGGAGCTCCACACTAGTGTTCTACATTTGCAGCATCACTCCCTGGGCGTGTGTCAGCTCTTCCAAAAGCCAAGACCTCATAGAGGCCACTTGGACAGCAAGGACCCAGAAGCAAAGGACAACAGACACACAAAAAAGGATGGATCCTTGTACGCTGATTCACCAAAATGCAGTGGTTAGCTGAATTGCCCCTTGCAGACCTCAGAAGGTTAACCCAAGGTCCTGCTCTTAGTTCCTCAACATCCTTCTGTTTGCTGCTGAAGGGCAAGAGGAACAGCCAGGAGTGGAAACTACCGCAAGAAAACTAAGCCCTTAAACACAGTTCACCTTCAGTTCCTCTCACCCCCAAGACCAGGAGTAACAAGGGCCGCAGCACGGGTATAAAAGGACAAACAAAATATTATCAGCTGATATCTCTTGTTAACCTTAATTGGCATTCATTTCATGACTGACACCACATCTTCTACACTGGTCAAGTGGGGTCAGTTGGTTCAGTGGCCTCTCCCAATAAAGTCCGAAGACGAAGAGCTCCACACCTTGGGAAGGGACCCAGGTGTGGTGTTCCCTCCCTGACTGCACCACAGAATGCACATACCACTATGAATTGGCTGGAGGCCTGCCAGTCAGCCCCAAGGAAGGAATCTATGTAAGGCACTGCACAAAAAGTCAGATGAGTGCAGACCTGCCTAAAAGAGCTAGTGTCAGGACTTACTCGAGAGCAGATCTCAGGGGATTGGAGAGCCATGGGAGATTTAAAAACCAAAGGGTGGTATGGCGCCTGTGGCTGTTGGGTAAATGGACGTTTGGGAGTTGTGGACGCCAGTATTGGTATTTTACCCATTCTAAGTTCAATCAATCAATCAAGGCATTTATAGAGCGCGCTACTCACCCGTGAGGGTCTCAAGGTGCTGGGGGGTTACTGCTGCTCGAGGAGCCAGGTCTTGAGGAGCTTCCTGAAGGTGAGGTGGTCCTGGGTAGTTCTGAGGTGAACTGCAAGGGAGTTCCATGTCTTGGCTGCCAGGTAGGAGAAGGATTTGCCTCCAGCAGTGGTTCTGCGGATGCGAGGGACGGCGGCGAAAGCGAGGCTGGTTGAGCGGAGTTGGCGGGTGGGTGTGTAGAAAGTGAGGCGACTGTTGAGGCATTCAGGGCCCTTTTTGTGGAGGGCTTTGTTTGCGTGGGTAAGGAGCCTGAAGGTGATCCATTGGTTGACGGGGAGCCAGTGAAGGTGTTTCAGGTGGGCGGATATGTGGCTGTGGCGTGGTACGTCGAGGATTAGGCATGCGGAGGCGTTCTGTATGCGCTGAAGACGTTTCTGTATTTTTGCAGTGGTTCCTGCGTATAGGGTGTTTCCGTAGTCCAGACGGCTTGTGACGAGGGCGTGTGTAACTGTTTTTCTGGTGTTGGCGGGGATCCAGCGGAAGTTCTTTCGGAGCATGCGAAGGGTGTGGAAGCAAGATGACTAGAGGGCGTTGACCTGCTTGGTCATGGTGAGGAGGGGGTCCAGGATGAATCTGAGGTTGCGTGCGTGGTCTGAAGGGGTTGGTGTGGTGCCCAGGGCCGTGGGCCACCAAGAGTCGTCCCAGGCGGACGGGGAGTTTCCGAGGATGAGGACCTCTATCTTGTCTGAGTTCAGCCTCAGGCGGCTGAGCTTCATCCATTCCGCGACGTCTTTCATTCCTTCCTGTAAGTTGGTTTCGGCGGTGGCCGGGTCTTTGGTGAGGGAGAGTATCAGCTGGGTGTCGTCGGCGTAGAAGATGATGTTGATGTTGTGTTTGCGAGCGATGTTGGCGAGGGGGCTCATGCAGATATTGAAGAGGGTAGGGCTGAACGAGGAGCCTTGTGGAACGCCGCAGATGATCTCGGTGGGTTCAGAGCAGAAGGGCGGGAGGAAGACTCTTTGGGTTCGGTCAGAGAGGAATGAGATGATCCAGTCCAGGGCCTGTCCTTGGATACCAGTGGAGCGGAGGCGGGTTATTAGGGTGCGGTGGCACATGGTGTCGAAGGCATCCGAGAGGTCTAGGAGGATGAGGGCGGTTTCCGTGCTGTGGTTGGCCCGAAAACCAGATTGGGAGGGGTCGAGCAGGTTGTTGTCTTCGAGGAAGTTGGTCAGTTGCTTGTTGACAGCCTTCTGGTGACCTTGGCCGGGAAGGGGAGGAGCGAGATGGGGCGGAAGTTCTTCAGGTCGTTGGGGTCCGCCGTAGGTTTTTTCAGGAGGGCGTTGACTTCCGCATGTTTCCAGCTCTCGGGGAAGGTGGCAGAAGCGAACGAGCTGTTGATGATGCTCTGGAGGTAGGGGGCGTTGATGGCGTCGGCTTTGTTGAAGATGTGATGGGGGTACGGGTCCGAAGGGGAGCCGGAGTGGATGGTGTTCATGGTGATTCTAGTCTCTTCGGAGCTGATGGGGGTCCAGGCGTTGAGGGTAATGGCTGGGGCTGTTGGTTCAGTAGTGGTTGGCGTGATCTGGGGTCCGAAGCTGTCGTGTAGGTCGGTGATCTTTCGATGGAAGAAAGTAGCGAGGGAGTTGCAGAGTTCTTGTGAGGGCGTGATGGTGTTGGAGCTGACGTTGGGATTGGAGAGCTCTTTGACAATGTTGAAGAGTTCTTTGCTGTTGTGAGTGTTGTTGTCCAGTCTCTCTTTGAAAGATGTTCTTTTGGTGGAGCGGATCAGCTGGTGGTGTTCACGGGTGGCGGTCTTGAGGGCTGACATGTTTTCTGCAGTGTGTTCTTTGCGCCAGGTTTTTTCGAGGGAACGGCAGGTTTTCTTGGATTCTTTCAGGGCGTCTGTGAACCAAGGAGGTTTCCTGATGTTGGTCTCTCTTGGGTGGCTTCTGAGAGGGGCGAGGTTGTCGGCGCAGTTGGTGATCCACTGTGTGAGGCTCAGGGCTGCGTTGTTGGCGTCGGTGGTGATGGCTGGTTGGTTATGGTTTAGAGTGGAGGGTAGCTGTTCTGTGGAGATTTTGATCCAGGGTCTGCGGTGATTGGTTGTGTGCGAAGGTGGTGGGTCCCGCGTTTGAAGGTGAAGTGGACACATCTGTGGTCAGTCCAGTGTATCTCAGAGGCGTGGCTGAAGGATACGTGGTTGCTGGTGGAGAAGATGGGGTCGAGCGTGTGGCCGGCAGTGTGGGTGGGGGTGTTCACCAGTTGCTTGAGTCCAAGGTTGGCGAGGTTGGCGAGGTTGGCGAGCAGGGTGGCGGTGTTGGTGTCGTTGTTCTTCTCCAGGTGGAAGTTCAGGTCCCTGAGGAGGATGTAGTCAGGCGAAGCTAGGGCGTGCGGGGTGATGAAGTCAGTGATGGATTCGCTGAATGGGGCGCGAGGGCCGCTGAGGGTGGTTCTGGGGTCGGTGTGGATCTGGAAGTGCATGTGTTCGGCGGCGAGGAGGGTGTCTTCGGTGGAGGTCGTGACGTTGATGGAGCTCTTGTAGATGATGGCGATTCCTCCCCCGATTTGGTTTGCGCGATCTTTCCTGGCGATCTTGTAGCCGTCTGGGATGGCTAAGGCGATGTCGGGAGCCGAAGAGGCGTTCATCCAGGTCTCTGTGATGAAGGCGACGTCAGGTGCTGTTGTGTCCAGGAGGTCCCATAGTTCGATGGCGTGCTTGTGGATGGAGCGTGTGTTGAGGTGGATGCACTTGAGGTGGTTGTTGGAGCGTGGGCCGGTGGAAGGAATGCAGGCGCGGTGGAAGGTATACTTGCAGGCTTGACAGGCGAAGGGTCCATGAGTACGTTTGGGGCTGGCTTGGTAGCAGGAGGCTGTGCGTCCGGGTTTGAGGGCATTGAGGGAGGCGGCGTCGTATCTAAGATGGGTATTTTGAGTGCGGTGGGGGCCAGGGGTTCTGACGCTGGGCCCGGTCCAGGCGCGGACGGGCGCAGACGGGCTTGCCTTTGGTGCGCCAGCGGCTGCCATAAAAGGGAAGGAGGGGAGGAGGGGTCAGCTGGGAGGCGGGAGGGGGTACAACGAATGGAAGCAGGGGGGGGCGCGGCTGCATGGGGGCAGCGGTAGAAAAGTGGGAGGCAGGAGAGCGGGAGAATGGGAAGGTGGGAAGGCGGGAGAGCGCAAAACAGGCAACTAGGGGGAAGACAGCAACAGGCGAAAAAAGGCAAGAATATAGAGAAGGCAAAGAGAGATTAAGGCAA
The DNA here is from genome assembly GCF_031143425.1 of Pleurodeles waltl. Classification (NCBI taxonomy): domain Eukaryota; kingdom Metazoa; phylum Chordata; class Amphibia; order Caudata; family Salamandridae; genus Pleurodeles; species Pleurodeles waltl. Next base: position 71,763,794 of record NC_090444.1, on the reverse strand, counting down.
CAAGATAGAAAAGTCAGCAATATAGAAAAGGCAAAGAGAGATTAAGGCAACAAGATCGATATTGGCAACAAGAGAGAAAACGGCAACAGGAGAAGGAAAGGCAGTGAGATACAAGAAGGCAACAGGAGAAGGAGAGGCAGCGAGATACAAGAAGGCAACAGGAGAGAAACGGCAACAGGAGAAGGAGAGGCAGCGAGATACAAGAAGGCCACATGAGAGAAACGGCAACAGGAGAAGGAGAGGCAGCGAGATACAAGAAGGCAACAGGAGAGAAACTGCAACAGGAGAAGGAGAGGCAGCGAGATACAAGAAGGCAACAGGAGAGAAACGGCAACAGGAGAAGGAGAGGCAGCGAGATACAAGAAGGCAACAGGAGAGAAATGGCAACAGAAGAAGGAAAGGCAGCAACAAGAGAGATAACGCAACAAGATGGAAGAGGCAGCAAGAGAGTACACGGTAGTAGGAGAAAGAAGGCAATAAGAGAGAGAGCGGCAGAACGGATGCAAGGCGCAGAGTGGAGTCAAGACCTACACACAGGTGGCAGGGGTCTGGGCAGGTGGAGCTGCAGCGGCGGGGGAGCGACCTACCCGAGGGTCAAGGGTCGAGTTGAAAGGGGTCAAGCTGGAAGGGATTCCAGTGTACGGTATATTGGTCAGACCAAATCAAGACGACAACAAGGTTCCTGTTCCAGGTCATGCTAGGCGGCACAGTATTTAAGGGCTGCATTCTAAATCAGTCTTTGCTTGGTAATGGTGCATAGGTTGGTCAATTGATCTCCCGTGTGCACCTTTGTTATGTTCTTGTGTTCTTGTGTGTAGCTTTGCAATGCAGGAGTCATTGTGCTGTTGCGACCTACTTCTCTCTGTTCCTCATTCAGGTCCTTTAATCTTAGAATCTCCAGATTCATCCTGTTGGAAAAACTGTCTCTTTACCCTCAGGTGGTGAAAGGAACAGCCAATGACTTATGGTTTTGACTTGCTCATTTTCTAGTGTGTTTTCAAACTTTGAATCTGTATGCCTTTTGTTTACAGGTGGTGAAAGTGAGCTCCATGCAGCTGGCACTCCAGTGTTTCCCCCTTTCTGTTCCCCTATTCTATTTCTCAAGAACTGGATTCTAAGTAATTGTGGTCATTAAATATGTGTGGAGGATCGTAGGGATCAGGGATGCATGGGGTTATCTTTTTATTATATAAAATGATGCCCCCTCAAAAACCTTTGGACCTATCCTGTCTCAAAGAGACCAGCAGATTGGGGCCTTGCAGTCAGAGGCCTATTTTTCTTTAATCTTATCAGAGAATGAACACATTTATACTGTATACACAATAAAGAGTTATTGTCCATCAAAGGTACATTTGGAGATAAAAAACACAATTTCAAAGGAGCCAACCATGAAGTGGAAGTTTAGACAGATAATAAAAACCTTGTTTTTCTCAAGTCAATGGCATGGAAAAATCACAGAGATGCACAATAGATGCTGTTCTTTTCTTATTTCCACTTTCACATTAATTGTATGAAAGGAAGTATACACAGTAAAGCAGACAGTTTAGCAAGGAATGGCAAAATCATTGAGGAATCATCTCCACCTGAAGTCCTTTCTGTGCTGCACACTAGACCTATCACACCCACAGTCTTCCTGGAAGACTGCACTGTTCACAGAGACAAGGACTCGGTGAACAATGCATCCTCTAAAGAGAAAAAATACTTTTTGTACTGATAAAAGAACTGTAAGATCAGACTCTGCCGCTCTGTCACAATGCACATCACCCATCCTGAGAATAGATGCACTGAAAAATTCATTGCATGTTCATTCTGGTGGCCACAATGCTAAAATCTATCCACAAGTACATTGCCAATGTGTTGCTTCTTTACATTTGGAAAATGTTTACGAACAACCTCTACGCCCTTTACGTTCTCTGCCCTCTCTGCCGTGGTCAGCCATATCTGCGGATTTCTTTGTGGACGTACCACCCTCAACACATTTACAGCTTTTTGGTTGGTAACTGACTCATTCACTAAGATGGGGCATTTCATACCTATAGCATCTCTCGCCGCAGCACAAGTTTGGCTAAAATCTTCATGCAGGAAATAGTTTGTCTGAACGGATATCATGTCAGACCAAGGGACACAATTTACTTCTAAATTCAGGTCTGCTTCAATAAACCTCTTACAATTAAAGTCACATAAATTCAGTAGCTCTCATCCTCCCTCTGAGGAAAGAGTGAACCAGGCCACAGAACAGTATCTTGGATACAGTGTGACCCAGTACCAGGAGGAGTGGAGCAGGTGAATTCCCTTTGCTGGATTAATTCAGAACAACCCACTAAATAGTTCCTTGAAATCATAACCATTGTATTGTCTTTATGGATTTTACCCTTGCATGTTACCCATTCAGGAATCCTGGAGCCCAGTTCCCTCCAGAAAAGGTCTGTTTTCATCAATGTATTAGGTACAAAAGGACATTATACACCACCTAAACATTCAACAACACCCGAATGCAGCCAAAGAACTTACAAGCATTATGTTGATCGACATCAGTGACCTTCTAAAGTTGGACATTCCGTATGAATCTCCACCCGTCATCTACATCTTTGAGGATACCCTGTGAAGTTCAAGCCTAGATTTGCTGCTCCCTTCTCAATTTCACAGGTTATAGGTCCAGTAACAGTACAACTCTTATTACTCATGCATTGGTACATACACCCAGTGTTCCATGCTTACTAGTAAGAACACGCTCCCTTCTTGCCACTCTTCTCTGTTCCACCTCCTGCACTAGTCACTGACAGTGAGGTATCTGAGTATGAAGTTCATTCCATTCTCAACTCTCATGGGGCACGTCATCTACAATGTCTCATAAACTTGTTGGGGTGTGGACCATCTACCAGATCATAGGAACCTGCCTCATTTGTTTATGCCCCTCGTCTGGTTTAGGATCATAGATGTCCCAACAAGCCAGGGAGAGGGGGAGCTTCTGAGATTGGGGAACTGTTCTAACTCAAGAACAGATCTTGAGGTTGCAGTTCAATGGGAAATTCAGATCTCAGAGGTAGAGTTTTCACGGGGCCACAGCCATGGGGGCCCCAGCGGGGCAAGGTACCCCCATGTTGATGCTTGGCCCCTCTTAACATTCCTGGCAGTAGGATGATGGAGAGGATATTTTTAAAGGAATGCTCAGCCCCTTCCAGGCATTCTGTCCTCAGAAGAAGTGCAGTATGTAGGCTAAAGTCTGCTCTGGGTAGGAATAGATATTTCTTAAGCAAAAAGCTGAGCATTCTTTCTACGACGATGACCAAATATATTTTCCTCTTTCATTTAAACACTCAGATTTCAGGCTTTGATCATTTGTGTTTCAATTCATCAGTGCAATTTGTGAGTATAATACATGGAATTTGGGCTAGAGTCTAAGCTCCAAATTAAAATACAGGAGTGCATGAAACATAGGCTGGACCCGAGAATCCTTTCAGGGATTCATGAGCTGCAGATTGCTATTAAAATGCAATGCACATTCAATATAATTGGCCTACCGATAAGATAAATTAAAGCATAAAAGCAGTTAGGGTTTGGGACTCAATGTGAGAATTCATAAAATGTAGATTGGGCTTTGGAAAACAATTCTACTGAATTGTACTGTTTATGTAGAGCTGAGCCGGTCCCTCAGAAAGCCTAAAGCACGGTTCTGGGTGGTCAGGTTTCATCATTCATGCACCGCTTCACACCAGTGACAAAGACGTTGAAGTGTTACAATTTGTATCAACTGCTTGCGCGACTTTCAGGGAGTATGGCGGAAGAGGTGGTTGTACGTTGTGAGCTTTGTTGGACTTGATAGGTGAAGAGTGTGAAGTGTGGCGGGAGAGGATGTGCGGCTAACTTTGGAACTGAGAACCAGAAGCGAGTCTCGGCTCAACATCCTGGGATTCTGGGCAAATCACTTAATCTCACTGTGCTTAAAATAACAAAATAAATGTGACATTGCTTAATGCAAACATAGCAGTGAAGTTGCTACGTCATAGAGTCCGGGATCTAATACAGAGGGCTGCAAGAATAGATGGTCAATTCATTACAAAGAATAGCAAAAATATTGATTTTTCCAGAGTACAGGCCTGAGGGGTTACACGGAAGATCCACTTTCCCTGGATGAAGATGAGACTACCAGATCCAAACCTGAATTACGCACTACTCCTCCCAGCCAAGCTGAAGATTATCACAGGACAATGTACTTTCTTTCTCATAGGCCCATAAGAAGCAGGAAGGGGTTGAGAAATATGAGCCACCAGAAGGAGACGGGCAGTCAGTCGCCATAATGACCAATCGCCCCAATGGAGATGGAGGACCCGTAGATGGAGACACCAGAGAGGGAACAGATGGATACTAGGCCCTCCTCTAAGCAAGTACAGGAAGACACACTGGAAGTGTTCCCTGCTGCAGCAAATGTCATCCACCACTTAAGATACAGGATGGGCCCGAGAGAAGGGAAGCGATAGTCAGATACGTCTGCAGTGGAAGAATAGATAAATATGCCAGAAATATATGGGGTGAGCGATGTTATGGCTATTACGGGGTAGCAGAATAGGTGAGAGCGGGTACACAGACCTCGACGCTAACCCCTCAGAATACCTATATCCTGGACAAGGAGAAAACAAAAATTGATATTTCTGGGTTGATGTTGGGAGGAGGATGTATCTACTTATGCCCAGGGGAGAGGGAGGGAAGAAAGGAAAGAAACTGGTGCCCTGCGCCCATACATGTGCTGAGATGAAGGGATAACATGAGATGGATAAAATAGGCAGAGGTAGTGGGATATAAATGGCTGCCTTCTGTTACTTATAGGTTCGGACAGATTATACAGATCAAGGCTTGCTTGTCTGGGATCTAAGGACCACTGCGGCATCTCTGCGAGTGCACATTTCGGTATGGAAGACATTACCTCTAGCAGTGCCTGGTACAATAGCAGTTGCTAAAATGATGATGTTTCCCTATCTATTATACTACTTGCTCAATCTTCCAGCGGTGGTACAAACTCCAGAACTTCCTTAGAAGTGATTGCCGGTATATCTGGGTCTTCATTCCTCCGGGGAACGACAAATGTGGAAGATAGCTGGGGACACCAAGATAGAGGATCTCTTTCAGAATGGTGCACTAACCATGTTTGAGGTAAGGATGGAGGAATATGGACAGGTAGACAACTCCTAACCCCACAGCAATGATAACCAGGATATGTAGAATGTGGGGCATGACAGACATGGAACCCCCTACACATGAATGTGTAAAAGTAGTATCCACCATAGGTAATCAGAGAAAATTGAAAACATGCCTCTACAGAACAATATTGAAGGGTTTGGGGTTTCTTTAGAAGGTCAAAAAGACATATGCTAGAAAAGCCTTGGTAGGGGAATGCATGAAAAGGAGTTCAATAAAATTGTAGAATAAAGCTTCTTGTGGTGGGGGACCTACAGTTTAATATCCTGCACAGGGCATATATGACCCCCGTATTCATCAAAATGCTGAAAAAGCTGACTACCAACGCTGAACCATCCTGTTCACGAAGCGACTTGGAGCAGGCAAGGCTTGTCCATACGTTATGCCACTGTCCCACAATTGTGGGATTCTGGACAGTGGCCACAGAAGCTCTGGATCAGACCTGAATGCAATGGAATGAGGCATTTTATGAGCATTCCCAGGCTCCATGAAGAACAAGGCCCAACCCAGGTTCCTGAATCTGATTACTTCTTGCAAAGAGAACCATCGTGAACAGGGGGAAGTTGAAGGTGGGACCACCGGTGAGCAAATGTCTCAAAGACAAACAATGGGGAAAGGGAGAGATGCAGACCCACCACAGAGAGGAAAAAGGAGTGATGGAAAGCACCAGGGAGCAATTGGGGGAGATTTGAAGAGGCCTCCAAAAATGACAACATGCCCCTCTGAATCCCCCACTGCCCCCCCATAGTTTAAATTTCCTTTTACCCCTTAAAATAAGCACACTCCTGCACTTCAAAAGGGGACTAGTTGGGCTTTAGTTCCTATGCAGGTACTGGTAGAGAGCTACAGCAAGAACTGTGAAAACAACCACACAAGGGCTACACCCAGAGTCAAGGCTCTGTCTGTCTTCTCCCACCACTACCTCCTGGGTAGAGTACAAGAAGCCGGGCGTGTGTGGGGCCACAGCTCAGACAGATTGGACCACAACTTGTTCCGCATGTATTTAGTTGCTGACTGCAAGTTCATGAATATATTAGTCAAACATTTTTTTATAGAAAATGTACCCCAAAACTACAACAAAACTACAAGTGTTTCCCTGAGGTTGGTCACCTACAACATTGTGCCTCACTCCCAGCCCTGCCTGCTGGGCTGCAGTTGCCCTTGAAATGCATCATCAAAGGGCAAACATGCTGCAGATAACTGGAGCTTACTCCTTCCTATGATGAGGTGTCAAAAAGTAGGACATGCCTGTCCGCTTACCGTGAAAAAGTGATCGATGACTCGACGTCCATATAATCCATGGCGTCTGTGGTACCTGGAGGAGGAGGAGAGAGGGCACATGAGTGGACCTGCGAGGAGAAGTGAAAGAGCGTATACTATCTGACATGGCAAGGAGGGTCTACGTCACCATCGCAAGGCTGGAAGCGCCCCCGTGTCCACCTGCTACACCAAAGAGCTCAAACTTCCTGGTGTCACAGGAACTTCAGACCTACTTAATGGGTTTTACTCATTCCCCCCTAGATATCTGCTTTCAGCCCTTTTCTGAAGAAGTTTCAAAAATCTTTTGTAAGTAGCGTTCCTACTTAGCTGAGTTCATATTAAGTGTAATCATTTGTTTACACATTTTAATGTTCAATTTATTCCACATTGCTGTGACATACTCAGTTCACTTTCATTACACTGCATTCAACATGGAGAATGTTGTCTGTATCTCCCCTCCTCCCTTCCCCTCGATTTCGTTGCATACATTTATTTTTTTATTACACACTTTTGTAGAGAGTTTCATGTATTTAATATATAATTGCTTCATCATATTGTAATTGTAATCACTATTTTATCTGTTTAATTTATATTTCGATAAACCGTATGCTCATAGGATATTTACCTGTATATTTAAGCAATTTACTTGTGTGTTCCACAGTAAAGGGTAATGACTCCCTTCGGCCATATTTGTGATATATAGAATCGCAGAAATGACAACAATGAGCCACATGCCATAAAAGGTTTTAAACAAACACATTGCTCTGCTATCCCCACCTGACATAGGATTGGGTAGCTTCACTAGAGTTACTTTCTAGTGGACAGATGTCGTCCCATGTCAGGTAGCACCAGGTCACTGTGCAGCAAAGATGAACTAACAAAAAAGTAAAAAGTAATGGCAAAATCCTCCCAAAGTGTGGAATTTGCATCCATCCACCCCAAGAAAGACCGTGCTTCAAACAGCTGCCTAATATGAACATTTAAGTGCGACAACTGGACAATGTCAACGACACTCACCCCAACCACAACACATTCCTAGGTGTGCGTACTCCCGTATGTACTGCAGAAGTTCATGGCTCCATAAACACATAGGTTTTAGGCGAGTTGTCTACTCCAAGCCCTACCCACAGGGAAATTCCAGCTGGCACTTTAAAAATGTCTCCACTGGCATTCATGTATTTGAGCTCCTACTGAATTATTAAAAAAATGATTCTAGGTGCATCTTGGGGCTATTGGTGCGTAATTATATCAGCTGGTTTGGTAGAATTCCTGCATGTAGGAGGCTGCAGCCATACATTCCGGCATATGGCCGCTCCGCGGTCGAAAGACCGCGGAGGCCATTCAGGCTCTCCCGCTGGGCTGGCGGGCGACCGCCAGGAGGCCGCCCGCCAGCCCAGCGGGAAACCCCACCCCACGAGGAAGCCGGCTCCGAATGGAGCCGGCAGAGTGGGTATGTGCGAAGGGTGCAGTTTGCACCCGTCGCGTATTTCAGTGTCTGCATTGCAGACACTGAAATACACAGTGGGGCCCTCTTACGGGGGCCCCTGCCATTGGCATGGGCACTGCAGGGGCCCCCAGGGGCCCCGTGGCACCCCCTACCGCCATCCTGTTCCTGGCGGGCGAACCGCCAGGAACAGGATGGCGTTACGGTGATTCCAAGGGCAGCGTAAAACCGGCGGGAGACCGCCGGTTTTCCTTGTCTGACCGCGGCCAAACCGCCGCGGTCAGAATGCCCGGCGGGGCACCGCCAGCCTGTTGGCGGTGCTCCCGCATCCCCGGCCCCGGCAATGACCCCCTATATCTGACTTATAGCCTGATTTTGATATTGGCGGAAGGGTTACTCCATCACAACGCTGACGGATATCCCGTCCATAGAAATATAAATCCCATGGGACAAAATGTAATTTAGAGTTCGCCCATATCTAAATCAGGCCCTTAGTATTCAGAATATATAATGCATGCAAGAAAGAATGCAGGGTTTGTATGACAGAACATAATATATGTTCCTATATCTAGCACTTAAAAGCGTAAAATGGTGGCCAGAACTCCAGGGCATATCCTTGGAAGTGCAGGGTTCTAAACTGCAGAATGCCACAAACCCATCCCTGAGATCTGCACCTAACTACTTACAATTCAGAACACTCTTACACCTGCCTTGTAGTAGCATTTCTCGCTGTATAAGGGTCGCAATCAAAGAAGATACCATATGGATGATGTCCCTCCAATAGGACCATCCTCCCTTGCCTCGTGTTCCTCAATATACTCTTGCTTCTTCTAAGACTCTAAAGAGCTTTTGTAAAACTCTCAATAAATAAATTCTGCCCATCAACATATCTTGTTTTTTTCTCCAAAATACAAGTCAGCAGGCAGTAAATCTTTCCCTGTACTAGAGACTCCAGGAGATAGGAATTATATTGCAAAGTGCTATCAGAGGGGTAAGGGGTAGCTGCACAAGTGTCCTAAATGGCAGTGATGATAACCTAATCTACTCAAGCCGAAAGCCATCATCCAAGAATGGACTGTGCAGGACCCCCAATCTGAGGAGGACGTGCACGCTGCCATGCAAACTCAACAGGGCAACAAATGGAATAATCTCAAAGCAGGAAGAGTCACATTAATCATCGAAATCCATGACAAGTCTTCAAGGGATCACAAACGTTTATCTGGAGCTAGTCATCCTAGTAAAGACAGATTTCTACTGCATGGGACTGGCATCGCCATGCTTGAACACCTGGCTCAGAGGGCTGTGCAGCTGGTGCTGAGGAGACATCAAGACTGAATCCAAGAAAGGATATGATTCCTGGGGTGGGTAAGATAGTGCGGAGACAATGGACAGGCACATGGTCTCTCAAGCCACAGGACAAGGCGACGAGACTATAGGCTCCGCAGAGTGAAGCCAGAGTGCAAATTTTGCAACTTGTCCAATGTAGGGTATCTCTTGATGGCTTGGATGCTTATTCACAGTCCCTGAATGAGAGCTTGTGGGACTCACACCACAGGTAATTCCCAAGCTGGAAATGATACTGGCCACCTTCGAGGTTCCAGAAAATGTGTGGGCTTAAAGGCCCCCCACAGTGTGCCCCTGGCACTGAGTAAGACCAAAGAATAAGTAAGGCTGAAGGGTCATGGAGTCCACCTATTGCCTGAAAACCTAATTCCATAATGAGCATCTGCTGTGCTGTCATTTCCATGGCAACAGGAGTAGAGACTGGAAGAGATTAATACTCCCACTTGTCATAAGATAAATGACAATAGGAAAAGAGACCAATGAGGACCAATGACAAGTTTGGTAGCAGAACATCTTCTGACATTAATATTGGGTCCTAGATGTTGTCTACCAAAATATCAGCCCTTTAGATTCAATAAGGGAAATCCTACACTCAACGGGAAGACATTTCAGTACTTAGGACATGATATTTATGTCAGCTGAACATACGACACCATAAGATTGTGTGCATGATCTGGGAGGAGGCTGGTAGAGCAAGGAGGATAAAAAAGATTGGGAAGTAGGAAGAAGATAGAGGAAAGAGGTTCCAGAAAACGAGGAGAGGGAGAGAAAGAATATACAATAGAATTAAAAAGCAAACGAGAAAACAGGAGAGAAAGGGAAGATAGATGCAGCGACAAACAGAAAGGGATTGTGGAGGTAAAAGGGGGAGAGACAAGGGTAACAGAGATTAGGAGACGAGGGACAAGAAGGAGAGTAAGAGAGAGCCTAAAGGAGCAAAATGAGGTCTAGATATATGCGGGGAAAAGGTGATTAGAGATTTTAAATGGGATTTTTGGATTACCACGCTTTAATCAATGCACCTTGCACTCTGTGGTTTCGATGCACAAAGGTGATCTTAATTTCTCTTAGGGACGGTGGTTGAAATCTATAAATCACCTTCCAAATCGGCCCTTAAAGACTTATTAAGACCTAACCATTATTATTCAGTCCACATTGCTTTTTTGAAAATTGCTTAATAATGGGCACCCCCCTTTTCCTATTTGGTACTATACACAGTTGGTGAGAAGTGCATCACTTCTCTTTTAACGCATATCAGTAATTTCTGGATTTGCAGGTATATTCACCAGAAAGTCTAGCATACTGTGTGAGAAGTGCAAGGTCTGTTTTGGAGGTGATTTAACATTGTGGGGCACATCCTAATATGACAGCCTCTTAACTGTTTCATACCATGAAACTTGACTTGCATCTACACCTGAACAACCCCTGGCCTAGTAAATATTTTCAATTCCTAGAACACATGGCAAGATTCCGTGCCTTCCATATTCACCACTCAGAAAAGTACATCCTTGTCCAAACAAAGTTAGGCACCCAGAGTGTGCGACCTTGAGGATTCTATGCAAGGAGCCTACTGTATGCAAAAGAGAGACATATTTAAATATTTCTGGAAGCTGAGAACTCCGCAGCATCCAAAGGGAGGCAGCAGGCAAGCATCAGCAAAGAGAGAGGTGCTCGCAGAGCAGGATTCTAGATGCCAACCATGAAACCAACACTCTGAGCCTGATAGGTAGTGCTGTTGTCCGTCTATCAAAGGCCCCTTAAGCTGGAAGAGGACCAGGCTTCAAAAGGACACATGCCAGGCTCACACAATCCCCTACGCCTTACCATGCCTACCTGTTTGCTGGTAGATATCTGAGGAAGGTCTTCTTCTATACATCGTCATTGGTACAATCTGTCTATATCCGTAAGAGGTGCATGACAGTGTCTGAGACTGCTCAAAGTCTGTGCGCCTGGCACTCTTGCTAGGCACAAAGATCAATGAATAAGGCTGAAGCGCCTTGAAGTCCACCTCTGGCCTGGAACTGTGATGTCATAATGAGCATCTGTTGTGCTGCAAATTTCCACGGCAACAGGTGTAGAGACTGCCACCTGGCAGAAAACAAATTTAAATAGATAAGGGGGCCAATGGGGATCCCATAACAGGCTTGATAGCAGAAAATCATCTGATGTGGAAATGAGATCCCCAAATGTTGTCTAGCAAAATATTGGCCCTTTGGACTTGGTAAGAGAAATCTACACTCAATGGGAAGAGATTTTTATATTTAAGACATGGGGCCTGATTACAACTTTGGAGGACGGTGTTAAACCGTCCCAAAAGTGGCGGATATACCACCTACCGTATTACGAGTCCATTATTTCCTATGGAACTCGTAATACGGTAGGTGGTATATCCGTCACTTTTGGGACGGTTTAACACCGTCCTCCAAAGTTGTACTCAGGCCCATGATATTTATTTCAGATGATGTTTCTGTATAATGTACATACACCTCCATTAGATTGTGTTAGGTAGTTTAACATTGTTTTTTTTTTTATTGCTTAATGACGCCCACCCCCTCTGAGTCTCCATTATTTCCTACTATATGCAGTTGGTGGGAAGTACTGATGCTGTCTGTTTTAATGCGCATTATCCAAGTCTAGATTTGCTGGCATAGACTCCAGAAAGTATAGCATACTTGATGAGAAGTGCAACTTCTATTTTGAAGTTGATCTGACTTTGTATTGTACGTTCAAATATGGCAGCCTCTTAAATGTTTCATACCATGAAGCCTGAAATTTATCACCAGCTGGAAAATCCCTAGACTAGTCAATAATTTCCATTTCTAGAAGTCATAGCAATCGTCCATGCTTTTCACATTCACCACTCAGAGAGGGCTATGCTTGTCCAAGCAACGTTAGGCACCCAGAGGGTGTGACCACAACAATTCTAGGCAAGAAGTCAACTGCATGCAAAAAAGAGAAGAATGTCCATTATTCCTGAAGTTGAGAATTCCAGAGCATCCAAACTGGGGGAAGAATGCAAGCACCAGCAAGGAGAGAGGTCATCTCAAAGTGGGGCCCTAGATGCAAACCGTGAAACCAACACTCTGAGCCTGAGAGACAGTGCTGCTGTCTGTCTATCTGAGGCTTCCCCTGGCACAATATGGAACTAGTGTCCTCACCCAGGTCAGAGGCCTCAAATAGACCCATCCGAGGCTCCCACAATCACCTACCCCTTACTATGCCTGCTGTTTCCTGATGGATGTCTGACAAGGTCTCCTTATAAACAGCATCCCAGGCACAACCTTTCTGTAAATGTAAGGGGAGCATGCTAGTATCTAAAACTGCTTAAAGTCCATGCCCCTGGCACTGACTCTTGGCAAGATCAAAGAATAAGTAAGGTTGAAGTGTCATTGAGTCCACCTATTGCCTGAAAACCTGATACCATAATGAGCATCTGCTGTGCTGTCATTTCCATGGCAACAGGAGTAGAGACTGGAAGAGATTAATACTCCCACTTGTCATAAGACAAATCACAATAGAAAAAGAGACCAATGAGGACTGATGACAAGTGTGGTAGCAGAACATCTTCTGACATGAATATTGGGTCCTAAATGTTTTCTACCAAAATATCAGCTCTTTGGATTCAATAAGGGAAATCCTACACTCAACGGAAAGACATTTCAGTACTTAGGACATGATATTTATGTCAGCTGAACATACAACACCATACGATTGTGTGCATGATCTGGGTGATAGAAAGAGGAGGATAAACAAGATTGGGAAGTAGGAAGAAGATAGAGGAAAGAGGTTCCAGAAAATGAGGAGAGGGAGAGAAAGAATATACAATAAAATTAAAAAGCAAACGAGAGAACAGGAGAGAAAGGGAAGATAGATGGAGTGACAAACAGAAAGGGATTGTGGATGTAAAGGTGGGAGAGACATGGGGACAGAGGTTAGGAGACGAGGGAGAAGAAGGAGAGTAAGAGAGAGGCTAAAGGAGCAAAACGAGGTCTAGATATATATGGGGAAAAGGTGATTAGAGATTTTAAATGGGATTTTTAGATTACCACGCTTTAACCAATACACCTTGCACTCTGTGGTTTCTATGCACAAAGGTGCTCTTAATTTCTCCTAGGGACGATGGTTAAGATCTATAAATCACCTTCCAAAGTGGTCTTTAAAGACCTCTTAAAAACTAACCATTATTATTCAGTCCACATTGCTTTTTTGAAAATTGCTTAGTAATGGACATCCCCCTTTTCCTATTTGGTACTGCACGCAGTTGGTGAGAAGTGCATCACTTATCTTTTAATGCATATCAGTCATTTCTGGATTTGCAGGTATATTCACCAGAAAGTCTAGCATACTGGGTGAGAAGCGCAAGTTCTGTTTTGGAGGTGATTTAACACTGTAGGGCCCATCCTAATATGGCAGCCTCTTAACTGTTTCATACCATGATTGACTTGGATCTGCACCTGACCAACCCCTGGCCTAGTAAATATTTTCAATTTCTAGAACACATGGCAAGATTCCATGCCTTCTACATTCACCACTCAAAAAAGTACACCCTTGTCCAAAGTTAGGCACCCAGAGTGTGCGACCTTGAGGATTCTATGCAAGGAGCCTACTGTATGCAAAAGAGAGACATATGTCAATCATTCCGGAAGCTGAGAACTCCGCAGCATCCAAGGGGAGGCAGCAGGCAAGCATCAGCAAAGAGAGAGGTGATCGCAGAGCAGGATCCTAGATGCAAACCATGAAACCAATACTCTGAGCCTGAGAGGTAGTGCTGTTGTCTGTCTATCAAAGGCCCCTTAAGCTGGAAGTGGATCAGGCTTCAAATGGACCCATGCCAGGCTCACACAATCCCCTACGCCTTACCCTGCCTACCTGTTTGCTGGTAGATATCTGAGGAAGGTCTTCTTCTATACATCGTCATTGGCACAATCTGTCTATATCCGTAAGAGGTGCATGACAGTGTCTGAGACTGCTCAAAGTCTGTGCACCTGGCACTCTTGCTAGGCACAAAGATCAATGAATAAGGCTGAAGCGCCATGAAGTCCACCTCTGGCCTAGAATTGTGATGTCATAATGAGCATCTGTTGTGCTGTAAATTTCCACGGCAACAGGTGTAGAGACTGTCACCTGGAAGAAAACAAATTTAAATAGATAAGGGGGCCAATGGGGATCCCATAACAGGCTTGATAGCAGAAAATCATCTGATCTGAATATTAGATCCCCAAATGTTGTCTAGCAAAATATTGGCCCTTTGGACTTGGTAAGAGAAAACTACACTCAATGGGAAGAGATTTCAATATTTAAGACATGATATTTCAGATGATGTTTCTGTATAATGTACATACACCTCCATTAGATTGTGTTAGGTAGTTTCACATTGTTTTTTTTTTTAATTGCTTAATGACGCCCACCCCCTCTGAGTCTCCATTATTTGCTACTATATGCAGTTGGTGAGAAGTACTGATGCTGTCCATTTTAATGCGCATTATCCATGTCTAGATTTGCTGGCATAGACTCCAGAAAGTATAGCATACATGCTGAGAAGTGCAACTTCTATTTTGAAGTTGATCTGACTTTGTATTGTACGTTCAAATATGGCAGCCTCTTAAATGTTTCATACCATGAAGCCTGAAATTTATCACCAGCTGGAAAATCCCTAGACTAGTCAATAATTTCCATTGCTAGAAGTCATAGCAATCATCCATGCTTTTCACATTCACCACTCAGAGAGGGCTATGCTTGTCCAAGCAACATTAGGCACCCAGAGGGTGTGACCACAACAATTCTAGGCAAGAAGTCAACTGCATGCAAAAAAGAGAAGAATGTCCATTATTCCTGAAGTTGAGAATTCCACAGCATCCAAACTGGGGGAAGAATGCAAGCACCAGCAAGGAGAGAGGTCATCTCAAAGTGGGGCCCTAGATGCAAACCGTGAAACCAACACTCTGAGCCTGAGAGACAGTGCTGCTGTCTGTCTATCTGAGGCTTCCCCTGGCACAATATGGAACTAGTGTCCTCACCCAGGTCAGAGGCCTCAAATAGACCCATCCGAGGCTCCCACAATCACCTACCCCTTACTATGTCTGCTGTTTCCTGATGGATGTCTGACAAGGTCTCCTTATAAACAGCATCCCAGGCACAACCTTTCTGCAAATGTAAGTGGAGCATGCTAGTATCTGAAACTGCTTAAAGTCCATGCCCCTGGCACTGACTCTTAGCAAGATCAAAGAATAAGTAAGGTTGAAATGTCATTGAGTCCACCTATTGCCTGAAAACCTGATGCCATAATGAGCATCTGCTGTGCTGTCATTTCCATGGCAACAAGAGTAGAGACTGGAAGAGATTAATACTCCCACTTGTCATAAGACAAATCACAATAGAAAAAGAGACCAATGAGGACTGATGACAAGTGTGGTAGCAGAACATCTTCTGACATGAAAATTGGGTCCTAAATGTTGTCTACCAAAATATCAGCTCTTTGGATTCAATAAGGGAAATCCTACACTCAACGGAAAGACATTTCAGTACTTAGGACATGATATTTATGTCAGCTGAACATACAACACCATACGATTGTGTGCATGATCTGGGTGATAGAAAGAGGAGGATAAAAAAGATTGGGAAGTAGAAAGAAGATAGAGGAAAGAGGTTCCAGAAAATGAGGAGAGGGAGAGAAAGAATATACAATAAAATTAAAAAGTAAACGAGAGAACAGGAGAGAAAGGGAAGATAGATGGAGCGACAAACAGAAAGGGATTGTGGATGTAAAGGTGGGAGAGACACGGGGGACAGAGGTTAGGAGACGAGGGAGAAGGAGAGTAAGAGAGAGGATAAAGGAGCAAAACGAGGTCTAGATATATATGGGGAAAAGGTGATTAGAGATTTTAAATGGGATTTTTAGATTACCACGCTTTAACCAATACACCTTGCACTCTGTGGTTTCGATGCACAAAGGTGCTCTTAATTTTTCCTAGGGACGATGGTTAAGATCTATAAATCACCTTCCAAAGTGGTCTTTAAAGACCTCTTAAAAACTAACCATTATCATTCAGTCCACATTGCTTTTTTGAAAATTGCTTAGTAATGGACACCCCCCTTTTCCTATTTGGTACTATACGCAGTTGGTGAGAAGTGCATCACTTATCTTTTAACGCATATCAGTCATTTCTGGATTTGCAGGTATATTCACCAGAAAGTCTAGCATACTGGGTGAGAAGCGCAAGTTCTGTTTTGGAGGTGATTTAACACTGTAGGGCCCATCCTAATATGGCAGCCTCTTAACTGTTTCATGCCATGATTGACTTGGATCTGCACCTGAACAACCCCTGGCCTAGTAAATATTTTCAATTTCTAGAACACATGGCAAGATTCCATGCCTTCCACATTCACCACTCAAAAAAGTACATCCTTGTCCAAATTTAGGCACCCAGAGTGTGCGACCTTGAGGATTCTATGCAAGGAGCCTACTGTATGCAAAAGAGAGACATATGTCAATCGTTCCGGAAGCTGAGAACTCCGCAGCATCCAAGGGGAGGCAGCAGGCAAGCATCAGCAAAGAGAGAGGTGATCGCAGAGCAGGATCCTAGATGCAAACCATGAAACCAATACTCTGAGCCTGAGAGGTAGTGCTGTTGTCTGTCTATCAAAGGCCCCTTAAGCTGGAAGTGGATCAGGCTTCAAAAGGACCCATGCCAGGCTCACACAATCCCCTACGCCTTACCATGCCTACCTGTTTGCTGGTAGATATCTGAGGAAGGTCTTCTTCTATACATCGTCATTGGCACAATCTGTCTATATCCGTAAGAGGTGCATGACAGTGTCTGAGACTGCTCAAAGTCTGTGCACCTGGCATTCTTGCTAGGCACAAAGCTCAATGAATAAGTAACGCTGAAGCGCCATGAAGTCCACCTCTGGCCTGGAATTGTGATGTCATAATGAGCATCTGTTGTGCTGTAAATTTCCACGGCAACAGGTGTAGAGACTGACACCTGGCAGAAAACAAACTTAAATAGATAAGGGGGCCAATGGGGATCCCATAACAGGCTTGATAGCAGAAAATCATCTGATCTGAATATTAGATCCCCAAATGTTGTCTAGCAAAATATTGGCCCTTTGGACTTGGTAAGAGAAAACTACACTCAATGGGAAGAGATTTCAATATTTAAGACATGATATTTATTTCAGATGATGTTTCTGTATAATGTACATACACCTCCATTAGACTGTGTTAGGTAGTTTCAAATAGTTTTTTTTTTTAATTGCTTAATGACGCCCACCCCCTCCAAGTCTCCATTATTTGCTACTATATGCAGTTGGTGAGAAGTACTGATGCTGTCTATTTTAATGCATATGAGCCATGTCTAGATTTGCTGGCATAGACTCCAGAAAGTATAGCATACTTGCTGAGAATTGCAACTTCTATTTTGAAGGTGATCTGACTTTGTATTGTACGTTCAAATATGGCAGCCTCTTAAATGTTTCAACCCATGAAGCCTGACCTTTACCGCCAGCTGAAAAATCCATAGACGAGTCAATAATTTCCATTTCTAGAAGTCATAGCAATCGTGCATGCTTTTCACATTCACCACTCAGAGAGGGCTCTGCTTGTCCAAGCAACGTTAGGCACCCAGAGGGTGTGACCACAAGAATTCTAGGCAAGAAGTCAACTGCATGCAGAAAAAGAGAAGAATGTCCATTATTCCTAAAGTTGAGAATTCCACAGCATCCAAACTGGGAGAAGAATGCAAGCAGCAGCTAGGAGAGAGGTCATCTCAAAGTGGGGTCCTAGATGCAAGCTGTGAAACCAACACTCTGAGCCTGAGAGGCAGTGCTGCTGTCTGTCTATCTGAGACTTCCCCTGGCTCAATATGGAACTAGTGTCCTCACCCAGGTCAGAGGCCTCAAATAGACCCATCCAAGGCTCCTACAATCACCTACCCTTTACTATGCCTGCTGTTTCCTGATGGATGTCTTACAAGGTCTCCTTATAAACAGCATCACAGGCTCAACCTTTCTGTAAATGTAAGGGGAGCATGCTAGTATCTGAAACTGCTTAAAGTCCATGCCCCTGGCACTGACTCTAGGCAAGATCAAAGAATAAGTAAGGCTGAAGTGTCATGGAGTCCACCTATTGCCTGAAAACCTGATGCCATAAGGAGCATCTGCTGTGCTGTCATTTCCATGGCAACAGGAGTAGAGACTGGAAGAGATTAATACTCCCACTTGTCATAAGACAAATCACAATAGGAAAAGAGACCAATGAGGACCGATGACAAGTTTGGTAGGAGAACATCTTCTGACATGAATATTGGGTCCTAAATGTCTTCTACCAAAATATCAGCTCTTTGGATTCAATAAGGGAAATCCTACACTCAATGGAAAGACATTTCAGTAATTAGGACATGATATTTATGTCAGCTGAACATACAACACCATAAGATTGTGTGCATGATCTGGGAGGAGGGTGATAGAAACAGGAGGATAAAAATGATTGGGAAGTAGGAAGAAGATAGAGGAAAGAGGTTCCAGAAAATGAGGAGAGGGAGCGAAAGAATATACAATAAAATTTAAAAGCAAGCGAGAGAACAGGAGAGAAAGGGAAGATAGATGCAGCGACAAACAGAAAGGGATTGTGGATGTAAAGGTGGGAGAGACACGGGGACAGAGGTTAGGAGACGAGGGAGAAGAAGGAGAGTAAGAGAGAGCCTAAAGGAGCAAAACGAGGTCTAGATATATATGGGGAAAAGGTGATTAGAGATTTTAAATGGGATTTTTAGATTACCACGCTTTAACCAATGCACCTTGCACTCTGTGGTTTCAATGCACAAAGGTGCTCTTAATTTCTCCTAGGGATGATGGTTAAAATCTATCAATCACCTTCCAAAGTGGTCCTTAAAGACCTATTAGGACCTAACCATTATTATTCAATCCACATTGCTTTTTTGAAAAATTCATAATAATGGACACTCTCCTTTTCCTATTTGTTACTTTACACAGTTGGTGAGAAGTGCGTCACTCATCTTTTAACGCCTATTAGTGATTTCTGGATTTGCAGGTATATTCACCAGAAAGTCTAACATACTCGCTGAGAAGCGCAAGTTCTACTTCGGCGGTGATTTAACATTTTAGGGCACATCTTAATATGGCAGCCTCTTAGCTGTTTCACACCATGAAGCTTGACTTGGATCTGCACCTGAACAACCCCTGGCCTAGTAAATATTTTCAATTTCTAGAACAAATGGCAAGATTCTGTGCCTTCCACATTCACCACTCAGAAAAGTACATCCTTGTCCAAACAAAGTTAGGCACCCAGAGTGTGCGACCATGAGGATTCTATGCAAGGTGCCTACTGTATGCGAGAGAGAGGTATGTCAATAATTCCGGAAGCTGAGAACTCCGCAGCATCCAAAGGGAGGCAGCAGGCAAACATCAGCAAAGAGAGAGGTGATCGCAGAGCAGGATCCTAGATGCAAACCATGAAACCAACACTCTGAGCCTGAGAGGTAGTGCTGTTGTCTGTCTAACTAAGGCTCCTTAAGCTGAAAGTGGATCAGGATTCAAATGGACCCATGCCAGGCTCACACAATCCCCTACGCCTTACCATGCCTACCTATTTGCCAGTAGATATCTGAGGAAGGTCTTCTTCTATACATCGTCCTTGGCACAATCTGTCTATGTCCGTAAGAGGTGCATGACAGTGTCTGAGACTGCTCAAAGTCTGTGCGCCTGCCACTCTTGCTAGGCACAAAGATCAATGAATAAGTAAGGCTGAAGTGCCTTGAAGTCCACCTCTGGCCTGGAATTGGGATGTCATAATGAGCATCTGTTGTGCTGTAAATTTCCACGGCAACAGGTGTAGAGACTGCCACCTGGCAGAAAACAAATTTAAATAGATAAGGGGGCCAATGGGGATCCCATAACAGGCTTGATAGCAGAAAATCATCTGATCTGAATATTAGATCCCCAAATGTTGTCTAGCAAAATATTGGCCCTTTGGACTTGGTAAGAGAAAACTACACTCAATGGGAAGAGATTTCAATATTTAAGACATGATATTTATTTCAGATGATGTTTCTGTATAATGTACATACACCTCCATTAGACTGTGTTAGGTAGTTTCAAATTGTTTTTTTTTTTAATTGCTTAATGACGCCCACCCCCTACAAGTCTCCATTATTTGCTACTATATGCAGTTGGTGAGAAGTACTGATGCTGTCTATTTTAATGTATATGAGCCATGTCTAGATTTGCTGGCATAGAGTCCAGAAAGTAGAGCATACTTGCTGAGAAGTGCAACTTCTATTTTGAAGGTGATCTGACTTTGTATTGTACGTTCAGATATGGCAGCCTCTTATATGTTTCATACCATGAAGCCTGACCTTTATCGCCAGCTGAAAAATCCCTAGACAAATCAATAATTTCCATTTCTAGAAGTCATAGCAATCATCCATGCTTTTCACATTGACCACTCAGAGAGGGCTATGCTTGTCCAAGCAACGTTAGGCACACAGAGGGTGTGACCACAAGAATTCTAGGCAAGAAGTCAACTGCATGCAGAAAAAGAGAAGATTGTCCATCATTCCTAAAGTTGAGAATTCCACAGCATCCAAACTGGGGGAAGAATGCAAGCAGCAGCTAGGAGAGAAGTCATCTCAAAGTAGGGTCCTAGATGCAAACCGTGAAACCAACACTCTGAGCCTGAGAGACAGTGCTGCTGTCTGTCCATCTGAGGGTTCCCCTGGCTCAATATGGAACTAGTGTCATCACCCAGGTCAGAGGCCTCAAATAGACCCATCCTAGGCTCCCACAATCACCTACCCTTTACTATGCCTGCTGTTTCCTGATGGATGTCTGACAAGGTCTCCTTATAAACAGCATCACAGGCACAACCTTTCTGTAAATGTAAGGGGAGCATGCTAGTATCTGAAACTGCTTAAAGTCCATGCCCCTGGCACTGACTCTAGGCAAGATCAAAGAATAAGTAAGGCTGAAGTGTCATGAAGTCCACCTATTCCTGAAAACCTGATGCCATAATGAGCATCTGCTGTGCTGTCATTTCCATGGCAACAGGAGTAGAGACTGGAAGAGATTAATACTCCCACTTGTCATAAGACAAATCACAATAGGAAAAGAGACCAATGAGGATCGATGACAAGTTTGGTAGCAGATTATCTTCAGACATGAATTTTGGGTCCTAAATGTCTTCTACCAAAATATCAGCTCTTTGGATTCAATAAGGGAAATCCTACACTCAACGGAAAGACATTTCAGTAATTAGGACATGATATTTATGTCAGCTGAACATACAACACCATAAGATTGTGTGCATGATCTGGGAGGAGGGTGATAGAAAGAGGAGGATAAAAATGATTGGGAAGTAGGAAGAAGATAGAGGAAAGAGGTTCCAGAAAATGAGGAGAGGGAGAGAAAGAATATACAATCAAATTTAAAAGCAAGCGAGAGAACAGGAGAGAAAGGGAAGATAGATTCAGCGACAAACAGAAAGGGATTGTGGATGTAAAGGTGGGAGAGACACGGGGACAGAGGTTAGGCGACGAGGGAGAAGAAGGGGAGTAAGAGAGAGCCTAAAGGAGCAAAACGAGGTCTAGATATATATGGGGAAAAGGTGATTAGAGATTTTAAATGGGATTTTTAGATTACCATGCTTTAACCAATGCACCTTGCACTCTGTGGTTTCAATGCACAAAGGTGCTCTTAATTTCTCCTAGGGACGATGGTTAAAATCTATCAATTACCTTCCAAAGTGGTCCTTAAAGACCTATTAGGACCTAACCATTATTATTCAGTCCACATTGCTTTTTTGAAAATTTCATAATAATGGACACTCTCCCTTTCCTATCTGGTACTTTACACAGTTGTTGAGAAGTGTGTCACTCCTCTTTTAACGCCTATCCGTGATTTCTGGATTTGCAGGAATATTCACCAGAAAGTCTAGCATACTCGCTGAGAAGCGCAAGTTCTACTTCGGAGGTGATTTAACATTTTAGGGCACATCTTAATATGGCAGCCTCTTAACTGTTTCACACCATGAAGCTTGACTTGGATCTGCACCTGAACAACCCCTGGCCTAGTAAATATTTTCAATTTCTAGAACAAATGGCAAGATTCTGTGCATTCCACATTCACCACTCAGAAAAGTACATCCTTGTCCAAACAAAGTTAGGCACCCAGAGTGTGCGACCGTGAGGATTCTATGCAAGGTGCCTACTGTATGCGAGAGAGAGGTATGTCAATAATTCCGGAAGATGAGAACTCCGCAGCATCCAAAGGGAGGCAGCAGGCAAACATCAGCAAAGAGAGAGGTGATCGCAGAGCAGGATCATAGATGCAAACCATGAAACCAACTCTCTGAGCCTGAGAGGTAGTGCTGTTGTTTGTCTAACTAAGGCTCCTTAAGCTGGAAGTGGATCAGGCTTCAAATGGACCCATGCCAGGCTCACACAGTCCCATACGCCTTACCATGCCTACCTATTTGCCGGTAGATATCTGAGAAACGTCTTCTTCTATACATCGTCAGCAGCACAATCTGTCTACATCCGTAAGAGGTGCATGACTGCTCAAAGTCTGTGTGCCTGGCACTCTTGCTAGGCACAAAGATCAATGAATAAGTAAGGCTGAAGCGCCTTGAAGTCCACCTCTGGCCTGGAATTGTGATGTCATAATGAGCATCTGTTGTGCTGTAAATTTCCAGGCAACAGGTGTAGAGACTGCCAGCTGGCAGAAAACAAATTTAAATTGATAAGGGGGCCAATGGGGATCCCATAACAGGCTTGATAGCAGAAAATCATATGATGTGAATGAATATTAAATCCCCAAATGTTGTGTAGCAAAATATTGGCCCTGTGGACTTGGTAAGAGAAAAACTACACTCATTGGGAAGAGATTTCAATATTTAAGACATTATATTTATTTCAGATGATGTTTCTGTATACTGTACAGACACCTCCATTAGATTGTGTTAGGTAGTTTCACATTGGTTGTTTTTAATTGCTTAATGACGCCCACGCCCTCCGAGTCTCCATTATTTGCTACTATATGCAGTTGGTGAGAAGTACTGATGCTGTCTATTTTAATGCATATGAGCCATGTCTAGATTTGCTGGCATAGACTCCAGAAAGTATAGCATACTTGCTGAGAAGTGCAACTTCTGTTTTGAAGGTGATCTGACTTTGTACTGCACGTTCAAATATGGCAGCCTCTTAAATGTTTCATGCATGAAGCCTGACCTTTATCACCAGCTGAAAAATCCCTAGAATAGTCAATAATTTCCATTTCTAGAAGTCATAGCAATCATCCATGCTTTTCACATTCACCACTTACAGAGGGCTATGCTTGTCCAAGCAACGTTAGGCACCCAGAGGGTGTGACCACAAGAATTCTAGGCAAGAAGTCAACTGCATGCAAAAAAAGAGAAGAATGTCAATTATTCCTGAAGTTGGGAATTCCACAGCATCCAAACTGGGGGAAGAACGCAAGCAGCAGCTAGGAGAGAGGTCATCTCAAAGTGGAGTCCTAGATGCAAACCATGAAACCAACAGTCTGAGCCTGAGAGACAGTGCTGCTGTCTGTCCATCTGAGGCTTCCCCTGGCTCAATATGGAACTAGTGTCCTCACCCAGGTCAGAGGCCTCAAATAGACCCATCCGAGGCTCCCACAATCACCTACCCCTTACTATGCCTGCTGTTTCCTGATGGATGTCTGACAAGGTCTCCTTATAAACAGCATCACAGGCACAACCTTTCTGTAAATGTAAGGGGAGCATGCTAGTATCTGAAACTGCTTAATGTCCATGCCCCTGGCACTGACTCTAGGCAAGATCAAAGAATAAGTAAGGCTGAAGTGTCATGAAGTCCACCTATTGCCTGAAAACCTGATGCCATAATGAGCATCTGCTGTGCTGTCATTTCCATGGCAACAGGAGTAGAGACTGGAAGAGATTAATACTCCCACTTGTCATAAGACAAATCACAATAGGAAAAGAGACCAATGAGGACTGATGACAAGTTTGGTAGCAGAACATCTTCTGACATGAATTTTGGGTCCTAAATGTCTTCTACCAAAATATCAGCTCTTTGGATTCAAAAAGGAAATCCTACACTCAACGGAAAGACATTTCAGTAATTAGGACATGATATTTATGTCAGCTGAACATACAACACCATAAGATTGTGTGCATGATCTGGGAGGAGGGTGATAGAAAGAGGAGGATAAAAATGATTGGGAAGTAAGAAGAAGATAGAGGAAAGAGGTTCCAGAAAATGAGAAGAGGGAGAGAAAGAATATACAATAAAATTTAAAAGCAAGCGAGAGAACAGGAGAGAAAGGGATGATAGATGCAGCGACAAACAGAAAGGGATTGTGGATGTAAAGGTGGGAGAGACACGGGGGGCAGAGGTTAGGAGACGAGGGAGAAGAAGGAGAGTAAGAGAGAGCCTAAAGGAGCAAAACGAGGTCTAGATATCTATGGGGAAAAGGTGATTAGAGATTTTAAATGGGATTTTTGGATTACCACGCTTTAACCAATGCACCTTGCACTCTGTGGTTTCAATGCACAAAGGTGCTCTTACTTTCTCCTAGGGACGATGGTTAAAATCTATCAATTACCTTCCAAAGTGGTCCTTAAAGACCTATTAGGACCTAACCATTATTATTCAGTCCACATTGCTTTTTTAAAAATTTCATAATAATGGACACTCTCCCTTTCCTATTTGGCACTTTTCACAGTTGGTGAGAAGTGCTTCTCTCCTCTTTTAACGCCTATCAGTGATTTCTGGATTTGCAGAAATATTCACCAGAAAGTCTAGCATACTCGCTGAGAAGCGCAAGTTCTACTTCGGAGGTGATTTAACATTTTAGGGCACATCCTAATGTGGCAGCCTCTTAACTATTTCACACCATAAAGCTTGACTTGGATCTGCACCTGAACAACCCCCGGCCTAGTAAATATTTTCAATTTCTAGAACACAATGCAAGATTCTGTGCATTCCACATTCACCACTCAGAAAAGTACATCCTTGTCCAAACAAAGTTAGGCACCCAGAGTGTGCGACCGTGAGGATTCTATGCAAGGAGCCTACTGTATGCGAGAGAGAGGTATGTCAATAATTCCGGAAGCTGAGAACTCTGCAGCATCCAAAGGGAGGCAGCAGGCAAGCATCAGCAAAGAGAGGTGATCGCAGAGCAGGGTCCTAGATGCAAACCATGAAACCAACACTCTGAGCCTGACAGGTAGTGCTGTTGTCTGTCTAACTAAGGCTCCTTAAGCTGGAAGTGGATCAGGCCTCAAATGGACCCATGCCAGGCTCACACAATCCCCTACGCTTTACCATGCCTACCTATTTGCCGGTAGATATCTGAGGAACGTCTTCTTCTATACATCGTCATTGGCACAATCTGTCTATATCCATAAGAGGTGCATGACAGTGTCTGAGACTGCTCAAAGTCTGTGCGCCTGCCAGTCTTGCTAGGCACAAAGATCAATGAATAAGTAAGGCTGAAGCGCCTTGAAGTCCACCTCTGGCCTGGAATTGTGATGTCATAATGAGCATCTGTTTTGCTGTAAATTTCCACGGCAACAGGTGTAGAGACTGCCACCTGGCAGAAAACAAATTTAAATAGATAAGAGGGCCAATGGGGATCCCATAACAGGCTTGATAGCCGAAAATAATCTGATGTGAATATTAAGTCCCAAATGTTGTCTAGCAAAATATTGGCCCTTTGGACTTAGTAAGAGAAAACTCCACTCAATGGGAAGACATTTCAACATTAAAGACATGATATGTATGTCAGATGATGTTTATGTATACTGTACATACACGTCCGTTAGATTGTGTTAGGTAGTTTTTGAATGTTTATTTATGCAGACACTAAGTGCACCCTATCTCAAGTGCAAGTGGACACTGTCACTCTACAGAAGCAAAATAAGAGAAATGAGAACATCAATAAATATAAATAAGTATGGAAAAAGAAATAAAAGACAATCCGAAAATTAAAAACCCAGAGGAAGATCACAACAGCTTATTGATAGATGATTTTGCATAAAAAGGCCAATTTAAAAAACAGTAAGTATTTAAAAGGCCAAAAGGTCTGGTAAAGAGTAAACCTCTCTTGAGAAGGATTTGCACCACTGAGTAGCAGCTACAGAGAATGGCTGTTTGGCGACAGCAGAGCTTCAAAACTAAGAAATTATTTTACTCCTGGAACCTAATAGAGTAGAATGCTGCATACCCTGAACCCAAGTATGTTTACTGCTACCCATCAGTCATGGAATCCCTTACGCTGAAGAGAAACAAACTTAGGGGTCTATTGAACAAACTTTCACACAGCGCAATACAGTAAGCCAGCTCGCTGCTCTGCCATTCGCGAGAGGGAAAGGGCAGGGATGTGCCATATTTAAAATTATACAGCATATTCCTGGCTTTTTCTAGCCCGACTCTCTTTTGCCTGCTTAGCACCAACCCAGGCCCCCTTGTGCCATGTTGCAAGGGTGCCTGCATTGTAGGCAGGAATGTGTTTGTGCAGATAGGGGCCCCTTCCTGCACAAAACACAAAAGAATCCTTAGAGGGATGTTGTGACTTGTCGTCGGTGGCCCTGCATCACCTCCGTAGTTCCCATTCCCTGCTGCTCAGCCCGAGGGTGTGAGGTCATGGAACGTTGAGTGGGCTGAGCAGCAAGGATGCTGCTTCTGGTGGGGAGTTACTTGTAACCTGTACCTAGGCTGAATAAACCTATTTCTTATCATTTACAAGGGCAAAAATGCCTGAATTTGTCCCCCACCTCAGGGGAAACAGTGAGGGGGCGCGGGTATGTGATTAACTGTTGGGGGCGCGAGCATTGCCAAGGGCGGCGTGCATTATATGAATTTGTTTTTAAGTAAAGTTTTGCTAAGGATGCGCATGCTTGGCAGCCATTGTAAGGCGGTGCGAATCTTCCCGGACTCAAGGCTGCCGTTCCGCTGCCCCTGACACCGGGACGTTGGAACTGTGAGAGGGGTTCACAGGAGCTGCGAGGCTAATGCATATTGTTGGGAACATTCCCGGCATGTAGAATTCATGTGCTGAAGGCGACTTCCTGACGCGGCACCTCAAAGGCTGGAAGGCACACTACTGCGGAAAGCAGGAAGTGAACACAACACACATCTGTGCAAAATCACATGTTCTGTTTAGTAAGTGTTTCCATATGTGCATGTGTGTTGGAGTGCTCTCCCCCAGGGCCTTTGTGGAAAATCACACGGAACCGCATTTTAAGAGGAAATGGCATTTTGTAGTGAACCTAGTAATGGATGGTTCACCCTCTTTGGTGGAGTTTTCTCTTCACGTGACGCTCCTATAAGGATGTACAGAGAGCTCCTATTAAGGATGTAGAGAGGCTGTGAAGAAATTATTTTTCAAGAACCTGACTTTCCTTACATTGTGGGTGACGAAAGCAAACAAACACAAATGATGGACGGAATGCGTAACCAATCATACATTCACCCCTGGTCACAGATCTGGGTTTAATCCATCTGTGTTTTTAGTATGGGACAGTATGGGCCTCATTACAAGTCTGGCAGTGATTGGACCACCAGACTCGCTGATGGCAGTTGGACTGCCACCAATGTGGTGGTCCCACCACCACATTAAAACCCTGATGGTCGGGCCACCAGGGAACCACCAGTTCCACCAGGATCAGAGATTCCGGCGGTCTGGAGGTGGTGGCGGAGATCTTACTCCACCAGGGCAGCGCTGCAAGCTGCCCTGGGGATTACTGCAAAAAGAACAGATGATGGACGGAATGCTGAACAATGCAAACATTCACCAATCTACCATTTTGGGGATTACAACACCCTTCTCCACCAGCGGTTTCATGGCAATGCCACAGTCAAGAAAATGTAGTGTCAACCTGGGACCAGTATGATGCAATTTGTGGGTACAGCCGTTCCATGTGAAAGAAGTCAGCTTCCAAGGATTGGCATTGGGGATTACCGGGGATCAGTAAGGATTTGTGCCTGTCCCAACTTCTGGGGAGTCATATAGTTGTGGTGGAGGTAGTTCATCTGAATCAGCAGCAGTCAGACCAATATCACCAGCTCTTTATGGGCAATACAGGTCTTTCGCCAGTCAACCTCGTCCGACTCCCCGATCCAACCCTCCCACCTCCGGCGTAGTCTAAGGATCCTGGGGTGTTGCTCACCAATGCCTGATAGAATTGGGAAACTCCCCCTTTACCTCATCCCCTGAACCTCAGCCAGGCTTCGTGGAGATTAAAGTCTGGTAGGTTGTGCCGTTCCTCCATGTAAGAGTCAATGGTGTGGTACACCTAGAGGTATCAGTGGAATTGGGTGTTCGCTAAATAAAATTGTGCCTGAACTTCAGTGAAAGAACACATAGTGGACTCGCTGCAAACATCAGCTAGGGCAGAGATGGCAGTGAGATCCCAATGGTGGAATCCTTCGAGTCGGGCCATCGACCTCTCCATAGGGGGGTCACTAAGTTCCAGCTAGTATGCTAGATTGTTCCAGCTGCCCGACAAACAGTTGTTAATAACAAGAATATGGGATGCCCAGTAATATAAATGATGGTCCACTGCCCCGGGTCCTCTTTTGTAAACAGAGTGGGGAAGTATTTTGGGCTATCCGGGGAGGGTGCCCATGCCAGAGGAAAGTGCAAATCAATTTTGCTATTTCCGTGAACCAGGTATTAGAAATATAGAGCAGGAAGTTTTGTAGAAAGAAAATGAGAGAGCGTAGCTTATATAATCAATATTAACACGAAAGGTTTATGAACTAATGTATAATAATGTCACATAGAAAATGTATTAATATGTTCTGCTAAAACATGCGCTTGAAATGTGCCCACAGGGAGTGGCCGCCAATATATACGGGTACTAATGAAAATGACTAATAATGATGAATTATTATATTAAAAGATGGTTTTACACTAATTACTAAAGGTTATGTTGCTAAAGTCTTGCTAATAAATCATTAGGCCTTAGTTAGCATGAGTTGAGGCCTAGCTGCCTGACTCTCATATTAAACTTATTTTTCTAACGTGCAGTGTGCTGACTTGCTAAAGGGCATGAACTCTTGTTTTCCTCCAAACTAGAAGCTGAATGTAACTGTAGTAGATCTGTTCTCATGAAATTCATCTTGCTTGTAGAAATATTTTAGCTGAATGCAACACTGTAGACCAATAGCAGGTACAAGGTCGCCTGAACTGGTACAGACAATGGAGCCACTGACCGAAGATGCGCGAAGGACCACGAGAGTATGAAATCATACCGGACATTCCACCCACTAAAGACGTCAATCATGAGGACCAATAAACTACATAAGAACAGTTATGGGGTGACAAATTCGATGAGCTAATTTGAAGATAATTGGAGGGAGATAGTGGGGTGCAACCCCTTGTCCAACCAGATTTTAGGGGAATGTACAACGAAAAGGGATAAAAACCTATGACACAGGAAGACACTTAGGGGGTCATTCCTACTTTGGCGGGCGGCGGAGGCCGCCCGCCAATGTACCCCCGCCAGAACACCGCTGCGCGGTCAAAAGACCGCCGCGGTGATTCTGGCTTTCCCGCTGGGCTGGCGGGCGACCGCCAGAAGGCCGCCCGCCAGCCCAGAGGGAAAGCGCCTTCAACGAGGAAGCCGGCTCCGACTGGAGCCGGCGGAGTTGAAGGCGTGCGACGGGTGCAGTAGCACCCGTCGCGATTTTCAGTGTCTGCATAGCAGACACTGAAAATCATGGTGGGGCCCTCTTACGGGGGCCCCTGCAGTGCCCATGCCATTGGCATGGGCACTGCAGGGGCCCCCAGGGGCCCCACGACATCCCATACCGCCATCCTGTTCCTGGCGGCCAAGACCGCCAGGAACAGGATGGCGGTCGGAATCCCCATGGCGGCGCAGCAAGCTGCGCCGCCATGGAGGATTCCCAAGGGCAGCGGAAAACCTGCGGAACACCGCCGGTTTTCCGTTTCTGACCGTGGCTGTACCGCCGCGGTCAGAATGCCCAAGGGAGCACCGCCAGCCTGTTGGCGGTGCTCCCGCGGTCCCCAACACTGGCGGTCTCGGACCGCCAGGGTTGGAATGACCCCCTTAGATTGGTTAGGGAAATGCTATTGATATGATCCAGAAACTTTGTCACTCTGTTTGGTGACTTGTTAGTTTGGTTCTTAGAACCATCATTGCCCTTAGATTGCCCGTTTATACTTTACCTCCTTATGAGGGAAGTACCCTTTGCCCTTCCTGCCTGAGCTGAATTCCTGACTGATGGCGAACCAACTGATGTCCTGAGGACGAAGACAGAACCTGAGTGCTGACCCAAAGATGGAGGGTAACTATATGACAATGAAATTGTGATTGTCTGTTTGCTTTTCCTTTCTAGGTACCAACTGCTACTTTTGACAGAGACCATAGTTAGATGTCTTCCAAATTGGTGTTACTAAATTGTTTTGCATGAAGCCCAACATGCCAATGCTAATTTGAGGTTAGGACAGGAGTTCACTAAAACTGACGCAAATAGACAAATGACTGAATCTATGCTTTGTTGAATAATGCGCTAATGTTACTCTGCTAATGATGATCTATGTTGACGCTGTGTTATGTTCTAATATTCGTGATTCTTGCTTTGATGAATTCTTACCAGAGTTTCCATATCTTTAACACGCTAATGTGCTTCTTGGTATTGAGATTAATAAACCTGCTAGTAGAATTGTAATCAATAGGGAATAAATATCACAAAATTCATATTAAACTGGTGTGGTTATTCATGACTGAAAGGTCATGGTGGTATTCTGAGTTACATTAAATGTCTTTGACTAAGGTGAATTGCATTGTTATGATAAATATTGATGACATTATTGACGTATTGATTGACATGTTGATTAGCTATCTCGTCCTAAGGTGTCTTCAATCAGGGTCAAAAGATTCATTGGTCTAAAACGAGTCCCAAAGTGAGTAAAATAGTCATAAAGGGATGCGTTAACTAAAACATGGAATAATCATAATTTATTATCAGCACGACCATACCACAGAGGTTTAAGGGGAGGTCGCACCATGGAGTCAGGCTAGCCTTAGTGCTCCTCAGAAGGGAAGTCAGATTGAAGGCTTGTGTAAATTCTGGTATAGTCCCCATATGTGTTCCTAGAAATCTGAAGCTGAGCTAACGGAGGGGGATGCTCAGTCTCCAACCAGTTGAAGCAGTATTGCCACACAGAGGAATAAGAAGGGATTTTGTTTTATTAAGGCACAGGCCGGAGGCTTTCTCAAATAGACGAAAGAGCTTGAGGGTCTGAGATTTCCAGGTTTGCGAGGTAGAGGAAGACCTTGTCCATGCATAACATGGTCTTGTCCTCGAAGGCATTTTTCCATCACCGCCCCTCAATTAGTGCATCATAGTGGACCAACCCTGGTAGGGGCTCGACAGCCAGAGCACAAAGTAGTGGGGAAAGAGGACACCTCTGGCAGATGCCCCTTTCAATCCAAAATTTGCCACATGGTCCCGTTGAGACGGACTTGAGCCATTGGGCTGAGTACAGGAGGGAGGTCATCGTGCGGACACAACGTCCAAAGCCAATGTGAAGCTGGACTGCCGCTAGGTAGTCCCAGTCAACCATGTCAAAAGCCTTTTCAAAGTCAGCAAGGAATAAAGCTGGATCCTGTCAGATTCCCCATGGGGGCAAGGGCACATTGAAGCCACCGGATACAGTGTCAGTACTTCGGTTTGGCATAAAGCCACATTAATCAGCTGAAGCTTGGTCGTCTAAAGTTTTGCATTGATTTCACTATCTGTATTAAGTAGGGAGATGGGGCAGTAGGACCCATGTTCGAGCAAGGGCGGGTGGTTTTAGGAATAACGACAATAGCTGCTAAGTCTAGGTCATTTTGAAAGAATCCCTTTTCAATGACCTCAGTGTAGAGGCGAAGCAAGTGGGGAGCCAGTTAGTCTCTAAATGTGAAACAATATTCAGGAGGGAAGCCATCTCCGCCTGGGGTCTTCCCAGCTTGCAAGTCCCTGATGGCGGCGTGAATTTCCTCCTCTGTGATTGGTTCCTCTAGGGCTTTCCCATTGGGCCGCCATCGAAGAAGGGAGAGGAACGCTCTATGTGAGGTTGTGGGTCACAAACCTAAAGCTGTCAGTGGTAGGCTGTAAATGCTGCCGCAATTTCAGAGGCTGTCTGGACCACAGAACCTGAGTCACCCATCACCACGGGCATAAAGTGGGAAGCAATGTCTCAAGTCGTAGGTCTGTATAAAAATGCCCTGTTCTTGTCACTGAGTTCATTAATGCATTGGGTGGTTACCCTTCAACAATGGTGTGCCTTACATGAGAGTATTTGTCATAGTGCGTTCCTGTCTATGTCCAATTGGCGGGCGAGTGTTTTGAGATCTCAAACGTCAATCTAGATTAATTGTCAAGTAAATGCATATTTAGTTCTGCAATGTCATGTTGCTCATCTCTTTTTTTACATTTGAGATAGCTCCTCACATTCCCTTGATCCTGAGTTTACTAGCCGCCCTAGAGTGCCCACATTTTCTACAGAGCTAATACTAAGGTCAAAGTAGGAGGTATATGCTTCTCTTTTATGGATGTAACTTCTTAAATGTGATTGTCACTTTTTATTCTATTGTATGATTTTAATCATCTAACAAATATGAACTACTTGCAGATTCCTCAGCATTTGAATCTTCTTCAGGAACCAGAAGGATGTGGAAACTTGAAATAGTTTGCTTGTGCACATAGGGGTGCAATGGCTCAGTCTTGGCTCCAGGATCCAGCCTCAAAGAGGATATGAGCGAGCCGAATAAGGCACCAACCCACAAAACTGACGAGTTCCTTTTTATCAGTGCCATTCAAAGCAGATTTAGTGTTGCTCTCTTTTGAACATCTTTCAACTAAATTCACCTTTGCAGTGTTTTCATAGATGCCTCCCCCTAAAATGTCAGGCTTTAAGTCCTGTTGCTCTTGTCAGAACAAGATGGTACTCTTGCACCTAACCCCCGAAACATCAGTCTCTGGTGCCTAAACAATTTTATTTGTGTGCTAAATGTAGCATCATGCATGACAAGGCCCTGGAGACTAAACTTCTTGATGTGAGCTCCGGAAGATGTTGGGCTCAGATCTCAGCGCTGCTTCACGGCCTGATCCTGCTCCAAATCCCGTACTGGCTTGCCTTTGACCAGCACTTCATCAGAAAGGACTGCTTCTGAGACCATGAACCAGGGCAAGTCCTTTAGGTAAAAGCAGAAGTGTGAGAGGGATTGTTTGGCTTCTTGACTTAACTCACGCTCAAGATCTTCTCTGCGTAGCAGTCTATCGCGGCCATTCTGATAAATGCCGAAGGACAGTGTACCACCACAGATCTTCATCGTTCAGCACCTAATCATGTGTCACTTGCATTTTTTTTATTAAGAGAATCTGCTTCTGCCTTCAGGATGCAAAGCAGGTGACCTGTTGTGATGTGCAAGTTCCTCTCAATCAGCCACTTACAAATTGTTTGAGCTTCTAGAGATAGAGCTCAGGAACTCATGTCTCCCTATTGTTGATGTAATACATTGTTGTTGTATTGGCTGTGAGCAGAGAAGATGCTCTGAAACTCAGCAGAAAAGACTTGAGGGCTAGATGGACCGTCCTCAGCTCTAGAGAGCTGATGTGGTAAGCCTTTTTTCTTCGAACACATGCCTTGGACCAGCAGACTGTGCATGTGGCCTCCCCAACCAAACAATGATGCATCTGTCACAAACGTCTGAGGTGGTCTCGCATTGGGAAGGGAACATCATTCAGGAGGTTCGTCAATTAGCACCGAAGAAGGGAATTGATCGCAGCCCATGTGAAAGTTAACTTCCATGTGAGAGTTAACTATTTATCAACGGCTGAGAACTGACTCGACAGGTTGTCGAGGCGCTATTATAATAGTTTCATCTATCAATATGTATGTGGAACAATAGAGATGCAGGAGGCCACTGAGTCCTGAAGGGATGAAATCTGACAGGATGTTGGATGTTTCATTGTTGGAATTTTGACTCAGCAGAGGGATAGAACACAGTCTCTCCTCCAACGGATTCACTGCTGCTGATAGTGACTGAGTTCTCTTAGGTAATTGATGGAGTGCACCTGACTCTGCAGACTTAAAGTCACAGCCTCTGAAGTATAGAGTGTGTCATGTTGCAATGAGGTGGGGATACTTGAGGTATTTACGTCATTGAGTCTGAGGTCTATATAGGGATAGATGAAAATTGACATTTTCCCCCATCTGTAATATCACCAGGCAGTCTGAAAAGGTTTGTGGTGCAGACATGAGGCCATAAATCAGGAATTTGGACTGATAATGGACATTTTCAAACAGAAATCTCAAAAAATTGTCATGGTTCTCAATGGTGTCGATGTGAAAATAGGCATCTTGTAAATCAATGGTACAGATCCAGTCCCCCATGATGAAGCTGGTGGTATATTTGGTGAACATGCAGCATTTCTTTTATTTTATCAACTTGTACAAGCCCTGAGATCTAGAATAGAGGGTAATTTCACCATCAGTCCTTTCTTTTGAACTAGAAGGTACAGGGATGCATACTCCTTTTCTTTTTTTGGAGAAGGAGGGACCAGTTTCAATGCCTCTTTGAACAGGAGGGTACTGACTTCCAAACAAAGAAATACTTGATGATATTTAGATGCTTTCTTACCTTTTGTTCCTCAGATTGTTCCCTGGATGTACCCCAGAGGGTCTTTGAAAACTGGAAAGAGCACAGGTAGAGGGAAGCATGCTTTCCAGAACACTCAGGAATTCCAGATTTTTATTCACACATACGTAGGTCCTCTTGAAGTCCACGCAGCTTCGCTTTTCCCTGTCCTTTCATGTTCTCCTGGATAAGTACTTGGAACATTCACAGGAGTAAAGACAATGTGATCCAGACAGGAGCCGAGTGCAGACTGTGTGAGCGTCTGTTACACTTGCTCCCAGATGTGGGACAAAAAGACACACCATTTTGTGAAGGAAAGATACATTTTGCCCTTTGAACACAGTAGAAATGCACTGCTGGTCTCTGAAAAATACCTTTGCTGAATGTCTTTAAAGGTTTCTGTAGGAAGCTGGCTCACTTTATCGTGCACTAAAAAGAAGCACAACATGCAGGGTCAATTCGATCTCCACTTGGTTTGCAGAGGCAGAAGTAGATAGGACTAATGCTCTATTTTGTGGTAGTGTGGACGAGACGTTAGGCTTCTCAGAGGGTAGTGTTAAGCATTTGTTGTACTCACAGAGGAAATAAATGACACACACACTCAAAGAATAAATCAAAGACCAATTTAGAAAAATAACAGTTCTTTTTATGTCTGTTTTAAACCCAAGAGCTTCATAATGAGGTAAGTAGACTTTTGAGCATAAATACTTTGCAATTTCAAAAGTGGACACAGTGCAGTTTTCAGAGTTCTCTCAATGTTATCCTATGGAGGAAAAACAATGTTGAGCAAACACAGGGTTAACAACGACTTACGAAGCCAATCATAGAGAGTTAAGGTAAATGCTGGACACTGATCAGAACCAAATCAACAGGTCACACCAGGCAGCACTGGGATGGCCGGGTGCAGAGGTGCAGTAAGGCGTCGGGTGCCCAATGGTTTCCTTTGGGAGTTTGGCCCTGTGACAAACAGGCTACTGGCTTGGGCTGGATAGCCAGTCAGGGACATCAAACAGGTAGGTTGTAGACATGGGGTGCTCGGGATGTAGGTGCACCTTTGGTCTTTTTCTCCAGGGACCAGGGGAGACGGCTGCAGGGGTGTCCTTAGGCATCGGATTTCTCTGTCTATGAGCACTCACGATCAGGGGGTCCTGTGTGTTGCGGCTGCAGGAGTCTTCAGAGAGCCAGCAGGGGTGAACCCTGGGTAGATGCAAGCTCAGGGGAGCCAGGGAACATTGCTGGCACCAGTGACCCACCTCAGATTGGGTTGTGGGAGACAGGTGCAGTGGTTGCTGGAGGCGTCAGGTTTTCTCACACCACTAGGTCGTGGGAGAGGGGTCTAAGTGCAGGGGCTGCAGGTGACTTGGGGGAGTCTAAGAGGGGTAAAACCCGGCAAGACTGGGACTCTGGACAGCTGGGGAGCCTTGCTGGCACCGTTGGTTTGCTTCACTTCGGGTAGAGGATGTCGGATGCAGGGATGACTACAGGTGTAGGGTCTTTGCTGTTCTGTAAGCTTCAAAGTCCTTTCATGAGACTTCTTGCAGAGCAGATCCGCTGCTCACAGGAGCCTGAGTCTTTGTGGAAGGCAGGCAGTCCTCCTGGGTTTCTTGGAGCTACAGCTGCAGGACGAGTCATCTTTTTGGGCAGAGTCTGTCGAGGTCAGCAGGCCGGTGGGGCTGGTACCAAGTCAGCTGCTTCTTCTTTTCCTCTTCTGCAGGCACAACTCCTTTGTGTCATTGTCTTCATAGGTTGTCAAGATCTGAGTTCTAGGGTTCAGGGTTGCCACCTAAATACTCACTTTAGGGGTGTTAGAAGGAGTGCCAGCTGGTAGCCAATGGGCTGACCACCTTTGGGTGATTGCACCCTTTTTATGACCACTTCTACTGCAAAGTGGGCATAACCCTAACCCTGGTGGCCTAATGATGGAGGCGTTTAAAAAGTAGTACCAAGCTCAGCTCCTCCACCTTTGGGGTGGGACTGGCATGAAGTGGGCACACCTCCTAATCTGTCTAGTTTCCCATCTGTTCTGCTGTCAAAAGTGGGGTCAGGACAGGGGGGGGTGGATCATCTCCGCCACCTGGGGAGACCTGGGTCGCATTACAAAGGCGGCAAGGCCTTTGAAGCTCCCTGCCCTGGAATGTCCATCCTGCCTGGGTGAGGTACCAACACCCCCACCCTCTGGCCCTCAAGAGCGCTGGCTCTCACCTTTAGGGGGCCAGATACGTGTCTAAGGTGGCTGAACTAGTTAGGACCAATCAGTCAACACACTAGTACCTGGTAGGCTTTATGGGGGCAGCACGTAGGGACCCTCCTGGGTATCCGAGGTCCTAGATATCAGGGGTGCCGTTTACTAGGGTATTACAGAGGGTGCTAAAGGTTTTGCCAGTTGGGAGCAACAACTGTGCAGTTTTGGGAGGAAAAAGATCTGGCACTGGGGACCTGGTTGGCAGGAACCCAGTGGTCTTTCAGCCAAAATGACGCCAGAACCAGGCAAAAAGTGCTAGGAGTGACCATATGAAAAGAGGCACTTTCCTACAGTTTCCGAAAGGGCTTCGAACTCGGTGCAAGAAACTGGTTATTAGTTGAGAGGTGTTGAGTACCCGCATCTAATAATAATCACTGTCCTTACCAGGGTGAACCACTAAAGTCACCAAATAAGTGGCTGAACTGAACCCCAGGTACATATGGTACAGAGCATACATGCATAACCTGGAAGCAACACCTACGGTATTTATGCAGTAATAAAACAGTAATAAAGTCGAAATGCAAAACAATGTAAAAACTTCAAAACTGATTAGAAAAGGAGTAAAATG
Organism: Pleurodeles waltl; assembly: GCF_031143425.1. NCBI lineage: Eukaryota > Metazoa > Chordata > Amphibia > Caudata > Salamandridae > Pleurodeles > Pleurodeles waltl. Next base: position 71,726,068 of record NC_090444.1, on the reverse strand, counting down.
CAATAAACAAAATGACACTAAAATGAACCAAGGAAAGTCAATGGTCGCAGTAGAACAGCACCTAAGAACAATTTGACAATGAACGAGATGGAGCCCGGGTTGGATATACTACTGAGCAACATACCTTCAATTTTATCTGGTAGAGACTATCTAGCTGCAGATTCCTTACCTTTGAATTTTCCCCAGGCGTCAGACTGGATCCGAAAGATTTTCCATGAGCAGTACCCCTGCAGCCAGTAGGTGGCGTCGATCAGCTCTGCGTCTGTCATCAGCCAATGAGGAAGTGACGCTGGGGTACCTATACATGCGTGCTGATGTCCATTTCTTTTCACAACTTTCTATGTCAAAAGTGCAGAGCCATGAAAAAAAGTGATCACTGGTTAGTCAAAACTAGGGCCCTGAAAGCAGTCATCCCTGTCCCTAGAAACCCATTCGGCAGAATGGGGAGGATGCGTAGGTCAGGAAGGAATCTGCAGCTAGATATAGGGGGTTATTCCAACTTTGGAGGAAGTGGTAATCCGTCCCAAAAGTGACGGTAAAGTGGCGGATATACCACCAGCCGTATTACGAGTCCATTATATCCTATGGAACTCGTAATACGGCTGGTGGTAAATCCGTCACATTTGGGACGGATTACCACCTCCTCCAAAGTTGGAATAACCCCCATAGTCTCTACCAGGTAAGGTGTAACCAAAGGTATGCAAGTTGCTCATATGACAGAGACCTCTACCTGCATATTCCTTATCTTTGAATAGATACCCAAACAATACCAACCCTGGAGGTGGTTCTGCAAACCAATTCCAAACGAGGAAGTCCTGCATGACCAAACTGGCAAACTGCTCATCCCTACAGACCTGACTGTCCAGTCAGTAGTGTTTGGTAATTGTGTGCAGAGATGCCTAAGTTGCTGTCTGGCAAATATCCAGGACTGGAACTCCATGTGCCACTGCAGCGGTCACAGCTTTAGCACTGGTGGAATGAGCTCACACACCTTCAAGAGGCAAAGTCGGCAGGGTGATAGATTGGCCTACGTGAAAAGGTGTGACTACTTTTGGTAGAAAAGAGGCCCATGCGAAGTACCAGTCTGTCTGGTTATATAGAGAGGTTAGGTGGCTTAGATGAAAAGTCCTGCAGCTCAAGCCGCAGATGCAATTGCCACAAGGTAGGCTGTCTTCAGTGTGAGAAGCCTGATGACAATTGTGGAGAGGCTCAAAAGGAGCACACATCAACAATGTTAGGACCAAATTAAGGTCCCACTGGGCCATAATGAATGGAGGAGGAAAGAGATGAGTAAGACCTTTAAGGAACCTATGTACAATATGGGACTTGAACAAAGAAGGTTGATCCGGCACAACAAGAAGGAATTAATGGTAGATAAATAGCCCTTAAGAGTGCTGAAAGCTGGTGCCTGCTGCGCAAGGGAAAGAGTGAAAAGTAGGACCTCAGAAAGAGGGGCAGAAAGTGTTACGACTCGGTCGTCCCATTTCTAGGGGGCGCTGTAAGGGGGCTTTCGGAAGCCTGGGAATCACCTTGAACACTTATCTAGAGTCCCTTGCTGACTCCCGTTTGTTTCTCTTTTCGCCATGGTATGCTTTTGTAGTATTCCATTTGTTTCCTGGGACTGAAAATCCCATAATGCACAGCCTGGTAGTCAGGAAAGCCTGGATTCTGTTTTACATTGTTTTCTATGGGAGAAGTCCAGTTGCTCCTTTTCACCGGATCCTCTCCTCCAGGACTTGCGAGTGTCTGAAACTACACACACCTGAGACCTCTCCTGTGCAGCCCAGTCATGTGATTCCACCTGGGGTTTGCTGCAGCTTGGAACTGCTTATAAGCAGCCATTTCCTAAAGATTCTCGTTGTGCATTGGAGTTTGATTCCATTGTGTTACAGACCCCTTATCGGATGGTGTTCCAGTCTTGTTTCAGCTTGAACCTGTTTCTTGTTTCTCTGCCCTGTTCCTGATTGTTCCAGCCAGAGTCTGCTCCCTATCTCCTAGCCTTGTACTTGTTTGTTTCTTCCAGAGCCTACTCCCTGTTTCTTTGTCCTGTTCCTGCCTTGTTTCAGCCTGAACCTGCTCTCTGTTTCCCAGTCCTGTTTACTGCTTATTCCTACTCCCTGTATTCCAGTCCTGTTCTTGCTTGCTCCAGCCAGAGCCTGCTCTCTGTTTCCCATTCCTGTTTCTGTTTGTTCCAGCCAGAGCTTGTGCTCTGTTTTCCAGTCCTTTCCATGCTTTTGCTTCAGCCTGAGCCTGTTCCCAGTTCCTGCCTCTGCCTCCTAGTGTGTTCCTTCTGTTTCTGTTTCCTCTTGGGTATTTGTGTCTGGCAAGTGTTCTATCAGTCTTCACCTGTGTATAAGTGTTTTCCTTTGTCCTGGGGTTGGCTCCTAGTTTCCAGGAGGCAATTCCAGCCCCCATCCTTTGTCTGGTGTTATATGTAGTCTTTAGCACCTAACAGTGACAGTGTGCTATTGCTGTTTTCCAGGAATTGCCACTGTGTTTCCAGCTGGACCCACAAGGGCTTGTCTTGTGTATGTAAGTACAATTCTTGTTTGTGCTCCAAGGGTCCAAAGACAGAATCACTTCTGCTGCCTCCTTTCTATGGGGCTGGGGGGGTGACTATCTGTAAGAGCAAACTGCACAGAGGCATTGATATTCCCTGTCACTGTGGGAGGTTCTGCGCCTTACTCTGTGTATAACCCCAGCGTGTTTGTCCAATAGTAATCCGTTTCCTGTTTGTTCACACTAAGGTTGCTCTGCTTTTACTTTCCTGTTTCCTGTGCCTTCCATAGCTGTCCTTTCCCATGTATACCTTTAGCTGCTCTTCTGCCCCAGTACACTACCTCTTTGGGATAGTCTGTGACCTCAAGGGGTGTCCCAACCAGAGTACTGATCAGACCCGCCCAAAACAGTGACAGAAAGAGGATCAACAGATTTTTCTGCACACCATGCCACAATTTCTTCCAACGGTAGGCATATACCATCTTGGTGGGGGGATGCCTGGCTGCCTAGATGACATTACAGAATTCGGGAGGAAGGTCAAAAGCTGCCAACTGCTGCCGCTCAATCTCCACATAAGAAGGTGGAGAGTGGACAGGTTCGGATGAAGAACTGTCCCCTGCTGCTCTGAGAGAATATCTTCCCGAAGAGGCAGTCTGATTGGAGGATCGTTTGCACTGCCGTGTAGCTCATGATACCAGATTCTCCATGCCCAGTCCGGAGCCACAAGGTTGACTTGGGCCTGGTCATTTCTGATCTTCATAAGAACTGTGGGTGGGAGTGGTATGGGCAAAAAGGAATACAGGAAGCCTGAGTTCCGCTCGAGATGAAAAGCATCTTCGAGTGAGAGCCGCCTTGAAAACTCCAGTGCACAAAATTGCTGACATTGGACGCTCTCAGCAGAGGTGAACTGATTTAACCAAGGCTCTTTCCACTGCCTTATGGAGACCATGCCCCACCCTGGTATGGAGATACCATTCATGATCCACCAGGCATCTTCGGCTGAATTAGTCTGCTCTGGCATTCAGAGAGCTCGCCAGATGATGAACCAGCAGGGATATGCCCTGCTGTTCCAGCCATGCCCAGAAACACAGATCCTCTTGATAAAGAGTCCACAACCGCACCCTGTTTGTTGCAGCTCCACATTACGGTGGTGTTGTCCATGAACTCCTGCAATAGCCTTCCCTTGATGGAGGGTAGAAAGGCTTTCAATGCAAGTCGGATTGCTTGGAGCTCCAGCAGGTTGATGTGCAGTCCAGATTCCATCAGAGACCAGAGTCCTCTGATCTCCAATTCTCCCAGATGGCAGCCCCATCCCAGAAGTGACGCATCTGTCACTACTGTGAGATCTGGTTGGGGAATGGCGAGGGATCTGCCACTGACCCAATCACAGTTCATTAGCCACCACAGCAGGTCCTTTGAAGTTCCCCCGGAGATCTAGACCATGTCAGAGAGATTTCCTTGATTCTGCATCCACTGAAACTTCAGATCCCACTGCAGTGACCCCATACGTCATCTGGCATGTGTCACCAGCAGGAAGCAGGACGCCATGAGCTCCAGCAGCCTCAGTCAGTCTCACCAAAATCCAGGATTGAGGCTGCAACATTGCAGAAAAGGAACAGATGATCTTCTGCCAGCCAGTCATGAGATGGTGGCGTAGGTGGAGGGGTAGTGTCGAAGGGGAGGAAGTAGCTCCTTTGGACAATCAGCCAAGCCCACCTGTCCAATGTTATAGAGTAACTGTAGGAGGCTGGCCTGGCTTGTAGTGGGTACCAAGGGGTACTTACACTCTGTACCAGGTTCAGTTATCCCTTATTAGTGTAGAAGAGGTGTTTCTAGCAGCTTAGGCTGATAGAAAGTAGCTATAGCAGAGCAGCTTAGGCTGAACTAGGAGACATGCAAAGCTCCCACTATACCACTGGTGTCATATGCACAATATCATAAGAAAACACAATACACAGATATACTAAAAATAAAGGTACTTTATTTTTATAACAATATGCCAAAAGTATCTCAGTGAGTACCCTCAGTATGAGGATGCCAAATATACACAAGATATATGTACACAATACCAAAAGTATGCAGTAATAGCAAAAGGAAGTAATGCAAGCAATGTATAGTTACAGTGAATTGCAATAGGAGCACATAGGTATAGGGGCAACAGAAACCATATACTCCAAAAGTGGAATGCGAACCACAAATGGGCCCCAAACCTATGTGAGCTTGTAGATGGTCGCTGGGACTGTAAGAAAACAGTGAGGGTTAGAAAAATAGCCCACCCCAAGACCCTGAAAAGTAGGTGTAAAGTGCACCTATGTTCCCCAGAGAGCACAGAAGTCGCGATAGGGGAATTCTGCAAGGAAGACCAACACCAGCAAAGCAACCAAAGTGGATTTCCGGATGAGAGTACCTGTGGAACAAGGGGACCAAGTCCAAGAGTCGCGACAAAGTCGAGAGTGGGCAGATGCCCAGGAAATGCCAGCTGAGGGTGCAAAGAAGCTGCCACCGGATGGCAGAAGCTGAGGATTCTGCAAGAACGAAGAGGACTAGGAACTTCCCCTTTGGAGGATGGATGTCCGACGTTGTGAAGAAGCTTGCAGAGGTGTTCCCACGCAGAAAGACCGCAAACAAGCCTTGCTAGCTGCAAGGGTCGCGGTTAGGGTTTTTGGATGCTGCTGTGGCCCAGGAGGGACCAGGATGTCGCCACTTGGATGAGGAGACAGAGGGGGCACCCAGCAAGTTAGGGAGCCCTTACAAAAGCAGGCAGCACCCGCAGAAGTACCCGAACAGGCACTTGGAGGAGGAGTGAACCGGAGCTCACCCGAAGACACAAAAGGGAGTCCCGTGACGCCGGAGGACAACTCAGGAGGTTGTGCACTGCAGGTTAGAGTGTCGGGGACCCAGGCTTGGCTGTGCATGAAGGAAATCCTGGAAGAGTGCACAGGAGCCGGAGCAGCTGCAAATCACGCGGTACCCAGCAATGCAGTCTAGCGTGGGGAGGCAAGGACTTACCTCCACCAAACTTGGACTGAAGAGTCACTGGACTGTGGGAGTCACTTGGACAGAGTTGCTGAGTTCCAGGGACCACGCTCGTCGTGCTGAGAGGGGACCCAGAGGACTGGTGATGCAGTCTTTTGTTGCCTGTGGTTGCAGGGGGAAGATTCCGTCGACCCACAGGAGATTTCTTCAGAGCTCCTGGTGCAAGAAGGAGGCAGGCTACCCCCAGAGCATGCACCACCAGGAAACAGTTGAGAAGGCGGCAGGATCAGCGATACAAGGTTGCAGTAGTCGTCTTTGCTACTTTGTTGCGGTTTTGCAGGCGTCCTGAGCAGTCAGCGGTCGATCCTTTGGCAGAAGGTGAAGAGAGAGATGCAGAGGAACTCTGATGAGCCCTTGCATTCGTTATCTAAAGAATTCCCCAAAGCAGAGACCCTAAATAGCCAGAAAAGGAGGTTTGGCTACCTAGGAAGGAGGATAGGCTAGCAACACAGGTAAGAGCCTATCAGAAGGAGTCTCTGACGTCACCTGCTGGCACTGGCCACTCAGAGCAGTCCAGTGTGCCAGCAGCACCTCAGAGGTCTGGAGCACACTGGAGGAGCTCTGGGCACCTGCCCTGGGAGGTGCAGGTCAGGGGAGTGGTCACTCCCCTTTCCTTTGTCCAGGTTCGCGTCAGAGCAGGGCTGGGGAATCCCTGAACCGGTGTAGACTGGCTTATGCAGAGATGGGCACCATCTGTGCCCATCAAAGCATTTCCAGAGGCTGGGGGAGGCTTCTCCTCCGCAGCCCTGACACCTTTTTCCAAAGGGAGAGGGTGTAAAACCCTCTCTCTGAGGAAGTCCTTTGTTCTGCCTTCCTGGGCCAAGCCTGGCTGGACCCCAGGAGGGCAGAAACCTGTCTGAGGGGTTGGCAGCAGCTGCAGTGAAACCCCGGGAAAGGTAGTTCGGCAGTACCCGGGTCTGTGCTACAGACTCGGGGGGTCATGGAATTGTCTCCCCAATGCCAGAATGGCATTGGGGTGACAATTCCATGATCTTAGACATGTTACATGGCCATGTTCGGAGTTACCATTGTGACGCTATACATAGGTAGTGACCTATGTATAGTGCACAAGTGAAATGGTGTCCCTGCACTCACAAAGTCCGGGGAATTTGCCCTGAACGATGTGGGGGCACCTTGGCTAGTGCCAGGGTGCCCACACACTTAGTAACTTAGCACCCAACCTTTCCCAGGTAAAGGTTAGACATATAGGTGACTTATAAGTTACTTAAGTGCAGTGGTAAATGGCTGTGAAATAACGTGGACGTTATTTCACTCAGGCTGCATTAGCAGGCCTGGGTAAGAATTGTCAGAGCTCCCTATGGGTGGCAAAAGAAATGCTGCAGCCCATAGGGATCTCCTGGAACCCCAATACCCTGGGTACCTCAGTACCATAGACTAGGGAATTATAAGGGTGTTCCAGTATGCCAATATGAATTGGTGAAATTGGTCACTAGCCTGTTAGTGACAATTTAGAAAGCAGAGAGAGCATAACCACTGAGGTTCTGGTTAGCAGAGCCTCAGTGAGACAGTTAGTCATCACACAGGGAACACATAAAGGGCACACTTATGAGCACTGGGGCCCTGGCTGGCAGGGTCCCAGTGGCACATACACTAAAACAACATATATACAGTGAAATATGGGGTAACATGCCAGGCAAGATGGTACTTTCCTACACAATCCCCCCCCCCCAGTTGAGATTCACAACAGGCATGGGGTGGCTAAGAGTGTTGTTATGAGCGTCTGTCACTTGCTACTGGTGACCAAGTAGGTGTTGTTCAGGGTGTACCAGTTTCTCTATTACCATGGTAACACTGGCACCTGTGTCCCTGTAGGCCTGAATCTCAACACAATTTATTAGGGGAAGTTGCTTGTACTTATCCATATTAAGGGGACAAGCAACCAAGGTGGCCAAATCAATGGCACCTTCAGAGACTAACACAGCCTCAGTGGTCTCCCTAACAAGACCAACCCAACTAAATTACCAAAAGTGAGCCCAGCTACTCCCTTGTATTGGCTATTAGTAGGTTTGCTCCCACCACCACTGCTATTACTAGGGGCACTAGGGGGGTCATTACAACCCTGGCGGACGGTGTTAAAGCTGCGGTAATACCACAAACAGTGCGGCGGATAAAAAAATGGAACTATGACCCTGGTAGAAACTGCCAAAAAAGACAGCCACTTCAACACACCGCCCACGGCGGTACAGACAAGCAGCGCGGCGGTCACTGCCAACAGACAGGCGGAACACAATGTACCGTCCATAGTATTACAACCCGCCTATCCGCCACCTTTTCCGGGGCGGATTCACCGTGGATAAAAACACGGCGGAAACAGCTTTTGCAATGGGAAAACACTCACCTGAACACATCCCACGAGGAACGAGGACTCCATAGACCCAGAACTCCAAATACTCCCTGCCCTTGTCTTTCTGCTACTCTACGACCAACATCTACGTAGGCGCCGAAGACAACGTTGAGTACTGCACCTACGACATGGGGGAGGGTGGAGGCAAAAGTTAGGGAGACACCCACCAAACACCCCAACCTCGCATAATACAACATACACACCAATGCATTCACAAAAATCACAGTAACAACCCACAATCCCCCCGGAAGAATGAAAAGACAAAGCGAAATTCGGTCAAACATTGTAATGTGGCAATATACATGTCATACAAAAATATACAGATATATATGAAAATCAGTCATAATTATATACATTACGAGAAGTAGTGCAGATATCTACATAACAATGTCCGTGCACCAACAGTCCAAAAATGCATGGGCGAGGCCCACAAAGGATACCTGACCACAATCGGAGAGAACACTGCGGGGGCATCAGATAGAAATACTACAGGCACCTCAGGGGGAAGAGAAGAGGGGGCATCTCAGCCGGATGACTGCAAAGCCAGATCCACGACGGGGCTCCATGCCCATTGATGTATCCTGGGGAGTGCAAAGCCACAGTCTCTCAAGTCTCTACAGTGGGTGGGTTGCCCACTGTTCCATCCTGGGGAGTGCAAAGCCACAGTCTTTCAAGTCTCTACAGTGGGTGGGGTGCCCACCGTGCCATCCTGGGGAGTGCAAAGCCACAGTCTCTCAAGTCTCTACAGTGGGTGGGTTGCCCACTGTTCCATCCTGGGGAGTGCAAAGCCACAGTCTTTCAAGTCTCTACAGTGAGTGAGGGTGCCCACCGTGCCATCCTGGGGAGTGCAAAACCACAGTCTCTCAAGTAGATGCAGGTCTCCACTGGTACTGGGGGGGACTGGTGCCCAGAGTGCTTCATCCTGTGCAGGACAGACAGAGTGGATGCAGGTCTCCACTGGTTCTGGAGGGGGACTGGTGCCCAGACTGGATGAGTCTCCCTGTGAAAGTTCCTGTCCTGTCACTGTCCCAGCTGCACATGGGATAAGGATGCCTGATAAGGCGGTCTATTCATTCCTACCCGGTGCTTGCCCTGTTCAGCGGTCTTCACCATGGCGGTCTTTGCCCTGTTCAGCGGTGGTTTGACATGGCGGTTCTGGACTGTTCAGCGGTGCTTTGCCATGGCGGTCTTTGCCCTGTTCAGCGGTGCTTTGCCATGGCGGTCTATGCCCTGTTCAGCGGTCTTCACCATGGCGGTCTTTGCCCTGTTCAGCGGTGCTTTGACATGGCGGTTCTGGACTGTTCAGCGGTGCTTTGCCATGGCGGTCTTTGCCCTGTTTCGCGGTGCTTTGCCATGGCAGTCTTTGCCCTGTTCAGCGGTGCTTTGACTTGGGGGTTCAGAACTGTTCAGCAGTGCTTTGCCATGGCGGTTCTGGACTGTTCAGCGGTGTTTTGTCATGGCGGTTTGCCCTGTTCAGCAGTCTTCACCATGGCGGTCTTTGCCCTGTTCAGCGGTGCTTTGACATGGTGGTTCAGGACTGTTCAGCAGTGCTTTGCCATGGCGGTTCTGGACTGTTCAGCGGTGTTTTGCCATGGCGGTCTTTGCCCTGTTCAGAGGTCTTCACCATGACGGTGTTTGCCCTGTTCAACGGTGCTTTGACATGGCGGTTCAGGACTGTTCAGCGGTGCTTTGCCATGGCGGTTCTGGACTGTTCAGCGGTGTTTTGCCATGGCGGTCTTTGCCCTGTTCAGCGGTCTTCACCATGGCGGTCTTTGCCCTGTTCAGCGGTACTTTGACATGGCAGTTCAGGACTGTTCAGCGGAGCTTTGCCATGGAGGTTCTGGACTGTTCAGCGGTGTTTTGCCATGGCGGTCTTTGCCCTGTTCAGCGGTCTTCACCATGGCCGTCTTTGCCCTGTTCAGCGGTGCTTTGACATGGCGGTTCAGGACTGTTCAGCGGTGCTTTGCCATGGCGGTTCTGGACTGTTCAGCGGTGTTTTGCCATGGCGGTCTTTGCCCTGTTCAGCGGTCTTCACCATGGTGGTCTTTGCCCTGTTCAGCGGTGCTTTGACATGGCGGTTCTGGTACGGACATTGGTGTGTGGCATGACGTTCCCTACACTGGGCATTGGTGTGTGGCATGACGTTCCATCATAGCCCACCTGGGCTGTGGCAGCCGGGGCCCTCCTGGGCACTGAGTCCGGCGGTGGCGGTGGTCTCCTGACCAGTGACGATACTTGGGCCCTCCTGGGCAATGACTCTGGCGGTGGTCTCTGGACCAGTGACGATACTTGGGACCTCCTGGGCAATGACTCTGGCGGTGGTCTCTGGACCAGTGACGATACTTGGGCCCTCCTGGGCTGTGACTCCGGCGGTGGTCTCCTGACCAGTGACGATACTTGGGCCCTCCTGGGCAATGACTCTGGCGGTGGTCTCTGGACCAGTGACGATACTTGGGCCCTCCTGGGCTGTGACTCCGGCGGTGGTCTCTGGACCAGTTACGATACTTGGGCCCTCCTGGGCAATGACTCTGGCGGTGGTCTCTGGACCAGTGACGATACTTGGGCCCTCCTGGGCTGTGACTCCGGCGGTGGTCTCTGGACCAGTGACGATACTTGGGCCCTCCTGGGCAATGACTCTGGCGGTGGTCTCTGGACCAGTGACGATACTTGGGCCCTCCTGGGCAATGACTGGCGGTGGTCTCTGGACCAGTGATGATATTTGGGCCCTCCTGGGCTGTGACTCCGGCGGTGGTCTCTGGACCAGTGACGACAGTGCTGGCATGTGTCTCGACCGCCGGAAATGATGGCGCACTTCTCCGCCGTGACACTCACAACAGACTGGGCAGACTTCCTCTGTCCCTTCCCCACCTTTGGTGGAGTCACAGCTGACTCTCCAATCCCCTTGGAATCCATGTGAGTTGTTTTCCCACCAGGAGTCTTCACACGGTCCCGTCGTCCACTCTCCAATTTTAGAGCCTTTAGAGAGGGTGGGCTGCCAGTACCTTGGCTCCGGGTCACACTGCCTGCCCTGGTGGCCGGTGCACTCCACAAACCTTGAACAGGCACCACTGGTATTGGAGGCTTTTTGGCTGAGGCGCTACGACGGGACTGATGAATTGGAGGGGGGGTGGGGGCAAAAAGGTCTACTTTACAGAGGGACAGTTTCTGACGAACACTGGGATGGGTAGTTGGAGGGGGCCTGGGAGTGGAGGAAGAGGAGGTGGTTGTCAGAGGTGTCACTTTAGGTGTTTTGGGTGCAGGTGCAGGTACTGGAGGCTGTCGTGAAGTGGATGGATGTTGGGTGAGTGATTGCCGGCGTTTGTGTACTTTGGGAGGGGGCGTCACAGACACAGGGGACGTGTAAATGGGAGTGGAGGTGGTGAGTGCAGGTGGGCGGCTTGTGGTGCTGGGTCATCTTGTGCGATTCATGGTGCCTGTAGATGTGGTGCATGCAGGTGTGTGTGTAGACGAGACTGGGAGGGAGGAGGGAGAAGAGGAGGAGGGGGACACAGTGGAGGCAGTGGATGTTGCTGTGTCTGTACATGGGTGAGGCTTGCGTGAGTGCCTGTGGGTTGTGTGGTGCCTATGTTTGCTTGAGCTACCTGTGTGTGCTGACTTGTGTGCATGCTGGTCTGTAGGTGTACTTGGGATGGGCTGGGGTACAGGAGATTGGGTCTGGGTGGAGGAGGTTGGAGGGGGGAGGCTAGACACAGGGACAATGGCTGCCATCAGTGCTGAGGCCAGAGATTGCAGGGTTCGCTGAAGGACAGCCTGACCAGAATGAATGCCCTCCAGGAATGCATTACCGTGTTGCAACTCTCGTTCTACACCCTGGATGGCATTCTCAATGGTAGACTGCCCAACAGTGACTGACCTGAGGAGGTCAATGGCCTCCTCACTGAGGGCAGCAGGGGTGACAGGGGCAGGGGCAGGGCCTGAGGTGCCTGGGGCGAAGGTGATGCCCACCCTCCTAAGTGAGCGGGCACGGGGCGAAGGCTGAGGGGCTGCTAGGAGGGCGGTGCTGGTAGGGGAGGTGGCGGCTGTACCTGTAGAAGTGTGGGGCACAGATGGTGCCGCCACCACAAGGGAGCTCCCATCAGCGGACAAGTACGTGTCGCTGGTTGGTGATCCGGTGACCGACGTGAAGCTCCCCTCGCCCTCCGTCCCACTGGTGCATTCAGAGTCCGTGGTGTGTCCCTCCATGGCCATGTGGGGTGCAGCTCCCTCGTGCTCCGGTGCCACTGTACCTCCGTCTGATGATGCTGATGTACAAAAGGACAGGGAGAGCAGAAAAAGGGGGGGAGACAGAAGAAAGAGAGTTTTTGTGCATGGCATACCGCTACCGTTGGCGGACAAGACAGAGACAGCAGCCCCTTGCATTACACCGTGCTCCTGCGCTCTGCACATGCAATTTCTGGGATATGGCCTACATGGCAATGGTGGACATCTGCGCACATGGATGCCACAGGGGCAACTATACCTCGACTTGGCACTCTGCTGAGGTGGGGTAGATTGCCACATGGCCTACATTACGGAGGGGCCTTGCCTACTGAACTCGCCCTGGCCTAGGGACACCCACAGCCCACCTCCCCCACCCAGACACCTCCACTGCACGAAAAGTCCACAGAATGAGAGTGTACTCACCCCCTTGTGTCTGCTGTGATGCCCTCAAGCGCCCATCCAATTCCGGGTAGGCCACCGCCAGGATCCGGAACATCAGGGGGGTCATGGTGCGACGGGCACCCCTCCCACGTTGGGAGGCCATCCCCAGCTGAGCCTCTGCCGTCTTCTAGCTGCAGCGGCGAATGTCCTCCCATCTCTTACGGCAGTGGGTGCCCCGTCTCTGGTGGACCCCCAGGGTCCGGACCTCCTTGGCGATGGCACGCCAAATGTCCCTCTTCTGGTGGGCGCTGACCTACATGACATGCACAAGGAAAGAGTAACAGTCATTACCAACTGCACCGTCGTTGTGAGTGGCCCCCTCCCTGCTCTGGCCATGTGGCCCATTCATTCCCATGCATTAATGTTCTATGAACTCTGCCCCCTTCCCTCTTCCAACCAGCCCTCTCCACCCAGGCCTAGCCCATACAACGTGCTCCCTGTGTACTAACCTGTTGGTCTGGAGGACCGTAGAGTAGCGTGTACTGGGGGTGGACCCCGTCTACCAGTTTCTCCAACTCCTGTGCAGTGAAGGCAGGGGCCCTTTCCCCAGACGCAGCAGCCATCGTCGCTTCCAGACCGAGGTCACAGCAGCACTTGCAGTGTAGGTCCTCTCCTGTCGAAGGTCAGGTATCTAGTGATTGAACAGATAGAAAATGGCGATGACGTCCGCGGCGGTGATGTCCGCGGCGGTGCGCATCATCACCGCCGGCGCACCTGTTCATTGGCTCCTGGGACCCATAGGGTCCTATGTTAACCAATGCAGCATTGCGCCGCAGTCTACGACCGCCTACCGCGACGGTGTGCAACGCCAGCGCAGTTACCCCACAATCCCATTGTCCCAGTTTAGAGGTCAGGCAGCCGCCATTTCAGGGGCCCACATGGCCTAATTTACCTCTGCGTCACACATAGCTAGGCCTACACTCAACACACATACAGGAAGGGTTTTGTGAGTGGTGTAGTCTTGTGTGTAACTGTGGGTACATACCTGGAGGAATAATGACTGATTCGTCGCTGTTGTCCTTCGTAGGCATCGTCAGCTGGGACAGTTGAGAAGATGGCGGAATCCTCCGGTGTACCGACCGCAGGTGGACCTGTTGACAATGTAAGAGCGACATGTCATCGTAACCTACCGGTTTGACCGTGCCACAATCCAGGAACTATGTACCCAGTTGGAGCCAGACCTGATGTCACCAATCCGCCATCCGACTGGAATCCCCCCTGACGTGTAGATGCTGTCAGTGCTACATTTCCTTGCAAGTGGGTCTTTTCAGACAACAGTGGCCATGGCATCAGGGATGTCCCAGCCTATGTTTTCCAACGTGTTGTCCAGAGTGCTGTCTGCCCTGCTGAAACACGTAAGGAGATACATCATTTTCCCTGAGGTGGCAGATTTGCCTACAGTGAAAGGTGACTTCTATGCCCTTGGACATATCCCCAACGTCATAGGTGCCATTGATGGGACCCATGTAGCTCTGTCCCCCCCCACAGGAGTGAACAGGTGTGCAGGAACCGGAAGAGTTATCATTCAATGAATGTCCAGATGGTATGTTTGGCAGACCAGTACATCTCCCAGGTTAATGCTATGTTCCCTGGCTCAGTGTATGACGCCTACATCCTGCGGAATAGCAGCATCCCTGATATGATGGGTCAACTCCAGAGGCACCGTGTATGGCTATTAGGAGACTCTGGTTACCCCAACCTGTCCTGGCTATTGACCCCAGTGAGGAATCCCAGGACCAGGGCAGAGGAACGGTACAATGAGGCCCATGGGCGGACTAGGAGGGTGATCGAACGCACCTTCGGCCTCCTGAAGGCCAGGTTCAGGTGCCTCCATATGACAGGTGGATCCCTATTCTACTCACCGAAGAAGGTGTGCGAGATCATCATCGCCTGCTCCATGCTTCATAATCTGGCTTTGCGACTCCAGGTGCCTTTTCTGCAGGAGGATGATCCAGATGACGGTGTTGTAGCAGCTGTGGAGCCTGTGGAGCCTGTGGACGGTGATGAGGAGGAAGCTGAGGAAGAAGACAACGACAACAGGGAGTCAGTCATACAGCAATATTTCCAGTGACACTCAGGTGAGAACATTTTCATGTTTGACATTACATTAACTTTCACAGGTCTACCTCTATCCTGTCTGTCGGTTTCAACCACTATTTGGTAACTGAGTTGTACCTTTCGATTACTGTTTCACAGGTGTGGTTACCAACGTGTCATCTGCTTGCATCCTTCAAGTACTTGTGATGTGTGACATAGGTATGTTAGCTTTACAATAGGAAACGCATTATCACACTGTCATTGATAATACATATTTACTAAATCACAGACTGACTCCAGATTGTTTTGTGTTTCAAGGATGTTTATTGAAGTGCTAATTATTGGAGGGGGTGGTAAAATGGTGATGGGTGATGGTGGAGGAATGTCCATGGCAGAGTCCAGTCTATTAGTCTCACAGGTGCACTGCCCATCTGGGCATAGGAAGTGGAGCTGGGGCAGTTTCAGAATGGACAGGGTAACAAGGTGGGACAGTGAGAGGACAAACAGGGTGGTCTCATTTCCTGGCGTGGGTCTTGCCATCTTGCTCTGTCCTGTTCCTGGATCTCAGGGACCGCTTGCGTGGCGGTTGTCCGTCTGCAGGGGGTGGGGTGCTGGTGTGGTGGTCCTGTGGCGGGGCGTTCTGTCCACTAGCGCCGGCGGAGGTGGTGGGCAGTTCATCGTCCTGGCTAGTGTCAGGTGCCCCTTGGAGTGCCACAGTGTCCATCAAGGTCTGCTGTATGTCCTTCAGCACCCCTACGATGGTGCCCAGGGCGGAGTTGATGGTCCTGAGCTTCTCCCTTAACCCCAAATACTGTTCCTCCTGCAGGCGCAGGGTCTCCTACAACTTGTCCAGGACCGTCTCCATCGTCTCCTGGGAGTGGTGGTATGCTCCCATGATGGAGGATAGGGCCTCGTGGAGAGTAGGTTCCCTTGGCCTGTCCGCCCCCTGTCGCACAGCAGCCCTCCCAGTTCCCCTGTGTTCCTGTGCCTCCGTCCCCTGGACCGTGTGCCCACTACCACTGCCCCCAGGTCCCTGTTGTTGTTGGGGTGGTGGGTTAGCCTGGGTTCCCTGTAGTGGTGGACACACCGCTGATTGACCTGTCCTGGGTAGGGAGGTTTGGTCCCGCTGGGTGGGTGCTGTGCTGGTGTTACCAGAGGGTGGAAGGTCGGTGTTGGGCTGTGCCTGTGCAAGGGGAACCGAATGTCCCGAGGCCCACGATGGTCCGGGCTGGTCATCAGGATCCAGTAGGGCAGAGCTGCTATCGTCACTGTGGGCCTCTTCTGGGGGTGGAGTGGTGTTGTCTGGACCCTCTGGTGTGGTGACGGTCCTTCGGGTTCCTGCAGGGGCATAAGAGCATGATTATTATATGTGTGTGTGTAATGGTGTGCAATGGGTGGGTGAGCGTGTACCCCAGTGCAAGCATTCCTGTGTGGGAGCTTGGGTGATGGTGGTTTAGGGGGTTGTATAGGGGTGTGCAGTGGGCATGCTTTAGTGCTGGGTGTCCATGCTTAGTTCTGTCATGCAGGGCTTGGTGTTGGGATGTGTGGTTTGTGTTATTAGTAAATTATTGAGGATTTAGGGTGATAGGGGAGGGTGTGAGGGTGGGGGGGGTGATAGCATGCAGGTAGGGTGGGGGATATGATAGTTAAGATTTGACTTACCAGTGTCCCATCCTCCACCGACTCCTGCGAGGCCCTCAGGATGCATGATGGTCAAGACTTGCTCCTCCCATGTTGTTAGTTGTGGGGGAGGAGGTGGGGGTCCGCAGCCAGTCTGCTGAACCGCGATGTTGTGCCTGGAGACCGTTGAATGCATCTTCCCCCGTAGGTCGTTCCACCTCTTCCTGATGTCCTCCCTATTTCTTGGGTGCTGTCCCACTGCGTTGACCCTGTCCACGATTCTTCGCCATAGCTCCATCTTCCTGGCTATTGATGTGTGCTGTACCTGTGAGCCAAATAGCTGTGGCTCTACCCGTACGATTTCCTCCACCATGACCCTGAGCTCCTCCTCGGAGAAGCGGGTGTGTCTTTGGCGTGACATGGGGTGGTGTGTGTAATGTGTGGGGCGGTGTGAGTGTTGATGTGTGTGGTGATGTGTAGTGGTGTGTGGTGTTTTGTGAGTGGATGTGGGTTGGGTGATGGTGTTGTGTGCCTCTGTGTGGTGGTGTTGTCTTGGCTGTGCAGTCACTCTGGCCTTCGTCTCTAATTTGTGGTCGTAGGGGTTTGTGGGTGATGTGGGTGTGTGTTTTATATAGTGTTGGGTGTGTGGGAGTGGTGTTTGTATTTGTGTCAGGTGTGTGTATTTGGAATTGTCCAATGTGGCGGTGTTTTGGAGATGTGTGTGTATTTTGAGCGCGGCAGTGTGTACCGCCAATGGAATACCGTGGTTGAAAGACCGCTGAGTGGTTTCGTGGGTCGTAATAGCATGGGCGTGTTTCTGTTGGAGGTTTTGTTTTCGCCAGTTTATCACTGAACTTTGGTGTGGCGGTGTTGTGTGGGTGTCTGAATTTCAGCGGATTCCGAGATGTGGGTCATAATAGCTGTGGCGGGATTCCGCGGCCGCTGCGGTCTATTGGCGGTCTTCTGCACGGCGGTAAGCGCATTTTACCGCCAATGTTGTAATGACCCCCTAGGTGTAGCAGTAGGGGTTGTGGTAGTGGGAGGCTTGGTGCTTTTCTTTGGACAACTGGCATCAGTTGTCCAATGGCCTTTTACTTTACAAAAATAGCACCATGGTTTCTTTACTTGATTAGAAGAGGATTTGGACCCACCACCCCCACCAGAGTGTTTTTGTGGGCCTGATGAAGACTCATTTTTAGATTTGTCCCCACCCTTGTCTGAAGACTTACCATCCTTCTTCTTGCCATCCTTGTCACACTTTTCTACAGTAACTCAGAATGCTTGCTTCTTGTCCAGGGAGGACCTGGCCTGGCAGTTAGGGCTGGACTATTCCCATGGGGAATAGGGTCAGGACTGATTTGCATATGGCTGGGTCCAAACTGGGGCAACGTGGTGAGCAAAAGAATGATGGATTAAACCTGAATCTATGACTGGGGTGAAAAGTTTCAATACTCCGCCGATCATTTTATTTTGTCTTGTGATGTTGAAATGATTAAGAGTGCCAGTGATGGTGATCCTGCCTCTAACTAAGTGCTCATGGTGGTGAAGGGGCAGACTAAGAGGGTTTGGAGGCTGCTGCAGTGGGGTTGAAGGAACTACCCAGACTGCTGGCCACCTGTCTTACGAGGTCTGTGGGTACCGTGCCCTCATCCACACAGAGGTAGGGAAGCATGCGCGGCACGGTGGCTGGCTGGGAATTGGCTTAGCTGGAAGCCCCTTCTGCAGCCATGAAAGGAGCAAAAGGCAGATTGCGGGGATGAGGGGCCACCGTGAGGCTCAAGGTCCTGGCCGTAGCCTGAGAGTCTTGAAGCACTCAAGTGCCGAGTCTCCAAAGAGTCGGGTGCCATTGAAGGACATGTCCTTAAGGAAAGCCTGGATGTTCTCTGAAAAGCCAAATGTCCTCAGTGAGGTGTGGCACCTCAAGGCCACTGTCATGGAAACCGCTCGATAGGAAAGTACCCTGTTTTTGGCATGGTAACCCCTACTATTTGCCTGGTGTCAGAGTGTTTTGACTGTTTACTGGGATCTTGCTAACCTAGACCCCAGTGGTTGTGCTCGCTCTCTCTAAATTTGGTTGCTTAGGACTTTGCACACCCCACAATTGGTATACTGGTGCCCCCTTATAAGTCCCTAGTATATGGTACTTAGGGTCCCAGGGCATTGGGGCACCAGGGGTTTCCCATGGGCTGTAGCATGTATTGTGCCACCCATGGGAGCCCATGCAAAATGTGTCTGCAGGCCTGCAACTGCAGCCTGTGTGAAAAGATGCATGCATCCTTTCACTACAGGTTTCTGCCCTCTTGCTGCTTGACCAGCTCAGGCAGAGGAAGGCAGAACAAAGGATTTCTTGTGGGAGAGGGAGGTAAACCCTTGGAAATAGGTGTTAGCCTATTAGGGTAGCCTCCCCAAGCCATTGGTATGCTTTGAA
Organism: Pleurodeles waltl; assembly: GCF_031143425.1. Lineage (NCBI taxonomy): Eukaryota > Metazoa > Chordata > Amphibia > Caudata > Salamandridae > Pleurodeles > Pleurodeles waltl. Next base: position 71,707,421 of record NC_090444.1, on the reverse strand, counting down.
GGACGCATTTGCTGTTCTCCTTGCATAAACTGGTTTGCACCAGTCCAGGGACCCCTAATCCCTGTTCTGGCATGAAACTAGACAGTGGAAAGGGGAGTGACCACTCCCCTGTCCATCCCCACCCCAGGGGTGGTGACCAGAGTGCCTCCAGGAGGCCACTTGATTCTGCCATCTTGAATCCAAGGTGGGCAGAGGCCCTTGGGAGCATCTGAGTAGCCAGGTCAGGCAGGTGACATCACAGCCCCCTCCTGATAGGTGGTCAACCTGCTAGGTGAGCAATCCCCTCTGCTGGGCTATTTAGGGTCTCCCTTTTGGGTGGGACCGCAGATTTGATGTGCAAGATTCCAGCAGGATTCCTCTGCATTGTTTACTTCATCTTCTGGCCACTGGGACTGCAACTTGACCTTCCAGGAACTGACAATCTGCAACTACAGCAATGACTCTGCTCTGCAACATTGTTTCTCTGGCTCCTTCCAGCAACTGCAACATTTTCCCAGCTGTGCATCCTCTGACGAGTCTTCAACCTGCATAGGAAGTAAGAAGGAATCTCCCTTGGAGTGAAGGAGTCCCTCCCCTGCATCTGCAGGCACCAACTACAAAGACGACTGACTGCGTGAATCTCCTCTCCTTCTGAGATGCGTGGACCCTGCATCACAGTGATGGTCTGTAGTGGCCCCCTTGGTCCTCTCTACCAGCTGTCCAACTTGGAGATGGTATGCCCCTGCCTGTCCTTGCAGGACAGGCAAGGGCCTGTCCTGCAAGTAACCCTGTGTACCACAACACTTGCAGAGACCAAGGCTTATTTGTTCCTCTTCCAAGGGATCTTCAGGCTCTGTGTAGCCCCAGCCCCCAGCACTTCTTCCTGCAATGCACAGTCTCCTGCCTGCTGCTCCAGAGATATGGGACACTCCTCCAAGTGTGCTGAGTCGGCCTCACCACGGATCCTGTGCCTGCTGCCAGTGGATCACCAGTGGGGGCTGCCTCCTCTTCTTCTGACTCTCCAAGCTACTGAGGGTCCCCTCGGACTCCACTCCTTGGGTCAAGTCCCCTGGACCTTGCTGGTCCTTTTCAGCCTTGCAAAACCTTCTTCTCCAACTCTTGCATTTACCATGGCTTGTTTGTGGTTTCCAGCACCACTTACTGACTGCAACATGACCGCAGACATAGGACATCATTCGCATCACTTCTGGAACTCCTCTTCTGCTCCTGTGCTGCACGTCTGACCTTCTTCACCCACCGTCGACCTGGTCCTGCAACCACAGAAGGGTCGGTAGTGGCTCCTGCCACAACCGGACACTGTATCTCAAACTGGACTTGGTCCCCTTTCTTTGCATGTCCTCTTCTGTCAGGATCCACCTTTGGGTTTTTCCAGTCTTGGTTGGGTCTTGCACAATCTATTTCCAAATTCCTCCTGTTGGTTTTGAGTACAACCAGGTACTTACCTCTGCTTGCGTGGTTGCTGAGGGTCATTCTGGTTCTCACCTCTCTGGGTTCCTAGTTCCTCCTGCTCCCCACTACTGATTCCACTCCCTTGGGTGAGGCACTGCCTTTCACATTCCATTTTTTAGTATATGGTTTGGCCCTCCCCTAGGGCCATCACTATTTCCTACTGCTTTTGCCAATTCCTATTGCATTCTATGCTATTTCCTGAATGCTAATGTGTGTATAATAGTGTGTTTACTTACCTCCAGTTGGGGTATTGCCTTTACAGTATTTTAGTATTTGTGTTACTATAATAAAGTACCTTTATTTTTGTAACACTGTGGTTCTTTCATGTGTGTGAGTGCTGTGTGACTATAGTGGTATTGCATAAGCTTTGCATGTCTCCTAGATCAGGAAGGCTGGTTGCATGGGAGCAAAGTGAGTGACTACCAGGGCTTATAACATTTCATTATAAGAGAGCACTTTTAAAATAACTGTGTATCAGATCAACTGCATTCATACCTGGTGGACTCTGAGCTTGTATGCGGACGACGCTCTGATCTAGCTGCGTGATCACACGACGTCTATGTGTCAGGTTCTGGAGACATGGTCTCCTACGCGGACATCTCCGGCCTGGGGGTAAATAGGTCTAAATCCTGTATTTCCCCCTATCTCCAGTGCCTTAGGAACTCCAGTCGGCACTGCCAAACTATCATCTGCCATGATGTCATGCCTCCTTTAAATATTTGGGCGTACAGATATACCATTCTCTTGAGGACCTCAGGGAGGGCAATCTGGGGAGAGCTCTTCGCTCCATTAGGGGCTCTCTGCCCTTCTGGGGAGCACTCCCCTTGTCCCCTATGGGCAGGGTTTCTATCACTAAGATGATCATCCTACCTCGTCTAATCTACTACTTTACAGCCCTGCCGACACTACAAGGCATGGCGATGGACTTCATATGGGGTAAAGACAGATGCTGCGCGGCCTGGTCTACCATTCAACACCCGCAGATTGGGGGTGGACTGGGTGTCCCCAACTTCGAAATGTATTATGCAGCAGCCCAGCTACAGTGGCCAGCAGATTGGCTGGGCGAACATTGTTTAGGGGAAAAAATGGTCCTACTCAGTGCCTTGGCACCGGCACCATTGTTGACTTGGCTGACAGACAAATCTTCTCCCCCTTTACGCAGCAATGTTGTATTAGCTACTGCAAAGGCGTGCTGGCTATGCTATGTCCATGGTGGAGGACCTTGCACACCATACTCCCCCATAACCTCTGACACTTCTACCTGAGGCCCGGACCTTGCTGGCGCATCACAATATGTCCCCGTGGAGGGCTGCGGGCCTTGTCACGGCTGGAGACTTTTACTCTGAGGATATGCTACTAACATTCGACGAATTATCGACCCACACAAAGATACTGGCCAGTAACTTATACTGCACTATAAGGCACCTCCTTCATATCACATGGGGCATGGGAGACGTTGAACCTCCTACGTCGCAGATCCTCACTTTGCTACTTTCAATGGGTGGAACTGGGAGAGCGGTGTCGCAACTGTACTCCTTGTTGCTACTGGACACACTCCAGGACCTAGATTACGCAAAGTCTCTCTGGGACGAGACGTTGCCCACCCCCTGTCCTCGGCGGCGTGGTCGAAATCTCTCGAAATGCTAGACTCCGCTACACTCAATTTAACTACATACATCACTCTTACCTGTCCCCTCTCCGCATAAAACGCATGTTCCCTGCGTCAGACTCAGTTTGCCTTCACTACGCGGACACCCTGGCAGATTTTTACCACATGGTGTGGAATTGTCCCCTGCTGGCCATGGCTTGGCAACACATCACTGCTGTGGTGTCCGACATCCCCGCCCACGCTCTGCAGCCGACTCCTGAATCTTGTCTGCTGGGACTGAGGCGTTGCTCCAGTAAGGATAAGCAATTACATAGGTTTATTGACTTGGCATACATTGTTTTCAAACGACAAATAGCTATCAATTGGAAGGAACCAGATGCCCCTAATCAGGATGGGTGGTTACGGGTCTTGCTACAGCAGTCCCAAGCTAAGGCTCAGACACTGCGCAGCTTACCGTATAGAGGAGTAGTGCAGTGCGGCTCAGACATATGGGACTCCTTTATTGTTAAGATGGAGGTCAGGGACGACACTCACCCACCTTAAATCTCCCGCAGACATTGAGGCAGGCTGACGACTTGCACCCCCCGGATGTATTCCCTCTCTGTGAATGATTGTTGTGGATGTTGTTGCTCCCACACAGGAGATGACGCTAACAATGTGTCGGCGTAAAGAAAACCTTGACACCCCTGTGGCTCTATCAACCATGATATGGCTCACCCCACTCTTTAGCTCGTATTACTTATGCTCTACTCCATTGCACCAGCACACTTGCATAACATATACCTATAATGCACTTGGATGCCTTGTCCCCCACCCCTCTCTTGGATTCTATTGCATATGCCTCCCCAGTCTTACTGGTGAGGAGGTGGGTTAATTGTCAAGTGGCATAGTTTATAGTTTGACGTTGAAGTTGTATTTGTATCTCTATGATATATGGTATGTTTTATTTTCCATGTACCTGAACTGTTGATTTAGGAGTGCTCCACTATGTATGTCACTCTGAAATAATAAAGAGATGTTACCAAAAAAAAAAAAAGTTGAATTGCATAAGCTTTGCATGTCTCCTAGATACGTCTTGGCTGTTTATCCACAGCTACCTTTAGATAGAGAGCCCTAGCTTCCTAGACACTGCCTTCACTTCACTAATAGGGGATACCTGGTATAAAGTGATAACACCATAGGTGCTCACCACACATCTGGCCGGCTTCCTACACTCTCTACCCAGCAAGTTGGTTGTGTCAAGTCCGCAACAAATTTTGAACATTGCTGCAACTCTCTCATTGTAACAGCCTGAGAGAGTACTGTCTGGCCATCCCCCAGAACCTATGGCAGTACTAGCGCAACGGTGTTTAACCCGGGTGTGGGAATAAGGGCCCAAAAGGCTTTCTGTGTTCACGGACCCCAATACCAAGCTGGGAGAAAAAAACATCTTCATCCCAAAGTAATCCAGCCTCTTGGAGTCCCTTTCCAGGGGAACAGTAGGGAAAGTGCTGTGGGAAGTTAAGGTTTGAACCACCAGGCTTTCAGGGGCAGGGTGCCATGTGAGGAAGGTTGGGTCCCCGAGAGCAGGCTGATGGTTGCGGGCAATCATCCTATTCACAGGAGCCCCTGTGCTGGGTTTGGAAGTGGAGTAAAGTTTCAGTGGTGGAAACTCCCGGGTGTAGCACCTCTGTCAAGAGATAAGTCTTGACTGCCACCGAGGGCAGTTGAAGATCTAGGACTTCGCCGCCATCTGCACCACCATTGCGTAGGAAGCTACCTCCCCTGTAGCATATCAGTATCTGGAGAAGTATTCTGTTCACTGGCTTCACCCAGATCTTCCTGCCAGTCAATTTCTTCCTCATAAGACTAGTGGGGTCAGATTGCTAAAAAAGCTACGTGCATTGCTTCATAAAACTCCTTGAGCTGGGCAGAGGTAGCTCCAGCTCCCGGAAAACTGGGGAGGCATGGAGCCGGCCCAGGCACAGGTTCCGGAGAACAAGGCTGAGAATACCAATGTGTTCCCTCATCACATCGACCGAGGGGAAGTTGAAGACCGCTTCCACTTCTTGCACTTCTTCTTGTGCCTCGACTTACCTGATCGTCCCAAGGACTTTGAGTGGGATGAAGGCTACTTCGGACCCTGCGATCGTTCCGGGGACCTCCCCCTTGACGTGGAGTCACATGCCTGGGTTCCCATTAGCTTTAGGGACCGCTACCTCAAAGCCTTTGGATGCACGGCCTGGCAATCGGAGCACAGCTTTGGGTCTTGGTCACATTCCAAACACCACAGACAGACGAGGTGCAGATCCGTCATCAACAGTGGGCAGGAACAGACTCCTCAGGGTTTAAAACCAGTCTTCCCTGATGACACCCAGGAGGAAAAACCTTAAAAACAGTTGACAAAATGTCAAAATTACTGAGGGGTAACTCTTCTCTGGATTAGTGCAAGTTGGGCGTGGAAAGAAAAGAACTGATGTTTGCATGCCTAGTTGGCACCTATATAGGTACTGCGACGTCACTTCTGGCACGGCCGACAGACGTGGAGCCGACTGATGCCATCTATCGCCGCACAGAGGTACTTCTCAAAATAATCTTCCAGATCCAGTCCAAAGCCTGGGGATAATTCAAAGGAAGGACTCTGCAGCTAGAAGTCTCAAATAGACATGCTTTACGATGTCAGTGCAGCAGATGGCACAATAAGTGCTGCAGTCCATTGCTAGCATTTAATTTACATTCCATGGGTACCATATATTAGGGACTGATGAGTAAATTAAAAGTGTCAATCAGAAATATACCAATTCTACCATTCTCAAAAAAGGAGCACAAGCATTTTACCACTAGTTAGCAGATGTAAAGTGCTCAGAGTTCTAGAGCAAGCAAAAATCAGATCCATCAAATAGCCAAAAAACATAAATGCCGTGAATCTGCAGAATGTGCACATTTCCAGCACCAGTGCCCTAAAATCAGGAGCTGGGTGAAAAACGTAACTCCACTGGGCATGATGGGATACTGGCAGTATGCTATTTCTCAAAGTAACAGTGCCAGTTTCCTAGCCTTTAAGGCTGCAGCCTATTAGACTAAATAATCACTTTTTCTTTCACTCTTCCTTTAAAAGGTTTGTGAAAGTTTTCTAAGAACTATGGTGGTCATTATGACCCTGGCAGTCGGGTTAATATGGCCGTACATACGGCCATATTATGAGAGCCAACCCGCCACTTCTCCACTCATGCAGCCATGGCGGTATGAGCCGCCAGGCCAGAGATGTCTATCTCCAGCCCAGCGGCCCACAGAGTACCGCCCATGGCATTATGAGCTAGCCTACCGCTGTGGTTTCTGTGGCATTAGCAACATCGCAAAAGCCATGGTGGTAGGCCCCACCAGTGACAGGGAATTCCTTCCATGTCACTGGTAGGCAGCTCCCCAACCCCCGCAACCCTCACCTGATGCCCCCTACCCTCCCTCCATCCAAACTCACTCCTCCACCTGCCCCCATACACACACTAACCCCCCACCCCACCCCTCCAATCCACAAACTAACCCCCACCCCTTCCATACCACAAACACTCCCCCCACCCTCTTCGATCCACAAACACACCACCACCCCCTCCAATCTACAAACACACCCCACCCCCTCCGATCCACAAACACCCCCCTCCCCTATACACACACACACACACACACACACACACACACACACCCGCAGACATGCACATACCACACGACTGACCCCACAGCCACACATGCACACATCACCCCCTCCCCCATCTCCACCAGTCACAGTGCCCGTCACCCCACCCCCCCTCCCTGCATACACGCACACAGACACTCAAGCACCACGTATACACCCATTCACTAACACTGCCATACATGCATTCATACACACACTGCATACATGCAATCACTCACACGCATACAACCACGCAAACACAGACGCATTCACACATGCACTCACACACTCAGACACACACAACACCCCTACCCTTCCCTCCCCCTCCCCTGTTGGGTGCCCGACATACCTTGTCCGGCGAGGAGGTCGTCCGGCAGGGAACGGGAAGGGGTGCTGCTACCGTCAGCAGCGCCCTGCCAGCAGAGCACCGCCAGGCCGTATTTCTGGTCAAAATACGGCTGGTGGTGTTCTACTGCCGTGGTGGTGCTGGTAGTAGCAGCACTAGTTTACCACCGTCCACCAGCATGATCACTGCCGGATTTCTGCCCTTCTTGTGGCAGAAGTCGGGCAGTGATCATAATATGGCGGATGGATGGTAGCTGTGGTGACAATATTTTTGGCAGCAGTCACCTCGGCGGTAGGCGGTTTTTACCGCCAATGTCATAATGACCACCTATATGATTTCTAGTGATTATCTTTTATTAAAATTGATTTAAGAAAAGTAACTGGGTGGAAATTAGCCAAAATAGCCTTTCAGAGTGTGTTCTAAAATACTTTTCTTACAAAAGAATTAGCTTTTTTAAAATTAAAAACCTACATATAGTTTTATATGTATAATAGTCCAAATTACTCAGGAATCCCACAGGTAGTTGGGGCAAGTCAGTGTTATTTAATAATGAAGACCTGTTGGCAGAGAACAAAGATTTCACTCACCAGACTGACATTTTCAGCTAACGAGCATTGTGTTATGTTATGCAGATTTGTAGAGCACACTTTCACCCAGGAGGGTATTTTGGAATTGATCCAATATAAGCCTAGCCAAACTTAGGGCCCTGTGGGAGTACTCGAAAAGCCAGGTCTTCAACCTAGTAGAAACACTGGATCCGTTAGGCTGTATAGTGACCGGGCAAGTTTACTATTTTAACTCTTTTAACTTTAGTTACCTCAGGGCAGGTGCTGGACAGTGAGTAGAGGGCGCATTTAGAATGGTACCTGGTTGAGTTAGAATATTCATTTTGCTCCCAGTCACTGTCCATCACCTGCTCTGGGGTAAGTACCCGGCGGAGTTGGAATACTGACCTTCTATGTCTAGTCACTATCCAGCACCTGTTCTGAACCAAGTAACTTATACAGTTACTATAGTAATTTTACCCTTACATCACTGTCTTAGAAGTTCACTAAGGTGAGTACACGTTACACTAGGTATGTCTTCAAATTAGTTACTCTGCTTCACCTTACCTAATATAAGTCCTATAGAAACTTATAATAGTCATTTTTGTTTGTTCACTGTGTAACATTACTTTCTGAATATTTTTTTCATGTCTTTTGTTGTAATTATAGTATTTTAACTTCTCCATTCAATATTAAAAAACATCAACATATTTTTACTATACTGTCTTATCAAATCTTTTTTCATTAATAGAAAATTTTTCTATATGTTCTTACTACTTATGGTTTTGTACTTTTACCTGAGTGTTAAACGAAGATAATTTCTTTATATCTGTAATACTTCCTTTGAGCTTGAGTTGAATTCTCTGACAAAATAAAACAATAATGTCAAATATATCATTTTAAATTAATTATTAATTGTTTAAAGGTTTGCAGACTTGTACTAAACTTACGTAAACCAATAGGTGGCAGTTTTTTACTATTCTTCGAGATTTCTTCCCGGAGTTCTTGCAGTCGCTTGTGCTCACTTCAAATGACCACTGCTCACAAAATGGTGGATAGCACTTTAAATAGTTTTTATCAAAAGAGATTTTTAAATTAAACTAAAATATGTTTTCGAATCCTTATTTTTTTTAAACTTTATTACCTGACTAAACATTTATTTTGAAAGTGATTTAATTATTGTTTGACCTTCTGGTGTATGTTTGACAGCCATTTTGGTGGGGGGAATGGTCTAAAGTAATTGGAATAGAAAATGGACTGATATGAATCTACATCTCATGTAAGCACCAAGTGAATGCCTTCATTTTACTAACATATTTTCCTGTGATTTACTGTTTTTCTTTCTTTTTTGGCAATTTGTTGTTACTCTCTTCAAGTTCGAAGGTAAATTTTTGTTGCCTTTTTTGTTTTATAAAAAATGTTGTAAATTTATATGTATCTGTATTGTTAATACACTGTTTATATTGTTTCTCAAAAATGGATTCTAAAATATTTATTACATTATGTAAAAATGCGGCACATATGCTTACGTTGTAATAGTGTGCGTGGTAATAACATGCGTTGTCATTGTCTTTTAGTTCATGTTAATCTATATACGTTGCTGTATGCGTGGCAGTAACGTTGGTGGTACTGTTTAATGCGTAGTTGCGACTGAGTTGTAAAGTCATCCGTTTTAATTGCAATCGTAGTGCCATCATACATCCGAAGTGAAGGCAAGCATTTTTCATGGTTTTACAGTATTATACCCAAGAGCCTTTTCTCTTATGTACCTGAACATCTCACACAGTGAGGGCATCCATGGCTGGATGTGTCAGACACAATTATTTTAACATTCAGAGAGCAGGTTCTTTTATAAAGATGGCTCCAGAAGTAGAGGAAAAGTTTAGAAGTACAGAAAAAAACCCTGATACACTGATAAGTGATTATCAGTCCAATATGGTCAGATACAGGAGAGTCACCAGAACAGAAAAGGTGGATGAAAGGTTCAAGGATGGCAGGCACAACTAGTGCTGAAAAAAAAGGAATAGGGCTGGAAGGTATCCACAAGGCTTGAGCACAAGAAAAATGAAAAGAAAAGAGTTCAGTTTGCAGAAAGAGGAGGGGGGGTGGGGAATCTGCAGTTAAATACAGTGTCTACCAGAAAAGGCAATGCTGAATGTAAGTAATGTGTTCTTCTACTAGATACTTCTAACCACAGATTCTTCACATTTTGAATGGATTCCAAAGCAGAACCTCCCAGGTGGAGGGTCTGTGAACGGGATCAAACCAAGAAGTCCTGCAGAATGGAGCAGGCAAAATCCCCATCTCGTGGACATGGCTGTTGAAGGAAGCTGGCTCTATAAATAGTGCACTAAAATGAAGTAGGCTGTGCAGAGAGTCCAGTGGATCCCTAATGGGTTTGCAGAGGCAAAAGTAGATAGGACTAATGATCTATTTTGTGGCAGTGTAGGCAAGCGGAGAGGCTTATCAGAGGGTAATGCTAAGCATTTGTACTCACAGAGGCAATACACGAGAGATACACTCAAAGAATAAATCTGAGACCAATTTAGACAAATACAAAATCTTTTTATTTATGTTTCAAACCCAAGAACTTCGAAATCAGGTAAGTAGACTTTTAAGCATGAATACTTTTCAGTTTCAAAAATAGACAGCGCCGTTTTTCAGAGTTCTCTCAATATTATCCTATGGAGGAAAAACAATGTTCAGCGAACACAGGGTTAACAACGACTTATGAAGCCAATATCAGGGAATTAAGGTAAGTACTGGGCACCAATCAGAACAACACCAACAGGTCACACCGGGCGGCACTGGGGCTGCTGGGTGCATGAATAGCAGCGTCCCACAGCTGACGGTACAACTACAGAGACACAGAGTGTGGCTTATAGGTGAGCCTGAGTCCCCACCCAATGTATGTCAGTGTGGCCCTCATTAGGACATTGGCAGTTTCCTCAGGAAACTGCTGATGCCAAGGGCACCAGAAGACCACCAGTGCTGGCAGTCTTCTGCCCACCATAATATGGCCACAATAAGGGCGGAAATACGGCAGTAGCCATGCTGGCGGTCGAGGCCCCACCAGTAGGACACAGCCAGACATATTTTAACCAAAAAGACGGCTTGGTGGTGTCCTGTTGGCGGGGCGCTGCTGGTGGTAGGCCGGCTCATTATACCGCTGGCGGTCATATGTGGTCCGCCAGGTCGGAGATGCACATCTCCGGCCCAGCAGTTCACACCGCCATAGCGGAATGAATGGTGATGTGGCGGGTTGGCTGCGGCCAACCCGCCACACTCATAATGTTGCGGTATACACCGCTAGCCTGTTGGCAGTGATACCGCCACATTAACCATGACGGTCAAAAGACTGCCAAGGTTAAAATGAGGGCCTGTATGCCTTCAGGAGTCATACTCATGCCACTGTGCAGGGCTAATGTGTGTCCCTCACTTCTTCCAGGTGACTCCGGCTACCCAAACCTGTCCTGGCTCTTGACCCCTGTTAGTAACCCGAGAACAGGGGCTGAGAATAGGTACAATGATGCTCATGGGTGCACCAGGAGGATTGTTGAAAAGACCTTCGGTCTCCTGAAGGCCAGGTTCAGGTGCCTCTATCTGACAGGTGGATCCCTATGCTACTCCCCTGAGAAGGTCTGCAAGATTGTTGTGTGCTGCATGTTGCACAATTTGGCCCGCAGACACCATGTGCCCTACCTGCAGGACGGGGTGACAATGCACCTGTAGCAGCAGTGGACACTGAGGACAGTGAGGAGGAAGAGGAAGAGGAAAAGGATGACGATGTGGACAACAGGACACATATGATCCTGCATTATTTCCAATGGCATTCAGGTAAGACTGTTGAACTAAACATTTCTCCATTTAAGTGTTGTGCTGTGTGGCTGTGGCATAATGCCAGTCACTACCTTTGCATCCCAACTGACTGCCACTTATTCCTTCCCTTATTGCATATGTTGGTGTGGTTACAACAGTGTAATGCTGTGATGTGTACAGAATGCTGAGACACATATGTAGCATGGATCAACATATTACAGGACATTTGCTCAGGTTCATGCAGTTCAGTACAGTTCAATACATTGTACATTACTTTAAGATAAAGCACTATTACTCAAGTTATGTCCAAGGGTGTTCATTAATGGATCAATTATACAATGCAAAGTGCAATAGAGTGGGGGTGATGGACGGAAGAAGTCCAGTGTAGTGGGCCAGTCTGTTTGTTGCACAGGTCCAGTGTCCAAAGGGCCACAGGAAGGGGAGCAATGGCAGTTGAAAGTGGAGAAGGTGACACAGTGGAACACAAGGGGGCATTCTGGAGGGGCTCATTTCCTGGTGGTGGTCTTGGCAACTGTCTCTGGTGTCTGCCTAGGTCACAGGGACCGTTCACGTGGTGGTTCACCTTCTGCAGGGGGAGGGGTGCTGGTGGCATGTGAGTCCTGTGGCAGGGCCTCCTATCCACTAGCTGCAGCAGATGTTGATGGCTTCTAGGCGGAGTGGCTAGTGGAAGTAGCCCGCTGGTGCTGGCCATGTCACCAAGCACCCCTACAATGGAGGACATATTGGTATTTAGGCGCTGCAACTGCTGAATTACCTCCTGGTGGCATACCCCCTGCAGCCACTGGTGCTCCTGCATGATGTTGATCACCTGACCCTTCCTGTCCTGGGATTGTTGGTATGCCCCCAGGACATTAGTGAGTGCCTCTTGAGAAGTCGGTTCCCTGGGCCTGTCCGCCCCCTGGTGCACAGCTGTCCTCCGAGTGTCTCTGGCCTCCTGTGCCTGTGTCTCCTGAACTGCGTGCCTACTCCCACTGACACCAGGACCCTCACTGTCTTGCCTGTGTGGTGTAGACTCGTGTCCCTGTACAGGTGGGCACACTACTGATTGACGTGTCCTGGGGACGTTGGCTGGCTGCTGTGCTGTTAGATTCTGAGGGCGGGGGTCTGTGGTGGGCTGGCTGTGGGTTGGGGTAGCCGACTGACCAGTGGTCCCAGATGGGCCAGGGAGTTCATCTAGATCCAGAGCTCCTTAGTTGCTGTCTTCACTGGGGGCATCTTCTGGTGGGGGACTGGGTAGCTGTGGCACCTCCTCGCCGCTGACATTGGCTGGGGCACCTGTGGGAATGCAAGTGATGTATTTTGGTACATGTCTGTGACATATTTTGCATTTCTAGCTTTCCCAATGTTATTGCTGTTGTCCTCCCACCTTTGGTTGAGTATGGTGATGGATTGTGGGAATTGTCAGTTCTCCATGCTGTGCATGCATTGGTGGTGGGTGTGCATCCAGAGATGGAAGGGATGTGCATGCAGTCGGTATGACATGCAGGGCTTGGCATTTAGGTTTGGTAAATGGGTGGTGCACTGTGTGAGATGGAGTGGGGGGATGGGATTGCAAAGGATTGTGGGTGATGTGGGGGGGTGTTTTATAGTGCTGTTGATGGGTGTTTGGGGTGTGTGTATTTGTGTCAGGTGGTTCTGTCCAATGTTGTCTTGTTTTGTTTTTGGGTGGCCATATCCGCCACTGCGGTGTGCACCGCCAATGGTTTACCGCCGTTAAATGTCCGCTATGGTGATAAGTGGGTCGTTATTCGGTGGGCATTGTTTTGGTGGCGTAACCGTATGGGTGGTAGTTCCAACAGTTTATCACATTCAGTGGGTGTGGAGGATTTGTGGCTGTTTGCTGTCGGTTTTGTGTGTATGTGTCATAATCTGGTGGACGGAAGTTCACCTCCGTGGTGGTATGTTGGGGCAGTCACCGCAGCGGTATTTGGAATTTACCCCCAATGTCATAATGAGGGCCATTGTGCTTCCTGGCTTAGGGTCTATGGCCCCACTCTGCCCTGTTTGTTGCAATACCACATGGTAGGGGTTTTCCACGAAAACCTGCACAAGCCTCTCTTTGATCAACAATAGAAAGGTTTTTGGCGCCAAGGAGATGGCCTGCAGCTCCAGAAGGCATCCACCTCTCCCAAGTGGCCACACCAAAACAGAAGCAACACATTGGTCACCACTGTTAACTCTGTTGAGGGCAGGGATAGAGAGGGGGTTTCCTGCTGATCCAATTGCAGTCCAGCACAAACCACTTCAAGTCTTTTGCAGTCTACTCTGAAATCTGGACGTAATCAAAGGTCTCCCTAATGCTTTGCCCACTGTGACTTCAGATCCCACTGCAGAACCCGTATATGCCACTTTGTGTGCTTGACCAATAGGATACAAAATGCCATTGTTGGAAAGTGCCCCTTTTTGACATGGTCACCCTCACTTTTTGCCTGTTTTTTGATGCAATTCTGACTGAACATGCACTAGGTTCCTGTTAACCAGGTTCCCAGTGCCAGATCTCTTTTGTTAAAACTGTACAATTGTTCCCCAATTGGAAAAACATTTGGTCCCCCTGTAAGTCCCTAGTAAGCGGTACCCAAATCGCCTATGGCATGGGTACCAAAGAGGTTCCACAAGAGCTGCAGCACGTATTGTGCCACCCTCAGGGACCCCTCACCTAGCACATGCAGACTGCCATTCCAGGCTGCGTGTCTTGGTGCAGCTTAAAGTGAAAACACAACATAGCACAAAGCCTGTGTGCCATGTCTCCTAACACTGTGTGTAATATATGTCACCCCTACAGCAGGCCTTACGGCCCTACGGCAGAGTGTTTTATATTACATGTGAGGGCAGATCTGCATGAGCAGATATGCCCCTGCTATGTCTTTGTCAATTCAAAGACATCGTGAGTGGACAGGGATGCCATTTTGAGCATAAGTGCTTGACACTGGTCAATACAAGTTTCCCAACTACATGATGGCTTCACTGAAAATAAGGAAGTTTGGTATCAAACATCTCATATTAATAAAACCCTCACTGATGCCAGTGATGGATTTATTATTACATGCACCACGAGGGCACCTTAAAGATTGCCTCTGAAAACCTACCAAAAACCTGTGTACGGACTGACCAGTTTTAGCTAACCTGCCACCACCAGACACGAGTCCGATGCCCCAGGATGAGAGACTGTGCTCTTGGGCAGTCAATCACAAAGCCTGCTCCGTGAGATGTATTTACACACAGCACCCGACAGGATGATCTGTGATTTTGCATTCCAAGGCAATTGGGGCTTCAAAGAAGCCCACCACCCTTTGTATGCAGATCTGGCTTCACTCACAGGAGAGATGCCAACCCCCTGCCACAGGGCCCATTTGGCACCTAGACTGGTGGGAAATGTAATATTCAGGGAGGTATGCCCACCCCCAAGGTGGATGCAACTTTTAGAAACCTGCCATCTTGGTGTTGGCAGATTTAGGAAATCTGGGACAGGGTTATGCCCACTTTCCATAGGAAGTGTTCATCATATAGGGGGTGTAGTGACCCCAGGTATATGTAGCCCGGTGGCTACTGCCCTACACTCCCCGAAAGACCCCTAAATGCAGTATTTAGAGGAGCCCCAAGCACTAGAAAAGCAGATTCCTGCTGACATATGAAGAAGGACGACATTCAGGAGCCAGAAAAGCAAAGCCTGAGGAAGAAGTACCTGACTTAGTCGCAACCCTGCTGGCCTGTCTGCTGTTCCCTCCGATTTGACCCAAAGTCAACTTGTCCTGCAAGCTGCTGTGCCTCCAAAAGCCTACGAGGACTGCCACCTTCATCAAAGACCCAGGAAATCCTGGGGAGCAGTGGAGCTGCTTCCCTGCATCTTCTAGGCACCCCAAGAGAACAGTGAGGACTCTGGTCTACTGAAAACTGACACCTGAAAGGTCCACTGCATCTGTGCCGCACAGCCCGAGGTAAAGTAGACCAGGGTGGCCCCCAGCCCTCCAGAGACAAAGCCCACCTTGGACTTGCCCGCTGTGGACCCACTGACATGGCCTGAATCCTCTGCACACAGGCCCCCTCAACCACGAGTGCTCTGGTAGAGAAAACCCAACGCCTCAGGACACCTCTGCACTTGTCGCACTTGGCCCATGGAGAAGAGGACTGAAGGTGTCCCCACGTCCCTGGAGATCTCAAGATTGGAAGCAACTTGTGGGTTATTTCTGTCCAGACCTGCAGCCTCTTTTCAAATGGACTGAGAAGTGTGGCTCAATGGTTAGAGCGGCAGACCCTGATGCAGAAATCTGGCCCGGGACCAGGGTTCAATTCCTGCCTCGGTGGGTTTTGGGCTCAATTTACTCGGACCTGATAATTCTCGCATCAGTGCCTAATCTAATTCATGGGTCCCACTCTGTGACTCTGGGCAATAGCTTGCTTAATCTCCACAACAGCGCTGGGATGCCTGGCTTCATCTTGGAGGTTGCCCAGGAGTGGGCACCTCACAGGGAAAAGCCAGGAGGGGTTCCACAGTGGTATGCGTACAGCGCTTTGAGACCCTAACGGGTGAGTAGTGTGCTATACAAGTACGAAGTTTACAGTTTACTGATCCCCATTGACTAACATTGGGCACCCAACCCCGTACTACACCTCTGCACCTGGCTGTCCCAATGACGCCTGGGGTGACCTGTTGGTGTGGTCCTGACCCTTGCCCGATACTTGCCTTAAGCCCAGGAGACTGGACCCATAGGTCTCTTTATTAAACCTGAATGCAGTACTTGTTTTTCTCTCCATAGGATAACATTGCAGATTTTCAGAAATTGCACTGTCGACTTTTGAAAACTGTAAAGATTTCTCTTGCAAAATGTACTCACCTGATTGTATAGATTCTGGTGCCAAAAAATATATAAAGATACTTGTTATTTTTGTAAATTGGTGTGGATTGCCTTGAATCATGTGCCTCATTTATTGACTGTGTAAATGCAAGTGTCTCCCACTCCTCTCTGATAAGCCTAAGGACGCTCAACCGCACATCCCCCTAAAAGCGCACCGTGGGATTGCTAGAGCAAACCTCGGTCCACTACTAAGGGAACCCCTGGACTCTTTGCACAATATATCTCATTTTGATATATCATATAAAGAGCCAGCTTCCTACAGCCAACAGTCCCAGGGTGTCAACACCAGAACAGTATGCGCTCTATTGGCGTCAAAAATTGCAAAAAAAACATCACTTTCAAAACAACATGATTCATGCATTGTGCTGATATGTTGTATTTTACCCTTTTGCATTGCAGAGTTCAATCCTAAACACTTATTCTTAATATGTTTACAAATACTGTTTCTTTGCAAGGTATTGCTACAGGTTTTCAGAGTGGGTTAGGGTGTGGCCCCTTTCCAGGGCCTTCCAGAGACTTTCCCTGCAACATGCCTGGGTGTGGTTCTGGGCTGGGCCAAGACTCTATATAAGGAGAGTCAGCCCAACTCCCAGTGCTCACTATTCAGAGGTCCTGCTGCAGAAGAGCAGCTATTTCCAGAGCTCCTGTTCCGGTGGCCTTTTTGATCTCCCAGTTCTCTGCTTTGAAAACTTCATTGGTGCATCTTGTTCCTAGGTGGTAAGACGGTAGTTGGGTTTATTCCCAACACCGTTTATTTTTTCTAGAATTATCTCATTCTAAGATCTGATTGTTTATTTATGTTAACAAATTGTTTTAAGGTCATAAAAAGTGCACTCGAGTATTTTTGTTAAAGTGTGTACGTGGATGTTTCTGAATCGGCAAGAAGTGCAATTCGTTTATAGTTTTGAAACTTGTGTTACATTACGCGCCAGCATTTATTGACATACGCGTTGAGGTTTACGAATCGACAGGATGCGCGATTCGTTTCAAAAGCTTAAAAAAAAAAAAACTGTGTTACATTGCGAGCCAGTGTTTGTTGACACACGCGTGGATATTTATGAATCAGCAGGAGGCGCGATTTGTTTGAAAAGCTTTGAAATCTTGAGTTGCATTGCGCGCTGGCATTTATTGACACATACATGAATGATCACGAATCGGAAAGAGGCACGGTTCATTTATGAAGCTTTGAAAGCTTGTGGTGCATTGTGTGCTACTATTTATTGACATTTAAAAGAAGGTTTTGAAGTGGCACGATGTACAATTCAATTTAAGATAATTTCAAAACCTGTTGCTATTTATTTAGCAACCATTTCTTAACTTTGCATGGTGGCATTCAAGTCAGCAGGACATGCAATTTTTCTACTAGAGTTTATTTATGTTGTGAACTGCATATTACCATTCCAGGATAAACGCTTGGTACAATTCGAGTTGACAAGTATGGGAAATATTTCTTTAACTATTGAACCCATTGAAACATATTTCTTCTCTAGTGTTTTAAGAGTGTAATATGTGTTGAAAACATTTCAAAGAAAATATATATATAGGATCAGAAGTTCTAGATGCAATATTATATGCTCCTATTATGCATATTCTTGCTATTCTAATTCATGCTTGAATAAGAAAAGTTTTATTTCAATTAATCTTGATTCCATTACAGGTATCTGATCATCACAAAATCTGTTCATCTTTAAACTGCAATTAAAGATTGCTCATATTTTCAGAAAGACTATGGCCCTCATTCTGACCTTGGCGGGCGGCGGAGGCCGCCCGCCAAAGTCCCGCCGTCAGGTTACCGTTCCGCGGTCGAAAGACCGCGGCGGTAATTCTGACATTCCTGCTGGGCTGGCGGGCGGCCGCCTTCAGGCCGCCCGCCAGCCCAGCGGGAAAGAGGCTTCCACGATGAAGCCGGCTCGGAATCGAGCCGGCGGAGTGGAAGCTGTGCGACGGGTGCAGTTGCACCCGTCGCGTATTTCACTGTCTGCACAGCAGACAGTGAAATACATTTAGGGGCCCTCTTACGGGGGCCCCTGCAGTGCCCATGCCAGTGGCATGGGCACTGCAGGGGCCCTGCGACCCCCCCTACCGCCATCCGGTTCCCGGCGGGCGGACCGCCGGGAACTGGATGGCGGTAGGGGGGGTCGGAATCCCCTCGGCGGCGCAGCTAGCTGCGCCGCCTTGGAGGATTCCAATGGGCGGCGGTACACTGGCGGGAGCCCGCCAGTGTTGCCGGTCCGACCGCGGCTTTACCGCCGCGGTCGGAATGCCCATTGGAGCACCGCCGGCCTGTCGGCGGTGCTCCCGCGGTCCTCCAACCCGGCGGTCATGGACCGCCAGGGTTGGAATGACCACCTATGTTTATTAATATTTACTTCAGGTTATATTGTGTGTTCTAACCTTTTTTCCTATTAAAGGTCTCCTTCCCAGCAGTACCCTTCCTAATCCCCTCTTCCCCTCTTGAACTCTCACAGTCTCTGTAAATTGTCTATCAGAGTCTTGGAGCTGTTCATTAGAGGATGTGTTGGGAACGTGCACAGACCCCGAGGATCTGGTGACTCTGACACAGAGTTGTTATTAGTGAGTTACAGGACAGAGGCTGAAACATTGGGATCATAGCTGGAATGTCATGAAGATCCCATTCTGGGAGGAAGAACTGAAGCGTCAGTGTGTCCAGAATGGCTCAGATAAATGGGAGCACCTGTGGAGAAGTCAGGTGCGACTTTGGCACATTGATAGCAAACCCACTGAAATGAGGAGGTTCACCACAGTCTGGAGGTGGGTGATTGTCTATAGAAATAAGAGTCCTGTAGGTCCAGCTTTACCATCCAGACTGCAGGATCAAGGGTAGACAAGACCATTGCCAGGGTTGTAGGAAAGCACATTCTTTTTTGCATGGTTACCCCAACTTTTTGCCTGCTGTCAGTGTGTTTTGACTGTGATCATTAGGATCCTGCTAACCAGGACCCCAGTGTCTGTGCTCTCCCCCTGTAAATTTGGTTGTTCCTGACTTGGTATACCCCCCAATTGTCATAACGGTGCCCCCATATAAGTCCCTAGTATATGGTACCTAAGTACCCAGGGCATTGGGGCACCAGGGGATCCCCATGGGCTGCAGCATTTATTATGCCACCCCTGGGAGCCCATGCACCCTTTCACTTCAGGTCACTGCACCAGGTCACTGTAAGTCACCCCTATATCAGGCCCTCCTAGCCCAGAGGCCAGGGTGCAAGTACCTGTGTGCAGAGGTGCCCCACAAACTCCAGTGCCATTTTCCTGGACTAAGTAAGTGCGGGGAAGCCATTTCACCCATGTACTGGACACAGGTCACTCTCTGGGTCCAGCTACATAATCGTAACTCTGAACCTGGGCATGTTTGGCATCAAACATGTTGGAATCATACCCCAATACTGTTGCCAGTATTTGTTTTATGATTCCATGCACTCTGGGGGCTCCATAGAGGACCCCCGGCTTTGCTCCCACCAGTTTGTAGGGTTTTCCCAGGCAGCCTATGCTGCTGCCATCCTACAGACCGGTTTCTGCCCTCCTGCTGTTTGACCAGCTCAAGCCCAGGAAGGCAGAACAAAGGATTTCCTTTGGGAGTGGGAGGCAACACCCTCTCCCTTTGGAAATAGGTGTTACATGGCTTGGGAGGGCTAGCCTCCCCGAGCCACCGGTATGCTTTGAAGGGCACATTTGGTGCCCGCCTTACATAAACTGGTATGCACTGGTCCAGGGACCCCCGGTTCCTGCTCTGGCGTGAAACTGGACAATGGAAATGGGAGTGACCACTCCCCTATCCATCACCACCCCAGGGGTGGTGCCCAGAGCTCCTCCAGGTGGCCACTTGATTCTGTCATATTGAATCCAAGGTGGGAAAAGGCCCCCGGGAGGATCTGAGTGATCAGCTCAGGCAGGACATGCCACAGCTCCCTCCTGATAGGTGGTCACCTTGCTAGGTGACCAGTCCCCCTTCCAGCGCTATTTAGGGTATCCCTCTTGGAGAAGTCCTCAGATTCGATGTGAAAGATTCCAGCAGGACTCCTCTGCATAGTTTACTTCATCTTCTGGCTACTGGAACCACAACTGGACTTCACAGGACCCCACGATCTGCAGCCCCAGCTGTGGCTTCACTCTGCAACATGGTTTCCCCGGCTGTGCATCCTCTGAGGGTGGCAAGTCTTCAGTCTGCACTAGAAGCAAGAAGAAATCTCCTCTGGAATGAAGGAGTCACTCCCCTGCATCCGCAGGCACCAACTGCATTGATGTCTGGCTGTGTGGATCCTCCCCCTGCAAATCTATGTGGATCCTGCAACACAGGTGGAGTTCTGGAGTGGTCCCCTCGGTCTCCTCTACCAGCTGTCCAACTTTGGAGATGGTGAGTCTTTGCCTCTCCTTGCAAGACGGTACCCCTGTGCACCACAACTCTTGCAGCTACCAAGGCTTGTTGGCTCTTCTTCCAAGGGATCTTCAGGCTCCCTTTAGCCACGGCCTCCAGCACTCTTCCCTGCAAATGCTGCTCCAAATGTGGGAATCCTCTCCAGGTGTGCTGAGTGGGCCTCACAGAGACTCCTGTGCCTGCAGCCTGTGAGGGCTGCATCTTTGCCTTCTGACTCTCTGTACTGCTGTAGGGTCATCTGGGACTCCCCTCTGTGGGTTGAGTCCCCCACCAGACCTTCATTGTCCCCAGCAGCTCTGCAACTCTTGCCTTTGCTAAGGCTTGTTGGTGGTTCTTCTACACCACTGACTGCAAATCTTCTTCCGACATGGGACATCGAC
Organism: Pleurodeles waltl; assembly: GCF_031143425.1. NCBI lineage: Eukaryota > Metazoa > Chordata > Amphibia > Caudata > Salamandridae > Pleurodeles > Pleurodeles waltl. The sequence continues at coordinate 71,686,357 of NC_090444.1, read as the reverse complement.
TGCATTACTCCTGGAACTCTTCTCCTGCACTGCATAGCCGACTCCTGTTCTTCACCGTCGACCTGGTCCTGCATCTCCAAAAGAGTAGATAGTGGCTCCTGCCCCCCAACTGGACACTCCAACTGGAAATGGAATTGTGTTACCATAGTAAACTACCTTTATTTTTGTAACACTGTGTGGTTTTTTCATGTGTGTAAGTGCTGTGTGACTAAGGTGGTACTGGAAAATCTTTGCATGTCTCATGGATAAGTCTTGGCTGCTCATCCACAGCTACCTCTAGAGAGACGTGGCTTCCTAGACACTGCCTACACCTCACTAATAGGGGATACCTAGACCTGGTATAAGGTGATAACACCAGAGGTGCTCACCACACACCAGGCCAGCTTCCCACAGGGTGAGCATCTGGAATTGGCCCTTCTGTAGAAAAACATTGAGAGCGAAAGGGTCTAAAATAAGACAAAGGCCTCCATCCTTCGGCACGAGAAGTAGCAGGAGTAATAACCAAAGCCTACTTCTGATGCCAGTATGCTCTCTTTGGCTTCCATGGCGAGAAGGACCTGCACATCCTCCTGGAAAAGGGACAAATTGTTCACTGTCAGCCAGTCAGAGGCTGATGAAGGTGTGGCAAGTGACAAGAAATAGTAGGAAGTAACACCGCTGGACAACGTGTAGGACTTGTGATAGAGCGGTCCTTACTAGTAATTTTACCTGTATTCGGACGCTCTTTAGGCCGATGAATCTTTTGACTAAGTGGAACTCTCTGTACTCTTATATCAATCAATTTCATCAAATCAATAATCAATAACGAACATAAGCAATACCTTGATCAACATAACACTTAACAATTAATCCAGAATTGTTTTGCTTCTCTTTTTGATTCTGCTTCGCTGGTACTTTCCTCTTTTGTCAAGTCCTTTTCTTCACTTGAGGTTGGTACCACGACAGACACTTCCTTTCTTTTCTCTTTCACGTTTGGCCTTTCTCCGTCGTTCAAACCTTCTCCAGTCCTTTGTTTTATTGGTGATATGCTTAGTCTTCTCTTTGCACCATGTCCATTTGATGGACCTGCGATCTTTTCTGTGGAAGTTTGAACCTTTTCGTTCTGTTCTGCCTTGTCCCCTCCTTCTGGGGAATCAATCACGTTCTCTTTTTCTTTTTCTATACCATCTGCTTCTGGGAAAGCCCTCCTCTGATCAGGCTCTCCTGCTTTTTCACCTTCTTCGAGCCCTTCGTCACCGTTACTTTCGTCAGACTCTTTATCACTTTCAGCTGCTTCAGGTTCTTTGTCACCTTCAGCTTCTTCGTCGCTGTCTGAACTTTCTCCTTGGTCTTCCCCAAGTGAGTCGGACTCTTCGCCCTCCAATAATATCTCTCTCTCTCCTGCTCCTGCCTGTTCGCTTTCAGTTCGGTTTTGCTCTGTCTCAGCACTCAGCACTGTTTTGTCAGGCACTGGCGGTTTCAGCGCTTCAACTTCCTCATCTGTGGGACACAACACCTTCTCTGTGTGACTGGCGTGAATCCAGTTGGGAACCCCCGCACACTTCACAGCGGTAGTTGTCGTCAGGATCACTTGGAAAGGGCCTTTCCAACGGGGTTCCAGACACGACTTTCTCACGTGCTTCTTTACCACGACCCAGTCACCTGCTTTCAGTGCGTGTCCTGGACCTTGGATCGGTGGCAAGGTGGTCGCTTCCACCTGGTGAGAGAAAGAGCGAACCACGTCAGCCAGACCCTTGCAGTAGTCTAACACCATATCATCTGTAATATTCAAAAGCGCGTTTGCGGGAGCTGCAGGAAGTCTCATAGCCCTGCCCATGAGAATTTCGTGCGGAGACAATCCAGTCTTTCTATCAGGGGTGTTTCTCATTGACATTAGCACTAAGGGCAATGCGTCAGGCCATTTCAAATTTGTCGATGCACATATTTTCGCCATTCTTGATTTCAGTGTACCATTCATCTGCTCCACCAATCCTGATGCTTCAGGGCGATAGCTACAATGCAGTTTTTGCTCAATGTTCAGCGCTTCGCAAAGTAACTTTATCACCTCGTTATTGAAGTGACTTCCCCTATCTGATTCTAAAGAGATCGGGAATCCGAAACGTGGTATTAACTCTCTCAACAATAGCTTTGCAACTGTAAGGCTGTCATTTCTACGTGTGGGGTATGCCTCAATCCAGTGACTAAAAATGCACACAATCACCAACACATACTTTAGACCTCCATGCACGGGCATCTCAATGAAGTCCATCTGCATACGACTAAAAGGCCCGCTTGCCCTACCAATGTGGCTCGCGTTCACAACTGTTCCCTTTCCTGGGTTCATCTGCTGGCAAGTGACACATCGATGTCAAACTGCTTCTGCAGCTTGACGAAATCTGGGGTTAAACCAATCAGTTTTGAACAATCTTATCATGGCATCTCTCCCTAGGTGAGCTTGCCCATGATAGAACCGCGCAAGCTGTGATAAGAGACTGTTTGGCAAAACAAATTTTCCCTCATTTGAAACCCATAACTCGTCTGGTCTCTTTATACATTGTGATTTAATCCAGGAATCTCTTTCATCCTCCCTGACATTATTTTGTAATGCTTTTAATTCATCTATTGTATCTACGACCTTCAAGGCAAATGCTTCAGCTGGTTCGAGTTCTGGTTCACTTATCGAATTCCATTCATCTCTGAGTAATATACAATTCAAGGCACAAAATCTTGCGGCTTGATCCGCATATGCATTTCCCAGAGAAACATAGTCCTGTCCTTTTGTATGAGCACTGCACTTTACCACTGCAACTTCGGCTGGCACTTGAATGGCGTGTAACAATTCCCTTATCCTCTCCCCGTTCTTCACTGGGGATCCTGAAGAAGTCAGGAAACCTCTCTGTGACCATAGTTGTCCAAAGTCATGCACAATCCCAAACCCGTATTGACTATCAGTGTAAATGGTGACTTTCATCAATGCAGACAGTTGACATGCTCTGGTAAGGGCTACAAGTTCTGCTACTTGTGCAGAATAGACTCCTTGAAGCCATCCCGCTTCCAAGACCCCTGTTACAGTACATACAGCGTATCCTGCTTTCAAAATCCCCATCCCGTCTCTTAGACATGAACCATCAACAAAAAGAATTTGGTCATTTTCATCAAGCTTAGTATCCTTAATGTCCGGTCGAAGTTTTGTGCAAAATTCAGTCACCTGAAGGCAGTCATGCTCGACGTCTTCAGCGTTCTCAATTTCAGCATTTTCTCCAGGGAGCAAGGTTGCTGGATTCAACGTAGTGCACCTTTTCAGCTGCACATTCGGTGAGCCCAGAATTACCGTTTCATACCTTGTGAGTCTTGCTCCGGTCATGTGTTGCGTTCGGGAGCGGGTCAAAAGTATCTCAACTGAGTGAGGGACCATGACTGTTACTGGGTGTCCCATCACTATTCCTTCACTCTGAGTGAGGCTGATACCAACTGCTGCTACGGCGCGCAAACACCCTGGGAGTGCTGCTGCGACCGGATCCAAAGTAGCTGAAAAATACGCTACTGGTCTGTTTACGCCACCATGGGCTTGAGTCAAGACAGACAAAGAACATGCATCACGTTCGTGGCAAAACAATGTGAAAGGCTTTGTGTAATCAGGCATACCTAAAGCTGGAGCCCTGCACATGCATTCTTTCAGTTCAACAAAAGCATCCATCTCATCTCCTTTCAACTCAATTTGATCCAAAGCATCCTTCTGGGTCAGTTTCAGTAGAGGCTTTGCTAGAGCCGAGAAGTTGGGAATCCACTGGCGACAGTAGCCCACCATTCCCAAAAACTTCCTCACCTCCCTCCTTGTCTTTGGTGGACTCATTTGAAGTACACTCGTTATTCTTTCCTTCATTATTCTCCGTGACCCTTTCTCTATCTGGTGACCCAAGTATTTCACTTTCTTCTGACAGAACTGCAATTTGGAAGGAGACACCTTGTGTCCATTCCTTCCCAAATGGTTCAACAGAGCAATGGTATCGGCTGTGCAGCCACTTTCTGTCTTTGATGCAACCAGTAAGTCATCAATGTACTGTACTAGGGTTGACTCGAATGGCAATTCTAATGCCTCCAAATCTTTCTTTAGAATCTGATTGAAGATTGACGGTGACTCAGAAAACCCTTGAGGAATTCGACACCAACTGTATACTCTGTCTAGGAATTTGAAACAAAAGAGGAATTGGCTGTCCTCATGAAGAGGCACAGAAAAGAATGCTTGTGACAAGTCGATGACTGAGAACCATTCGGCATCGCAAGGGACTTGAAACATTATCACAGCTGGATTTGGTACGACAGGGCAACACTTGACTATGATGTCATTTATTTTCCTCAAGTCCTGCACAAGTCGGACCTTTCCACTTGGCTTTATTAGTCCCATGATTGGTGAATTACATGGACTACTCAACACTTCTTTCAGTACTCCCTGCTTTACAAATTCGTCAATGAGTTGGGCAACTTTCATGAGGGTGTCTTGTGCCATGTGGTATTGTGGGGTCTGGGGAAAGATTGCATTGGGCTTTACAGTCACTTTCACTGGTTCCACTCCTTTCATCAATCCCACCTCTTTCCCTGTCATGTCCCACACTTCCTTTCCGACTGTCTCCCGTAATTCAGCTGGAATATCTTCTTCAGTTATCATCGGGAAAAGACAAATCAGAGGGTACTCTTCATCTACCGTTTCCATCTCATCCCCCTCTACACTGTCCTCTTCTTCCCCATCACTGCTCGTCTGGATTGTTATTCCTTCGTTCGAACACATGATCGAACAACCCAATTTGCACAATAGGTCTCTTCCTAACAGTGCTATCGGGCTTGAGTCACATACCACAAACTGATGTACCCCTTGATAGTTACCGATGCTGACTGGTACCGGATCTGTTATCGGGTTCGTCAGGTGCCTGTTTGCTACTCCCACCACTTGAACTGTCCTCCCTGAGAGTGGCAAATTTGGTACTTCACTGCTCTTAACAGTTGAACGTGTGGCCCCCGTGTCAACCAAGAACGAGACACGATGACCCATTACTCTTCCCTCTACGTACGGACCCTTTTGATCAACTTCCAAGGATGCTGCAAGCACACAATCTCCTTCTTCTTCTGAGCTCTCACTCTCCCATACATTGTTTATTCCACTCTCACTGTGTAATGGGAACTGTTGTACGGTGCCATTTGTACTCATTACCTGACCCGAGACCTGTGGACGAACCATCACTTGCTGCTGACTCATTGGTGCCAAGGGTATTTGCATTTGCTGATTAGGTACCATAGGTAACTGCTGTTGCACTGGCTGCATTTGCGTCATCTGCATACGGGGCATCTGCATCTGCTGCGGCTGCATAGGTTGTAATCCCTGCAACTGGTTTACGGTCTGAAAATTTGGGTTTGGACCTCTCATTTTCGGTCCCCTCATTGTCTGAAATGCATTGACATCATTGTTTTGCTGACCAACACCTGCACCTGCACCTGCACCTTCCTGCACCACCATCGGGCACTCGCGTTTCCAATGACCGACAATTCCGCACACGTGACACGGCATCACCTTCTTCATTGCCTGCACACCAGTCACAACAGTGTTCAAATCCGGACCATTATTCACAAAACCTCCTCTGCCTCTGCCTCTGCCCTGTGGCTGAAACATCATGTTTCCCTGCAACTGCGGCTGCGATTGCGGTGCCTGCTGTTGGAACCCTTGCATCCCTTGCAAACCTTGCAGACCTGTCTGAGCTGCCTTAAGTTGCATCATCATCACCTTCTCTTTCAACCTTTTCTGTTTCACTTCAATTTCGTCGCTACAGTATTTCGCATAATTCAACACCTCATCAATCGGTTTCGACTGCCAACAAATCAAATGCGACTTTATCATCTGGCTTATCTCTGGTCTCAGCCCTTCCACAAATCTAAACACAAAATGAAGCATGTCCTTCGCCTCTATTGTTTCCGTGCCACTGTAGTTCTTAAACGCCTTCAACAACCTCTCATAGTAACTATGAATCGATTCTTAGCCTCTTGGGCAGTTCGATCAATCTTCTGCCAATCCACATTTTTCGTGGCAACCTTCGTCTTCAAATGCTCAATCACCTTATAGTACAAGCTCACATAATCTTCTCCCTTCCCACTGTCCGAGCTTTGTGTGGAATTCAAACTGTTGAACCACTGTGTCAGCTGTTGCGCATTCAACCCCATCAATGTAGCGTTCACATCGACTGCCATTGATGGTTGCGGCAACTTTTCAGTGTTCGATGTTAGAGGTATTATCAGGGGGGGACTCGACCTCACCAGTGTCGACTGAGCGCATATGGGACTAAACTCCATCAGGGATCCGGGTCCAGTTGGCTGAGCCGCTATCGGAGTTATCCCTGGAGTGTTTTCTATGCACCTCCTTTCTGTCCCACTCTGCAGCATTGGTCCCTGACCGCTCACACCTAAATTAGGCTGACTGTACAGAGGTACCGGTGGACCTACAGTAATTGGTAGTGATATCGCATCTGGGTTTTGTCCATTTCCCATGTTCTGTGGCATGTTCATTCCCACACCATGGGTCATCATTGCCGGCATGCCCATCTGACTCCCCGTCATTTGAGCATGTTCGTTTCCCCCCTGCATCTGCTTTTGGGGCATCAAAAACTGAGTTGATTCAGCTTGTGCCAATGTCTGGTTGTGACCATTCTGTACTCCCCTTACGGTTTGTTCTAGAATCATTCCTCCACTGTTGTCACTGCTGTAGTACCCTGGCATCTGCGGCTGATAATTTTCTGCTGGTTTCAACATGGGCACATCTGGATATATTCTCCTAACCTGCGGTATCTGCGGGGTGAACAATAAACTCGGGTCCATAGATCCCGATGACGCTCCTGAACTCTGGGTTTCACTGTTCCGTACCGGTGCCGGAGGGGCAGAACTGGTACTTGGACCTTGTCCATTCTCCGCATAAGGTGGTGGACGGTCGTTCAGCAATTGCATTATTAACTCCTCATCCTCTAACTCCTCTTCTCTTCTCAACTTTTCCTCGTCCTCTCTATCCTTGGAACACTTCCTGTCTGTCTTACAGGTAGCTTTCTTACCTGTCTCCTCTTCTTCCTTAGTAATTGCGGGAAACAATTTTATCCCCTGCAATACATCTGACCTCCACACCTTCTGTGCATTATCCCACCTAGCATCCGCTAGTGTCTTTTCTACCTTTCTCATCCTGGTCTCAAACTTCTTCTGCTGTTGCTGTCTGGCCATTAGTTCCCAAATCGCTAGAGCCTCAAACTGGGCTGGCCTTGGAGGCACCTTCATGTCGTACATCGTGAATCTCAAATTCTCTAGAATCCTTATATTGAATGTCCCATGTATCGGGAACGCTACGCTCCCATGTTTCTCTGTCAGTTTGTGCCATTGCTTTAGCCATAGACACGGAGCTACCCCCTTCTCTTCCATTACAATGTAAGCTGGTGTACCTTCGGGCGGCGTCTCCTCTCCTACGCTCGCTTTAATGTAAGACTCCCCCTTCATTGCACTCCTAAATGCTTTAAAGAATTTCATTTTCTCGTCTTTTATTTCACAAAGTTTGTAATCAATAGGTGAGTTTAATTCCCGGAATACTCTTCGCTTGCCTTTCCCCTTCCAATCGAGTCCCACGGACTGCGTCCAATCCGTGCGCGACCCTTCTCTGCAACCAACCTATCCCAGCGCGGCTCCTAGTGACGTCACACTCACACACACTGCGGCTGACAAAGCCTCGCGGCTAGTCCTCCTTCACTCAGCTCCTCTCGTAACAACTTCTTGCATGTATTGCGAGCTACCAAAAAATAAAACAGATCTGTCGGTTTACTACAGGAAGGGTAACACAGTCGCTTCAGGACCTTAGGGACTTTTCACTAGCCTCGGCCGCTATTCCGTCTTTCTCGATCCCCACGTTCGCAAGCAAATCTGACCCGCAGACCTACTCTCAACTTGTCAATGATCTGTTCTAGTGCACTTAGAATCTTGTCAAAGCCCGAAGTCGAAGTTTCTTTCACTCCCTTACACACGTACCGACTCGTTGACCACGCCCGATCAACCTACTAAACCGCCCAGACCACAACATGGATCAACATACTCCGGAGTCTCTTGACCTCGCAGGGCCCGTCTCAACAACAACAACCACGTGGACCTTTTTATGCACAAAGCGCCACATGCACATGAAGTTCGACGACTTCCCTACTCTCACACTCGGAGTCGCACCTCCGCTATTTCTATGAAGTTCGATGACTTCTCTACTCCTACACTCGGAGTCGCACCTCCGCTATCTTCTAAAAGAAAAAAAATCCTCGCAACCTTTTCACACACCCCGCGGCAATAAGCTGTGCAAACGCAAAACCCTAACTTCACTCATACCATCACTAGTACCGCCAACGCCGAATCCACACCTCCATTCTCTCCATTCGCAAGCTCCGAGATCCCGGGAAAGTCGCGGTGGACCTAGCCCATCATCATTCTGTCAATCTGTTTTACCCAAAAAAAAATCTAATTCAACTTCTCGAGTGGGGTCTCAAAATGCGTAACCGTTAATTCAACACCATGTACTTTAAGAGTACAGGGTCCCAAAAGACGTAACCGTCCTCTGCTACCATCTACTGATAGAGCGGTCCGTACTAGTAATTTTACCTGTATTCGGACGCTCTTTAGGCCGATGAATCTTTTGACTAAGTGGAACTCTCTGTACTCTTATATCGATCAATTTCATCAAATCAATAATCAATAACGAACATAAGCAATACCTTGATCAACATAACACTTAACAATGAATCCAGAATACATTTCGGCGAACCCTGACCTTTCAGTCAGGAATAACCACACCAGTTTATTGCAAAGTTAGTGAATTTTATTTCCCTATATTAACAAAGCTAGCACAATATAAATGTGTCTCAACACCAAATGATAAACGTAAATGAACATTAATAGCTGTCCATAGCGGCGAAACAGGTGCAATCTATGTAGCATTTGAATCACAAGGCATTCGATAATAGCAATGCAAATCACTAATACGATAATCTGTAATGAACTAATCGCATACATTTAGTCAGCATAACAAGATCTCAAATTGCATCGTGCGACATATGGAATCCTCGTCTAACCTCAAATTAGCATCGGCATGTGGGACTTCATGCAAAAACAATTTAGCAACATAAATTTAGAAAAACTCCTAACTAGGGCTCTTATCAAAATCAGCAGTTGGTTACCTAAAGGAAACACAATGCAATTTTACAATTTCCTTTCATATTTACCAATTACGATCAGCAATCAAGGAAGTCTTCGTCTCACAGGTACCGTTTCTCGATCAGCATGGGACGGGGCAAAAAGGGGCAGGGGTGGACGGGGCAGTTGCCTCACGGCGGCAAAATAAAACTACTACTTCATGCAAAGGCATCAAAGTTAAAGTTAAAGTCTCTAGGGCAAGAATCATTAAGGTCTCTTTCCCTCGATTAGAGAAAGCATCAAAGTCTCTTTCAAAATGGCGTCGCAGCAAAGTGGGCCATAATAGCTACGAAGTCTGCAAAATGGCGGGTATCGAGCTGGTAATGGCTGCTAAAAAGCTGCTTTCCTCTCATGCACCTGGTTTTTATAGACAACAGTTCGAATCCAGTAGGGTCTTCCATTTGAGGGTTCATAGGTTAGCTTCAAATTGTCCAATCAAAAACGACAGTTCTCAATCTTTTACTTAAGCATACATTATCCTTGGAGATGGGTACGCAAGTTGCAACATTGTATACCAATTAGCTCACTTTCAGAGCCTCCATTGTCCGCACCTGCAAATCGACCTTGGAGTAAAGAGAAAATATGCCAGGCTGGCACGAAACCTTAAGATAAGCATGTGAACGATCTCAGTGGAAAAGTACAGCTTCAAGCAGAAATACACGTTTAATAGCACATTGGAAAAATACGAGCATCTAAACCGTGAGACCAGGCCACTAGGCCAAAGCCTGCACTAAAGTAATGCTAAGCTAAAACATTTCAAACAAGCAAATCATAGCACACGTTTACGATTATGTCGGATTAGTGCAATTCTAATACACCACGTTATATAAAGCACGCTTATAAATGTTGGCAAACTACTCTGAGGGCACATTTTGTCCCCGTACATTCTTTATTAGTTCGGTTAAAGTCACACATGATTATTTCACACTACGTTTACGCGTTAATAAATGTAAACCTTCATTTTCTGCTTCATCACTTGCTCGTCTGAAGTTACTGTCAGCCTGGCGGAAAATGTCAGGTCCTGCCTACAATAGGGTGGGTATGTTCCTCAAGTGATCAACTAGGAGGTTTTAAGGCTGCAACATCAGGAGGGTTGGAAGGCTGTGCTGCACGCTGCCTCTGCTGTCCACATGGTCTGTAAATACTGAAGTCCTGGCCGTGAAATGACGGGTGGATAGGCCGAGAAGTGCTCAGTGACCATACAATCCTTAAAGCGCTCAAGTAAAGGAGCTGCTTTGTCACCAACACGGTAACAGCAATCGAAAGCATGTCCATTAACCCCTTCGTTGCCAGGGTTTTTCCCCCTCGGATGCGAGGCATTTTTTTGGCTATTTCGGGCAGTTCGCGCTTAGGCCCTCATAACATTTTGTCCACAGAATCTACCCACACCAAATTTGCGTCCTTTTTTTCCCAACATCCTAGGGATTCTAGAGGTACCCAGAGTTTGTGGGTTTCCCTGAAGGAGACCAAGAAATAAGCCAAAATACATGCAAAAATTTTGTTTAAAAATAAAACAAAAAAAATGGGGAAAAAGGGCAGCAGAAAAAGACTTGTGATTTTTTTCCCTGAAAGTGGCATCAACAAAGGGTTTGCGGTGCTAGAATCCCCACCTTCCCAGCTTTCAGAAACAAGCAGACTTGAATCAGAGAACCACATTTTTCAACACAATATTGGCATTTTACTGGGACATAATGAAAAATAGGTATCAAGAAAACCTTTGTATTTCCGAAATGGACACAAGATAAGGTGTTGAGAAGCAGTGGTTATTTGCACATCTCTAAATTCTGGGGTCCCCATACTGGCATGTGAATAATGGGGCATTTCTCAAATAGACGTCTATTTTACACACTGTCTTACATTTGGAAGGAAAAAATGTAGAGAAAGACAAGGGGCATAACACTTGTTCTTCTATTCTGTGTTCCCCCAAGTCTCCTGATAAAAATGGTACCTCACTTGCCTGGGTAGGCCTAACTCCCGTGACAGGAAACGCAACATGGACACATGACATTCTTACATTGAAAACTGATGTGTTTTTTTTGGTAGTGCCTAGCTGTGGATTTTGATCTCTAGCTCAGGCGTCACCTAGGGAAACCTACCAAACCTGTGCATTTTTTAAAATTAGACACCTAGGGGAATCCAAGATGGGGTGACTTGTGGGGCTCTCACCAGGTTCTGTTACCCAGAATCCTTTCAAACCTCAAAATTTGGCCAAAAAAAACGTATTCCTCAAATTTCGGTGACAGAAAGTTCTGGAATCTGAGAGAAGCCACAAATTTGCTTCCACTCAGCGTTCCCCCAAGTCTCACGATAAGAAAGGTACCTCACTTGTGTAGGTAGGCCTAGCACCGGCGACAGGAAATGCCCCAAAACACAACAGGGACACATCACATTTTCTCAAAGAAAACAGAGCTGTTTTTTGCTAAGTGCCTAGCCCGGGATTTTGGCCTCTAGCTCAGCCGGCACCTAGGGAAACCAACCAAACCGGTGCATTTTTTTTTTTTTAGAACTAGACACCCAGGGGAATCCAGGATGGGGTGACTTGTGGGGCTCTCACCAGGTTCTGTTACCCAGAATCCTTTGCAAACCTCAAAATCTGGCCAAAAACACTTTTTCTTCACATTTCGGTAACAGAAAGTTCTGGAATCGGAGAGGAGCCACAAATTTCTTTCCATCCAGCGTTCCCCCAAGTCTCCTGATAAAAATTGTACCTCACTTGTGTGGGTAGGCCTAGTGCCCGCGAAAGGAATTGCCCCAATACATTATCTGGACACATCAAAATTATCAAATACTAAACTACCTGTTTTTGCGGGGAAGGGGCACCTACGTTTTTGGTCTTGGGCACAGCAGCCATATAGGGAAACCAACCAAACACAGACATTTCAGAAAACTAGACACCAAAGGGCATCCAGGGAAGTGTGACTTGTGTGGATCCCCCAGTGTTTTCTTACCCAGAATCCTCAGCAAACCTCAAATTTAGCTAAAAAAAAAATCACATTTTTCCCACATTTCTGTGTGGGATCACCGCACCGGGACAAATTTCTTACCAGCCAACGTTCCCCTCAGTCTCCCGGTAAAAATTAAACCTCACTTGTGTAGGTGGGCCAAGTGCCTGGGACAGGGAAGAGCCAAAAACATGTCGAAATTGAGGGGGAACCAAAGCAGGTCCAAAAGGGCAGTTTGAAAAGAAAAAAAAAAAAAATTTCTAGGCAGATAAGTGGGGCAACATTTTTATCGGTATAGAAGAGACAGTGCTGGGTGGTAGGAATTGTGTGGATTCCTGCCCGTTCCGGAAGGTTCCATCACAAAAATGTTGAAAAAATGTCCTCTTGCTTGCCGTGGGATAAGATGTTTTAGTGTGTGGGGGGAGAGCTGAAAGACTGTTACCCCTTTGAGTTGGGGTGGGGGCATAACCATGCCCATACTGGTTGGTAGCCATCACCCCACTATTTTGTTTTTTAATTCCCTGGCATCTAGTAGACTTTCTGCCCCCCAGGGTGTGGATCGGGGGTAATTGCCCCACCTGCCCACTGGTGAACAGAACAACTTTGGCCCCATTTCTTTGGGGTGGGGGTACAGCCATGCCCTCCCCCTCCTATTTTGAAAAAAAATCTTCCCTGGTCTCTGGTGGGCTTTCTGCCCCCTTGGGGGCAGATGGGCCTTACAAAAATAGGCTGACCTGCCCCTTGCATGAAATTGGCGCAAAAAAAAAAATCCCCAGGGCCTAGTGGTTTCAGCCCCCCCTTTGGAGCAGATCAGCAAAATAACAATAGGGCGATCTGCTCCCAAGGGGGCAAGAAATAGCTGAAAACTTTTTTGCCCCCTTGCGTGATACTTACACAAAATAAAAAAAATCCATGGTATCTAGTGGTGTCTGCCCCCCTTGGGGGCAGACTGGCGTAATAAAAATAGGCTGATCTGCCCCCGTGGGCAGAAGTGGCCTAAAGACAATTTGCCCCCCCCCGGGGGGTCACTCCCCACATATAAAAAAATAAAATAAGCAAAAAGAAAAGAAATCCCTGATGTCTAGGGTTTTCCGCCCCCCCAGGGGTAGATTGGCCTAATTACAATAGGCCAATCTGCACCCAAGGGGGACAGAAATGGCCTAAAACAAATTTGCCCCCCTCAGGGGAGCAACCCTTGCCTAAGGGGTCGCTCCCCTCATGTGAAACTAACAAAAAAAAAATGGGTGGGTAGGAGGGGAAACAATTCCCCTTCCATCCCTGCTCAGCGGAGGGGGGTGTGCGAGCCCCCGCTTCCCCCGAGGGCCCCTACTTGGACGTAACGGTTATGTGCTGGCACCCGAGCGGTGCTGCCCAGGACGTAACCATTACATTCAGGGCACCTGAGGGATTAATGTGGAGTGAATGTCCTCTGAGAAGCCCATGGATGTCATGCCAGGGTGTCTCCTTGGAGCCAACACTGGTGCCCACCACGCTGGTTAGGTAAACCGTGGTATCCAAACCACAGGGGGTGGTGAATTGCACAGCATTGCCACCAACTTGAACAGCCTGCGTAATAACAGGGAGGAAGTCCTCAAGGAACCACTGTACTTCTGCAATTGCACAACACATTTGGATGGTTTGTGAAAACCATTTGGCAATTGTATCATTGGTCACTGGTTTGCAAAGATTGCTGCTAACAAAGGAAACAAATATTTGTTTTGTTTTCCTATTTGACTTTGCCCTTTATATATTGGACAATTACTCTTCTTGCATCTAGTGTGAGTAACGCTTTTCTTTTCCCCCTTGATTTTTTGGTTCTAGGGAGAAAAAAAACTTAGAATTTGAATCATTTGAATAATATGAAATTACCTTGGGAAGGAAATGAGGGACCGTCCTTGTAACTACTCTTCATGTGTATTCTCAGGTATGGCTCTTGGATTGTAAGCACGTGTAGTTCATTCACTCTGCAGACTGAGGTCATAGATACCGGAATGGCAGTTTTCAGTGTAAGCATCTTCAATGAAGATTTGTGTAGAGGTTCAAAGGGCTTTGTCATGAGTTGGGTTAAAATAAGATTAAGGCTCCATGTAGGTGCTGGTACCTGACTGAGTGGTGCAATTCTCTTTGCCCTCACTGGGAAGCTTTTTATGACTGGTGCTCTAAAGAAGCTTCCTATATGTCCACTTCTGTGTGCCACAATTTCTGCCAGGTAAACTTTTAACAATGCGTAAGTAAGATCGCAGTCTAGGAGATGTGTAAGGTATTTAAGGACTGTAATGTCCAGTGTTTGGCTGTACCAAACCTGATCTTTGGCATATAACATTTTCTAGTTGTTGGCTTTCTTGCCTCTTAGAACTGCCATTATCTTTTCGGGCAAGTCTTGATGACCAAACTCTAAGGCCCATATTTATACTTTTTTTAGCGCTGCATTTGCGCCGCTTTTTGACGCAAAAACGGTGCAAACTTACAAAATACAATTGTATTTTGCATGTTTGCGCCGCTTTTGCGTCAAAAAGTGACACAAATGCGGCGCTAAAAAAGTATAAATACGGGCCTAAGCCTTCAGGAGCCATGCTGCCAACCTTAGCGACTGTTTCCAAATGAAGCACTCTCCCTCCTTGCACTGACAGCAGGTCTTGCCGCTTTAGTAATTTTTAAATATTTCCCTGTGCCATTTGTATTAGTTTTGAGTACCATGTCAGTCTTGCCCACTGTGGGGCAATAAGTATCAGCTTCACCTTTTTTTTGTGTGCAATTGTTAATTACCCTGAGTAACACTGGTATCCATTAGGGGAGGGGATGCAGGAGGGTCCGTGGGGGGGGAAGGGGGTGGGCGGTGGGGTCAAATGTCCCAGACTAGTTTATCTACATGGCATTCCCCAGAGATTGGTGGTCTGGGCATCTTGACGCTAAGTATTGGCATCTGCTTGTGTTGCGATTAAGACTACCTCTGGTATTCCCCACCATTCAAAGATCTGTTTGAGTACTACTTGATTGAGTTCCCACTTGTGGGAGGATGAAGCTTGTCTGCTTAATTTGTCCGCTTGAACACAGTGAATGGCTGTAAAATGTATTTTTTTTTCTCTGCTGCACCCACGTCCAGAATTCCTAGGTGTGTCCCTGTTCGCTGATATAAAACATTGTCGGATCTTGTATGTTTGGATCAGTATCTCTTTTTTTTTTCTTTATTTGGTTAGCATAAATGAAACTATAAGAAAAAAACAGAAGTAGATACATAATAAATACAATAAGAAATTATATTTAAAAAAAGTAACTAAAAACAATGTTAAAAAGAAAGCCCATCCAAGGTATGTCTGATTAAAATAGAAATTATATCAAAAAAATAACTAAAAACAATGTTAAAAAGAAAGCTCTTCCAAGGTATGTCTGATTAAAATAGCAGCATTTACAAATTTAGTAACGCTAGCTATCAACCAGGCCCCTGTAAATATTTGCAAGTATAAGAATGCCGGCCTAACTTGCCTGAAACCAGACCCTTTGAGGAGGCGGACAATATATTGAATCCTTGATGCAAGATAACATTTACAGCACAACATATAATATTCAGTATATTGGGGGGACATATTATCACATCTACATTGACTCAGCAACTCAAAATCATATCATCCCAGTAGAAAGCCTAGAGACAAATGCAACAGGTTAAACCTCAGGCGAGTTAGTAGACTTCTGTCCCTATTGTTTTCTACCATTATTAAATATAGCTCAATATCCCAAGTTGCAGAAAAGCACATATCGGCGAACAGAGGATTTAGCCATCTCGCCCTTATCCCTTAGCATTAATGCCCCTTCTCAGTAATAATCTTTGACCCACTTAGCGTCTGTCTTGGTTATGCCCTCTGGGTTAAGGAATATCCCCGCCCTCCCTAGCTTGGTAAAAGACTCCTTCAAGTATTTTAACCAAGGAATTTTGAGGGCTGGATTCATCTCTAGACAATTAGAAGATTAAGGGCTAACTCCTCCTTGAACACCCTAATCCAGTGGTTCCCAACCTGTGGTCCGGGGACCCCTGGGGGTCCGCGAAGCCTTCTCAGGGGGTCCGCCTGAGCCTAGAAAATTAAAAAATATTAACAAATATTGACAAATTAGGTCCCCAGCTTCCAGTAATGACTCAGACAGGGGTCCCCGGATTCCCATGATGATTCAGTGGGGGTCCCTGGGTTCCATTATTGTTAAAGTGGGGGTCCACAGGAATCAAAAGGTTGGGAACCACTGCCCTAATCCATGAAAACAGCAGGCTCACAGCAATAAGATTGCTAAGACATTTAAGCCCCAGGTCCTCATTGACGGGGGAGGTGCATTGTGGGACACATAACAAATGCCTTTGATAGGCACTCTCTCAACTTTAGCTAGTGGAGCCCCTTTTAGGTTGACGGTCCTGGACTTTGACAGTTTGGGGCTCATCACCATGATGTATGATTTTGTCAGGTCGCCTGAACGATCCAGTTCCCCCATGAGTTTATCGAATACATCCAATATCTATTGCAGACCATTTGCGGTTCTGGCCATTAGAACGCAGCGTCCGCATATAGCAGGACTGGTAAAGAACGTGAGCCAATTATTGGGCAGTCTACCTTAGCCTCCACTAATGACTTCTCAGCCCCTTTAAATATCACAAAAAAGAAAAGGGAGGAGAATACACCTGCCTCGCCTCACATCTCATGTTAAACTCATCAGTGCATGCATTGGCCACTTTTGCTTGTGGTAGTGAGGGAATCAGAAGAGGTGGTCATGGGAGTGGGAGCACCAATAATGCTTGTCGGACTGGGTGCCACAGGTGCTAAAGACTGTGATGATATGTATGTGACAAGGTGAAGTAATAGTGTATTTTTTGAGTGTCTTGAGAGAATGTGCTGATTAAAGGGAGAAGCGAAGGTGGGGTTGTGATGTAGACAGTCACAAAATTGCTGGTGGGTGTGATTTTTTTTCTCTCTCTCTTTTCCCCCCCCCCCCAATCATCATCATTGTCTAGTGTTTTAGAGGGACAGTTTAGCCAGCAGCAGAGGTGGCATCTGGTTGGATGACTGCTGCTCAAGTCCTAACTCTGGTTATGAAGGGCAGCTCTGACGAAAGATCAAAAACTGAGACAGCATCTGAAGGATAGGACAATGTAGCAGACTCTGGGAGTGATTTTTCAGTCGTCGGAGTCCCATCCGACAACTTATCTTCCAGTGATTCTGAGGGAGGTGATGAGGACAGTCGTGCTGTCCCCTCACAAGCACAGTCTATGCAGCGGGACAATAGCGGGTTAGTCCAACCCAGAGAGCAGGTGCAGGTGGCGGCAAGCACAGAGAGAGTGCTCTCTTGGGGGCTCTCCAATTTAGTTCAGCCCCAAATTCCACTGCTCATATCGTATTGTGGAGACATCAAAATTATATATCACAAAAAAAACCTGTTTTTGTAAGGCAGGCACCTGCATTTTTGGTCCTGGGCTCAGCAGCCATACAGAGAAACCTACCAAACCCAGACATTTCTGGAAACTATACACGGAGGTGTGGATTACCTAAAGTTTTCTTACCCAGAATACCCTGCAAAGGTGAAATGTTGAATAAAAAATATTTTTTCTTGCATTTCTGTCAAACTAACTACAGGAATATGCTGGGATCCACAAAATTCCTACCACCCTGTGTTTCCCCACCTGTCCTGATAACAACGCTACGCTACTTGAGTGCTTGTACCTAGTGCCTGCATCAGGAATGGATCACCCAGGTTCAACGGTTGCCCTCATGTAAGGAATAACCGTTGTGTGATCCATTCTGGTCACGGGCAGTAGGCCTACCTACACAAGTGAGGTACCATTTTTATCGGGAGACTTGGGGGAATGCTGGGTGGAAGGAAGTTTTTGGCTCTCAGACACCAGAACTTTCCATCGCCGAAATGTGCAGCAAACATGTTTTTTTATCCCAATTTTGAGGGTTGCAAAGGATTCTGAGTGACAGAACCCAGTGAGAACCCAACAATTCACCCCATACTGGATTCCCCTAGGTGTCTACTTTCCATAAATTTATAGATTTGGTAGGTTTCCCTAGGTGCCAGCTGAGCTAGAGTCCAAAATCCACAGCTAGGAGCTTTGCACAAAAACAACAAAAAATAATTTTCAATGGAAAAAATGTGATGTGTAAATGTTGCGTTTTGGGATGTTTCCTATCGTAGGCACTAGGCCTATCCACAAAAGTGAGGTACCATTTTTATCAGGAGACTTGGGGGAACACAGAATAGAAGAACAATTGTTATTGCCAATTGTCTTTCTCTACAGTTGTTCCTTCCAAATGTAAGACAGTGGGTAAAAAAAAGATGTCTATTTGAGAAATGCCCTATAATACACATGCTAGTATGGTGACCTACCCCCCCCGGCCCCCCCCCTGAATTCAGAGATGTGCAAATAACCTCGGTTTCTAAACTCCTTATCTTGTCCCCGTTTTGGGAATACATAGGTTTCCTTGATACCCATTTTTTCACTGTTTATATTTTACCAAATGAATTGCTGTATACAATGAAAACCCATTACAAGGTACAGCTCATTTATTGGCTCTGAGTAGCTTGGGTTCTTGATGATCCTGCAAGACCTATATATCCCCACAGCCAGGAGGGTCCAGAAAACCTAATGGTATATTGCTTTAACAAATCTATCATGGTTGGAAAAAGTTACGGAAGAAAACCTAGTCAGAAAGGGCTGGTTTTTTCAACTCGACTTCAATATTATTTTATTTAAATTGTTACTTTCTGTAGGAAAATCTTGAAGGATCTACACAAATGACCCCTTGCTGAATTCAGAATTCTGTCTACTTTTCAGAAATGTTTAGCTGTCTGGGATCCACCACTGGTTTCACACCTATTTCTACCAATAACTGGAAGGAGGCTGAAAGCACAAACAATAGTAAAAATGGAGTATGTTGGAGTAAAATACCAAAATGGTTTTAGAAAATTTGATTTTCGAATTCAAGCCTGCTTATTCCTGAAAGCTGGGAATACAAAGGAAGTGAACCAGACTGCCAAATGTCCAAACAGTACCATAACACCTCTAGTAGGCATCTGGGGGCATGGACTACAACCTGACAGCAAATGGGGTAACAGTGTTAGGAGGGCTCTATTTTAGAGGGCTCACGTGGAGCGGCAGTCACCAATTTGATTCTTATGTAATTACAATCTCCTTGCTAGTCGGGCAGTAGTAGTTTGTAGCCAGGTAGATGCAATAATGGGACTTTGCGGGTTTAGAGAAGCCTGCCTCTAGCTCGTAAAGGTGATAGATGAGGAGTGGAACAGGTATGAGGACAGAGTTTCTTATGGATATCTGCACAAGGTAGGGTTGAAAAGAAAGAAAAGGAAAACATCTCCTCTATCCCTCCCCAATGAGGAGTGTCCAAGTGTAGAAATCTCCCAGAAGGGGGATAAGAGTGGGATAAGCGGGGTTTAGTGTGGTTCCCAGGTGGAACTCAAATTGACTACAGTTGCTACAGGAGTTTTTTTTCAGTTTGTGGAGTAATCCTCAGAGTGGGAATCCCATATTATTGTAGAAGAAAGAAGGAGGTGTTGTCTCCGTCTGACTCTTTTGAGGAGGTATTTGAGGAGACACGTGGTGGATCCCGAGAGGTAGCTGCTGCAGCAAGTAAATAGGCTTGCTGTCAAGAGCTTGTTCCTGGGACAGGCTTGCCGAAGCAGTTATTGTGCTCCAGGTGTGTTTCTGAGGATGTGTTTCTTGTCATCTAGGCAGTTGTTGTGACCATTTAAGGGCAGTGTCTGACTTGGAATAGGTGCCTTGGCTCTCCACACAGTCCTAGGCTTCCATCAGTTTGAGGTAAGATGTATCCTTCTGCCCCCATGACCGGGAAAAGTAGTGCATACTCTAAACCCTTCTCTTTCAGGTTCCTCCAGACTCCTAAAAGGAAACCCGTTTGTACTGGAGTGCCAGCATGTCGTCTGGACAGACCAGTATCTGAGTGTTGTATGTTTTTCAGGCTGATCCGTCTGACTCGCCGCCCTCATAACTTATTCCTTATAGCATAAGAGTTTGGCGACTATTGGCCTCAGAGGACCACCGGGAAGATGGGTTAGTGAGCTGACACCCGATGTACCCTCTCCATGGAGAAGGGGTTAGGTTCTGTGGTGGCACAAAGTCTTTAAGCCATTTTGCAATGTAGTCTACCATGTTGTGCCTCACAGAGCCCTTGGGTAGGCCAACTACGCCAATATTGCTGTGGCAAGACCTTCCCCCTTCTTCCTCTAACCTGCCATCAAGGAAGCGTATATGTTCAGTTAAGTCCCATAGTTGTTGTTGGAGGCCTGCAGTCTACGGCTGTCGCTGTTGCAGTGTCTTCTTTGAGTGGGCGACTCGTTCTGCAAGTTTTTTGTGATTGTCTTCTAACAAGTTGACATCAATGTCAACTGCATCCACTTTTATTTTGAGGGATATCCTGGATGTCTCTATGGTCTTTAGGATAGCATCCTGTTTATCACATTTCCACTGCTTATGTACTAGGTAATAACGGGCCAGATGTAGCAAAACTCCCAATTGCGAGTTGCAATTTGCGAGTCCCAGTGACTCGCAAATTGCAACTCACAATTTGGAATGCAGAAAGGTGTCTCAGACACCTTCTGCGAGTCGCTATGGGGTCGCAATGACCCGCCTCATTAATATTAATGAGGTGGGTCGCAATTTGCGACCCCATAGCGATTCAGGGCACTCACAGGGATGGTGGCCTGCTGGAGACAGCAGACCACCATGTCCGTGACTGCTTTTAAATAAAGCAGTCTTTTTTTTTCAAAGTATAGCCCGTTTTCCTTAAAGGAAAACGAGCTGCACTTTGAAAAAAAAACTAAACCTTTAGTTTCGGTATTTTTCAGGGCAGGTAGTGGTCCCTTGGACCACTGCCTGCTCTGAAAAATTATGTTTTTTTCCAGACACAAAGGGGAAGGGGTCCCATGGGGACCCCGTCCTGTTTGCGCCTGGGTTACCATCCACTTCAAGTGGATGGTAACTGCGCTTTCATTTGCGACCGCAATCGCGGTTGCAAATGAAAATGCATAGCATTGCGAGTCGCAAATAGGAAGGGAACACCCCTTCCTATTTGCGAGTCGGAAATGCATTTTGCCAGTCGGTTCCGACTCGCAAAATGCATTTCTACATAGCAAAGAGGCTTTTGCAACTCTCAAACGGTGGTTTTTGCCGTTTGCGACTCGCAAAACCCTTGCTACATCTGGCTCAACGTGTCTTGTGGTAAACGCTGACCAGCTTTGAGTGGTTTAGTTCTGCCCATCTCTAAGGCAGGTACGGTTTGATATTCATAGACGTAGTACCTACAGCAGGGTTTCAGGCAGCCAAAGGGTTCTATGGGTAGGTGGTGATCTCCTTTATGAATGTTGAAAATGGATAACCACATGTAATAGATTTAGGTGCGTTTTTGATGCATGTGGGAGCATGAGCAGCCCCAGCCTGTTGTGTTGTCACCAGTGGATAAAGTCCCAGATAATCAATCTCAGCGGGAAAAGGCACCAGGTCCGGTATCTCATCAGTGCCCTTGAGGACAGGTAGTGCAGAGTCCCATGGGTCAGGATCTGGGAGTGCAGAAGACGGATCTCTGGAACAGTCAGAATGTGGGGCAGGGAAGGAAGGCAACAGGGGGATCCCGATCCAATTGCAGCCACCTCATACCTTAACGATGTTATTCCAGCGGTGCACCACGGACAGTCAGATACCCTAAACCTACTGCTTCAGCACTGTAGGGCCATCAAAGATCGAATCTGTAAGGAAGTATGGGATGAAAGTCACCCTTTGAGGGCCTGGCCCTCTTTGGTCCAGGGAAGGGCACACACCTCTAGGGCCCAGGACCTGTCCTCAATGCAGTCGACCGCAGGAGGCACTCCATTGGTGCAGCCCCCAGCACCAAGCCCTGGGAGAGGGAGACGTGTCTGCAAAACATGGATACTCTTAGTCGGCAGTGTTCACTAAGATCTCACTCGATACACAATCACTGTCAACCGGGCCTAAACCAGGCTCCTAGCAGGCCACCAGTGTCTTCAATGTAGATTATGTACTCAAATGTCTGTGGGCTAGTTTGTTCAATGTTTCATACCAGCACCAACCTCTTCAGGCCCACCCAGCCGCTGACAGGCCCCAAGGGCAGGACCCAGCAATCAGGACGCACAGGGCCTCCAAGATGAGGAGCCTCGCAGCCAGCTTTCAAGCATGGGCTAGCATCATCCCGGGCAATAGCCTGGGGAGTGACCGCAGGCCCAGAGGGATCGCAGGCAACACACATAGCGTGAGGCCGGCCATGCAGCATCTCCTGTTGACCACATTTAGGCCGGGCCACCAGATCCAGGCCTATTCCTTACACATGTGCTCCACCCCTGCCATTAATGTGTTTATACCTCCATCTCACCATGTTACATCTCAATTTGGTCGTATGGGTTGGAGATTACGAGCTGAGAGCTCTGAAAGTCCGCATCCACCATATTGGCCGCTCAGTTCAGGTGCCCCAGAATTGTTCACTCCTTTTTAGAAAGGATTAAAGAGACTCAAGAACAATTAGACTGTAAATAGTTAGAGGGTCATCCTCTGAATACACCACTTGTATCACATCATGATTTGTACTTAAGTCAAAAAGCTCTTTTCATCTCTGCTACGAATTACAGGGGGGGTTAAGATGATGTTAGACTTTGATCCATGATCCTTTCAGTGATTTACAATTCACTCTGACAGGCAAAAATGCATCATTCCTTGTCCCTTTTCTGATGAAAATACATTGTGACATTCAAAATATTTCTGCAACCTTTACCAGTGCTCCTGAGCCAGGGCACACACTGTCTGCTTCCTTCATAGCAGATCTTCCATCCACAGAAGGCATTTGGGTCAGACTGGATACAGCTGATACCTCTGGCTTATTTCTTGCCTTTGTCTACATTACCTACAGCAGAAGAAGTGCCTCAGTGCTCTTTGACTGACATTTTTTATCATCGTTTCCCACATAGAATCACTACTGAACAACTCAATGTCTTCCATATTTTTGGACAAACTTTTATAAGGCACTGTAAGTTGGTCAAGCTCTTCTGATTGTCATCCTCAATCTAATGGACAAACAGAATGAACTACTGAAAGTTCAGAACAGTATCTCCAATGCTATTCCAATGCCACTGAAAATGACAGAATTGTCTTGTAATAATGAAACTTAGAAATTGCTGCCAATATTCTCACCATTTTTCTGCTTGTAAGTCTTTAATCTCAGAGTTTTTCTTTCTTCATCTTGTGCGAATGCTTTAGTTCCAGCAACTACTGATTCAATGAATCACTTACAGAAATATAGAACATTGTTTTTTAAAATATTACTACATTCAAAATCAAACTGAAAGAACATGCTGACAAGTCAAGGTCAATGTGATGTCCTTTTGGTGCTAAAGTCTAGTTGTCATCTCACTACATATTCATAGATTAACAGGCAAAATTTGACCATGATATTTTGGTCCATTTGTCATCATCAGTACTTAATTTGTGTCATTGTTGGTGGGCACCATTGGCACCCAATTTAAAGACCTTCCCACAGATAGCATCAAGCTAAGGGTTGTCATCCTGGCTGTCGATATTTCACCAGCAACACTATTAAACAGAAAGGTCAGTAGTTTGTTTTTACCTGTGGCATTCAGTGTCATAATCATTTGTGAGCCTCATGGTGATTGTCACTGGGTGAGTAGGCTAGCTTGAGAGCACCGCACAGGGTCAAGCCCTCACACCTTACAAATCTTGAAGTTGGTGTTTCCTTGCTGTCTGCACACATACACAGAGAGGCTGCTCTGCCTGGAATGGACAGAAGTCTCACTCAAACCAGGGCACTGGTGGGTTCATCCCACTTTAGTATGCTCTGTAACATGAGGCATCCTTGGGAAACTTTTCCAATGCATGAAATAACTATGACTTCCGGAAAGAGAAAACAAATTGTATACATCTCCTATCTACTTACTGTGTGTCTAAAAATGTAGATATTCTCTGGAAAGTTATCAGTTTCTAAAAACTTCCTTTCTCTGGGGTATAACCACTCATGCAAACTGCTCTGCAAAGAGGCTGCTAGTTAATACGTGTCACTGACTTAGGGAATAAATACATCTGAACATTTACTTCTTTGGAGATTGCAGTGTTGTTTGGTCTGAACTATCAATTTCAAGCTAATCTATATTGAGGTGTCGTTCTTGTGCCATTATTGATCAGTGCCAAGAAAACAATTCTTTCAGTAAATAGTATTGCTTATTAAGCAGCTCTATTGCAGGTAACATAAATGAAAATGCAAAATGCATGACCTGACAAACCTTTATAATATGCGGAGATCTGGGACAGTCATACTGCAGTGGACTTCAGTCAGCCCAGAGCTCAAGCATGGCCGGACTGGCCATATGGGGCATTGAGCGTTTTCCTGGGAGGCTGGAAAGGTGGGGCCGGTTTTCTAGCAGTGCTGCAGTTTTAAAAACACTGCAGAGTTCCTTGTATATCCGGTAGTTTTCAGGCAACAATAAAAGTGCTATGATAACTCTGGTAATCAATGTACCTGCTGGAGAGAGATAGGAGTTTTGTCTAGTGTTGGTTTTGACTTATCTAAGGTAGAGCAGAGGAATAATACGCCTGCTGCAAAGAACATGTACTATACTGATCACAGAATAGTATTTTATCTGCAATGCTCAGTGGCATACTGCTTTTGTCATATAGATCCTTTTATTACTGTGCAGTCCATACGTTACAGTCATAATCTAGCACAGTGAGCTATGGACTGCCACGAAAGAGCTACATGCAGACTGAATAGTACAGGTTAGAGAATTATGTTTTTGCCCCAGTTCTATTGTCCTAATTTTGCTAAAAACGGGTTGTTTGGGTAGAAATAAAAAGTTAATAATAAAGTCAACCCTAACCACTGTTGGAGGCTGGTCCTCTAAATAGTATGCAAAACTAGGTACACTATTCAGGGGGTCCAGGCAACCACACGTTGCTTTCCAGAGGTAAAAATGAGACCACCTAATGCTCCAATTTTTAAGGTAGCTGGTCCTGCAGTTAGACTAATGCAGGAGATTTGCTAAGTATTTGCTGTACTCACAAATCGAATCATGCACCACACACACTCAATGAATAACTCAAGACCAGAATTTATAAAAATACTTCAGACTTTTATATACATTTTGAGACCAAGATCTTTAGAATATGTTAAGTACTTTTAAAGTTATGTCTTTTCAAAATTTTGATTAAGTTAGTCTTTCTGTGCGTAATTACACACCATTGGAATCAATGCAAAATCATACAGTTGGGTTACCAGTCTCTTCTTTTGGAAGATGGTTGCAGCAGTTGGTGGGCACCTTGTGCCAGCTGGAGAGCCTCGGATGGCTCCCGGTTCCGGTGGGAGCAGTGTTAAAAAGTCTCTTGGCTCAGGCACAGGGCCACCTGGAGGGGCCACTTGGAAAATGAGCTGGTTGCAGATTTAAAGATGATGCCTGGGTGTCCCCTTCAGCTGTTGAGGTCACAAGGGGTTGGAGACCCATGGAGCAAAGCTGGTTCCTTGTTTCAGTGCGCAGGGCGGCCGGATGCAGGACAAGTTGAAGATCCAGGAGCAGTGCGCAATGGAGTCCTTTGGAGCTGGAGGTGAGTCTCTTTGAGGGCTGCTTACAGGACAATGGGGGTACTTTGGTTAGAGGTGCAGGGTGTTCCTGAAGTCCCTTGACTGGGGCTTCCTCCTGATCCTTTTTCAGCTCTGAGGGAGCTGGTTTTCTGGTTGGTCGACGCCAGCTGACCAGAACACAGGGTATTAGCATAACTCGGCCACTGGAGGGCGCAGTGCCACCAAACTTGGCACAATTATAGGTCACATCTGAGTGGTTGTCAGTGTGTTGTGAGGACGAGCTGCATCTTCTGGATGCAGAGATATCAGCCAGTCAGTGAAGTGACCCTCACTGGCTTCAAGGTTCTCGTTTGATTTTTGAGTGGTGCCTCCACTCAGAAGGGGTATCTGGGGTGATTCTTGAAGCCTGGAAGTCCCCTGGGTTTCTTGGGGCAGTCCAGTGTCCAGCTGCTCTGCAGCTGCGATCTTCAGGTCCTGGGTGCAGCAGGCAGGGTTTGGTGCCTTTTCTTGTGCAGCAGGTCCACAGTTCTCTTGCCTTGTATCTTCTTTGGTGCTGGTCTTCTTTGTCTTTTCAAATCCGATTTCTTGGTCTATGGAAGACCATTAAATACTGAATTTAGTGGGCATTTTAGGGGGAACCTGGTAGAGTCCAATGGGACACTTACCCTTGGGTGCCTACACCCACTACTGTGACCACTTCCTGTGGGAAGGGTCAATTCCCTAAACCTGATTGGCTATTTTCCTGCAATCCAACATGGAGGAAAATTAAATGGAGGGTTCACTTCACCTGCAAGCCCCTAGGGGTGGTGCATGCTCAGTGAGACCACTCCTCCTACCCTTTGTTTGATTTCCTGCCTTTGCTTCTTCCAAAAGTAGGGGTTGACAAAGGGGGAAGCCATCTGCTGCGGTGGCCCTTTGAAGCTCACCGCCAAAAGAGTACACATTCCTGTGGGAGGGGGTGTTAGCTCCTGCAACCAGGAAGGGCCTTCTTTTACAAACCAGAGAGCCAGGGCCAGGGTTTTACAAACCAGAGAGCCAGGGCTCACCCCCAGGTTTGTATATTGGCTGTCTGGATGTGGCAGGCCGGCTGGAACCAGTCAGCAACCATGCCAGGATAGATAGTTTTTGCAGGGGACACCTCTAAGGTGACCCCGGGTACATTTGATAATAAATCCAGTACTGGTTCCAGTTTGGATTTATCTTTCTGAGTTATTTGATACCAAAGAACCCAGAGTTCAGAGTGGCCATCATGTAGCTGGGAAACCCATATTGACCAGTGTCCAGCACATATATTAAAATGGCTGCTCTGTTCACTCACTATGTCACAGGTTTAGCAAGGAAGCAGTAATGGCATATTACTCTTGCAATTATGCCCTCACATATAGTATGGTGCACCCTGCCTTAGGGCTGGAAGGCCTGCTTGAGGGAGGACTTACCCATAACATATGCAGTGTAGGGTGAACAGGGCACACTGGGAGTGTGCCATGTCGAGTTTGTATTTTAGATTTTCACCAGGACACTCAGCCTGCTATGACCGTGCTGGGTGCATCTGGATGCATGGCCCTTGAGGGTGGCACAATCAGTGCTGCTACCCTCAGGGCCTTACCCAAAGTACCCCATGCCTTGGGTACCTAAGTACCTTTCACTAGGGACTTATAGTGGTAGCTAAAGGTGTGTCCAGTTACTTTGACAATGTTTTAGGGAAAGTACACTGGCACTGGGAGCCTGGTTAGCAGAACCCCAGTGCACTCCAGTCCAAGTTGCATTCAGAAACAAGTGTGTGTGTGTGGGGGGGGGGGTACAACAAGGTGCCAGTTTCCCACAATCACTGTGTTAAGTTCTGGATCCTCAGTTTATGCTTACCAAGCCCAAGCAAAAACTGCTCACCAGTATGGATGGCGTGAATCCTACACCTTGTTGTCCCCTTTGTCTTATGTAACATGTCCTACGTAACAGTTTCTATACACACATATGGTTCATTAACTGTATGTGTGATGTAAAGTGTCCCAACACCATGTGATAGAGGGACTAGGAGAGATGAGAGGTACTGTTAGAGGGTGATGGTGAGGGAATCATTGAAGAGCCCCGATAAAGATTGCCGTACCCTGGGGCACTGTAAGGTCATCATTAACTATGCCTTAAAATCTAATACAATTGAAAATATAATGTAAAACAAGCTGTAGAATGCACAGTTTTTGCCATTTCTTCCCACATTATGGGCCAGATGCAGGAAACGATTAGCGAGTCGCAAACGGCAAAAATTGCCGTTTGCGACTCGCTAATCGCATTTTCCTATGCAGAAATGCATATTGCGAGTCGGGACCGACTCGCAATATGCAGTTCAGAATCGCAAATAGGAAGGGGTGTTCCCTTCCTATTTGCGATTCGGAGTGGCATGCAATACCATTTGCGACCGCATATGCGGTCGCAAATGGTATCGCAGTTACCATCCACTTCAAGTGGATGGTAACCCACTCGCAAATTGGAAGGGGTCCTCATGGGACCCCTTCCCCTTTGCAAATGGACCCAAAACAATTTTTTCAGGGCAGGTAGTGGTCCAAGGGACCACTACCTGCCCTGAAAAAATACCGAAACTAAAGGTTTCGGGTTTTTTTTAAGTGCAGCTCGTTTTCCTTTAAGGAAAACGGGCTACACTTAAAAAAAAAAACTGCTTTATTGCTAAAGCAGTCACGAACATGGAGTTCTGCTGACGACAGCAGACCTCCATGTTTGCGAGTGCCTAGACTCGCTATGGGGCCGCAATTTGCGAGCCACCTCATTAATATTCATGAGGTGGGTCATTGCGACCCCATAGCGACTCGCAGACGGTGTCTGAGACACCGTTCTGCATACCAATTTGCGAGTTTCAAATTGCGAGTCGCAGGGACTCGCAATTTGCAAGTCGCAAATTGGCATTTTCCTACATCTGGCCCTATGTTTGGTGGGAGAGAACCCCTCACGCCCCATTGTAGCGGTCAGGCTAACTTGCTATGTACCCTGTAGGGGCTACTTTGGGTTCCCAGTCCGGCCATGAGTGCAAGTTAAATATTCAGGACTTTTCCTGATCTAAAGCATCGAAGATACTAGT
Organism: Pleurodeles waltl; assembly: GCF_031143425.1. Lineage (NCBI taxonomy): Eukaryota > Metazoa > Chordata > Amphibia > Caudata > Salamandridae > Pleurodeles > Pleurodeles waltl. The sequence goes on along the minus strand of NC_090444.1, from coordinate 71,657,501 downwards.
GGCGGAAACCTCAAGCAGATGCTTTACAATCAGCGCAGCAGCATCTGTCCAACACACAGATGCACAGGACAAGCACAGGATAAGCTTCGATTACAGTAGGGTGCTGGTAGCTTGATCCCCAGGTGACCAGGCCCTTCAGCATCCCTAAAAGTCCCTAGTAAATGGTACCCCTTGTACCTAGGGCATTGATACTGAAGAGGACCCCCCGAGCTGCAGCACAACTTGTGCCATTCAGAGGGACCTGCACCAACATTATAGAGACTGCCATTGCAGGCTGCGTGACAAGGTGCTCCCAAAATTGAAAACACAACACAGCATACACTTGTGTGCCATGTCTCCTAAAACACTGCTTGTAATATCTGTAAGTCACACCTACAGCAGGACTTCAGGCCTAAGGCAGGGTGCAGTATATTACAAGAGAGGGCATATCTGCAAGAGCAAATATGCCCCTACTATGTCTTTGTCGAGTCTTACACATAGTAAATGTACAGAGAAGTGATTCTAAATGCATGTGCTGGACACTGGTCACTACGAGTTCCACAGCTACAAGATGGCTTCTCTGAACCCAGGGATGTTTGGTATCCAACATCTCATATAAAAAAAAACTCAGTGATTCCAGTGAAGGGTTTATTAATATATGCAGCCTGAGGGCACATCAGAGGTGCCTCCCTGAAAAACCTACTAACTGCTAATGTGTTCACTGACTGGTCCTGACCAGTTCAGCCTCTTAGTCACATTTTTGACCCCCTAAGGTGAGAGCTAGAGCCCTCAGGGTCCAGAGACAAAAGCTTGCATTGGGTGGGGGTGTTGACACACCCTCTAGGCAGGATGGACATTCCAGGGCGGGAAGCTTCAAAGGCCTAGCCGCCTTTGTAATGCAACCCAGGTGTCTCCAAATATCAGAGATGACCAACCCTCCTGTTTTGGCAGAAAGACAGGGCAGAAAATTAGGCAGATTAGGAGGTGTACCACTTCATGTCAGTCCCACCTCTAAGGTGGACGAACTGAAGTGGATACCCCTTTTTAAATTCCGCCATCTTGCTTTGGAAAGAACTAGGCCACTAGGGTCAAGATTATGCCCACTTCCCAAAGGAAGTGGTCAATGGAAGGGTGAAGTCACCCTAAAGTTAGGCAACCCATTGACTGACACCCCCTGTAACGCCCCTAAATTGAGTATTTAGGTGGCACCCCTGAAAGCCAGAACGCAGATCCTGATGACCTAAGAAGACAAGAACACAGAAGAGTCTCACCTGCAGAAGAAGAGAAGAAGAAGCAGCTGACCTGGTACCAACCCTACCGGACTGTCTGCAACCCTCGATGGACTCTGCCCAAAAAGATGACATCCTGCAGCTGAAACTCCAGAAACCCAGGAAGACTGCCTGCCTTTAAAAAAGACTCAAGACTCCCGTGAGCAGTTGACCTGCTCTCCAACAAAACCTAAAGGAAGGATTCTGCAGCCTTCGGAACTGCAAAGACCTGACACCTGCACCTGCCGTCACCGACCCAAGTGGACCTCCAGTGCCAACCATGTCCCCCAGTTGTCCAGATTCTGAGTTCATCATGGTTTCATCCCTCCTGGACTTCCTGAAGTCACCTGCACCCTCTGCACGCAGGCCCACTCTCCCGCAGCCTCTGAGGTGAGAGAAACCTGACACCTAAAGCAACCACTGCATCCGTCACCTCCGGCCCGAGTTGAAGTGGACCCCTGGTGTCAAAGTTGTCCCCCAGCTCTCCTGAGATTGACTCCACTGTGGTTTTACCCCTCCTGGGCTCCACAATGATGCCTGCAGCCTCAGACCACAGGACCCTCCCAACTGCAAGTGCTCCTGGACAAGGAAACCCAATGCCAAAAGGATACCCCTACATCCATCACCCCTGGGCCCTGGTGGAGAGGACCAAAGGTGCACTTGCATCCCCGAACACCCCACATTTCCAACTTACCTTTTGGTTGTCCCCGACTGCCCCCCAGCCAGAGCCTGCAGACTTAATCCACAGGGACCAATCTCCATTGAAATAGAATGGGCACTGACGCTGTACTGCACCTCTGCACCCGGCCGCCTCAGCGATGCCCGTAGTGACCTGTTGATGTAGTCCTTACCCTTGCCCAGCACTCACCGCAAGTCTACAAAATTGGTCCCATGAGTCATCGTAAAGTGCCTGTTTGTTGAATGTATTTTCCTTCCATAGGCTAACATTGAAGAATGCTGAAATTGCACTGTTGATTTTTGCAAGTGGATAGGTTTTATGCTTAAAACATACTTACATTATAACAAAGTTCTTGCGTTCAAAGTACATATAAAAAGAAGTGTTCTTTTTCTAAATTGGTCTCGGAATTATTTTTTAGTGTCTCATTTATTGCCTTTGTGAGTGTAACAAATGCTTAGCACCACCCTCTGATAAGCCTAACGTCTCGTCCATACTACCACAAAACAGAGCATGAGCCCTAGCTACGTTTGAATCTGCAAACCAATTGGGGACCCACTGGACTCTCTACCCTGGGTACTTCTTTTTAGTGCACCATATAGAGAGACAGCTTCCTACAGTAGTGAAACAGCGGTGGGGTCAATGTGAGTACATGAGTAAATCCCAAAACTGCCTTTAGATCAATAGCATGTTTTGAATTGATTATTTTTCTAAATTCTTAAAAGTAACTGTTAGGGCCTCGGTTATGTTCCTGTAGGGTAACAGTTTAAAAAATGTGAAAACTAACTTTGGTTACGACTCCAGAAACCTGTGTTAGGAAGTTTTTCTAGCTACAAAAAGGTCCCAACTTTAGTAAAAGAGTGAGTAGCTCGGAGGTTGTGGACAAGGAGCTTGACCTCACCCCTTGCCTCCAGCTGTCTCATAAACAGTTTAGGACCCTCTGCAAAGGGTACACAATTAAAACTGGCTCAAACTCTGTCAGGGCAAAGCTCCAGCAGCTCTTGGCAAAGTATGAGCAGGCCCATCCTAACGATGTGGCCACTGACTCTGAGAGTCAGAATAGATTGAGTGAGGAGCACTTAGACCTCATCCCCATTGAAAGTGAGGAACCTGCATCCCACAGACAACACACTATGTCTAGAGCACTTCCCTCTAGTGAGGATGGCTTAGGTCTTGCGTGGTCCAGTGAAGAACTTTCTGAATAAGAGATTCTTTTAGAAAGAATGGCTTGAAAAATTGCCCTGGAGGACAGGATACTGGCCATAGAAAGGGAAAGAGGAGAAATTGGTTTAGCACCCACAAATGGTGACAGCAAGTTAATACCTAGGTACAGAGTAGGGAACTCTGACTCCAAAATCCCTAAAGGGAATGTCCCCAAATATGAGGATGGTCATGATAGCAGCAAGTGGTTAATGGCCTTTGAGAGGACCTGTGTTCCAGAACTGGGGCTCTCTCTTTTGAGAAATGCTCTCAGGAAAGTGCATGGATAGACTCCTGACCCTAAATGAGGCAGACGCAAGGTCCTATGACCTCATGAAGGACTTGGATTTGGACTCGCCACTGAAAAATATAGAATCAGGCTCAGGGAGACTCACAAAATCTTTTCAGTGAAAAACTAGGTGGCTTGTTGAAGGGAAGCTAGGTGCAAGGTTATGAATGGTTATATCATTTGATTATGAAGGAACACCTATTAAGTAACTCTACTTCTGAGAAGTTGCAACAATACCTGGTGGATCTGGGGCCAGTCTCACCCCAAGAGCTGGGGAGGAAGGCTGATCATTGAGTTGGAACTAGGGGTGACCACAAGAAAGAGTCAGGGAAACCCCTGCAAGAAAAAAAGGTGGACAACCCTAAAACTAGAGAAAATTAGTCCTTTGTAGGCCCCACAAATCTATTCATGAGGGTGGGCTCCAAAATACCTCACAAAACAAAAGTGGGTGCCAGGATAAAAATAGGGATGACACTAAAGCATGGTGCTTGGACTGCAAACAGACAGGGCACCACACCAAGGGCATTTCTTGTCCTAAAAACAAACACACTACTAAACCCTCACGGGTTGCCAGTGTAGCCATAGGGGATGATTCCTCAGATGAGGAGGCCCTCTTAGCCTTTGACTGGAAAATGTGTCCAACAGGTGAGTTAGAGAGTCCACCACCTATTGCTGAATGGAATCCCAGCCACTGCCCTGAGAGATACCTGTGCTAGCCACACAGTTGGTCATGACAGGCTGGTACTCTTAAACTAGTACATCTCAGGTGAGACTGCCAGGGTAAGGGTTATCTCAGGGGAGCTCACTGATAGGCCTGTGACTCTAGTGCCCCTAGAAATGCTGGGTCCCTTAGTTGGAAAAGGGTGGTAGTCAGTACAGACATCCCCTTGATTTTCTCCTTGGTAATGATCTCCCAGAGGTTGGTCAGAGCCCAAGAGAGGAGGTGGTCCAGTGCCAGTCCTCTCCCCAGAATTCTGGAGGTGCTGCCGATGCAGTAAGTGCAAGCAGACCCCAGAACAAAAGGAAAAGGAAGCAGTGTAGGAAAGGTGGGCAATGTTTAGACAAAGTTTCAGTAAGCCAAAAGGATTCTGTTCTAGTAGGGAAGAACTCCAAAGTGGCACTGGTGAAGCCCAGCCAGACCCACAAGAAGTTCTGACTACTCAGGCAGCTGTTACGTTTGAGTTGGTGGCTCCTCAGCTAACAGAAAAGAGAATGGAAGGAGGGTGTTTGCTACAGGATGTAGCAACCCCACACTCTAAAACAGTGGACAGGTACCCTGATCCCAAAAACCTATAACTTAGCCCTTCACTTGGCAGTGAAGAGCTAAAGGTGGGTTCTGGGCACTGACAGCTGTCAGTGGCCTCTGCTTGGTGCTAGGTTTATAGTAGCATTGACTCTGGCATGGTGGCCTGGTCCCATGCCCAATAGCAAGATAGGCCCCCTGACCCTGCTGGTCATGGTGGGGTTACTTCATTTGTGGTTGACCTCTTGGGGTAAGCTATGGGTTGCCCTGGCTAAGATAGGGTTAGCAGAGGTGGACACCTCTCATCCCAAAGAAAAGGAGAAAGTAGACACAGTGCATTCTAAATGAGGTCCTAACACTGCTGAGGTAGGTCAGCTTCCCAAACGAAATGACCTGGACAGTAGGATGTGAGGCAGAGTAGGCCCTGCAACCATACAGCCTGCTCCCTTACTCTTCCTTGCCTGATGGACTAGGAAGACTCTCCCAGTTTGGCTGAGCCTCCAGGCCTGTTGACTTGTGGGGGACGGAGGCTTCTGTAGGGCGCTGGGTTCTGGTTTCAATACCCCAACACTTTTTGCCTGGTGTTTAGATTCAACCTTGACTGCTAACCAGGTTCCCAGTGCCAGTGTTCCTTCCCCAAAAGAACACACCTGGTCACTTGATCCCTAAGTGACGAGGCCCTTCAGCACCCCTATAAGTCCCTAGTAAATGGTACCCCTGGTACCTAGGGCTTGGGTACTGAAGAGGGCCTCCAGTCCTCCAGAGCTGAGGGACCCAGCACCAACCTTATACATATTTCCATTGCAGGGAGCATGACAAGATACTCCTAAAATTGAAAACACAACATGGTACACACTTGTGTGCAATGTTCCCAAAAACACTGCTTGTGATATCTATAAGTCACCCCAACAGCAGGACTCCAGCCCTTAGGCAGAGTGCAGTATGTTAGAAGGGAGGGCATATATGCATGAGCAAATATGCCCCTACTATGTGTTTGTCGATTCTTAGACATAATAAGTGTGCACGGAAGCCATTTTAAATGCATGTGCTGGACATTGGTCCCTACGAGTTCCCCAGCTACATTATGGCTTCCCTGAACCCAGGGATGTTTGGTATCAAACATCTTGTATTAATAAAGTCTCACTGATTCCAGTGAGGGTTTTATTAATATATGTACCCAGAGGGCACTCTAGAGGTGCTCCCTGCAAAACCTACTAACTGCTAGTGTGTTCACTGACTGGTCATGACCAGTTCAGCCACCTAAGCCACATTTCTGACACCCTGAGGTGAGAGCCAGCACTCTTGGGGTCTAGAGACAAAAGCCTGCACTGGGCAGGGGTGTTGACCTCTCATCCAAGCAGGATGGACATTCCAGGGCGGCAAGCTTCAAAGGCCTAGACACCTTTGTAATGCGACCCAGGTCTCTCCAAATGGCAGAGAAGACCAACTCCCCTGTCCTGACCCCACTTTTGACAGCAAGACAGGTGAGAAAATTAGGTAGATGAGAAGGTGTGCCCACTTCATGCCAGTCCCCCCTTAAGGTGGACAATGCAGGAAAGTAGGATCGTTCTGACATGGTTGCTCCCACTTTTTGCCTGGTGTCATTGTGTTTGGGCTGTAGTACACTGGGATCCTGCTAACCAGGACCTCGGTGTTGGTGCGCTTTCCCCTAAATTTGATTGGTAAGTACTTCTTACAGCACACAATTAGCATACTGGTGCCCTCCTGTAAGTCCCTAGTATATGGTACTTAGGTACCCAGGGCATAGGTACAGCAGGGGTCCCCCATGGGCTGCTATTATGCCACCCATGGGGGCCCATGCAAAGTGTGTCTACAGGCCTGCCATTGCAGCCTATGTGAAATGGTTCATGCACCTTTCACCCCAGACATAAGGTTCGCCCTATGTCGTGATCACTGCACTACTGACACTGTAAGTCACCGCTAAGGTAGACCCTTCAGCCCAAGGGCAGGGTGCATGGTTCTAAGTATAAGGGTACCCCTGCATAAGCAGAGGTACCCCTACAAACCTCAAACTCCATTTTCTGGGCCATTTTAAGGTATGTAGTGGACAATGGTCATCATGAGATGTCCAACTAAATAATGGCTTCACTGAACCTGGTCAAGTTTGTTATCAAACATGTTGGAATCTTGCAACTACACCGGTTCCAGTGCCAGTTGCAAGATACCACATACTTTAGGGGTTCCTTTGAGGATCCCCCATGTTTGCCTGTTCAGCCTTGCAGGGTCTGCGTGCAAGCCAGTGCTGCTGCTGAGCCCAGACACTGTTCTGGCCTCCTGCTGCTGAGCTTAACTCAGGCAGGGGAAGGCAGAACAAAGGATTTCCTGTAGAGGAAGGATGTTACTGTAGGAAAGTACCCTCTTTGTGGCACGGTTACCCCCACTTTTTCCCTGCTATCATTATGCTTAGACTGTTTTGAGTGGATCTTGCTAACCAGGACCCCAGTGATTGTGATCTCTCCCTCTAAATTTGGCTGCCTAGGACCTTGTACACTCCGCAATTGGCATACTGGTGCCCCCTTATAAGTCCCTAGTATATAGTACTTAGGTATCTAAGGCATTGGGGCACCAGGGGTTCTCGATGGGCGGCAGCATGTATTGTGCCATCCATGGGAGCTCATGCAAAATGTGTCTGCAGGTCTGCCATTGCAGCCTGCGTTAAAAGGTGCTTGCACCCTTTCACCACAGGTCACTGCACCAGGTCACTGTAAGTCACCCCTATGGTAGGCCCTCCTAGCGCAGAGAGCAGGGTGCAGGTCCCTGTGTGTGAGACCAGCGCCAAATGGATGAAGAACAGCTGCCTTAAACTGAATTCCGACAAGACTGAGGTCCTCATCTTCAGCTCCACCCCCTCTGCATGGGACGGCTCCAGGTGGCCTGCCACACTGGGAACCGCACCGACACCCACCGACCACACACACAACAGTCGATTCATCCTGGACTCTTCACTATCTATGACCCAGCAAGTCAACGCCATTTCCTCCCCCTGCTTCAACATCCTTTGCATGCTTCAGAAGATCTACAAATGGATCCCCACTGAAACCAGAAGAACAGTCACCCAAGCCCTCGTAAGCAGCAGACTGGACTACGACAATGCCCTTTACGCAGGAACCACAGACAAACTCCAGTAAAGACTGCAACTCATCCAGAACGCCTCAGCACGCCTCATCCTGGACATCCCCCGTCACTGCCACATCACAGCCCACCCAAGAGACCTGCATTGGCTCCCATCAACAAGAGAATCACTTTCAAACTCCTCACCCACGCTCACAAGGCACTGCACAACACCCGACCAGAATACCTCAACAGACGGCTAACCTTTTATACCCCGACCCGACAGCTTCGCTCCACCAACCCCGCCCTTGCCACCATCTCACGCATCCACAGAACAACCACCGGCAGCAGATTATTCTCGCACCTCGCCGCCAAGTCGTGGAACACTCTTCCCACCCACCTGCATCAGACGAAGGACCTCCTTACCTTCCGGAGACATCTCAAGACTTGGCTATTTGAGCAGTAGCATCCCTCCTCTCAGCGCCTTGAGACCCTCACAGGTGAGTAGTGCGCTTCACAAATTCCCTGATTGATTGAGGGCACCCCTGCATGAGCAGAGGTGCCCCTTTGAACTCCTGTTCCATCGCACTGGACTTCGTAAGTGCGGGGAAGCCATTTTACCCATGTATTGGACCTGTGTCCAGCTACATAATGGTAACTCCGAACCTGGGCATGTTTGGTATCAAACATGTCAGAATCATACATTAATACTGTTGCCAGGATTGGTTGTATGATTCCATGCACTCCGGGGGCTCCTACCAGTCTTATAGGGTTATTCAGGTAGCCTGCGCTGCTGTCACCCCTCAGACAGGTTTCTGCCCTCCTGCTGTGTGACCAGCTCAAGCAAGGGAAGGCAGAACAAAGGATTTCCTGTGGAAATAGGTGTTACAAGGCTTGGGAGGGGTAGCCTCCGCAAGCCACCAGTTTGATTTGAAGGGCAATTTAGGTGCCCTCCTTGCATAAGCCAGTTTGCACCAGTCCAGGGACCCCGGTCCTTGGTCTGGCACGAAACTGGACAAAGGAAAGGGGAGTGACCACTCCCCTGTCTATCACCCCCCCAGGGGAGGTGCCCAGAGCTCCTCCAGGTGGCCACTTGATTCTGTCATCTTGAAACCAAGATGCACTGAGGCCCGTGGGAGCATCTCAGTGGCGAGAGCAGGCAGGTGATGTCACAGACCCCTCCTAATAGGTGGCCACCTTGCTAGGTGACCAATCCCCCTTTTAGGGGTGGGTCTCCAGATTCAACATGCAAGACTCCACCAGGTGTCCTCTGCATCTGGCCACTGGAACCGCAACTGGACTTTTCAGGAACCAACAAGACTGCAACTCCAGCAACGACTTTGCTTTGCAACATTGTTTCTCTGGCTCCTTCCAGCAACTGCAACATTTCCCCAGCTGTGCATCCTCTCGGGTCAGCAAGACTTCAGCCTGTACCAAGAAGCAAGAAGGAATCACCCTTGGAGTGAAGGAGTCACTCCCCTGCATCTGCAGGCACCTACAGCAACAACATCCAGCTGTGTGGATCTGCTCTCCTCTGGAACCACGTGGATCCTGAATGACAGGTGGTGCTCTAGAGTAGTCCTCTTGGTGCTCTCTGCTAGCTATCCAACTTGGGAGACAGTGAGCCCTTGCATCCCCTTGCAGGATAGTACCCTGTGCACTGCAGCTCTTGCAGCTGCCAAGGCTTGTTGTATTCTCCTCTGAGGGATAGTCAGGCTCTGGGTAGCCCCGGCTCCCAGCACTTCTTATTGCCAAGCAAAGTCTCCTCTCTGCTGCTCCAGCTATGTGGGACTCCTCTTCAGGTGTGCTGACTGGGCCTCACTGAGACTTACTGTGCCTGCTGCCAGTAGGTTGATTGTGGGGGCTGTGACGGCTTCTGTTGGCTCTCCCCACTGCTGACGGTCAGCCCGGACTCCCCTCCAAGAGTCGAGTCCCCTGGACCTTGCTAGTCCTCTTTAGCCTTGCAACTCTCCTTTTGCTTCTGCTTGCATATGCCAACGCTTGTTGGTGGTTCTCCTAACCACTGACTATCTGCAACCTGACAACCAACATGGAAAACCATCTGCACTGCTCCAAAGACTCCTCTTCAGCTCCTGGGCTCCACAGTTGGCCTTCTTTTTCATTACCGTCGACCTAGTTGTTCTGCCACAGAAGGGTAGGTAGTGGCTCCTGCTCCGACTGGACACTTCATCTTGGACTGGACTCTGTACCCTTCTTATGCAGGTCCTCTTCTTTCCAAATCCACTATTTGTTTCTTCTAGTCTGGTCCTGTTCTTGCACAATCCCTTTTCTAAGTCCTCCTGTTAGTCCTTGGGAAGACCAGGTACTTACCTCTGCTCTCCTGGTCGCTTGGGGTCACTCAGGTACTCACCTCTTGGGGTTCTTAGTTCTTCCACCTCCCGTGTAATGACTCCATATCCTTGGATGGGGGACTTCACTTCGCATTTCACTATTTTAGCATATGGTTTGGTCCTCCCCTAGGGTCCTAACTATTTTTCATTAATTCTTGCCAATGTTTGTTGTTTTGCCAATTCCTAATTATTACCATGTGTATATATAGTGAGTACTTACCTCCAGTTGGAGGACTGCCTATAAGTAATCTAGTGTTGTGTTACTATAATAAAGTACCTTTATTTTTGTATCACCGTGTGGTTCTTTCATGTGTGACAAGTTGCTGTGTGACAATTGTGGTATTGCATAAGCTTTGCATGTCTCCCTGATAAGTCTTGGCGGCTCATCCACAGCTACCTCTAGAGAGCCCTGGCATCCTAGACACTGCCTAAATTCACTAATAGGGGTTGCATGAACCTGGTATAAGGTGCCCACACCATAGGTGGCACCATACACCAGGCTAGTCTCCTACAGTTCCCACTTCTCCTTTAGAAATAGGGGTCTCTGGGCTAGGGTGAGGGTGCACCTGAGTGCCAGTAGACTGCTTTGAAGGGCACATTTGGTGCCCTCTCTGCAAAATCCGTTTCCTCCAGTGCAGGAGCCCCCGGCACCCACTATTGTGTGAAAACACACAAAGGACAAGGGGTGACCACCCCGCTGTCCAGCTCCTCCCTTAGGGAGGTGCCCAGAGCTCTGCCAAGTGGCCACTTGATTCTGCCATCTTGGAAACAAGATGAGCAGAGGCCCCTGGGAGTATTTGACTGGTCAGTCCAGGAGAGTAGCGTCCCTGACCCCCAGGTGGGTCATAGCAGTAGATGTCCAACCCCCTTCCTGGGTTATTTAAGAGCTCCCCTACGGGTGGAACCCTAGATTCATCTTAGTTTCATATTGGATTTGTCTTGGAACCATCTGCAATATTCTTCAAGACACTTCTGCTACCTGGACACCGAATTCTGCTGCTGGAATTCACTTGGGCCCAAGATAAGACTGCAACTGGTAGGAGGGCTCCTACAGTAACTTTGTCCCCGGTTATTGCAAGGACTCTGCAACTTCCATGGCTATGCATCCTCCAGAGTCACAAGGACTCTGCCTGCACTAAGGACTGCAAGAAGGAATCTCCCTTGGAGTGAAGGTGTCACTCCCCTGCAACCGCAGGCACCTCAGTGTCGATTACCAGTTTGAGGATCCTGCTGTCTCACTGACTCTTCAAGGCTTTGCAACTTGTGTGGTTCTGTGGCTCTTCAGAGGTCTGACCTGCCTTCCTTGCAACTTGGAAGTTGGTGGTACTGGAACAGAACCCCTGGGCATCATATCTGTTTGCTGTTGCCAAGGCTTGTTGGTGGTTCTCCTAACCACTGACTATCTGCAACCTGACAACCAACATGGAAAACCATCTGCACTGCTCCAAAGACTCCTCTTCAGCTCCTGGGCTCCACAGCTGGTCTTCTTTTTCTTTACTGTCGACCTAGTTGTTCCGCCACAGAAGGGTAGGTAGTGGCTCCTGCTCCGACTGGACACTCCATCATGGACTGGACTTTGTCCCCTTCTTATGCAGGTCCACTTCTTTTTGAATCCACTATTTGTTTCTTCTAGTCTGGTCCTGTTCTTGCACAATCCCTTTTCTAAGTCCTCCTGTTAGTCCTTGGGAAGACCAGGAACTTACCTCTGCTCTCCTGGTCGCTGGGGGTCACTCAGGTACTCACCTCTTGGGGTTCTTAGTTCTTCCACCTCCCCTGTAATGACTCCATATCCTTGGATGGGGGACTTCACTTTGCATTTCACTATTTTAGCATATGGTTTGGTCCTCCCCTAGGGTCCTAACTATTTTTCACTAATTCTTGCCAATGTTTGTTGTTTTGCCAATTCCTAATTATTACCATGTGTATATACACTGTGTACTTACCTCCAATTGGAGGACTGCCTATAAGTAATCTAGTGTTGTGTTACTATAGTAAAGTACCTTTATTTTTATATCACCGTGTGGTTCTTTCATGTGTGACAAGTTGCTGTGTGATGATTGTGGTATTGCATAAGCTTTCAATGTCTCCCTGATAAGTCTTGGCGGCTCATCCACAGCTACCTCTAGAGAGCCCAGGCATCCTAGACACTGCCTAAATTCACTAATAGGCGTTGCCTGGACCTGGTATAAGGTGCCCACACCATAGGTGGCACCACACACCAGGCTAGATTCCTACAGTTACCACTTCTCCTTTAGAAATAGGTGTCTCTGGGCTAGGGTGAGGGTGCTCCTAAGTGCCAGTAGACTGCTTTGAAGGGCACATTTAGTGCCCTCTCTGCAAAATCAGTTTCCTCCAGTGCAGGAGCCCCCCGCTCCCACTCTGGTGCGAAAACACACAAAGGACAGGGGGTGACCACCCTGCCGTCCAGCTTCTTCCCTAGGGAGGTGCCCAGAGCTCTGCCAAGTGGCCACTTGATTCTGCCATCTTGGAAACAAGATGAGCAGAGGCCCCTGGGAGTATTTGACTGGTCAGTCCAGGAGAGTAGTGTCCCTGACCCCCAACAGGTGGGTCATAACAGTAGATGTCCAACCCCCTTCGTGGGTTATTTAAGAGCTCCCCTAGGGGTGGGACCCTAGATTCATCTTAGATTCGTGTTGGATTTGTCTTGGAACCATCTGCAATATTCTTCAAGACACTTCTGCTACCTGGACACCGAATTCTGCTGCTGGACTTCACTTGGGCCCAAGATAAGACTGCAACTGGTAGGAGGGTCCTACAGCAACTTTGTCCCCGGTTATTGCAAGGACTCTGCAACTTCCATGGCTGTGCATCCTCCAGAGTCACAAGGACTCTGTCTGCACTAAGGACTGCAAGAAGGAATCTCCCTTGGAGTGAAGGTGTCACTCCCCTGCAACCGCAGGCACCTCAGTGTCGATGACCAGTTTGTGGATCCTGCTGTCCCATTGACTCTTCAAGGCTATGCAATTGTGTGGTTCTGTGGCTCTTCAGAGGTCTGACCTGCCTTCCTTGCAACTGGGAAGTTGGGGGTACTGGAACAGAACCCCCGTGCACCAATCTGTTTGCTGTTGCCAAGGCTTGTTGGCTCTTCTGTCCAAAGACCTCCTAGCTCCAAGAAGCCACGGCATCCAGCATCACACAGCTCCTAGACCGACGTCCTCCCTGCAACTCCTGCAACGTGGGCATCCATCTTCCTTGTGCTGCTGGGGCCTTCCTGCGACTCCCTGTGCTTGCTGCCAGACAGTCCTCCTGGGGGCTCCATCAATTCCCTCTCTCCCTTCTTTTTGCTGAGCGTTGGCCCTGACGTATCTGTAAAGGGTGAGTCCCTTGGACCTTATTGGTCCCCACTTCTGCAAAGCTTCTTGAAGCACATCTGTTGCATTTGCCAAGGCTTGTTGGTGGTCCCGCTGGTCACTAACCCTCCTGCAATGTGATAACCGGTGTGGAACAGCTCGTGGATCACTCCCGGGATCCATCTGCATCACCTGGACTTCAGAGCTGCATCTTCAAGACCTCCGTCCTACAGTGAGGTATCCAAAAGAAGGGTGGGCATTGCCCCCCTGCACGCCCTGGGGACTCTGGGTTGCTTGGACTCTGTCCCCTCTCTCCACAGGTAGTCCTCATTCAGAATTCATGCCTCGGTTCCAACAACCTGGTCCGTGAGTCACTGTAGCAGCTGGACAGCCGAGGTCCCCATTGACTTCAACGGGAGGTTCCGACACAACTTCACCCTTATACACCTGGGCTCCACTTCTTTGGGTATCCACAGGTGGGGCACTCTCAAACCTCCCTTGTCCCAGTTGTTTTTTGGGGGCCTTTTGGGGAGGGTCCTAAAACACAAAAACTCTAATCACGACTTCCCCATGTTATTCTATGGACACCTGACCCGCGGTAACATCTCTGCACACGGGCGCCTTGGGAATCCTAGCCTCTCACATCTGGTGTTTTAGTACTTCCCTAGTCCTGAAGATCTCTGGGTGCCAGTCTTGGTTAGTTGTGACTTTCTCATGTCATTTATTTAGTATATGGTTTGAATCCCCCCTCCCTCCCAATGGGGGCCCATGTTATTTTATGCTGTTACTTACCTGTTTTTAATCATATTTTTGTTTGTATGTATCTCTGCTTAGGAGATACACCAAAGTTGGTTCAGTGCCTGTGTTGTAATAAATAATACATTATTTTTCTAAGACTGGTGTGATTCTATCCTGTGTGGACATTACTGACTGGCTTCTGTGGTATTTGCAACTGCGTTACACCCTCTCCAATACGCCTTAGCTGCTCTCCACAGCTACCCTATGAAAGCTTTGGTTATCTGGAACCACTAACACTATCACTAAGGGTTGCCTGGACTCAGTACAGGGTACCTCATCTATAGGTGTACACCATATATCAAGCCACCACCCTACAGATGAGCTGAAGAGGACACCACTTTTTAAATTCCTCCATCTTGGTTTGGAAGGAATTAGGCCACTAGGGTCAGGGTTATGCCCACTTCCCCACAGAAGTGGTCATAGAAATGGTGTAGTCACCCTAAAGGTGGGCAACCCATTGGCTGTCATGTGGCACTCACGGTAATGCCCCTAAGTTGAGTATTTAGGTGGCACCCCTGAACCCCAGAACTCAGATTCTGATGACCTAAGAAGACAAAGACACAGAAGAGTCGCACCCACAGCAGAGAAGAAAAACAAGCTGACCTGGTACCAACCCCACTGGCCTGTCTGCAACCCTTGACGGACTCTGCCCAAACAGACGACTCATCCTGCAGCGGAATCTCCAGAAACCCAGGAGGTCTGCCTGCCTTCATTAAAGGCTCAAGACTCTTGTGAGCAACAGACCTGCTCTCCAACAAAACCTAAAGAAAGGACTCTGCAGTCTCCAAAACTGCAAAAATCCTACACTTGAAGTCACCATTGCACCCGCTATCTCTGACCCAAGTGGGAGTGGACCTCTGGTGCCAACCAGGTCCCCCTGCTGTCCACAGAGTCCAATTCCATTGTGGTTTCACCCCTCCTGGACTCCCTGAAGTCATCTGCAGCCTCTGCAAGCAGGCCCCTCTTCCACAGCCTCTGAGGCGAGAGAAACCAACACCTAAAGCAACCACTGCACCCAATGCCTTTTGAAAGTTGAAGTAGACCCCTGGTGTCAACGACATCCCCCAGCTTTCCTGAGCTTGACTCCACTGTGGTTTCATCCCTTCTGGACTCCACGATGATACCTGTGGTTTCATACCACAGGATCCCCCTACTGCAAGTACTCCTGGACATGGAAACCCGATGCCAAAGGACACCCCTGAATCCATTGCCCTTGGGCCTTGGTGAAGAGGACCAAAGGTGCACCTACATCCCCGAGCACCCCACATTTGCAAAGTACCTGTTGGTTGTCCCTGACTGGCCCCGCAGCCAGAGCCTGCAGCCTGAATCAAAGGAGATCAATTCCCATTGAAACACATTGGGCACATGACCCCCTACCGCATCTCTGCACCCTCTGCCCCAGTGCTGCCCAGAGTGACTTGTTGGTGTGGTCCTGACCCTTGCCCGGTACTCACCTTAAGTCTACAAGATTGGTCCTGTGAATCATTGTAAGGTGCTTCTTTTCTGAATGTGTTTTCCTTCCATAGCCTAACCTTGAAGAGCTCTGAAATTGCTCTGTGTCGATTTTTGCAAGTGAAAGGTATTTATGCTTAAACATTTACTTACCTTAGAACAAAGTTAGGTTTAAAGTATAATAAAAAGAAGTGTGATTTTTTTAATTGGTCTTGGACTTATTCTTTGAGTGTGTGTCTGCCTTATTGCCTCTGTGAGTACAACCCGTGCTTAGCACTACCCTCTGATGAGCCTAATTGGTTGCCCACACTATCAGAAAATACAGCATTAGCCCTATCTGCTTTTGCCTCTGCAAAGCAACTGGGGATCCACTGGACTCTCTAGATGACGTACTTCTTTTCAGTACATCATAGAGAGCCAGCTCCGGCACCTCGGGCAAGGAGGAGGCACCGGCATCTTGTCAAAGGGCAGGAGCCCTTTAAACCTTTGAAAGCGCTTCCGCCTCGCGGGACGCGCACTCCGGCACCTGGAGAAGGAGGAGGCACCGGCATCTTGTCAAAGGGCAGGAGCCCTTTAAATCTTTGAAAGCGCTCCCGCCTCGCGGGACACGCACTCCGGCACCTGGGGCAAGGAGGAGGCACCGGCATCTTGTCAAAGGGGAGGAGCCCTTTAGATCTTTGAAAGCGCTCCCGCATCGCGGTACGCGCCCGGTCCAAGGGCGGGCCCATCCTGTGCCCCTCAGCGGCCGGCAGAGGCTGGGCTGGGCCACCCCCCTGAGAACTTCCTTGTGATCTCAGGATCTGGTTCCTAGGATTCCAAACAGGCTCTGCATCCTTCTTTCTTGGCTCCTTGTGACTGTCCCTTCATAGCCTGTACCTCTGTCCTTCAGTTAAAAAAATCTCCAAATACTGCGAAAAATCTATTTACCCTTCCTTGCCTCCACTTCTCTATAAACACCAGCTACCATACCTTTTAAAAGAACTCTTACCCCGTAGGTAATTATTATAGAACTCTTCTGCCCAAAGCAGTCAGTAACAATGGGAAAAAGGAAGCAATCTAGCGTAAATGATATTTCCTCCCAAAAAAATCATACATCAATGTTGAAATTCATTTCAGGAGCCATGGGGGAAATTGACAAACAGATTACTAATGTTGAAGGAAAAATACTTACCCAGAATAGGTCACTAGTTCCTCTTAATTCCCCCTCACTAGTGATAACTCCTGATAACCTGGCAAAGCCTGTGGAAAGTGGAACTCAGATTAGAAGTATAAATGGTTGCATTCAAGACACAATTGATTCTATCTCAGATGCTGACGAGCACCCACCTTCACCAAAACGGAAAAGGAAACCCCAAGTAGCAAAGAAGGACAAAGTACCTAGACAAGAGCCACTTGCTAATATCAGACCTGGCTCTTTGGAAGCCCAATCCAATGCACCTACGCAAAACCCACAAACCGGCTCCCAAAATGTAAAACTTGATCATAAGAATAAACTTCATATGGCGAAAGGGAAAACTAGTGCTGCAGAGTCGACGACTGCGTTAGAAAATTTTGTTAGCTCATGCTTTGACCAAGTAATAAAACGCCAAACTCAATTGGAGGGAAAAATGGACTATCTGCTCAACTCATTGAAGGCACAATCTATAAATCCACTGGCTTCAACTATCCAGTATTCTGGCGACTCTGACCCTAACGCTAGCTCCCCTCTGATGCATCAGATTTTACCACTTATTCCCCAGATCACCCAAAGACAAGCTGACTCCTGTGTCTTACCTGATAGAATCAATAATTCCTAACCTCATAAAAAGGCGCTAAATAGTGGGGAATACGTAAATATTGCCAAACCTCACCAGGGGACTTCTCCAATAGGGAGAGGCACATTTGATCTCCTGCCTGCGGCAACCCCCTATGTGGTAGTCCTCGCCAACGTCCCCACCCTACTTGGAGTACAGGGGGAATCATGGGCAGCCTTGAGGAACAAGTCCCTGAATTGGATTGCAACTCGTTCGAAACCTGGCTTGACAAATAAACATTTTGAAGACATTAAGATGGTTAGAAGGGTGAAATGGGTGGGTAGAAACCACAAAATATGCAGGGGGATTGTGTAGTTCTCTCATTTAAAACACCTACACTGGTCGAAGATATTCTAAGAAATTTAAGCCCACAGCGGATTACTGATCATGGCATTGTCCTGCTTCCTTTGGGTTTCTTTTACACGAGCACTATAGGCCATGATGGTCCTGGCCTTCACCTTGGGGAACAGACAAGTAGGCCTGAGACCCAATACATGATCCCAACTGTGAATAGATTCCGGGGGCTCAGCCTGGAAGATACAGATTGACTATCCCCTGATAAGGAATTCCTCAGGCCCATGCATCCTATAGAAGCATCAGTCCCCGTCCAACTGGGTGTTGACAGCCTGGCAGCAGATCCCGGAGAAGAATGGCTGGATATGGAACCTTCACTTAGTCAATCTGCCAAAGACGAATCGCTTCCAAGTACCTTGTCAAAAAAATTGCCCACCTGTGCATTGACTTCTTTCGCATGCAAAGAAAGCAACACCTTTCCAGGGAGAATCCAGATAACCGACAAGCTCTCCGTGGGGCAGCCCACAAAAATGTATAGAGAGCATTTTTAACTTTTATTTTGGAACGTGGCAGGCCTTCGATCTAAAGTGGAGAATGAGGTTTGGTCAGAATATATTTAGCGTTTTCCCTGGGTGTGTTTTCAAGAGACTTGGTCCATGAATCCGATTCACATGAACAGCTACAGGACACTACACACTCCTGCTGTTCCTTCTGTACGGGGCAGGGCTAAGGGTGGCCTATGCACCTTCATTTCTAACAAGTGTGATATAATTAAGGACATTGTTTTAACTTCCAATTCGTTTTCTCAAGTGATTACTTGTGATTTAAAAAATACTGCACAATTGGTGGTCATTAACTTCTATAATACCGTACCTCATCAAGATTTTTGATCAGTACTTAACTCCTTACAGGAAGATTTAGATCGAGCTTGCAACTCTTCAAATAAACAGTCTTATATCGTGTGGGGTGGCGATTTTAATACACACCTGTGTCCTCGAACGATTGAGGGTTTCTGCCCTCCCGTTCCTGGCGGAGACGATGATCTATTACACTTCACACATAATAACTCAGTCAATTTGTTGAATGAAGCCTTATTTAGTTTTGACCTCATCCTGTGCAATAGCCTGACCCACGGTAGACAACAATTGAAACCCACTTTTAATGGTAGGCATGCCAATACGATAATTGACTTTATTTAACTTTCCAACAACCTTATTTCCCATGTATCTGATTATAATATCCAAGATACTATTCTCAGCGACCATAATCCTCAAATCTTAGGCCTCACACTTCCTAAACATACTCCCAAATATAGGGAACTGGAAGAGGTAGTAGAAAACAGCGAATTGGGAGCAGGAAATGGCTATACAATCCGGTGGTCAGAGATTGAACCCTTAGGTTTTATGAAACGACTAATGAGTAATTATTCTAAAGAATTTAACATCTGCCTTTCAGACAACACGAGTCCTCGAGATTGCATTAAAGCTTTTACCGCAATTACCGCTGGAATAAAACAGTCTCTTAAAGTAAGCTCTAGCAAACCGAGACCGCAGGAGGAGAAAGGTTGGTTTGACGCTGAGCCTGCAAGAACTTAAAACGCTATTTACATCTACAAAACCCTGATAAACGTGAAATAAGCTTAAAGAGGATGGAGTACAAAAACGCCATAAAGAAAAGAAAACAGAACCTGAAAAATGAGGCATGGCAGTCCCTTT
Source organism: Pleurodeles waltl (assembly GCF_031143425.1). Classification (NCBI taxonomy): domain Eukaryota; kingdom Metazoa; phylum Chordata; class Amphibia; order Caudata; family Salamandridae; genus Pleurodeles; species Pleurodeles waltl. The sequence goes on along the minus strand of NC_090444.1, from coordinate 71,638,060 downwards.
ACGATGCAAGCCTCCAGAATGATAATGTTAAGTTCTGGAAAAAATTGAAAATTCCCCCCTCCTTTGTAATGGAAAGTCACCAAAAATTGAAATTGCCATCACGGAAGAGGATTGGGTTGCAAGAATGGACAGAAGAAAACCATATTCTCTCTTACTTACAATATGGGTTTAGGGCTGGGATAGGGACGACGGAACAGGCTCTTAACTTAGAGATCATACTTGGTAAATACACAAGGGCCAAGGCCGGAACCCTATATCTCGTGTTTGTCGACCTGACCTCGGCATTTGACTGCGTGGTGCATTCAAAATTGTGGTCTATTTTACTGGACATGGGGGTTGATACTACCATTGTTCACTTCATTAGGGAATTGTACGCCGCAGCAAACGCTAGAGTTCGCTACGGGCTCCAGGGGGAATGCACCCCATCTTTCCCTATTGAACGAGGGGTGCGTCAAGGCTGCGTGCTAGCTCCCTTATTGTTCGCCTTATATATTAATAGGTTAGAGGGGACCCTATCTGAAGCCTGCAGCGATCTCCCACAAGTAGGCCCTCAAAAGATCCCGGTGCTTCTGTATGCGGAAGACGCCGTATTGATGGCTCGTACCCCAGTGGCCTTGCAACGATTAACAACAACCTTTGATAATTGCATGGATGCCCTGGGTCTTAGAATTAATCCCACTAAAACTTTTTCAATGACATACTGCAGAAGTCGTACAAAGAACTGTCACATCGTGTTAAAAGACGCGAAATTAGCCAATACAGGGACATTCTCGTACCTAGGTATCACGTTCGATACCAATGGTACATGGGTACAAGCTATAAAAGCGAGGAAACTGCTATTTGCAAAAACCGTCATGGCGATAAAAAACTTCTCTAAAAAGGTTGGGAGAGTAACTCCTAAAGATATGATGACTCTTTACAACGTGAAATGCGTTCCAGTTGCATTGTACGGGGCAGGACTCTGGGGTCATCGGGACTGCAACACCTTACAGCTAGCTGAAAATGCTCTTCTGAAGACAGTCTTAAGCGTCCCAAAATCAACCTCAGCTTTAGTATGCCACTCAGAAATGGGAGTAACATATCTCACAGATCTTATTCGTGTCCAACCAATTTTACTTTGGCATAAAGTATGGACCTCTGATTCTGCGAGGTTGAACAGGGCCATTATAGCAGACGCTCTAGCACTTACTCACTCGCTCAAAATCCCATGGTTAAACTATATAAAGAATTTTTGTGTAGAGCTGGGTCACCCTGAGCTGTATTTTACGTCAGACAAAATGAAAACAATCTCCAGGAAAGACCTGAAAAATATTTCCCTCACCCACCTGGCCGAATCGAGATGGGATATAGAAGCAAATAAACATAGTGTTAGGAGAAATTGTATGATACAGCAAACAAACGGTATGGAACCATACCTATGTAACGTTTTGAACCCAAGACACCGGTTTGTCTTTATGCATTTAAGACTAGAGTCCTTTCATCGCCTTGTCAGTTTTCCCCTGATTAATGATTGGTCTCCACAATTAGAAAAATGCCCTTGCGACACAGTCTCTGACCAAAATACAATGCATACACTTCTTTTTTGTAAATTTTATTCAACCTCGAGGAAAACGGTTGTGATACCATTTTTAAAATCAATGCATTTTAAACAATGTCACCCAGCTTTCCTGTATCTTCTGTCCCTCCCATCTATCATGGTTTGTAATGCATTAGCTTTATTCCTGTGCTCTGGGATTAAGACCAGATTACACCTTGAGTCAAAGGAGTGAGATTTCTTAAGCGTTATATCACAGGGTATCCTTCCTGTTTTAACTAAACTGTTTATTGATTCCTTTTAACTCTTTTATTCTCTTACATGGTCGCATTTATATTTATATTTATATATGTTTTGTATCTGCTTTTTTCTTGAATATTGTTTTTATGTACAATTGCTTTTATGATTGTTAAATTCAATCAAATAAAGTATCTTTGACTGACTGACTGACTAGAGAGCCAGCTTCCTATAGTGACCCGTAGGACAAGTACAGCAAGGTCTCAACGTTCTCATCAAGACGAAAGCCACGGGCTGCAGCAATCCAAGCTTCTCTCACTCACTGAGGTTCAGCCCGGACAACACAGGTTTCATTCAGCAAACAAGGCTCATATTTATGAGGCCCTTGCACCACATACCACTGCCTTGCCTTACTCTGTGCTAGAGGGGCGTTCCATGGGCACTGAGGTGGGTGCTCCCACGCAGCACCCATGGATTTTGGCTCATCCCCAGATTTCCAAGAACTTGTAAACTTGGGAATGTACCAAAACCATACGTCTTTCCACAGGAGGCGCAACGAGGAGAAATATCACTCTTCTTGTTTTTTCCTCTTTCTACGAGTGCTGCACATCGCAGCATGCATAGAAAGAGTAAAAAGCCTCCCAAGATGGCTTTTGAGCAGAACGGGTCCCTTTCCTGCATGCAACACAAGCACTTTAGCACGGTGGTACAAGGGTGCCTGCATTGGTGATAGGCTGCAGAAACGGCACCAGCACAGGAGGAAAGGACAGGAATGCACCATATGCCATTCCTGCACTTTCCCTGTGATGCAGGGCAGCGAAGCAAGGTAATATGCTGTGTTGCTCTGCGCCACAAATCCGTAAATATGCTCCAAAACGTTTAGCACAAGCCACAGCAGTGGCAGCTTCCCTTGCACACAGGTGACGTATAGCGTGGGCAGCAGTGCAGCTAGTCTCAGTGTGTATTATCAAGATGCACTGTACTTCTTTATCTCACATGCCTCTCGCAAAGTGGTATTTATGTGCCTAGAAGTGTGTCAATTGCAGTTCTGATTGACCAGCATGTTACCACTTGCCTTGTCCGTGTGCTTACCGAAGGTTCTGAGTGCGAATCCTTGCAGGCAATACTATAGTCAGGCTTTTATCCTTCTGAGATCAATAAATCTAGAACCATAGATTGGGTAATAGTAATTTTTGTTATTTATAGCACTTAGGAATCTCAGATGTACAGGATGCATAAACTCAAAAATTGTTATATAATCAGTATATCACTGTCATGTACCAAGGTGTGTGTTGCTCAAGTAGTGAAAGTGGGCCACACCAGTGGTGGAACTGGGCAGCAGCTTCCTTGAAGGAAACTTTGGGCACTGGCACTTTAAAAAAAAAATGAATTGCTGATTGTCTCTCATCGAGGTAATCCGGCAGCTGTTCGTCTGAAGTTATCTCATACCTGGAAAGCTCATCTTACTTTCCATACTACACAACTGAAAATATATGCTTCTGGTCCTCAATTCAACTGATTTCCATACTTCATAATTGAAGACATATGTTTCTGATTCGTATTATTGTCTACCCTCTGAACCACCACCACCAATTATGGTACAAGTGCAACTGGAATATGAGGCTCAAGTGATCTGAATTCTCACATATTTCGATGTTGTTTTCAATTTTTGATCCTTTGGAAAGATTACCAGCCAGTGAACATTCCTGAGAAGATGCTTCTTCCGTTCATGCCCACTTGCTGGTACGTTGTTCAGTGGCATTGGACCAAACCCAGAGCTTTAGGAGGAAGACGCCATGTTACATCTACACATGGGATTCACCACAGCCAACAGCGTGGTAATGAGGCTTTTTGTTCATGGAGGAAGTAGAGATTCTCTGGTCCTTGTGCATGGCTGTTTTGTGGACTGTGTGGAGCGCCAGCCTTGAAGAGCAGTGGGGAGAGTGCAGAAGCATGGAAAGAAGGAAAACGTTTGGAAGGTTCTTCTTGTGCCTGAGAGACACCATTATCCTGCATAATGCATCATTACAATTAAATCTGTGTCATATTGGGTTGTTGGTTGACTTGTAATAATAAATACGACTTTACCATTAAAGATGGTTTATTTTTGCAAGTTCATCTGTACCATACATGACATATCTACCACCTCTGGTTTTGGAATTAAAACTTAATAATTTTAATAAGGAATCCCCAATGTTACCCTATTGGAGAGGTAGGCCCCTCAGTAGTGAGAAAATTAATTTGGCAGTTTTTCACTACTAGGGCATGTAAAACTAACAAGTACATGTCCTACCTTTAAATTACAGAGCACCCTGCCCTATTAGCTACTTAGGGCTTACCTTAGGGGTGGCTAACATGTAATAAAAGGGGAGTTTAAGGCTTGGCAAGGGGTTTTAAATGCCAGTCGACATGGCAGTGGGCCATTGCCTTCAGGCTGCAATGGCAGGCCTGGGACATGTTTTAAGGGGCTATTTAAGTCAGTGGCACAATAAGTGCTGCAGGCCACTGGCAGCATTTAATTTACAGACCCCTCTACAAGGGACTTGCATGTAAATTAATTATGCCAATAATGCCTTGTTTAGGGGAGTGAGCACATGCACTTTAGCGCTGGTTGGCAGCTGTAAAGTGCACAGTCTTAAGGCCAACAGAGCACAACTTCAGACAAGATGGAGGCAAGCAGGCAAACAGTCGGGAGGAAGAGCACCCTAAGGCTGACAGGTCCACGGCATTTCAAGATGGCAGTCTGCCCAGTGTTATTGTCTGAAGTTTCAAATCCAAAATGATACTAACATCTTTTCCTGTGATATCAAGTCCTGCCTCACCCACATAAGGAGGATTTGTTTCTTTCATTTATTGCCTCATTCATCAACCATTTGAAGCTTTATTCTGATTCTTGCTCTCTTTTCTGCATCTGGATTCCTTATTTGAGTATCTCGTTTTGAAGGTCTTATGTCTGGCTCTGTCTACACCCCAGTGCAGGGTAGTTTGGTGCTTTGCTTATCAAACCTTATACTCCATCATCTACAATCTAGGATCACCAAGATGGCCAAAGGTGTTTTTACTGCTGTGGGTTTTCTTTCTAAATGGGACCCTCTTTGGAGACCCTTCACACTTCTCACAAGTTTATAAAGTGCATGATGGCACTCTGACTTTTTGGGATGTGTGAGGGCTGGTATTTAAATAGACCCGCACACAAGATGTGCACACTGTTTTTTGTCCTTGTGCCAAGTAGATCAAACACACTGTCAGTTCTATACTTTTGTATTCAGATTTCACAACCAAACCATCTTAAAACCCTTGGTCTGTGTTTCTTTGCAGGCATGACTTCTCTTCCTCCATTCGAGTTGATGGTCCCCCTAAGGAAAAAAACCTAGGTAAGTATATGGAAAAAAATGGAAATTAAACTATGTCTTTCTTTCTATGATTATTGTGTGTTTTCTTTAATTCCCTCTCCCACTCTCTGGTGTCTTTTTTCTCCACTTGGGACTGTATTGCCCTCATAACCAATATTCCTGACTTTCTGCTGTATTATTCAACCCTTGATCCCAACTAATTTCTAGTACCAGGCATCTAATTTACTCTCCCCCAAACAGGTGGGGGAGAGGAAAAATAAGAAAAATAAAACTGTCTCTCTTGTGCTGGACTATCACAGCTATTTCTTCTTCTTGCTCTAATGATGTACATGAGGGATGGCCTCAACCAGTAAAAATGATTGCAAGAAATTGTTCCTTGGTTTTCCTCCTTTGCCCTACCCTCTTTCTACACCTCTAGATTGTTTCACCTCTAGCAGGTTTGAGAGACTTGCTCCTGCCCCGATCAACCACCTGGCAAAGCCACAGCCCTTCAGCACTGTGGCTTGCTTGGGGGCTTCATGGGTCTCAGGAGGTGGACTTCATTGCTTTCAGTCCACTCCCTGGCATTCTCTCTCTGCCCATTCAGATGATTTTTCTCCTACCATCACAGTAATATTTTTTACTGCCCCCTCCGGTTCTGCAGTTCTGCAATTCTCTTATCTTTCCTCTGTTCATACTCCTGATCGTCCTTTCTGTCTCATGTTCTCCCAACCTGTCTCTGGAAATTCACGCTTTTTAGTCCTTCCTTTATGTCTGTTTCTTCTCCTGCTTTCTTTCTAGTGTGATTTCTATATCTGATTGAGATTTCTAGTGGCAGGTTCCTTACCTTAGAATTTACCCCAGGCGTCAGTTTGCATCCAGAGAGATTTCTCAAGCAGTACCTCTATGCACTATCAGGTGGTGTTGTTCGGTTCTGCGCCCATTGTTGGCGTCGTGCATGCCGGATATGATGTTACGGGTCCTATACAGGCTCCACCCTGGTGCGCTGATGTCAGTTATTTTCTTTCCGCGCCAGCCTAGTGCAGATCCGAAGAAGAGCTACCCTTCCGTCGTTGTTTGACTGAACCTTTTTGACTTTTGTCAAAGTCCTTTTGATTCTTGACACTCCTGGTGCACAAAGGAATGTATTTTACGGAAGACTAGATTCAAGCCCTGTGGATCCTGTCAGTGGATGATTTCTGTGACGGATCCTCACCTCATGTGCTTGTGGTGTCTGGAATGTGAAGAAGTCATGCTCTGAGTGCCAGGCCATGAATCCCAAGGCTTTGAAGGAGTGGTCCCTAAAGCTTCTGGCAGCCTGATGCTCTGCTCCGCGTCACTCCCGATCTCGGTCGAGAGGAGGGTCAAGAATGGTTGTGGATCCCCCACTCCTCATCGTCCCTCTCTAAGTCCCCGGGATGATCAGGTATGAGGCACAAGAAAAAGTCAAAGAAGAGCAAGCATTGTTCGGCTTCATCCATCGGCTGATGAGACGAGGGAGAAGGAGCGTCAGCGCTCTAGGCCTCTATCCTCAGAGCCTGTCGACTCTGCTCCGATTTTCCAGGAGCCGAATCTCAACTGCAAGACTTTTATGAGGTCATGCGCTGCATATTTCAGCAGTCCGACTCCACTTCAGCACCCTCGGGCCCCAGAGGGTTGGTAGGGGCCCAGTTGGGGTTCCATTCCAGTGGCATGGGCTCGGCTCCGGGGGAGGGGTTACTCGTGGATCCATTCAGTGATCCGATCCGGAGTCGGTCATGCCAACTCCACCTTCCACGATGCTGGTTCCAACATCAATGCTACCAATGCTGCTCGTGCCCCTGGGTGCTGTACCTTCGGGCCCAACAGGGTTGGAAAGAGCCCACTCGGGTTCCACGCTGGAGACTTCAGTCTCGGCTCCGGAGGTACCAATGGATCTGTTTCCGGATCCAAACCGGTGTTGGTCGTGCCACCTCGACCTTCCCCAACTCAGGTTCCGATGTTGACGCTCATGACGCCTCCCGTGCCCTGGGCGTCGTTGACCCCATCCTTATCGCCGACTCCGACATAGAGCTGGATCCGCATTGTGCGATGCAGACTCTGACTTAGGCAGGGGCCTGCCCCCTATGTTGGATCCTGATCCCTTATCCTAACTAAGGGTTGGGGCACAGTGAAGGTTGGGAGGGGTCACTGGACCCCTTAAAATCCCAGCTGCAGGAATCGGAGGACTGTCAGACGGACTTGGGTAATGCCAGTGGTCTCAACACTTCGCCTGACACTTGCATGCTTTCTCCCCCTACTGTGGCTAGAGAGGAGGGAGCGTCTTATTTCATGATGGTGCAAAGGGCTTCCAAGGTCCTCGACCTCAGGCTTTCTTTAGTGGCAGTGAAGACCAACATTCTGACAGAGGTGTTTCAGCCTGAGGCTTCCTCCTCTGAACCCCATGTGTCCTTTAATTAAGCCCTTACTGATGTCCTACTGGGTCCCTGGTCCAAACGCAGCACTGGGGCTCCTGTGAACAGTATGATCACCTGCCTCCATGGGCCTGCTACTAATGACTCAGCATTCCTAACGCAACACCCCACCCCGTGAGCCTGGTTATCCAAGCCTCTATGTCTCAGGATGCATTCCCTGCCGCACCCTCAGATAGGAAATACAAGAGGCCGGACCAACTTGGGAAGAAAATGTTCTCTTCCTCCAGCCTGGCATTGCAGTCTGTGAACACTGCATGTCTGTTGGGCCATTACACCCATACTTTATGGGACACGGTTGGGCAAGTGTCATAACAGGTCCCAGAGGAGGCCTGGGCCATCCTCCCCCAAGCTGTTGCTGATGGGAAAGACGGAATGAAGTTCACAGTCAGATGTGTGCTGGACATGACTGACTCACTGTGCAGAGCAATTGCATCGACGGTGGCCTTGAGGTACCACACCTGGTTGAGGATGTCTGGCTTTTCGGGGGATATCCAATCCACCCTTATGGAAATGCCCTTTGATATCACCCGTCACAACAGAGACAAAGCAGACTCGGCGCTTGTGTGCTTCAAAGATTCTCAGGCTATGGCCAGATCCCGGGATCTCGCAGCTGCCCCTCGCCCCCTTTAGTTTGCTTTTCACCCCTTTTATGGCTACAGAAAGGGTGTCCCCTCATGTCCGTTCCCCTCCAGCCAATGTGCCACACATCCTGCCCTGCCTCTCCATGGCTAGGGACATGAGATCTACTGTTGTCATGGATCAGGGAGCCAGCGGTCTGCCAAGTCCACCACCCCCACAGCCTCCAAACCTTCCAAGTCCAGCCCTTCCCCACCAAGGACCATTCGGTGGCAGGATTCACCATCACCTGCCCCGCTGGTAGCCCATCACATCGGACAGGTGGGTATTGCAAATAGTTTGAAGGGGCTACTCCCTCTCCTTCATGACTGCCCCTCTTGCCACCATCCTACCATTGGGTGACGGGGATCACTTAGCACTTTGCCATGAGGTTATGGCATTCTTGGCCAAGGGAGTAATAGAGAGGGACCCTGTGCCAGAAGTAGGCCGTGGTTGTTATTGCCTCTACTTTCTGGTGCTCAAAAAGGAAAAGGGCCTCTGCCCTATTCTAGATCTTTGGTCCCTCAACCTCTTCCTTAAAAAGGAGAAGTTCAAAATGCTTACTCTGACTCAGGTTTTATCTGCCCTGGACGCAGGAGACTGGATGGTAGCATTGGACTTGCAGGAGGCTTATTTTCACATTCGCGTCCTGCCTGCCCACAGATGTAACTTGCGGTTTATGGTGGGCCACAAGCACTTTCAGTTTACTGTGCTCTGCTTCTGCCTGACCAGCCCCCTTCAGGTGTTAACCAAGGTGATGGTGATGGTCGCAGCTCATCTGTGCAGGTTAGGGGTCTCAGTATTCCCCTACCTTGATGACTGGCTGTTGAAGGTGGGCTCACCTCAGGCTGTCATGCCCCATCTCCAGACTACAGCAGAACCCCTGCATTCACTGGGGTTCACTATCAATCTGCCCAAGTCACACCTGACTCCCTTTCAGACGCTCCCTTTTATTGGAGAAGTTCTGGACACAGTGCAGTTTCAGGCTTATCATCCTGAACGGTGAATCCAGGATATTCAGGCTATGATACTGATATTGCGGCCTCTATTCTGGATTTTGGTGAGAATTACTCTGAGGCTGCTGGGCCTCATGGCCTCCTGCATCCTGCTGGTGCAATATGCCAGATGGCATATGCAGGCTCTGCAGTGGATCCTGAAGTCCAGTGGGCGCAGCATCAGGGGAATCTCTCCGACATGGTCCAGATCTCAGAGCGAACTGCGCAGGATCTGCAGTGGTGGCTCATGAAATGCGATTGTGTCACAGGCAGATCCCTCTCACTTCCCCAACCAGATCTTACAGTAGTGACATATGCGTCACTCCTGGGTTGTGGCGGCCATCTGGGAGAGGCGGTGATCAGAAGCATTTGGTCTTCGGAGGAATCTGAACTCCACATAAACCTGTTGGAGCTCTGGGCGATTCGACTGGCATTGAAAGCATTTCTTCCCTCTCTCAAAGAGAAAGCAGTGTAGGTGTTCATGGACAACAGCACTGCCATGTAGTAGTGCAACAAGCAGGGTGGGGTTGTGAACCCTTTATCAGGAGGCACTGCGTCTCTGGACATTTCCCTCGTGGTTCAACACGTGGCGGGTTCTCTGAACGTCAGGGAGGACAAATTCAGCCGATAATGCCTGGTCAATCTCGAATGGCATCGCCATCCGGAGGTGGCACAAGGTCTCTTTCAGCAATATGGAGAACCTTGGTTAGATATGTTTGCCTTCACAGAGAACGTACAATGTCAGCAGTTTTGCACGTTGGAGTTTCCAAGGCGGCACTCGCTCAGCAACGATTTTTGTCTCAAGTGGAGCTCAGGCCTCCTGTATGCCTTTCTGTCCATACTACTTCTGGCCAGAGTTCTCAAGAAGATCAGGAATGACCAGGCTCAAGTGATCTTTGTGGCTGGACTGGGCATGAAGAGTCTGCTATTCCGAGCTGCTGAGTATGGCCATCGATCCTCTGATCAGACTGCTCCTTAGGGAGGATCTTGTGTCTCAAACAGCAGGGAAGGGTCCTCCACCCGAACCTGTCCAGTCTCCGCTTTTTTTTGTGTGGAGATTGAGCGGCTGCAGTTGACAGCTTTCGACCTTCTGCCCGAAGTCTGTAAGATCATCGTGGCAGCCAGACGTCTCTCCACCAAAACAGTATGCTCATGCCATTGCCATATATTTGTGATATGGTGTACATATAAGTCTGTTGACCCCCTGTCTGCTCCTCTGACAAAGGTCCTCTTGTTTATACTTTCTTTGGCTAGCACAGCTCTGCTTTGGGCACTCTCAAAGGTTATCTTTTGAGGTTACCTGATCAACCCTCCTTGTTTACGTTTCCTACCATTAACAGGTTCCTTAAGGGCCTTACCCATGTTTCCTCACTCCCCATTCACCATGCCCCAATGGGACTTGTATTTGGTGCTGACTCTTCTTATGTGTGCTACTTTTGAGACCCTACACAATTGTCCTCTCAGACTCCTGACCCTGAAAATGGCTTTTCTTGAGCCCATTAACTCTGCCCACAGGGTGAGTGAGCTGCAGGCCTTGTCATCTAAACCTCCATACCTCACCATCTATCTTAACAAAGTGGTGCTTCCTTCTAAGGAAGAGGAGACTCCACTGCCTGGACCCAAAAAGAGCACTGTCGTTCTACCTTGATCGTACCAAAGAGTTCCGGGTGGATGATCAACTCTTTATAGGCTAGGTGTGTAGGAAAGTGCCCCTTTTGGCATGGTTACCTACCCCCCACACTTTTTGCCTGATATTGATGCTGACTTGACTGAGAGTGTGCTGGGATCCTGCTAACCAGGCCCCATTACCTGTGTTCTTTCTCTAAAACTGTACCATTGTTTCCACAATTGGCACACCCCTTGCTCACAGCTAAGTCCCTTGTAAAAGGTACCAATGGTACTGTAGGAAAGTGCCCCTTTTGACATGGTTACTCCCCACACACCTTTTGCCTGATATTGATGCTGACTTGACCGAGAGTGTGATGGGATCCTGCTAACCAGGCCCCAGCACCAGTGTTCTTTCTCTAAAACTGTACCAATTGGCACCCCCCTGGCACACAGTTAAGTCCCTTGTAAAAGGTACCCATGGTACCAAGGACCCTGTGGCTAGGTAAGTTTCCCAAGGGCCGCAGCATGTATTATTCAACCCTGGGGCACCCTCACCAAGTAGATGCACACTACATTTGCAGCTCATGTGTGCCAGTGGGGAGAAAAAGACAATGTCGACACGGCACTCCCCTCAGGGTGCCATGCCCACAAACCACTTCCTGTGGCATAGGTAAGTCACCCTTTTGGCATGCCTTATAGCCCTAAGGCAGGGTGCACCATACCACATGTGAGGCCATTGCTGCATGAACAATATGCCCCTACAGTGTCTAGGTCCATTCTTAGACATTGTAAGTGCAGTGTGGCCAGATAAAGTATATGGGTTGGGAGTTTGTCATTATGAAATCCACAGCTCCAAAATCAAACTTCCCAGCACAATAAACCCACACTGATGCCAGTGTTGGATTTTTGAAAAATGCACCCTGAGCCCAACTTAGAGATGCCCCCTGTATTTTAGCCAAAGGTCTAGGGCAGGACTGACCAGTCTGTGCCAGCCTGCCACTTCCAGACGAGTTTCTGACCACATAGAGTAAGAGCCTTTGTGCTCTCTGTGGCCAGAAACAAAGCCTGCACTTGGTGCTTCACAACTCCCCCTGCAGGAACTGTAACACCTGGCGGTGGGCCTCAAAGGTTCAGGCGTTCTGTTACAGTGCTCCAGGGCACTCCAGCTAGTGGAGGTGCCCGCCTCCCAGACAAAGCCCCACTTTTGGAGGTAAGTCAGACGGGAAAATTAGGAAAAACAAGGAGGAGTGACCACTTCAGCTGGGACCACCCCTAAGATGTGCAGAGCTGAAGTGACCCCCTCCTTGCAAAATCCTCCATCTTGGTTTGGAGGACAGGGACCAATAGGGTTAGGTATGGGTTGCCCTCCCAAAAGGGAGTGGAGACTGGAAGGGGGTAGTCACCCTCAGGGACAGTAGCCATTGTCTACTGCTCTCTGATCCCTGTAACATCCCTAAATCCAGGACTTAAGGGCTCCCCTCAACCTAGCTCATCAGATTCCTGGTAACCTCACAAGAAGAAAGCTGAGCCCCCCCGCCCCCCGGCAGAGAAGACTGAAGACGCAAACTGACTTGGCCCTAGCCCCACCAGCCTGTCTCCAGCTTCTAAAGCCCTGCTTAAAGAAGGCGACTCATCCTGCAGGACCAGCAACCTCTGAAAAGCCTAAAGAGGACTGCCTGCACCCCAGAGGACCAAGAACTCCTGTGGACAGCAGCCTTGTCCAAGAAGAAACTTCATCCAAGGACTCCAGAGCCTACCCGGATCCGCAAGTCATGTCCACTCTGTACCCGACGCCCACGGCCCATGTCCAGATAGTCCAAATGGCTAGAGCTGGTGCCCAGGTGATTCTGAGCAAGTGCCCACCCTGGGTTGACCCCTTCTGTCCTACATGATGACTCCTTCAGCCTGAATCCGGAGGACCTCCACTGACTGCCACAGAACGAGACGAAGATTCCAGATGCCAAAAGGTACCCCTTCACCTGCAGCCCCCTGACCTTGGGGAATCCGACCTTTGGTGCAGCAACGTCGGCAAGTGGCCCTCCTCCTTGTCCAACCTTTGGTTTCCCTGAACCAACCCATCTGCAGCATCTTTGTGACTCCTGGAATCCCCCTACGGGAAAGCATTGGGAGCCTGGTGCTGTATTTACACCCTGCACCCGGTCGCCCCTCGCCGCTGAGGTTGTGTTTGTTGCTGACCTGTGGCCCCTCGGGGGCTCCTCTAAACCCCCCTGGTTTGCCCTCCAAAGACGCAGCTACGTACCTGCAAGCGGCCTGATTCCGAATGGCCCCAGTCTCCATAGGAGTCCATGTTAAAACGACCTCAACTTTGACCTCTGCACCCGGCCAGCCTGGTGTTGCTGGTGGTGGGTGTTTGAGGTTAACTTGAACCCCACCCTGTGGACATCCTAACCCACGGAGACTGGAACTGTAAGTCTCGTACTTATGTCAAAACTGTGCTAACTTTTCTTCCCCCAGAACTGTTTCTGAAAATTGCAGTCAACTTTTAAAACAGATTATTGCTATTTATTCGAAAATAGTATAACTTGCCATTTTGAAACAAAGTGGTATTGATTCATATGTTGGATACTTACTTGCAAATGTACTTACCTGCAACTTGAATCTTGTGGTTCTGGAAATAAAGTAACAAAATCTAGTTTTGCTATATAAAAACAATTGGCCTGGAGTTGGTCATTGAGAGTGTGCTTCATTATGCCTGTGTGTACAAAAAATCCTTTGCACTACCCTCTGATAAGCCTAACTGATCGACCACACTACCAAAAAAGAGCATTAGTATTATCTACTTTAGCCTCTGTTAAGCCTCTGGGGAACCCCTGGACTCTGTGCACACTATATCTCATTTTGATATAGTATATATTGAGGTAGCTTCCTGCATTTGTGGATCAGTGGTGGTGTCTACAACTTTGTATTTGCTGGACTACTCAGCCAATACCTGATCACACGACTAAATTCCAAAATTGCCTTTAGTAACTCACTTTTTAAATTTTACACATTTTTCTAAATTTTTTAAAGTCCTGCTAGGGCCTCGGTTAAGTCCCCTTTAGCATTTCATTTTAGATTTAAACATTATTTTGAGTTAATGGTTAGTAACTAGAATTAGTTTTTAGTTTCTACAAATAATCCCCAACTTTAGTAACATAATGAGCAGCTCAGAGGAAATGGTTGTGGAACTCAAATCTCACCCCTTACCTCCATCTAGGGATGGGAGAGTTAAGGTCCCTCTGCAAGCTGAAAAAGATTAAAACAGGTTCCAACCCTACCAAGGTCATGCTCCAGGAGCTCTTGGCAGAGTACACAAGAGCCACCCTGCTGATGAGGAAGACCTCCCCTCAGATAGGGAAGATGTTAGAGATGAGGAGGACGAACTCCTGTCTCCTCACCTAACTAGGGAGATCAAGGCCCCAAGGCCCCTATCTCCAAGAATAGTGCTCACAGGACCTGGATCTTCCACGGGGGAGCCCAGTTCCTCTAGAAACACTGAGGGCAGCCTTAATGAAGAGGACCTCCTTTTAGCAAGGATGGCCAAAAGATTAGCTTTGGAGCAACAGCTCCTAGCTATAGAAAGGGAGAGAGCAGAAATGGGCTTAGCACCCATTGACGGTGGCAGCATCATGAATAGGGTCAGAGAGAATACTGATGTCCTAAAAATCCCCAAAGGGATTGATCCAAAATATGAAGAGGATGATGATATCACCAAATGGTTCACATATTTTGAGAGAGCTAGCACAACCAGAAAACTAAACAAATCTCACTGGGAGACTCTCCTTTTGGAACTGTTTACTGGCAAGCGTAGGGATAGACTCCTCATGCTCACTGGTGCAGATGCTGAATCCTATGACCTCATGAAGGCTTCCCTGGGTGAGTGATTTGGATTCACCACTGAGGAGTATAGAATTAGGTTCAGGGGGGCTCACAAAACCTCAAGCCAGTCATAGGTTGATTTTGTAAACTACTCAGTGAAAAACGCTAAATAGTTCGATTACTGGCAGTGGAGTGCAAGACTATGATGGGCTTTATAATTTGTTTATGAAAGAACAACTGCTTCAATGACAAGCTGCATCAATATCTGGTAGACCTAGGTTCAATTTCTCCCCAAGAATTGGGAAAGAAGGCAGACTATTGGGTCAAGATTGGGGTGAGCAAGACTTCCGCTTGGGGTGACCAAAAGAAAGGGGTCACAAAGTCTCCCCAGTGAAAGGGTGGTGAGACACCTAAGGTCAAAAAGCATAGAGTCTTCAAAAGGGCTCCAAAAACCTGCACAGGAGGGTTGGCCCCCGAGCCTCTTCACAGTCCTCTAATGGGTACAAGGATAAAAGCCTTGATCCCAAAAAGCCTTGGTGTCACAACTGTAAACGGCATGGACACCAAACTAGAGACTTGGCGTGTCCCAAAAAGAATCTCCCTAGCACTGCTCCAATTAGTACTGTTCTGGCCAGTCTCCAGGTGGGATCAACAGAGTGCCCAGAGCAAATCAAGGTTCACACTGAAGCTACTTTAGTCTCTGAGGGTGGGGTAGATGTCACCACACTTTCTGTCTGGCCCCCTAATATGCAAACAAACAGACAGCACCTTTTAATTAAAGGGACAAAGGTAGAAACCCTGAGGGATACAGATGCCAGTGTCACCATGGTGACATCAAAACTGGCTTCCCTAGGACAGTATTTGGCTGAACAAACATATCCAGTTACCCATGTTGACACTGTAACTAAGGTCCATCCCGTGGCTATGGTGACCTTAGAATGGGGAGGGGTTACTGGCCTGAAACAGGTAGTGGTCTCTTCTGCAGTCTCAGCAGAATGCTTGCTATGGAATGATCTGGAGTCCTCAGCATGGGCTCAGGTAGGAATCAAACCCCATGCATCCATGCTGGGTATCCCTGAACTTGTATGTTTAAAAATAAGAGCACAGAGCGGAGCATAGGTGAAAAAGAAGTGATGGAGCCTAAAATGATGTCCCAACCTTCTAAGAGAAAAGGCAAGAAGACTGGGGGACCACCTTCTGAGCAGCACAAGAAACAAGACCTCTCTTCTCAGGAAGATGTCTTATCCGTTGAGGGAACTGAGTCCATGGAGCTGGATTGTTACCAGGTAGAGCTCTTGGGCCCAGAGGGACCCTCGAGGGAACAGCTGTGCCAGGCACAAAAGAGTTGTCTCACTCTTGAAGGCCTGAGGCAGCAAGCTACTGCGCAGGAGAAGGGAGATATCAGTGGCTCCCACAGGGTCTATTGGGAAGATGAACTCCTTTACACTGAGGCCAGAGACCCCAAACCTGGTGCCACCAGGAGAGTGGTATTGCCTCAGCAGTTTAGGGAGTTTATCCAAACTTTGGCCCATGACACCCCCCTAGCTGGGCACCTGGGACAAACAAAAACATGGAGTACGGCTGTCAACCACTTCAATTGGCCCAATATGTCCCAGAAGGTGAAGGAGTTTTGTAATCCTGTGTCACCTGCCAAGCCAGTGGCAAGGCAGGTGGCCACACAAATCCCCACTTCATTCCAATTCCTGTGGTGGGGGTTCCCTTTGAAAGGGTTGGTGTGGACATTATGGGTCCACTTGAGCCACCCACAGGCTCAGGGAATCAGTACATACCTGTAGGAGTGGATCATGCTACCAGATAACTGCAAGCAATTCCCCTTAAGTCTACTTAAGACATCTCCGGCCCAGCGGCTCATAGCGCCATGGCGATAAGAGTGGAGAAGTGACGGATTGGCTACAGCCAACCCGCCAATCTCACAATATGGCGGTATGTACCGCCAGCCTGTTGGCAGTACTACCACCATATTAACCCTGACCGGTCATAATGATGGCCATATTATTGTCTGTGAGTGGTGGTATAAGGTTATTCTTTTTAACCTAACATCAGCTTTCGTTTGAATCCTCTCACTGTCGTGCACTGTCCTGTATGTGCTTGTGGGCCTTCAAAATGGTCCTAGCGGAAATATCTCTTCAGAGGCGCACTCTACTTCTTTGGGACTTTGACTGCTTGTTATCGGTGGTGCGGCTTCCACTTTCCATTTTTTTCTTTGTTGTTCTCTGGCTTGAGTGCTCACATCCTAGACAGCTGCATTACAAGGGCATCTCTTCAGTCACATGCCCTTTTGCTTTCTGAAGACGGCCACTTTGCAATTTCCTGACACAGCTACCATTTCTTCACTTGGATGCAGCTCTCTTCCCTGAGGATGGGTCTTATTTTCCCTCTATCTGAGACACATGCCTTATTTTTCTCTTCAACACTCCCTTACAGTATCCTTTTTTTTAAAACACCCCCTAGGAGGAGCAACTGCATTTTTTAGGTCACGCCTAGGTAGCATGCATGCGCTGTTTCGACCTGCTGTAATCTACTTCTGTGGGCTTTCACCACGCCCATCACACACCCATGACTTTCATTCCTTCCTTGGCCTGCCTTTCAAAATTTCTTTGGTTTGTTAGGTAAATGCTTTAGTTTTGTCTCGCCTTGAAATGTTTTGTTACAGCTTTGGAGACTGACCCTGTTACATGGATTATTGCACGATCGACAACATACATTAGTCTCAGTGCAACAAATTTTTCTTTTGTCTCTCCACTTTGTGCTCATGGCAGTATGTGATTTCTTTCTCTAGGATCTCGCTGTTTCTTTGCAGTGTCTGTGCCTGACAAATGTTGCAAGCTGGAGAGGGATTCTTTTTTATTTATTTTTTTGCAGTGTTATATAGCGTGAATTTAGACCAGAAGATTGGAGCTCTTTATTTGAGCACTGGTTAAATTTTCAGCCCCATTCCTAAAGTATTCCCAAATTTATCAGTTGAAAAATATACAAACTGGTGCCTTTTAAATAGAAAAAACACAAGGGAAACCCCCAACGCGGCTCTCTACAGCTCAGCAGGATAGCTGATACTACAATATTCACTCGAGAAACTCCCCCATAATGCTTTGTGGGGCATTCCTTTTACAACACATTTTTACCCATAACTCAGCCTGTGGTAGTCCTAGGGTGATGGGACCACCACCAAAATGTTCAGCACACTGTGCTCTCTCTGTCCAGTTCATCCTTCAGGTCCCCGTACTAGATTGGGAGGGGGCAAAACCATAACCTCCACTTCCTCCATTCAATGTCTCTTTAAGCCCTCTCATGGCTGGAGCTTTTGCTTTACAGCTGGGAGTAGTTTGCGCTCTAAGGGCCTTGTTTGTAATAATATTCTAGCAGGTCTGCTTTGCCAAGGTCTTTTTTACTCAGAATTAATTCTTTTAGATCTGGAATCTTGAGAAGAGCTGAAATAGTGGCTAGATCACCTAAAGGATTGGAAAGGTCAATACTTTCTACCATTCCAGATCTTATTTTAGAACTTAATGCCAGGGCAATCTGGTTGGGGTGCAAGATGTGGGCATCTTTATAGCACATAAACTGTTTGAAATTACTTGCAAGTTCTTTCCCAATTCAAACCTCTGCCAAGAATAGAATAGGTTGTTTGTGTCTGTTATAAATGGACAATCTTTCATCAGTACGGTACGTTACCTGGAAGGACAATGTCCAAACCCTTAGTGGAATTAGCCAAGAGTTTTTGAGAATTCTGTCTCAAGCAGAAACTTTCACTTCAAGTGGAATACCTTCCTGGGAATCTTAACACTTTTGCTGATTGGTAATCCAGAAATTTTCAGGATTCCAGCAATTGGCATCTTCATTGTTCTTTATTTGACAAGATCTTTTCAAAGTTTGGTCCAGTGCTGATATATCTCTTTGCATCCCAGCTAAACCCACAGCTTCCTCTTTTTACAGTTAGAAACCAGACCATCAGGCATTAGCAACAGATGTTTTCATTCAGGTATGGTCCAATCACTTATACTATGTTTTTCCTCCATTTATTATGATTGCTCGAGGCTTGGCACAGGTGCGTCTTCAACAAACCCCTCTAGTGTTGATAACTCCTCTTTAGCAAGCACAGCCTTGGTGCCTCACAGTCCTAGATTTGTCCATAAATTACCCAATTCTTCTTCCATCTTTTCTCAATCTTCTTCTGAATCCTGTAGGTTTTTGTCACAAAATGATTCTCAACAACTCCCTGAAACTGGTTGAGGATTTTGGGTCAGCCTGGAGAACCCTAGGTACTTCGCTGTAGGCTGCTCAATACATTAAACAGGCTTGGGCACCGGCAACAACTACACAGTACAAGTTAAGCCTGGCTTTTGTGGACAAGCTGGTGTATGGAGAGGGATTCTGATCCCGTTTCAGGTGATGTGACTTCAATTGTTAATTTCCTAGCCTCCTTGGCCTCTCAAGGGAAGGCTTATAGAATGATTAACACATATAGATCAGCTATATTCAGTGGAACATGTCCGAGTAAATGGAAGACCAGTTGGTGACCATCATTTAATATGTTGTTTGTTAAAGGGAGTAACATTTTGTAATTCTCCTTTTCCAAAGTGTAACCATATGTGGGATGTTAATTTAGTTTTGCAATTGTTTCTGTCTGTGCAGGGTAATGACAAACTTTTTTTTTAAACAAATTTGCCTGCAAAATTGACAGTTTTGTTCTGCTTGGTATTGCTGAAATATATATCAGATGTCAGAGATTCAGACATTTCTTCTGTATAGTAAACCTCTTCTGGGGTACGTTTTCGGATTTCTAGAAGGACAAAATCAAATTGATCTTCTGTTCATGATCCATATTTTCCATCACAACCACAATTATGTTTAGGAAATTGTCTAAAAGCCTACATGATGGCAACAGCAGATCTGCAAATGTCCTCCTCTGTGCAACTTCTGCTATTTTACCAAAACCTCTTAAACCTGTGTCTTCCACTAATTGAGCTCGTTGGGTCAAATGGGTTATGAGCCTAGCGGGTATTGGCATTAAGAATTTTGAAGCTCATTTCACTAGAGCAGTCATGGTTTCAAAGGCTTTTTGTGCTTGTGTTGGACTTATGCACATACTCAGATTGGTGGATAGGCAAATGAGAATCGTTTCAAAACCTATTATTGTAAACCAATTGTTGATATGACTAGTACTGTTGTGCCTAAGCTTTGAACAAGCATAATAGAAGCCTCTGGTATTGTAATAAAATGGAGATTTCCCTAGCTTTAGTGAATGGATGTCTGGTTGTATTAACGACACACAGGCTCTTATCCCACCACTTTTTGTTTTATCCCTCCCATGCTTGTTTTTTGTAGTGCCAACTCTGGCAACAACTTCCTCCAACTAAGACGTTTTCAAGTGCATCTGCTATTTCGATGGATGGTACTAGACACCAGTTTTTCCAGACATGCTCTGAAAGGAACCCTCTGGATTCCTGACTTTCCTTAGATTTTTGGAAATCTGCCATCCACTCATCTAAGAATTGGGCTAAAGACTTCTTCAATCTTTTTCTGGCCTTTTCTATTTTGATGATTATAAATCCTATGTTACAATCATAATGTCTAATGTCTAAAGAGGGCTTGTTTCTCTTAGTCAAGATAATTATTGAGTTGGTGGAGTTATTGTGCTATTATATTGTTTGTCTTTTACTTAGTGTTTCTGGGTAATGTAGTTCTTGTGTCCTCGGCTGCTATTACAATTAAAGCAAAAAAGAATGCATAATACTTGCCTGTGTTCTTCATAAAATCCAGACTTCCCTTCCCTACTAAAGCTAATTCTTTTTCATGGTGTCCTTCTTCCATTTCCAGGACTCCCGATAGACTTCCCTCTTCACCAGCCTGTCATGGGATCCCTTAGTCAGGTAAGTGTAGTGCTTTTCTCTTATTTAGTTTCTAAGCACTAACATAACACAACAGAAATGCACTTCTGAGGTCAAAGAAGACTTTTATTGTTGTTATATGAATGACGAATTAGTAGCTTTCAAGTCCGCGTTAATCAAACAAAATATATCAGTTTGCAATATACACAGCAGGTTATATTTATAAGATATTGAATGCAAAGCAAAACAAATACTTCACTGTGTGGGAACTATTCACAGCTTCATCTTTCTAAGGTCTGCAAGCTGAGGACCCCTGTCAGCCGCGAGAAAGAGAGATTCATCTACCCACACGGGATTGCTGGCAGCCTGCGCCAAGCTCCAGCACGAGGTCCGGCAGATTCGAATCTGACTCTCTGCAGCCTGTTACATTCGTTACAAAGGTGTGCCCCCTCCTCTCAGACCTGGGAAACTGAGCAAGCCTTTTGGAGACTGGCCAGGTCTCCAAGACTACTCCTGTTCCCAAGCTCAAGGGAAGAGAAACGACGCCCATGTACTCTCTCTTATCAGGTCTAGTCTACTGTGAGAGCAAAACATCTTGGTTCTCTGGTGCAAAAACACAGCTTGGAAAAATACAGCTTAGATTCTCAACTGCAATGTCTAACTCCACGTTAAAGGCAATGGGCAGCTAACCTAAATATCAAATGCAATGTCATGTTAAAGGCAATAGGCAGCTAACCTAAATATCAAATGCAATGTCTAGTGTCATGTCAAAGCCAATAGGCATCTAAGCTGAATACAAAATGCAATGTCTTATATCATGTCAAAGCCCATAGGCAGCTGAGCTGAATATAAAATGCAATGTATAATATCATGTCAAAGCCAATAGGCAGCGGAGCTGAATACAAAATGCAATGTCTAATATCATGTCAAAGCCAATAGGCAGTTAAGCTGAATACAAAATGCAATATATAATATCATGTCAAAGCCCATAGGCAGAATATCTAATAGCATGTCAAAGTCAATAGGCAGCTAAATTGAATACATCATGTCAAAGTCAATAGGCATGCAATGTCAAAGCCAATAGGCGGCTAGACTGGATACAGCATGTCAAAGCCAATAGGCAGAATACAGAATGTAATGGCTAATGCAATGTCAAAGCCCATAGGCGGCTCAACTGAATACAGAAAGTAATGGCTAATGCCATGTCAAAGCCAATAGGCACAATACAGAATGTAATGACTAATGCAATGTCAAAGCCCATAGGCGGCTAAACTGAATACAGAAAGTAATGGCTAATGCCATGTCAAAGCCAATAGGCAGAATACAGACTAATGCAATGTCAAAGCCCATAGGCGGCTAAACTGAATACAGAAAGTAATGGCTAATGCCATGTCAAAGCCAATAGGCGGCTAAACTGAACAAAACATACCATGTGCTACTGGTGAACATTGAGCAACTAATATGCGCAGTGGTGAAACACAAAGTCATTGGTCAAAACAAAACTTTATCAAATGGCAGGACATTCCGCCCTTTGACCAATGAATTTTTGTTTCACATATCTCTTGTGTCAAACCAAAAACAAAAAACATCAGCACAAAAAAAAAAAACATTATCAGCAAATCAAATTTCAATGATCAAAGCAATCCCTGTAAAGCAATAGAAGTGAATTAACACATTGATCTCATAACCTTTCACATCAGATACATCTACATAGAAAAGACTGGGCAATTTTTTTTTTTTCTCTGAATGAGTCTCTAATTCAACAGTGTTAGCAATTTGATGTGGCATGAGTTCTGCTCATGTAAAGGTGCACGGTCCACCTGAAAGGTTTTCTGGAAGGTAAGCAAAAGTCAGAGTTCCATACGAGAGGGGAAAAAAAAAAAAAACACAGCAAACAAGTTGAACTTGAACTGAAGGCGCAGTTTGCGCAAAATGGATCCATGGTGCTGGCACTTTACTCAGCCAGGTTCAGGCTGGGGATTCGGTCCCTTCCCCGACCCCACACGCACACACCGGAAGGGGGACCACACAGCACACTCAGGGACAGCGGCGAAACGTGGTCGGATCTGCAAAAGAAACAAGTATGATTTTTCTTGCAAATAACATTTTTCATTTAAACTGCACCCTTCCTCTTTCTTTCCCTGTTTTATAATCAACAGGACGTTTTTGGGGCCCTTTGTTATATTCACTGCAGGTTCTGGAGGATCACTTGGGGCGTCAGCCCACACATCAGCACTGAGGTTTTTATCTGCTGCACCACAGCTTCCCTTTTCTTGCACTGTCAGAAGGGCTGGGGCAGACTCCTTCTTTACCAAACCTCCATTCACTGCATTTTTGTCAAGTTGGGCCATTCTGTCTCCAATTTGTATGAATGAATCAAATTATTTTCTAGGTATCAGCAGAATTTCGATTTTTCCTTGGTAATTTGCAGCAATCACTTTCCCTAAAACCTGATCAATTTGCCATTTCTGTTCTGGTAACTTTCCTCTCCCCAACTGCTCTGTGACTGCTTGCATGACAGATTGCTTTTGTGCGTGCTGCACAGTTTTTATCAAATCTAGGGGAATGTGCATCTCTCTCATCTCTGCCCACCTGTAAGTGGCCTTTTCACATTTCTGGGGCACCCACATAGCCATCCCCACTAAGGCAGAATTCTGGGTGAACACTTCTCTCTCTGCATTTTTCTCATTAACATCTGCAAGGTAATTGAACCAGTTAGGTGCTAAAACATTATCAAAGAACCAAAAATCAGCATAAAAATGACACATCTCATGTAGCTCTTGCTTTAAAATCTGACACACATTATACAACGCTGTTCCTTCTACTGTGCCAGAAAACAACATTTCAGTCAATGAATCATTAGTAAAACAAACATGCTTTTTATCTTCAGTGGACACGAATTCAAATGGTGCACACAATTTCATTGATAATTCTTTTATCTGTGGTACTCTAGCCCTGTCTTGCAAGTACCAGATCCATTGTATGATTCTAGCTAGGGGCACTATTTTCTTTCCTTGTTCATGATTTAAATGTACATCAGTTTTTCCTTCTTGCACTGCGCAGAAACCTAAAGTCTGCATTATTTCATTTGCCAAATCACAAGCGCGCAGCTGCATATTATTTTTCACAGTGACCATGTACAAAAGTGTTAGGATTTCTCTCAAATGAGGGCTATTCTTTTTCCAAAAATCAAACAAGCTAATGAAACTCGGGGTGTCTTGCTCTAAAATCTTTCGTTTTACTTGTGCATTTTGCAACGGTAACTCGTAAATCACATTCTGGTCTCTCTCCTCCGTGTTATCAGTTAAGGAATGCATTTTGGCTGCCAAAAACCCTGGCTCACAAGGAAACTCAGTGCAGCTCGGACCTGTCTTAACCCCCTCATTACTGGAATGGGACAAGAAAGATTCTTCAAAAACAGTCTTTTTATAACTTTCAGTCGGGCTAATTTGCTCATGTAAATTCCTATTTTCATGTTCCAACTTCCTACATTTCTCCTGCATTTCTCTGTAAGCAGATAAAGGTATCCAGACCTTTCTGTCATCATTACTTCCAAAACACACGTTTTCTACATATATACAACAGGAATTATTTCTCAAAACATTATCAGGCCTTTTAGCTACACATGCATTTTCTTCTGTAATTCCCCAAACAGAAAACAATTCACAGTTTTTCTTAGCACCATCAGGCAGTTCATCAACACATGTATTCTCAGACATGGTCTACCGTGCTACTGTGATTCTCCAAACAGAAAACAATTTCTGTAATTCTCCAAACAACAAAAAAACAATTACACTTTTAAAGTGTGCACTTAGAAATCTACTAACTCCTCAAACCCTTTAATCACCTCTTAATGACCGGCCCCACTTCTGGTACCAATTGTAGTGCTTTTCTCTTATTTAGTTTCTAAGCACTAACATAACACAACAGAAATGCACTTCTGAGGTCAAAGAAGACTTTTATTGTTGTTATATGAATGACGAATTAGTAGCTTTCAAGTCCGCGTTAATCAAACAAAATATATCAGTTTGCAATATACACAGCAGGTTATATTTATAAGATATTGAATGCAAAGCAAAACAAATACTTCACCGTGTGGGAACTATTCACAGCTTCATCTTTCTAAGGTCTGCAAGCTGAGGACCCCTGTCAGCCGCGAGAAAGAGAGATTCATCTACCCACACGGGATTGCTGGCAGCCTGCGCCAAGCTCCAGCACGAGGTCCGGCAGATTCGAATCTGACTCTCTGCAGCCTGTTACATTCGTTACAAAGGTGTGCCCCCTCCTCTCAGACCTGGGAAACTGAGCAAGCCTTTTGGAGACTGGCCAGGTCTCCAAGACTACTCCTGTTCCCAAGCTCAAGGGAAGAGAAACGACGCCCATGTACTCTCTCTTATCAGGTCTAGTCTACTGTGAGAGCAAAACATCTTGGTTCTCTGGTGCAAAAACACAGCTTGGAAAAATACAGCTTAGATTCTCAACTGCAATGTCTAACTCCACGTTAAAGGCAATGGGCAGCTAACCTAAATATCAAATGCAATGTCATGTTAAAGGCAATAGGCAGCTAACCTAAATATCAAATGCAATGTCTAGTGTCATGTCAAAGCCAATAGGCATCTAAGCTGAATACAAAATGCAATGTCTTATATCATGTAAAAGCCCATAGGCAGCTGAGCTGAATATAAAATGCAATGTATAATATCATGTCAAAGCCAATAGGCAGCGGAGCTGAATACAAAATGCAATGTCTAATATCATGTCAAAGCCAATAGGCAGTTAAGCTGAATACAAAATGCAATATATAATATCATGTCAAAGCCCATAGGCAGAATATCTAATAGCATGTCAAAGTCAATAGGCAGCTAAATTGAATACATCATGTCAAAGTCAATAGGCATGCAATGTCAAAGCCAATAGGCGGCTAGACTGGATACAGCATGTCAAAGCCAATAGGCAGAATACAGAATGTAATGGCTAATGCAATGTCAAAGCCCATAGGCGGCTCAACTGAATACAGAAAGTAATGGCTAATGCCATGTCAAAGCCAATAGGCACAATACAGAATGTAATGACTAATGCAATGTCAAAGCCCATAGGCGGCTAAACTGAATACAGAAAGTAATGGCTAATGCCATGTCAAAGCCAATAGGCAGAATACAGACTAATGCAATGTCAAAGCCCATAGGCGGCTAAACTGTGAACTCTGTTACAGGCAAGCTAGAAGGAAACTTGAGAGACCTATGCAGCTCTTGAACCACGAACATGCAGACACAAACCACTCATACATATCCGCCCAGTCCACTCATCGACTAGTCACCCAATAGGTAAGATATTATGGGTCTGAAAGGTGGTAGGTGATCTTTTTTCTCATTCAGTCACTGACCTTCAGGTAATGCCTCAAGACCTGGTTATTCGAGCAGTAGCAGTCCTTTCCAACCCCCCTTTCAGCGCCTCGAGACCCTAGCGGGTGAGTAGCGCGCTTTACAAATGTTTGATTGATTGATTGATAGCATGCATTTGATAGGAGGTTGAAAATCTTCTGGGGAATTTAAACACTTTTACCATTTTGATGGCCTGAAAGAGCAGAACTTTTTATTTATGCACTGGCATTAGTGGAGTCGACACAGGAAAGATGTGATCTCATTTCACAATGAAAAGAAGTGAACAACCTCTTTTTCTACAGGACATGATGTCTTTTCTACTAGGTAAATTTTAGAGAAGAGTTTTTTCAACAATATACCTAGTGGGTTTAATAGGATCAGCATAACCTCTTTCCCTGTGTCTAATTGACAGGGTGGACGAGACGTGAAGGTATAACTTTTTTGTCAAAATAGGTGATCTAGTAGGCGGGGTCTGACAAGAGAGTCATTCCCTTTTTCCCTTTTCCCCTTTGCTGTAATCTCTTTCCCCAGTTGTTTTCCACAAAGTGGGGTCTGACAGAAAGAGGTTACTTAGGAATTGATGCTGTGGGTGACAAGGAAAGACAAAGCCTCTTTCTCAGTGTCTAACGCATTGCATAGGTCTTATATAGAAAAAGGCAGTATTTATGTAAGGTCCAGGACGCTGAACGGGTAGATGTAAATACCAGGTGGGTTTAAAAGGTATGAAATATGGAACTTTGCTAACATTATCCTGGTGTCAAAATTTCATTTCCAGGTGTCACTAACAGGAAGCTCACTACCCCTCTCCTCCCCCCCAGATAGCGCAGCATGTTTAACACAGACGGCATATGAACTATTCATTTATTAATTCTTGCGTTAGCAAATCAACAAGAGTATTCTAAATATATAAATCTGCTTTTAGGGATGTCCCTGCTGTTGAATCTTCAGCTGTATTCCTGGGACTGCTTTGTTCAGAATCCATATCTCAGATGTGATCCTCAGCATTGATGTTCCAGCAGAACATTTTGTGCCTGCTGCTTGAAGATTTTGTGGACAAGGAGGAATATCCTGGCCCCCTATCAGCATGTCTCTTTCCAGTCACAGGGTAGTAACTCATCAAGCTAGTGCTTTTGTCAGTTGATGAATTGCCCTGGATAGTGGGGGTTTTCACCCCTCTGTGTCGCCTTCCTCTTGGCGCAATGACATCCAGGCTCATCACTTCTCCTGATTCCCCGTGAGTCTTAGTGTAATCAAGCCCATACTCTACTGTCACACACGAAGCCGATGTACTAGCTGTGCTAGGCTGCACATTCCACTCAGGCGAAGAGGATTGTTTTATTCTTGCTGTCCTGCCGGACATTAGTTCCCAGTTTGCTTCCCACTCCTGGGTAGACTTTGAGGTTTCTTTATACAATGTGTGCCTAGTAGAGTGTGTGTCCTCTTTAGCAATAGGTGTGGATGCCACATGCTCTGATTTTCTCCTTTCCTTCAGTGACTTTCTCCCATCCTGGATGTCTTTCAGATCTACTCTAAAATTTTGTTCCAGTAAATCTTCAGCCTTGTGAGTCTCTCTATCACTTGTCTTCTGGCCGCTTGAAGCTGTGTCTCCAATTGAAAATGGTGATGATATGGTCTTGATTGGCTTACCAGGCTTAGGTGTGGAATGAACAGGGCATATCTTGCTAGATGTCTTTGTGTTGGCCTTTGGTATTTTAGGGGTTCTCTTTGTTACTTTCTCCTTTCCCCTCACTTTGCTGGTGGGGTTTTGAGCGGTGTTTTTTTTTAAAGGTAACCCACTCTCCCGTGACGGTCCGTGTACTTCAACTCCACCCTTTTTGGTCTTTATTTTCCTTTGTCCATATTTGAATATGCTTTTTTTGAGTTTTGACATCAAGTTTTGCAGAAATGTGGCTTTTCTTTGTACTGGAGAAGCAATGCAATCACTTTTGCTTGCTCTTCGAGCTGCCATTTTGGATGAGGCATCAGTGCTGGTGTTTGGAATATCCTTGCCTGCTTGCTTAGGCATTGCTGGACTGATTTCACCATGGCTTGCCTGAAATAATGAAGCTATTCTGTTACAAGGTTTTTGTACTACATTTCTTTCAGAACCACTTACTGTATTTATTGCCGTTGATGTCCCAAGGGGTAGGTCCCACGCATCTAGAGTCTGAGAGCTGACGTCCCTCATGGTCAGTATCTCCCTTTTTTCTTCTTGATCAATATGGGGAGGTTCCAATTTTGGGGAATCATGGACAGGACAAGGGGGATTCAAAGGGATTTCAAAATTCCTCTTTCTGAGGTGAAAGTTAACAATAGAAATTAGTTCTAAAATATTTTGTGGTGTTTTGAAGTAAGCTACAATAGCATCGGAGACTGTTGAACATTTTTGATGTGTTCCCTCTAGGGATGTTGGAGATTTCGTGAATGTGGAAAATGTAACTGACTTGCTAGCAGGGGTTTATAAATGAGGCAGCATCGATTGCACCAATTTCTGCTGAAGGTGTAGCTCGATAGCCTTAGCTATATCTTGAAAGTCAGTAATATCAGGAAGAGAGTCATTATCACCAGAAACAACGTCTCTCTTTGGGGAATTTTGATGCAAAGAACCAAGGGAATGTGCTTCCCTTTCAGTGGATGTAGTGTGCTGTGTCTTTCTTAATAGAGGATTAGCTTTTGCAGCTGAAGGGGACACATTTCTGTCTCTGTGTCTCCAGGTCATATATTGATACTTTTGAACCCTGGACATTTGGGCGAGCGGTTTGGGCAATGACAAATCAACTTGCCACGAATCTGAATGCTTGGCCATCTGCTGTTGATATTTGCATCTTGCACCTGGGTTATCCTTTTGGGGTGTGAGCCTGAGGGCAGGCCTTCCAAATAGTAAGTTTGGATGGTGCAAATCTTCTTCAGGAGACAATGAGTCCTCATGTTTGACTGGAGGAGGAATTTTGGTCACATTTTTAGAGCAGAGTCTGAAGACAGACTGTGGTTGGAATGGCGGGTCACTTTTCTCATTAGAAGTCAGAGGGTGTCTTCTTGAAGGAGATGCCAAAGACTTCAAGACTTGGAACGACATATGGGGTTTGTGTTTGATATTCATATCAACTTGATGAACATTCTCAGCCTCTAGAAAAGGCACAAGTGTGGCCCTCGGCTTGACGTGTGGGCTTTGGATGATTTGTTTTGGTAGACTAGTTTTCATGGTAGAAGAGGTAATTCTCAAAGACCTCTCAGCCAAAAAGGGGAGCACTCCTGTCTTCACTTCCAAGCATTTCCTGGGGAGGTGCTGTTCTAGCTGATTATTGAATTGAGATGCTGTTGTTGCATAAGCATCGCTAAATCGCTGTGGTTTATCTTCAGCCGCAATACTTCCTTTTGTTGCGAGCGACGCCTTTGAGCGCGTGGAGAAAGATCCCACAGATTCCTGGTCATCCGAAGTCTGCGCATCAGAGGTGGGAAAGGAAAGAAGGCTCTGCTTCAATTCATCTTGGATGTGTCTGGACAGTCCAAATCTCTTCTGCACAATCAACCTCTGAATGTGGAACTCCAGTAGCTCCTTTATTCCTTCATCAATGAATTCCAGTTTCCAGATCAGCTGCAGGATTTTCAACTTGGCCTCTCTGTGGTATGGCGATCTCAATAAATGTTGAGTTGGTGGAATGAGCATTTGCAGAGAATTCTGTACTACTTGTGGGAGGTTGCACTCTTGCTGCAAACTCTTTTTCCTGACATGCCAGTCTAGGTGAGTTCTTACTTTGCACCCAAGAAAAGACGTTTCCATTGCTGAGAACTCAATGTAAGGTCCATCAAGGTTAAACCGTGGACCTCTAGAACAGGGTTTGTGGATTGTTGTAGGAAAGAGATTGGTGCTCGGAGACAGGACGCCACAGAGAGAGGGCGGGTTCTCTAAATTCATGTTCAGGTCTACCCATTTTGCACCTATAGCGAGTGTGTCTAGGACACTGCACTGACGAATGGTTCCTACAATGTGTTTCTTGGATTCCATGGCTCTAGCACGTCTCTGTTTTGTCCATTTTTTAAATATATTAGTGTTTCTCTTTTTGGCGAGTACAAACATTGAGCTTCGACCTCTGCTTGGAGACTCTTGCTTGCTCATCTGTAGTTTTTGGGGCTTGAGTTCCTTATCAATGGAAAGACCACATGCCCGGGAGGCAAGACTGCTTCTTGAGCTTGACACCAGTTTTTCTTCAGTGGCCTTTTCTATGCATGTCAATTCAACTGGGCGGATGTTAACTTCAGTGGGAAACTTTGGTTTTGTTACAGTGAGTTTTGCGGGCATTGGGGAAAGAACTGTGGTTCTCTGGCTAGCAAAAGGCAGTGTAGGGTCGTACTGCAGCCTCTCTGGGTCAACATGGCATTTTAGAGCATCCCTTTTTTCACCTGCAAGGAATGATGTTTGCATGTCAACAAACTCCATGACTGCCCGCTTGGGTCTTGTATGGGTTGTGGACCAAGTACATGCTTGCGACGCTAAGGTCTTTGAAGACTCAGCCATTGCCGACATCAACATCAAATGCTTGTGTACCAAATTCTGATTGATTTGCTCTATGGCAAACTGTTCCATAAATGTAAGGTGTGTGGGTCTTGGCAAGTTTGAAATCCGGCTAGAAAGAACAGTCTTTGCTAATTCATCAATCTCAGAAGTCTGTACTGAATTCCAAGACTTTACGACACGAGAAGGGAACTGTTGTAGGTGGATTTCAATATACTTCTGCACCAAATGTAGTTGAAGAAAAATTATTTCAGTTTTTTTGCTTTCTTTAAGTGTTTCTCTTGGGGAACTCATTTGTTTACTGGACTGGCTATGCTGCTTTGGGTCCCATGCATCTACCAACGCGCTTGTAGTAGCATCCCTTGTCTCACTCAACCCTTTCACAGGGTCACGCAGTGGTCCTTTACATTCCTCATTAGGAGAGTGAGGGGTAGACTCAGGAATCTCAGGTGCACTGGGCATAAAGTGTTTTAAAGACTGGATTATGTTCTCAGGAAGCCCATCCCTCTGCTGCATTTGCACTCTTTTGATGTGATAATCCAGGCAAAGGTGTGTCTTCTGGGTTATAAAGAACAGCTTTTTTGTCAGGACAACCCTGTTTACCTTGGTCTTCTTGGGGCCAGAGAGTGCTGAAGGCCGAGGTGTAAACCAATTGAAAATCTTCCAGAGTTTAAAAGGCAGACCCAATTCCTGGTGAAGTCTCTTCTTCCTGACATGCAACTCTATCAACTCCCTAATCTCCTCATTCAGGAATAGCTTTTCTTTGCTGGACACAGTGTTAATCCCACCGACATGGACTGCACTAGGTGGAAGTGGTAGCCACTTTTCCATCAAGGAGTTTACGTAAAGAGACGGCAGCCCCTAAAGACTCGCAAGATATTTCTTCTTGAGGTTCATCTCAATAGGCTCAAGGATCCTTTGTTCTCCAAATATCGGTGCACTGTTTCTAAATTTTGGAGATTTGAAAACAGTTGTTGGTTTGGGGAGGGGCTCCTTCTGCACAGAATACATCGCTTTTAAGGATATTTTCACCGCAAGAGGTATAGCCCCTAGCCTCACTTCTATAAATTTTTTGGCTATCTGGAGCTCTAGTTGGTGTAGACTGTCCCCAGAAAGGATCTTTGTTGAAGGGGACTCAATGGCAACTCTGCAACGATGTGTCAGTTGCTGCGCAGGTTTCCTTGCAAGTGCCATTTTACATGCGGAATCTGTATGTGGGCTAGGAAACCACCATTTAGACATGAGATGTTTCTGCCGGAGGTTCTTCTCTATGCAGTCAATACCATCTTGTTCCACGAAAAACATCAGTTTTCTAAATCTTCTTAGACATGTTTTAGATATTGCAGGTGGTGTGCGAATAGACAATTTGTGACTTGTGCCGAAGACAGTCCAGGACTCTATTAACGAGGAGTGAATTGTTCCGTGTCCAGTTTCACATAATCTTTTTATTAGTTGTAAGTACAGGTCATTGTGCTTGTGCAGATCTGTCACTCTGAAACTGGTTCTTGCTATCTTGCTGAGATCAGAGGAATAGATGGTTAACTCTTTACTGCTGTTGAACAGTTCAATATGGCCCTTTCCAATCTGTACAGAGAAAGATGGACAACCAAGGACAGAGCTGATTCTATAACAATCGACTGTTTCTTCACTCCTGGGTAGTTTGCAAACAATGAGAGCTTTAAAAAAGTCCACAATTTTTTGTGGCAGTCCTCTTTTTTTCTGAACACTTTTTTTCTTGGACATCGGTGGTTTGATTTGGACAGGTGCATCCTTGGGTATCTTGTACGGCATACCCTTCTGTTTTTTAGATGTGGCTACAAGAAGAGCACTGTCATTGGCTTCAGACTCTTTGGTCGATGCTGGAGAAGCTGGCAATCGTGGAACATCAACAGTGGCTTCCTTTTGAGATGCCAATGCCTCATTGCAAGTTGAGGGTGGAAAAAACTCTGCTAAAGATTCTTCTGCTGTATTTGGAAGTCCAAAATCCTGAAGCATTAATCGCTGTTTGGCATGCGATTCAACACACTTTCTAGTTGTTTCAGGACTGAAGAATGCTTCTTCTCCAATCATAACAATTTCATCTTCAGGCTGTGGACATGCCTCAATGCTACTACATTCAGGAGATGAAGCCATGACTGCTTGGAGAGAACTTCGCAAAAGAGTTGGCAAACCCCATCCAGAGTGCATCGTCTTCATCTGGATGTGCTGCTCGAGAAGGGCCCTCTGTGTGAGCATGAGAAAATCACTTTCAACCTCAGAGAGCTCAGTGTTGGCAGTCACCTCCGCGGGAGGTGGTGGACGAAGCAAATCTTTGGTGTTACTCTTTTTGTAGTCATCATGGTGTAGGGGCGCTAACCCCCACAGATGTCTAAGAAGCTTGTGTCTAAGGTTCCAGTCAACAGTATCGATAATGTTATGCTCTGCAAATGGCAGAAACGTAGTTCTCGATTTTAAATGTCGACCACCAAGATGACTCTGTTTTGGAAATAAGACCTTCTCCATGGACAGAAGGCCTTCTGTGTGAACTTTAAACTCTGATTTTGTGTGCTTCATTAGTAGTTGATGTCTGTGTTGGAAGACCATGTATGGGTTTTTGTGAAAGTGGGACACAAATACATTATACTGTAGGCTACGAGTTTCTTGATTAGCGTCCTTCTGATATATGTCTGATCGTATGCTAATCACTGATTTATGCAAATTGTGGTTTGTTGGCTGCGTTTGACATTGGCTGGTTGCACTAACCTTTGGCATATGGGCCATGAGTTTGTCTACAGTTTTACTGCTTATGCTGCTTGGGCATTCATGATTTTCCTCCGTAACGTTCCTCATTATGTGTAGTTCTAATAAGTGTTTACAATTCTCATTTAAAAGTGTGACATCTACCAGATGAATGTGTATATTTTCTTTCTTCTTTGAACTCTCTGCTGGTGGCCTTTCCAGTGGGACTGAAGGCATGAAGGCCCCCCGAGGCATCTCAGGTTTCGCTGTGAACCGCTGCTCATGTATCAGAGTCTTTCTGGTGTTTTCTGGTTCCAAATCCTGCATGGAATTAGGTTGAACTAATGGACTGCACGTACAGTTGACGATCCTTGTGGTTGTTCCTGATTCACTCTCCATGAACATTTGTGTCTCTTTGGCAGCCGTCTTGGAGTAGTATTGTTTATAGCTCATGTGAGGCTTAGAGGGCAACTTGGCATGGGTGTCTTTGTTATCCGTCTGTACATATCTAATATTCTCTTGACTAGGGCATGGCCTGGGAAGCAGGTACTTGCTCCCTGTGATGAGAGGTTTTGGCGAGCATGGTTCCAAGCCATCTGTCTGTACATATCTAATATTCTCTTGACTGGGGCATGGCCTGGGAAGCAGGTACTTGTTCCCTGTGATGAGAGGTTTAGGCAAGCATGGTTCCAAGCCATCTGTCTGTACATGTCTAATATTCTCTTGTCTGGGGCATGGCCTGGCAAGCAGGCACTTGCTCCATGTGATGAGAGGTTTGAGCGAGCATGGTTCCAAGCCATCCGTCTGTACATATCTAATCTTCTCTTGACTAGGGCATGGCCTGGGAAGCAGGCACTTGCTCCCTGTGATGAGAGGTTTGGACGAGCGTGGTTCCAAGCCATCCTTCTGTACATATCTAATCTTCTCTTGACTAGGGCATGGCCTGGGAAGCAGGCACTTGCTCCCTGTGATGAGAGGTTTGGACGAGCGTGGTTCCAAGCCATCCTTCTGTACATATCTAATCTTCTCTTGACTAGGGCATGGCCTGGGAAGCAGGCACTTGCTCCCTGTGATGAGAGGTGTGGGCGAGCGTGGTTCCAAGCCATCCGTCTGTACATATCTAATCTTCTCTTGACTAGGGCATGGCCTGGGAAGCAGGCACTTGCTCCCTGTGATGAGAGGTTTGGGCGAGCGTGGTTCCAAGCCATCCGTCTGCACATATCTAATCTTCTCTTGACTAGGGCATGGCCTGGGAAGCAGGCACTTGCTCACTGTGATGGAAGGTTTGGGCGAGCATGGATCCAAGCCATCCGTCTGTACATTTCTAATCTTCTCTTGACTAGGGCATGGCCTGGGAAGGAGGCACTTGCTCACTGTGATGAGAGGTTTGGGCGAGCATGGATCCAAGCCATCCGTCTGTACATTTCTAATCTTCTCTTGACTAGGGCATGGCCTGGGAAGGAGGCACTTGCTCCCTGTGATGAGAGGTTTGGGCGAGCATGGTTCCAAGCCATCCGTCTGTCCATTTCTAATCTTTTCTTGACTAGGGCATGGCCTGGGAAGCAGGCACTTGCTCCCTGTGATGAGAGGTTTGGGCGAGCATGGTTCCAAGCCATCCGTCTGTCCATTTCTAATCTTTTCTTGACTAGGGCATGGCCTGGGAAGCAGGCACTTGCTCCCTGTGATGAGAGGTTTGGGCGAGCATGGTTCCAAGCCATCCGTCTGTACATTTCTAATCTTCTCTTGACTAGGGCATGGCCTGGGAAGCAGGCACTTGCTCATAGTGATGAGAGGTTTGGGCGAGCATGGTTCCAAGCCATCCGTCTGTACATTACTAATCTTTTCTTGACTAGGGCATGGCCTGGCAAGCAGGCACTTGCTCCCTGTGATGAGAGGTTTGGGCGAGCATGGTTCCAAGCTATCCGTCTGTACATTTCTAATCTTTTCTTGACTAGGGCATGGCCTGGGAAGGAGGCACTTGCTCCCTGTGATGAGAGGTTTGGGCGAGCATGGTTCCAAGCCATCCGTCTGTACATTTCTAATCTTCTCTTGACTAGGGCATGGCCTGGGAAGCAGGCACTTGCTCCCTGTGATGAGAGGTTTGGGCGAGCATGGTTCCAAGCCATCCGTCTGTACATATCTAATATTCTCTTGACTAGGGCATGGCCTGGGAAGCAGGCACTTGCTCCCTGTGATGAGAGGTTTGGGCGAGCATGGTTCCAAGCCATCCGTCTGTACATTTCTAATCTTCTCTTGACTAGGGCATGGCCTGGGAAGCAGGCACTTGCTCACTGTGATGAGAGGTTTGGGCGAGCATGGTTCCAAGTCATCCATCTGTACATTTCTAATCTTCTCTTGACTAGGGCATGGCCTGGTAAGCAGGCACTTGCTCCCTGTGATGAGAGGTTTGGGCGAGCATGGTTCCAATAGTTTAATTACCATCTGCTGAGACCTTTTAGTCACAGCTGGATGACACTTTCTCCTCCTCCTCCTCCTCCTCCTCCTCCTCCTCTTACTGCCTCCATTTGCTACACGGGGTTTACTCCCTAGTGAACTTGTACTTGATGTGGTTTTAGGCACAGAGGATGCATGTTTCTGCTCTCTTGGCCACAGTGATGTTTTCACTCCTTGCTCTTGTTGCATTTTGGGAGGAGGAGGCGATGCAACAGAGAATGACTGCTTTCGCTTGACTGGCAGTGTCCCCTTGGCAAGCAGCAGCTTTTTTTGGCCACATAATTCCCTGCTATGTCCTGTTTTGGACTCTACAAAACCTGCTTCTTTCTTCTTCAGCATAATGGAGGATGTTCCAGACTCGACCGGCAGAGAAGGCTGTGAATTTGTGGGGTGGGGGGAAGGCCCACTTAAAAGCACATGGTGTTTGCGGCTCAGGTTCTGTTCTAGGCTGCGCATGACGTCGTGACTTAAGGATGGCATGTTTCCGACTCTTGGCCTTTGTTCCATTCCTGTACTAACACATGTCTGTGTTTGCTGATTATTCATTTTGTCAGTTTTTTGAGTTGTGATTTTGATGGGTGGCCCTTCGTACATCTCAGCAGTGTCCTTTAAGTTCTCATGGTCTGGTCTTGGGGACCCTGAAGGAAGAACCTCTTGTGCAGATTCTGATATTTTTCCAAGAAGTGTAGAATGATGCTTCTGGACCTTCTTCTGGAATTGTGCCTCAAGAAGTTGCTGGGCCTCCGAGCTCACAAGCGCTGCAAGCACTGTTTTGACACGCCTTCTACATGGTGTGGGCTTGAGAGGTTTGGGCGAGCATGGTTCCAAGTCATCCGTCTGTACATTTCTAATCTTCTCTTGACTAGGGCATGGCCTGGGAAGCAGGCACTTGCTCCCTGTGATGAGAGGTTTGGGCGAGCATGGTTCCAAGTCATCCGTGTGTACATATCTAATCTTCTCTTGACTAGGGCATGGCCTGGGAAGCAGGCATTTGCTCACTGTGATGAGAGGTTTGGGCAAGCATGGTTCCAAGCCATCCGTCTGTACATTTCTAATCTTCTCTTGACTAGGGCATGGCCTGGGAAACAGGCACTTGCTCCCTGTGATGAGAGGTTTGGGCAAGCATGGTTCCAAGCCATCCGTCTGTACATATCTAATCTTCTCTTGACTAGGGCATGGCCTGGGAAGCAGGCATTTGCTCACTGTGATGAGAGGTTTGGGCAAGCATGGTTCCAATCCTTTAATTAACATCTGCTGAGACCTTTTAGTCACAGCTGGATGACACTTCCTCCTCCTCCTCCTCCTCTTACTGCCTCCATTTGCTACACGGGGTTTACTCCCTAGTGAACTTGTACTTGATGTGGTTTTAGGCACAGAGGATGCATTTTTCTGCGCTCTTGGCCACAGCGATCTTTTCACTCCTTGCTTTTGTTGCATTTTGGGAGGAGGCGATGCAACAGAGAATGACTGCTTTCGCTTGACTAGCAGTGTCCCCTTGGGAAGCAGCAGCTTTTTATGGCCACATAATTCCCTGCTATGTCCTGTTTTGGACTCTACAAAACCTGCTTCTTTCTTCTTCAGCATAATGGAGGATGTTCCCGACTCGACCGGCAGAGAAGGCTGTGAATTTGTGGGGTGGGGGGAAGGCCCACTAAAAATCACATGGTGTTTGCGGCTCAGGTTCTGTTCTAGGCTGCCCATGACGTCGTGACTTAAGGATGGCATGTTTCCGACTCTTGGCCTTTTAATTCCTTGGCCCTTCAAAACAAATTTTGGAAGGTGAGAGTTTGCCAAGAAAACATGGTTTTGCCCAAACTCTTTCACTTGTGAAGGCATTTGTTCCATTCCTGTACTAACACACGTCTCTGTTTGCTGCTTATTCATTTTGTCCGTTTTCTGAGTTGTGATTTTGATGGGTGACCCTTCGTTCATCTCAGCAGTGTCCTTTAAGCTCTCATGGTCTGGTCTTGGGGACCCTGAAGGAAGAACCTCTTGCACAGATTCTGATATTTTTCCAAGAAGTGTAGAATGATGCTTCTGGACCTTCTTCTGGAGATGTGCTTCAAGAACTTGCTGGGCCTCCGAGCTCACGAGAGCTGCAAGCACTGTTTTGACACGCTTTCTACATGGTGTGGGCTTAATAGGTTTGGGGTCTAAAGGCATGAACTTTCCCTGAGATTTCTGGACAGTGGTTGGCAAACCACAGACATTCTGTAAGGCCTTGTTATTGAGGTGCAACTCCAGCCTTTCCTTTATTGCGTCGCTAAGAAATGATGTCTCCATGCTGGGGTCACTCCTTAACCCTTCTCCATCCTCCTTCATTGGTGTAGTCAAGATGATGTCATTAATCTGAATTTTAGGCACAAATTTCCCAGGGCATTGGCTTATTTTCTTTTCATTCGTTTTTTGCTTTTCCTCTGCTCATTTTTGTGACTTTGCTACAGGTTCGGGAAAGCCATACAGAGGGTGTAGAACTCTTTGTCTCAGCAGATGTGCAATTCTGGTTGACTGAGCTTCTTGGAGCAGGCAACTGAAATGGGAAACACAGGAAGAGTCCTCTTCGCTGTCTGGAATGTCGACGATCTGTGGAAATGATATTTTCCTAGCATATGGAGGAAGGGTTTGTGAAACACCGGAGGGAGAAAATGCCTCATCATTACAGAGTGAGGATATAGGGACCGCAGGTTTCGACTCCAATGGCCGTGCACTTTCCATGCTTGATATATCAGAAAACAAAGATGTGCCAGAATGTGGTGTGGACCTCCCAGAGTATGTAGTTGTATGGCCACTGTGGCATGACTGAATCAAGTCATCATCAGAACTACTGGAGAGCCGTCCTGATGTGTCACCCGGCAATAAAAGCCGTCGGCTGGATGCATCTGTAGGCAAGCTTTGCTGAGATGGTATCATCCTGCATGAGGAAGAGGTTGAGCTGGACAGGTAGCTGGTGTCACTGTTCCTCTTCTGATTGGTGGTGCTCCTTGGACACCTGGAAACCTGCAAGCTGTCTGTTTGGTACCTTTTCCTGCCTCTGGATCG
This sequence comes from Pleurodeles waltl, assembly GCF_031143425.1. NCBI lineage: Eukaryota > Metazoa > Chordata > Amphibia > Caudata > Salamandridae > Pleurodeles > Pleurodeles waltl. Next base: position 71,599,513 of record NC_090444.1, on the reverse strand, counting down.
CCGCTCTCTCATTGGCTTATCTGATGGGCGAGAGGTGGCCATTCCGCAAGACCGTTTCCATGCACTGGTTCCAAAGCAGCAGCAGTTCCTGGGACAAGCCCTGTCCCGGCAGTCAACCAGGATGCTCCTTTTCCTCGGGTAAGCAGAGCGAAGCGAAGATCCGTATATTGATTCATCGGAGGAGCTCATTGATACTGAATGATGGATCGATTGGGATGACGGATTACTGGTTTTGGGCACGCCTTTCCCACTGCCTCGATTGCTGGACGTGAGACTGCGTTGTCTCACTTTCCTCGAAGAGCCCCGCCGGGCTCTTGTACTCTCGACATCCAGGCCATCTGGGAGTCCATCAGAATGGAGCACAAGTCCGCACTCCTGGCAGAAGGCGTTTCCGCAGAGCTGGCACGTGTCTGTCTCCAGGGGGCCTCCCATATACTTCATCAGCAATCCAAACGCTCTCTTGAGTGTACTTGCCACCCTGTGAGGGAATAAGCAAGATGTGAGTCTTCGACAGATGGCAGAAGAAACTGATGACACAACACACAGTGCAGTTCAGCCTAAGCCCAGAGCGATATTCACCCCTTCCTGACATTTTGTAAATCTTTACTGGTTGGCATACCACTAAGCAGAGGGCATGCCTTCCCTGTTCACAAGCTCCTCGTACTCCAGAGGTCATAGTTCGCTATTTATAACATGTCATAAACTCCCATAGAAAATTCAACAGACTACACAACAGCAGCACTTTTTAAGACAGGTCCGTTTACATACATTTAATAGTAAAACGTGGTTACTCTTATACATGCTTAACTATCTTAACTCTTCATAGACAAATGATGTATACTGGCAATGGTACAAAATAGCCGCTATTTAAATATAACAGTGGACTACCATAAAACATGGTATGAAATATAAATAACCCTGAGGGAGGGCGTAGGCAGAGCTTGCAAGATGGCAGACGTGTTTCCTTGAAATCATCCCTGGGAGATTAATCATTTGTTACACCCCTCCTTAGCCCCTTAACAATGAAGCATTCCTGCTTCCACTGATGGCAGGGGAGACTCAGGACCGGGGCAGTATCACTTGTGTGGTGGAGGCGGTGATGTGCAGTCCGCAGCGGTGGCTGGGTCCTGAGCTGCGGAGGCCAGGAGTGTGGGCATGGGATGCTCTTGCCTGGGATGGTTCTCATGGAGCTGCTGATGGTAGCGGTGGACTCTGGGATGCTGCTGCCCCCTTGAAGGGGACGCTAATCCAAGGCCATGGAGGAGGAGGTGGAGCAGTGACTGGACCACCGGGGCTAGGCTGAGGGAGTCCTGGTTTGCTCAATTTGACCTGGGCGTCCTGGGCCTGTTGGCTGTTGTGGCCTTGAGGTGGGCGTCACCAGGGAGGATGCGTACGATGATCAGGGACCTGACTTGATTGGCTCCCTAGGGGCTGTGAGAGGGCAGGGCCATGGGCCTCCCATTTGTGGGCCCCATGGTCTGCACTGGTACATGAAACCACTGCACGGACAATGGTGAAGGACCCTAAGTGAGGCCAAGACCTGTGCCTGAGAAGTGTTGGACTGTCTGCCTGTTATGTGCTTCAGCAGGCTCTCACCGCTGGGCTTCAAGTTTAAGGGGGGCCTGGAAGCCTGGGCCTCCGTGGACACAATTACCTTGGTGTGTGTCGCTGAACTGCTCGCCATTTAGAGGCCGCATCTAGCTGGAAGCCTATGGACATCATTGTGAGCCACTCCTCCCGCCCTGCTATCCACAGCTGGTAGGCTCCATTGGTGTCTATGGTGGTTGGTGCCGGCTTACTGGTCCCCTCTCTTCCTTGGCTGGATGGATTGCAACCTCCTTGGGTACCTTCATTTATGCACTCACACCTGTCTGGTGCATCAGAGATGCCAAAAAATAGGTCCATGTTGAGACAGTTCAAATTGGACAAAATCACAAAAATCAAGGCCCCCTGAGCCACAGGCAGGAAAACAGGACCCGCGGAGGCTTTTCGTCAGCACACTCCAAGCACAGGTCCTTGTGATAAAAGCTCCACAGAAGTTATTGTATGAGCAATTGCTTACACGGGAAAGGCATCGGAGACCTAAATCAGCACAGTGGGGTGTGATGTGACACTTCTCTCACAGAATCTAGAACAGGTAGATGACCACGTCACAGAGGTCGAGGTGCATATTTTGACCCCCCAGAGGATGAACTGTTTCCCTAGATGATTAGCTGAAGTGTCTAACCTGAGGTGTGAAAGGTAGAATCTACCAATCTAGAGCTTTGTGGCCATGCGAAGGACGCTGAAGGACAACCCTGCCCCCCCCTTTTTTTTTACCAAGGCTAAGATGCTTGCATTGACTCCTCTTTTGGGGGACTCCCCATCAGGTATGACAGTAATGGAAGGAGACTTTAATGTGGTGTGGACTCTTTTTTTGGACACAAGTGGCGCCCCTGCAACTCACCATGCTGCTCATTGCTCTCTGTGGATCACCCCAATGGGACTTGTTGCCACCATGCGACGACTAAGCAATTTACATACCATTGCTTTGCATGTTCCATGCATTCTCAAATAGATTACGTTTGTATACCGGCTATGAAGCGTCACACAGTGACCTCCTGCGTCATACTTCCCATGGGGCTCTCAGGTCACTCACTTATCCAGTCAACCATCTATCGTCGATGGCAGAGTGCACCAGCGGTATTGTGAATGAACAACTGGTGGCTTTAAGATGATGATTTCATGGAGTATTTGAGGGGTAAAATTGTTGAATATTGTCTCCTTTGTGGCAATGGTATGGCAGGCCTTTAAACTGGTTAGCTGGGGCTATGCTATGAGCCACATTGGCAGCTAATTGACCACTAGGAGGAAAGAAATTGTCCATTTGGGGAGGGAGGGCCAGGCTTTTTAATTACAGATAGGGATTGTCTTCTCTGGCAAACAAAAGTTGCTCAATACGGCGCTGAATGGCTGGTTATACTAATGAAGTAGAATATTTGAAATGGACGTCAAGGCGGGGAAACTTCTGTATTGGCCGGCAATTAAAGATTATGGACCTGATTTAGATTTTGGCGGACTGTTTACTCTGTCACAATGATGACAGATATCCTGGCCGCCAAAATATAAATCCCATTATTTACAATGGGATTTATATTTCGGCAGACAGAATATCCATCAGCTGAAATCTAAATCAGGCCCTATGTCTCGTGAATTGTCCCATCTACAGGGGCAGCTCCTCCATAAGGGCGGAGGAGCGTCACCCCCGCCAGCAGCAACCGCTGCAAATTCTTTCGCAAGGAAGGGATAATAAACTATTTATTATCCCTTCCTTGTGAAAGGGGCGGGGCATTGTCGGTGACGAGCAGGAGGAAGTGCACTGTGTACTCCCCTCAGAGTGTATATGTGTTTGGCCGGCCGTCTTGGACCGGTCAAAGACACATGCACACAGGGCTCTCTCCAGCCCAGAAACACCGCCACGGCACTCCCAGCCAATCCTAACGCTGCTTTGAGCAGCTTCAGGATTGGCCGCAGGGCAGGCTGGGAGCCTGTGCCTGCTTACAGCAACGATGCGGGAGAGAGGAACACGTGCGGTGGAGGAGGTATGTTTTTTTAAATGTTATGTTAATAAAAGTAAATGTATTAGTTACCCTCCCTCCCCTGCGCGCAAGACCGCTCCTCAGGAATCCCTGCGAGCCGTGACCGCCCATCTAGATGGGAAGATGCATGCAAATTGTGTACAGCCTCGGTAGAAATTGCAAAGGTGCAAAAAAAGGGAGCACACTGCCTCACACTCCAGCAAAAAGTTAGCCCCAATGCATCTTGGTAAATGCAGTCAGATTAGTTTTACATTAACAACAGTAATCAAAGTCTTTCCCCTTAGTAGGTGCAGCAAGTGCTGTGTATCTCTGGACACGTGTTTTTGGGTTTTTGCTCGTCATCAGCAGAGAGCAGCATATTTTGTGGATGTTGCTTGAAACTGAAAAGGTGTTTGTTTCCTATTATAGAATGTTGTACATATATGTCCTATCTCCCCATGATGAATTTCAGAACCCCATTATTATGGCTCTCTGACTGCGGAAACTGTAGAGGGAGGATAGAAAAAGCTTGATCTTCCTACTACTGAGGAAGAGATCAAATGGGCTGCAAAGGCCCCTGAGAAAACACCAGGACCCAATGGATACCAGTTAGAATTCTTCAAGAAATACACCTCCCTGGTGACATCACAATTGAAAGCGCTGTTTGAAGAGGCATATGAGAAGCTAATATTACCATAATATCTGCGAGGGGCAATTATTGCAGAAGTCCCCAGAATTCTGCACTTCATATTGCCTGACTTCCCAAAATTAATATAAAACCTAGAACCCTTGCTAAGATACTGCTTTGAGACTGCACAGTGTAATGCACATGGTTATACACAAGGAAGAAAACAGCTTCATGCCGGCAGGAGTACACAACATTGCCTCTGGCGCCTGCATACCATACTTTCCTGAGTGAGGGAACTTGGTGGACCCATAGCCTTACTCTCCCCGGATCCACAAAAGTCTTTTGATACAGTGCGTTGGGGTCATTGACGCATCAGGTACTACCTAAAATGAATTTTAGGCCCTATTTTATCCGTTTTGTTGGCACTCACTACGCCTACCCTTGGTCAGAGTTAATGGTGAGGCACGCTACAGAGATCCTCTCTTTCACCGCTATTATTCGCACTTATTATAGAACCATCGACACCTGGTGCAGTTAGAGTTGGGATCCTTTAGGGAGCTCCACACTAGTGTTCTACATTTGCAGCATCACTCCCTGGGCGTGTGTCAGCTCTTCCAAAAGCCAAGACCTCATAGAGGCCACTTGGACAGCAAGGACCCAGAAGCAAAGGACAACAGACACACAAAAAAGGATGGATCCTTGTACGCTGATTCACCAAAATGCAGTGGTTAGCTGAATTGCCCCTTGCAGACCTCAGAAGGTTAACCCAAGGTCCTGCTCTTAGTTCCTCAACATCCTTCTGTTTGCTGCTAAAGGGCAAGAGGAACAGCCAGGAGTGGAAACTACTGCATGAAAACTAAGCCCTTAAACACAGTTCACCTTCAGTTCCTCTCACTCCCAAGACCAGGAGTAACAAAGGCCACAGCACGGGTATAAAAGGACAAACAAAATATTATCAGCTGATATCTCTTGTGAACCTTAATTGGCATTCATTTCATGACTGACACCACCTCTTCTACACTGGTCAAGTGGGGTCAGTTGGTTCAGTGGCCTCTCCCAATAAAGTCCGAAGACGAAGAGCTCCACACCTTGGGAAGGGACCCAGGTGTGGTGTTCCCTCCCTGACTGCACCACAGAATGCACATACCACTATGAATTGGCTGGAGGCCTGCCAGTCAGCCCCAGGGAAGGAATCTATGTAAGGCACTGCACAAAAAGTCAGATGAGTGCAGACCTGCCTAAAAGAGCTAGTGTCAGGACTTACTCGAGAGCAGATCTCAGGGGGTTGGAGAGCCATGGGAGATTTAAAAGCCAAAGGGTGGTATGGCGCCTGTGGCTGTTGGGTAAATGGAGGTTTGGGAGTTGTGGACGCGAGTATTGGCATTTTACCCATTCTAAGTTCAATCAATCAATCAAGGCATTTATAGAGCGCGCTACTCACCCCTGAGGGTCTCAAGGTGCTGGGGGGTTACTGCTGCTCGAAGAGCCAGGTCTTGAGGAGCTTCCTGAAGGTGAGGTGGTCCTGGGCAGTTCTGAGGTGAACTGGAAGGGAGTTCCATGTCTTGGCTGCCAGGTAGGAGAAGGATTTGCCTCCAGCAGTGGTTCTGCGGATGCGAGGGACGCCGGCGAAAGCGAGGCTGGTTGAGCGGAGTTGGCGGGTGGGCGTGTAGAAAGCGAGGCGACTGTTGAGGTATTCAGGGCCCTTTTTGTGGAGGGCTTTGTGTGCGTGGGTAAGGAGCCTGAAGGTGATCCTTTGGTTGACGGGGAGCCAGTGCAGGTGTTTCAGGTGGGCGGATATGTGGCTGTGGCGTGGTACGTCGAGGATGAGGCGTGCAGAGGCGTAATGTATGCGCTGAAGACGTTTCTGTAGTTTTGCGGTGGTTCCTGCATATAGGGTGTTTCCGTAGTCCAGGCGGCTTGTGACGAGGGCGTGGGCAACTTTTTTTCTGGTGTTGGCGGGGATCCAGCGGAAGTTCTTTCGGAGCATGCGAAGGGTGTGGAAGCAAGATGACGAGACGGCGTTGACCTACTTGGTCATGGTGAGGAGGGGGTCCAGGATGAATCTGAGTTTGCGTGCGTGGTCTGAAGGGGTTGGTGTGGTGCCCAGGGCCGTGGGCCACCAAGAGTCGTCCCAGGCGGACGGGGAGTTTCCGAGGATGAGGACCTCTGTCTTGTCTGAGTTCAGCCTCAGGCGGCTGAGCTTCATCCATTCCGTGACGTCTTTCATTCCTTCCTGTAGGTTGGTTTTGGCGGTGGCCGGGTCTTTGGTGAGGGAGAGTATCAGCTGGGTGTCATCGGCGTAGGAGATGATGTTGATGTTGTGTTTGCGAGCGATGTTGGCGAGGGGGCTCATGCAGATATTGAAGAGGGTAGGGCTGAACGAGGAGCCTTGTGGAACGCCGCAGATGATCTCAGTGGGTTCTGAGCGGAAGGGCGGGAGGAAGACTCTTTGGGTTCGGTCAGAGAGGAATGAGATGATCCAGTCCAGGCCCTGTCCTTGCATACCAGTGGAGCGGAGGTGGGTTATTAGGGTGCGGTGGCACATGGTGTCGAAGGCATCCAAGAGGTCTAGGAGGATGAGGGCGGTTTCCGTGCTGTGGTTGGCCCGAAAACCAGATTGGGAGGGGTCGAGCAGGTTGTTGTCTTCGAGGAAGTTGGTCAGTTGCTTGTTGACGGCCTTCTCAGTGACCTTGGCCGGGAAGGGGAGGAGCGAGATGGGGCGGAAGTTCTTCAGGTCGTTGGGGTCCGCCGTAGGTTTTTTCAGGAGGGCGTTGACTTCCGCATGTTTCCAGTTCTCGGGGAAGGTGGCAGAAGCGAACGAGCTGTTGATGATGCTCTGGAGGTAGGGGGCGTTGATGGCGTCGGCTTTGTTGAAGATGTGATGGGGGCAAGGGTCCGAAGAGGAGCCGGAGTGGATGGTGTTCATGGTGATTCTAGTCTCTTCGGAGCTGATGGGGGTCCAAGCGTTGAGGGTAATGGCTGGGGCTGTTGGTTCAGTGGTGGTCGGCGTGATCTGGGGTCCGAAGCTGTCATGTAGGTCGGTGATCTTTCGATGGAAGAAAGTAGCGAGGGAGTTGCAGACTTCTTGTGAGGGTGTGATGGTGTTGGAGCTGACGTTGGGATTGGAGAGCTCTTTGACGATGTTGAAGAGTTCTTTGCTGTTGTGAGTGTTGTTGTCCAGTCTCTCTTTGAAAGATGTTCTTTTGGTGGAGCGGATCAGCTGGTGGTGTTCACGGGTGGTGGTCTTGAGGGCTGACATGTTTTCTGCAGTGTGTTCTTTGCGCCAGGTTTTTTCGAGGGAACGGCAGGTTTTCTTGGATTCTTTCAGGGCGTCTGTGAACCAAGGAGGTTTCCTGATGTTGGTCTCTCTTGGGTGGCTTCTGAGAGGGGCGAGGTTGTCGGCGCAGTTGGTGATCCACTGTGTGAGGCTGAGGGCTGCGTTGTTGGCGTCGGTGGTGATAGCTGGTTGGTTATGGTTTAGAGTGGAGGGTAGCTGTTCTGTGGAGATTTTGTTCCAGGGTCTGCGGGTGATTGGTTGTGTGCGAAGGTGGTGGGTCCCGCGTTTGAAGGTGAAGTGGACACATCTGTGGTCGGTCCAGTGTATCTCAGAGGCATGGCTGAAGGATACGTGGTTGCTGGTGGAGAAGATGGGGTCGAGCGTGTGGCCAGCAGTGTGGGTGGGGGTGTTCACCAGTTGCTTCAGTCCAAGGTTGGTGAGGTTGGCGAGCAGGGTGGCGGTGTTGGTGTCGTTGTTCTTCTCCAGGTGGAAGTTCAGGTCCCCGAGGAGGATGTAGTCAGGCGAAGCTAGGGCGTGCGGGGTGATGAAGTCAGTGATGGATTCGCTGAATGGGGCGTGAGGGCCGGGGGGGCCTGTAGACGAGAGTGCCGCTGAGGGTGGTTCTGGGGTCGGTGTGGATCTGGAAGTGCATGTGTTCGGCGGCGAGGAGGGTGTCTTCGGTGGAGGTCGTGACATTGATGGAGCTCTTGTAGATGATGGCGATTCCTCCCCCGATTTGGTTTGCGCGGTCTTTCCTGCCGATCTTGTAGCCGTCTGGGATGGCTAAGGCGATGTCGGGAGCCGAAGAGGCGTTCATCCAGGTCTCTGTGATGAAGGCGACGTCAGGTGCTGTTGTGTCCAGGAGGTCCCATAGTTCGATGGCGTGCTTGTGGACGGAGCGTGTGTTGAGGAGAATGCACTTGAGGTGGTTGTTGGAGAGTGGGCCGGTGGAAGGAATGCAGGCGCGGTGGAAGGTATACTTGCAGGCTTGACAGGCGAAGGGTCCATGAGTACATTTGGGGCTGGCTTGGTAGCAGGAGGCTGTGCGTCCGGGGTTGAGGGCATTGAGGGAGGCGGCGTCGTATCTAAGATGGGTATTTTGAGTGCGGTGGGGGCCAGGGGTTCTGGCGCTGGGCGCGGTCCAGGCGCGGAGGGGCGCAGACGGGCTTGCCTTTGGCGCGCCAGCGGCCGCCATAAAAGGTAAGGGGGGGAGGAGGGGTCAGCTGGGAGGCGGGAGGGGGGACAACGAATGGAAGCGGGGGGGCGGGCCGCACGGGGGCAGCGGCAGGAAAGTGGGAGGCGGGAGAGCGGGAGAATGGGAAGGTGGGAAGGCGGGAGAGCGCAAAACAGGCAACTAGGGGGAAGACAGCAACAGGCGAAAAAAGGCAAGAATATAGAGAAGGCAAAGAGAGATTAAGGCAACAAGATAGAAAAGGCAGCAATATAGAAAAGGCAAAGAGAGATTAAGGCAACAAGATAGATATTGGCAACAAGAGAGAAAACAGCAACAGGAGAAGGAAAGGCAGTGAGATACAAGAAGGCAACAGGAGAAGGAGAGGCAGCGAGATACAAGAAGGCAACAGGAGAGAAACGGCAACAGGAGAAGGAGAGGCAGCGAGATACAAGAAGGCAACAGGAAAGAAACAGCAACAGGAGAAGGAGAGGCAGCGAGATACAAGAAGGCAACAGGAGAGAAACAGCAACAGGAGAAGGAGAGGCCGCGAAATACAAGAAGGCAACAGGAGAGAAACGGCAAGAGGAGGAGAGGCAGCGAGATACAAGAAGGCAACAGGAGAGAAATGGCAACAGGAGAAGGAAAGGCAGCAACAAGAGAGATAAGGCAACAAGATGGAAGAGGCAGCAAGAGAGTACATGGTAGTAGGAGAAAGAAGGCAACAAGGGAGAGAGCGGCAGAATGGATGCAAGGCGCAGAGTGGAGTCAAGACCTACACCCAGGTGGCTGGGGTCTGGGCAGGTGCAGCTGCAGCGGCGGGGTAGCGACCTACCCGAGGGTCAAGGGTCGAGTTGGAATGGGTCAAGCTGGAAGGGATTCCAGTGTACGGTATATTGGTCAGACCAAATCAAGACAACAACAAGGTTCCTGTTCCAGGTCATGCTAAGCAGAACAGTATTTAAGGGCTGCATTCTAAATCAGTCTTTGCTTGGTAATGGTGCAAAGGTTGGTCAATTGATCTCCCGTGTGCACCTTTGTTATGTTCTTGTGTTCTTGTGTGTAGCTTTGCAATGCAGGAGTCATTGTGCTGTTGCGACCTAGTTCTCTCTGTTCCTCATTCAGGTCCTTTAATCTTAGAATCTCCAGATTCATCCTGTTGGAAAAACTGTCTCTTTACCCTCAGGTGGTGAAAGGAACAGCCAATGACTTATGGTTTTGACTTGCTCATTTTCTAGTGTGTTTTCAAACTTTGAATCTGTATGCCTTTTGTTTACAGGTGGTGAAAGTGAGCTCCATGCAGCTGGCACTCCAGTGTTTCTCCCTTTCTGTTCCCCTATTCTATTTCTCAAGAACTGGATTCTAAGTAAATGTGGTTATTAAATATGTGTGGAGGATCGTAGGGATCAGGGAGGCATGGGGTTATCTTTTTATTACATAAAATGATGCCCCCTCAAAAACCTTTGGACCTATCCTGTCTCAAAGAGACCAGCAGATAGGGGCCTTGCAGTCAGTGGCCTATTTTTCTTTAATCTTATCAGAGAATGAACAGATTTATACTGTATACACAATAAAGAGTTATTGTCCATCAAAGGTACATTTGGAGATTAAAAACACAATTTCAAAGGAGCCAACCATGAAGTGGAAGTTTAGACAGATAATAAAAACCTTGGTTTTCTCAAGTCAATGGCATGGAAAAATCACAGAGATGCACAATAGATGCTGTTCTTTTCTTATTTCCACTTTCACATTAATTGTATGAAAGGAAGTATACACAGTAAAGCAGACAGTTTAGCAAGGAATGGCAAAATCATTGAGGAATCATCTCCACCTGAAGTCCTTTCTGTGCTGCACACTAGACCTATCACACCCACAGTCTTCCTGGAAGACTGCACTGTTCACAGAGACAAGGACTTGGTGAACAATGCATCCTCTAAAGAGAAAAAATACTTTTTGTACTGATAAAAGAACTGTAAGATCAGACTCTGCCGCTCTGTCACAATGCACATTTAATCACCCATCCTGAGAATAGATGCACTGAAAAATTAATTGCATGTTCATTCTGGTAGCCAAAAATGCTAAAATCTATCCACAAGTACATTGCCAATTTGTTGCTTGTTTACATTTGGAAAATGTTTACGAACAACCTGTACGCCCTTTACGTTCTCTGCCCTCTCTGCCGTGGTCAGCCATATCTGCGGATTTCTTTGTGGACGTACCACCCTCAACACATTTACAGCTTTTTGGTTGGTAACTGACTCACTCACTAAGATGGGGCATTTCATAGCATCTCTCGCCGCAGCACAAGTTTGGCTAAAATCTTCATACAGGAGATAGTTTGTCTGAACGGATATCATGTCAGACCAAGGGACACAATTTACTTCTAAATTCAGGTCTGCTTCAATAAACCTCTTACAATTAAAGTCACATAAATTCAGCAGCTCTCATCCTCCCTCTGAGGAAAGAGTGAACCAGGCCACAGGACAGTATCTTGGATACAGTGTGACCCAGTACCAGGAGGAGAGGAGCAGGTGAATTCCCTTTGCTGGATTAATTTAGAACAACTCACTAAATAGTTCCTTGAAATCATCACCATTGTATTGTCTTTATGGATTTTACCCTTGCATGTTACCCATTCAGGAATCCTGGAGCCCAGTTCCCTCCAGAAAAGGAAGGTCTGTTTTCATCAATGTATTAGGTACAAAAGAACATTATACAACCCCTAAACATTCAACAACACCCGAATGCAGCCAAAGAACTTACAAGCATTATGTTGATCGACATCAGTGACCTTCTAAAGTGGGACATTCTGTATGGATCTCCACCCATCAGCTACATCTTCGAGGATACCCTGTGAAGTTGAAGCCTAGCTTTGCTGCTCCCTTCTCAATTTCACAGGTTATCAGTCCAGTAACAGTACAACTCTTACTACTCATGCATTGGTACATACACCCAGTGTTCCATGTTTACTAGTTAGAACCCGCTCCCTTCTTGCCACTCTGTTCTGTTCCACCTCCTGCCCCAGTCACTGACAGTGAGGTGTCTGAATATGAAGTTCATTCCATTCTCAACTCTCATGAGGCACACTGTCATCTACAATGTCTCATAAACTTGGTGGGGTATGGACCATCTACCAGATCATAGAAACCTGCCTCATTTGTTTACGCCGCTCGTCTGGTTTAGGATCATAGATGTCCCAACAAGCCAGGGAGAGGGGGAGCTTCTGAGATTGGGGTACTGTTCTGACTAACACAAGAACAGGTCTTGAGGTTGCAGATCAATGGGAAATTCAGATCTCAAAGGTAGGGTTTTCACGGGGCCACAGCCATGGGGGCCACAGCTATGGGGGCCCCAGCTGGGCAAGGTACCCCCATGTTGATGCTTGGCCCCTCTTAACATTCCTGACAGTAGGATGATGAAGAGGATATTTTTAAAGAAATGCTCAGTCCCTTCCAGGCATTCTCTCCTCGGAAGAAGTACAGTATGTAGGCTAAAGTCTGCTCTGGGTAAGAATAGATATTTTGTAAGCAAAAAGCTGAGCATTCTTTCTACGACGATGACCAAATATATTTTTCTCTTTCATTTAAACACTCAGATTTCAGTCTTTCAGCATTTGTGTTTCAATTCATCAGTGCAATTTGTGAGTATAATACATGGAATTTGGGCTAGAGTCTAAGCTCCAAATTAAAATACAGGAGTGCATGAAACATAGGCTGGACCCGAGAATCCCTTTCAGGGACGCATGAGCTGCAGATTGCTACTAAAATGCAATGCACATTCAATATAATTGGCCTACCAATAAGATAAATTGAAGCATAAAAGCAGTTAGGGTTTGGGACTCAAAGTGAGAATTCATAAAATGTAGATTGGGCTTTGGAAAACAATTGTACTGAATTGTACTGTTTATGTAGCGCTGAGCCGGTCCCTCACAAGGCCTAGAGCACGGTTCTGGGTGGTCTGGTTTTATCATTCATGCACCGCTTCACACCAGTGACAAAGACATTGAAGTGTTACAATTTGTATCAACTGCTTGCGCGACTTTCAGGGAGTATGGGGGAAGGGGTGGTTGTACGGTGTGAGCTTTGTTGGACTTGATAGGTGAAGAGTGTGAGGTGTGGTGGGAGAGGATGGTCTGACTTTGGAACTGAGAACCAGAAGCGAGTCTCGGCTCAACATCCTGGGATTCTGGGCAAATCACTTAATCTCACCGTGCTTAAAATAACAAAATAAATGTGACATTGCTTAATGCAAACATAGCAGTGAAGTTGCTACGTCATAGAGTCTGGGATCTAATACAGAGGGCTGCAAGAATAGATGGTCAATTAATTACAAAGAATAGCAAAAATATGGATTTTTCCGGAGTACAGGCCTGAGGGGTTACACGGAAGATCCACTTTCCCTGGATGAAGATGAGACTACCAGATCCAAACCTGAAGTACTCCCAGCGAAGCTGAAGATTATCACAGGACAGTATACTTTCGTTCTCATAGGCCCATAAGAAGCAGGAAGGGGTTGAGAAATATGAGCCACCAAAAGGAGACGGGCAGTCAGTCGCCATAATGACCAATCGCCCCAACGGAGATGGAGGACCCGTAGATGGAGACACCAGAGAGGGAACAGATGGAAGTACAGGAAGACACCCTGGAAGTGTTCCCTGCTGCAGCAAATGTCATCCACCACTGAAGATACAGGATGGGCCCGTGAGAAGGGAAGCGATAGCCGGATACGTCTGCAGTAGAAGAATAGATAAATATGCCAGAAATATATGGGGTGAGCGATGTTGTAGGACTCATACATGGCTCTTACGGGGTAGCAGAATAGGTGAGAGCGGGTACACAGACTTTGACACTAACCCCTCAGAATACCTATATCCTGGACAAGGAGAAAACTAAAATTTATATTTCTGGGTTGATGTTGGGTGGAGGATGTATCTACTTATGCCCAGGGGAGAGGGTGGGAAGAAAAGAAAGAAACTGGTACCCTGCGCCCATATATCTGCTGAGATGAAGGGATAACATGAGATGGATAAAATAGGCAGAGGTAGTGGGATATAAATGGCTGCCTTCTGTTACTTATAGGTGTGGACAGATTATACAGATCAAGGCTTGCTTGTCTGGGATCTAAGGACCACTGCGGCATCTCTGCGAGTGCACATTTCGGTATGTAAGACATTACCTCTAGCAGCGCCTGGTACAATAGCAGTTGCTAAAATGATGATGTTTCCCTGTCTATTATACTACTTGCTCAATCTTCCAGTGGTGGTACAAACTCCAGAACTTCCTTAGAAGTGATTGCCGGTATATCTGGGTCTTCATTCCTCCAGGGAACTACAAATGTGGAAGATAGCTGGGGACACCAAGATAGGGGATCCCTTTCAGAATGGTGCACTAGCCATGTTTGAGATAAGGATGGAGGAATATGGACAGTTAGACAACTCCTAACCACACAGCAATGATAACCAGGATATGCAGAATATGGGGCATGAAAGACATGGAACCCCCTACACATGAATGTGTAAAAGTAGTATCCACCATAGGTAATCAGAGAAAATTGGAAACATGCCTCTACAGAACAATATTGAAGGGTTTGGGGTTTCTTTAGAAGGTCAAAAAGACATATGCTAGAAAAGCCTTGGTAGGGGAATGCATGAAAAGGAGTTCAATAAAATTGTAGAATAAAGCTTTTTGTGGTGGGGGGCCTACAGTTTAATATCCTGCACAGGGCATATACGACCCCCGTATTCATCAAAGTGTTGTGAAAGCTGTCTACCAACGCTGAACCATCCTGTTCACGAAGCGACTTGGAGCAGGCAAGGCTTGTCCATACGTTGTGCCACTGTCCCACAATTGTGGGATTCTGGAGAGTGGCCACAGAAGCTCTGGATCAGACCTGAATGCAATGGAATGAGGAATTTTATGAGCATTCTGATGCCCCATGAAGAACAAGGTCCAACCCAGGTTCCTGAATCTGACATTACTTCTTGCAAAGAGAACCATCGTGAACAGGGGGAAGTCGAAGGTGGGACAACCGGTGAGCAAATGATTCAAAGACAAGCAATGGAGAAAGGGAGATGTGTAGGCCTACCACAGAGAGGAAAAAGGAGGGATGGAAAGCACCAGTGAGCGATTGGGGGAGATTTGAAGAGGCCTCCAAAAATGACAACATGCCCCTCTGAATCACCCACTGCCCCCCCATAGTTTAAATGTCCTTTTACCCCTTAAAATTAGCACACTCCTGCACTTCAAAAGGGGACTAGTTGGGCTATAGTTCCTATGCAGGTACTGGTAGAGAGCTACAGCAAGAACTGTGAAAACAACCACACAAGGGCTACACCCAGAGTCAAGGCTCTGGCTGTCTTCTCCCACCACTACCTCCTGGGTAGAGTACAAGAAGCCGGGCGTGTGGGGCCACAGCTCAGACAGATTGGACCACAACTTGTTCCGCATGTATTTAGTTGCTGACTGCAAGTTCATGAATATATTAGTAAAACATTTTTTTCTAGAAAATGTGTCCCAAAACTACAAGTGTTTCCCTGAGGTTGGTCACCTACAACATTGTGCCTCACTCCCAGCCCTGCCTGCTGGGCTGCAGTTGCCCTTGAAATGCATCATCAAAGGGCAAACATGCTGCAGATAACTGGAGCTTACTCCTTCCTATGATGAGGTGTCAAAAAGTAGGACATGCCTGTCCGCTTACCGTGAAAAAGTGACGACGTCCATATAATTCATGCCATCTGTGGTACCTGGAGGAGGAGGAGAGAAGGCACATGAGTGGACCTGCAAGGAGGAGTGAAGAGCGTATACTATCTAACATGGCAAGGAGGGTCTACGTCATCATTGAAAGGCTGGTAGCACCCCGTGTCCACCTGCTACACCAAAGAGCTCAAACTTCCTGGTGTCACAGGAACTTCAGGCCTACTTAATGGGTTTTACTCATTCCCCACCTAGATATCTGCTTTCAGCCCTTTTCTGAAGAAGTTTCAAAAACCTTTTGTAAGTAGCGTTCCTACTTAGTTAGCTGAGTTCATATTAAGTGTAATCATTTGTTTACACATTTTACTGTTCAATTTATTCCACATTGCTGTGACATACTCAGTTCGCTTTCATTACACTGCATTCAACATGGAGAATGTTGTCTGTATCTCCCCTCCTCCCTTCCCCTCGATTTCGTTGCATACATTTATTTTTTTATTACACACTTTTGTAGAGAGTTTCATGTATTTAATATATAATTGCTTCATCATATTGTAATTGTTATCTCTATTTTATCTGTTTAATTTATATTTCGATAAACCGTATGCTCATAGGATATTTACCTGTATATTTAAGCAATTTACTTGTGTGTTCCACAGTAAAGGGTAATGACTCCCTTCGGCCATGTTTGTGATATATAGAATTGCAGAAATGACAATAATGAGCCACATGCCATAAAAGGTTTTAAACAAACACATTGCTCTGCTATCCCCACCTGACATAGGATTGGGTAGCTTCACTAGAGTTACTTTCTAGTGGACAGATGTCCTCCCATGTCAGGTAGCACCAGGTCACTGTGCAGCAAAGATGAACTAACAAAAACTAAAAAGTAATGGCAAAATCCTCCCAAAGTGTGGAATTTGCACCCATCCACCCCAAGAAAGACTGTGCTTCAAACAAGTGCCTACTATGAACATTTAAGTGCGACAACTGGACAATGTCAACGACACTCACCCCAACCACAACACATTCCTAGGTGTGCGTACTCCTCTATGTACTGCAGAAGTTCATGGCTCCAGGAACACATAGGTTTTAGGAGAGTTGTCTACTCCAAGCCCTACCCACAGGGAAATTCCAGCTGGCACTTTAAAAATGTCTCCACTGGCATTCATGTATTTGAGCTCCTACTGAATTATTAAAAAAATGATTCTAGGTGCATCTTGGGGCTATTGGTGTGTAATGGTATCAGTTGGTTTGGTAGAATTCCTGCATGCAGGAGGCTGCAGCCATATATTCCATAAAAAACTGTAAAAGGATAGTGTGAAAGATACACATGTTTAAGGATTATATTCATGACTATATCTGACTTATAGCCTGATTTTGATATTGGCGGAAGAGTTACTCCATTACAACGCTGACGGATATCCCGTCCATAGAAATATAAATCCCATGGGACAAAATGTAATTTAGAGTTCGCCCATATCTAAATCAGGCCCTTAGTATTCAGAATATATAATGCATGCAAGACAGAATGCAGGGTTTGTATGACAGAACATAATCTATGTTCCTATAGCTAGCACTTAAAAGCGTAAAATGGTGGCCAGAACTCCAGGGCATATCCTTGGAAGTGTAGGGTTCTAAACTGCAGAATGCCACAAACCCATTCCTGAGATCTGCACCTAACTACTTACAATTCAGAACACTCTTACACCTGCCTTGTAGTAGCACTTCTCGCTGTTTAAGGGTCGCAATCAAAGAAGATCCCATATGGATGATGCCCCTCCAATAGGACCATCCTCCCTTGCCTCGTGTTCCTCAATATACTCTTGCTTCTTCTAAGACTCTAAAGAGCTTTTTAAAACTCTCAATAAATAAATTCTGCTCATCAACATATCTTGTTTTTTTCTCCAAAATACAAGTCAGCAGGCAGTAAATCTTTCCCTGTACTAGAGACTCCAGGAGATAGGAATTATATTGCAAAGTGCTATCAGAGGGGTATGTGTTAGCTGCCCGAGTGTCCTAAATGGCAGTGATGATAACCTAATCTACTCAAGCCGAAAGCCATCATCCAAGAATGGACTGTGCAGGACCCCCAATCTGAGGAGGACGTGCAAGCGGCCATGCAAACTCAACAGGGCAACAAATGGAATAATCTCAAAGCAGGAAGAGTCACATTAAACATCCAAACCCATGACAAGTCTTCAAGGGATCACAAACGTTTGTCAGGAGCTAGTCATCCTAATAAAGACAGATTTCTACTGCATGGGACTGGCATCACCATGCTTGAACACCTGGCTCAGAGGGCTGTGCAGCTGGTGCCTAGGAGACATCAAGACTGAATCCAAGAAAGGATATGATTCCTGGGGTGGGTAAGATAGTGAGGAGACAATGGACAGGCGCATGGTCTCTCAAGCCACAGGATAAGGCGACGAGACGTGTAGGCTCCGCAGAGTGAAGCCAGAGGACAAAGTTTGTAACTTATCCAATGTAGGGTATCTCTTGATGGCTTGGATGCTTATTCACAGTCCCCTGAATGAGAGCTTGTGAGACTCACACCACAGGTAATTCCAAGCTGGAAAAGATACTGGCCACCTTAGAGGTTCCAGACAATATGTGGGCTTAAAGGTCCCCCACAGTGTGGGGGCAGCTGTATCATGCTGCCCTTTTCTCTCTTAGCTTGACTGAGTCTGTGTTTTCCACCTGTGTGTTCAGTGATCTGCAACTAGACGTGTTCTATTTTTTCGACTATCAGGGAAAAAGGCTCTGCTCAACATATATTATACCCAAAGTGTGCCCGTACCCAGAGAAGAGGGGGTTGGGGCAGCCAACAAGAAGTTAGAGTGAAGTGAGAGAAAACCAATGTGACAAGATGCAGAGGGAGCAAGCTAGAGGGGGACACTTACACAGAAATACATGGAAAAGACAAATATCGAAAAAGAAGATAAGTACAGAGGGAGGAAGAGAGGCAGATTTATTAAAATCAGGAGCAAATCAGGAGGAAGCAATGAAAGAATGGAACACATGACAGTGAAAGATAGATACGGAAAGAGAACAAGAGTGGTCGATATTTTAAACTAGAGACAAGGCAAATTAAACTGGGAGAGTAAAGTGTTAAAGAGTGCCCATAGCTGTTAAGGGACGGTGGTGCGTAGTTCTCATCAGCGCGCTCTAGTTATTATAGTCTGGCTTAACAGCGCAACTGTTGTAAAACAATTGGGTGAGCATCTCCAGAGAGGGGCTTTAGCTCTGCCCACATGTTGGAAGCCACAAATATGTTTTGATTCGGCACAATTTGTGTACTTCCACAAAAAAAGTGCTTGCCCGTCAGGTCCAGGCTTCTGTGGTCATTTTGTTTTATTTATCCAGCTGCCTAAGCTTGAACTTTCAGGGGCTCACAGTGACATTGGAATGTTAGTAAAGTGTCTCAGGTAACTAGATAGTATCTCTGCACAGTGTCTAGGTAGCAGCTGCTGCTCCTGGCCTTGCACAGCATCCATGTGGCAGCTACTGCTCCTGGCCTTGCCCAGTTGTCCAGGTAGCAGCTGCTGCTCCTGGCCTTGCACAGTCCATGTAGCGGCTACTGCTCCTGGCCTTGCACAGTGTCCAGGTAGCAGCTGCTGCTCCTGGCCTTGCACAGCATCCATGTAGCAGCTACTGCTCCTGGCCTTGCACAGTGTCTAGGTAGCAGCTGCTGCTCCTGGCCTTGCACAGTGTCTAGGTAGCAGCTTCTGCTCCTGGCCTTGCACAGTGTCCAGGTAGCAGCCGCTGCTCCTGGTCCTTGCACAGCATCCATGTAGCAGCTACTGCTCCTGGCCTTGCACAGTTTGTAGGTAGTAGCTGTTGCTCCTGGCCTTGCACAGTGTCCAGGTAGCAGCCACTACTCCTGTCCTTGCACAGTGTTTAGGTAGCAGCTGCTGCTCCTGGCCATACACAGTGTCCATGTAGCAGCTGCTGCTCCTGGCCTTGCACAGTGTCCAGGCCTTGCACAGTGTCCAGGTAGCAGCTCTTGCTCCTGGCCTTGCACATTGTCCAGGTAGCAGCTGCTGCTCCTGGCCTTGCACAGTGTCCAGGTAGCAGCTACTGCTCCTGGCCTTCGACAGTCCATGTAGCAGCTACTGCTACTGGCCTTGCACAGTGTCCAGGTAGCAGCTGCTGCTCCTGGCCTTGCACAGCATCCATGTAGCAGCTACTGCTCCTGGCCTTGCACAGTGTCTAGGTAGCAGCTGCTGCTCCTGGCCTTGCACAGCATCCATGTAGCAGCTACTGCTCCTGGCCCTGCACAGTGTCTAGGTAGCAGCTCCTGCTCCTGGACTTGCACAGTGTCCAGGTAGTAGCCGCTGCTCCTGGTCCTTGCACAGCATCCATGTAGCAGCTACTGCTCTTGGCCTTGCACAGTGTCCAGGGAGCAGCTACTGCTCCTGGCCTTGCACAGTTTGTAGGTAGTAGCTGTTCCTCCTGGCCTTGCACAGTGTCCAGGTAGCAGCCACTACTCCTGTCCTTGCACAGTGTTTAGGTAGCAGCTGCTGCTCCTGGCCATGCACAGTGTCCATGTAGCAGCTGCAGCTCCTGGCCATGCACAGTGTCCAGGTAGCAGCTGCTGCTCCTGGCCTTGCACAGTTTCGAGGTAGCAGCTGCTGCTCCTGGCCTTGCACAGCCATGAAACAGTTTCAGCTTCTATACATGGTCTGTGAAGGATGGGGCTAAAGCAAGCCGTCTAAGACTGGGAAGTAGAGAGATAGAAAGAATGTAGAGTTAATGGAAACCACAAGTGAGAGAACAGGGAACGGAGGATGGACAGATGAATCAGCAAACAGAAAGGGGAAGTGCAGAAAAAAGGCGGGAGAGCCAGAGGAGACAGGGATTAGGAGATGGGGGAAGAGAAAGAGTAAGAGGGACCCCTAGGGAGCAAAATGAGATCTAGCTACATGGAGAAAAGGTGATTAGAGTTTTTTAAGTGGGATCTTTAGCTTAAAATGTTTCGACCAGTATGCCTTGCCCTCTATGATTTCAATGCACACGTTTTCAGTTATTTTCTAGAAGAGAACTTCTCACAGTGGTTTCTGAAGTCCTTTTAACATATAAAGAATGTTACTTGCTTTATGTGGCTTTTTGAAGAAATGCTTAACAACAGACCCCCCCCCCCCTCTATTTTCTATTTGCTACTATATGCAGTCAGGGACAGTGCTTAATTTGTGCTTGTTGCTTCCGGTGCTTATTTTTCAGGGACGGGGCTTATTCTTCTGCCTCAAGCATTTGCTGAGAGTAAAAGACACACATGGGAAAGACAGATGAAGGGAAAAACGAAAAAACGTCACAAAGGGAGAAAGTAGAAAGCTGCAAGACTGAGCTGAAGGGGCAGGGAGTGGCTTTAAATGGATTGAAGAGGTCCGAGATGGCTTCAAGATTACGCAGCCTCAGTATTCTGTGTTCCTACATTTAATTGCAGCAGCCGCGTATTTAAGAAGAGGGCTTTGGGCACCGGCACCTTTTTATTTACAAATTAAGCACTGGTTGGGGAGGAGGGCTGACGCCTTCTCTTTTAGCACATATCAGTCATGTCTAGATTTGCTGATAGTCACCTGAAAGTACAGCATGCTTGATGAGGAGTGCAAGTTCTATTTTGGAGGTGATTTGACTTTCTAGTGTTTAAGAATGGCAGACTCGTAACAGTTTCACACCATGAAGCCTGACTTTTACATGCACTTGAACATTCCCTGGGGCTAGTAAATCTTTTCAGTTCCTAGAACACATGGCAAGCTTCCATGCTTTCCAGATTCACCACTCAGAACAGCACATGCTTGTCAAGGAACACTAGGCATCCAGAGGATGCAACCTTGAAGACTGCAAAAAGTCTACCGGATGCAAAAGAGAGGAATGTCCACAGTTCCATAAATTGTGAACTCCACAGCATCCAAACTGAAGGAAGAATGCAAGCAGCATCAAAGAGAGGTCATCGCAAAGCACAATCCTAGATGAAAACCATGAAACCACACACTGAGCCTTAGAGGCAGTGCTGCTGCCTACCCATCAAAGGCTTCCTCTGGCTCGAGATGGAACTAGTGTCCTCACCAAGATCAGAGGCCTCAAATAGACCTATCTGAGGCTCCCACAATCACCTACCCCTTACTATGCCTGCTGTTTCCTGATGGATGTCTGACAAGGTCGCCTTATGAACAGCATCACAGGCACAACCTTTCTGTAAATGTAAGGGGAGCATGCTAGTATCTAAAACTGCTTAAAGTCCATGCCCCTGGCACCGAGTCTAGGCAAGATCAAAGAATAATAAGTAAGGCTGAAGGGTCATGAAGTCCACCTATTGCCTGAAACCCTGATGCCATAATGAGCATCTGCTGTGCTGTCATTTCCATGGCAACAGGAGTAGAGACTGGAAGAGATTAATACTCCCACTTGTCATAAGACAAATCACAATAGGAAAAGAGACCAATGAGGACTGATGACAGGTTTGGTAGCAGAACATCTTCTGACATGAATATTGGGTCCTAAATGATGTCTACCAAAATATCAGCCCTTTGGATTCAATAAGGGAAATCCTACACTCAACAGGAAGACATTTCAGTACTTAGGACGTGATATTCATGTCAGCTGAACATACAACACCATAAGATTGTGTGCATGATCTGGGAGGAGGGTGATAGAAAGAAGAGGACAAAAAAGATTGGGAAGTAGGAAGAAGATAGAGGAAAGAGGTTCCAGAAAATGAGGAGAGGGAGAGAAAGAATATACAATAAAATTAAAAAGCAAGCGAGAAAACAGGAGAGAAAGGAAAGATAGATGCAGCGTCAAACAGAAAGGGATTGTGGAGGTAAAGGGGGGAGAGACACGGGGGACAGAGGTTAGGAGACGAGGGAGAAGAAGGAGAGTAAGAGAGAGCCTAAAGGAGCAAAACGAGGTCTAGATATATGTGGGGAAAAGGTGATTAGAGATTTTAAATGGGATTTTTGGATTACCACGCTTTAATCAATGCACCTTGCACTCTGTGGTTTCGATGCACAAAGGTGCTCTTAATTTCTCCTAGGGACGATGGTTAACATCTATAAATCACCTTCCAAAGTGGTCTTTAAAGACCTCTTAAAACCTAACCATTATTATTCAGTCCACATTGCTTTTTTGAAAATTGATTAATAATAGGCACCCCCCTTTTCCTATTTGGTACTATACGCAGTTGGTGAGAAGTGCATCACTCCTCTTTTAACGCCTTTCAGTGATTTCTGGATTTGCAGGAATATTCACCAGAAAGTCTAGCATACTCGCTGAGAAGCGCAAGTTCTATTTTGGAGGTGATTTAACATTGTAGGGCACAGCCTAATATGGCAGCCTCTTAACTGTTTCACACCATGAAGCTTGACTTTGATCTGCACCTGAACAACCCGTGGCCTAGTAAATATTTTCAATTTCTAGAACACATGGAAAGATTCTGTGCCTTCCACATTCGCCACTCAGAAAAGTACATCCTTGTCCAAACACAGTTAGGCACCCAGAGTGTGCGACCTTGAGGATTCTATGCAAGGTGCCTACTGTATGCAAAAGAGAGACATATGTCAATAATTCCGGAAGCTGAGAACTCCGCAGCATCCAAAGGGAGGCAGCAGGCAAGCATCAGCAAAGAGAGAGGTGCTCGCAGAGCAGGATCCTAGATGCAAACCATGAAACCAACACTCTGAGCCTGAGAGGTAGTGCTGTTGTCTGTCTATCTGAGGCTCCTTAAGCTGGAAGTGGGTCAGGCTTCAAATGGACCCATGCCAGGCTCACACAATCCCCTACACCTTACCATGCCTACCTGTTTGCTGGTAGATATCTGAGGAAGGTCTTCTTCTATACATCGTCATTGGCACAATCTGTCTATATCCGTAAGAGGTGCATGACAGTGTCTGAGACTGCTCAAAGTCTGTGCACCTGGCATTCTTGCTAGGCACAAAGATCAATGAATAAGTAACGCTGAAGCGCCATGAAGTCCACCTCTGGCCTGGAATTGTGATGTCATAATGAGCATCTGTTGTGCTGTAAATTTCCACGGCAACAGGTGTAGAGACTGCCACCTGGCAGAAAACAAATTTAAATAGATAAGGGGGCCAATGGGGATCCCATAACAGGCTTGATAGAAGAAAATCATCCGATCTGAATTTTAGATCCCCAAATGTTGTCTAGCATAATATTGGCCCTTTGGACTTGGTAAGAGAAAACTACACTCAATGGGAAGAGATTTCAATATTTAAGACATGATATTTCAGATGATGTTTCTGTATAATGTACATACACCTCCATTAGATTGTGTTAGGTAGTTTCACGTTGTTTTTTTTTTAAATTGCTTAATGACGCCCACCCCCTCTGAGTCTCCATTATTTGCTACTATATGCAGTTGGTGAGAAGTACTGATGCTGTCTATTTTAATGTATATGAGCCATGTCTAGATATGCTGGCATAGACTCCAAAAAGTATAGCATACTTGCTGAGAAGTGCAACTTCTATTTTGAAGGTGATCTGACTTTGTATTGCACATTCAAATATGGCAGCCTCTTAAATGTTTCATGCCATGAAGCCTGACCTTTATCGCCAGCTGAAAAATCCCTACAATAGTCAATAATTTCCATTTCTAGAAGTCATAGCAATCGTCCATGCTTTTCACATTCACCACTCAGAGAGGGCTATGCTTGTCCAAGCAACGTTAGGCACCCAGAGGGTGTGACCACAAGAATTCTAGGCAACAAGTCAACTGCATGCAAAAAAAAGAGAAGAATGTCAATTATTCCTGAAGTTGGGAATTCCACAGCATCCAAACTGGGGGAAGAATGCAAGCAGAAGCTAGGAGAGAGGTCATCTCAAAGTGGGGTCCTAGATGCAAACCATGAAACCAACAGTCTGAGCCTGAGAGACAGTGCTGCTGTCTGTCTATCTGAGGCTTCCCCTGGCTCAATATGGAACTAGTGTCCTCACCCAGGTCAGAGGCCTCAAATAGACCCATCCGAGGCTCCCACAATCGACTACCCCTTACTATGCCTGCTGCTTCCTGATGGATGTCTGACAAGGTCTCCTTATAAACAGCATCACAGGCACAACCTTTCTGTAAGTGTAAGGGGAGCATGCTAGTATCTGAAACGGCTTAAAGTCCATGCCCCTGGCACTGACTCTAGGCAACATCAAAGAATAAGTAAGGCTGAAGTGTCATGAAGTCCACCTATTGCCTGAAAACCTGATGCCATAATGAGCCTCTGCTGTGCTGTCATTTCCCTGGCAACAGGAGTAGAGACTGGAAGAGATTCATACTCCCACTTGTCATAAGACAAATCACAATAGGAAAAGAGACCAATGGGGACTGATGACAAGTTTGGTAGCAGAACATCTTCTGACATGAATATTGGGTCCTAAATGTTGTCTACCAAAATATCATCCCTTTGGATTCAATAAGGGAAATCCTACACTCAACGGGAAGACATTTCAGTACTTAGGACATGATATTTATGTCAGCTGAACATACAACACCATTAGATTGTGTGCATGATCTGGGAGGAAGGTGATAGAAAGAGGAGGATAAAAAGGTTTGGGAAGTAGGAAGGAGATAAAGGAAAGAGGTTCCAGAAAATGAGGAGAGGGAGAGAAAGAATATACAATAAAATTAAAAAGCAAGCGAGAGAACAGGAGAGAAAGGGAAGATAGATGCAGCGACAAACAGAAAGGGATTGTGGATGTAAAGGTGGGAGAGACACGGGGGACAGAGGTTAGGAGACGAGGGGGAAGAAGGAGAGTAAGAGAGAGCCTAAAGGAGCAAAACGAGGTCTAGATATATATGGGGAAAAGGTGATTAGAGATTTTAAATGGGATTTTTAGATTACCACGCTTTAACCAATGCACCTGTCACTCTGTGGTTTCAATGCACAAAGGTGCTCTTAATTTCTCCTAGGGACGATGGTTAAAATCTATCAATTACCTTCCAAAGTGGTCCTTAAAGACCAATTAGGACCTAACCATTATTATTCAGTCCACATTGCTTTTTTGAAAATTTTATAATAATGGACACTCTCCCTTTCCTATTTGGTACTATACGCAGTTAGTGAGAAGTGCATCACTTCTCTTTTAACGCATATCAGTGATTTCTGGATTTGCAGGAATATTCACCAGAAAGTCTAGCATACTCGCTGAGAAGCGCAAGTTCTACTTCGGAGGTGATTTAACATTTTAGGGCACATCCTAATATGGCAGCCTCTTAACTGTTTCACACCATGAAGCTTGACTTTGATCTGCACCTGAACAACCCCTGGCCTAGTAAATATTTTCAATTTCTAGAACAAATGGCAAGATTCTGTGCCTTCCACATTCACCACTCAGAAAAGTACATCCTTGTCCAAACAAAGTTAGGCGCCCAGAGTGTGCGACCGTGAGGATTCTATGCAAGGTGCCTACTGTATGCGAGAGAGAGGTATGTCATCAGCAATGAGAGAGGTGATCGCACAGCAGGATCCTAGATGCAAACCATGAAACCAACTCTCTGAGCCTGAGAGGTAGTGCTGTTGTCTGTCTAACTAAGGATCCTTAAGCTGGAAGTGGATCAGGCTTCAAATGGACCCATGCCAGGCTCACACAATCCCCTACGCCTTACCATGCCTACCTATTTGCCGGTAGATATCTGAGGAACGTCTTCTTCTATACATCGTCATTGGCACAATCTGTCTATATCCTTAAGAGGTGCATGACAGTGTCTGAGACTGCTCAAAGTCTGTGCGCCTGCCACTCTTGCTAGGCACAAAGATCAATGAATAAGTAAGGCTGAAGCGCCTTGAAGTCCATCTCTGGCCTGGAATTGTGATGTCATAATGAGCCTCTGTTTTGCTGTAAATTTCCACGGAAACAGGTGTAGAGACTGCCACCTGGCAGAAAACAAATTTAAATAGATAAGAGGGCCAATGGGGATCCCATAACAGGCTTGATAGCAGAAAATAATCTGTTGTGAATATTAGATCCCAAATGTTGTCTACCAAAATATTGGCCCTTTGGACTTAGTAAGAGAAAACTCCACTCAATGGGAAGACATTTCAACATTAAAGACATGATTTGTATGTCAGATGATGTTTATGTACTGTACATACACGTCCGTTAGATTGTGTTAGGTAGTTTTTGAATGTTTATTTATGCAGACACTAAGTGCACCCTATCTCAAGGGCAAGTGGACACTGTCACCCTACAGAAGCAAAATAAGAGAAATGAGAACATCAATAAATATAAATAAGTATGGAAAAAGAAATAAAAGACAATCCGAAAATTAAAAACCCAGGGGAAGATCACAACAGCTTATTGATAGATGATTTTGCATAAAAAGGCCAATTTAAAAAACGGTAAGTATTTAAAAGGCCAAAAGGTCTGGTAAACAGTAAACCTCTCTTGAGAGGGATTTGCACCACTGAGTAGCAGCTACAGAGAATGGCTGTTTGGCGAGAGCAGAGCTGCAAAACTAAGAAATTGTTTTACTCCTGGAACCTAATAGAGTAGAATACTGCATACCCTGAACCCAAGTATGTTTACTGCTACCCATCAATCATGGAATCCCTTACGCTGAAGAGAAACAAACTTAGGGGTCTATTGAACAAACTTTCACACAGCGCAATACAGTAAGCCAGCTCGCTGCTCTGCCATTCGTGAGAGGGAAAGGGCAGGGATGTGCCATATTTAAAATTATACAGCACATTCCTGGCTTTTTCTAGCGCCGACTCTCTTTTGGCTGCCTAGCACCAACCCAGGCACCCTTGTGCCATGTTGCAAAGGTGCCTGCATTGTAGGCAGGAATGTGTTTGTGCAGATAGGGGCCCCTTCCTGCACAAAACACAAAAGAATCCTTAGAGGGATGTTGTGACTTGTCGTCGGTGGCCCTGCATCTCCTCCATAGTTCCCAGTTCCCTGCTGCTCAGCCAGTGTGTGTGAGGTCATGGAACGTTGAGTGGGCTGAACAGCAAGGATGCTGCTCCTGGTGGGGAGTTACTTGTAACCTGTACCTAGGCTGAATAAACCTATTTCCTATAATTTACAAGGGCACAAATGCCTGAATTTGTCCCACACGTCAGTGGAAATGGTGAGGGGACGGGGGTATTTGATTAAATGTTGGGGGCGCGAGCATTGCCAAGGGAGGCGTGCATTATATGAATTTATGAATTATAAGTGAAGTGTTGCTAAGGATGCGCATGCTGGGCAGCCATTGTAAGGGGGTGCGAATCTTCCCGGACGCAAGGCTGCCGTTCCGCTGCCCCTGACACCGGGATGTTGGAACTGTGAGAGGGGTTCACAGGAGCTGCGAGGCTAATGCATATTGTTGGTAACATTCCCGGCATGTAGAATTCATGCGCTGAAGGCGACTTCCTGACGCTGCATCTCAAAGGCTGGAACGCACACTACTGCGGAAAGCAGGAAGTGAACACAACACACATCTGTGCAAAATCGCATGTTCTGTTCAGTAAGTGTTTCCATATGTGCATGTGTGTTGGAGCGCTCTCCCCCAGGGCCTTTGTGGAAAATCACACGGAACCGCATTTTAAGAGGAAATGGTATTTTGTAGTGAACCTAGTAATGGATAGTTCACCCTCTTTGGTGGAGTTTTCTCTTCACGTAACGCTCCTATAAGGATGTACAGAGAGCTCCTATTAAGGATGTAGAGAGGCTGTGAAGAAATTATTTTTCAAGAACCTGACTTTCCTTACATTGTGGGTGATGAAAGCAAACAAACACAAATGATGGACGGAATGTGTAACCAATCCTACATTCACCCCTGGTCACAGATCTGGGTTTAATCCATCCGTGTTTTTAGTACTAGACAGTATGGGCCTCATTACAAGTCTGGCAGTGATTGGACCGCCAGACTCGCTGATGGCACTTGGACTGCCACCAATGTGGTGGTCCGACCACCACATTACAACCCTGATGGTCGGGCCACCAGGGAACCGCCAGTTCCACCAGGATCAGAGATCCCGGCGGTCTGGAGGTGGTGGTGGCGGAGATCCTAATCCACCAGGGCAGCGCTGCAAGCAGTGCTGCCCTGGGGATTACTGCAAAAAGAACAGATGATGGATGGAATGCTGAACAATGCAAACATTCACCAATCCATCGTTTTGGGGATTACGACACCCTTCTCCACCAGCGGTTTCATGGCAATGCCACAGTCAAGAAAATACTGGCGGAGAACGGGGGCAGGGGGCCACAGGGGGGAGGTTTCCGTCCACTGACCTAATGGGAAACTCTTAATGGGGCCAGAGGGGAAGTAGCCAGTATGACGCCAACCTCCCTGTCGGAAGTTAGGCGGACAGTGTAAACCATCCGCTGACCTCATAATCAGCCCTTACCCATGTTCTGTGAAAGAATGTGCTTGTGGGGAATGTGTAATAGGTTTCCACAATATAAGTGCATTTTAGGGCGTGATTAAGTCCCTGGTGCTTCCATGTGTTTTTGTGGATGCAGTAAAGGGTATGAGAGGTCCCTGGTCCTGCCATGCATGCAGTAGATGGTATGAGAGGTCCCTTGGTCCTGCCATGCATGCAGTAGATGGTATGAGAGGTCCCTGGTCCTGCCATGCATGCTGTAGAAGGCATGCCAAATGCATGCAGTAGAGGGTATGAGAGGTCCCAGGTCCTGCCATGCATGCAGTAGAGGGTATGAGAAGTCCCTGGTCCTGCCATGCATGCTGTAGAAGGTATGCCATGCATGCAGTGGATGGTATGAGAGGTCCCTGGTCCTGCAATCGATGCAGTAGATGGTATAAGAGATCCCTGGTCCTGCCATATGTGCTATGGAGGGTATGAGAATCCCTAGTCCTGCTATGCGTTTGTAAGCGCTGATGTGGTGTCTCCTTCCTAAGGGGTTAAGGATGTAGGAGCATATGTATTACACCCAAATATGTAAGGGGTATGTGTGTTACGCCCCAATGTTGTGTGTCCTTCTTAAGAGGCTAAGGGTGCACTGGGTGGAGTAGGAGTAAATTGTATTTACCTATTGATGTTTTATGAGTCTAATGTTGATCAGACTGATTGATCATTTTCTTTCATCTTTTGTCCCTTGTTATGATGTTTAATAATGAGAATGATTACTTATGGGACTGGTTGATTGTATAATTATTTTTTTTAAATTCATTTAAAAGAGTAAGATGTGTTGTGACTTGTAATCGGTTGCTAAGCATTTTCTCCATAGTGCCCAGTTCCCTGCTGCTCACCCGTGAGTGTGACGCTTGGAATATTGAGGAGTGCCTGGTGGGTGAATGTCAGCTGGTGAGAGTGGGCTGAGCAGCAAGGATGCTGCTCCTGGTGGGGCGTGACTTGTGACCTGTAACTAAGCTGAATGGACCTATGCCTTATAACCTACGAAGGATCCATCAATTAACTACAACAAGGCATTTTCCTCTAACAACAAGGAGAAATAAACATATTTCTCCTCATTGTGCCTCTGGTGGGGAGGTGTACAATTCTGACCCATTACCAGGTCTATGGGCCAGATGTATCAAAGGGTTTTACCCATTCTGTGTCAATGGGAAAATGTGTTCATACATATGGCCCTATCAGTGTGGATAACCCTAGAAATGGGTCAGATTTCATGGGTGGATGCATGAAAACACCCTCACTCCCTCCATGGAATGCCTCCCCACTGCAGAGTAATACAAAGCAGCGATTTGCACTGTCTTGCATAACTCTAGATTTATCAAACCACGCAAGGTGGCTTTGCGTGGCTTGATAAAACTCAGTTAGGTTTTGAGTCACCCTTGCACCCCCTTGCGTGGTGCAAGGGTGACACAAAACCTTGATGAATTTGGCCCTTGTTGCCTTCCCTACACGAGTGGCTAAGCAATATAGTATCTGCTCAAACTAACAAGCACTGGTAAAGTTAACAGGTCTTGCAATTTGCCCACCAATGCATCGGCAAAAGGGGCAAAGGATCTGTTCTCCTCATACTGTGCACCACAAGAAAATAAACTGTAATGGTGTGTACGCTTGTAGGCATCATCAGGCATGCACACTTATGTCTCATGACGCTATGGCAACCCAGTATTATAATGTATGTGTGCATGCATCACCATGCATGCGATTGCATACTGCCTGACGCAGTCTCAATTTTTAAAAAAATGACTATTCCATGATTGCAGACACCAATCTTGGAGGGGTAAATAAAAATAAGTTAAATGATTTAAATGTGCATTTTTAAAAAAGTGTTTGGCAGCTTCTGGGCCCCTCAATTTTTTATTTAAAAAAGAAGCGATGGGGAGGGGCAGTGGAGCAATGGTGGTGAGGGTGGGGAGAGGGGAGAGAGTAAATGCCACTGAGTGGCGAGAGTACTAGGGTGTGGGGAGCAGTGGAGGAAATGGGGGGAAATGTGTGGAAAAAGGACACAACAGGGAGAAGGAAATTACAAAAAAGCAGAGGAGGGCAGAGAGGTGGGGGAAGCAACAAATGAGATGGGTGGGGGTAATGCAACAGAGATCTTGAGGATGTGAGAGGGAAAGCGTCACAGAAGGTGCAGAATAGGAAGACACAGGTGTTCCCTGGAGTGCTAATGGCAAAAAAGTTCTCAGAATGTGAGCAACGGAAGGATTCAAATCCTCCAGTGAAGATGATGACATCAAAGCAACGCTTCAGGAGATGGAAAAACTCAGGAAGAGGAAGGAAAGCCGTCAAGTAAAAATCAAGAAAATGAGAGTGACAAGACAGTCAAACAATGATCAGCAAAAGGCTGCCCCAAAGCCCACTGTAAGCATTGGTATTGTCCATAATAAGCTTTGAGGCCTAAACTGAGACATTGGGACATATGTTTCCCACTGAGCCAGGAGAAACATTCCACTTGCCAAAGGTTAGAACCTTGGCATTGCAGAATTTTCTGCAACATATCTGACGGCTACAATAGTGGGCCCTAGAGAGTTGAGTCATGCTGCCTTACTAGACACCACTGGTCTCCTTTGAGTTGTGGACTACAGGGCTAACTTCTCAATCTGATCTCTTAAGTGGCTCTTCAGAGAGAAACTCTCCAGAACCTCTCCTTTCTAGCGGCAGAAACCTTTCACTCTGTAGTTGATGGTGTTTTTACAGAATGTAGTGCAGAGGAAGGGAGCAGTAGGGGGCAGAGATACATCACCCTTTAATATATCTTCTCACATAGCCTTCATATTCTCCCCACAGAAATCCCAACCAGTCACACAGAGTTCTCATGAGGCCACCATTGAGAAACAATGGATTGTCATAAGCCAACCAATCACAATCCATCCACCAACACAAGGTTAAAGCAGTTTGCTCAGAAGCTGTAATGAGGTTTCATGTAATTGTAATTGCAATTGTATTTATATAGCGCTTACTACCCCTGACGAGGCATCAAAGCGCCTTTCAGTGAGAATCGCACTACCAAAAGTATTAGTGGTGGATTACGATAGGGAAATATGAGCTACTTAAAGCAGTGGACATGTGAGCCTTTTAGTTGGATTGAATAGAATAATGGAGGAATAGAAGACAGAAGAATCTAGAAAGTGTTTGTTGGGAGATCATAGTAATAAAATGAGGTTTGGGATGAATAAAAGGAGAGACGGATGAGGGAACAATCTGTAGAAAGGGTTTAGGGAGACCATACTAGTAAAATGAGGTTTGGGGTGAGTCAAAGGAGATATACACGAGGGAAGGATTTAGTAGGGTTGTTTGGGAGATCATAGTGGTAAACTGAGGTTTGGGGTGAGCCAGGAGGGAAAGGTCTAAGTAAGGTTACTTCAGAGATCATTGTAGTAGAATGAGGTTTGGGATGGGCAATAGAGTAGAGAGAGATATCTAGGGTGAGACAGAATAGTTCATTGGAGAGAGTGATTTTTTCTGTTGCACAGTAGCAGTAAAGCAATAAATATATAGATACCTGATAGCATAAAAAGGGTATATATGTATAAGGAAGATAATCTACTGAGAGTTAAAGTTGTATTGTATAAATGCAGAATTTCAAGTGTTGCAGTATTCAACACCTTTGCTGCCAGGCCTTTTCCCCCTCCTGTGCCGAGCCTTTTTTGGCTATTTCGGGCAGTTCGCGCTTTGTCCACAGAATCTACCCACGCCAAATTTACGTCCTTTTTTTCCAACATCCTAGGGTTCCAGAGGTACCCAGAGTTTGTGGGTTCCCCTGAAGGAGACCAAGAAATTAGTCGAATACACCGACAATTTCGTTTTTTTAGAAAACAAATGGGAAAAAAGGGCTGCAGAAAAAGGCTTGTGGCTTTTTCCCTGAAAATGGCATCAACAAAGGGGTTGCAGTGCTAAAATCACCAGCTTCCCGGCTTTCAGGAACAGGCAGACTTGAATCAGAAAACCACATTTTTCAACACAATTTTGGCATTTTACTGGAACATACCACATTTTTACTATTTTTTGTGCTTTCGGCCTCCTTCCAGTTAGTGACAAAAATGGGTGAGAAAGCAATGCTGGATCCTGGAGAACTAAACATTTCTAAAAAGTAGACAACATTCTGAATTCAGCAAGGGGTCATTTGTGTAGATCCTACAAGGTTTTCCTACAGAAAATAACAGCTAAAATTTAAAAATATTGAAATTGAGCTGATCAAAAACAGCCATTTTTCTCCATGTTTTACCCTGTAACTTTTTCCTGCAATGTCAGATTTGTAAAAGCAATATACTGTTATGTCTGCTGGACTCTTCTGGTTGCGGGGATAGATAAGGTTTGTAGAGGTTTATCAAGAACGATAGGTCCCCAGAACCAATAAATGAGCTGCACCTTGTAATGGGTTTTCATTCCATATACAGCAATTCATTTGGTGAAATACAAAGAGTGAAAATAGCTATCAAGAAAACGTTTGTATTTCCAAAATGGGCACAAGATAAGGTGTTGAGAAGCAGTGGTTATTTGCACATTCCGGCGTGCCCATACTAGCATGTGAATTACAGGGCATTTCTCAAATAGATGTCTTTTGTACACACTGTCTTACATTTGGAAGGAAAAAATGTTGAGAAAGACAAGGTGCAATAACACTTGTTCTTCTATTCTGTGTTCCCCCATGTCTGCCGATATAAATGATACCTCACTTGCGTTGGTAGGCCTAGCGCCTGCAACAGGAAACTCCCAAGACACAAAAAAAAAAAAAAAAAAAAACACACGATTACTTCACCTTGTCACATACCAATCGTCACAGTCTTTAGCGCCTCTAGCACCCGTCCAACAATCATTACTGGTTCTCCCACCCCCATTACCTCCTCCTCCGATTTCCTCACTACCACACAGCAAAAGTGCCCTTCATCTCTCCATAGCCCCCTCGCACATACATTTCATTTGTATTATAGCACAGATAATGGCTGGGTTTACTAATCAACTCAACTATTTACATAAAATACAGATTTGATCTTTGCAGTAGGCATATAAACCTTCTGCGCTACTTTATGGCATCAAAACTGCCACTAGACAAAAGTCAGATCCCTTTGTAGCAGAAACACATAATCACAAGAGTTACTTGACTTTTTATTGCTGCCTAAAAGGTACAGTTAAAACGTGTCAGTTGAAGTATGTGCGTTGCTTTCAAGACGCAAGCTGCAACTGCAAGAGAACTGGTGGCGAATATATATATTTATATATATGTAAAGAGATCACTTTTATATGGGTGTGGTTTTCCTGGGGGCCGATCGCAGCCCCCAGGAAAACCACACACATGTTGACAAAAGTGATCGCTATATATATATATACAGGGAGTGCAGAATTATTAGGCAAATGAGTATTTTGACCACATCATCCTCTTTATGCATGTTGTCTTACTCCAAGCTGTATAGGCTTGAAAGCCTACTACCAATTAAGCATATTAGGTGATGTGCATCTCTGTAATGAGAAGGGGTGTGGTCTAATGACATCAACACCCTATATCAGGTGTGCATAATTATTAGGCAACTTAACAAAAAACAAATATATACCCATTTCAATTATTTATTATTACCAGTGAAACCAATATAACATCTCAACATTCACAAATATACATTTCTGACATTCAAAAACAAAACAAAAACAAATCAGTGACCAATATAGCCACCTTTCTTTGCAAGGACACTCAAAAGCCTGCCATCCATGGATTCTGTCAGTGTTTTGATCTGTTCACCATCAACATTGCGTGCAGCAGCAACCACAGCCTCCCAGACACTGTTCAGAGAGGTGTACTGTTTTCCCTCCTTGTACATCTCACATTTGATGATGGACCACAGGTTCTCAATGGAGTTCAGATCAGGTGAACAAGGAGGTCATGCCATTAGATTTCCTTCTTTTATACCCTTTCTTGCCAGCCACGCTGTGGAGTACTTGGACGCGTGTGATGGAGCATTGTCCTGCATGAAAATCATGTTTTTCTTGAAGGATGCAGACTTCTTCCTGTACCACTGCTTGAAGAAGGTGTCTTCCAGGAACTGGCAGTAGGACTGGGAGTTGAGCTTGACTCCATCCTTAACCCGAAAAGGCCCCACAAGCTCATCTTTGATGATACCAGCCCAAACCAGTACTCCACCTCCACCTTGCTGGCGTCTGAGTCGGACTGGAGCTCTCTGCCCTTTACCAATCCAGCCACGGGCCCATCCATCTGGCCCATCAAGACTCACTCTCATTTCATCAGTCCATAAACCTTAGAAAAATCAGTCTTGAGATATTTCTTGGCCCAGTCTTGACGTTTCAGCTTGTGTGTCTTGTTCAGTGGTGGTCGTCTTTCAGCCTTTCTTACCTTGGCCATGTCTCTGAGTATTGCACACCTTGTGCTTTTGGGCACTCCAGTGATGTTGCAGCTCTGAAATATGGCCAAACTGGTGGCAAGTGGCATCGTGGCAGCTGCACGCTTGACTTTTCTCAGTTCATGGGCAGTTATTTTGCGCCTTGGTTTTTCCACACGCTTCTTGCGACCCTGTTGACTATTTTGAATGAAACGCTTGATTGTTCGATGATCACGCTTCAGAAGCTTTGCAATTTTAAGAGTGCTGCATCCCTCTGCAAGATATCTCACTATTTTTGACTTTTCTGAGCCTGTCAAGTCCTTCTTTTGACCCATTTTGCCAAAGGAAAGGAAGTTGCCTAATAATTATGCACACCTGATATAGGGTGTTGATGTCATTAGACCACACCCCTTCTCATTACAGAGATGCACATCACCTAATATGCTTAATTGGTAGTAGGCTTTCGAGCCTATACAGCTTGGAGTAAGACAACATGCATAAAGAGGATGATGTGGTCAAAATACTCATTTGCCTAATAATTCTGCACTCCCTGTATATATGTATATAAATATATATATATATATTTATTTATATATATATATATATACACACACATATATATATCTATATACACACACACATCAATATATATATAGATCTATCTATAAACATATCTATAGATATATCTATATATAGATAAATATATCTACATAGATATATCTATACATGTATAAATAGATCTATATATATTTCTAACAGCTGTATGGTTTCATTGGGGGCCATAGAGCTGTTAAAAAAATTATTGCCCCCACAGAGGATCGCCCTGCTCACGGTCGCCCCCCCGGAGTAAACCTACCTTTAAAAAAACAAAAAGTAGCCCCCCCACTCAAGTGAATTCCCTGGTGTCTAGTGGAGGTTTCCTGGCACAGCTGCGATCGAGGGGCAGAAAGCCAGTTCAAGAAGGCCTAGTTTGAAAGGGGAGAATCTCCCCTTTCAAACGAGGCCTTCCTGAATGTTGGGGAGGCCCGCTTGGGCGTGTTTTCCTCACCGGAGCAGGAAGCGGCCATGGGGAAAACAGATAGGCCCTCATTCTGACCCTGGCGGTCTTTGACCGCCAGGGCGGAGGACCGCGGGAGCACCGCCGACAAGCCGGCGGTGCTTCAATGGGGATTCCGACCGCGGCGGTAAAGCCGCGGTCGGACCGGCACCACTGGCGGGGTCCTGCCAGTGTACCGCGGCCCCATTGAATCCTCCGCGGCGGCGCAGCTTGCTGCACCGCCGCGGGGATTCTGACCCCCCCTACCGCCATCCAGATCCCGGCGGTCGGACCGCCGAGATCCGGATGGCGGTAGGGGGGGTCGCGGGGCCCCTGGGGGCCCCTGCAGTGCCCATGCCACTGGCATGGGCATTGCAGGGGCCCCCGTAAGAGGGCCCCTAAATGTATTTCACTGTCTGCTGCGCAGACAGTGAAATACGCGACGGGTGCAACTGCACCCGTCGCACAGCTTCCACTCCGCCGGCTCGATTCCGAGCCGGCTTCATCGTGGAAGCCTCTTTCCCGCTGGGCTGGCTGGCGGTCTGAAGGCGACCGCCAGCCAGCCCAGCGGGAAAGTCAGAATTACCGCCGCGGTCTTTCGACCGCGGAACGGTAACTTGACGGCGGGACTTTGGCGGGCGGCCTCCGCCGCCCGCCAAGGTCAGAATGAGGGCCATAGTGATGTCAGCCTGCCTCGCGACATGCTGATGTCACAAAGGTGCGGGCGGGTATTCGTTGGGGGACACGGAAGATCTTCCGTGTCTCCCGGTTTTGTTTTTATTAAAAAACAAATCCTCCGATATAATGCATCGGATGATTTTTCAACCCCCTCCCTGGTGTTGGCCACTGGCTGTGACCCGCACCAGTGAGGTAGTGCGGCCATCGACCAGGGGCCGACGCCCGCACTGAAGTGTTTAAACGTACTAAACCATTGAAATTCACCTGTTATAGTCAGAGCTATCTCAAGTATCTATAACTTGTGCCCTAAGGTAACTATAGCTCTCTCCTCGCCATGCACTGCTAATTACCCCACAAATTACGGCACTCATGACATCTTGACATTTTTAATAACATCATTGATAATATCAAAGTAATACTTGCAGTAAATTTTTTGATGAAAAAACTGTGCATTGCGGGGGAGAGAGTTATAGTTACCTTAAGGCATGAGTTATACTTACATGAGATAACTCTATAAGCTGAATTTCTATGGTTTTGTAAGTTTGAAATGTGAGCCTAACTATAACAACTATAACATCTCTGTAACCTTTG
Source organism: Pleurodeles waltl (assembly GCF_031143425.1). Classification (NCBI taxonomy): domain Eukaryota; kingdom Metazoa; phylum Chordata; class Amphibia; order Caudata; family Salamandridae; genus Pleurodeles; species Pleurodeles waltl. Next base: position 71,562,193 of record NC_090444.1, on the reverse strand, counting down.
GTTTTAAGTGAATCTGCATATATATATGGGATATATATATATATATATAGAGAGAGAGAGACAGAGAGGGGGTTTGGGATGGGTAATGGTAAAGGGGGTAAGGGTAATTCTAGGGTTCAGGGGTGGGTAATGGATCAAGAGTAAATAAAAGGTGTTGTTTTGAGGGAGTCCCTCCCCCCCAAAAAAAGAAAATATTGCATCTATTTACTTACTTTAATTATACTTGCAATGCGCGATAAAGGCATCTGGTTGGTACAGTCCTGTGTTGTAAAGTCCTACAACCCCATTGAGATTTTCATTGAGTGTCAATGATCCTAACGTGACTGCAAATGTAGAAAAATGTGTGGTCTGGCTCCGCTTCACCTCAGGAGTGAGCTAATGACATTTGTTAACACCGAAACAGATCATCTGAATGCCTTCATATACTCCATATATTTATTGCCTCTGGCTCAGCAGCCATGATTTTTTATCCATCATTTCACTGTCTCTAAATCATAATATGCAGGGTTTTGAATGACATCATGATGGTAACTATAAGTTACACTCTGCATTAAATGTGCTTCTCCTGTCTGATAAACAGATTTTATAAAGTTTCTGGGAGTAAATAGAGCAATCAAGAACAAAAAGAAGCAGAAGCACCAATAATAAAGCTTCAAGCCAGTCCCGTCCCTACCTCCCTTCCTTCCCCCCAAGAGTTTAACTTACATGACTCGCCAAGGACTCCAGTGTCGAAGATAGTCCATAAAAGTCCCACCATTTTCCCTAGATCTTGGAGAACTTCGCAGGGAAACCCCGGGTAATGTAAATTTGTTCTTCCAGTTTAGCACAACAGCCCATCCCAGTGCACCATTGTTTCAGTGTTGGTGGGAAAGTCTTTTTGAAGCATAAGCAATGTCTTTTTTGGCTATCAGTGTTGCTAGTCCAATTAATGTTCTGTGCCCATGAGGCTCACCGAGCCCATCAAGCACACCCAGTATTGCCACCATAGTGGATAAGTTTATGGGGGTACCCAGGACCACCAACACAGTAGTGTCAACCTGGGACCAGTATGATACAGTTTGTGGGTACAGCCATTCCATGTGAAAGAAGTCAGCTTCCAAGGATTGGCATCAGGGATTACCTGGGATCAGTAAGGATTTGTGCCCGTCCCAACTTCTGGGGAGTCATATAGTTGTGGTGGAGGTAGTTCATCTGGATCAGCAGCAGTCGGACCGATATCACCAGCTCTTTATGGGTAATACAGGTCTTTCGCCAGTCAACCTCGTCCGACTCCCCCATCCAACCCTTCCACCTCCGGCGCAGTGAGTCTAAGGATCCTGGGGTGTTGCTCACCAATGCCTGATAGAATTGGGAAACTCCCCCTTTACTTCATCCCCTGAACCTCAGCCAGGCTTCAAGGAGATTAAAGTCTGGTGGGTTGTGCAGTTCCTTCTTGTAGGAGTCAAGGGTGTGGTGCACCTAGAGGTATCAGTGGAATTGGGTGTTCGATAAATAAAATTGTGCCTGAACTTCAGTGAAAGAGCACAGAGTGGACTCGCTGCAAACATCGGCTAGGGTAGAGATGGCAATGAGATCCCAATGGCGGAATCCTTCGAGTCTGGCCATCGGCTTCTCCATAGGGGAGTCACTAAGTTCCAGCTAATACGCTAGACTGTTCCAGCTGCCTGACAAACAGTTGTTAACAACAAGAAGATGGGATGCCCAGTAATATAAATGATGGTCCACTGCCCAGGGTCCTCTTTTGTAAACAGAATGGGGAAGTATTTTGGGCTATCCAGGGTGGGTGCCCATGCCAGAGGAAAAAGCAAATCAATTACACTATTTCGGTGAACCAGGTATTAGGAATATAGAGCAGAAAGTTTTGTAGAAAGAAAACATCAGCACGACTCTACCGCAGGAGTTTAAGGGGAGGGCGCACCATGGAGTCAGGCTAGCCTTAGTGCTCTTCAGAAGGGAAGTCAGATTGAATGCTTGTGTAAATTCTGGTGTAGTCCCCATATGTGTCCCTAGAAATTTGAAGCTGAGCTGACGGAGGGGGATGCTCAGTCTCCAACCGGTTGAAGCAGTATTGCCACACAGAGGAACAAGATGGGATTTTGTCTTATTAAGGCACAGGCCGGAGGCCTTCTCAAATAGACGAAAGAGTTTGAGGGTCGGAGATTTCCAGGTTTGTGAGGTAGAGGAGGACATCGTCCATGTATAACAAGGTCTTGTCCTCGAAGGCATTTGTCCAGCACCGCCCCTCAATTGATGCATCATAGTGGACCAACCCTGGTAGAGGCTCGACGCCAGAGCACAAAGTAGTGGGGAAAGAGTACACCTCTGGCAGGTGCCCCTTTCAATCCAAAATTTGCCACTGCGTCTCGTTGAGACGGACTTGAGCCATTGGGCTGAGTACCGGAGGGAGGTCATCATGCGGAAACAATGTCCAAAGCCAATGTGAAGCTGGACTGCCGCCAGGTAGTCCCAGTCAACCATGTCAAAAGCCTTTTCAAAGTCAGCAAGGAATAAAGCTGTCTCCTGTCAGATTCCCCATAGGGGCAAGGGCACAATGAAGCCACCGGATACAGTGTCGGTACTTCGGTTTGGCACAAAGCCACATTAATCAAGATGGATCAGGGCAGGAAGAACCAGTGAAGCTTGGTCGCCTAAAGTTTTGCACTGAATTTATTATCTGTATTAAGTAGGGAGATGGGGCAGTAGGACCCATGTTCGAGCAAGGGTGGGTGGTTTTAGGAATAACGACAATAGCTGCTAAGTCTAGGTCATTTTGAAAGGATCCCTTTTCAATGGCCTCAGTGAAGAGATGAAGCAAGTGGGGAACCAGTTGGTCTCTAAATGTGGATCAATATTCAGGAAGGAAGCCATCTCAGCCTGGGGTCTTCCCAGCTTGCAGGTCCCTGATGGTGGCGTGAATTTAATCCTCTGTGATTGGTTCCTCTAGGGCTTTCCCATTGAGCCACCATCGAAGAAGGGAGTGGAATGTCATTGAGTAGCGGTTAAAATTCGCTCTATGTGAGGTTGTGGGTCACAAACCTAAAGCTGTCAGTGGTAGGATGTAAACACTGCCGCAATTTCAGAGGCTGCCTGGACCACAGAACCCGAGTCACCCATCACCACAGGCATAAAGTGGGAAGCAATGTCTCAAGTCGTAGGTCTGTATAAAAAAGCCCTGTTCTTGTCACTGAGTTCATTAATGCATTGGGTGGTTACCCTCCAACAATGGTGTGCCTTACATGGGAGTATTTGTCGTAGTGCGTTCCTGTCTATGTCCAATTGGTGGGTGAGTGTCTTTGAGATATCAAGGGTCAATCTAGATTAATTGTCGAGTAAAAGCATATTTAGTTCTGCAATGTCATGTTGCCCATCTCTTTTTTTACATTTGAGATAGCTCCTCACATTCCCTTGATCCTGGGTTTACTAGCCACCCTAGAGTGCCCACATTTTCTACAGAGCCAATACTAAGATCAAAGTAGGAGGTATATGCTTCTCTTTATGGATGTAACTTCTTAAATGTGACTGTCAATTTTTATTCTATTGTATGATTTTAATCTAACAAATATGAACTACTTGCAGATTCCTCAGCATTTGAATCTTCTTCAGGAACCAGAAGGATGTGGAAACTTGATAGGGAATGGCTCAGTCTTGGCTCCAGGATCCAGCCTCAAAGAGGATATGAGCGAGCCAAAAAGGCACAATCCCACAGAACTGACATGAGTTCCTTTTTATCAGTGCCATTTAAAGCAGATTTAGAGTTGCTCTCTTTTGAACATCTTTCAACTAAATTCACCTTTGCAGTGTTTTCATAGATGCCTCCCCTCAAAATGTCAGGCTTTATGTCCTGTTGCTCTTGTCAGAACAAGATGGTACTCTTGCACCCAACCCCCGAAGCATCAGTCTCTGGTGCCTAAACAATTTAATTTGTGTGCTAAATGTAGCATCATGCATGACAAGGCCCTGGAGACTAAACTTCTTGATGTGAGCTCGGGATGATGTTGGGCTCAGATCTCAGTGCTGCTTCACGGCCTGATCCTGCTCCAAATCCCGTACGGGCTTGCCTTTGACCAGCACTTCATCAGAAAGGACTGCTTCTGAGACCATGAACAAGGGCAAGTCCTTTAGGTAAAAGCAGAAGTGTGAGAGGGATTATTTGGCTTCTTGACTTAACTCACGCTCAAGATCTTCTCTGCGCAGCAGTCTATCGTGGCCATTCTGATAAATGCTGAAGGTCAGTGTACCACCACAGCTCTTCATCGTTCAGCACCTAATCATGTGTCACTTGCATTGTTTTGTTAAGAGAATCTGCTTCTGCCTTCAGGAAGCAAAGCAGGAGACCTGTTGTGATGTGCAAGTTCCTCTCAATCAGCCACTTACAAATTGTCTGAGCTTCTAGAGATAGAGCTCAGGAACTCATGTCTCCCTATTGTTGATGTAATATATTGTTGTTGTATTGGCTGTGAGCAGAGAAGATGCTCTGAAACTCAGCAGAAAACACTTGAGGGCTAAATGGACCCTCCTCAGCTTTAGAGAGCTGATATGGTAAGCCTTTTTTCTTCTAACACACGCCTTGGACCAGCAGACTATGCATGTGGCCTTCCCAACCAAACAATGATGCATCTGTCACAAACGTCACTGAACTCTGAAAAAACGGAAGTCCTCATCCTCAGCAACACCCCGTCCGCCTGGGACGACTCCTGGTGGCCCACGGCCCTCGGCACCGCACCGACCCCCACAGACCACGCCCGCAACCTCGGCTTCATCTTGGACCCTCTTCTCACCATGACCAAGCAAGTCAACGCCGTGTCCTCCGCCTGCTTCCTCACCCTCCGCATGCTCCGCAAGATCTTCCGCTGGATCCCCGCCGACACTAGAAAAACCGCGACCCACGCCCTCGTCACGAGCCGCCTGGACTACGGCAACACCCTCTACGATGGGACCACAGCCAAACTCCAAAATCGCCTACAACGCATTCAAAACGCCTCGGCCCGCCTCATCCTCGAAGTACCCCGCAACAGCCACATCTCCGCACACCTGAGACACCTGCATTGGCTCCCAGTCAGCAAAAGGATCACCTTTTGACTTCTCACCCACGCACACAAAGCCCTCCACAACAAGGGACCGGAATACCTCAACGACGCCTCAGCTTCTACGTCCCCACCCGCCTCCTCCGTTCCTCTGGCCTCACGCTCGCTGCCGTCCCTTGCATCCGCCGCTCCACGGCGGGTGGGAGACTTTCTCCTTCCTGGCGGCCAAGACCTGGAACTCCCTCCCCACCAGCCTCAGGACCACCCAGGACCACTCCGCTTTCCGGAGACTCCTAAAAAGCTGGCTTTTCGAGCAGCAGTAACCCCCTCTTTCCCCTAGCGCCTTGAGACCCGCACAGGTGAGTAGCGCGCTTTATAAATGTTAATGATTTGATTTGATTTTGATTTGATTTGAAACGTCTGAGGGGGTCTCGCATTGGAAAGGGGACATCATTCAGGAGGTTTGTCAATTAGCACCGAAGAAGGGAATTGATCGCAGCCCATGTGAAAGTTAACTTCCATGTGAGAGTTAACTATTTATCAACTGCAGAGAACTGACTCGACAGTTTGTTGAGGCGCTATTATAATAGTTTCATCTATCAATATGTGTGTGGAACAATAGAGATGCAGGTGACCACTGAGTCCAGAAGGGATGAAATCTAACAGGATGTTGGATGTTTCATTGTTAGAATTTTGACACAGCAGAGGGATAGAATCCTCCAACGGATTCACTGCTGCTGATAGTGACTGAGTTCTCTGCAGACTTGAAATCCCAGCCTCTGAAGTATAGAGTGTGTCATGTTGTAATGAGGTGGGGATACTTGAGGTATTTACGTCATTGAGTCTGAGGTCTATGTAGAGATAGATGAAAATTGACATTTTCCCCCATCTGTAATATCACCAGGCAGTCCGGAAAAGTTTGTGGTGCAGACATGAGGCCACAAATCAGGAATTTGTACTGATAATGGACATTTTCAACCAGAAATCTCATTTTTTTTTCATGATTCTCAATGGTGTCGATGTAAAAAAAGGCATCTTGTAAATCAGTGGTACAGATCCAATCCTCCATGATGGAGCTGGTGGTATATTTGGTAAACATGCAGCATTTCTGTTACTTTATCAACTTGTACAAGCCCCGAGATCTAGAATAGAGGGTCATTTCACCTTCAGTCCTTTCTTTTGAACTAGAAGGTGCAGGAATATATACCCCTTTTCTTTTTTTTTGGAGAACGAGGGACCAGTTTCAATGCCTCGTTGAACAGGAGGGTACTGACTTCCAAACAAAGCAATACTAGATGACATTTAGATGCTTTCTTAGAAGGAATAGAAGGAGATGATTGGAACCTGAAAGAACAGCCATTCTCTACAATATTTAGCATCCTTTTCTCTGAAGTAATTTTCTTCTACTGGTCCAGGAGATTGCTGATGCTTCGCCCTACGGAAGAGGGGGGGAGAACAGTAAGAAGAAGGGAGGCAATGCTTGGCTGGATTTCCTGCAGCAGCTGCTGTCCTCCTAGTCTTCTTGTTTTGCGAAGCGGAAAGATCACTGGGATTTCTAGAGAACTGCTGGTTGAGGTCAAAAGATCATAGTCAACAGAAATCAAGTCATTTTAAGGTTTAACACTTCTGTAGCATAAGGAGAAAAGAAAAGGTATCTAGAATTACATCAGCCAACATGTGTTTTTCATATTTATTTTTGCAACAGATTTTCACTTCTCCGGGGCAAATTCAACAATATGGTATATGATAGGCAAAAGTTTCAGAGGCAATAGCTTTACTGGCAGTTAAAAACCTTATTCAAGAGCTGAACATCTAAGAGCTGTGGAGAGCAGGAGAGCTCTTGTAGTTCCAGTCAGGAGAGGAGAGTTTGACCTTCTGACCACTGAGAAGCAAGATCCCTGCATTGTTGGTAGCATCTGTTGTAAGGTGTATAGTGGTGCTTCGGAACTACTTATGCTTTTCAAGGCCCACGGCCTTCAGTGTCTCCAGTTAGGGCTTGATACCCTGCACCTAATCATTCACATACGCATAAGATTTACGATTCTCTGCTGGCTTCAGGGTTAAGGTCAGCATGATGGAGCTATGAAGAACCACCAAGGACCAAATCAGCAGTAGCGCTAAAGATCTGATTGGACACCATCATCCCCTATTGTGGGACCTCAGAAAACTAGCCTGTTTTCCTGAGGAAGTTTTTCCTGGAAGCCTTGAAGTGTGTCCCACGAGGATCTGTCATAAAAATCAAATAAAGTATGGCACTCGAGGTTTCACTGCAGCTGTTTGAGGCGCTACTGATGGTGCAGACACCGTAAGGATAATGGACAATGGGGCACAGAAGGTCTGGAATCAGAGAAGGTCCATGTTCAAGTGACTAGGACAGGGCAGAGGAAAGTGTCACAGCAGAAGATGCTTTTCTGGTAGGAGATGTATAGGTGTTTTTGGAGTGGGCAATGGTGATACCCTCCTCTTTTCCAGATTGTAGATCAATTTAGCAGATAGAGGGAATGATCTGCTAGAAGAGAAACATCTCAATGGTGAATCATTCTTTGACATCCAGCCAGTTCTTGGCAGGGAACAGGCAGTGACACCCCCAACCTTTGACACCCTGGTCCCTTGACACCTACTGGAATTCTCTTTTGTTCCTCAGATTGTTCCCTGGATGTACCCCAGAGGGTCTTTGAAAACTGGAAAGAGCACAGGTAGAGGGAAGCATGCTTTCCAGAACACTCAGGAATTCCAGATTTTTATTCACACATACGTAGGTCCTCTTGAAGTCCACGCAGCTTCACTTTTCCCTGTCCTTTCATGTTCTCCTGGATAAGTACTTGGAACATTCACAGGAGTAAGGACAATGTGAACCAGATAGGAGCCCAGTGCAGACTGTGTGAGTGTCTGTTACACTTTCTCCCAGATGTGGGACACTTTACAAAAAGACACACCATTTTGTGAAGGAAAGATAAATTTTACCCTTTGAACACAGTAGAAATGCACTGCTAGTCTCTGAAAAATACCTTTGCTGAATGTCTTTAAAGGTTTCTGTAGGAAGCTGGCTCACTTTATCGTGCACTAAAAAGAAGCACAACATGCAGGGTCAATTCGATCTCCACTTGGTTTGCAGAGGCAGAAGTAGATAGGACTAATGCTCTATTTTGTGGTAGTGTGGACGAGACGTTAGGCTTCTCAGAGGGTAGTGTTAAGCATTTGTTGTACTCACAGAGGAAATAAATGACACAGACACTCAAAGAATAAATCAAAGACCAATTTAGAAAAATAACAGTTATGTCTGTTTTAAACCGAAGAGCTTCATAATGAGGTAAGTAGACTTTTGAGCATAAATACTTTGCAATTTCAAAAGTGGACACAGTGCAATTTTCAGAGTTCTCTCAATGTTATCCTATGGAGGAAAAACAATGTTGAGCAAACACAGGGTTAACAACGACTTACGAAGCCAATCATAGAGAGTTAAGGTAAATGCTGGACACTGATCAGAACCACATCAACAGGTCACACCAGGCAGCACTGGGATGGCCGGGTGCAGAGGTGCAGTAAGGCGTCGGGTGCCCAATGGTTTCCTTTGGGAGTTTGGCCCTGTGACAAACAGGCTACAGGCTTGGGCTGGAAAGCCAGTCGAGGACAACAAACAGGTAGGTTGTAGACATGGGGTGCTCGGGATGTAGGTGCACATTTGGTCTTTTTCTCCAGGGACCAGGGGCGACGGCTGCAGGGGTGTCCTTAGGCATCGGTTTTCTCTGTCTATGAACACTCACGATCAGGGGGTCCTGTGTGTTGCGGCTGCAGGAGTCTTCGGAGAGCCAGCAGGGGTGAAACCAGGGTAAATGCAAGCTCAGGGGAGCCGGGGGACATTGCTGGCACCAGTGACCCACCTCAGATTGGGTTGTGGGAGACAGGTGCAGTGGTTGCTGGAGGCGTCAGGTTTTCTCACACCACTAGGTCGTGGGAGAGGGGTCTAAGTGCAGGGGCTGCAGGTGACTTGGGGGAGTCTAAGAGGGGTAAAACCCGGAAAGACTGGGACTCTGGACAGCTGGGGAGCCTTGCTGGCACCGTTGGTTTGCTTCACTTCGGGTAGAGGATGTCGGATGCAGTGATGACTACAGGTGTAGGGTCTTTGCTGTTCTGTAAGCTTCAGAGTCCTTTCATGAGACTTCTTGCAGAGCAGATCCGCTGCTCACAGGAGCCTGAGTCTTTGTGGAAGGCAGACAGTCCTCCTGGGTTTCTTGGAGCTACAGCTGCAGGACGAGTCATCTTTTTGGGCAGAGTCTGTCGAGGTCAGCAGGCCGGTGGGGCTGGTACCAAGTCAGCTGCTTCTTCTTTTCCTCTTCTGCAGGCACAACTCCTTTGTGTCATTGTCTTCATAGGTTGTCAAGATCTGAGTTCTAGGGTTCAGGGGTGCCACCTAAATACTCACTTTAGGGGTGTTAGAAGGAGTGCCAGCTGGTAGCCAATGGGCTGACCACCTTTGGGTGATTGCACCCTTTTTATGACCACTTCTGCTGCAAAGTGGGCATAACCCTAACCCTGGTGGCCTAATGATGGAGGCGTTTAAAAAGTGGTACCAAGCTCAGCTCCTCCACCTTTGGGGTGGGACTGGCATGAAGTGGGCACACCTCCTAATCTGTCTAGTTTCCCATCTGTTCTGCTGTCAAAAGTGGGGTCAGGACAGGGGGGGTGGATCATCTCCGCCACCTGGGGAGATCTGGGTCGCATTACAAAGGCGGCAAGGCCTTTGAAGCTCCCTGCCCTGGAATGTCCATCCTGCCTGGGTGAGGTACTAACACCCCCACCCAGTGCAGGCTTTTGTCTCTGGCCCTCAAGAGCGCTGGCTCTCACCTTTAGGGGGCCAGATACGTGTCTAAGGTGGCTGAACTAGTTAGGACCAATCAGTCAACACACTAGTACCTGGTAGGCTTTATGGGGGCAGCACTTAAGGACCCTCCTGGGTATCCGAGGTCCTAGATATCAGGGGTGCGGTTTACTAGGGTATTACAGTGGGTGCTGAAGGTTTTGCCAGTTGGGAGCAACAACTGTGCAGTTTTGGGAGGAAAAAGATCTGGCACTGGGGACCTGGTTGGCAGGAACCCAGTGGTCTTTCAGCCAAAATGAGGCCAGAACCAGGCAAAAAGTGCTAGGAGTGACCATATGAAAAGAGGCACTTTCCTACAGTTTCCAAAAGGGCCAAAGATTAGGGTTCGAACTCGGTGCAAGAAACTGGTTATTAGTTGAGAGGTGTTGAGTACCCACATCTAATAATAATCACTGTCCTTACCAGGGTGAACCACTAAAGTCACCAAATAAGTGGCTGAGCTGAACCCCAGGTACATATGGTACAGAGCAGACATGCATAACCTGGAAGCAATGCCTACAGTATTTATGCAGTAATAAAACAGTAATAAAGTCGAAATGCAAAACAATGTAAAAACTTCAAAACTGATTAGAAAAGGAGTAAAATGCAATAAACAAAATGACACTAAAATGAACCAAGGAGAGTCAATGGTCGCAGTAGAACAGCACCTAAGAACAATTTGACAATGAACGAGATGGAGCCCGGGTTGGATATACTACCGAGCTACATACCTTCAATTTTATCTGGTAGAGACTATCTAGCTGCAGATTCCTTACCTTTGAATTTTCCCCTGGCGTCAGACTGGATCCGAAAGATTTTCCATGAGCAGTACCCCTGCAGCCAGTAGGTGGCGTCGATCAGCTCTGCGTCTGTCATCAGCCAATGAGGAAGTAACGCTGGGGTACCTATACATGCGTGCTGATGTCCATTTCTTTACACAACTTTCTATGTCAAAAGTGCAGAGCCATGAAAAAAAGTGATCACTGGTTAGTCAAAACTAGGGCCCTGAAAGCAGTCATCCCTGTCCCTAGAAACCCATTCGGCAGAATGGGGAGGATGCGTAGGTCAGGAAGGAATCTGCAGCTAGATATAGTCTCTACCAGGTAAGGTGTAACCAAAGGTATGCAAGTTGCTCATCTGACAGAGACCTCTACCTGCATATTCCTTATCTTTGAATAGATACCCAAACAATACCAACCCTGGAGGTGGTTCTGCAAACCAATTCCAAACGAGGAAGTCCTGCATGACCAAACTGGCAAACTGCTCATCCCTACAGACCTGACTGTCCAGTCAGTAGTGTTTGGTAATTGTGTGCAGAGATGCCTAAGTTGCTGTCTGGCAAATGTCCAGGACTGGAACTCCATGTGCCACTGCAGCGGTCACAGCTTTAGCACTGGTGGAATGAGCTCACACACCTTCAAGAGGCAAAGTAGGCAGGGTGATAGATTGGCCTACGTGAAAAGGTGTGACTACTTTTGGTAGAAAAGAGGCCCATGCGAAGCACCAGTCTGTCTGGTTATATAGAGAGGTTAGGTGGCTTAGATGAAAAGTCCTGCCGCTCAAGCCGCAGATGTAATTGCCACAAGGTAGGCTGTTTTCAGTGTGAGAAGCCTGATGACAATTGTGGAGAGGCTCAAAAGGAGCACACATCAACAATGTTAGAACCAAGTTAAGGTCCCACTGGGCCATAATGAATGGAGGAGGAAAGAGATGAGTAAGACCTTTAAGGAACCTATGTACAATATGGGACTTGAACAAAGAAGGTTGATCCGGCACCACAAGAAGGAATTAATGGTAGATAAATAGCCCTTAAGAGTGCTGAAAGCTGGTGCCTGCTGCGCAAGGGAAAGAGTGAAAAGTAGGACCTCAGAAAGAGGGGCAGAAAGTGTTACGACTCGGTCGTCCCATTTCTAGGGGGCGCTGTAAGGGGGCTTTCGGAAGCCTGGGAATCACCTTGAACACTTATCTAGAGTCCCCTGCTGACTCCCGTTTGTTTCTCTTTTCGCCATGTTATGCTTTTGTAGTATTCCATTTGTTTCCTGGCACTGCAAATCCCATAATGCACAGCCTGGTAGTCAGGAAAGCCTGGATTCTGTTTTACATTGTTTTCTATGGGAGAAGTCCAGTTGCTCCTTTTCACCGGATCCTCTCCTTCAGGACTTGCGAGTGTCTGAAACTACACAAACCTGAGACCTCTCCTGTGCTGCCCAGTCATGTGATTCCACCTGGGGTTTGCTGCAGCTTGGAACTGCTTATAAGCAGCCATTTCCTAAAGATTCTCGTTGTGCATTGGAGTTTGATTCCTTTGTGTTACAGACCCCTTATCGGATGGTGTTCCAGTCTTGTTTCAGCTTGAACCTGTTTCTTGTTTCTCTGCCCTGCTCCTGATTGTTCCAGCCAGAGTCTGCTCCCTATCTCCCAGCCTTGTACTTGTTTGTTTCTTCCAGAGCCTACTCCCTGTTTCTCTGTCCTGTTCCTGCCTTGTTTCAGCCTGAACCTGCTCTCTGTTTCCCAGTCCTGTTTACTGCTTATTCCTACTCCCTGTATTCCAGTCCTGTTCTTGCTTGCTCCAGCCAGAGCCTGCTCCCTGTTTCCCATTCCTGTTTCTGTTTGTTCCAGCCAGAGCTTGTGCTCTGTTTTCCAGTCCTTTCCATGCTTTTGCTTCAGCCTGAGCCTGTTCCCAGTTCCCGCCTCTGCCTCCTAGTGTGTTCCTTCTGTTTCTGTTTCCTCTTGGGTATTTGTGTCTGGTAAGTGTTCTATCAGTCTTCACCTGTGTATAAGTGTTTTCCTTTGTACTGGGGTTGGCTCCTGGTTTCCAGGAGGCAATTCCAGCCCCCATCCTTTGTCTGGTGTTATATGTAGTCTTTAGTGCCTAACAGTGACAGTGTGCTATTGCTGTTTTCCAGGAATTGCCACTGTGTTTCCAGCTGGACCCACAAGGGCTTGTCTTGTGTATGTAAGTACAATTCTTGTTTGTGCTCCAAGGGTCCAAAGACAGAATCACTTCTGCTGCCTCCTTTCTATGGGGCTGGTGGGGGTGACTATCTGTAAGAGCAAACTGCACAGAGGCATTGAGATTCCCTGTCACTGTGGGAGGTTCTGCGCCTTACTCTGTGTATAGCCCCAGCGTGTTTGTCCAATAGTAATCCGTTTCCTGTTTGTTCACACTAAGGTTGCTCTGCTTTTACTTTCCTGTTTCCTGTGCCTTCCATAGCTGTCCTTTCCCATGTATACCTTTAGCTGCTCTTCTGCCCCAGTACACTACCTCTTTGGGATAGTCTGTGACCTCAAGGGGTGCCCCAACCTGATCAGACCCGCCCAAAACAGTGACAGAAAGAGGATCAACAGATTTTTCTGCACACCATGCCACAATTTCTTCCAACGGTAGGCGTATACTATCTTGGTGGGGGGATGCCTGGCTGCCTAGATGACATTACAGAATTCGGGAGGAAGGTCAAAAGCTGCCAACTGCTGCCGCTCAATCTCCACATAAGAAGGTGGAGAGTGGATAGGTTCGGATGAAGAACTGTCCCCTGCTGCTCTGAGAGAATATCTTCCCGAAGAGGCAGTCTGATTGGAGGATCGTTTGCACTGCCGTGTAGCTCATGATACCAGATTCTCCATGCCCAGTCCGGAGCCACAAGGTTGACTTGGGCCTGGTCATTTCTGAACTGTGGGTGGGAGTGGTATGGGCAAAAAGGAATACAGGAAGCCTGAGTTCCACTCGAGATGAAAAGCATCTTCGAGTGAGAGCCGCCTTGAAGACTCCAGTGCACAAAATTGCTGACATTGGACGCTCTCAGCAGAGGTGAACTGATTTAACCAAGGCTCTTTCCACTGCCTTAATGAGACCATGCCCCACCCTGGGATGGAGATACCATTCATGATCCACTAGGCATCTTCGGCTGAATTAGTCTGCTCTGGCATTCAGAGAGCTCGCCAGATGATGAACCAGCAGGGATATGCCCTGCTGTTCCAGCCATGCCCAGAAACACAGATCCTCTTGATAAAGAGTCCACAACCGCACCCTGTTTGTTGCAGCTCCACATGACGGTGGTGTTGTCCATGAACTCCTGCAATAGCCTTCCCTTGATGGAGGGTAGAAAGGCTTTCAATGCAAGTCCGATTGCTTGGAGCTCCAGCAGGTTGATGTGCAGTCCAGATTCCATCAGCGACCAGAGTCCTCTGATCTCCAATTCTCCCAGATGGCAGCCCCATCCCAGAAGTGACGCATCTGTCACTACTGTGAGATCTGGTTGGGGAATGGCGAGGGATCTGCCACTGACCCAATCACAGTTCATTAGCCACCACAGCAGGTCCTTTGAAGTTCCCTCGGAGATCTAGACCATGTCAGAGAGATTTCCTTGATTCTGCATCCACTGAAACTTCAGATCCCACTGCAGTGACCCCATACGTCATCTGGCATGTGTCACCAGCAGGAAGCAGGAGGCCATGAGCTCCAGCAGCCTCAGTCAGTCTCACCAAAATCCAGGATTGAGGCTGCAACATTGCAGAAAAGGAACAGATGATCCTCTGCCAGCCAGTCATGAGATGGTGGCATAGATGGAGGGGTAGTGTTGAAGGGGAGGAAGTAGCTCCTTTGGACAATCAGCCAAGCCCACCTGTCCAATGTTATAGAGTAACTGTAGGAGGCTGGCCTGGCTTGTAGTGGGTACCAAGGGATACTTACACTCTGTACCAGGTTCAGTTATCCCTTATTAGTGTAGAAGAGGTGTTTCTAGCAGCTTAGGCTGATAGAAGGTAGCTATAGCAGAGCAGCTTAGGCTGAACTAGGAGACATGCAAAGCTCCCACTATACCACTGGTGTCATATGCACAATATCATAAGAAAACACAATACACAGATATACAAAAAATAAAGGTACTTTATTTTTATGACAATATGCCAAAAGTATCTCAGTGAGTACCCTCAGTATGAGGATGCCAAATATACACAAGATATATGTACACAATACCAAAAGTATGCAGTAATAGCAAAAGGAAGTAATGCAAGCAATGTATAGTTACAGTGAATTGCAATAGGAGCACATAGGTATAGGGGCAACACAAACCATATACTCCAAAAGTGGAATGCGAACCACAAATGGACCCCAAACCTATGTGAGCTTTTAGAGGGTAGCTGGGACTGTAAGAAAACAGTGAGGGTTAGAAAAATAGCCCACCCCAAGACCCTGGAAAGTAGGTGTAAAGTGCACCTATGTTCCTTAGAGAGCACAGAAGTCGTGATAGGGGAATTCTGCAAGGAAGACCAACACCAGCAAAGCAACCAAAGTGGATTTCCGGACGAGAGTACCTGTGGAACAAGGGGACCAAGTCCAAGAGTCGCGACAAAGTCGAGAGTGGGCAGATGCCCAGGAAATGCCAGCTGAGGGTGCAAAGAAGCTGCCACCGGATGGCAGAAGCTGAGGATTCTGCAAGAACGAAGAGGACTAGGAACTTCCCCTTTGGAGGATGGATGTCCGACGTTGTGAAGAAGCTTGCAGAGGTGTTCCCATGCAGAAAGACCGCAAACAAGCCTTGCTAGCTGCAAGGGTCGCAGTTAGGGTTTTTGGATGCTGCTGTGGCCCAGGAGGGACCAGGATGTCGCCACTTGGATGAGGAGACAGAGGGGGCACCCAGCAAGTCAGAGAGCCCTCACAAAAGCAGGCAGCACCCGCAGAAGTACCGGAACAGGCACTTGGAGGAGGAGTGAACTGGAGCTCCCCCGAAGACACAAAAGGGAGTCCCGCGACGCCGGAGGACAACTCAGGAGGTTGTGCACTGCAGGTTAGAGTGTCGGGGTCCCAGGCTTGGCTGTGCACGAAGGAAATCCTGGAAGAGTGCACAGGAGCCGGAGCAGCTGCAAATCACACGGTACCCAGCAATGCAGTCTAGCGTGGGGAGGCAAGGACTTACCTCCACCAAACTTGGACTGAAGAGTCACTGGACTGTGGGAGTCACTTGGACAGAGTTGCTGAGTTCCAGGGACCACGCTCGTCGTGCTGAGAGGGGACCCAGAGGACCGGTGATGCAGTCTTTTGTTGCCTGTGGTTGCAGGGGGAAGATTCCGTCGACCCACAGGAGATTTCTTCAGAGCTCCTGGTGCAAGAAGGAGGCAGGCTACCTCCAGAGCATGCACCACCAGGAAACAGTTGAGAAGGCGGCAGGATCAGCGATACAAGGTTGCAGTAGTCGTCTTTGCTACTTTGTTGCGGTTTTGCAGGCATCCTGAGCAGTCAGCGGTCGATCCTTTGGCAGAAGGTGAAGAGAGAGATGCAGAGGAACTCTGATGAGCCCTTGCATTCCTTATCTAAAGAATTCCCCAAAGCAGAGACCCTAAATAGCCAGAAAAGGAGGTTTGGCTACCTAGGAAGGAGGATAGGCTAGCAACACAGGTAAGAGACTATCAGAAGGAGTCTCTGACGTCACCTGCTGGCACTGGCCACTCAGAGCAGTCCAGTGTGCCAGCAGCACCTCTGTTTCCAAGATGGCAGAGGTCTAGAGCACACTGGAGGAGCTCTGGGCACCTGCCCTGGGAGGTGCAGGTCAGGGGAGTGGTCACTCCCCTTTCCTTTGTTCAATTTAGCATCAGAGCAGGGCTGGGGGATCCCTGAACCAGTGTAGACTGGCTAATGCAGAGATGGGCACCATCTGTGCCCATCAAAGCATTTCCAGAGGCTGGGGGAGGCTACTCCTCCCCAGCCCTGACACCTTTTTCCAAAGGGAGAGGGTGTAACACCCTCTCTCTGAGGAAGTCCTTTGTTCTGCCTTCCTGGGCCAAGCTTGGCTGGACCCCAGGAGGGCAGAAACCTGTCTGAGGGGTTGGCAGCAGCTGCAGTGAAACCCCGGGAAAGGTAGTTTGGCAGTACCCGGGTCTGTGCTAGAGACTCGGGGGGTCATGGAATTGTCTCCCCAATGCCAGAATGACATGTTACATGGCCATGTTCGGAGTTTCCATTTTGACGCTATACATAGGTAGTGACCTATGTATAGTGCACGCGTGAAATGGTGTCCCTGCACTCACAAAGTCCGGGGAATTTGCCCTGAATGATATGGGGGCACCTTGGCTAGTGCCAGGGTGCCCACACACTTAGTAACTTAGCACCCAACCTTTACCAGGTAAAGGTTAGACATATAGGTGACTTATAAGTTACTTAAGTGCAGTGGTAAATGGCTGTGAAATAACGTGGACGTTATTTCACTCAGGCTGCATTAGCAGGCCTGTGTAAGAATTGTCAGAGCTCCCTATGGGTGGCAAAAGAAATGCTGCAGCCCATAGGGATCTCCTGGAACCCCAATACCCTGGGTACCTCAGTACCATAGACTAGGGAATTATAAGGGTGTTCCAGTATGCCAATATGAATTGGTGAAATTGGTCACTAGCCTGTTAGTGACAATTTAGAAAGCAGAGAGAGCATAACCACTGAGGTTCTGGTTAGCAGAGCCTCAGTGAGACAGTTAGTCATCACACAGGGAACACATAAAGGGCACACTTATGAGCTCTGGGGCCCTGGCTGGCAGGGTCCCAGTGGCACATACACTAAAACAACATATATACAGTGAAATATGGGGGTAACATGCCAGGCAAGATGGTACTTTCCTACACAATCCCCCCCCCCCCAGTTGAGATTCACAACAGGCATGGGGTGGCTAAGAGTGTTGTTATGAGCGTCTGTCACTTGGTACTGGTGACCAAGTAGGTGTTGTTCAGGGTGTACCAGTTTCTCTATTACCATGGTAACACTGGCACCTGTGTCCCTGTAGGCCTGAACCTCAACACAATTTCTTAGGGGAAGTTGCTTGTACTTATCCATATTAAGGGGACAAGCAACCAAGGCGGCCAAATCAATGGCACCTTCAGAGACTAACACAGCCTCTGTGGTCTCCCTAACAAGACCAACCCCAACTAAATTACCAAAAGTGAGCCCAGCTACTCCCTTGTATTGGCTATTAGTAGGTTTGCTCCCACCACCACTGCTATTACTAGGGGCACTAGGGGGGTCATTACAACCCTGGCGGACGGTGTTAAAGCTGCGGTAATACCACAAACAGTGCAGCGGATAAAAAAATGGAATTATGACCCTGGTGGAAACCGCCAAAAAAGACAGCCACTTTAACACACCGCCCGCCACGGAGGTACAGACAAGCAGCACGGCGGTCACCGCCAACAGACAGGCGGAACACAATGTACCGCCCATAGTATTACAACCCGCCAATCCGCCACCTTTTCCGGGGCGGATTCACTGTGGATAAAAACACGGCGGAAACAGCTTTTGCAATGGGAAAACACTCACCTGAACACATCCCACGAGGAACGAGGACTCCATGGACCCGGAACTCCAAATACTCCCTGCCCTTGTCTTTCTGCTACTCTACGACCAACATCTACGTAGGCGCCGAAGACAACGTTGAGTACTGCACCTACGACATGGGGAGGGTGGAGGCAAAAGTTAGGGAGACACCCACCAAACACCCCCACCCCCACCCCCAACCTCGCATAATACTACACACTAATGCATTCACAAAAATCACAGTAACAACCCACAATCCCCCCGGAAGAATGAAAAGACAAAGCGAAATTCGGTCAAACATTGTAATGTGGCAATATACATGACATACAAAAATATACAGATATATATGAAAATCAGTCATAATTATATACATTACGAGAAGTAGTGCAGATATCTACATAACAATGTCCGTGCACCAACAGTCCAAAAATGCATGGGCGAGGCCCACAAAGGATGCCTGACCACAATCGGAGAGAACACTGCCGGGGCATCAGATAGAAATACTACAGGCACCTCATGGGGAAGGCAAGGGGGGGCACCTCAGCCGGATGACTGCAAAGCCAGATCCACGACAGGGCTCCATGCCCATTGATGTATCCTGGGGAGTGCAAAGCCACAGTCTCTCAAGTCTCTACAGTGGGTGGGTAGCCCACTGTTCCATCCTGGGGAGTGCAAAGCCACAGTCTTTCAAGTCTCTACAGTGGGTGGGGTGCCCACTGTGCCATCCTGGGGAGTGCAAAGCCACAGTCTCTCAAGTCTCTACAGTGGGTGGGTTGCCCACTGTTCCATCCTGGGGAGTGCAAAACCACAGTCTTTCAAGTCCCTACAGTGGGTGGGGTGCCCACCGTGCCATCCTGGGGAGTGCAAAACCACAGTCTCTCAAGTAGATGCAGGTCTCCACTGGTACTGGGGGGGACTGGTGCCCAGAGTGCTTCATCCTGTGCAGGACAGACAGAGTGGATGCAGGTCTCCACTGGTTCTGGAGGGGGACTGGTGCCCAGACTGGATGAGTCTCCCTGTGAAAGTTCCTGTCCTGTCACTGTCCCAGCTGCACATGGGATAAGGATGCCTGATAAGGCGGTCTATTCATTCCTACCCGGTGCTTGCCCTGTTCAGCGGTCTTCACCATGGCGGTCTTTGCCCTGTTCAGCAGTGGTTTGACATGGCGGTTCTGGACTGTTCAGCGGTGCTTTGCCATGGCGGTCTTTGCCCTGTTCAGCGGTGCTTTGCCATGGCGGTCTATGCCCTGTTCAGCGGTGCTTTGACATGGCGGTTCAGGACTGTTCAGCAGTGCTTTGCCATGGCGGTTCTGGACTGTTCAGCTGTGTTTTGCCATGGTGGTTTGCCCTGTTCAGCGGTCTTCACCATGGCGGTCTTTGCCCTGTTCAGCAGTGGTTTGACATGGCGGTTCTGGACTGTTCAGCGGTGCTTTGCCATGGCGGTCTTTGCCCTGTTCAGCGGTGCTTTGCCATGGCGGTCTATGCCCTGTTCAGCGGTGCTTTGACATGGCGGTTCAGGACTGTTCAGCAGTGCTTTGCCATGGCGGTTCTGGACTGTTCAGCTGTGTTTTGCCATGGTGGTTTGCCCTGTTCAGCGGTCTTCACCATGGCGGTCTTTTCCCTGTTCAGCATTGCTTTGACATGGTGGTTCAGGACTGTTCAGCGGTGCTTTGCCATGGCGGTTCTGGACTGTTCAGCTGTGTTTTGCCATGGCGGTCTTTGCCCTGTTCAGAGGTTTTCACCATGGCGGTCTTTGCCCTGTTCAGCGGTGCTTTGACATGGCGGTTCAGGACTGTTCAGCGGTGCTTTGCCATGGCGGTTCTGGACTGTTCAGCGGTGTTTTGCCATGGCGGTCTTTGCCCTGTTCAGCGGTCTTCACCATGGCGGTCTTTGCCCTGTTCAGCGGTACTTTGACATGGCGGTTCAGGACTGTTCAGCGGTGCTTTGCCATGGAGGTTCTGGACTGTTCAGCGGTGTTTTGCCATGGCGGTCTTTGCCCTGTTCAGCGGTCTTCACCATGGCGGTCTTTGCCCTGTTCAGCGGTGCTTTGACATGGCGGTTCAGGACTGTTCAGCGGTGCTTTGCCATGGCGGTTCTAGACTGCTCAGCGGTGTTTTGCCATGGCGGTCTTTGCCCTGTTCAGCGGTCTTCACCATGGTGGTCTTTGCCCTGTTCAGCGGTGCTTTGACATGGCGGTTCTGGTACGGACATTGGTGTGTGGCATGACGTTCCCTACACTGGGCATTGGTGTGTGGCATGACGTTCCCTACACTGGGCATTGGTGTGTGGCATGACGTTCCATCATAGCCCACCTGGGATGTGGCAGCCGGGGCCCTCCTGGGCACTGAGTCCGGCGGTGGCGGTGGTCTTCTGACCAGTGACGATACTTGTGCCCTCCTGGGCACTGACTCCGGCGGTGGTCTCTGGTCCAGTGACGATACTTGGGCCCTCCTGGGCAATGACTCTGGCGGTGGTCTCTGGACCAGTGACGATACTTGGGACCTCCTGGGCAATGACTCTGGCGGTGGTCTCTGGACCAGTGACGATACTTGGGCCCTCCTGGGCTGTGACTCCGGCGGTGGTCTCCTGACCAGTGACGATACTTGGGCCCTCCTGGGCAATGACTCTGGCGGTGGTCTCTGGACCAGTGACGATACTTGGGCCCTCCTGGGCTGTGACTCCGGCGGTGGTCTCTGGACCAGTGACGATACTTGGGCCCTCCTGGGCAATGACTCTGGCGGTGGTCTCTGGACCAGTGACGATATTTGGGCCCTCCTGGGCTGTGACTCCGGCGGTGGTCTCTGGACCAGTGACGATACTTGGGCCCTCCTGGGCAATGACTCTGGCGGTGGTCTCTGGACCAGTGACGATACTTGGGCCCTCCTGGGCAATGACTCTGGCGATGGTCTCTGGACCAGTGACAATACTTGGGCCCTCCTGGGCTGTGACTCCGGCGGTGGTCTCTGGACCAGTGACGACAGTGCTGGCGGTTGTGTCTCGACCGCCGGAAATGATGGCGCACTTCTCCGGCGTGACACTCACAACAGACTGGGCAGCCTTCCTCTGGCCCTTCCCCACCTTTGGTGGAGTCACAGCTGACTCTCCAATCCCCTTGGAATCCATGTGAGTTGTTTTCCCACCAGGAGTCTTCACACGGTCCCGTCGTCCACTCTCCAATTTTAGAGCCTTTACAGAGGGTGGGCTGCCAGTGCCTTGGCTCCGGGTCACACTGCCTGCCCTGGTGGCCGGTGCACTCCACAAACCTTGAACAGGCACCACTGGTATTGGAGGCTTTTTGGCTGAGGCGCTACGACAGGACTGATGAATTGGAGGGGGGTGGTGGGGGCAAAAAGGTCTACTTTACAGAGGGACAGTTTCTGACGAACACTGGGATGGGTAGTTGGAGGGGGCCTGGGAGTGGAGGAAGAGGAGGTGGTTGTCGGAGGTGTCACTTTAGGTGTTTTGGGTGCAGGTGCAGGTGCAGGTACTGGAGGCTGTCGTGAGGTGGATGGATGTTGGGTGAGTGATTGCCGGCGTTTGTGTACTTTGGGAGGGGGCGTCACAGACACACTGGGAGAGGACACAGGGGACGTGTAAATGGGAGTGGAGGTGGTGAGTGCAGGTGAGCGGCTTGTGGTGCTGGGTCTCCTTGTGCGATTCATAGTGCCTGTAGATGTGGTGCATGCAGGTGTGTGTGTAGACGAAACTGGGAGGGAGGAGGGAGAAGAGGAGGAGGGGGACACAGTGGAGGCAGTGGATGTTGCTGTGTCTGTACGTGGGTGAGGCTTGCGTGAGTGCCTGTGGGTTGTGTGGTGCCTATGTTTGCTTGAGCTACCTGTGTGTGCTGACTTGTGTGCATGCTGGTCTGTAGGTGTACTTGGGATGGGCTGGGGTACAGGAGATTGGGTCTGGGTGGAGGAGGTTGGAGGGGGAAGGCTAGACACAGGGACAATGGCTGCCATCAGTGCTGAGGCCAGAGATTGCAGGGTTTGCTGAAGGACAGCCTGACCAGAATGAATGCCCTCCAGGAATGCATTACCGTGTTGCAACTCTTGTTCTACACCCTGGATGGCATTCTCAATGGTAGACTGCCCAACAGTGAGTGACCTGAGGAGGTCAATGGCCTCCTCACTGAGGGCAGCAGGGGTGACAGGGGCAGGGCCTGAGGTGCCTGGGGCGAAGGTGATGCCCACCCTCCTGGGTGAGCGAGCACGGGGCGAAGGCTGAGGGGCTGCTAGGAGGGCGGTGCTGGTAGGGGAGGTGGCGGCTGTACCTGTAGAAGTGTGGGGCACAGATGGTGCCACCACCACAAGGGAGCTCCCATCGGCAGACGAGTCCGTGTCGCTGGTTGGTGATCCGGTGACCGTCGTGAAGCTCCCCTCGCCCTCCGTCCCACTGGTGCATTCAGAGTCCGTGGTGTGGCCCTCCATGGCCATGTGGGATGCAGCTCCCTCGTGCTCCGGTGCCACTGTACCTCCGTCTGATGATGCTGATGTACAAAAGGACAGGGAGAGCAGAAAAAGGGGGGAGACAGAAGAAAGAGAGTTTTAGTGCATGGCATACCGCTACCGTTGGCAGACAAGACAGACACAGCAGCCCCCTGCATTACGCCGTGCTCCTGCCCTCTGCACATGCAATTTCTGGGATATGGCCTACATGGCAATGGTGGACATCTGCGCACATGGATGCCACAGGGGCAACTATACCGCGACTTGGCACTCTGCTGAGGTGGGGTAGAGTGCCACATGGCCTACATTACAGAGGGGCCTTGCCTACCGAACTCGCCCTGGCCTAGGGACACCCACAGCCCACCTCTCCCACCCAGACACCTCCACTGCACGAAAAGTCCGCAGAATGTGAGTGTACTCACCCCCTTGTGTCTGCTGTGATGCCCTCAAGCGCCCATCCAATTCCGGGTAGGCCACCGCCAGGATCCGGAACATCAGGGGGGTCATGATGCAACGGGCACCCCTCCCACGTTGGGAGGCCATCCCCAGCTGAGCCTCCGCCGTCTTCTAGCTGCAGCGGCGAATGTCCTCCCATCTCTTACGGCAGTGGGTGCCCCGTCTCTGGTGGACCCCCAGGGTCCGGACCTCCTTGGCGATGGCACGCCAAATGTCCCTCTTCTGGTGGGCGCTGACCTACATGACATGCACAAGGAAAGAGGAACAGTCATTACCAACTGCACCGTCGTTGTGAGTGGCCCCCTCCCTACTCTGGCCATGTGGCCCATTCATTCCCATGCATTAATGTTCTATGAACTCTGCCCCCTTCCCTCTTCCAACCAGCCCTCTCTACCCAGGCCTAGCCCATACAACGTGCTCCCTGTGTACTAACCTGTTGGTCTGGAGGACCATAGAGTAGCGTGTACTGGGGGTGGACCCCGTCTACCAGTTTCTCCAACTCCTGTGCAGTGACGGCAGGGGCCCTTTCCCCAGACGCAGCAGCCATCGTCGCTTCCAGACCGAGGTCACAGCAGCACTTGCAGTGTAGGTCTTCTCCTGTCGAAGGTCAGGTATCTAGTGATTGAACAGATAGAAAATGGCGGTGACGTCCGCGGCGGTGATGTCCGCAGCGGTGCGCATCATCACCGCCGGCGCACCTGTTCATTGGCTCCTGGGACCCATAGGGTCCTATGTTAACCAATGCAGCATTGCGCCGCGGTCTACGACCGCCTACCGCGACGCTGTGCAACGCCAGCGCAGTTACCCCACAATCCCATTGTCCCAGTTTAGAGGTCAGGCAGCCGCCATTTCAGGGTCCCACATGGCCTAATTTACCTCTGCGTCACACATAGCTAGGCCTACACTCAACACACATACAGGAAGGGTTTTGTGAGTGGTGTAGTCTTGTGTGTAACTGTGGGTACATACCTGGAGGAATAATGACTGATTCGTCGCTGTTGTCCTTCGTAGGCACCGTCAGCTGGGACAGTTGAGAAGATGGCGGAATCCTCCGGTGTACCGACCGCTGGTGGACCTGTTGACAATGAAAGAGCGACATGTCATCGTCACCTACCGGTTTGACCGTGCCACAATCCAGGAACTATGTACCCAGTTGGAGCCAGACCTGATGTCACCAATCCGCCATCCGACTGGAATCCCCCCTGACGTGTAGGTGCTGTCAGTGCTCCATTTCCTTGCAAGTGGGTCTTTTCAGACAACAGTGGCCATGGCATCAGGGATGTCCCAGCCTATGTTTTCCAACGTGTTGTCCAGAGTGCTGTCTGCCCTGCTGAAACACGTAAGGAGATACATCATTTTCCCTGAGGTGGCAGATTTGCCTACAGTGAAAGGTGACTTCTATGCCCTTGGACATATCCCCAACGTCATAGGTGCCATTGATGGGACCCATGTAGCTCTGGTCCCCCCCCACAGGAGTGAACAGGTGTACAGGAACCGGAAGAGTTATCATTCAATGAATGTCCAGATGGTATGTTTGGCAGACCAGTACATCTCCCAGGTTAATGCTATGTTCCCTGGCTCAGTGCATGACACCTACATCCTGCGGAATAGCAGCATCCCTGATATGATGGGTCAACTCCAGAGGCACCGTGTATGGCTATTAGGAGACTCTGGTTACCCCAACCTGTCCTGGCTATTGACCCCAGTGAGGAATCCCAGGACCAGGGCAGAGGAACGGTACAATGAGGCCCATGGGCGGACTAGGAGGGTGATCGAACGCACCTTCGGCCTCCTGAAGGCCAGGTTCAGGTGCCTCCATATGACAGGTGGATCCCTATTCTACTCACCGAAGAAGGTATGCGAGATCATCATCGCCTGCTCCATGCTTCATAATCTGGCTTTGCGACGCCAGGTGCCTTTTCTGCAGGAGGATGATCCAGATGACGGTGTTGTAGCAGCTGTGGAGCCTGTGGAGCCTGTGGACGGTGATGAGGAGGAAGCTGAGGAAGAAGACAACAACAACAGGGAGTCAGTCATACAGCAATATTTCCAGTGACACTCAGGTGAGAACATTTTCATGTTTGACATTACATTAACTTTCACAGGTCTACCTCTATCCTGTCTGTCGGTTTCAACCACTATTTGGTAACTGAGTTGTACCTTTCGATTACTGTTTCACAGGTGTGGTTACCAACGTGTCATCTGCTTGCATCCTTCAAGTACTTGTGATGTGTGACATAGGTATGTTAGCTTTACAATAGGAAACACATTATCACACTGTCATTGATAATACATATTTACTAAATCACAGACTGACTCCAGATTGTTTTGTGTTTCAAGGGTGTTTATTGAAGTGCTAATTATTGGAGGGGGTGGTAAAATGGTGATGGGTGATGGTGGAGGAATGTCCATGGCAGAGTCCAGTCTATTAGTCTCACAGGTGCACTGCCCATCTGGGCATAGGAAGTGGAGCTGGGGCAGTTTCAGAATGGACAGGGTAACAAGGTGGGACAGTGAGAGGACAAACAGGGTGGTCTCATTTCCTGGCGGGGTCTTGCCATCTTGCTCTGTCCTGTTCCTGGATCTCAGGGACCGCTTGCGTGGTGGTTGTCCGTCTGCAGGGGTGGGGTGCTGGTTTGGTGGTCCTGTGGCGGGGCGTCCTGTCCACTAGCGCCGGCGGAGGTGGTGGGCAGTTCATCGTCCTGGCTAGTGTCAGGGGCCCCTTGGAGTGCCACGGTGTCCATCAAGGTCTGCTGTATGTCCTTCAGCACCCCTACGATGGGGCCCAGGGCGGAGTTGATGGTCCTGAGCTCCTCCCTGAACCCCAAATACTGTTCCTCCTGCAGGCGCAGGGTCTCCTGCAACTTGTCCAGGACCGTCTCCATCGTCTCCTGGGAGTGGTGGTATGCTCCCATGATGGAGGATAGGGCCTCGTGGAGAGTGGGTTCCCTTGGCCTGTCCGCCCCCTGTCGCACAGCAGCCCTCCCAGTTCCCCTGTGTTCCTGTGCCTCCGTCCCCTGGACCGTGTGCCCACTACCACTGCCCCCAGGTCCCTGTTGTTGTTGGGGTGGTGGGTTAGCCGGGGTTCCCTGTAGTGGTGGACACACCGCTGATTGACCTGTCCTGGGTAGGGAGGTTTGGTCCCGCTGGGTGGGTGCTGTGCTGGTGTTACCAGAGGGTGGAAGGTCAGTGTTGGGCTGCGCCTGTGCAAGGGGAACCGAATGTCCCGAGGCCCACGATGGTCCGGGCTGGTCATCAGGATCCAGTAGGGCAGAGCTGCTATCGTCACTGTGGGCCTCTTCTGGGGGTGGAGTGGTGTTGTCTGGACCCTCTGGTGTGGTGACGGTCCTTCGGGTTCCTGCAGGGGCATAAGAGCATGATTATTATATGTGTGTGTGTAATGGTGTGCAATGGGTGGGTGAGCGTGTACCCCAGTGCAAGCATTCCTGTGTGGGAGCTTGGGTGATGGTGGTTTAGGGGGTTGTATAGGTGTGTGCAGTGGGCATGCTTTAGTGCTGGGTGTCCATGCTTAGTTCTGTCATGCAGGGCTTGGTGTTGGGATGTGTGGTTTGTGTTATTAGTAAATTATTGAGGATTTGGGGTGATAGGGGAGGGTGTGAGGGTGGGGGGGGTTATAGCATGCAGGTAGGGTGGGGGATATGATAGTTAAGATTTGACTTACCAGTGTCCCATCCTCCACTGACTCCTGCGAGGCCCTCAGGATGCATGATGGTCAAGACTTGCTCCTCCCATGTTGTTAGTTGTGGGGGAGGAGGTGGGGGTCCGCAGCCAGTCCGCTGAACCGCGATGTTGTGCCTGGAAACCGTTGAATGCACCTTCCCCCGTAGGTCGTTCCACCTCTTCCTGATGTCCTCCCTATTTCTTGGGTGCTGTCCCACTGCGTTGACCCTGTCCACGATTCTTCGCCATAGCTCCATCTTCCTGGCTATTGATGTGTGCTGTACCTGTGAGCCAAATAGCTGTGGCTCTACCCGTACGATTTCCTCCACCATGACCCTGAGCTCCTCCTCGGAGAAGCGGGGGTGTCTTTGGCGTGACATGGGGTGCTGTGTGTGATGTGTGGGGCGGTGTGAGTGTTGATGTGTGTGGTGATGTGTAGTGGTGTGTGGTGTTTTGTGCGTGGATGTGGGTTGGGTGATGGTGTTGTGTGCCGCTGTATGGTGGTGTTGTCTTGGCTGTGCAGTCTCTCTGGCCTTCGTCTCTAATTTGTGTTCGTAGGAGTTTGTGGGTTATGTGGGTGTGTGTTTTATATAGTGTTGGGTGTGTGGGAGTGGTGTTTGTATGTGTGTCAGGTGTGTGTATTTGGAATTGTCCAATGTGGCGGTGTTTTGGAGATGTGTGTGCATTTTGAGCGCTGCAGTGTGTACCGCCAATGGAATACCTCGGTTGAAAGACCGCTGCGTGGATTCGTGGGTCATAATAGCATGGGCGTGTTTCTGTTGGAGTGGAGGTGGAGGTTTTGTTTTCGCCAGTTTATCACTGACCTTTGGTGTGGCGGTGTTGTGTGGGTGTCTGAATTTCAGCGGATTCCGAGATGTGGGTCATAATAGCTGTGGCGGGATTCCGCGGCCGCGGCGGTCTATTGGCGGTCTTCTGCACGGCGGTAACGCATTTTACTGCCAATGTTGTAATAACCCCTTAGGTGTAGCAGTAGGGGTTGTGGTAGTGGGAGGCTTGGTGCTTTTCTTTGGACAACTGGCATCAGTTGTCCAATGACCTTTGACTTTACAAAATTAGCACCATGGTTTCTTTAATTGATTAGAAGAGGATTTGGACCCACCACCCCCACCAGAGTGTTTTTGTGGGCCTGATGAAGACTCATTTTTAGATTTGTCCCCACCCTTGTCTGAAGACTTACCATCCTTCTTCTTGCCATCCTTGTCACACTTTTCTACAGTAACTCAGAATGCTTGCTTCTTGTCCAGGGAGGACCTGGCCTGGCAGTTAGGGCTGGACTATTCCCATGGGGAATAGGGTCAGGACTGATTTGCATATGGCTGGGTCCAAACTGGGGCAACGTGGTGAGCAAAAGAATGATGGATTAAACCTGAATCTATGACTGGGGTGAAAAGTTTCAATACTCCGCTGATCATTTTATTTTGTCTTGTGATGTTGAAATGATTAAGAGTGCCAGTGATGGTGATCCTGCCTCTAACTAAGTGCTCATGGTGGTGGAGGGGCAGACTAAGAGGGTTTGGAGGCTGCTGCAGTGGGGTTGGAGGAACTACCCACACTGCTGGCCACCTGTCTTACGAGGTCTGTGGGTACCGTGCCCTCATCCACACAGAGGTAGGGAAGCATGCGCGGCACGGTGGCTGGCTGGGAATTGGCTCAGCTGGAAGCCCCTTCTGCACCCATGAAAGGAGCAAACGGCAGATTGCGGGGATGAGGGGCCACCGTGAGGCTCAAGGTCCTGGCCGTAGCCTGAGAGTCTTGAAGCACTCAAGTGCTGAGTCTCCAAAGAGTCAGGTGCCATTGAAGGACATGTCCTTAAGGAAAGCCTGGATGTTCTCTGAAAAGCCAAATGTCCTCAGTGAGGTGTGGCACCTCAAGGCCACTGTCATGGAAACCGCTCGGTAGGAAAGTACCCTGTTTTTGGCATGGTAACCCCTACTATTTGCCTGCTGTCAGAGTGTTTTGACTGTTTACTGGGATCCTGCTAACCTAGACCCCAGTGGTTGGGCTCGCTCTCTCTAAATTTGGTTGCTTAGGACTTTGCACACCCCACAATTGGTATACTGGTGCCCCCTTATAAGTCCCTAGTATGTGGTACTTAGGGTCCCAGGGCATTGGGGCACCAGGGGTTTCCCATGGGCTGTAGCATGTATTGTGCCACCCATGGGAGCCCATGCAAAATGTGTCTGCAGGCCTGCAACTGCAGCCTGCGTGAAAAGATGCATGCATCCTTTCACTACAGGTTTCTGCCCTCTTGCTGCTTGACCAGCTCAGGCAGAGGAAGGCAGAACAAAGGATTTCTTGTGGGAGAGGGAGGTAAACCCTTGGAAATAGGTGTTAGCCTATTAGGGTAGCCTCCCCAAGCCATTGGTATGCTTTGAAGGACGCATTTGCTGCTCTCCTTGCATAAACTGGTTTACACCAGTCCAGGGACCCCTAATCCCTGTTCTGGCATGAAACTAGACAGTGGAAAGGGGAGTGACCACTCCCCTGTCCATCCCCACCCCAGGGGTGGTGACCAGAGTGCCTCCAGGAGGCCACTTGATTCTGCCATCTTGAATCCAAGGTGGGCAGAGGCCTTTGGGAGCATCTGAGTAGCCAGGTCAGGCAGGTGACATCACAGCCCCCTCCTGATAGGTGGTCAACCTGCTAGGTGACCAATCCCCTTTCCTGGGCTATTTAGGGTCTCCCTTTTGGGTGGGACCGCAGATTTGATGTGCAAGATTCCAGCAGGATTCCTCTGCATTGTTTACTTCATCTTCTGGCCACTGGGACTGCAACTTGACCTTCCAGGAACTGACAATCCTCAACTACAGCAATGACTCTGCTCTGCAACATTGTTTCTCTGGCTCCTTCCAGCAACTGTAACATTTTCCCAGCTGTGCATCCTCTGACGAGTCTTCAACCTGCACAGGAAGTAAGAAGGAATCTCCCTTGGAGTGAAGGAGTCCCTCCCCTGCATCTGCAGGCACCAACTACAAAGACGACTGACTGTGTGAATCTCCTCTCCTTCTGAGCTGCGTGGACCCTGCATCACAGTGATGGTCTGTAGTGGCCCCCTTGGTCCTCTCTACCAGCTGTCCAACTTGGAGATGGTAAGCCCCTGCCTGTCCTTGCAGGACAGGCAAGGGCCTGTCCTGCAAGTAACCCTGTGTACCACAACACTTGCAGAGACCAAGGCTTATTTGTTCCTCTTCCAAGGGATCTTCAGGCTCTGTGTAGCCCCAGCCCCCAGCACTTCTTCCTGCAATGCACAGTCTCCTGCCTGCTGCTCCAGAGACATGGGACACTCCTCCAAGTGTGCTGAGTCGGCCTCACCACGGATCCTGTGCCTGCTGCCAGTGGGTCACCAGTGGGGGCTGCCTCCTCTTCTTCTGACTCTCCCAGCTACTGAGGGTCCCCTCGGACTCCACTCCTTGGGTCAAGTCCCCTGGACCTTGGTGGTCCTTTTCAGCCTTGCAAAACCTTCTTCTCCAATTCTTGCATTTACCAAGGCTTGTTTGTGGTTTCCAGCACCACTTACTGACTGCAACATGACCGCAGACATAGGACATCATAGAACTCCTCTTCTGCTCCTGTGCTGCACGACTGACCTTCTTCGCCCACCGTCGACCTGGTCCTGCAACCACAGAAGGGTCGGTAGTGGCTCCTGCCACAACCGGACACTGAATCTCAAACTGGACTTGGTCCCCTTTCTTTGCAGGTCCTCTTCTGTCAGGATCCACCTTTTGGTTTTTCCAGTCTTGGTTGGGTCTTGCACAATCTATTTCCAAATTCCTCCTGTTGATTTTGAGTACAACCAGGTACTTACCTCTGCTTGCATGGTTGCTGAGGGTCATTCTGGTTCTCACCTCTCCGGGTTCCTAGTTCCTCCTGCTCCCCACTACTGATTCCACTCCCTTGGGTGAGGCACTGCCTTTCACATTCCATTTTTTAGTATATGGTTTGGCCCTCCCCTAGGGCCATCACTATTTTCTACTGCTTTTGCCAATTCCTATTGCATTCTATGCTATTTCCTGAATGCTAATGTGTGTATAATAGTGTGTTTACTTACCTCCAGTTGGGGTATTGCCTTTACAGTATTTTAGTATTTGTGTTACTATAATAAAGTACCTTTATTTTTGTAACACTGTGGTTCTTTCATGTGTGTGAGTGCTGTGTGACTATAGTGGTATTGCATAAGCTTTGCATGTCTCCTAGATAAGTCTTGGCTGCTCATCCACAGCTACCTCTAAAGAGTCCTGGCTTCTAGACACTGCCTACACTTCACTGATAGGAGGTACCTGAATCTGGTACCAGGTGATAACACCATAGGTGCTCATCACACACAAGGCCATCTTCCTACATTGGTGGTGTAGTTGTGGACTAAGCACTTGCAATTGCCTTACCGCTCTGTCACTAGTCACTTTCCACAGGATAGGCTAGTAATAGCTTTTAGGTACATACTACACTTAGTTGTCAGGATTTCTAGATTCCTAAGTTTGGGTAAGCTAGGGGTCTAGAATAGCACTTGCTCCAAACTTTCCTATGGAGCTTAATTGTTAGGTTAGGTACAGCTGCACCACTCTAGCAGGAATATCTTCAGTAGAGCACAACTCTCAGGCCCCAGACTCTCACTATGAGGGTCTTACTTTCCAAGAGCTGAAGGAAATGTGTGCCTCTAGAAAACTGAAGACAGGGAGAAATCCCAATAAGAGTCTGCTTCTAGAGTTACTCCTCCAGGCTGACCAGGATAATGCAGGAAGCCAGGAGGAGGAAGAAGTAAAAACTGACCGTCCAGTCCTAGACAGGGCAGATTTAGGCTACACTGGGGAGGGTCAGGAAGAACCCGGGGAACACCAAAGCCCTGTTCGGAGCAGTGCGGGTAGTGAGAGGGGGGTCATGTCAGTAGCCCACTTTTGCCCCAACAGGGTTGGTCCAAAGAGTCCCAAGGAGGAGGGATAATTTCTCCTCTGTCAATAAATGTCTCCTCAGTATCTGAGGGAACCCACGGCTCCACCTGAGGGGAAGATTTCTTAGATAGGGAGCTTAGGAAATTGAGATTGGAGGAGGAGGCCATGCTGAGGCTGAAGCAGCAACAGCTGGCTCTAGACAGGGAGGCCTTGGCAGTGGAAAGAGAGAGACAGGGTGTGGGGTTAGCACCCCATGGTGGCAGCAATCTTGGTCTTAGGGACATCATAATCTGGGAGGAGTTTATGATTCTAGAAACCCAAGCAAGATAGTCCCACCTTACAAGGTGGGAGATGACATTTACAAATCATTCACTGCTTTGGAGAGGGCAGGTAAAGTTCAGAAGGTCTCCCAAAGGCAGTGGGCAGCAATATTGTGGCTCTCCTTCTCTGACAAAGGCAGAGACAAACTCCTCACTGTCAGAGAGGAAGATGCAGACAACTATACAGCACTCAAAAATGCACTGTTAGATGGTTTTGGTTTGACCACTGAACAAAATAGGAGTAAGTTCAGGGAAACCAAAAAGGAGTCCTCCCATGATTGGGTAGATTTTGCGGACTGCTCAGTTAAAGCTCAGGAAGGCTGGTTGCATGGGAGCAAAGTGAGTGACTACCAGGGCTTATAACATTTCATTATAAGAGAGCACTTTTAAAATAACTCTGTATCAGATCAACTGCATTGATACCTGGTGGACTCTGATCTTATCTCTCCCCAAGAATTGGGAAAAAAGGCAGACAAGTTGGTCTGCACCAGGGTGAGTAGAAAAACCCATACAGGGGGTCACCACAAAAAAGGAAGCAGGTAAGTATGAAGACAAGGGTGGGGACAAAGACACAAAAATGATCTTCATCAGGCCCACAAAACTCTTCTGGGGGTGGGTCTAAGTCCTCTTCCTCTTCTAACAAGAAATCTTAGTGTTACATTTGTAAGTAGCCAGGCCACAGGGCAGGTGACACCACGTGTCCTAAAAACAGCACCACGCCTACTACCATTGCTACCACTAGTACCCCTAGCAGCCACCTAGTAGTAGCAACAACAGTGGTAGCAGTAGTCAGCCCAAAAGTATAGTTGGGTTCACCTTTGGGACTGTAGTGGGCCCTGGGGTAGACATATAAACCCCTGAGACAGTTTTTGTCTCTAAGGGTGGAACTGGCATTGCTACCTTAGCTGCTTGTCCCCTCAACATGGTAAGTACAAGCGGCACCCATTGATAAATGGTGTTGAGGCTGAGGCTTACAGGGACACCGGCGCCAGCCTCACCACAGTAACTGAAAAACTGGTGTCACCTGAACAACACCTACTTGGTCACAGGTACCAAGTCACTGATGTGAATAGCTCCACTCAGTGCCTCCCTATAGCTATGGTAGACTTTAGTTGGGGTGGGGTTACTGATCCTAAACAGGTTGTAGGGTCTTCTAACTTACCTGTAGAGTGTCTCCTAGGTAATTACCTGGAGACCACAGCTTGGGCTGGTAGAGTTTCAAGCCCAGGCAGCCATGCTGGGCACCCCTAAACACCTCTGTGCCTCGACCTCAATGTAGGCTAAAGAGCAAGGAGAGCAAGGAGCCCTGGAGCCTGGAATAATGGCCCAGGACACTCCTAAGAACAGAGGCAGGCAGGATACAGAATACCTCCTGTCCAAACTCCTGCTGAGGATCCCACTCCTCTAAGGGAGGCACCCACTCCCGGGGAGGAAACTACACCACAGGAGCCTAAGACTATAACAGGTGAGTTCCTAGGGGTAAACAAATCCATCTGGAAGGAACCTAGGGTAGAACAGTAACCCTGATCTACTTTTAAAAAACTTGGAAGAACCATCCTGTCCTTCCAGGGAAACTTTGGAGCAGCAACTCTGCTCCACCCTAGAAAACCTAAGATAGATATGTCCACCTCTAGAGCCTTTAGGACAGCAACCCTGTCCTACTATAGAGCCACAGGGACAGCAATCCTGCCCTGCTTAAATACCCTTAAGTCCACAACCTCCAACTAGGGAACTAGAGGGCTCACAGTTTAGGCACATTACAGGAGAAAAACCCAAACTGATAGGGTAGTCCACCTCCCCACATGGAAGGGGCCATAGGGTGGAAAATAATACTGGGAGTAA
This sequence comes from Pleurodeles waltl, assembly GCF_031143425.1. Lineage (NCBI taxonomy): Eukaryota > Metazoa > Chordata > Amphibia > Caudata > Salamandridae > Pleurodeles > Pleurodeles waltl. The sequence continues at coordinate 71,528,368 of NC_090444.1, read as the reverse complement.
CCACTCCAATGCAGAGGTACTCTCCAGATATTTCCACTTAGACAATAAAGACTCATCTGGCCAAGGTTAGTGTTATTGTCCTTCATTTGGGTGGGGGTTATGTAGGAAAGTACCTCCTTTTGGCATGGTTACCCCCACTTTTTGCCTGCTCTCAGTATGTTTTGTTCACTGGGATCCTGCTAGCCAGGACACAAGTGACTGTGCTCTTTCTCTCTCTCTCAATTTGGTTGCTTAGGACTTTGCACGCCCCACAATTGGCATACTGGTCCTACTCAGCGAAACAACGTCTCCATGAGCATAACATTAATTATGCCCTTCTCTTCCCTGCAAAACTGCGGATACAGGATGGCTCTACTGTGCACGTTTTTACCTCCTCGGAGGACGCCTGGACCTGGTCTCACGCTAAGGGGCTTGCCCAACCTGTACAACAGAGGAACTCGAAGGAGTCCTGGACGCCCACCAAAGGGAGACGCGGATGTCGGGCCCCCTCTGAGAACAAACCTACCAAGGCGCAGTCGGCGGAGGAACGTACCCACCTACTGCGCAAAGCCACGCAATTTGTTTCTAATCCTTACTTGGCCTTGAATGAACTGGCTGATGCCGAAGCTGACCGGGCTGACTCCTCAGATACTGGGGACTCCCATCAGGGCCCGTTACTCACCCCACGATCGGCGGACGACATCTGAACTACATGATCCGTGCTACTGCTATTTCCATGGGGAAAAGCCCTAAGATACTCTTTCACCCCTTTGGGCCTATCTGTTCGATGTATGATATGCCGTGCCGGCGAGCTGGCGATCGCGGTCCTGGGCCACGCAACTGGAACAACCAGTATGGGATCTGAGGTTGGAGTGGCCTGTGCTGCTGCGTGGAAGGCCGGGGGCAAGACTTCCGCAATCTGAACTCCCATACCGCGCCCCGCTCCATATGGACCAATTTTCTATTATGCCTGCTTGCAGGCCTTGTTCTATGTTTGCGTGTTGTTTTTATCTGTCATGTGTGGTTGTTTCCACCCCCATTCTGTAGGGGATTTTCTTTTTTGTGTTTCCATCAGTTTGTTTCATTAATGCCACGGCTGGTAGTCACAGGAGGGGAGCGAGGTTTTACTGGTGTTCTCAAACCAAAACTCTTGTCCAGGGGAATGAGCCTATTGTGATCCTACGAACAGTGGGGGGTTAGTGCTTGGGAGCTCCCCTGCTGTCACACATGATAGTATAGCAGTAGTTGTAGTACAACCTCAGACACACATCCCTCGCTATAGCGTAGTCACATGGAATGTTAGGGGCATGTCCACTACGCGCAGGCGACAACGCATATATAATTCCTTGAGGCGACACCTAGTCCATATTGCAATGCTGCTGTAAACGCACTTATCTTCAACCACGATAGAGAGGACGTGCGCTAGCTGGAGGGGACAATTGGTGGGCACTATCTCCTCGTCCTTTGCTCGAGGCATAGCAATTTGGATTGCAGCAAGTGTACCGTACACGATTTCCCATACACAATTGGATCCTGATGGTCGTTATGTGCTGATAGAGGGTTGCCGGGATGATGTGCCTTTGACCCTTGTGGCACCCAATTCTTCCCAAAAAAGCTTTCTACATGCAATGTCCGCTGATCTACTCAGAGACCCTTCCGTGGAGAGTATTTGGGGCAGAGATTTCAATTGTGTTCTGGATATTCATCTCGATTGCTCTTCCCCCGCCCTCTGCTCCGAGCAGGCAGATATCAAATGAGTTTGGTGAGTGGAGCGTGAAAAATGGCCTGAATGATGTCTGGCGCCTGCGACACCCGACAGACCGTGAATACTCATTTTACTCTCCGGTGCACGACTTACATACAAGGATAGACCTGTTCTTTGTCCCTCCTTCAGTGGTACCCAAGATTAACGCCGCCGCTTACCTGGCACGAACTGAGTCGGATCACTGCCCTTTACAGGTGGCCCTGCATTGGGGCCGTCCGAGGACTTGGATACCTACGTGCCGTTTGCGGCCAGAAGCCCTGACGGACCCTCCTTTTCAGGCAGAGCTAGCTCAGTGCCTGGCCACTTATTTCTCACAAAATCATAACCCGACTTTGCATAGGGCAACGGAGTGGGACGCTCACAAAGTGGTGATACGAGGCCATTGCACAGCGGCTTCCTTCAGGGCCCGTCGAGTCTTGGTCGGGGAGTTGTCGGAGCTGGAAACTAAGCTACAAACAGTAGAGGTCGCAGTGACTAGAGGTGAGAGAGTGGCGATTACGCTTATATCCTTACGAGCAGACTGCAGAGAAGCTGATGACAGACTGTGCAAACATGATTATCGACATTACAATATACATCAGTATGCGGAAGGTGACAGAGCAGGCCGCTTGCTGGCTTGGCTGGCACGTGATAACCCCCAATCTTCGCCCATTGGAGCGATCCAATTGGATACCGGTGAAATAGTAAATACTCAAAGGGTGATCAATGAAGCTTTTTATACCTACTATCGTGAATTATACGCACCTTCCCCTCTCCCTCAAAGGGAACGTGTGACTGGCTTCCTGGACTCCCTACAGCTTAACCACCTGCTCCCGGAACAAGCGGACACATTGAATGGACCTATTGAGGCGGAAGATATACGCCTTGCGTTATCCCAAATGCCCCGTGGCATGGCTCCCGGCTCAGATGGTCTCCCATTTGAGTATTTCGCATCGTTAGCACCCCACCTCCTGCAACCCCTGCTTCAGGTATTTAATGAGGCGCAGTCCTGCGTTCTGCTGCCTGCCTCAATGCAGGTGGCCTTCATAGCGGTACTCCCGAAACCTGGCTGCGACCCCCTAGATGTTTGCTCGTATCGCCCTCTTTCATTCCTAAATACAGACTGCAAAATACTCGGGAAAATATTGTCCAACCGGCTTCTCCCTTATATCCCTCATTTGATTCACGAGGAGCAATCAGGTTTTATACCTGGCAGGAATACTTTCCTGAATATCAGATTAGTCTGTATACTAAATCACACTGATTCTACTCCCACCCACAATGAAGTTGCCGTGTCACTGGACATAGAAAAAGCGTTTGATACGCTGAGTTGGGACTTTCTTTTTCAATCACTCGCTACGATGGGGCTTAGTGCAGGATTCATAACATGGATCAAGATACTTTAACCTGTCGGCCCGCGTCAAGACGGGGCAAATTATCTCAGACCCATTCCCCATCTCCAGGGTCCCCAGACAAGGATGCCCACTATCTCCTTTGTTGTTTGCCATAACTATGGAGCCCTTAGCCGCCCACCTTAGACAACACGCACAATGTTGGGGTATCCCAGAGCTGCACACATATCACATAATCTCCTTGTATGCGGACAACGCTCTGATCTAGATGCGTGATCACACGACGTCTATGTGTCAGGTTCTGGAGACATGGGGGGTGATTCTGATTCCGGCGGGCGGCGGAGGCCGCCCGCCGGAATTCCGCCCCCATTATACCGCTCCGCGGTCAGAAGACCGCGGAGGGTATTATGAGTTTTTCCCTGGGCTGGCGGGCGGTCTCCAGAAGACCGCCCGCCAGCCCAGGGAAAAACTCCCTTCCCACGAGGATGCCGGCTCGTAATCGAGCCGGCGGAGTGGGAAGGTGCGACGGGTGCAGTGGCACCCGTCGCGTATTTCAGTGTCTGCAAGGCAGACACTTAAATACTTTTCGGGGCCCTCTTACGGGGGCCCCTGCCGTGCCCATGCCATTGGCATGGGCACGGCAGGGGCCCCCAGGGGCCCCGCGACCCCCCTACCGCCATCCTGTTCATGGCGGCTTTCCCGCCATGAACAGGATGGCGGTAGGGGGGGTCAGAATCCTCATGGCGACGGAGCGCGCTCCGCCGCCATGAAGGATTCCCCCGAGCAGCGGTAAGTCGGCGGGAGCCCGCCGACTTGCCGCTTCTGACCGCGGCTGAACCGCCGCGGTCAGAATGCTCGTGGGAGCACCGCCGGTCTGTCGGCGGTGCTCCCGTGGCCGGTGACCCTGGCGGTCACCGGCCGCCAGGGTGAGAATCACCCCCATGGTCTCCTACGCGGACATCTCCGGCCTGCGGGTAAATAGGTCTAAATCCTGTATTTCCCCCTATCTCCAGTGCCTTAGGAACTCCAGTCGGCACTGCCAAACTATCATCTGCCATGATGTCATACCACCTTTAAATATTTGGGCGTACAGATATACCATTCTCTTGAGGACCTCAGGGAGGGCAATCTGGGGAGAGCTCTTCGCTCCATTAGGGGCTCTCTGCCCTTCTGGGGAGCACTCCCCTTGTCCCCTATGGGCAGGGTTTCTATCACTAAGATGTGATCATCCTACCTCGTCTACTCTACTACTTTACAGCCCTGCCAACACTACAAGGCATGGCGATGGACTTCATATGGGGTAAAGACAGATGCTGCGCGGCCTCGTCTACCATTCAACTCCCGCAGATTGGGGGTGGACTGGGTGTCCCCAACTTCGAAATGTCATATGCAGCAGCCCAGCTACAGTGGCCAGCAGATTGGCTGGGCGAACATTGTTCAGGGGAAAAAATGGTCCTACTCAGTGCCTTGGCACCGGCACCATTGTTGACTTGGCTGACAGACAAATCTTCCCCCCCTTTACGCAGCAATGTTGTATTAGCTACTGCAAAGGCGTGCTGGCTATGCTATGTCCATGGTGGAGGACCTTGCACACCATACTCCCCCATACCCTCTGACACTTCTACCTGAGGCCCGGACCTTGCTGGCACATCACAATATGTCCCCGTGGAGGGCTGCGGGCCTTGTCACGGCTGGAGACTTTTACTCTGAGGATATGCTACTAACATTCGACGAATTATCGACCCACACAAAGATACTGGCCAGTAACTTATACTGCACTATACGGCACCTCCTTCATATCACATGGGGCATGGGAGACGTTGAACCTCCTACGTCGCAGATCCTCACTTTGCTCCTTTCAATGGGTGGAACTGGGAGAGTGGTGTCGCGACTGTACTCCTTGTTGCTACTGGACACACTCCAGGACCTAGATTACGCAAAGTCTCTCTGGGATGAGACGTTGCCCACCCCCTGTCCTCGGCGGCGTGGTCGAAATCTCTTGAAATGCAAGACTCCGCTACACTCAATTTAACTACATACATCACTCTTACCTGTCCCCTTTCCGCATAAAACGCATGTTCCCTGCGTCAGACTCAGTTTGCCTTCACTACGCGGACACCCTGGCAGATTTTTACCACATGGTGTGGAATTGTCCCCCGCTGGCCATGGCTTGGCAACGCATCACTGCCGTGGTGTCCGACATCCCCGCCCACGCTCTGCAGCCGACTCCTGAATCTTGTCTGCTGGGACTGAGGCGTTGCTCCAGTAAGGATAAGCAATTACATAGGTTTATTGACTTGGCATACATTGTTTTCAAACGACAAATAGCTATCAATTGGAAGGCACCACACGCCCCTAATCAGGATGGGTGGTTACGGGTCTTGCTACAGCAGTCCCAAGCTGAGGCTTAGACACTGCACAGCTTACCGTATAGAGGAGTAGTGCAGGGCGGCTCAGACATATGGGACGCCTTTATTGTTAAGATGGAGGTCAGGGACGACACTCACCCACCTTAAATCTCCCGCAGACATTGAGGCAGGCTGACGACTTGCACCCCCCGGATGTATTCCCTCTCTGTGAATGATTGTTGTGGATGTTGTTGCTTCCACACAGGAGATGACTCTAACAATGTTTCGGCATAAAGAAAACCTTGACACCCCTGTGGCTCTATCTACCATAATATGACTCACCCCACTCTTTAGCTCGTATTACTTATGCTCTACTCCATTGCACCAGCACACTTGCATAACATATACCTATAATGCACTTGGATGCCTTGTCCCCCACCCCTCTCTTGGATTCTATTGCATATGCCTCCTCAGTCTTACTGGTGAGGAGGTGGATTAATTGTCAAGTGGCATAGTTTATAGTTTGACGTTGAAGTTGTATTTGTATCTCTATGATATATGGTATGTTTTCTTTTCCATGTACCTGAACTGTCGATTTAGGAGTGCTCCACTATGTATGTCACTCTGAAATAATAAAGAGATGTTACCAAAAAATAAATAAATAGTTGAATTGCATAAGCTTTGCATGTCTCCTAGATACGTCTTGGCTGTTTATCCACAGCTACCTTTAGATAGAGAGCCCTAGCTTCCTAGACACTGCCTACACTTCACTAATAGGGGATACCTGGTATAAAGTGATAACACCATAGGTGCTCACCACACATCAGGCCGGCTTCCTACACTCTCTACCGAGCAAGTTGGTTGTGTCAAGTCCGCAAAATTTTTTTAACATTGCTGCAACTCTCTCATTGTAACAGCCTGAGAGAGTACTGTCCGGCCATCCCCCGGATCCTATGGCAGTACTAACGCAACGGTGTTAAACCCGGGTGTGGGAATAAGGGCCCAAAAGGCTTTCTGTGTTCACGGACCCCAATACCAAGCTGGGAGAAAAAAACATCTTCATCCCAAATTAATCCAGCCTCTTGGAGTCCCTTTCCAGGGGAACAGTAGGGAAAGTGCTGTGGGAAGTTAAGGTTTGAACCACCAGGCTTTCAGGGGCAGGGTGCCGTGTGAGGAAGGTTGGGTCCCCGAGAGCAGGCTGATGGTTGCGGGCAATCATCCTATTCACAGGAGCCCCTGTGCTGGGTTTGGACTTGGAGTAAAGTTTCAGTGGTGGAAACTCCCGGGTGTAGCACCTCTGTCAAGAGATAAGTCTTGACTGCCACCGAGGGCAGTTGAAGATCTAGGACCTCGCCGCCATCTGCACCATCATTGCGTAGGAAGCTACCTCCCCTGTAGCACATCAGTATCTGGAGAAGTATTCTGTTCACTGGCTTCACCCAGATCTTCCTGCCAGTCAATTTCCTCCTCATAAGACTAGTGGGGTCAGATTGCTAAAAAAACTACGTGCGTTGCCTCATAAAACTCCTTGAGCTGGGCAGAGGTAGCTCCAGCTCCCGGAAAACTGGGGAGGCATGGAGCCGGCCCAGGCACAGGTTCCGGAGAACAAGGCTGAGAATACCAATGTGTTCCCTCATCACATCGACCGAGGGGAAGTTGAAGACCGCTTCCACTTCTTGCACTTCTTCTTGTGCCTCGACTTACCTGATCGTCCCAAGGACTTTGAGTGGGATGAAGGCTACTTCGGACCCTGCGATCGTTCCGGGGACCTCCCCCTTGACGTGGAGTCACATGCCTGGGTTCCCATTAGCTTTAGGGACCGCTACCTCAAAGCCTATGGATGCATGGCCTGGCAATCGGAGCACAGCTTTGGGTCTTGGTCACATTCCAAACACCACAGACAGACGAGGTGCAGATCCGTCATCAACAGTGGGCAGGAACAGACTCCTCAGGGTTTAAAACCAGTCTTCCCTGATGACACCCAGGAGGAAAAACCTTAAAAACTGTTGACAAAATGTCAAAATTACTGAGGGGTAACTCTTCTCTGGATTAGTGCAAGTTGGGCGTGGAAAGAAAAGAACTGATGTTTGCATGCTTAGGTGGCACCTATATAGGTACTGCGACGTCACTTCTGGCACGGCCGACAGACGTGGAGCTGATTGATGCCATCTATCGCCGCACAGAGGTACTTCTCAAAATAATCTTCCAGATCCAGTCCAAAGCCTGGGGATAATTCAAAGGAAGGACTCTGCAGCTAGAAGTCTCAAATAGACATGCTTTACAATGTCAGTGCAGCAGATGGCACAATAAGTGCTGCAGTCCATTGCTAGCATTTAATTTACATTCCATGGGTACCATATATTAGGGACTGATGAGTAAATTAAAAGTGTCAATCAGAAATATACCAATTTTACCATTCTGAAAAAAGGAGCACAAGCATTTTACCACTAGTTAGCAGATGTAAAGTGCTCAGAGTTCTAGAGCAAGCAAAAATCAGATCCATCAAATAGCCAAAAAACATAAATGGTGTGAATCTGCAGAATGTGCACATTTCCAGCACCAGTGCCCTAAAATCAGGAGCTGGGTAAAAAACGTAACTCAACTGGGCATGATGGGATACTATTTCTCAAAGTAACAGTGCCAGTTTCCTAGCCTTTAAGGCTGCAGCCTATTAGACTAAATAATCCCTTTTTCTTTCACTCTTCCTTTAAAAGGTTTGTGAAAGTTTTCTAAGAACTATGGTGGTCATTATGACCCTGGCAGTCGGGTTAATATGGCCGTACATACGGCCATATTATGAGAGCCAACCCGCCACTTCTCCACTCATGCATCCATGGCGGTATGAGCCGCCAGGCCAGAGATGTCTATCTCCAGCCCAGCGGCCCACGGAGTACCGCCCATGGCATTATGAGCTAGCCTACCGCTGTGGTTTCTGTGGCATTAGCAACATCGCGAAAGCCATGGTGGTAGCCCCAACGGTGACAGGGAAATCCTTCCCTGTCACTGGTAGGCAGCTCCCCAACCCCCGCAACACTCACCTGATGCCCCCTACCCTCCCTCCATCCAAACTCACTCCTCCACCCGCCCCCCACACACACACTAACCCCCCACCCCACCCCTCCAATCCACAAACTAACCCCCACCCCTTCCATACCACAAACACTCCCCCCACCTTTTTCGATCCACAAACACACCACCACCTCCTCCAATCTACAAACACACCCCACCCCCTCCGATCCACAAACACCCCCCTCCCCTATACACACACACACACACACCCCCGCAGACATGCACATACCACACAACTGACCCCACAGCCACACATGCACACATCACCCTCTCCCCCATCTCCACCAGTAACAGTGCCCGTCACCCCACCCCCCCTCCCTGCATACACGCACACAGACACTCAAGCACCACGTATACACCCATTCACTAACACTGCCATACATGCATTCATACACACACTGCATACATGCAATCACTCACACGCATACAATCACGCAAACTACACAACAAACACAGACGCATTCACACATGCACTCACACACTCAGACACACACAACACCCCCACCCTTCCCTCCCCCTCCCCTGTCGGGCACCCGACATACCTTGTCCGGCAAGGAGGTCGTCCGGCAGGGAACGGGAAGGGGTGCTGCTACCGTCAGCAGCGCCCTGCCAGCAGAGCACCGCTAGGCCGTATTTCTGGTCAAAATACGGCTGGTGGTGTTCTACTGGCGTGGTGGTGCTGGTAGTAGCAGCACTAGTTTACCACCGTCCACCAGCATGATCACTGCCGGATTTCTGTCCTTCTTGTGTCAGAAGTTGGGCAGTGATCATAATATGGCGGATGGATGGTAGCTGTGGTGACAATATTTTTGGCGGCAGTCACCTCGGCGGTAGGCGGTTTTTACCGCCAATGTCATAATGACCACCTATATGATTTCTAGTGACTATCTTTTATTAAAATTGATTTAAGAAAAGTAACTGGGTGGAAATTAGCCAATATAGCCTTTCAGAGTGTGTTCTAAAATACTTTTCTTACAAAAGAATTAGCTTTTTTTAAATTAAAAACCTACATATAGTTTTATATGTATAATAGTCCAAATTACTCAGGAATCCCACAGGTAGTTGGGGCAAGTCAGTGTTATTTAATAATGAAGACCTGTTGCCAGAGAACAAAGATTTCACTCACTAGACTGACATTTTCAGCTAACGAGCATTATGTTATGTTATGCAGATTTGTAGAGCACACTATCACCCAGGAGGGTATTTTGGAATTGATCTGGTATAAGCCTAGCCAAACTTAGGGCCGTGTGGGAGTACTCGAAAAGCCATGTCTTCACCCTAGTAGAGACACTGGATCCGTTAGGCTGTATAGTGACTGGGCAAATTTACTATTTTAACTCTTTTAACTTTATTTACCTCAGGGCAGGTGCTGGACAGTGAGTAGAGGGCGCATTTAGAATGGTACCTGGTTGAGTTAGAATATTCATTTTGCCCCCAGTCACTGTCCATCACCTGCTCTGGGGTAAGTCCCCGGCGGAGTTGGATAACTGACCTTCTATGTCTAGTCACTATCCAGCACCTGTTCTGAACCAAGTAACTTATACAGTTACTATAGTAATTTTACCCTTACATCACTGTCTTAGAAGTTCACTAAGGTGAGTACACGTTACACTAGGTATGTCTTCAAATTAGTTACTCTGCTTCACCTTACCTAATATGAGTCCTATAGAAACTTATAATAGTCATTTTTGTTTGTTCACTGTGTAACATTACTTTCTGAATATTTTTTTCATGTCTTTTGTTGTAATTATAGTATTTTAACTTCATTCAATATTAAAAAACATCAACATATTTTTACTATACTGTCTTATCAAATATTTTTTCATTAATAGAACATTTTTCTATATGTTCTTACTACTTATGGTTTTGTACTTTTACCTGTGTGTTAAACGAAGATAATTTCTTTATATCTGTAATACTTCCTTTGAGTTTGAGTTGAATTCTCTGACAAAATAAAACAATATTGTCAAATATATCATTTTAAATTAATTATTAATTGTTTAAAGGTTTGCAGACTTGTACTAAACTTACGTAAACCAATAGGTGGCCGTTTTTTACTATTCTACGAGATTTCTTCCCGGAGTTCTTGCAGTCGCTTGTGCTCACTTCAAATGACCACTGCTCACAAAATGGTGGATAGCACTTTAAATAGTTTTTATCAAAAGAGATTTTTAAATTAAACTAAAATATGTTTTCGAATCCTTATTTTTTTTTAACTTTATTACCGGACTAAATATTTATTTTGAAAGTGATTTAATTATTGTTTGACCTTCTGGTGTATGTTTGACAGCCATTTTGGTGGGGGGAATGGTCTAAAGTAATTGGAATAGAAAATGGACTGATATGAATCTACATCTCATGTAAGCACCAAGTGAATGCCTTCATTTTACTAACATATTTTCCTGTGATTTACTGTTTTTCTTTCATTTTGGCAATTTGTTGTTACTCTCTTCAAGTTCAAAGGTAAATTTTTGTTGCCTTTTTTGTTTTATAAAAAATTATGTCAATTTATATGTATCTATATTGTTAATACACTGTTTATATTGTTTCTCAAAAATTGATTCTAAAATATTTATTACGTTATGTATAAATGCGGCACATATGCTTACGTTGTAATAGTGTGCGTGGTAATAACATGCGTTGTCATTGTCTTTTAGTTCATGTTAATCTATATGCGTTGTATGCGTGGCAGTAACGTCGGGGGTACTGTTTAATGCGTAGTTGCGACTGAGTTGTAAAGTCATCCGTTTTAATTGCAATCGTAGTGCCATCATACATCCGAAGTGAAGGCAAGCATTTTTCATGGTTTTACAGTATTATACCCAAGAGCCTTTTCTCTTATGTACCTGAACATCTCATACAGTGAGGGCATCCATGGCTGGATGTGTCAGACACAAATATTTTAACATTCAGAGAGCAGTTTCTTTTATAAAGATGGCTCCAGAAGTAGAGGAAAAGTTTAGAAGTACAGAAAAAAACCCTGATACACTGATAAGTGATTATCAGTCCAATATGGTCAGATACAGGAGAGTCACCAGGACAGAAAAGGTAGATGAAAGGTTCAAGGATAGCAGGCACAACTAGTGCTGAAAAAAAAGGAATAGGGCTGGAAGGTATCCACAAGGCTTGAGCACAAGAAAAATGAAAAGAAAAGAGTTCAGTTTGCAGAAAGAGGAGGGTGGGTGGGGAATCTGCAGTTAAATACAGTGTCTACCAGAAAAGGCAATGCTGAATGTAAGTAATGTGTTCTTCTACTAGATACTTCTAACCACAGATTCTTCACATTTTGAATGGATTTCAAAGCAGAACCTCCCAGGTGGAGGGTCTGTGAACGGGATCAAACCAAGAAGTCCTGCGGAATAGAGCAGGCAAAATCCCCATCTCGTGGAAATGGCTGTTGAAGGAAGCTGGCTCTATAAATAGTGCACTAAAATGAAGTAGACTGTGCGGAGAGTCCAGTGGATCCCTAATGGGTTTGCAGAGGCAAAAGTAGATAGGACTAATGCTCTATTTTGTGGTAGTGTAGGCAAGCGGAGAGGCTTATCAGAGGGTAATGCTAAGCATTTGTACTCACAGAGGCAATACACGAGAGATACACTCAAAGAATAAATCTGAGACCAATTTAGACAAATACAAAATCTTTTTATTTATGTTTCAAACCCAAGAACTTCGAAATCAGGTAAGTAGACTTTGAATCATGAATACTTTGCAGTTTCAAAAATAGACAGCGCAGTTTTTCAGAGTTCTCTCAATATTATCCTATGGAGGAAAAACAATGTTCAGCGAACACAGGGTTAACAACGACTTATGAAGCCAATATCAGGGGATTAAGGTAAGTACTGGGCACCAATCAGAACAACACCAACAGGTCACACCGGGTGGCACTGGGGCTGCTGGGTGCAGGAATAGCAGCGTCCCACAGCTGACGGCACAACTACAGAGACACAGAGTGTGGCTTATAGGTGAGCCTGAGTCCCCACCCAATGTATGTCAGTGTGGCCCTCATTAGGACATTGGCAGTTTCCTCAGGAAACTGCTGATGCCAAGGGCACCAGAAGACCACCAGTGCTGGCAGTCTTCTGCCCACCATAATATGGCCACAATAAGGGCGGAAATACGGCAGTAGCCATGCTGGCGGTCGAGGCCCCACCAGTAGGACACAGCCAGACATATTTTCACCAAAAAGACGGCTTGGTGGTGTCCTGTTGGCGGGGCGCTGCTGGTGGTAGGCCGGCTCATTATACCGCTGGCGGTCATATGTGGTCCGCCAGGTCGGAGATGCACATCTCCGGCCCAGCAGTTCACACCGCCATAGTGGAATGAGTGGTGATGTGGCGGGTTGGCTGCGGCCAACCCGCCACACTCATAATGTTGCGGTATACAACGCTAGCCTGTTGGCGGTGATACCGCCACATTAACCATGACGGTCAAAAGACCGCCAAAGTTAAAATGAGGGCCTGTATGCCTTCAGGAGTCATACTCATGCCACTGTGCAGGGCTAATGTGTGTCCCTCACTTCTTCCAGGTGACTCCGGCTACCCAAACCTGTCCTGGCTCTTGACCCCTGTTAGTAACCCGAGAACAGGGGCTGAGAATAGGTAGAATGATGCTCATGGGTGCACCAGGAGGATTGTTGAAAAGACCTTCGGTCTCCTGAAGGCCAGGTTCAGGTGCCTCTATCTGACAGGTGGATCCCTATGCTACTCCCCTGAGAAGGTCTGCAAGATTGTTGTGTGCTGCATGTTGCACAATTTGGCCCGCAGACACCATGTGCCCTACCTGCAGGACGGGGTGACAATGCACCTGTAGCAGCAGTGGACACTGAGGACAGTGAGGAGGAAGAGGAAGAGGATGACGATGTGGACAACAGGACACATATGATCCTGCAGTATTTCCAATAGCATTCAGGTAAGACTGTTGAACTAAACATTTCTCCATTTAAGTGTTGTGCTGTGTGGCTGTGGCATAATGCCAGTCACTAACTTTGCATCCCAACTGACTGCCACCTATGCCTTCCATTATTGCATATGTTGGTGTGGTTACAACAGTGTAATGCTGTGATGTGTACAGAATGCTGAGACACATATGTAGCATGGATCAACATATTACAGGACATTTGCTCAGGTTCATGCAGTTCAGTACAGTTCAATACATTGTACATTACTTTAAGATAAAGCACTATTACTCAAGTTGTATCCAAGGGTGTTCATTAATGGATCAATTATACAATGCAAAGTGCAATAGAGTGGGGCTGATGGACGGGCGAAGTCCAGTGTAGTGGGCCAGTCTGTTTGTTGCACAGGTCCAGTGTCCAAAGGGCCACAGGAAGGGGAGCAATGGCAGTTGAAAGTGGACAAGGTGACACAGTGGAACACAAGGGTGCATTCTGGAGGGGCTCATTTCCTGGTGGTGGTCTTGGCAACTGTCTCTGGGGTCTGCCTAGGTCACAGGGACCGTTCACGTGCTAGTTCACCTTCTGCAGGGGGAGGGGTGCTGGTGGCCTGTGAGTCCTGTGGCAGGGCCTCCTATCCACTAGCTGCAGCAGATGTTGATGGCTTCTAGGCGGAGTGGCTAGTGGAAGCAGCCCGCTGGTGCTGGCCATGTCACCCAGCACCCCTACAATGGAGGACATATTGGTATTTAGGCCCTGCAACTGCTGAATTACCTCCTGCTGGCATACCCCCTGCAGCCACTGGTGCTCCCGCATGATGTTGATCACCTGACCCTTCCTGTCCTGGGATTGTTGGTATGCCCCCAGGACATTAGTGAGTGCCTCTTGAGAAGTCGGTTCCCTGGGCCTGTCCGCCCCCTGGTGCACAGCTGTCCTCCGAGTGTCTCTGGCCTCCTGTGCCTGTGTCCCCTGAACTGTGTGCCTACTCCCACTGACACCAGGACCCTCACTGTCTTGCCTGTGTGGTGTAGACTCGTGTCCCTGTACAGGTGGGCACACTACTGATTGACGTGTCCTGGGGACGTTGGCTGGCTGCTGTGCTGTTAGATTCTGAGGTGGGGGGTCTGTGGTGGGCTGGCTGTGGGTTGGGGTAGCCGACTGACTAGTGGTCCCAGATGGGCCAGGGAGTTCATCTAGATCCAGAGCTCCTGAGTTGCTGTCTTCACTGGGGGCATCTTCTGGTGGGGGACTGGGTAGCTGTGGCACCTCCTCGCCGCTGACATTGGCTGGGGCACCTGTGGGGATGCAAGTGATGTATTTTGGTACATGTCTGTGACATATTTTGCATTTCTAGCTTTCCCAATGTTATTGCTGTTGTCCTCCCACCTTTGGTTGAGTATGGTGATGGATTGTGGGAATTGTCAGTTCTCCATGCTGTGCATGCATTGGTGGTGGGTGTGCATCCAGAGATGGAAGGGATGTGCATGCAGTCGGTATGACATGCAGGGCTTGGCATTTAGGTTTGGTAAATGGGTGGTGCACTGTGTGAGATGGAGTGGGGGGATGGGATTGCAAAGGATTGTGGGTGATGTGGGGGTGTGTTTTATAGTGCTGTTGATGGGTGTTTGGGGTGTGTGTATTTGTGTCAGGTGGTTCGGTCCAATGTTGTCTTGTTTTGTTTTTGGGTGGCCATATCCGCCACTGCGGTGTGCACCGCCAATGGTTTACCGCCGTTAAATGTCCGCTATGGTGATAAGTGGGTCGTTATTTGGTGGGCATTGTTTTGGTGGCGTAACCGTATGGGTGGTAGTTCCAACAGTTTATCACATTCAGTGGGTGTGGAAGATTTGTGGCTGTTTGCTGTCGGTTTTGTGTGTATGTGTCATAATCTGGTGGACGGATGTTCACCTCCGTGGTGGTATGTTGGGGCAGTCACAGCAGCGGTATTTGGAATTTACCCCCAATGTCATAATGAGGGCCATTGTCCTTCCTGGCTTAGGGTCTATGGCCCCACTCTGCCCTGTTTGTTGCAATACCACATGGTAGGGGTTTTCCACAAAAACCTGCACAAGCCTCTCTTTGATCAACAATAGAAAGGTTTTTGGCGCCAAGGAGATGGCCTGCAGCTCCAGAAGGCATCCACCTCTCCCAAGTGGCCACACCAAAACAGAAGCAACACATTGGTCACCACTGTTAACTCTGTTGAGGGCAGGGATAGAGAGGGGGTTTCCTGCTGATCCAATTGCAGCCCAGCACAAACCACTTCAAGTCTTTTGCAGTCTACTCTGAAATCTGGATGTAATCAAAGGTCTCCCTAATGCTTTGCCCACTGTGACTTCAGATCCCACTGCAGAACCCGTATATACCACTTTGTGTGCTTGACCAATAGGATACAAAATGCCATTGTTGGAAAGTGCCCCTTTTTGACATGGTCACCCTCACTTTTTGCCTGTTTCTTGATGCAATTCTGACTGAACATGCACTAGTTTTCTGTTAACCAGGTTCCCAGTGCCAGATTGTAGGAGGCTGGACTGGCTTGTAGTGAGTACCAAGGGGTACTTACACCTTGCACCAGGCCCAGGTATCCCTTATTAGTGTATAGGGTGTCTAGCAGCTTAGGCTGATAGATAATGGTAGCTTAGCAGAGCAGCTTAGGCTGAACTAGGAGACAAGTGAAGCTCCTACAGTACCACTAGTGTCACTTGCACAATATCATAAGAAAACACAATACACAGATATACTAAAAATAAAGGTACTTTATTTTTATAACAATATGCCAAAGTATCTCAGTGAGTACCCTCAGTATGAGGATAGCAAATATACACAAGATATATGTACTCAATACCAAAAATATGCAGTATAGTCTTAGAAAACAGTGCAAACAATGTATAGTTACAATAGGATGCAATGGGGACACATAGGGATAGGGGCAACACAAACCATATACTCCAAAAGTGGAATGCGAACCACGAATGGACCCCAAACCTATGTGACCTTGTAGAGGGTCGCTGGGACTATTAGAAAATAGTAAGGGTTAGAAAAATAGCCCACCACAAGACCCTGAAAAGTGAGTGCAAAGTGCACTAAAGTTCCCCAAAGAGCACAGAAGTCGTGATAGGGGAATTCTGCAGGAAAGACACAAACCAGCAATGCAACAACAATGGATTTCCAGTTGAGGGTACCTGTGGAACAAGGGGACCAAGTCCAAAAGTCACAAGCAAGTCGGAGATGGGCAGATGCCCAGGAAATGCCAACGGTGGGTGCAAAGAAGCTGCTACTGGACAGTAGAAGCTGAGGATTCTGCAGGGACGACAAGGGCTAGAAACTTCCCCTTTGGAGGATGGATTCCCCACGCTGTGGAGAGTTGTGCAGAAGTGTTTTCCCGCCGAAAGATTGCCAACAAGCCTTGCTAGCTGCAAATCGTGCAGTTAGGGTTTTTGGATGCTGCTGTGGCCCAGGATGGACCAGGATGTCGCCAATTACGTCTGGGGACAGAAGGGGTGTCGAGCAAGACAAGGAGCCCTCTCAGAAGCAGGCAGCACCCGCAGAAGTGCCGGAACAGGCACTACAAAGAGGAGTGAAATGGTGCTCACCCGAAGTCGCACAAAGGAGTCCCACGTCACCGGAGGACAACTTAGGAAGTCGTGCAATGCAGGTTAGAGGGCCGTGGACCCAGGCTTGGCTGTGCACAAAGGATTTCTGCCGGAAGTGCACAGAGGCCGGAGTAGCTGCAAAAGTCACGGTTCCCAGCAATGCAGTCTGGCGTGGGGAGGCAAGGACTTACCTCCACCAAACTTGGACTGAAGAGTCACTGGACTGTGGGAGTCACTTGGACAGAGTTGCTGGATTCAAGGGACCTCGCTCGTCGTGCTGAGAGGAGACCCAGGGTACCGGTAATGCAGTTCTTTGGTGCCTGCGGTTGCAGGGGGACGATTCCGTTGGCCCACGGGAGATTTCTTCGGAGCTTCTAGTGCAGAGAGGAGGCAGACTACCCCCACAGCATGCACCACCAGGAAAACAGTCGAGAAGGCGGCAGTATCAGCGTTACAGAGTTGCAGTAGTCGTCTTCGCTACTTTGTTGCAGTTTTGCAGGCTTCCAGCGCGGTCAGCAGTCTATTCCTTGGCAGAAGGTGAAGAGAGAGATGCAGAGGAACTCTGATGAGCTCTTGCATTCGTTATCTAAGGAATTCCCCAAAGCAGAGACCCTAAATAGCCAGAAAAGAGGGTTTGGCTACCTAGGAGAGAGGATAGGCTAGCAACACCTGAAGGAGCCTATCAGAAGGAGTCTCTGACATCACCTGCTGGCCCTGGCCACTCAGATCAGTCCAGTGTGCCAGCAGCACCTCTGTTTTCAAGATGGCAGAGGTCTGGAGCACACTGGAGGAGCTCTGGGCACCTCCCAGGGGAGGTGCAGGTCAGGGGAGTGGTCACTCCCCTTTCCTTTGTCCAGTTTCGCGCCAGAGCAGGGCTAAGGGGTCCCTGAACCGGTGTAGACTGGCTTATGCAGAAATGGGCACCATCTGTGCCCATGAAAGCATTTCCAGAGGCTGGGGGAGGCTACTCCTCCCCTGCCTTCACACCTTTTTCCAAAGGGAGAGGGTGTAACACCCTCTCTCTGAGGAAGTCCTTTGTTCTGCCTTCCTGGGCCAAGCCTGGCTGGACCCCAGGAGGGCAGAAACCTGTCTGAGGGGTTGGCAGCAGCAGCAGCTGCAGTGAAAACCCCTGAAAAGGCAGTTTGGCAGTACCCGGGTCTGAGCTACAGACCCATGGGATCATGGGATTGTACCAACAATGCCAGGATGGCATAGAGGGGGCAATTCCGTGATCTTAGACCTGTTACATGGCCATATTCGGAGTTACCATTGTGAAGCTACACATAGGTAGTGGCCTATGTGTAGTGCACGCGTTTAATGGTGTCCCCGCACTCACAAAGTCCGGGGAATTTGCCCTGAACGATGTGGGGGCACCTTGGCTAGTGCCAGGGTGCCCACACACTAGGTAACTTAGCACCCAACCTTTACCAGGTAAAGGTTAGACATATAGGTGACTTATAAGTTACTTAAGTGCAGTGAAAATGGCTGTGGTATAATGTGTGCATTATTTCACTCAGGCTGCAGTGGCAGGCCTGTGTAAGAATTGTCAGAGCTCCCTATGGGTGGAAAAAGAAATGCTGCAGCCCATAGGGATCTCCTGGAACCCCAATACCCTGGGTACCTCAGTACCATATACTAGGGAATGATAAGGGTGTTCCAGTATGTGAATTGGTGAAATTGATCACTAGCCTGTTAGTGACAATTTGGAAAGAGAGAGCATAACCACTGAGGTTCTGGTTAGCAGAGCCTCAGTGAGACAGTTAGGCATCACACAGGGAACACATACATATAGGTCACAAACTTATGAGCACTGGGATCCTGACTAGCAGGATCCCAGTGACACATAACAAACATACTGAAAACATAGGGTTTTCACTATGAGCACTGGGCCCTGGCTGGCAGGATCCCAGTGAGACAGTGAAAACACCCTGACATACACTCACAAACAGGCCAAAAGTGAGGGTAACAAGGCTAGAAAGAGGCTACTTTCTCACACAGATCTTTTTCGTTAAAACTGTACAATTGTTCCCCAATTGAAAAAACTTTTGATCCCCCTGTAAGTCCCTAGTAAGCGGTACCCAAATCACCTATGCCATGGGTACCAAAGAGGTTCCACAAGAGCTGCAGCACGTATTGTGCCACCCTCAGGGACCCCTCACCTAGCACATGCAGACTTCCATTCCAGGCTGCGTGTCTTGGTGCAGCTTAAAGTGAAAACACAACATAGCACAAAGCCTGTGTGCCATGTCTCCTAACACTGTGTGTAATATATGTCACACCTACAGCAGGCCTTACGGCCCTCAGGAAGAGTGTTTTATATTACATGTGAGGGCAGATCTGCATGAGCAGATGTGCCCCTGCTATGTCTTTGTCAATTCAAAGACATCATGAGTGGACAGGGAAGCCATTTTAAGCATAAGTGCTTGACACTGGTCAATACAAGTTTCCCAACTACATGATGGCTTCACTGAAAATAAGGAAGTTTGGTATCAAACATCTCGTATTAATAAAACCCTCACTGATGCCATTGATGGATTTATTATTACATGCACCACGAGGGCACCTTAAAGATTGCCTCTGAAAACCTACCAAAAACCCGTGTACGGACTGACCAGTTTTAGCTAACCTGCCACCACCAGACACCAGTCCGATGCCCCAGGATGTGAGACTGTGCTCTTGGGCAGTCAGTCACAAAGCCTGCTCTGTGAGATGTATTTACACACAGCACCCGACAGGATGATCTGTGATTTTGCATTCCAAGGCAATGGGGGCTTCAAAGCAGCCCACCACCCTTTGTATGCAGATCTGGCTTCACTCACAGGAGAAATGCCAACCCCCTGCCACAGGGCCCATTTGGCACCCAGACTGGTGGGAAATTTAATATTCAGGGAGGTATGCCCACCCCCAAGGTGGATGCAACTTTTAGAAACCTGCCATCTTGGTGTTGGCAGATTTAGGAAATCTGGGACAGGGTTATGCCCACTTTCCATAGGAAGTGTTCATCATATAGGGGGTGTAGTGACCCCAGGGATATGTAGCCCGGTGGCTACTGCCCTATACTCCCCGAAAGACCCCTAAATGCAGTATTTAGAGGAGCCCCAAGCACTAGAAAAGCAGATTCCTGCTGACATATGAAGAAGGACGACATTCAGGAGCCAGAAAAGCAAGGCCTGAGGAAGAAGTACCTGACTTAGTCCCAACCCTGCTGGCCTGTCTGCTGTTCCCTCCGATTTGACCCAAAGTCAACTTGTCCTGCAAGCTGCTGTGCCTTCAAAAGCCTACGAGGACTGCCACCTTCATCAAAGACCCAGGAAATCCTGTGGAGCAGTGGAGCTGCTCCCCTGCATCTTCTAGGCACCCCAAGAGAACAGTGAGGACTCTGGTCTACTGAAAACTGACACCTGAAAGGTCCACTGCATCTGTGCCGCACAGCCCGAGGTAAAGTAGACCAGGGTGGCCCCCAGCCCTCCAGAGACAAAGCCCACCTTGGACTTACCCACTGTGGACCCACTGACATGGCCTGCATCCTCTGCACACAGGCCCCCTCAACCACGAGTGCTCTGGTAGAGAAAACCCTACGCCTCAGGACACCTCTGCACTTGTCGCACTTGGCCCATGGAGAAGAGGACTGAAGGTGTCCCCACGTCCCTGGACATCTCAAGATTGGAACCAACTTGTGGGTTATTTCTGTCCAGACCTGCAGCCTCTTTTCAAAAGGACTGAGAAGTGTGGCTCAATGGTTAGAGCAGCAAACCCTGATGCAGAAATCTGGCCTGGGACCAGGGTTCAATTCCTGCCTCGTTGGGTCTTGGGCTCAATTTACTCAGACCTGATAATTCTCGCATCGGTGCCTAATCTAATTCATGGGTCTCACTCTGTGACTCTGGGCAATAGCTTGCTTAATCTCCACAACAGCGCTGGGATGCCTGGTTTCATCTTGGAGGTTGCCCAGGAGTGGGCACCTCACAGGGAAAAGCCAGGAGGGGTTCCACAGTGGTATGTGTACAGTGCTTTGAGACCCTAATGGGTGAGTAGCGTGCTATACAAGTACGAAGTTTACAGTTTACTGATCCCCATTGACTAACATTGGGCACCCAACCCCGTACTACACCTCTGCACCTGGCTGTCCCAATGACGCCTGGGGTGACCTGTTGGTGTGGTCCTGACCCTTGCCCGATACTTGCCTTAAGCCCAGGAGACTGGACCCATAGGTCTCTTTATTAAACCTGAATGCAGTACTTGTTTTTCTCTCCATAGGATAACATTGCAGATTTTCAGAAATTGCACTGTCGACTTTTGAAAACTGTAAAGATTTCTCTTGCAAAAATGTACTCACCTGATTGTATAGATTCTGGTGCCAAAACATATATAAAGATACTTGTTATTTTTGTAAATTGGTGTGGATTGCCTTGAATCATGTGCCTCATGTATTGACTGTGTAAATGCAGGTGTCTCCCACTCCTCTCTGATAAGCCTAAGGACGCTCAACCGCACATCCCCCTAAAAGCACACCGTGGGATTGCTAGAGCAAACCTCGGTCCACTACTAAGGGAACCCCTGGACTCTTTGCACAATATATCTCATTTTGATATATCATATAAAGAGCCAGCTTCCTACAGCCAACAGTCCCAGAGTGTCAACACCAGAACAGTACGCGCTCTATTGGCATCAAAAAATGCAAAAAAAACATCACTTTCAAAACAACATGATTCATGCATTGTGCTGATATGTTGTATTTTACCCTTTTGCATTGCAGAGTTCAATCCTAAACACTTATTCTTAATATGTTTACAAATACTGTTTCTTTGCAAGGTATTGCTACAGGTTTTCAGAGTGGGTTAGGGTGTGGCCCCTTTCCAGGGCCTTCTAGAGACCTTCCCTGCAACATGCCTGGGTGTGGTTCTGGGCTGGGCCAAGACTCTATATAAGGAGAGTCAGCCCAACTCCCAGTGCTCACTATTCAGAGGTCCCGGTGCAGAAGAGCAGCTATTTCCAGAGCTCCTGTTCCTGTGGCCTTTTTGATCTCCCAGTTCTCTGCTTTGAAAACTTCATTGGTGCATCTTGTTCCTGGGTGGTAAGACGGTAGTTGGGTTTATTCTAGAATTATCTCATTCTAAGATCTGATCGTTTATTTATGTTAACAAATTGTTTTAAGGTCATAAAAAGTGCACTCGAGTATTTTTGTTAAAGTGTGTACATGGATGTTTATGAATCGGCAAGAAGCGCAATTCGTTTATAGTTTTGAAACTTGTGTTACATTGCGCGCCAGCATTTATTGACATACGCGTTGAGGTTTACGAATCGACAGGATGCGCGATTCGTTTGAAAAGCTTAAAAAAAAAAACTGTGTTACATTGCGAGCCAGTGTTTGTTGACAGACGCGTGGATATTTATGAATCAGCAGGAGGCGCGATTCGTTTGAAAAGCTTTGAAATCTTGAGTTGCATTGCGCGCTGGCATTTATTGACACATACATGAATGATCACGAATCGGAAAGAGGCACGGTTCATTTATGAAGCTTTGAAAGCTTGTGGTACATTGTGTGCTACTATTTATTGACATTTAAAAGAAGGTTTTGAAGTGGCACGATGTATAATTCAATTTAAGATAATTTCAAAACCTGTTGCTATTTATTTTGCAACCATTTCTTGACTTTGCATGGTGGCATTCGAGTCAGCAGGACATGCAATTTTTCTACTAGAGTTTATTTATGTTGTGAACTGCATATTACCATTCCAGGATAAACGCTTGGTACAATTCGAGTTGACAAGTATGGGAAATATTTCTTGAACTATTGAACCCATTGAAACATATTTCTTCTCTAGTGTTTTAAGAGTGTAATATGTGTTGAAAACATTTCAAGGAAAATATATGTATAGGATCAGAAGTTCTAGATGCAATATTATATGCTCCTATTATGCATATTCTTGCTATTCTAATTCATGCTTGAA
This sequence comes from Pleurodeles waltl, assembly GCF_031143425.1. Taxonomy (NCBI): domain Eukaryota; kingdom Metazoa; phylum Chordata; class Amphibia; order Caudata; family Salamandridae; genus Pleurodeles; species Pleurodeles waltl. The sequence goes on along the minus strand of NC_090444.1, from coordinate 71,505,441 downwards.
TAAGAAAAGTTTTATTTCAATTAATCTTGATTCCATTACAGGTATCTGATCATCACAAAATATGTTCATCTTTAAACTGCAATTAAAGATTGCTCATATTTTCCGAAAGACTATGGTGGTCATTCCAACCCTGGCGGTCCGAGACCGCCGGGTTGGAGGACCGCGGGAGGACCGCCGACAGGCCGGCGGTGCTCCCAAGGGCATTCCGACCGCGGCGGTAAAGCCGCGGTCGGACCGGCAACACTGGCGGTCTCCCGCCAGTGTACCGCCGCCCTTTTGAATCCTCCAAGGCGGCGCAGCTAGCTGCGCCGCCGAGGGGATTCCGACCCCCCCTACCGCCATCCAGTTCCCGGCGGTCCGCCCGCCGGGAACCGGATGGCGGTAGGGGGGGTCACGGGGCCCCTGGGGGATGGGCACTGCAGGGGCCCCCGTAAGAGGGCCCCTACAAGTATTTCACTGTCTGCTTGGCAGACAGTGAAATACGCGACGGGTGCAACTGCACCCGTCGCACAGCTTCCACTCCGCCGGCTCGATTCCGAGCCGGCTTCATCGTGGAAGCCTCTTTCCCGCTGGGCTGGCGGGCGGCCTGAAGGCGGCCGCCCGCCAGCCCAGCGGGAAAGTCAGAATCACCGCCGCGGTCTTTCGACCGCGGAACGGTATTCTGGCAGCCCCCGACAGGCCGGCGGCGACCGCCGCCGGCCAATGTCGGAATGAGGGCCTATGTTTATTAATATTTACTTAAGGTTATATTGTGTGTTCTAACCTTTTTTCCTATTAAAGGTCTCCTTCCCAGCAGTACCCTTCCTAATCCCCTCTTGAACTCTCACAGTCTCTGTAAATTGTCTATCAGAGTCTTGGAGCTGTTCATTAGAGGATGTGTTGGGAACGTGCGCAGACCCCGAGGATCTGGTGACTCTGACACAGAGTTGTTATTAGTGAGTTACAGGACAGAGGCTGAAACATTGGGATCATAGCTGGAATGTCATGAAGATCCCATTCTGGGAGGAAGAACTGAAGCGTCAGTGTGTCCAGAATGGCTCAGACAAATGGGAGCACCTGTGGAGAAGTCAGGTGCGACTTTGGCACATTGATAGCAAACCCACTGAAATGAGGAGGTTCACCACAGTCTGGAGGTGGGTGATTGTCTATAGAAATAAGAGTCCTGTAGGTCCAGCTTTACCATCCAGACTGCAGGATCAAGGGTAGACAAGACCTTTGCCAGGGTGTGTAGGAAAGCACATTCTTTTTTGCATGGTTACCCCAACTTTTTGCCTGCTGTCAGTGTGTTTTGACTGTGTTCATTAGGATCCTGCTAACCAGGACCCCAGTGTCTATGCTCTCTCCCTGTAAATTTGGTTGTTCCTGACTTTGTATACCCCCCAATTGGCATAACGGTGCCCCCATATAAGTCCCTAGTATATGGTACCTAGGTACCCAGGGCATTGGGGCACCAGGGGATCCCCATGGGATGCAGCATTTATTATGCCACCCCTGGGAGCCCATGCAAACTGTCTGCAGGCCTGCCTTTGCAGCCTACGTGAAAAGGTGCATGCACCCTTTCACTTCAGGTCACTGCACCAGGTCACTGTAAGTCACCCCTATAGCAGGCCCTCCTAGCCCAGAGGCCAGGGTGCAAGTACCTGTGTGCAGAGGTGCCCCACGAACTCCAGTGCTATTTTCCTGGACTAAGTAAGTGCGGGGAAGCCATTTCACCCATGTACTGGACACAGGTCACTCCCTGGGTCCAGCTACATAATCGTAACTCTGAACCTGGGCATGTTTGGCATCAAACATGTTGGAATCATACCCCAATACTGTTGCCAGTATTTGTTTTATGATTCCATGCGCTCTGGGGGCTCCATGGAGGAGCCCCGGCTTTGCTCCCACCAGTTTGTAGGGTTTTCCCAGGCAGCCCATGCTGCTGCCATCCTACAGACCGGTTTCTGCCCTCCTGCTGTTTGACCAGCTCAAGCCCAGGAAGGCAAAACAAAGGATTTCCTGTGGGAGTGGAAGGCAACACCCTCTTCCTTTGGAAATAGGTGTTACATGGCTTGGGAGGGCTAGCCTCCCCGAGCCATCGGTATGCTTTGAAGGGCACATTTGGTGCCCGCCTTACATAAACTGGTATGCACCGGTCCAGGGACCCCCGGTTCCTGCTCTGGCGTTAAACTGGACAATGGAAATGGGAGTGACCACTCCCCTATCCATCACCACCCCAGGGGTGGTGCCCAGAGCTCCTCCAGGTGGCCACTTGATTCTGTCATCTTGAATCCAAGGTGGGAAAAGGCCCCCGGGAGGATCTGAGTGATCAGCTCAGGCAGGAGATGCCACAGCTCCCTCCTGATAGGTGATCACCTTGCTAGGTGACCAGTCCCCCTTCCAGCGCTATTTAGGGTATCCCTCTTGGAGAAGTCCTCAGATTCGATGTGAAAGATTCCAGCAGGACTCCTCTGCATAGTTTACTTCATCTTCTGGCCACTGGAACCACAACTGGACTTCACAGGAACCCACGATCTGCAGCCCCAGCTGCGACTTCACTCTGCAACATGGTTTCCCCGGCTGTGCATCCTCTGAGGGTGGCAAGTCTTCAGTCTGCACTAGAAGCAAGAAGGAATCTCCTGTGGAATGAAGGAGTCACTCCCCTGCATCCGCAGGCACCAACTGCATCGATGTCTGGCTGTGTGGATCCTCCCCCTGCAACTCTATGTGGATCCTGCAACACAGGTGGAGTTCTGGAGTGGTCCCCTCGGTCTCCTCTACCAGCTGTCCAACTTGGGAGATGGTGAGTCTTTGCCTCTCCTTGCAAGACGGTACCCCTGTGCACCACAACTCTTGCAGCTACCAAGGCTTGTTGGCTCTTCTTCCAAGGGATCTTCAGGCTCCCTTTAGCCACGGCCTCCAGCACTCTTCCCTGCAAATGCTGCTCCAAATGTGGGAATCCTCTCCAGGTGTGCTGAGTGGGCCTCACAGAGACTCCTGTGCCTGCAGCCTGTGAGGGCTGCATCCTTGCCTTCTAACTCTCTGTACTGCTGTAGGGTCATCTGGGACTCCCCTCTGTGGGTTGAGTCCCCCACCAGACCTTCCTTGTCCCCAGCAGCTCTGCAACTCTTGCCTTTGCTAAGGCTTGTTGGTGGTTCTTCTACACCACTGACTGCAAATCTTCTTCCGACATGGGACATCGACTGAATCACTTCTGGAACTCTTCTCCTGCACTGCATAACCGACTCCTGTTCTTCACCGTCGACCTGGTCCTGCATCTCCAAAAGAGTGGATAGTGGCTCCTGCCCCCCAACTGGACACTCCAACTGGAAATGGAATTGTGTTACCATAGTAAACTACCTTTATTTTTGTAACACTGTGTGGTTTTTTCATGTGTGTAAGTGCTGTGTGACTAAGGTGGTACTGGAAAATCTTTGCATGTTTCATGGATAAGTCTTGGCTGCTCATCCACACCTACCTCTAGAGAGCCGTGGCTTCCTAGACACTGCCTACACCTCACTAATAGGGGATACCTAGACCTGTTATAAGGTGATAACACCAGAGGTGCTCACCACACACCAGGCCAGCTTCCCACAGGGTGAGCATCTGGAATTGGTCCTTCTGTAGAAAAACATTGAGAGCGAAAGGGTCTAAAATAACACAAAGGCCTCCATCCTTCGGCACGAGAAGTAGCAGGAGTAATAACCAAAGCCTACTTCTGATGCCAGTATACTCTCTTTGGCTTCCATGGCTAGAAGGACCTGCACATCCTCCTGGAAAAGGGACAAATCGTTCACTGTCAGCCAGTCGGAGGATGATGGAAGGTGTGGCAAGTGGCAAGAAACAGTAGGAAGTAACACCGCTGGACAACTTTGAGGACTTGCTCGTCTGAAGTTACTGTCAGCCTGGCGGAAAATGTCAGGTCCTGCCTACAATAGGGTGGGTATGTTCCTCAAGTGATCAACTAGGAGGTTTTAAGGCTGCAACATCAGGAGGGTTGGAAGGCTGTGCTGCACGCTGCCTCTGCTGTCCACATGGTCTGTAAATACTGAAGTCCTAGCCGTGTAATGACGGGTGGATAGGCCGAGAAGTGCTCAGTGACCATACAATCCTTAAAGCGCTCAAGTTAAGGAGCTGCTTTGTCACCAACACGGTAACAGCAATCGAAAGCATGTCCATTAACCCCTTTGTTGCCAGGGCTTTTCCCCCTCGGGTGCCAGGCATTTTTTTGGCTATTTGGGGCAGTTCGCGCTTAGGCCCTCATAACATTTTGTCCACAGAATCTACCCACACCAAATTTGCGTCCTTTTTTTCCTAACATCCTAGGGATTCTAGAGGTACCCAGAGTTTGTGGGTTTCCCTGAAGGAGACCAAGAAATAAGCCAAGATACATGCAAAAGTTTTGTTTAAAAAAAAACAAAATGGGGAAAAAATGGCAGCAGAAAAAGACTTGTGATTTTTTTCCTTGAAAGTGGCATCAACAAAGGGTTTGCGGTGCTAGAATCCCCATCTTCCCAGCTTTCAGAAACAAGCAGACTTGAATCAGAAAACCACATTTTTCAACACAATATTGGCATTTTACTGGGACATAATGAAAAATGGGTATCAAGAAAACCTTTGTATTTCCGAAATGGGCACAAGATAAGGTGTTGAGAAGAAGTGGTTATTTGCACATCTCTAAATTCTGGGGTCCCCATACTGGCATGTGAATTATGGGGCATTTCTCAAATAGACGTCTATTTTACACACTGTCTTACATTTGGAAGGAAAAAATGTAGAGAAAGACAAGGGGCATAACACTTGTTCTTCTATTCTGTGTTCCCCCAAGTCTCCTGATAAAAATGGTACCTCACTTGCCTGGGTAGGCCTAACTCCCTTGACAGGAAACGCAACATGGACACATGACATTCTTACATTGAAAACTGATGTGTTTTTTTGTGAAGTGCCTAGCTGTGGATTTTGATCTCTAGCTCAGGCGTCACCTAGGGAAACCTACCAAACCTGTGCATTTTTTTAAACTAGACACCTAGGGGAATCCAAGATGGGGTGACTTGTGGGGCTCTCACCAGGTTCTGTTACCCAGAATCCTTTCAAACCTCAAAATTTGGCCAAAAAAAACGTATTCCTCAAATTTCGGTGACAGAAAGTTCTGGAATCTGAGAGAAGCCACAAAATTTGCTTCCACTCAGCGTTCCCCCAAGTCTCACGATAAGAAAGGTACCTCACTTGTGTAGGTAGGCCTAGCACCGGCGACAGGAAATGCCCCAAAACACAACAGGGACACATCACATTTTCTCAAAGAAAACAGAGCTGTTTTTTGCAAAGTGCCTAGCTGTGTATTTTGGCCTCTAGCTCAGCCGGCACCTAGGGAAACCAACCAAACAGGTGCATTTTTTTTTTTTTAGAACTAGACACCCAGGGGAATCCAAGATGGGGTGACTTGTGGGGCTCTCACAAGGTTCTGTTACCCAGAATCCTTTGCAAACCTCAAAATCTGGCCAAAAACACTTTTTCTTCACATTTCGGTAACAGAAAGTTCTGGAATCGGAGAGGAGCCACAAATTTCTTTCCACCCAGCATTCCCCCAAGTCTCCTGATAAAAATTGTACCTCACTTGTGTGGGTAGGCCTAGTGCCCGCGAAAGGAAATGCCCCAAAACATTATCTGGACACATCAAAATTATCAAATACTAAACTTCCTGTTTTTGCGGGGAAGGGGCACCTGCGTTTTTGGTCTTGGGCTCAGCAGCCATATAGGGAAACCTACCAAACCCAGACATTTCTGAAAACTAGACACTAAAGGGCATCCAGGGAAGTGTGACTTGTGTGGATCCCCCAGTGTTTTCTTACCCAGAATCCTCAGCAAACCTCAAATTTAGCTAAAAAAAAAAATCTAATTTTTCCCACATTTCTGTGTGGGATCACCGCAACGGGTCAAATTTCCTACCAGCCAACGTTCCCCTCAGTCTCCCGGTAAAAATTAAACCTCACTTGTGTAGGTGGGCCAAGTGCCTGTGACAGGGAAGAGCCAAAAACATGTCGAAATTGAGGGGGAACCAAAGCAGGTCCAAAAGGGCAGTTTGACAAGAAAAAAAAAAAAAGTTTCTAGGCAGATAAGTGGGGCAACATTTTTTTCAGTATAGAAGAGACAATGCTGGGTGGTAGGAATTTTGTGGATTCCTGCCCGTTCCGGAAGGTTCCATCACAAAAATGTTGAAAAAATGTCCTCTTGCTTGCCGTGGGATAAGATGTTTTAGTGTGTGAGGGGAGAGCTGAAAGACTGTTACCCCTTTGAGTTGGGGTGGGGGCATAACCATGCCCATACTGGTTGGTAGCCATCACCCCACTATTTTGTTTTTTAATTCCCTGGCATCTACTAGACTTTCTGCCCCCCAGGGTGTGGATCTGGGGTAATTGCCCCATCTGCCCACTGGTGGACAGAACAACTTTGGCCCCATTTCTTTGGGGTGGGGGTACAGCCATGCCCTCCCCCTCCTATTTTGAAAAAAAATCTTTCCTGGTCTCTGGTGGGCTTTCTGCCCCCCTGGGGGCAGATGGGCCTTACAAAAATAGGCTGACCTGCCCCTTGCATGAAATTGGCGCAAAAAAAAAAAAATCTCCAGGGCCTAGTGGTTTCAGCCCCCCATTTGGAGCAGATCGGCAAAATACCAATAGGGCGATCTGCTCCCAAGGGGGCAAGAAATGGCTGAAAACTATTTTGCCCCCTTGCGTGATACTTACACAAAATAAAAAAAATCCATGGTATCTAGTGGTGTCTGCCCCCCTTGGGGGCAGACTGGCGTAATAAAAATAGGCTGATCTGCCCCCGTGGGCAGAAGTGGCCTAAAGACAATTTGCCCCCCCCCCCGGGGAGCAACCCTTGCCTAAGGGGTCACTCCCCACATAAAAAAATAAAATAAGCAAAAAGAAAAGAAATCCCTGATGTCTAGGGTTTTCCGCCCCCCCCCAGGGGTAGATTGGCCTAATTACAATAGGCCAATCTGCACCCAAGGGGGACAGAAATGGCCTAAAACAAATTTGCCCCCCCTCAGGGGAGCAACCCTTGCCTAAGGGGTCGCTCCCCTCATGTGAAACTAACAAAAAAAAAATGGGTGGGTAGGAGGGGAAACAATTCCCCTTCCATCCCTGCTCAGCGGAGGGGGGGGTGCGAGCCCCCGCTTCCCCCGAGGGCCCCTACTTGGACGTAACGGTTACGTGCTGGCACCCGAGCGGTGCTGCCCAGGACGTAACCATTACATTCAGGGCACCTGAGGGATTAATGTGGAGTGAACGTCCTCTGAGAAGCCCATGGATGTCATGCCAGGGTGTCTCCTTGGAGCCAACACTGGTGCCCACCACGCTGGTTAGGTAAACCGTGGTATCCAAACCACAGGGGGTGGTGAATTGCACAGCATTGCCACCAACTTGAACAGCCTGCGTAATAACAGGGAGGAAGTCCTCAAGGAACCACTGTACTTCTGCAATTGCACGACACATTTGGATGGTTTGTGAAAACCATTTGGCAATTGTATCATTGGTCACTGGTTTGCAAAGATTGCTGCTAACAAAGGAAACAAATATTTGTTTTGTTTTCCTATTTGACTTTGCCCTTTATATATTGGACAATTACTCTTCTTGCATCTAGTGTGAGTAACGCTTTTCTTTTCCCCCTTGATTTTTTGGTTCTAGGGAGAAAAAAAACTTAGAATTTGAATCATTTGATTAATATGAAATTACCTTGGGAAGGAAATGAGGGACCGTCCTTGTAATTACTCTTCATGTGTATTCTCAGGTATGGCTCTTGGATTGTAAGCACGTGTAGTTCATTCACTCTGCAGACTGAGGTCATAGATACCGGAAAGGCAGTTTTCAGTGTAAGCATCTTCAATGAAGATTTGTGTAGAGGTTCAAAGGGCTTTGTCATGAGTTGGGTTAAAATAAGATTAAGGCTCCATGTAGGTGCTGGTACCTGACTGAGTGGTGCAATTCTCTTTTCCCTCACTGGGAAGCTTTTTATGACTGGTGCTCTAAAAAAGCTTCCTATATGTCCCCTTCTGTGTGCCACAATTTCTGTCAGGTAAACTTTTAACAATGCGTAAGTAAGATCGCAGTCTAGAAGATGTGTAAGGTATTTAAGGACAGTAATGTCCAGTGTTTGGCTGTACCAAACCTGATCTTTGGCATATAACATTTTCTAGTTGTTGGCCTTCTTGCCTCTTAGAACTGCCATTATCTTTTCGGGCAAGTTTTGATGACCAAACTCTAAGGCCCGTATTTATACTTTTTTTAGCACCGCATTTGCGCCGCTTTTTGACGCAAAAACGGTGCAAACTTACAAAATACAATTGTATTTTGCATGTTTGCGCCGCTTTTGCGTCAAAAAGTGACACAAATGCGGCGCTAAAAAAGTATAAATACAGGCCTAAGCCTTCAGGATCCATGCTGCCAACCTTAGCGACTGTTTCCAAATGAAGCACTCTCCCTCCTTGCACTGACAGCAGGTCTTGCCGCTTTAGTAATTTTTAAATATTTCCCTGTGCCATTTGTATTAGTTTTGAGTACCATGTCAGTCTTGCCCACTGTGGGGCAATAAGTATCAGCTTCACCTTGTTTTTTTTGTGTGCAATTGTTAATTACCCTGAGTAACACTGGTATCCATTAGGGGAGGGGATGCAGGAGGGTCCGTGGGGGGGGGGGGGGGTGGGAGGGGGGGTTCAAATGTCCCAGACTAGTTTATCTACAGGGCATTCCCCAGAGATTGGTGGTCTGGGCATCTTGACGCTAAGTATTGGCATCTGCTTGTGTTGCGATTAAGACTACCTCTGGTGTTCCCCACCATTCAAAGATCTGTTTGAGTACTACTTGATTGAGTTCCCACTTGTGGGAGGATGAAGCTTGTCTGCTTAATTTGTCCGCTTGAACACAGTGAATCGCTTTAAAATGTATTTTTTTTTCTCTGCTGCACCCACGTCCACAATTCCTAGAATTCCTAGATGTGTCCCTGTTCGCTGATATAAAACATTGTCGGATCTTGTATGTTTGGATCAGTATCTCTTTTTTTTTTTCTTTATTTGGTTAACATAAATGAAACTATAAGAAAAAAACAGAAGTAGATACATAATAAATACAATAAGAAATTATATTCCAAGGTATGTCTGATTAAAATAGAAATTATATAAAAAAAATAACTAAAAACAATGTTAAAAAGAAAGCTCTTCCAAGGTATGTCTGATTAAAATAGCAGCATTTACAAATTTAGTAACGCTAGCTATCACCCAGGCCCCTGTAAATATGTGCAAGTATAAGAATGCCGGCCTAACTTGCCTAAAACCAGACCCTTTGAGGAGGCGGACAATATATTGAATCCTTGATGCAAGATAACATTTACAGCACAACATATAATATTCAGTATATTGGGGGGACATATTATCACATCTACTTTGACTCAGCAACTCAAAATCATTTCATCCCAGTAGAAAGCCTAGAGACAAATGCAACAGGTTAAACCTCAGGCGAGTTAGTAGACTTCTGTCCCTATTGTTTTCTACCATTATTAAATATGGCTCAATATCCCAAGTTGCAGAAAAGCACATATCGGCGAACAGAGGATTTAGCCATCTCGCCCTTATCCCTTAGCATTAATGCCCCTTCTCAGTAATAATCTTTGACCCACTTAGCGTCTGTCTTGGTTCTGCCCTCTGGGTTAAGGAATATCCCCGCCCTCCCTAGCTTGGTAAAAGACTCCTTCAAGTATTTTAACCAAGGAATTTTGGGGGCTGGATTCATCTCTAGACAATTAGAAGATTAAGGGCTAACTCCTCCTTGAACACCCTAATCCAGTGGTTCTCAACCTGTGGTCCGGGGACCCCTGGGGGTCCGCGAAGCCTTCTCAGGGGGTCCGCCTGAGCCTAGAAAATTAAAAAATATTAACAAATATTGACAAATTAGGTCCCCAGCTTCCAGTAATGACTCAGACGGGGGTCCCCGGATTCCCATGATGATTCAGTGGGGGTCCCTGGGTTCCATTATTGTTAAAGTGGGGGTCCACAGGAATCAAAAGGTTGGGAACCACTGCCCTAATCCATGAAAACAGAAGGCTCACAGCAATAAGATTGCTAAGACATTTAAGCCCCAGGTCCTCATTGACGGGGGGAGGTGCATTGTGGGACACATAACAAATGCCTTTGATAGGCACTCTCTCAACTTTAGCTAGTGGTGCCCCTTTTAGGTTGACGGTCCTGGACTTTGACAGTTTGGGGCTCATCACCATGATGTATGATTTTGTCAGGTCGCCTGAACGATCCAGTTCCCCCATGAGTTTATCGAATACATCCAATATCTATTGCAGACCATTTGCGGTTCTGGCCATTAGAACGCAGCGTCCGCATATAGCAGGACTGGTAAAGAACGTGAGCCAATTATTGGGCAGTCTACCTTAGCCTCCACTAATGACTTCTCAGCCCCTTTAAATATCACAAAAAAGAAAAGGGAGGAGAATACACCTGCCTCGCCTCACATCTCATGTTAAACTCATCAGTGCATGCATTGGCCACTTTTGCTTGTGGTAGTGAGGGAATCAGAAGAGGTGGTCATGGGAGTGGGAGCACCAATAATGCTTGTCGGACTGGGTGCCACAGGTGCTAAAGACTGTGATGATATGTATGTGACAAGGTGAAGTAATAGTGTATTTTTTGAGTGTCTTGAGAGAATGTGCTGATTAAAGGGAGAAGCGGAGGTAGGGTTGTGATGTAAACAGTCACAAAATTGCTGGTGGGTGTGATTTTTTTTCTCTCTCTCTCTTTCCTCCCCCCCCCCCCAATCATCATCATTGTCTAGTGCTTTAGAGGGACAGTTTAGCCAGCAGCAGAGGTGGCATCTGGTTGGATGACTGCTGCTCAAGTCCTAACTCTGGTTATGAAGGGCAGCTCTGACGAAAGATCAAATACTGAGACTGCATCTGAAGGATAGGACAATGTAGCAGACTCTGGGAGTGATTTTTCAGTCGTCGGAGTCCCATCCGACAACTTATCTTCCAGTGATTCTGAGGGAGGTGATGAGGACAGTCGTGCTGTCCCCTCACAAGCACAGTCTATGCAGCGGGACAATAGCGGGTTAGTCCAACCCAGAGAGCAGGTGCAGGTGGCGGCAAGCACAGAGAGAGTGCTCTCTTGGGGGCTCTCCAATTTAGTTCAGCCCCAAATTCCACTGCTCATATCGTATTGTGGAGACATCAAAATTATCTATCACAAACAAAACCTGTTTTTGTAAGGCAGGCACCTGCATTTTTGGTCCTGGGCTCAGCAGCCATACAGAGAAACCTACCAAACCCAGACATTTCTGGAAACTATACACGGAGGTGTGGATTACCTAAAGTTTTCTTACCCAGAATACCCTGCAAAGGTGAAATGTTGAATAAAAAATATTTTTTCTTGCATTTCTGTCAAACTAACTACAGGAATATGCTGGGATCCACAAAATTCCTACCACCCTGTGTTTCCCCACCTGTCCTGATAACAACGCTACGCTACTTGAGTGCTTGTACCTAGTGCCTGCATCAGGAATGGATCACCCAGGTTCAACGGTTGCCCTCATGTAAGGAATAACCGTTGTGTGATCCATTCCGGTCACGGGCAGTAGGCCTACCTACACAAGTGAGGTACCATTTTTATCGGGAGACTTGGGGGAATGCTGGGTGGAAGGAAGGTATTGGCTCTCAGACACCAGAACTTTCCATCGCCGAATTGTGCAGCAAACATGTTTTTTTATCCCAATTTTGAGGGTTGCAAAGGATTCTGAGTGACAAAGCCCAGTGAGAACCCAACAAGTCACCCCATACTGGATTCCCCTAGGTGTCTACTTTCCATAAATGTATAGATTTGGTACGTTTCCCTAGGTGCCAGCTGAGCTAGAGTCCAAAATCCACAGCTAGGAGCTTTGCACAAAAACAACAAAAAATAATTTTCAATGGAAAAAATGTGATGTGTAAATGTTGCGTTTTGGGATGTTTCCTATCGTAGGCACTAGGCCTATCCACAAAAGTGAGGTACCATTTTTATCAGGAGACTTGGGGGAACACAGAATAGAAGAACAATTGTTATTGGCAATTGTCTTTCTCTACAGTTGTTCTCTCCAAATGTAAGACAGTGGGTAAAAAAGATGTCTATTTGAGAAATGCCCTATAATTCACATGCTAGTATGATGACCTGCCCCACCCCCACCCCCCCTGAATTCAGAGATGTGCAAATAACCTTGGTTTCTAAACTCCTTATCTTGTCCCCGTTTTGGGAATACATAGGTTTCCTTGATACCCATTTTTTCCCTGTTTATATTTTACCAAATGAATTGCTGTATACAATGAAAACCCATTACAAGGTACAGCTCATTTATTGGCTCTGAGTAGCTTGGGTTCTTGATGATCCTGCAAGACCTATATATCCCCACAGCCAGGAGGGTCCAGAAAACCTAATGGTATATTGCTTTAACAAATCTATCATGGTTGGAAAAAGTTACGGAAGAAAACCTGGTCAGAAAGGGCTGTTTTTTTCAACTCGACTTCAATATTATTTTATTTCAATTGTTACTTTCTGTAGGAAAATCTTGAAGGATCTACACAAATGACCCCTTGCTGAATTCAGAATTCTGTCTACTTTTCAGAAATGTTTAGCTGTCTGGGATCCACCACTGGTTTCACACCTATTTCTACCAATAACTGGAAGGAGGCTGAAAGCACAAAAAATAGTAAAAATGGAGTATGTTGGAGTAAAATGCCAAAATGGTGTTGGAAAATTCGATTTTCGAATTCAAGCCTGCTTATTCCTGAAAGCTGGGAATGCAAAGGAAGTGAACCAAACTGCCAAATGTCCAAACAGTACCATAACACCTCTAGTAGGCATCTGGGGGCATGGACTACAACCTGACAGCAAATGGGGTAACAGTGTTATGAGGGCTCTATTTTAGAGGGCTCACGTGGAGCGGCAGTCACCAATTTGATTCTTATGTAATTACAATCTCCTTGCTAGTCGGGCAGTAGTAGTTTGCAGCCAGGTAGATGCAATAATGGGACTTTGCGGGTTTAGAGAAGCCTGCCTCTAGCTCGTAAAGGTGATAGATGAGGAGTGGAACAGGTATGAGGACAGAGTTTCTTAGGGATATCTGCACAAGGTAGGGTTGAAAAGAAAGAAAAGGAAAACATCTCCTCTATCCCTCCCCGATGAGGAGTGTCCAAGTGTAGAAATCTCCCAGAAGGGGGATAAGAGTGGGATAAGCGAGGTTTAGTGTGGTTCCCAGGTGGAACTCAAATTGACTACAGTTGCTACAGGAGTTTTTTTTCAGTTTGTGGGGTAATCCGCAGAGTGGGAATCCCATATTATTGTAGAAGAAAGAAGGAGGTGTTGTCTCCGTCTGACTCTTTTGAGGAGGTATTTGAGGAGACACGTGGTGGATCCCGAGAGGTAGCTGCTGCAGCAAGTAAATAGGCTTGCTGTCAAGAGCTTGTTCCTGGCACAGGCTTGCCGAAGCAGTTATTGTGCTCCAGGTGTGTTTCTGAGGATGTGTTTGTTGTCATCTAGGCAGTTGTTGTGACCATTTATGGGCAGTGTCTGACTTGGAACAGGTGCCTTGGCTCTCCACACAGTCCTAGGCTTCCATCAGTTTGAGGTAAGATGTATCCTTCTGTCCCCATGACCGGGAAAAGTAGTGCATACTCTAAACCCTTCTCTTTCAGGTTCCTCCAGACTCCTAAAAGGAAACCCGTTGGTACTGGAGTGCCAGCATGTCGTCTGGACAGACCAGTATCTGAGTGTTGTATGTTTTTCAGGCTGATCCTTCTGACTCGCCGCCCTCATAACTTATTCCTTATAGCATAAGAGTTTGGCGACTATTGGCCTCAGAGGACCACCAGGAAGATGGGGTAGTGAGCTGACACCCGATGTACCCTCTCCATGGAGAAGGGGTTAGGTCCTGTGGTGGCACAAAGTCTTTAAGCCATTTTGCAATATAGTCTACCATGTTGTGCCTCACAGAGCCCTTGGGTAGGCCAACTACGCCAATATTGCTGTGGCAAGACCTTCCCCCTTCTTCCTCTAACCTGCCATCAAGGAAGCGTATATGTTCAGTTAAGTCCCATAGTTGTTGTTGGAGGCCTGCAGTCTACGGCTATCGCTGTTGCAGTGTCTTCTTTGAGTGGGCGACTCGTTCTGCAAGTTTTTTGTGATTAACTTCTAACAAGTTGACATCAATGTCAACTGCATCCACTTTTATTTTGAGGGATATCCTGGATGTCTCTATGGTCTTTAGGATAGCATCCTGTTTATCAGATTTCCACTGCTTATGTACTAGGTAATAACGGGCCAGATGTAGCAAAACTCCAAATTGCAAGTTGCAATTTGCGAGTCCCAGTGACTCGCAAATTGCAACTCGCAATTTGGAATGCAGAAAGGTGTCTCAGACACCTTCTGCGAGTCGCTATGGGGTCGCAATGACCCACCTCATTAATATTAATGAGGTGGGTCGCAATTTGCGACCCCATAGCGATTCAGGGCACTCACAGGGATGGTGGCCTGCTGGAGACAGCAGACCACCATGTCCGTGACTGCTTTTAAATAAAGCGGTCTTTTTTTTTCAAAGTATAGCCCGTTTTCCTTAAAGGAAAACGAGCTGCACTTTGAAAAAAAAACGAAACCTTTAGTTTCGGTATTTTTCAGGGCAGGTAGTGGTCCCTTGGACCACTGCCTGCTCTGAAAAATTATGTTTTTTTCCAGACACAAAGGGGAAGGGGTCCCATGGGGACCCCTTCCTGTTTGCGCCTGGGTTACCATCCACTTCAAGTGGATGGTAACTGCGCTTTCATTTGCGACCGCAATCGCGGTTGCAAATGAAAATGCATAGCATTGCGAGTCAGGGTAGGTCGCTCCCCTGTCCTCACAGCGCCACCAGATCCTGCGTGCCTTCTCCCTCGCTGTCTGCCTGTGTGTGATCCTTGCTTCCCGAGTGCCTGTCTGTGTGTGATCGCGCTCCCCTTCTCTCCTTGTTTCCCGAGTGTCTGTCCCCGATTGCTGCCTGTGTGTGATCGCGCTCCCCTTTACTCTGTGTCTCCCGAGTGTCTGCTCGCCTGAGTGCCCCCGCCGTCCCCCTCGTCCTTCCGCCGTTTTTCTCCTCTTTTTCGTACCTTTTTGAGGTACTTTTCGTTTTTCAGGCCTCCTCGCCGTTCTCAAGACCTTCCCGCCGCTTTTTTTCCCGCTTTTTCCCTACCCGCCCGCCTCCCGCCTCCCAGCTGACCCCGCCTCCCCGGCTACCCCTTAAATGGCGGCCGCTGCGAGGCAGTGGTAGCGACCCTGACCCCAGGGTAGGTCGCTCCCCTGTCCTCACAGCGCCACCAGATCCTGCGTGCCTTCTCCCTCGCTGTCTGCCTGTGTGTGATCCTTGCTTCCCGAGTGCCTGTCTGTGTGTGATCGCGCTCCCCTTCTCTCCTTGTTTCCCGAGTGTCTGTCCCCGATTGCTGCCTGTGTGTGATCGCGCTCCCCTTTACTCCGTGTCTCCCGAGTGTCTGCTCGCCTGAGTGCCCCCGCCGTCCCCCTCGTCCTTCCGCCGTTTTCTCCTCTTTTTCGTACCTTTTTGAGGTACTTTTCGTTTTTCAGGCCTCCTCGCCGTTCTCAAGACCTTCCCGCCGCTTTTTTTCCCGCTTTTTTCCCTACCCGCCCGCCTCCCGCCTCCCAGCTGACCCCGCCTCCCCGGCTACCCCTTAAATGGCGGCCGCTGCAAGGCCGCGCAGCGTGCGCGCTGCTGGCGCGCCAAAGGCGCGCCTAAGGCAAGCCCGTCTGCGCCCGTCCGCGCCTGGACCGCGCCCAGCACCCGAACCCCTGGTCCCCACGACCCCCACCCTCCACCACCGCCTGACCTACGACACCACCACCCTCACCGCCCTCAACCCCGGCCGCACGCCGGGCTGCTACTGCGCCACCCCGAAGCAGACCCACGGATCCTTTACCTGCCGCAACTGCCGCTTCACCTGCCCACGAACACACATCGCACCCATCAAGAACGACTCCCACGGAAACAACCTCGACTGCATCCTGATCAACACCCAATCCGTCCACAGGCACGCCACCGAACTGTGGAACCTCATCAACTCAACAAACCCGGACATCGCCTTCCTCACCGAGACATGGATGAACCCCTCCTCGGCACCCGACATCGCCATAGCCATCCCCGACGGCTACAAAATCATCCGGAAAGACCGCACCAACCGCACTGGAGGAGGCATCGCCATCGCACGCAAAAACTCCATCCGCATCTCGACCCACGTCGACGACTCACTCCCCGACGCCGAACACCTCCACTTCGCAATCCACAGCGACCCCAAGACCACCCTCAGAGGCACCCTCATGTACAGACCACCAGGACCACGCACTAAGTTCAGCGAAGACATCGCAGACTTCGTCAGCCCACACGCACTCCTGTCCACCGACTACATCCTCCTAGGGGACCTCAACTTCCACCTAGAGAACCACACCGACAACAACACCACCGCCTTACTGGACAACCTCGCCAACCTGGGACTGAAACAGCTAGTCAACACCCCCACCCACTACGCCGGACACACGCTCGACCCCATCTTCTCCTCCAGCAAACACATCTCTTTCAGCCACACCACCGTACTCGCCTGGTCGGACCACAGCTGTGTCCACTTCAGCTTCAAGAAGACCACCGTGCACCACCACACCCAGCAACCACCAAGAAGACAATGGAATCGAATCACCACGGAACAACTCACATCGACCCTCTCCCAGAACCAACCCACCAGCACCACAGACCCCAACGAAGCCGCCAACAACCTCACGAGCTGGATCTCCAACTGCACCAACCTCCTGGCCCCCCTGAAGACCCAAGCAAACACCAACAACCACAAGAAAAACTCCAGGTTCACCCCCGACCTCAAGGACTCCAAATAAGAATGCCGCACCCTCGAGAAGACTTGGCGCCTCAACCAGACCGAAGAGAACATGTCTGCTCTCAAGAACGCCACCCGCCAACACCACCAACGCCTCCGCGCCGCACGAAAATCAGCCTTCCAGAACAGACTAGACAACAACGCCCACAACAGCAAGGAACTATTTGGCATCGTCAAAGAACTCTCCAACCCCAACGCAGAAAACAACTCCATCCCTCCCTCACAGGACCTCTGCGACTCCCTCGCAGCCTTCTTCCACCACAAGATCACCGACATCTACAACAGCTTCACCACTACCAACACGAACCCACCACTGGAACCCGCCACCGACAACACCACCATCCTCACCTGGAACTCAACCACCACCGAGGAAACCACCTGCATCATGAACTCCATCCACTCAGGATCACCATCCGACCCCTGCCCGCACCACATCTTCAACAAAGCCGACAACATCATCGCACCCCACCTCCGAGACGTCATCAACGCGTCTTTTACCACCGCCACCTTCCCGGAGAACTGGAAACACACCGAAATCAACGCCCTCCTAAAGAAACCAACAGCAGACCCCACCGAACTCAAAAACGTCCGGCCCATCTCGCTCCTACCGTTCCCCACCAAAGTGATTGAGAAAATCGTCAACGCTCAACTCACCACCGCCCTGGAAACCAACGACTCACTCGACCCCTCACAGTTCGGCTTCAGAGCTAATCACAGCACCGAGACCGCCCTCATCGCAGCCACGGACGACATCAGATCCCTGACCGACAAAGGAGAAACCATGGCCCTCATCCTCCTGGACCTCTCTGCAGCCTTCGACACGGTATGCCACCGTACCCTGATACGCCGCCTCAGCAACGCCGGCATCAGAGGCAAGGCCCTGGAATGGATCATCTCCTTCCTCTCCGGAAGAACTCAGAGAGTCCGCCTCCCCCCCTTCAGATCCACAGCAACGGAGATCATCTGCGGCGTCCCCCAAGGATCCTCCCTCAGCCCCACCCTCTTCAACATCTGCATGACCCCCCTGGCGAACATCGCACGAAAACTCGGACTCAACCTCATAACCTACGCCGACGACACCCAGCTCATCTTATCCCTCACCAACAACCCCACCTCAGCAAGAGCCAGACTACACAAAGGCATGAAGGAAGTAGCGAACTGGATGACAGACAGCCGGCTTAAACTGAATACAGAGAAGACGGAGGTCCTCATCCTCGGCCCTACACCAACCGCCTGTGACGACTCCTGGTGGCCTCCCGCCCTAGGCAGCACTCCCCAACCCACCGACCACGCACGCAACCTCGGCTTCATCCTGGACTCTTCCCTCTCCATGACCAGACAGGTCAACTCGGTGACCTCGGCATGCTTCAACACCCTCCGCATGCTCTGCAAGATCTTCCGCTGGATCCCCACCGACACCAGGAAGACCGTCACCCACGCCCTCGTCACCAGTCGCTTGGACTATGGGAACACTCTGTACGCCGGCATCACCATCAAGCTGCAGAGGAAACTTCAACGAATCCAGAACGCTGCCGCACGACTCATCCTGAACATACCCCGCCACCACCACATCTCCGGACACCTGAAGAAACTTCACTGGCTACCAGTCAACAAGAGGATCACCTTCAGACTCCTCACCCACGCACACAAAGCCCTGCACAACCTCGGGCCAAAACTCATCAACCACCGCGTCTCCTTCTACACTCCTCCGCGCACCCTACGCTCGACCGGACAAGCCCTGGCAGCCGTACCCCGCATCCGCAAAGCCACCGCCGGAGGAATATCCTTTTCTTTCCTTGCAGCGAAGACCTGGAACTCTCTTCCCAGCCATCTTCGCGCCATACAGGACCACCTCTCCTTCAGAAGGCAGCTCAAGACCTGGCTCTTCGAGCACTGATCATCCCCCACCCCCCCCAGCGCCTTGAGACCCTTACGGGTGAGTAGCGCGCTTTATAAATGTGATTGATTGATTGATTGATTGATTGAGTCGCAAATAGGAAGGGAACACCCCTTCCTATTTGCGAGTCGGAAATGCATTTTGCGAGTCGGTTCCGACTCGCAAAATGCATTTCTACATAGCAAAGAGGCTTTTGCAATTCTCAAACGGCGGTTTTTGCCGTTTGCGACTCGCGAAACCCTTGCTACATCTGGCTCAACGTGTCTTGTGGTAAACGCTGACCAGCTTTGAGTGGTTTAGTTCTGCCCATCTCTAAGGCAGGTACGGCTTGATATTCATAGACAGTAGTACCTACAGCAGGGTTTCAGGCAGCCAAAGGGTTCTATGGGTAGGTGGTGATCTCCTTTATGAACGTTGAAAATGGATAACCACATGTAATAGATTTAGGTGCGTTTTAGATGCATGTGGGAGCATGAGCAGCCCCAGCCTGTTGTGTTGTCACCAGTGGATAAAGTCCCAGATAATCAATCTCAGCGGGAAAAGGCGCCAGGTCCGGTATCTCATCAGTGCCCTTGAGGACAGGTAGTGCAGAGTCCCATAGGTCAGGATCTGGGAGTGCAGAAGACGGATCTCTGGAACAGTCAGAATGTGGGGCAGGGAAGGAAGGCAACAGGGGGATCCCGATCCAATTGCAGCCACCTCATACCTTAACGATGTTATTCCAGCGGTGCACCACGGACATTCAGATACCCTAAACCTACTGCTTCAGCACTGTAGGGCCTTCAAAGATCGAATCTGTAAGGAAGTATGGGATGAAAGTCACCCTTTGAGGGCCTGGCCCTCTTTGGTCCAGGGGAGGGCACACACCTCTAGGGCCCAGGACCTGTCCTCCATGCAGTCGACCGCAGGAGGCAGTCCATTGGTGCAGCCCCCAGCACCAAGCCCAGGGAGAGGGAGACGTGTCTGCAAAACATGGATACTCTTAGTCGGCAGTGTTCACTAAGATCTCACTGGATACACAATCACTGTCAACCGGGCCTAAACCAGGCTCCTAGCAGGCCACCAGTGTCTTCAATGTAGATTATGTACTCAAATGTCTGTGGGCTAGTTTGTTCAATGTTTCTTACCAGCACTCATCAATGTCTCACATCAGGGGGATCAGAGGGCTGTTTGGACGTTGTCACCTGCCTTAAATGGAGAGTGGGCCGCACCGCCGCCAATAGTGGGCCCGCATTGTCAGCACCAACCTCTTCAGGCCCACCCAGCCGCTGACAGGCCCCAAGGGCAGGACCCAGCAATCAGGACGCACAGGGCCTCCAAGATGAGGAGCCTCGCAGCCAGCTTTCAAGCATGGGCTAGCATCATCCCGGGCAATAGCCTGGGGAGTGACCGCAGGCCCAGAGGGATCGCAGGCAACACACAGAGCGTGAGGCCGGCCATGCAGCATCTCCTGTTGACCACATTCAGGCCGGGCCACCAGATCCAGGCACATTCCTTACACATGTGCTCCACCCCTGCCATTAATGTGTTTATACCTCCATCTCACCATGTTGCATCTCAATTTGGTCGTATGGGTTGGAGATTACGAGCTGAGAGCTCTGAAAGTCCGCATCCACCATATTGGCCGCTCAGTTCAGGTGCCCCAGGATTGTTCACTCCTTTTTAGAAAGGATTAAAGAGACTCAAGAACAAATAGACTGTAAATAGTTAGAGGGTCATCCTCTGAATACACCACTTGTATCACATCATGATTTGTACTTAAGTCAAAAAGCTCTTTTCATCTCTGCTACGAATTACAGGGGGGGTTAAGATGATGTTAGACTTTGATCCATGATCCTTTTAGTGATTTACAATTCACTCTGACAGGCAAAAATGCATCATTCCTTTCCCTTTTCTGATGAAAATACATTGTGACATTCAAAATATTTCTGCAACCTTTACCAGTGCTCCTGAGCCAGGGCACACACTGTCTGCTACCTTCATAGCAGATCTTCCATCCACAGAAGGCATTTGGGTCAGACTGGATACAGCTGATACCTCTGGCTTATTTCTTGCCTTTGTCTAAATTACCTACAGCAGAAGAAGTGCCTCAGTGCTCTTTGACTGACATTTTTTATCATCGTTTCCCACATAGAATCACTACTGAACAACTCAATGTCTTCCATATTTTTGGACAAACTTTTATAAGGCACTGTAAGTTGGTCAAGCTCTTCTGATTGTCATCCTCAATCTAATTGACAAACAGAATGAACTACTGAAAGTTCAGAACAGTATCTCCGATGCTATTCCAATGCCACTGAAAATGACAGAATTGTCTTGTAATAATGAAACTTAAAAATTGCTGCCAAGATTCTCACCATTTTTCTGCTTGTAAGTCTTTAATCTCAGAGTTTTTCTTTCTTCATCTCGTGCGAATGCTTTAGTTCCAGCAACTACTGATTCAATGAATCACTTACAGAAATATAGAACATTGTTTTTGAAAATATTACTTCATTCAAAATCAAACTGAAAGAACATGCTGACAAGTCAAGGTCAATGTGATGTCCTTTTGGTGCTAAAGTCTAGTTGTCATC
This sequence comes from Pleurodeles waltl, assembly GCF_031143425.1. NCBI lineage: Eukaryota > Metazoa > Chordata > Amphibia > Caudata > Salamandridae > Pleurodeles > Pleurodeles waltl. The sequence goes on along the minus strand of NC_090444.1, from coordinate 71,484,045 downwards.
TCACTACATATTCATAGATTAACAGGCAAAATTTGACCATGATATTTTGGTCCATTTGTCATCATCAGTACTTAATGTGGGTCATTGTTGGTGGGCACCATTGGCACCCAATTTAAAGACCTTCCCACAGATAGCATCAAGCTAAGGGTTGTCACCCTGGCTGTCGATATTTCACCAGCAACACTATTAAACAGAAAGGTCAGTAGTTTGTTTTTACCTGTGCCATTCAGTGTCATAATCATTTGTGAGCCTCATGGTGACTGTCATGAGTGAGTAGGCTAGCTTGAGAGCACCGCACAGGGTCAAGCCCTCACACCTTACAAATCTTGAAGTTGGTGTTTCCTTGCTGTCTGCACACATACACAGTGAGGCTGCTCTGCCTGGAATGGACAGAAGTCTCACTCAAACCAGGGCACTGGTGGGTTCATCCCACTTTAGTATGCTCTGTAACATGAGGCATCCTTGGGAAACTTTTCCAATGCATGAAATAACTATGGCTTCCGGAAAGAGAAAACAAATTGTATACATCTCCTATCTACTTACTGTGTGTCTAAAAATGTAGATATTCTCTGGAAAGTTATCAGTTTCTAAAAACTTCCTTTCTCTGGGGTATAACCACTCATGCAAACTTCTCTGCAAAGAGGCTGCTAGTTAATACGTGTCACTGACTTAGGGAATAAATACATCTGAATATTTACTTCTTTGGAGATTGCAGTGTTGTTTGGTCTGAACTATCAATTTCAAGCTAATCTATATTGAGGTGTCGTTCTTGTGCCATTATTGATCAGTGCCAAGAAAACAATTCTTTCAGTAAATAGTATTGCTTATTAAGCAGCTCTATTTCAGGTAACATAAATGAAAATGCAAAATGCATGACCTGACAAACCTTTATAATATGCGGAGATCTGTGACAGTCATACTGCAGTGGACTTCAGTCAGCCAAGAGCTCAAGCATGGCCGGACTGGCCATATGGGGCATTGAGCGTTTTCCTGGGAGGCTGGAAAGGTGGGGCCGGTTTTCTAGCAGTGCTGCAGTTTTAAAAACACTGCAGAGTTTCTTGTATATCCGGTATTTTTCAGGCAACAATAAAAGTGATATGATAACTCGGGTAATCAATATACCTGCTGGAGAGAGATAGGAGTTTTGTCTATTGTTGGTTTTGACTTATCTAAGGTAGAGCAGAGGAATAATACGCCTGCTGCAAAGAACGTGTACTATACTGATCACAGAACAATATTTTATCTGAAATGCTCAGTGGCATACTGCTTTTGTCATATAGATCCTTTTATTACTGTGCAGTCCATACGTTACAGTCATAATCTAGCACAGTGAGCTATGGACTGCCACGAAAGAGCTACATGCAGACTGAATAGTACAGGTTAGAGAATTATGTTTTTGCCCCAGTTCTATTGTCCTAATTTTGCTAAAAATGGGTTGTTTGGGTAGAAATAAAAAGTTAATAATAAAGTCAACCCTAACCACTGTTGGAGGCTGGTCCTCTATGTAGTATGCAAAACTAGGTACACTATTCAGGGGGTCCAGGCAACCACACGTTGCTTTCCAGAGGTAAAAATGAGACCACCTAATGCTCCAATTTTTAAGGTAGCTGGTCCTGCAGTTAGGCTAATGCAGGAGATTTGCTAAGTATTTGCTGAACTCACAAATCCAATCATGCACCACACACACTCAATGAATAACTCAAGACCAGAATTTATAAAAATACTTCAGACTTTTATTTACGTTTTAAGACCAAGATCTTTAGAATATGTTAAGTACTTTTAAAGTTATGTCTTTTCAAAATTTTGATTAAGTTAGTCTTTCTGTGCGTAATTACACACCATTGAAATCAATGCAAAATCATACAGTTGGGTTACCAGTCTCTTCTTTTGGAAGATGGTTGCAGCAGTTGGTGGGCACCTTGTGCCAGCTGGAGAGCCTCGGGTGGCTCCCGGTTCCGGTGGGAGCAGCGTTAAAAAGTCTCTTGGCTCAGGCACAGGGCCACCTGGAGGGGCCACTTGGAAAATGAGCTGGTTGCAGATTTAAAGATGATGCCTGGGTGTCCCCTTCAGCTGTTGAGGTCACAAGGGGTTGGAGACCCATGGAGCAAAGCTGGTTCCTTGTTTCAGTGCGCAGGGCGGCCGGATGCAGGACAAGTTGAAGATCCAGGAGCAGTGCGCAATGGAGTCCTTTGGAGCTGGAGGTGAGTCTCTTTGAGGGCTGCTTACAGGACCATAGGGGTACTCTGGTTGTAGGTTCAGGGTGTTCCTGAAGTCCCTTGACTGGGGCTTCCTCCTGATCCTTTTTCAGCTCTGAGGGAGCTGGTTTTCTGGTTGGTCGAAGCCAGCTGACCAGAACACAGGGTATTAGCATAACTCGGCCACTGGAGGGCGCAGTGCCACCAAGCGTGGCACAATTATAGGTCATATCTGAGTGGTTGTCATTGTGTTGTGAGGTCGAGCTGCATCTTCTGGATGCAGAGATATCAGCCAGTCAGTGAAATGACCCTCACTGGCTTCAAGGTTCTCGTTTGATTTTTGAGTGGTGCCTCCACTCAGAAGGGGTATCTGGGGTGATTCTTGAAGCCTGGAAGTCTCCTGGGTTTCTTGGGGCAGTCCAGTGTCCAGCTGCTCTGCAGCTGCGATTTTCGGATCCTGGGTGCAGCAGGCAGGGTTTGGTGCCTTTTCTTGTGCAGCAGGTCCACAGTTCTCTTGCCTTGTATCTTCTTTGGTGCTGGTCTTCTTTGTCTTTTCAAATCTGATTTCTTGGTCTATGGAAGCCCATTAAATACTGAATTTAGTGGGCATTTTAGGGGGAACCTGGTAGTGTCCAATGGGACACTTACCCTTGGATGCCTACACCCACTACTGTGACCACTTCCTGTGGGAAGGGTCACTTCCCTAAACCTGATTGGCTATTTTCCTGCAATCCAACATGGAGGAAAATGAAATGGAGGGTTCACTTCACCTGCAAGCCCCTAGAGGTGGTGCATCCTCAGAGAGACCACTCCGCCTACCCTTTGTTTGATTTCCTGCCTTTGCTTCTTCCAAAAGTAGGGGTTGACAAAGGGGGAAGCCATCTGCTGCGGTGGCCCTTTGAAGCTCACCGCCAGGAGAGTACACATTCCTGTGGGAGGGGGTGTTAGCTCCTCCACCCAGGAAGGGCTTTCTTTTACAAACCAGAGAGCCAGGGCCAGGGTTTTACAAACCAGAGAGCCAGGGCTCACCCCCAGGTTTGTATATTGGCTGTCTGGATGTGGCAGGCCGACTGGAACCAGTCAGCAACCATGCCAGGATAGATAGTTTTTGCAGGGGACACCTCTAAGGTGACCCCGGGTACATTTGATAATAAATCCAGTACTGGTTCCAGTTTGGATTTATCATTCTGAGTTGTTTGATACCAAAGAACCCAGAGTTCAGAGTGGCCATCATGTAGCTGGGAAACCCATATTGACCAGTGTCCAGCACATATATTAAAATGGCTGCTCTGTTCACTCACTATGTCACAGGTTTAGCAAGGAAGCAGTAATGGCATATTACTCATGCAATTATGCCCTCACATATAGTATGGTGCACCCTGCCTTAGGGCTGGAAGGCCTGCTTGAGGGAGGACTTACCCATAACATATGCAGTGTAGGGTGAACAGGGCACACGGTCGAGTTTGTATTTTAGATTTTCACCAGGACACTCAGCCTGCTATGGCAGTGCTGGGTGCAACTGGATGCATGGCCCTTGAGGGTGGCACAATCAGTGCTGCTACCCTCAGGGCCTTACCCAAAGTACCCCATGCGTTGGGTACATAAGTACCTTTCACTAGGGACTTATAGTGGTAGCTAAAGGTGTGTCCAGTTACTTTGACAATGTTTTAGGGAAAGTACACGGGCACTGGGAGCCTGGTTAGCAGAACCCCAGTGCACTCCAGTCCAAGTTGCATTCAGAAACAAGTATGTGTGTGTGGGGGGGGGGGGTACTACAACAAGGTGCCAGTTTCCCACAATCACTGTGTTACGTTCTGGATCCTCAGTTTATGCTTACCAAGCCCAAGCAAAAACTGCTCACCAGTATGGATGACGTGAATCCTACACCTTGTTGTCCCCTTTGTCTTATGTAACATGTCCTACGTAACAGTTTCTATACACACATATGGTTCATTAACTGTATGTGTGATGTAAAGTGTCCCAACACCATGTGAGAGAGGGACTAGGAGAGATGAGAGGTACTGTTAGAGGGTGATGGTCTGAGACACTGTTCTGCATACCAATTTGCGAGTTTCAAATTGCGAGTCGCAGGGACTCGCAATTTGCAAGTCCCAAATTGGCATTTTCCTACATCTGGCCCTATGTTTGGTGGGAGAGAACCCCTCACTCCCCATTGTAGCGGTCAGGCTAACTTGCTATGTACCCTGTAGGGGCTGCTTTGGGTTCCCAGTCCGGCCATGAGTGCAAGTTAAATATTCAGGACTTTTCCTGATCTAAAGCATCGAAGATACTAGTGGCGGAAACCTGAAGCAGATGCTTTACATACAGCGCAGCAGCATCTGTCCAACACACAGGTGCACAGGACAAGCACAGGATAAGCTTCGATTACAGTAGGATGCTGGTAGCTTGATCCCCAGGTGACCCGGCCCTTCGGCATCCCTAAAAGTCCCTAGTAAATGGTACCCCTTGTACCTAGGGCATGGATACTGAAGAGGACCCCCCGAGCTGCAGCACAACTTGTGCCATTCAGAGGGACCTGCACCAACATTATAGAGACTGCCATTGCAGGCTGCGTGACAAGGTGCTCCCAAAATTGAAAACACAACACAGCATACACTTGTGTGCCATGTCTCCTAAAACACTGCTTGTAATATCTGTAAGTCACACCTACAGCAGGACTTCAGGCCTAAGGCAGGGTGCAGTATATTACAAGAGAGGGCATATCTGAAAGAGCAAATATGCCCCTACTATGTCTTTGTCGAGTCTTACACATAGTAAATGTACAGAGAAGTGATTCTAAATGCATGTGCTGGACACTGGTCACTACGAGTTCCACAGCTACAAGATGGCTTCTCTGAACCCAGGGATGTTTGGTATCAAACATCTCATATAAAAAAAACCTCAGTGATTCCAGTGAAGGGTTTATTAATATATGCACCCTGAGGGCACATGAGAGGTGCCTCCCTGAAAAACCTACTAACTGCTAATGTGTTCACTGACTGGTCCTGACCAGTTCAGCCTCTTAGTCACATTTTTGACCCCCTAAGGTGAGAGCTAGAGCCCTCAGGGTCCAGAGACAAGAGCTTGCATTGGGTGGGGGTGTTGACACAACCTCTAGGCAGGATGGACATTCCAGGGCGGGAAGCTTCAAAGGCCTAGCCGCCTTTGTAATGCAACCCAGGTGTCTCCAAATATCAGAGATGACCAACCCTCCTGTTTTGGCAGAAAGAGAGGGCAGAAAATTAGGCAGATTAGGAGGTGTACCACTTCATGTCAGTCCCACCTCTAAGGTGGATGAACTGAAGTGGATACCCCTTTTTAAATTCCGCCATCTTGCTTTGGAAAGAACTAGGCCACTAGGGTCAAGATTATGCCCACTTCCCAAAGGAAGTGGTCATAGGAAGGGTAAAGTCACCCTAAAGTTAGGCAACCCATTGCCTGCCACCTGACACCCCCTGCAACGCCCCTAAATTGAGTATTTAGGTGGCACCCCTGAAAGCCAGAACGCAGATCCTGATGACCTAAGAAGACAAGAACACAGAAGAGTCTCACCTGCAGAAGAAGAGAAGAAGAAGCAGCTGACCTGGTACCAACCCGACCGGACTGTCTGCAACCCTCGATGGACTCTGCCCAAAAAGATGACATCCTGCAGCTGAAACTCCAGAAACCCAGGAAGACTGCCTGCCTTTAAAAAAGACTCAAGACTCCCGTGAGCAGTTGACCTGCTCTCCAACAAAACCTAAAGGAAGGATTCTGCAGCCTTCGGAACTGCAAAGACCTGACACCTGCACCCGCCGTCACCGACCCAGGTGGTCCTCCAGTGCCAACCATGTTCCCCAGTTGTCCAGATTCTGACTTCATCATGGTTTCATCCCTCCTGGACTTCCTGAAGTCACCTGCACCCTCTGCACGCAGGCCCACTCTCCTGCAGCCTCTGAGGTGAGAGAAACCTGACACCTAAAGCAACCACTGCATCCGTCACCTCCGGCCCGAGTTGAAGTGGACCCCTGGTGTCAAAGTTGTCCCCCAGCTCTCCTGAGATTGAGTCCACTGTGGTTTTACCCCTCCTGGGCTCCACAATGATGCCTGCAGCCTCAGACCACAGGACCCTCCCAACTGCGAGTGCTCCTGGAGAAGGAAACCCAATGCCAAAAGGATACCCCTACATCCATCACCCCAGGGCCCTGGTGGAGAGGACCAAAGGTGCACCTGCATCCCCGAACACCCCACATTTCCAACTTACCTTTTGGTTGTCCCCGACTGCCCCCCAGCCAGAGCCTGCAGACTTAATCCACAGGGACCAATCTCCATTGAAATAGAATGGGCACTTACGCTGTACTGCACCTCTGCACCCGGCCGCCCCAGCGATGCCAGTAGTGACCTGTTGATGTAGTCCTTACTCTTGCCCAGCACTCACCGCAAGTCTACAAAATTGGTCCCATGAGTCATCGTAAAGTGCCTGTTTGTTGAATGTATTTTCCTTCCATAGGCTAACATTGAAGAATGCTGAAATTGCACTGTTTATTTTTTGCAAGTGGATAGGTTTTATGCTTAAAACATACTTACATTATAACAAAGTTCTTGCGTTCAAAGTACATATAAAAAGAAGTGTTCTTTTTCTAAATTGGTCTCGGAATTATTTTTTGAGTGTCTCATTTATTGCCTTTGTGAGTGTAACAAATGCTTAGCACCACCCTCTGATAAGCTTAACGTCTCGTCCACACTATCACAAAACAGAGCATGAGGCCTATCTACGTTTGAATCTGCAAACCAATTGGGGACCCACTGGACTCTCTACCCTGGGTACTTCTTTTTAGTGCACCATATAGAGAGACAGCTTCCTACAGTAGTGAAACAGCGGTGGGGTCAATGTGACTACATGAGTAAATCCAAAAACTGCCTTTAGATCAATAGCATGTTTTGAATTGATTATTTTTCTAAATTCTTAAAAGTAACTGTTAGGGCCTCGGTTATGTTCCTGTAGGGTAACAGTTTAAAAAATGTGAAAACTAACTTTGGTTACGACTCCAGAAACCTGTGTTAGGAAGTTTTTCTAGCTACAAAAAGGTCCCAACTTTAGTAAAATAGTGAGTAGCTCGGAGGTTGTGGACAAGGAGCTTGACCTCACCCCTTGCCTCCAGCTGTCTCATAAACAGTTTAGGACCCTCTGCAAAGGGTACACAATTAAAACTGGCTCAAACTCTGTCAGGGCAAAGCTCCAGCAGCTCTTGGCAAAGTATGAGCAGGCCCATCCTAACGATGTGGCCACTGACTCTGAGAGTCAGAATAGATTGAGTGAGGAGCACTTAGACCTCATCCCCATTGAAAGTGAGCAACCTGCACCCCACAGACAACACACGAAGTCTAGAGCACTTCCCTCTAGTGAGGATGGCTTAGGTCCCGCGTGGTCCAGTGAAGAACTTACTGAATAAGAGATTCTTTTAGAAAGAATGGCTTGAAAAATTGCCCTGGAGGACAGGATACTGGCCATAGAAAGGGAAAGAGGAGAAATTGGTTTAGCACCCACAAATGGTGACAGCAAGTTAATACCTAGGGACAGAGTAGGGAACTCTGACTCCAAAATCCCTAAAGGGAATGTCCCCAAATATGAGGATGGTCATGATAGCAGCAAGTGGTCAATGGCCTTTGAGAGGACCTGTGTTTCCAGAACTGGGGCTCTCTCTTTTGAGAAATGCTCTCAGGAAAGTGCAGGGATAGACTCCTGACCCTAAATGAGGCAGACGCAAGGTCCTATGACCTCATGAAGGACTTGGATTTGGACTCGCCACTGAAAAATATAGAATCAGGCTCAGGGAGACTCACAAAATCTTTTCAGTGAAAAACTAGGTGGCTTGTTGAAGGGAAGCTAGGTGCAAGGTTATGAATGGTTATATAATTTGATTATGAAGGAACACCTATTAAGTAACTCTACTTCTGAGAAGTTGCAACAATACCTGGTGGATCTGGGGCCAGTCTCACCCCAAGAGCTGGGGAGGAAGGCTGATCATTGAGTTGGAACTAGGGGTGACCACAAGAAAGAGTCAGGGAAACCCCCGCAAGAAAAAAAGGTGGACAACCCTAAAACTAGAGAAAATTAGTCCTTTGTAGGCCTCACAAATCTATTCATGAGGGTGGGTTCCAAAATATCTCACAAAACAAAAGTGGGTGCCAGGATAAAAATAGGGATGACACTAAAGCATGGTGCTTGGACTGCAAACAGACAGGGCACCACACCAAGGGCATTTCTTGTCCTAAAAACAAACAGACTACTAAACCCTCACGGGTTGCCAGTGTAACCATAGGGGATGATTCCTCAGATGAGGAGGCCCTCTTAGCCTTTGACTGGAAAATGTGTCCAACAGGTGAGTTAGAGTGTCCACCACCTATTGCTGAATGGAATCCCAGCCACTGCCCTGAGAGATACCTGTGCTAGCCACACAGTTGGTCATGACAGGCTGGTACTCTTAAACTAGTACATCTCAGGTGAGACTGCCAGGGTAAGGGTTATCTCAGGGGAGCTCACTGATAGGCCTGTGACTCTAGTGCTCCTAGAAATAGCTGGGTCCCTTAGTTGGAAAAGGGTGGTAGTCAGTACAGACATCTCCTTGATTTTCTCCTTGGTAATGATCTCCCAGAGGTTGGTCAGAGCCCAAGAGAGGAGCTGGTCCAGTGCCAGTCCTCTCCCCAGAATTCTGGAGGTGCTGCCCATGCAGTAAGTGCAAGCAGACCCCAGAACAAAAGGAAAAGAAAGCAGTGTAGGAAAGGTGGGCAATGTTTAGACAAAGTTTCCGTAAGCCAAAAAGATTCTGTTCTAGTAGGGAAGAACTCCAAAGTGGCACTGGTGAAGCCCAGCCTGACCCACAAGAAGTTCTGACTACTCAGGCAGCTGTTACGTTTGAGTTGGTGGCTCCTCAGCTAACGGAAAAGAGAGTGGAAGGAGGGTGTTTGCTACAGGATGTAGCAACCCCACACTCTAAAACAGTGGACAGGTACCCTGATCCCAAAAACCTATAACTTAGCCCTTCACTTGGCAGTGAAGAGCTAAAGGTGGGTTCTGGGCACTGACAGCTGTCTGTGGCCTCTGCTTGGTGCTAGCTTTATAGTAGCATTGACTCTGGCATGGTGGCCTGGCCCCATGCCCAATAGCAAGATAGGCCCCCTGACCCTGCTGGTCATGGTGGGGTTACTTCATTTGTGGTTGACCTCTTGGGGTAAGCTATGGGTTGCCCTGGCTAAGATAGGGTTAGCAGAGGTGGACACCTCTCATCCCAAAGAAAAGGAGAAAGTAGACACAGTGCATTTTAAATGAGGTCCTAACACTGCTGAGGTAGGTCAGCTTCCCAAACAAAATGACCTGGACAGTAGGATGTGAGGCAGAGTAGGCCCTGCAACCATGCAGCCTGCTCCCTTACTCTTCCTTGCCTGATGGACTAGGAAGACTCTCCCAGTTTGGCTGAGCCTCCAGGCCTGTTGACTTGTGGGGGACGGAGGCTTCTGTAGGGCGCTGGGTTCTGGTTTCAATACCCCAACACTTTTTTGCCTGGTTTTTAGATTCAACCTTGACTGCTAACCAGGTTCCCAGTGCCAGTGTTCCTTCCCCAAAAGAACACACCTGGTCACTTGATCCCTAAGTGACGAGGCCCTTCAGCACCCCTATAAGTCCCTAGTAAATGGTACCCCTGGTACCTAGGGCTTGGGTACTGAAGAGGGCCTCCAGGCCTCCAGAGCTGAGGGACCCAGCACCAACCTTATACATATTTCCATTGCAGGGAGCATGACAAGATACTCCTAAAATTGAAAACACAACGTGGTACACACTTGTGTGCAATGTTCCCAAAAACACTGCTTGTGATATCTATAAGTCACCCCAACAGCAGGACTCCAGCCCTTAGGCAGAGTGCAGTATGTTAGAAGTGAGGGCATATATGCATGAGCAAATATGCCCCTACTATGTGTTTGTCGATTCTTAGACATAATAAGTGTGCACCGAAGCCATTTTAAATGCATGTGCTGGACACTGGTCCCTACGAGTTCCCCAGCTACATGACGGCTTCCCTGAACCCAGGGATGTTTGGTATCAAACATCTTGTATTAATAAACTCTCACTGATTCCAGTGAGGGTTGTATTAATATATGTACCCAGAGGGCACTCTAGAGGTGCTCCCTGAAAAACCTACTAACTGCTAGTGTGTTCACTGACTGGTCATGACCAGTTCAGCCACCTAAGCCACATTTCTGACACTCTGAGGTGAGAGCCAGCACTCTTGGGGCCTAGAGACAAAAGCCTGCACTGGGCAGGGGTGTTGACCTCTCATCCAAGCAGGATGGACATTCCAGGGCGGCAAGCTTCAAAGGCCTAGACACCTTTGTAATGCGACCCAGGTCTCTCCAAATAGCAGAGATGACCAACTCCCTGTCCTGACCCCACTTTTGACAGCAAGACAGGTGAGAAAATTAGGTAGATGAGGAGGTGTGCCCACTTCATGCCAGTCCCGCCTTAAGGTGGACAATGTAGGAAAGTAGGATCGTTCTGACATGGTTGCTCCCACTTTTTGCCTGGTGTCATTGTGTTTGGGCTGTAGTACACTGGGATCCTGCTAACCAGGACCTCGGTGGGGCTTTCCCCTAAATTTGATTGGTAAGTACTTCTTACAGCACACAATTAGCATACTGGTGCCCTCCTGTAAGTCCCTAGTATATGGTACTTAGGTCCCCCATGGGCTGGTATTATGCCACCCATGGGGGCCCATGCAAAGTGTGTCTACAGGCCTGTCATTGCAGCCTATGTGAAATGGTTCATGCACCTTTCACCCCAGACATAAGGTTCACCCTATGTCGTGATCACTGCACTACTGACACTGTAAGTCACCCCTAAGGTAGACCCTTCAGCCCAAGGGCAGGGTGCATGGTTCTAAGTATAAGGGTACCCCTGCATAAGCAGAGGTACCCCTACAAACCTCAAACTCCATTTTCTGGGCCATTTTAAGGTATGTAGTGGACAATGGTCATCATGAGATGTCCAACTAAATAATGGCTTCACTGAACCTGGTCAAGTTTGTTATCAAACATGTTGGAATCTTGCAACTACACCGGTTCCAGTGCTAGTTGCAAGATACCACATACTTTAGGGGTTCCTTTGAGGATCCCCCATGTTTGCCTGTTCAGGGTCTGCGTGCAAGCCAGTGCTGCTGCTGAGCCCAGACACTGTTCTGGCCTCCTGCTGCTGAGCTTATCTCAGGCAGGGGAAGGCAGAACAAAGGATTTCCTGTAGATGAAGGATGTTACTGTAGGAAAGTACCCTCTTTGTGGCATGGTTACCCCCTTTTTTTCCCTGCTATCATTATGCTTAGACTGTTTTCAGTGGATCCTGCTAACCAGGACCCCAGTGATTGTGATCTCTCCCTCTAAATTTGGCTGCCTAGGACCTTGTACACTCCGCAATTGGCATACTGGTGCCCCCTTATAAGTCCCTAGTATATAGTACTTAGGTATCTAAGGCATTGGGGCACCAGGGGTTCTCGATGGGCGGCAGCATGTGTTGTGCCACCCATGGGAGCTCATGCAAAATGTGTCTGCAGGTCTGCCATTGCAGCCTGCGTTAAAAGGTGCTTGCACCCTTTCACCACAGGTCACTGCACCAGGTCACTGTAAGTCACCCCTATGGTAGGCCCTACTAGCGCAGAGAGCAGGGTGCAGGTCCCTGTGTGTGAGACCAGCGCCAAATGGATGAAGAACAGCTGCCTTAAACTGAATTCCGACAAGACTGAGGTCCTCATCTTCAGCTCCACCCCCTCTGCATGGGACGGCTCCTGGTGGCCTGCCACACTGGAAACCGCACCGACACCCACCGACCACACACACAACAGTCGATTCATCCTGGACTCTTCACTATCTATGACCCAGCAAGTCAACGCCATCTCCTCCTCCTGCTTCAACATCCTTTGCATGCTTCAGAAGATCTACAAATGGATCCCCACTGAAACCAGAAGAACAGTCACCCAAGCCCTCGTAAGTAGAAGACTGGACTACGGCAATGCCCTCTACGCAGGAACCACAGGCAAACTCCAGAAAAGACAGCAACTCATCCAGAACGCCTCAGCACGCCTCATCCTGGACATCCCCCGTCACTGCCACATCACAGCCCACCCAAGAGACCTGCATTGGCTCCCCATCAACAAGAGAATCACTTTCAAACTCCTCACCCACGCTCACAAGGCACTGCACAACACCCGACCAGAATACCTCAACAGGCGGCTAACCTTTTACACCCCGACCCGACAGCTTCGCTCCACCAGCCCCGCCCTTGCCACCATCTCACGCATCCACAGAACAACCACCAGCAGCAGATTATTCTTGCACCTCGCCGCCAAGACGTGGAACACTCTTCCCACCCACCTGCATCAGACGAAGGACCTCCTTACCTTCCGGAGACATCTCAAGACTTGGCTGTTTGAGCAGTAGCATCCTTCCTCTCAGCGCCTTGAGACCCTCACAGGTGAGTAGTGTGCTTCACAAATTCCCTGATTGATTGATTGATTGAGGGCACCCCTGCATGAGCAGAGGTGCCCCATTGAACTCCTGTTCCATCGCACTGGACTTCGTAAGTGCGGGGAAGCCATTTTACCCATGTATTGGACCTGTGTCCAGCTACATAATGGTAACTCCGAACCTGGGCATGTTTGGTATCAAACATGTCAGAATCATACATTAATACTGTTGCCAGTATTGGTTGTATGATTCCATGCACTCCGGGGGCTCCTACCAGTCTTCTAGGGTTATTCAGGTAGCCTGCTCTGCTGTCACCCCTCAGACAGGTTTCTGCCCTCCTGCTGTTTGACCAGCTCAAGCAAGGGAAGGCAGAACAAAAGATTTCCTGTGGAAATAGGTGTTACAAAGCTTGGGAGGGGTAGCCTCCGCAAGCCACCAGTTTGATTTGAAGGGCAATTTAGGTGCCCTCCTTGCATAAGCCAGTTTGCACCAGTCCAGGGACCCCGGTCCTTGGTCTGGCACGAAACTGGACAAATGAAAGGGGAGTGACCACTCCCCTGTCTATCACCACCCCAGGGGAGGTGCCCAGAGCTCCTCCAGATGGCCACTTGATTCTGTCATCTTGAAACCAAGATGCACTGAGGCCCGTGGGAGCATCTAAGTGGCGAGAGCAGGCAGGTGATGTCACAGACCCCTCCTAATAGGTGGCCACCTTGCTTGGTGACCAATCCCCCTTTTAGGGGTGGGTCTCCAGATTCAAAATGCAAGACTCCACCAGGTGTCCTCTGCATTTGGCCACTGGAACCGCAACTGGACTCTTCAGGAACCAACAAGACTGCAACTCCAGCAACGACTTTGCTTTGCAACATTGTTTCTCTGGCTCCTTCCAGCAACTGCAACATTTCCCCAGCTGTGCATCCTCTCGGGTCAGCAAGACTTCAGCCTGTACCAAGAAGCAAGAAGGAATCTCCCTTGGAGTGAAGGAGTCACTCCCCTGCATCTGCAGGCACCTACAGCAACAACATCCAGCTGCGTGGATCTGCTCTCCTCTGGAACCACGTGGATCCTGCATGACAGGTGGTGCTCTAGAGTAGTCCTCTTGGTGCTCTCTGCTAGCTATCCAACTTGGGAGACAGTGAGCCCTTGCCTCCCCTTGCAGGATAGTACCCTGTGCACTGCAGCTCTTGCAGCTGCCAAGGCTTGTTGTATTCTCCTCTGAGGGATCGTCAGGCTCTGGTTAGCCCCGGCTCCCAGCACTTCTTACTGCCAAGCAAAGTCTCCTCTCTGCTGCTCCAGCTATGTGGGACTCCTCTTCAGGTGTGCTGACTGGCCTTCACTGAGACTTACTGTGCCTGCTGCCAGTAGGTTGACTGTGGGGGCTGTGACGGCTTCTGTTGGCTCTCCCAACTGCTGACGGTCAGCCCGGACTCCCCTCCAAGAGTCGAGTCCCCTGGACCTTGCTAGTCCTCTTTAGCCTTGCAACTCTCCTTTTGCTTCTGCTTGCATATGCCAACGCTTGTTGGTGGTTCTCCTAACCACTGACTATCTGCAACCTGACAACCAACATGGAAAACCATCTGCACTGCTCCAAAGACTCCTCTTCAGCTCCTGGGCTCCACAGCTGGTCTTCTTTTTCATTACCGTCGACCTAGTTGTTCCGCCACAGAAGGGTAGGTAGTGGCTCCTGCTCCGACTGGACACTCCATCTTGGACTGGACTCTGTACCCTTCTTATGCATGTCCTCTTCTTTCCAAATCCACTATTTGTTTCTTCTAGTCTGGTCCTGTTCTTGCACAATCCCTTTTCTAAGTCCTCCTGTTAGTCCTTGGGAAGACCAGGTACTTACCTCTGCTCTCCTGGTCGCTTGGGGTCACTCAGGTACTCACCTCTTGGGGTTCTTAGTTCTTCCACCTCCCGTGTAATGACTCCATATCCTTGGATGGGGGACTTCACTTTGCATTTCACTATTTTAGCATATAGTTTGGTCCTCCCCTAGGGTCCTAACTATTTTTCATTAATTCTTGCCAATGTTTGTTGTTTTGCCAATTCCTAATTATTACCATGTGTATATATAGTGAGTACTTACCTCCAGTTGGAGGACTGCCTATAAGGAATCTAGTGTTGTGTTACTATAATAAAGTACCTTTATTTTTGTATCACTGTGTGGTTCTTTCATGTGTGACAAGTTGCTGTGTGACAATTGTGGTATTGCATAAGCTTTGCATGCCTCCCTGATAAGTCTTGGCGGCTCATCCACAGCTACCTCTAGAGAGCCCTGGCATCCTAGACACTGCCTAAATTCACTAATAGGGGTTGCATGGACCTGGTATAAGGTGCCCACACCATAGGTGGCACCATACACCAGGCTAGATTCCTACAGTTCCCACTTCTCCTTTAGAAATAGGTATCTCTGGGCTAGGGTGAGGGTGCACCTGAGTGCCAGTAGACTGTTTTGAAGGGCACATTTGGTGCCCTCTCTGCAAAATCCGTTTCCTCCAGTGCAGGAGCCCCCGGCTCCCACTCTGGTGTGAAAAAACACAAAGTACAGGGGGGTGACCACCCCGCTGTACAGCTCGTCCCTTAGGGAGGTGCCCAGAGCTCTGCCGAAGTGGCCACTTGATTCTGCCATCTTGGAAACAAGATGAGCAGAGGCCCCTGGGAGTATTTGACTGGTCAGTCCAGGAGAGTAGCCTTCCTGACCCCCAGGTGGGTCATAGCAGTAGATGTCCAACCCCCTTCCTGGGTTATTTAAGAGCTCCCCTACGGGTGGGACCCTAGATTCATCTTAGATTCATATTGGATTTGTCTTGGAACCATCTGCAATATTCTTCAAGACACTTCTGCTACCTGGACACCGAATTCTGCTGCTGGACTTCACTTGGGCCCAAGATAAGACTGCAACTGGTAGGAGGGCTCCTACAGTAACTTTGTCCCAGGTTATTGCAAGGACTTTGCAACTTCCATGGCTATGCATCCTCCAGAGTCACAAGGACTCTGCCTGCACTAAGGACTGCAAGAAGGAATCTCCCTTGGAGTGAAGGTGTCACTCCCCTGCAACTGCAGGCACCTCAGTGTCGATGACCAGTTTGTGGATCCTGCTGTATCACTGACTCTTCAAGGCTTTGCAACTTGTGTGGTTCTGTGGCTCTTCAGAGGTCTGACCGGCCTTCCTTGCAACTGGGAAGTTGGTGGTACTGGAACAGAACCCCTGGGCACCATATCTGTTTGCTGTTGCCAAGGCTTGTTGGTGGTTCTCCTAACCACTGACTATCTGCAACCTGACAACCAACATGGAAAACCATCTGCACTGCTCCAAAGACTCCTCTTCATCTCCTGGGCTCCACAGCTGGTCTTCTTTTTCTTTACTGTCGACCTAGTTGTTCCTCCACAGAAGGGTAGGTAGGTGGCTCCTGCTCCGACTGGACACTCCATCATGGACTGGACTTTGTCCCCTTCTTCTGCAGGTCCACTCCTTTTTGAATCCACTATTTGTTTCTTCTAGTCTGGTCCTGTTCTTGCACAATCCCTTTTCTAAGTCCTCCTGTTAGTCCTTGGGAAGGCCAGGAACTTACCTCTGCTCTCCTGGTCGCTGGGGGTCACTCAGGTACTCACCTCTTGGGGTTCTTAGTTCTTCCACCTCCCCCATCCATATCCTTGGATGGGGGACTTCACTTTGCATTTCACTATTTTAGCATATGGTTTGGTCCTCCCCTAGGGTCCTAACTATTTTTCACTAATTCTTGCCAATGTTTGTTGTTTTGCCCATTCCTAATTATTACCATGTGTATATACACTGTGTACTTACCTCCAGTTGGAGGACTGCCTATAAGTAATCTAGTGTTGTGTTACTATAGTAAAGTACCTTTATTTTTATATCACCGTGTGGTTCTTTCATGTGTGACAAGTTGCTGTGTGACGATTGTGGTATTGCATAAGCTTTCAATGTCTCCCTGATAAGTCTTGGCGGCTCATCCACAGCTCCCTCTAGAGAGCCCTGGCATCCTAGACACTGCCTAAATTCACTAATAGGCGTTGCCTGGACCTGGTATAAGGTGCCCACACCATAGGTGGCACCACACACCAGGCTAGATTCCTACAGTTACCACTTCTCCTTTAGAAATAGGTGTCTCTGGGCTAGGGTGAGGGTGCTCCTAAGTGCCAGTAGACTGCTTTAAAGGGCACATTTGGTGCCCTCTCTGCAAAATCAGTTTCCTCCAGTGCAGGAGCCCCCCGCTCCCACTCTGGTGCGAAAACACACAAAGGACAGGGGGTGATCACCCCGCTGTCCAGCTTCTTCCCTAGGGAGCTGCCCAGAGCTCTGCCAAGTGGCCACTTGATTCTGCCATCTTGGAAACAAGATGAGCAGAGGCCCCTGGGAGTATTTGACTGGTCAGTCCAGGAGAGTAGTGTCCCTGACCCCGAACAGGTGGGTCATAACAGTAGATGTCCAACCCCCTTCCTGGGTTATTTAAGAGCTCCCCTAAGGGTGGGACCCTAGATTCATCTTAGATTCGTGTTGGATTTGTCTTGGAACCATCTGCAATATTCTTCAAGACACTTCTGCTACCTGGACACCGAATTCTGCTGCTGGACTTCACTTGGGCCCAAGATAAGACTGCAACTGGTAGGAGGGCTCCTACAGTAACTTTGTCCCCGGTTATTGCAAGGACTTTGCAACTTCCATGGCTATGCATCCTCCAGAGTCACAAGGACTCTGCCTGCACTAAGGACTGCAAGAAGGAATCTCCCTTGGAGTGAAGGTGTCACTCCCCTGCAACTGCAGGCACCTCAGTGTCGATGACCAGTTTGTGGATCCTGCTGTATCACTGACTCTTCAAGGCTTTGCAACTTGTGTGGTTCTGTGGCTCTTCAGAGGTCTGACCGGCCTTCCTTGCAACTGGGAAGTTGGTGGTACTGGAACAGAACCCCTGGGCACCATATCTGTTTGCTGTTGCCAAGGCTTGTTGGTGGTTCTCCTAACCACTGACTATCTGCAACCTGACAACCAACATGGAAAACCATCTGCACTGCTCCAAAGACTCCTCTTCATCTCCTGGGCTCCACAGCTGGTCTTCTTTTTCTTTACTGTCGACCTAGTTGTTCCTCCACAGAAGGGTAGGTAGGTGGCTCCTGCTCCGACTGGACACTCCATCATGGACTGGACTTTGTCCCCTTCTTCTGCAGGTCCACTCCTTTTTGAATCCACTATTTGTTTCTTCTAGTCTGGTCCTGTTCTTGCACAATCCCTTTTCTAAGTCCTCCTGTTAGTCCTTGGGAAGGCCAGGAACTTACCTCTGCTCTCCTGGTCGCTGGGGGTCACTCAGGTACTCACCTCTTGGGGTTCTTAGTTCTTCCACCTCCCCCATCCATATCCTTGGATGGGGGACTTCACTTTGCATTTCACTATTTTAGCATATGGTTTGGTCCTCCCCTAGGGTCCTAACTATTTTTCACTAATTCTTGCCAATGTTTGTTGTTTTGCCCATTCCTAATTATTACCATGTGTATATACACTGTGTACTTACCTCCAGTTGGAGGACTGCCTATAAGTAATCTAGTGTTGTGTTACTATAGTAAAGTTACTTTATTTTTATATCACCGTGTGGTTCTTTCATGTGTGACAAGTTGCTGTGTGACGATTGTGGTATTGCATAAGCTTTCAATGTCTCCCTGATAAGTCTTGGCGGCTCATCCACAGCTCCCTCTAGAGAGCCCTGGCATCCTAGACACTGCCTAAATTCACTAATAGGCGTTGCCTGGACCTGGTATAAGGTGCCCACACCATAGGTGGCCCCACACACCAGGCTAGATTCCTGCAGTTACCACTTCTCCTTTAGAAATAGGTGTCTCTGGGCTAGGGTGAGGGTGCTCCTAAGTGCCAGTAGACTGCTTTAAAGGGCACATTTGGTGCCCTCTCTGCAAAATCAGTTTCCTCCAGTGCAGGAGCCCCCCGCTCCCACTCTGGTGCGAAAACACACAAAGGACAGGGGGTGACCACCCCGCTGTCCAGCTTCTTCCCTAGGGAGGTGCCCAGAGCTCTGCCAAGTGGCCACTTGATTCTGCCATCTTGGAAACAAGATGAGCAGAGGCCCCTGGGAGTATTTGACTGGTCAGTCCAGGAGAGTAGTGTCCCTGACCCCGAACAGGTGGGTCATAACAGTAGATGTCCAACCCCCTTCCTGGGTTATTTAAGAGCTCCCCTAAGGGTGGGACCCTAGATTCATCTTAGATTCGTGTTGGATTTGTCTTGGAACCATCTGCAATATTCTTCAAGACACTTCTGCTACCTGGACACCGAATTCTGCTGCTGGACTTCACTTGGGCCCAAGATAAGACTGCAACTGGTAGGAGGGTCCTACAGCAACTTTGTCCCCGGTTATTACAAGGACTCTGCAACTTCCATGGCTGTGCATCCTCCAGAGTCACAAGGACTCTGTCTGCACTAAGTACTGCAAGAAGGAATCTCCCTTGGAGTGATGGTGTCACTCCCCTGCAACCGCAGGCACCTCAGTGTCGATGACCAGTTTGTGGATCCTGCTGTCCCATTGACTCTTCAAGGCTATGCAACTTGTGTGGTTCTGTGGCTCTTCAGAGGTCTGACCTGCCTTCCTTGCAACTGGGAAGTTGGGGGTACTGGAACAGAACCCCCGTGCACCAATCTGTTTGCTGTTGCCAAGGCTTGTTGGCTCTTCTGTCCAAAGACCTCCTAGCTCCAAGAAGCCACGGCATCCAGCATCACACAGCTCCTAGACCGACGTCCTCCCTGCAACTTCTGCAACGTGGGCATCCATCTTCCTTGTGCTGCTGGGGCCTTCCTGCGACTCCCTGTGCTTGCTGCCAGACAGTCCTCCTGGGGGCTCCATCAATTCCCTCTCTCCCTTCTTTTTGCTGAGCGTTGGCCCTGACGTATCTGTAAAGGGTGAGTCCCTTGGACCTTATTGGTCCCCACTTCTGCAACTCTTCTTGAAGCACATCTGTTGCATTTGCCAAGGCTTGTTGGTGGTCCCGCTGGTCACTAACCCTCCTGCAATGTGATAACCGGTGTGGAACAGCTCGTGGATCACTCCCAGGATCCATCTGCATCACCTGGACTTCAGAGCTGCATCTTCAAGACCTCCGTCCTACAGTGAGGTATCCAAAAGAAGGGTGGGCATTGCCCCCCTGCACGCCCTGGGGACTCTGGGTTGCTTGGACTCTGTCCCCTCTCTCCACAGGTAGTCCTCATTCAGAATTCATGCCTCGGTTCCAACAACCTGGTCCATGAGTCACTGTAGCAGCTGGACAGCCGAGGTCCCCATTGACTTCAACGGGAGGTTCCGACACAACTTCACCCTTATGCACCTGGGCTCCACTTCTTTGGGTATCCACAGGTGGGGCACTCTCAAACCTCCCTTGTCCCAGTTGTTTTCTTTGGGGCCTTTTGGGAAGGGTCCTAAAACACAAAAACTCTAATCACGACTTCCCCATGTTATTCTATGGACACCTGACCCGCGGTAACATCTCTGCACACGGGAGCCTTGGGAATCCTAGCCTCTCACATCTGGTGTTTTAGTACTTCCCTAGTCCTGAAGACCTCTGGGTGCTAGTCTTGGTTAGTTGTGACTTTCTCATGTCATTTATTTAGTGTATGGTTTGAATCCCCCTTCCCCCCCCCAATAGGGGCCCATGTTATTTTATGCTGTTACTTACCTGTTTTTAATCATATTTTTGTTTATATATATCTCTGCTTAGGAGATACACCAAAGTTGGTTCAGTGCCTGTGTTGTAATAAATAATACATTATTTTTCTAAGACTGGTGTGATTCTATCCTGTGTGGACATTACTGACTGGCTTCTGTGGTATTTGCAACTGCTTTACACCCTCTCCAATACGCCTTACCTGCTCTCCACAGCTACCCTATGAAAGCTTTGGTTATCTGGAACCACTAACACTATCACTAAGGGTTGCCTGGACTCAGTACAGGGTACCTCATCTATAGGTGTACACCATATATCAAGCCACCACCCTACAGATGAGCTGAAGAGGACACCACTTTTTAAATTCCTCCATCTTGGTTTGGAAGGAATTAGGCCACTAGGGTCAGGGTTATGCCCACTTCCCCACAGAAGTGGTCATAGAAATGGTATAGTCACCCTAAAGGTGGGCAACCCATTGGCTGTCATGTGGCACTCACGGTAATGCCCCTAAGTTGAGTATTTAGGTGGCACCCCTGAACCCCAGAACTCAGATTCTGATGACCTAAGAAGACAAAGACACAGAAGAGTCGCACCCACAGCAGAGAAGAAAAACAAGCTGACCTGATACCAACCCCACTGGCCTGTCTGCAACCCTTGACGGACTCTGCCCAAACAGATGACTCGTCCTGCAGCAGAATCTCCAGAAACCCAGGAGGTCTGCCTGCCTTCATTAAAGGCTCAAGACTCTTGTGAGCAACAGACCTGCTCTCCAACAAAACCTAAAGAAAGGACTCTGCAGTCTCCAAAACTGCAAAAACCCTACACTTGAAGTCACCATTGCACCCGCCATCTCTGACCCAAGTGGGAGTGGACCTCTGGTGCCAACCAGGTCCCCCTGCTGTCCACAGAGTCCAATTCCATTGTGGTTTCACCCTTCCTGGACTCCCTGAAGTCATCTGCAGCCTCTGCAAGCAGGCCCCTCTTCCACAGCCTGTGAGGCGAGAGAAACCAACACCTAAAGCAACCACTGCACCCAATGCCTCTGGCCTGAGTTGAAGTAGACCCCTGGTGTCAACGACCTCGCCCAGCTTTCCTGAGCTTGACTCCACTGTGGTTTCATCCCTTCTGGACTCCACGATGATACCTGTGGTTTCATACCACAGGATCCCCCTACTGCAAGTACTCCTGGACACGGAAACCCGATGCCAAAAGACACCCCTGAATCCATTGCCCTTGGGCCTTGGTGAAGAGGACCAAAGGTGCACCTACATCCCCGAACACCAAGCGTTTGCAACGTACCTGTTGGTTATCCCTGACTGGCCCCCCAGCCAGAGCCTGCAGCCTGAATCAAAGGAGATCAATTCCCATTGAAACACATTGGGCACATGACCCCCTACCGCATCTCTGCACCCTCTGTCCCAGTGCTGCCCAGAGTGACCTGTTGGTGTGGTCCTGACCCTTGCCCGGTACTCACCTTAAGTCTACAAGATTGGTCCTGTGAATCATTGTAAGGTGCTTCTTTTCTGAATGTGTTTTCCTTCCATAGCCTAACCTTGAAGAGCTCTGAAATTGCGCTGTGTCGATTTTTGCAAGTGAAAAGTATTTATGCTTAAAAATTTACTTACCTTAGAACAAAGTTAAGTTTAAAGTATAATAAAAAGAAGTGTGATTTTTTTAATTGGTCTTGGACTTATTCTTTGAGTGTGTGTCTGCCTTATTGCCTCTGTGAGTACAACCCGTGCTTAGCACTACCCTCTGATGAGCCTAATTGGTTGCCCACACTATCAGAAAATACAGCATTAGCCCTATCTGCTTTTGCCTCTGCAAAGCAACTGGGGATCCACTGGACTCTCTAGATGACGTACTTCTTTTCAGTACATCATAGAGAGCCAGCTCCGGCACCTCGGGCAAGGAGGAGGCACCGGCATCTTGTCAAAGGGCAGGAGCCCTTTAAATCTTTGAAAGCGCTTCCGCCTCGCGGGACGCGCACTTCGGCACCTGGGGAAGGAGGAGGCACCGGCATCTTGTCAAAGGGCAGGAGCCCTTTAAATCTTTGAAAGCGCTCCCGCCTCGCGGGACGCGCACTCCGGCACCTGGGGCAAGGAGGAGGCACCGGCATCTTGTCAAAGGGGAGGAGCCCTTTAGATCTTTGAAAGCGCTCCCGCCTCGCGGGACGCGCACTCCGGCACCTGGGGAAGGAGGAGGCACCGGCATCTTGTCAAAGGGCAGGAGCCCTTTAAATCTTTGAAAGCGCTTCCGCCTCGCGGGACGTGCACTCCGGCACCTGGGGAAGGAGGAGGCACCGTCATCTTGTCAAAGGGCAGGAGCCCTTTAAATCTTTGAAAGCGCTCCCGCCTCGCGGGACGCGCACTCCGGCACCTGGGGCAAGGAGGAGGCACCGGCATCTTGTCAAAGGGGAGGAGCCCTTTAGATCTTTGAAAGCGCTCCCGCATCGCGGTACGTGCCCGGTCCAAGGGCGGGCCCATCCTGTGCCCCTCAGCGGCCGGCAGAGGCTGGGCTGGGCCACCCCCCTGAGAACTTCCTTGTGATCTCAGGATCTGGTTCCTAGGACTCCAAACAGGTACTGCATCCTTCTTTCTTGACTCCTTGTGACTGTCCCTTCATAGCCTGTACCTCTGTCCTTCAGTTAAAAAAATCTCCAAATACTGCGAAAAATCTATTTACCCTTCCTTGCCTCCACTTCTCTATAAACACCAGCTACCATACCTTTTAAAAGAACTCTTACCCCGTAGGTAATTATTATAGAACTCTTCTGCCCAAAGCAGTCAGTAACAATGGGAAAAAGGAAGCAATCTAGCGTAAATGATATTTCCTCCCAAAAAAATCATACGTCAATGTTGAAATTCATTTCAGGAGCCATGGGGGAAATTGACAAACAGATTACTAATGTTGAAGGAAAAATACTTACCCAGAATAGGTCACTAGTTCTTCTTAATTCCCCCTCACTAGTAATAACTCCTGATAACCTGGCAAAGCCTGTGGAAAGTGGAACTCAGATTAGAAGTATAAATGGTTGCATTCAAGACACAATTGATTCTATCTCAGATGCTGACGAGCACCCACCTTCACCAAAACGGAAAAGGAAACCCCAAGTAGCAAAGAAGGACAAAGTACCTAGACAAGAGCCACTTGCTAATATCAGACCTGGCTCTTTGGAAGCCCAATCCAACGCACCAACGCAAAACCCACAAACCGGCTCCCAAAATGTAAAACTTGATCATAAGAATAAACTTCATATGGCGAAAGGGAAAACTAGTGCTGCAGAGTCGACGACTGCTTTAGAAAATTTTGTTAGCTCATGCTTTGACCAAGTAATAAAACGCCAAACTCAATTGGAGGGAAAAATTGATTATCTGCTCAACTCATTGAAGGCACAATCTATAAATCCACTGGCTTCAACTATCCAGTATTCTGGCGACACTGACCCTAACGCTAGCTCCCCTCTGATGCATCAGATTTTACCACTTATTCCCCAGATCACCCAAAGACAAGCTGACTCCTGTGTCTTACCTGATAGAATCAATAATTCCCAACCTCATAAAAAGGAGCTAAATAGTGGGGAATACGTAAATATTGCCAAACCTCACCAGGGGACTTCTCCATTAGGGAGAGGCACATTTGATCTCCCGCCTGCGGCAACCCCCTATGTGGTAGTCCTCGCCAACGTCCCCACCCTACTTGGAGTACAGGGGGAATCATGGGCAGCCTTGAGGAACAAGTCCCTGAATTGGATTGCAACTCGTTCGAAGCCTGGCTTGACAAATAAACTTTTTGAAGACATTAAGATGGTTAGAAGGGTGAAATGGGTGGGTAGAAACCACAAAATATGCAGGGGGATTGTGTAGTTCTCTCATTTAAAACACCTACACTGGTGGAAGATATTCTAAGAAATGTAAGCCCACAGCGGATTACTGATCATGGCATTGTCCTGCTTCCTTTGGGTTTCTTTTACACAAGCACTATAGGCCATGATGGTCCTGGCCTTCACCTTGGGGAACAGACAAGTAGGCCTGAGACCCAATACATGATCCCAACTGTGAATAGATTCCGGGGGCTCAGCCTGGAAGATACAGATTGACTATCCCCTGATAAGGAATTCCTCAGGCCCATGCATCCTATAGAAGCATCAGTCCCCGTCCAACTGGGTGTCGACAGCCTGGCAGCAGATCCCGGAGAAGAATGGCTGGATATTGAACCTTCACTTAGTCAATCTGCCAAAGACGAATCGCTTCCAAGTACCTTTGTCAAAAAAATTGCCCACCTGTGCATTGACTTCTTTCGCATGCAAAGAAAGCAACACCTTTCCAGGGAGAATCCAGATAACCGACAAGCTCTCCGTGGGGCAGCCCACAAAAACATATAGAGAGCATTTTTCACTTTTATTTTGGAACGTGGCAGGCCTTCGATCTAAAGTGGAGAATGAGGTTTGGTCAGAATATATTTAGCGTTTTCCCTGGGTGTGTTTTCAAGAGACTTGGTCCATGAATCCGATTCACATGAACAGCTACAGGACACTACACACTCCTGCTATTCCTTCTGTACGGGGCAGGGCTAAGGGTGGCCTATGCACCTTCATTTCTAACAAGTGTGATATAATTAAGGACATTGTTTTAACTTCCAATTCGTTTTCTCAAGTGATTACTTGTGATTTAAAAAATACTGCACAATTGGTGGTCATTAACTTCTATAATACCGTACCTCATCAAGATTTTCGATCAGTACTTAACTCCTTACAGGAAGATTTAGATCGAGCTTGCAACTCTTCAAATAAACAGTCTTATCTCGTGTGGGGTGGCGATTTTAATACACACCTGTGTCCTCGAACGATTGAGGGTTTCTGCCCTCCCGTTCCTGGCGGAGACGATGATCTATTACACTTCACACATAATAACTCAGTCAATTTGTTGAATGAAGCCTTATTTAGTTTTGACCTCATCCTGTGCAATAGCCTGACCCACGGTAGACAACAATTGAAACCCACTTTTAATGGTAGGCATGCCAATACGATAATTGACTTTATTTAACTTTCCAACAACCTTATTTCCCATGTATCTGATTATAATATCCAAGATACTATTCTCAGCGACCATAATCCTCAAATCTTAGGCCTCACACTTCCTAAAGATACTCCCAAATATAGGGAACTGGAAGAGGTAGTAGAAAACAGCGAATTGGGAGCAGGAAATGGCTATACAATCCGGTGGTCAGAGATTGAACCCTTAGGTTTTATGAAACGACTAATGAGTAATTATTCTAAAGAATTTAACATCTGCCTTTCAGACAACACGAGTCCTCGAGATTGCATTAAAGCTTTTACCGCAATTACCGCTGGAATAAAACAGTCTCTTAAAGTAAGCTCTAGCAAACCGAGACCGCAGGAGGAGAAAGGTTGGTTTGACGCTGAGCCTGCAAGAACTTAAAACGCTATTTACATCTACAAAACCCTGATAAACGTGAAATAAGCTTAAAGAGGATGGAGTACAAAAACGCCATAAAGAAAAGAAAACAGAACCTGAAAAATGAGGCATGGCAGTCCCTTTACGATGCAAGCCTCCAGAATGATAATGTTAAGTTCTGGAAAAAATTGAAAATTCCCCCCTCCTTTGTAATGGAAAGTCACCAAAAATTGAAATTGCCATCACGGAAGAGGATTGGGTTGCAAGAATGGACAGAAGAAAACCATATTCTCTCTTACTTACAATATGGGTTTAGGGCTGGGATAGGGACGACGGAACAGGCTCTTAACTTAGAGATCATACTTGGTAAATACACAAGGGCCAAGGCCGGAACCCTATATCTCGTGTTTGTCGACCTGACCTCGGCATTTGACTGCGTGGTGCATTCAAAATTGTGGTCTATTTTACTGGACATGGGGGTTGATACTACCATTGTTCACTTCATTAGGGAATTGTACGCCGCAGCAAACGCTAGAGTTCGCTACGGGCTCCAGGGGGAATGCACCCCATCTTTCCCTATTGAACGAGGGGTGCGTCAAGGCTGCGTGCTAGCTCCCTTATTGTTCGCCTTATATATTAATAGGTTAGAGGGGACCCTATCTGAAGCCTGCAGCGATCTCCCACAAGTAGGCCCTCAAAAGATCCCGGTGCTTCTGTATGCGGAAGACGCCGTATTGATGGCTCGTACCCCAGTGGCCTTGCAACGATTAACAACAACCTTTGATAATTGCATGGATGCCCTGGGTCTTAGAATTAATCCCACTAAAACTTTTTCAATGACATACTGCAGAAGTCGTACAAAGAACTGTCACATCGTGTTAAAAGACGCGAAATTAGCCAATACAGGGACATTCTCGTACCTAGGTATCACGTTCGATACCAAAGGTACATGGGTACAAGCTATAAAAGCGAGGAAACTGCTATTTGCAAAAACCGTCATGGCGATAAAAAACTTCTCTAAAAAGGTTGGGAGAGTAACTCCTAAAGATATGATGACTCTTTACAACGTGAAATGCGTTCCATTTGCATTGTACGGGGCAGGACTCTGGGGTCATCGGGCTGCAACACCTTACAGCTAGCTGAAAATGCTCTTCTGAAGACAGTCTTAAGCGTCCCAAAATCAACCTCAACTTTAGTATGCCACTCAGAAATGGGAGTAACATATCTCACAGATCTTATTCGTGTCCAACCAATGTTACTTTGGCATAAAGTATGGACCTCTGATTCTGCGAGGTTGAACAGGGCCATTATAGCAGACGCTCTAGCACTTACTCACTCGCTCAAAATCCCATGGTTAAACTATATAAAGAATTTTTGTGTCGAGCTGGGTCACCCTGAGCTGTATTTTACCCCAGACAAAATGAAAACAATCTCCAGGAAAGACCTGAAAAATATTTCCCTCACCCACCTGGCCGAATCGAGATGGGATATAGAAGCAAATAAACATAGTGTTAGGAGAAATTGTATGATACAGCAAACAAACGGTATGGAACCACACCTATGTAACGTTTTGAACCCAAGACACCGGTTTGTCTTTATGCATTTAAGACTAGAGTCCTTTCATCGCCTTGTCAGTTTTCCCCTGATTAATGATTGGTCTCCACAATTAGAAAAATGCCCTTGCGACACAGTCTCTGACCAAAATACAATGCATACACTTCTTTTTTGTAAATTTTATTCAACCTCGAGGAAAACGGTTGTGATACCATTTTTAAAATCAATGCATTTTAAACAATGTCACCCAGCTTTCCTGTATCTTCTGTCCTCCCATCTATCATGGTTTGTAATGCATTAGCTTTATTCCTGTGCTCTGTGATTAAGACCAGATTATACCTTGAGTCAAAGGAGTGAGATTTCTTAAGCGTTATATCACAGAGTATCCTTCCTGTTTTAACTAAACTGTTTATTGATTCCTTTTAACTCTTTTATTCTCTTACATGGTCGCATTTATATTTATATTTATATATGTTTTGTATCTGCTTTTTTCTTGAATATTGTTTTTATGTACAATTGCTTTTATGATTGTTAAATTCAATCAAATAAAGTATCTTTGACTGACTGACTGACTAGAGAGCCAGCTTCCTATAGTGACCCGTAGGACAAGTACAGCAAGGTCTCAACGTTCTCATCAAGACGAAAGCCACGGGCTGCAGCAATCCAAGCTTCTCTCAAACACTGAGGTTCAGCCCGGACAACACAAGTTTCATTCAGCAAACAAGGCCCATATTTATGAGGCCCTTGCACCACATACCACTGCCTTGCCTTACTCTGTGCTAGAGGGGCGTTCCATGGGCACGGAGGTGGGTGCTCCCACGCAGCACCCATGGATTTTGGCTCATCCCCAGATTTCCAAGAACTTGTAAACTTGGGAATGCACCAAAACCATACGTCTTTCCACAGGAGGCGCAACGAGGAGAAATATCACTCTTCTTGTTTTTTCCTCTTTCTACGAGTGCTGCACTCTGCAGCATGCATAGAAAGAGTAAAAAGCCTCCCAAGATGGCTTTTGAGCAGAACGGGTCCCTTTCCTGCATGCAACACAAGCACTTTAGCACGGTGGTACAAGGGTGCCTGCATTGGTGATAGGCTGCAGAAACGGCACCAGCACAGGAGGAAAGGACAGGAATGCACCATATGCCATTCCTGCACTTTCCCTGTAATGCAGGGCAGCGAAGCAAGGTAATATGCTGTGTTGCTCTGCGCCACAAATCCGTAAATATGCTCCAAAACGTTTAGCACAAGCCACAGCAGTGGCAGCTTCCCTTGCACACAGGTGACGTATAGCGTAGGCAGCAGTGCAGCTAGTCTCAGTGTGTATTATCAAGATGCACTGTACTTCTTTATCTCACATGCCTCTCGCAAAGTGGTATTTATGTGCCTAGAAGTGTGTCAATTGCAGTTCTGATTGACCAGCATCTTACCACTTGCCTTGTCCGTGTGCTTACCGAAGGTTCTGAGTGCAAATCCTTGCAGGCAATACTATAGTCAGGCTTTTATCCTTCTGAGATCAATAAATCTAGAACCATAGATTGGGTAATAGTAATTTTTATTATTTATAGCACTTAGGAATCTCAGATGTACAGGATGCATAAACTCAAAAATTGTTATATAATCAGTATATCACTGTCATGTACCAAGGTGTGTGTTGCTCAAGTAGTGAAAGTGGGCCACACCAGTGGTGGAACTGGGCAGCAGCTTCCTTGAAGGAAACTTTGGGCACTGGCACTTTAAAAAAAAAATGAATTGCTGATTGTCTCTCATCGAGGTAATCCGGCAGCTGTTCGTCTGAAGTTATCTCATACCTGGAAAGCTCATCTTACTTTCCATACTACACAACTGAAAATATATGCTTCTGGTCCTCAATTCAACTGATTTCCATACTTCATAATTGAAGACATATGTTTCTGATTCTTATTATTGTCTACCCTCTGAACCACCACCACCAATTATGGTACAAGTGCAACTGGAATATGAGGGTCAAGTGATCTGAATTCTCACATATTTCGATGTTGTTTTCAATTTTTGATCCTTTGGAAAGATTACCAGCCAGTGAACATTCCTGAGAAGATGCTTCTTCCGTTCATGCCCACTTGCTGGTACGTTGTTCAGTGGCATTGGACCAAACCCAGAGCTTTAGGAGGAAGACGCCATGTTACATCTACACATGGGATTCACCACAGCCAACAGCGTGGTAATGAGGCTTTTTGTTCATGGAGGAAGTAGAGATTCTCTGGTCCTTGTGCATGGCTGTTTTGTGGACTGTGTGGAGCGCCAGCCTTGAAGAGCAGTGGGGAGAGTGCAGAAGCATGGAAAGAAGGAAAACGTTTGGAAGGTTCTTCTTGTGCCTGAGAGACACCATTATCCTGCATAATGCATCATTACAATTAAATCTGTGTCATTTTGGGTTGTTGGTTGACCTGTAATAATAAATACGACTTTACCATTAAAGATGGTTTATTTTTGCAAGTTCATCTGTACCATACATGACATATCTACCACCTCTGGTTTTGGAATTAAAACTTAATAATTTTAATAAGGAATCCCCAATGTTACCCTATTGGAGAGGTAGGCCCCTCAGTAGTGAGAAAATTAATTTGGCAGTTTTTCACTACTAGGGCATGTAAAACTAACAAGTACATGTCCTACCTTTAAATTACAGAGCACCCTGCCCTATTAGCTACTTAGGGCTTACCTTAGGGGTGGCTAACATGTAATAAAAGGGGAGTTTAAGGCTTGGCAAGGGGTTTTAAATGCCAGTCGACATGGCAGTGGGCCATTGCCTTCAGGCTGGAATGGCAGGCCTGGGACATGTTTTAAGGGGCTATTTAAGTCAGTGGCACAATAAGTGCTGCAGGCCACTGGCAGCATTTAATTTACAGACCCCTCTACAAGGGACTTGCATGTAAATTAATTATGCCAATAATGCCTTGTTTAGGGGAGTGAGCACATGCACTTTAGCGCTGGTTGGCAGCTGTAAAGTGCACAGTCTTAAGGCCAACAGAGCACAACTTCAGACAAGATGGAGGCAAGCAGGCAAACAGTCGGGAGGAAGAGCACCCTAAGGCTGACAGGTCCACGGCATTTCAAGATGGCAGTCTGCCCAGTGTTATTGTCTGAAGTTTCAAATCCAAAATGATACTAACATCTTTTCCTGTGATATCAAGTCCTGCCTCACCCACATAAGGAGGATTTGTTTCTTTCATTTATTGCCTCATTCATCAACCATTTGAAGCTTTATTCTGATTCTTGCTCTCTTTTCTGCATCTGGATTCCTTATTTGAGTATCTAGTTTTGAAGGTCTTATGTCTGGCTCTGTCTACACCCCAGTGCAGGGTAGTTTGGTGCTTTGCTTATCAAACCTTATACTCCATCATCTACAATCTAGGATCACCAAGATGGCCAAAGGTGTTTTTACTGTTGTGGGTTTTCTTTCTAAATGGGACCCTCTTTGGAGACCCTTCACACTTCTCACAAGTTTATAAAGTGCATGATGGCACTCTGACTTTTTGGGATGTGTGAGGGCTGGTATTTAAATAGACCCGCACACAAGATGTGCACACTGTTTTTTTTCCTTGTGCCAAGTAGATCAAACACACTGTCAGTTCTATACTTTTGTATTCAGACTTCACAACCAAACCATCTTAAAACCCTTGGTCTGTGTTTCTTTGCAGGCATGACTTCTCTTCCTCCATTCGAGTTGATGGTCCCCCTAAGGAAAAAAACCTAGGTAAGTATATGGCAAAAAATGGAAATTAAACTATGTCTTTCTTTCTATGATTATTGTGTGTTTTCTTTAATTCCCTCTCCCACTCTCTGGTGTCTTTTTTCTCCACTAGGGACTGTATTGCCCTCATAACCAATATTCCTGACTTTCTGCTGTATTATTCAACCCTTGATCCCAACTAATTTCTAGTACCAGGCATCTAATTTACTCTCCCCCAAACAGGTGGGGGAGAGGAAAAATAAGAAAAATAAAACTGTCTCTCTTGTGCTGGACTATCACAGCTATTTCTTCTTCTTGCTCTAATGATGTACATGAGGGATGGCCTCAACCAGTAAAAATGATTGCAATAAATTGTTCCTTGGTTTTCCTCCTTTGCCCTACCCTCTTTCTACACCTCTAGATTGTTTCACCTCTAGTAGGTTTGAGAGACTTGCTCCTGCCCCGATCAACCACCTGGCAAAGCCACAGCCCTTCAGCACTGTGGCATGCTTGGGGGCTTCATGGGTCTCAGGAGGTGGACTTCATTGCTTTCAGTCCACTCCCTGGCATTCTCTCTCTGCCCATTCAGATTATTTTTCTCCTACCATCACAGTAATATTTTTTACTGCCCCCTCCGGTTCTGCAATTCTCTTATCTTTCCTCTGTTCATACTCCTGATCGTCCTTTCTGTCTCATGTTCTCCCAACCTGTCTCTGGAAATTCACGCTTTTTAGTCCTTCCTTTATGTCTGTTTCTTCTCCTGCTTTCTTTCTAGTGTGATTTCTATATCTGATTGAGATTTCTAGTGGCAGGTTCCTTACCTTAGAATTTCCCCCAGGCGTCAGTTTGCATCCAGAGAGATTTCTCAAGCAGTACCTCTATGCACTATCAGGTGGTGTTGTTCGGTTCTGCGCCCATTGTTGGCGTCGTGCATGCCGGATATGATGTTACGGGTCCTATACAGGCTCCACCCTGGTGCGCTGATGTCAGTTATTTTCTTTCCGCGCCAGCCTAGTGCAGATCCGAAGAAGAGCTACCCTTCCGTCGTTGTTTGACTGAACCTTTTTGACTTTTGTCAAAGTCCTTTTGATTCTTGACACTCCTGGTGCACAAAGGAATGTCTTTTACGGAAGACCAGATTCAAGCCCTGTGGATCCTGTCAGTGGATGATTTCTGTGACGGATCCTCACCTCATGTGCTTGTGGTGTCTGGAATGTGAAGAAGTCATGCTCTGAGTGCCAGGCCATGAATCCCAAGGCTTTGAAGGAGTGGTCCCTAAAGCTTCTGGCAGCCTGATGCTCTGCTCCGCGTCACTCCCGATCTCGGTCGAGAGGAGGGTCAAGAATGGTTGTGGATCCCCCACTCCTCATCGTCCCTCTCTAAGTCCCCGGGATGATCAGGTATGAGGCACAAGAAAAAGTCAAAGAAGAGCAAGCATTGTTCGACTTCATCCATCGGCTGATGAGACGAGGGAGAAGGAGCGTCAGCGCTCTAGGCCTCTATCCTCAGAGCCTGTCGACTCTGCGCTTCTCCGATTGTCCAGGAGCCGAATCTCAACTGCAAGACTTTTATGAGGTCATGCGCTGCATATTTCAGCAGTCCGACTCCACTTCAGCACCCTCGGGCCCCAGAGGGTTGGTAGGGGCCCAGTTGGGGTTCCATTCCAGTGGCATGGGCTCGGCTCCGGGGGAGGGGTTACTCGTGGATCCATTCAGTGATCCGATCCGAAGTCGGTCATGCCAACTCCACCTTCCACGATGCTGGTTCCAACATCAATGCTACCAATGCTGCTCGTGCCCCTGGGTGCTGTACCTTCGGGCCCAACAGGGTTGGAAAGAGCCCACTCGGGTTCCACGCTGGAGACTTCAGTCTCGGCTCCGGAGGTACCAATGGATCTGTTTCCGGATCCAAACCGGTGTTGGTCGTGCCACCTCGACCTTCCCCAACTCAGGTTCCGATGTTGACGCTCATGACGCCTCCCGTGCCCTGGGCGTCGTTGACCCCATCCTTATCGCCGACTCCGACATAGAGCTGGATCCGCATTGTGCGATGCAGACTCTGACTTAGGCAGGGGCCTGCCCCCTATGTTGGATCCTGACCCCTTATCCTAACTAAGGGTTGGGGCACAGTGAAGGTTGGGAGGGGTCACTGGACCCCTTAAAATGCCAGCTGCAGGAATCGGAGGACTGTCAGACGGACTTGGGTAATGCCAGTGGTCTCGACACTTCGCCTGACACTTGCATGCTTTCTCCCCCTACTGTGGCTAGAGAGGAGGGAGCGTCTTATTTCATGATGGTGCAAAGGGCTTCCAAGGTCCTCGACCTCAGGCTTTCTTTAGTGGCAGTGAAGACCAACATTCTGACAGAGGTGTTTCAGCCTGAGGCTTCCTCCTCTGAACCCCATTTGTCCTTTAATTAAGCCCTTACAGATGTCCTACTGGGTCCCTGGTCCAAACGCAGCACTGGGGCTCCTGTGAACAGTACGATCACCTGCCTCCATGGGCCTGCTACTAATGACTCAGCATTCCTAACGCAACACCCCACCCCGTGAGCCTGGTTATCCAAGCCTCTATGTCTCAGGATGCATTCCCTGCCGCACCCTCAGATAGGAAATACAAGAGGCTGGACCAACTTGGGAAGAAAATGTTCTCTTCCTCCAGCCTGGCATTGCAGTCTGTGAACACTGCATGTCTGTTGGGCCATTACACCCATACTTTATGGGACACGGTTGGGCAAGTGTCATAACAGGTCCCAGAGGAGGCCTGGGCCATCCTCCCCCAAGCTGTTGCTGATGGGAAAGACGGAATGAAGTTCACAGTCAGATGTGTGCTGGACATGACTGACTCACTGTGCAGAGCAATTGCATCGACGGTGGCCTTGAGGTACCACACCTGGTTGAGGATGTCTGGCTTTTCGGGGGATATCCAATCCACCCTTATGGAAATGCCCTTTGATATCACCCGTCACAACAGAGACAAAGCAGACTCGGCGCTTGTGTGCTTCAAA
Organism: Pleurodeles waltl; assembly: GCF_031143425.1. Taxonomy (NCBI): domain Eukaryota; kingdom Metazoa; phylum Chordata; class Amphibia; order Caudata; family Salamandridae; genus Pleurodeles; species Pleurodeles waltl. The sequence goes on along the minus strand of NC_090444.1, from coordinate 71,450,000 downwards.
GATTCTCAGGCTATGGCCAGATCCCGGGATCTCGCAGCTGCCCCTCGCCCCCTTTAGTTTGCTTTTCACCCCTTTTATGGCTACAGAAAGGGTGTCCCCTCATGTCCGTTCCCCTCCAGCCAATGTGCCACACATCCTGCCCTGCCTCTCCATGGCTAGGGACATGAGATCTACTGTTGTCATGGATCAGGGAGCCAGCGGTCTGCCAAGTCCACCACCCCCACAGCCTCCAAACCTTCCAAGTCCAGCCCTTCCCCACCAAGGACCATTCGGTGGCGGGATTCACCATCACCTGCCCCGCTGGTAGCCCATCACATCGGACAGGTGGGTATTGCAAATAGTTTGAAGGGGCTACTCCCTCTCCTTCATGACTGCCCCTCTTGCCACCATCCTACCATTGGGTGACGGGGATCACTTAGCACTTTGCCATGAGGTTATGGCACTCTTGGCCAAGGGAGTAATAGAGAGGGACCCTGTGCCAGAAGTAGGCCGTGGTTGTTATTGCCTCTACTTTCTGGTGCTCAAAAAGGAAAAGGGCCTCTGCCCTATTCTAGATCTTTGGTCCCTCAACCTCTTTATTAAAAAGGAGAAGTTCAAAATGCTTACTCTGACTCAGGTTTTATCTGCCCTGGACGCAGGAGACTGGATGGTACCATTGGACTTGCAGGAGGCTTATTTTCACATTCGCGTCCTGCCTGCCCACAGATGTAACTTGCGGTTTATGGTGGGCCACAAGCACTTTCAGTTTACTGTGCTCTGCTTCTGCCTGACCAGCCCCCTTCGGGTGTTAACCAAGGTGATGGTGATGGTCGCAGCTCATCTGTGCAGGTTAGGGGTCTCAGTATTCCCCTACCTTGATGACTGGCTGTTGAAGGTGGGCTCACCTCAGGCTGTCATGCCCCATCTCCAGACTACAGCAGAACCCCTGCATTCACTGGGGTTCACTATCAATCTGCCCAAGTCACACCTGACTCCCTTTCAGACGCTCCCTTTTATTGGAGAAGTTCTGGACACAGTGCAGTTTGAGGCTTATCATCCTGAACAGTGAATCCAGGATATTCAGGCTATGATACTGATATTGCGGCCTCTATTCTGGATTTTGGTGAGAATTACTCTGAGGCTGCTGGGCCTCATGGCCTCCTGCATCCTGCTGGTGCAATATGCCAGATGGCATATGCAGGCTCTGCAGTGGATCCTGAAGTCCAGTGGGCGCAGCATCAGGGGAATCTCTCCGACATGGTCCAGATCTCAGAGCGAACTGCGCAGGATCTGCAGTGGTGGCTCATGAAATGCGATTGTGTCACAGGCAGATCCCTCTCACTTCCCCAACCAGATCTTACAGTAGTGACATATGCGTCACTCCTGGGTTGTGGCGGCCATCTGGGAGAGGCGGTGATCAGAAGCATTTGGTCTTCGGAGGAATCTGAACTCCACATAAACCTGTTGGAGCTCTGGGCGATTCGACTGGCATTGAAAGCATTTCTTCCCTCTCTCAAAGAGAAAGCAGTGTAGGTGTTCATGGACAACAGCACTGCCATGTAGTAGTGCAACAAGCAGGGTGGGGTCGTGAACCCTTTATCAGGAGGCACTGCGTCTCTGGACATTTCCCTCGTGGTTCAACACGTGGCGGGTTCTCTGAACGTCAGGGAGGACAAATTCAGCCGATAATGCCTGGTCAATCTCGAATGGCATCGCCATCCGGAGGTGGCACAAGGTCTCTTTCAGCAATATGGAGAACCTTGGTTAGATATGTTTGCCTTCACAGAGAACGTACAATGTCAGCAGTTTTGCACATTTGAGTTTCCAAGGCGGCACTCGCTCAGCAACGATTTTTGTCTCAAGTGGAGCTCAGGCCTCCTGTATGCCTTTCTGTCCATACCACTTCTGGCCAGAGTTCTCAAGAAGATCAGGAATGACCAGGCTCAAGTGATCTTTGTGGCTGGACTGGGCATGAAGAGTCTGCTATTCCGAGCTGCTGGGTATGGCCATCGATCCTCTGATCAGACTGCTCCTTAGGGAGGATCTTGTGTCTCAAACAGCAGGGAAGGGTCCTCCACCCGAACCTGTCCAGTCTCCGCTTTTTTTTGTGTGGAGATTGAGCGGCTGCAGTTGACAGCTTTCGACCTTCTGCCCGAAGTCTGTAAGATCATCGTGGCAGCCAGACGTCTCTCCACCAAAACAGTATGCTCATGCCATTGCCATATATTTGTGATATGGTGTACATATAAGTCTGTTGACCCCCTGTCTGCTCCTCTGACAAAGGTCCTCTTGTTTATACTTTCTTTGGCTAGCACAGCTCTGCTTTGGGCACTCTCAAAGGTTATCTTTTGAGGTTACCTGATCAACCCTCCTTGTTTAAGTTTCCTACCATTAACAGGTTCCTTAAGGGCCTTACCCATGTTTCCTCACTCCCCATTCACCATGCCACAATGGGACTTGTATTTGGTGCTGACTCTTCTTATGTGTGCTACTTTTGAGACCCTACACAATTGTCCTCTCAGACTCCTGACCCTGAAAATGGCTTTTCTTGAGCCCATTAACTCTGCCCACAGGGTGAGTGAGCTGCAGGCCTTGTCATCTAAACCTCCATACCTCACCATCTATCTTAACAAAGTGGTGCTTCCTTCTAAGGAAGAGGAGACTCCACTGCCTGGACCCAAAAAGAGCACTGTCGTTCTACCTTGATCGTACCAAAGAGTTCCGGGTGGATGATCAACTCTTTATAGGCTAGGTGTGTAGGAAAGTGCCCCTTTTGGCATGGTTACCTACCCCCCACACTTTTTGCCTGATATTGATGCTGACTTGACTGAGAGTGTGCTGGGATCCTGCTAACCAGGCCCCATTACCTGTGTTCTTTCTCTAAAACTGTACCTCTGTTTCCACAATTGGCACATCCCTTGCTCACAGCTAAGTCCCTTGTAAAAGGTACCAATGGTACTGTAGGAAAGTGCCCCTTTTGACATGGTTACTCCCCACACACCTTTTGCCTGATATTGATGCTGACTTGACCGAGAGTGTGATGGGATCCTGCTAACCAGGCCCCAGCACCAGTGTTCTTTCTCTAAAACTGTACCAATTGGCACCCCCCTGGCACACAGTTAAGTCCCTTGTAAAAGGTACCCATGGTACCAAGGACCCTGTGGCTAGGTAAGTTTCCCAAGGGCCGCAGCATGTATTATTCAACCCTGGGGCACCCTCACCAAGTAGATGCACACTGCATTTGCAGCTCATGTGTGCCAGTGGGGAGAAAAAGACAATGTCGACACGGCACTCCCCTCAGGGTGCCATGCCCACAAACCACTTCCTGTGGCATAGGTAAGTCACCCTTTTGGCATGCCTTATAGCCCTAAGGCAGGGTGCACCATACCACATGTGAGGCCATTGTTGCATGAACAATATGCCCCTACAGTGTCTAGGTCCATTCTTAGACATTGTAAGTGCAGTGTGGCCAGATAAAGTATATGGGTTGGGAGTTTGTCATTATGAAATCCACAGCTCCAAAATCAAACTTCCCAGCACAATAAACCCACACTGATGCCAGTGTTGGATTTTTGAAAAATGCACCCTGAGCCCAACTTAGAGATGCCCCCTGTATTTTAGCCAAAGGTTTAGGGCAGGACTGACCAGTCTGTGCCAGCCTGCCACTTCCAGACGAGTTTCTGACCACATAGAGTAAGAGCCTTTGTGCTCTCTGTGGCCAGAAACAAAGCCTGCACTTGGTGCTTCACAACTCCCCCTGCAGGAACTGTAACAACTGGCGGTGGGCCTCAAAGGTTCAGGCGTTCTGTTACAGTGCTCCAGGGCACTCCAGCTAGTGGAGGTGCCCGCCTCCCAGACAAAGCCCCACTTTTGGAGGTAAGTCAGACGGGAAAATTAGGAAAAACAAGGAGGAGTGACCACTTCAGCTGGGACCACCCCTAAGATGTGCAGAGCTGAAGTGACCCCCTCCTTGCAAAATCCTCCATCTTGGTTTGGAGGACAGGGACCAATAGGGTTAGGTATGGGTTGCCCTCCCAAAAGGGAGTGGAGACTGGAAGGGGGTAGTCACCCTCAGGGACAGTAGCCATTGTCTACTGCTCTCTGATCCCTGTAACATCCCTAAATCCAGGACTTAAGGGCTCCCCTGAACCTAGCTCATCAGATTCCTGGTAACCTCACAAGAAGAAAGCTGAGCCCCCCCGCCCCCCGGCAGAGAAGACTGAAGACGCAAACTGACTTGGCCCTAGCCCCACCAGCCTGTCTCCAGCTTCTAAAGCCCTGCTTAAAGAAGGCGACTCATCCTGCAGGACCAGCAACCTCTGAAAAGCCTAAAGAGGACTGCCTGCACCCCAGAGGACCAAGAACTCCTGTGGACAGCAGCCTTGTCCAAGAAGAAACTTCATCCAAGGACTCCAGAACCTACCCGGATCCGCAAGTCATGTCCACTCTGTACCCGACGCCCACGGCCCATGTCCAGATAGTCCAAATGGCTAGAGCTGGTGCCCAGGTGATTCTGAGCAAGTGCCCACCCTGGGTTGACCCCTTCTGTCCTACATGATGACTCCTTCAGCCTGAATCCGGAGGACCTCCACTGACTGCCACAGAACGAGACGAAGATTCCAGATGCCAAAAGGTACCCCTTCACCTGCAGCCCCCTGACCTTGGGGAATCCGACCTTTGGTGCAGCAACGTCGGCAAGTGGCCCTCCTCCTTGTCCAACCTTTGGTTTCCCTGAACCAACCCATCTGCAGCATCTTTGTGACCCCTGGAATCCCCCTACGGGAAAGCATTGGGAGCCTGGTGCTGTATTTACACCCTGCACCCGGTCGCCCCTGGCCGCTGAGGTTGTGTTTGTTGCTGACCTGTGGCCCCCCGGGGGCTCCTCTAAACCCCCCTGGTTTGCCCTCCAAAGACGCAGCTACGTACCTGCAAGCGGCCTGATTCCGAATGGCCCCAGTCTCCATAGGAGTCCATGTTAAAACGACCTCAACTTTGACCTCTGCACCCGGCCAGCCTGGTGTTGCTGGTGGTGGGTGTTTGAGGTTAACTTGAACCCCACCCTGTGGACATCCTAACCCACGGAGACTGGAACTGTAAGTCTCGTACTTATGTCAAAACTGTGCTAACTTTTCTTCCCCCAGAACTGTTTCTGAAAATTGCAGTCAACTTTTAAAACAGATTATTGCTATTTATTCGAAAATAGTATAACTTGCCATTTTGAAACAAAGTGGTATTGATTCATATGTTGGATACTTACTTGCAAATGTACTTACCTGCAACTTGAATCTTGTGGTTCTGGAAATAAAGTAACAAAATCTAGTTTTGCTATATAAAAACAATTGGCCTGGAGTTGGTCATTGAGAGTGTGCTTCATTATGCCTGTGTGTACAAAAAATCCTTTGCACTACCCTCTGATAAGCCTAACTGATCGACCACACTACCAAAAAAGAGCATTAGTATTATCTACTTTAGCCTCTGTTAAGCCTCTGGGGAACCCCTGGACTCTGTGCACACTATATCTCATTTTGATATAGTATATATTGAGGTAGCTTCCTGCATTTGTGGATCAGTGGTGGTGTCTACAACTTTGTATTTGCTGGACTACTCAGCCAATACCTGATCACACGACTAAATTCCAAAATTGCCTTTAGTAACTCACTTTTTAAATTGTACACATTTTTCTAAATTTTTTAAAGTCCTGCTAGGGCCTCGGTTAAGTCCCCTTTAGCATTTCATTTTAGATTTAAACATTATTTTGAGTTAATGGTTAGTAACTAGAATTAGTTTTTAGTTTCTACAAATAATCCCCAACTTTAGTAACATAATGAGCAGCTCAGAGGAAATGGTTGTGGAACTCAAATCTCACCCCTTACCTCCATCTAGGGATGGGAGAGTTAAGGTCCCTCTGCAAGCTGAAAAAGATTAAAACAGGTTCCAACCCTACCAAGGTCATGCTCCAGGAGCTCTTGGCAGAGTACACAAGAGCCACCCTGCTGATGAGGAAGACCTCCCCTCAGATAGGGAAGATGTTAGAGATGAGGAGGACGAACTCCTGTCTCCTCACCTAACTAGGGAGATCAAGGCCCCAAGGCCCCTATCTCCAAGAATAGTGCTCACAGGACCTGGATCTTCCACGGGGGAGCCCAGTTCCTCTAGAAACACTGAGGGCAGCCTTAATGAAGAGGACCTCCTTTTAGCAAGGATGGCCAAAAGATTAGCTTTGGAGCAACAGCTCCTAGCTATAGAAAGGGAGAGAGCAGAAATGGGCTTAGCACCCATTGACGGTGGCAGCATCATGAATAGGGTCAGAGAGAATACTGATGTCCTAAAAATCCCCAAAGGGATTGTCCCAAAATATGAAGAGGATGATGATATCACCAAATGGTTCACATCTTTTGAGAGAGCTAGCACAACCAGAAAACTAAACAAATCTCACTGGGAGACTCTCCTTTTGGAACTGTTTACTGGCAAGCGTAGGGATAGACTCCTCATGCTCACTGGTGCAGATGCTGAATCCTATGACCTCATGAAGGCTTCCCTGGGTGAGTGATTTGGATTCACCACTGAGGAGTATAGAATTAGGTTCAGGGGGGCTCACAAAACCTCAAGCCAGGCATAGGTTGATTTTGTAAACTACTCAGTGAAAAACGCTAAATAGTTCGATTACTGGCAGTGGAGTGCAAGACTATGATGGGCTTTATAATTTGTTTATGAAAGAACAACTGCTTCAATGACAAGCTGCATCAATATCTGGTAGACCTAGGTTCAATTTCTCCCAAAGAATTGGGAAAGAAGGCAGACTATTGGGTCAAGATTAGGGTGAGCAAGACTTCCGCTTGGGGTGACCAAAAGAAAGGGGTCACAAAGTCTCCCCAGTGAAAGGGTGGTGAGACACCTAAGGTCAAAAAGCAAAGAGTCTTCAAAAGGGCTCCAAAAACCTGCACAGGAGGGTTGGCCCCCGAGCCTCTTCACAGTCCTCTAATGGGTACAAGGATAAAAGCCTTGATCCCAAAAAGCCTTGGTGTCACAACTGTAAACGGCATGGACACCAAACTAGAGACTTGGCGTGTCCCAAAAAGAATCTCCCTAGCACTGCTCCAATTAGTACTGTTCTGGCCAGTCTCCAGGTGGGATCAACAGAGTGCCCAGAGCAAATCAAGGTTCACACTGAAGCTACTTTAGTCTCTGAGGGTGGGGTAGATGTCACCACACTTTCTGTCTGGCCCCCTAATATGCAAACAAACAGACAGCACCTTTTAATTAAAGGGACAAAGGTAGAAACCCTGAGGGATACAGATGCCAGTGTCACCATGGTGACATCAAAACTGGCTTCCCTAGGACAGTATTTGGCTGAACAAACATATCCAGTTACCCATGTTGACAATGTAACTAAGGTCCATCCCGTGGCTATGGTGACCTTAGAATGGGGAGGGGTTACTGGCCTGAAACAGGTAGTGGTCTCTTCTGCAGTCTCAGCAGAATGCTTGCTATGGAATGATCTGGAGTCCTCAGCATGGGCTCAGGTAGGACTCAAACCCCATGCATCCATGCTGGGTATCCCTGAACTTGTATGTTTAAAAATAAGAGCACAGAGCGGAGCATAGGTGAAAAAGAAGTGATGGAGCCTAAAATGATGTCCCAACCTTCTAAGAGAAAAGGCAAGAAGACTGGGGGACCACCTTCTGAGCAGCACAAGAAACAAGACCTCTCTTCTCAGGAAGATGTCTTATCCGTTGAGGGAACTGAGTCCATGGAGCTGGATTGTTACCAGGTAGAGCTCTTGGGCCCAGAGGGACCCTCGAGGGAACAGCTGTGCCAGGCACAAAAGACTTGTCTCACTCTTGAAGGCCTGAGGCAGCAAGCTACTGCGCAGGAGAAGGGAGATATCAGTGGCTCCCACAGGGTCTATTGGGAAGATGAACTCCTTTACACTGAGGCCAGAGACCCCAAACCTCGTGCAACCAGGAGAGTGGTATTGCCTCAGCAGTTTAGGGAGTTTATCCAAACTTTGGCCCATGACACCCCCCTAGCTGGGCACCTGGGACAAACAAAAACATGGAGTACGGCTGTCAACCACTTCAATTGGCCCAATATGTCCCAGAAGGTGAAGGAGTTTTGTAATCCTGTGTCACCTGCCAAGCCAGTGGCAAGGCAGGTGGCCACACTAATCCCCACTTCATTCCAATTCCTGTGGTGGGGGTTCCCTTTGAAAGGGTTGGTGTGGACATTATGGGTCCACTTGAGCCACCCACAGGCTCAGGGAATCAGTACATACCTGTAGGAGTGGATCATGATACCAGATAACTGCAAGCAATTCCCCTTAAGTCTACTTAAGACATCTCCGGCCCAGCGGCTCATAGCGCCATGGCGATAAGAGTGGAGAAGTGACGGATTGGCTACAGCCAACCCGCCAATCTCACAATATGGCGGTATGTACCGCCAGCCTGTTGGCAGTACTACCACCATATTAACCCTGACCGGTCATAATGATGGCCATATTATTGTCTGTGAGTGGTGGTATAAGGTTATTCTTTTGAACCTAACATCAGCTTTCGTTTGAATCCTCTCACTGTCGTGCACTGTCCTGTATGTGCTTGTGGGCCTTCAAAATGGTCCTAGCGGAAATATCTCTTCAGAGGCGCACTCTACTTCTTTGGGACTTTGACTGCTTGTTATCGGTGGTGCGGCTTCCACTTCCCATTTTTTTCTTTGTTGTTCTCTGGCTTGAGTGCTCACATCCTAGACAGCTGCATTACAAGGGCATCTCTTCAGTCACATGCCCTTTTGCTTTCTGAAGACGGCCACTCTGCAATTTCCTGACACAGCTACCATTTCTTCACTTGGATGCAGCTCTCTTCCCTGAGGATGGGTCTTATTTTCCCTCTATCTGAGACACATGCCTTATTTTTCTCTTCAACACTCCCTTACAGTATCCTTTTTTTAAAAACACCCCCTAGGAGGAGCAACTGCATTTTTTAGGTCACGCCTAGGTAGCATGCATGCGCTGTTTCGACCTGCTGTAATCTACTTCTGTGGGCTTTCACCACGCCCATCACACACCCATGACTTTCATTCCTTCCTTGGCCTGCCTTTCAAAATTTCTTTGGTTTGTTAGGTAAATGCTTTAGTTTTGTCTCGCCTTGAAATGTTTTGTTACAGCTTTGGAGACTGACCCTGTTACATGGATTATTGCACGATCGACCACATACATTAGTCTCAGTGCAACAAATTTTTCTTTTGTCTCTCCACTTTGTGCTCATGGCAGTATGTGATTTCTTTCTCTAGGATCTCGCTGTTTCTTTGCAGTGTCTGTGCCTGACAAATGTTGCAAGCTGGAGAGGGATTCTTTTTTATTTATTTTTTTGCAGTGTTATATAGCGTGAATTTAGACCAGAAGATTGGAGCTCTTTATTTGAGCACTGGTTAAATTTTCAGCCCCATTCCTAAAGTATTCCCAAATTTATCAGTTGAAAAATATACAAACTGGTGCCTTTTAAATAGAAAAAACACAAGGGAAACCCCCAACGCGGCTCTCTACAGCTCAGCAGGATAGCTGATACTACAATATTCACTCGAGAAACTCCCCCATAATGCTTTGTGGGGCATTCCTTTTACAACACATTTTTACCCATAACTCAGCCTGTGGTAGTCCTAGGGTGATGGGACCACCACCAAAATGTTCAGCACACTGTGCTCTCTCTGTCCAGTTCATCCTTCAGGTCCCCGTACTAGATTGGGAGGGGGGCAAAACCATAACCTCTACTTCCTCCATTCAATGTCTCTTTAAGCCCTCTCATGGCTGGAGCTTTTGCTTTACAGCTGGGAGTAGTTTGCGCTCTAAGGGCCTTGTTTGTAATAATATTCTAGCAGGTCTGCTTTGCCAAGGTCTTTTTTACTCAGAATTAATTCTTTTAGATCTGGAATCTTGAGAAGAGCTGAAATAGTGGCTAGATCACCTAAAGGATTGGAAAGGTCAATACTTTCTACCATTCCAGATCTTATTTTAGAACTTAATGCCAGGGCGATCTGGTTGGGGTGCAAGATGTGGGCATCTTTATAGCACATAAACTGTTTGAAATTACTTGCAGGTTCTTTCCCAATTCAAACCTCTGCCAAGAATAGAATAGGTTGTTTGTGTCTGTTATAAATGGACAATCTTTCATCAGTACGGTACGTTACCTGGAAGGACAATGTCCAAACCCTTAGTGGAATTAGCCAAGAGTTTTTGAGAGTTCTGTCTCAAGCAGAAACTTTCACTTCAAGTGGAATACCTTCCTGGGAATCTTAACACTTTTGCTGATTGGTAATCCAGAAATGTTCAGGATTCCAGCAATTGGCATCTTCATTGTTCTTTATTTGACAAGATTTTTTCAAAGTTTGGTCCAGTGCTGATATATCTCTTTGCATCCCAGCTAAACCCACAGCTTCCTCTTTTTACAGTTAGAAACCAGACCATCAGGCATTAGCAACAGATGTTTTCATTCAGGTATGGTCCAATCACTTATACTATGTTTTTCCTCCATTTATTATGATTGCTCGAGGCTTGGCACAGGTGCGTCTTCAACAAACCCCTCTAGTGTTGATAACTCCTCTTTAGCAAGCACAGCCTTGGTGCCTCACAGTCCTAGATTTGTCCATAAATTACCCAATTCTTCTTCCATCTTTTCTCAATCTTCTTCTGAATCCTGTAGGTTTTTGTCACAAAATGATTCTCAACAACTCCCTGAAACTGGTTGAGGATTTTGGGTCAGCCTGGAGAACCCTAGGTACTTCGCTGTAGGCTGCTCAATACATTAAACAGGCTTGGGCACCGGCAACAACTACACAGTACAAGTTAAGCCTGGCTTTTGTGGACAAGCTGGTGTATGGAGAGGGATTCTGATCCCGTTTCAGGTGATGTGACTTCAATTGTTAATTTCCTAGCCTCCTTGGCCTCTCAAGGGAAGGCTTATAGAATGATTAACACATATAGATCAGCTATATTCAGTGGAACATGTCCGAGTAAATGGAAGACCAGTTGGTGACCATCATTTAATATGTTGTTTGTTAAAGGGAGTAACATTTTGTAATTCTCCTTTTCCAAAGTGTAACCATATGTGGGATGTTAATTTAGTTTTGCAATTGTTTCTGTCTGTGCAGGGTAATGACAAACTTTTTTTTAAAACAAATTTGCCTGCAAAATTGACAGTTTTGTTCTGCTTGGTATTGCTGGAATATATATCAGATGTCAGAGATTCAGACATTTCTTCTGTACAGTAAACCTCTTCTGGGGTACGTTTTCGGATTTCTAGAAGGACAAAATCAAATTGATCTTCTGTTCATGATCCATATTTTCCATCACAACCACAATTATGTTTAGGAAATTGTCTAAAAGCCTACATGATGGCAACAGCAGATCTGCGAATGTCCTCCTCTGTGCAACTTCTGCTATTTTACCAAAACCTCTTAAACCTGTGTCTTCCACTAATTGAGCTCGTTGGGTCAAATGGGTTATGAGCCTAGCGGGTATTGGCATTAAGAATTTTGGAGCTCATTTCACTAGAGCAGTCATGGTTTCAAAGGCTTTTTGTGCTTGTGTTGGACTTATGCACATACTCAGATTGGTGGATAGGCAAATGAGAATCGTTTCAAAACCTATTATTGTAAACCAATTGTTGATATGACTAGTACTGTTGTGCCTAAGCTTTGAACAAGCATAATAGAAGCCTCTGGTATTGTAATAAAATGGAGATTTCCCTAGCTTTAGTGAATGGATGTCTGGTTGTATTAACGACACACAGGCTCTTATCCCACCACTTTTTGTTTTATCCCTCCCATGCTTGTTTTTTGTAGTGCCAACTCTGGCAACAACTTCCTCCAACTAAGACGTTTTCAAGTGCATCTGCTATTTCGATGGATGGTACTAGACACCAGTTTTTCCAGACATGTTCTGAAAGGAACCCTCTGGATTCCTGACTTTCCTTAGATTTTTGGAAATCTGCCATCCACTCATCTAAGAATTGGGCTAAAGACTTCTTCAATCTTTTTCTGGCCTTTTCTATTTTGATGATTATAAATCCTATGTTACAATCATAATGTCTAATGTCTAAAGAGGGCTTGTTTCTCTTAGTCAAGATAATTATTGAGTTGGTGGAGTTATTGTGCTATTATACTGTTTGTCTTTTACTTAGTGTTTCTGGGTAATGTAGTTCTTGTGTCCTCGGCTGCTATTACAATTAAAGCAAAAAAGAATGCATAATACTTGCCTGTGTTCTTCATAAAATCCAGACTTCCCTTCCCTACTAAAGCTAAGGAAATCTCAATTACTTCTTTTTCATGGTGTCCTTCTTCCATTTCCAGGACTCCCGATAGACTTCCCTCTTCACCAGCCTGTCATGGGATCCCTTAGTCAGTTAAGTGAACTCTGTTACAGGCAAGCTAGAAGGAAACTTGAGAGACCTATGCAGCTCTTGAACCACGAACATGCAGACACAAACCACTCATACATATCCGCCCAGTCCACTCATCGACTAGTCACCCAATAGGTAAGATATTATGGGTCTGAAAGGTGGTAGGTGATCTTTTTTCTCATTCAGTCACTGACCTTCAGGTAATGCCTCAAGACCTGGTTATTCGAGCAGTAGCAGTCCTTTCCAACCCCCCTTTCAGCGCCTCGAGACCCTAGCGGGTGAGTAGCACGCTTTACAAATGTTTGATTGATTGATTGATAGCATGCATTTGATAGGAGGTTAAAAATCTTCTGGGGAATTTAAACACTTTTACCATTTTGATGGCCTGAAAGAGCAGAACTTTTTATTTATGCACTGGCATTAGTGGAGTCGACACAGGAAAGATGTGATCTCATTTCACAATGAAAAGAAGTGAACAACCTCTTTTTCTACAGGACATGATGTCTTTTCTACTAGGTAAATTTTAGAGAAGAGTTTTTTCAACAGTATACCTAGTGGGTTTAATAGGATCAGCATAACCTCTTTCCCTGTGTCTAATTGACAGGGTGGACGAGACGTGAAGGTATAACTTTTTTGTCAAAATAGGTGATCTAGTAGGCGGGGTCTGACAAGAGAGTCATTCCCTTTTTCCCTTTTCCCCTTTGCTGTAATCTCTTTCCCCAGTTGTTTTCCACAAAGTGGGGTCTGACAGAAAGAGGTTACTTAGGAATTGATGCTGTGGGTGACAAGGAAAGACAAAGCCTCTTTCTCAGTGTCTAACGCATTGCATAGGTCTTATATAGAAAAAGGCAGTATTTATGTAAGGTCCAGGACGCTGAACGGGTAGATGCAAATACCAGGTGGGTTTAAAAGGTATGAAATATGGAACTTTGCTAACATTATCCTGGTGTCAAAATTTCATTTCCAGGTGTCACTAACAGGAAGCTCACTACCCCTCTCCTCCCCCCCAGATAGCGCAGCATGTTTAACACAGACGGCATATGAACTATTCATTTATTAATTCTTGCGTTAGCAAATCAACAAGAATATTCTAAATATATAAATCTGCTTTTAGGGATGTCCCTGCTGTTGAATCTTCAGCTGTATTCCTGGGACTGCTTTGTTCAGAATCCATATCTCACATGTGATCCTCAGCATTGATGTTCCAGCAGAACATTTTGTGCCTGCTGCTTGAAGATTTTGTGGACAAGGAGGAATATCCTGGCCCCCTATCAGCATGTCTCTTTCCAGTCACAGGGTAGTAACTCATCGAGCTAGTGCTTTTGTCAGTTGATGAATTGCCCTGGATAGTGGGGGTTTTCACCCCTCTGTGTCGCCTTCCTCTTGGCGCAATGACATCCAGACTCATCACTTCTCCTGATTCCCCGTGAGTCTTAGTGGAATCAAGCCCATACTCTACTGTCACACACAAAGCTGATGTACAAGCTGTGCTAGGCTGCACATTCCACTCAGGCGAAGAGGATTGTTTTATTCTTGCTGTCCTGCCGGACATTAGTTCCCAGTTTGCTTCCCACTCCTGGGTAGACTTTGAGGTTTCTTTATACAATGTGTGCCTAGTAGAGTGTGTGTCCTCTTTAGCAATAGGTGTGGATGCCACATGCTCTGATTTTCTCCTTTCCTTCAGTGACTTTCTCCCATCCTGGATGTCTTTCAGATCTACTCTAAAATTTTGTTCCAGTAAATCTTCAGCCTTGTGAGTCTCTCTATCACTTGTCTTCTGGCCGCTTGAAGCTGTGTCTCCAATTGAAAATGGTGATGATATGGTCTTGATTGGCTTACCAGGCTTAGGTGTGGAATGAACAGGGCATATCTTGCTAGATGTCTTTGTGTTGGCCTTTGGTATTTTAGGGGTTCTCTTTGTTACTTTCTCCTTTCCCCTCACTTTGCTGGTGGGGTTTTGAGCGGTGTTTTTTTTTAAAGGCAACCCACTCTCCCGTGACGGTCCGTGTACTTCAACTCCACCCTTTTTGGTCTTTATTTTCCTTTGTCCATAGTTGAATATGCTTTTTTTGAGTTTTGACATCAAGTTTTGCAGAAATGTGGCTTTTCTTTGTACTGGAGAAGCAATGCAATCACTTTTGCTTGCTCTTCGAGCTGCCATTTTGGATAAGGCATCAGTGCTGGTGTTTGGAATATCCTTGCCTGCTTGCGTAGGCATTGCTGGACTGTTTTCACCATGGCTTGCCTGAAATAATGAAGCTATTCTGTTACAAGGTTTTTGTTCTACATTTCTTTCAGAACCACTTACTGTATTTATTGGCGTTGATGTCCCAAGGGGTAGGTCCCACGCATCTAGAGTCTGAGAGCTGACGTCCCTCATGGTCAGTATCTCCCTTTTTTCTTCTTGATCAATATGAGGAGGTTCCAATTTGGGGGAATCATGGACAGGACAAGGGGGATTCAAAGGGATTTCAAAATTCCTCTTTCTGAGGTGAAAGTTAACAATAGAAATTAGTTCTAAAATATTTTGTGGTGTATTGAAGTAAGCTACAATAGCATCGGAGACTGTTGAACATTTTTTATGTGTTTCCTCTAGGGATGTTGGAGATTTCGTGAATGTGGAAAATATAACTGACTTGCTAGCAGGGGTTTGCAAATGAGGCAGCATCGATTGCACCAATTTCTGCTGAAGGTGTAGCTCGATAGCCTTAGCTATATCTTGAAAGTCATTAATATCAGGAAGAGAGTCATTATCACCAGAAACAACGTCTCTCTTTGGGGAATTTTGATGCAAAGAACCATGGGAATGTGCTTCCCTTTCAGTGGATGTAGTGTGCTGTGTCTTTCTTAAGAGAGGATTAGCTTTTGCAGCTGAAGGGGACACATTTCTGTCTCTGTGTCTCCAGGTCATATATTGATACTTTTGAACCCTGGACATTTGGGCGAGCGGTTTGGGCAATGACAAATCAACTTGCCACGAATCTGAATGCTTGGCCATCTGCTGTTGATATTTGCATCTTGCACCTGGGTTATCCTTTTGGGGTGTGAGCCTGAGGGCAGGCCTTCCAAATAGTAAGTTTGGATGGTGCAAATCTTCTTCAGGAGACAATGAGTCCTCATGTTTGACTGGAGGAGGACTTTTGGTCACATTTTTAGAGCAGAGTCTGAAGACAGACTGTGGTTGGAATGGCGGGTCACTTTTCTCATTAGAAGTCAGAGGGTGTCTTCTTGAAGGAGATGCCAAAGACTTCAAGACTTGGAACGACATATAGTGTTTGTGTTTGATATTCATATCAACTTGATGAACATTCTCAGCCTCAAGAAAAGGCACAAGTGTGGCCCTCGGCTTGACGTGTGGGCTTTGGATGATTTGTTTTGGTAGACTAGTTTTCATGGTAGAAGAGGTAATTCTCAAAGACCTCTCAGCCAAAAAGGGGAGCACTCCTGTCTTCACTTCCAAGCATTTCCTGGGGAGGTGCTGTTCTAGCTGATTATTGAATTGAGATGCTGTTGTTGCATAAGCATCGGTAAATCGCTGTGGTTTATCTTCAGCCGCAATACTTCCTTTTGTTGCGAGTGACGCCTCTGAGCGCGTGGAGACAGATCCCACAGATTCCTGGTCATCCGAAGTCTGTGCATCAGAGGTGGGAAAGGAAAGAAGGCTCTGCTTCAATTCATCTTGGATGTGTCTGGACAGTCCAAATCTCTTCTGCACAATCAACCTCTGAATGTGGAACTCCAGTTGCTCCTTTATTCCTTCATCAATGAATTCCAGTTTCCAGATCAGCGGCAGGATTTTCAACTTGGCCTCTCTGTGGTATGGCGATCTCAATAAATGTTGAGTTGGTGGAATGAGCATTTGCAGAGAATTCTGTACTACTTGTGGGAGGCTGCACTCTTGCTGCAAACTCTTTTTCCTGACATGCCAGTCTAGGTGAGTTCTTACTTTGCACCCAAGAAAAGACGTTTCCATTGCTGAGAACTCAATGTAAGGTCCATCAAGGTTAAACCGTGGACCTCTAGAACAGGGTTTGTGGATTTTTGTAGGAAAGAGATTGGTGCTCGGAGACAGGACGCCACAGAGAGAGGGCGGGTTCTCCAAATTCATGTTCAGGTCTACCCATTTTGCACCTATAGCGAGTGTGTCTAGGACACTGCACTGACGGATGGTTCCTACATTGTGTTTCTTGGATTCCATGGCTCTAGCACGTCTCTGTTTTGTCCATTTTTTAAATATATTAGTGTTTCTCTTTTTTGCGAGTACAAACATTGGGCCTCGACCTCTGCTTGGAGTCTCTTGCTTGCTCATCTGTAGTTTTTGGGGCTTGAGTTCCTTATCAATGGAAAGACCACATGCCCGGGAGGCAAGACTGCTTCTTGAGCTTGACACCAGTTTTTTTTCAGTGGCCTTTCCTATGAATGTCAATTCAACTGGGCGGATGTTAACTTCAGTGGGAAACTTTGGTTTTGTTACAGTGAGTTTTGCAGGCATTGGGGAAAGAACTGTGGTTCTCTGGCTAGCAAAAGGCAGTGTAGGGTCGTACTGCAGCCTCTCTGGGTCAACATGGCATTTTAGGGCATCCCTTTTTTCACCTGAAAGGAATGATGTTTGCATGTCAACAAACTCCATGACTGCCCGCTTGGGTCTTGTATGGGTTGTGGACCAAGTACATGCTTGCGACGCTAAGGTCTTTGAAGACTCAGCCATTGCCGACATCAACATCAAATGCTTGTGTACCAAATTCTGATTGATTTGCTCTATGGCAAACTGTTCCATAAATGTAAGGTGTGTGGGTCTTGGCAAGTTTGAAATCCGGCTAGAAAGAACAGTCTTTGCTAATTCATCAATCTCAGAAGTCTGTACTGAATTCCAAGACTTTACGACACGAGAAGGGAACTGTTGTAGGTGGATTTCAATATACTTCTGCACCAAATGTAGTTGAAGAAAAATTATTTCAGTTTTTTTGCTTTCTTTAAGTGTTTCTCTTGGGGAACTCATTTGTTTACTGGACTGGCTATGCTGCTTTGGGTCCCATGCATCTACCAACGCTCTTGTAGTAGCATCCCTTGTCTCACTCAACCCTTTCACAGGGTCACGCAGTGGTCCTTTACATTCCTCATTAGGAGAGTGAGGGGTAGACTCAGGAATCTCAGGTGCACTGGGCATAAAGTGTTTTAAAGATTGGATTATGTTCTCAGGAAGCCCATTCCTCTGCTGCATTTGCACTCTTTTGATGTGATAATCCAGGCAAAGGTGTGTCTTCTGGGTTATAAAGAACAGCTTTTTTGTCAGGACAACCCTGTTTACCTTGGTCTTCTTGGGGCCAGAGAGTGCTGAAGGCCGAGGTGTAAACCAATTGAAAATCTTCCAGAGTTGGAAAGGCAGACCCAATTCCTGGTGAAGTCTCTTCTTCCTGACATGCAACTCTATCAACTCCCTAATCTCCTCATTCAGGAATAGCTTTTCTTTGCTGGACACAGTGTTAATCCCACCGACATGGACTGCACTAGGTGGAAGTGGTAGCCACTTTTCCATCAAGGAGTTTACGTAAAGAGACGGCAGCCCCCAAAGACTCGCAAGATATTTCTTCTTGAGGTTCATCTCAATAGGCTCAAGGATCCTTTGTTCTCCAAATATCGGTGCACTGTTTCTAAATTTTGGAGATTTGCAAACAGTTGTTTGTTTGGGGAGGGGCTCCTTCTGCACAGAATACATCGCTTTTAAGGATATTTTCACCGCAAGAGGTATAGCCCCTAGCCTCACTTCTATACATTTTTTGGCTATCTGGAGCTCTAGTTGGTGTAGACTGTCCCCAGACAGGATCTTTGTTGAAGGGGACTCAATGGCAACTCTGCAACGATGTGTCAGTTGCTGCGCAGGTTTCCTTGCAAGTGCCATTTTACATGCGGAATCTGTATGTGGGCTAGGAAACCACCATTTAGACATGAGATGTTTCTGCCGCAGGTTCTTCTCTATGCAGTCAATACCATCTTGTTCCACAAAAAACCTCAGTTTTCTAAATCTTCTTAGACATGTTTTAGATATTGCAGGTGGTGTGCGAATAGACAATTTGTGACTTGTGCCGAAGACAGTCCAGGACTCTATTAACGAGGAGTGAATTGTTCCGTGTCCAGTTTCACATAATCTTTTTATTAGTTGTAAGTACAGGTCATTGTGCTTGTGCAGATCTGTCACTCTGAAACTGGTTCTTGCTATCTTGCTGAGATCAGAGGAATAGATGGTTAACTCTTTACTGCTGTTGAACAGTTCAATATGGCCCTTTCCAATCTGTACAGAGAAAGATGGACAACCAAGGACAGAGCTGATTCTATAACAATCGACTGTTTCTTCACTCCTGGGTAGTTTGCAAACAATGAGAGCTTTAAAAAAGTCCACAATTTTTTGTGGCAGTCCTCTTTTTTTCTGAACACTTTTTTTCTTGGACATCGGTGGTTTGATTTCGACAGGTGCATCCTTGGGTATCTTGTACGGCATACCCTTCTGTTTTTTAGATGTGGCTACAAGAAGAGCACTGTCATTGGATTCAGACTCTTTGGTCGATGCTGGAGAAGCTGGCAATCGTGGAACATCAACAGTGGCTTCCTTTTGAGATGCCAATGCCTCATTGCAAGTTGAGGGTGGAAAAAACTCTGCTAAAGATTCTTCTGCTGTATTTGGAAGTCCAAAATCCTGAAGCATTAATCGCTGTTTGGCATGCGATTCAACACACTTTCTAGTTGTTTCAGGACTGAAGAATGCTTGTTCTCCAATCATAACAATTTCATCTTCAGGCTGTGGACATGCCTCAATGCTACTACATTCAGGAGATGAAGCCATGACTACTTGGAGAGAACTTCGCAAAAGAGTTGGTAAACCCCATCCAGAGTGCATCGTCTTCATCTGGATGTGCTGCTCGAGAAGGGCCCTCTGTGTGAGCATGAGAAAATCACTTTCAACCTCAGAGAGCTCAGTGTTGGCAGTCACCTCCGCGGGAGGGGGTGGACAAAGCAAATCTTTGGTGTTACTCTTTTTGTAGTCATCATGGTGTAGGGGCGCTAACCCCCACAGATGTCTTAGAAGCTTGTGTCTAAGGTTCCAGTCAACAGTATTGATAATGTTATGCTCTGCAAATGGCAGAAACGTAGTTCTCGATTTTAAATGTCGACCACCAAGATGACTCTGTTTTGGAAATAAGACCTTCTCCATGGTCAGAAGGCCTTCTGTGTGAACTTTAAACTCTGATTTTGTGTGCTTCATTAGTAGTTGATGTCTGTGTTGGAAGACCATGTATGGGTTTTTGTGAAAGTGGGACACAAATACATTATATTGTAGGCTACGAGTTTCTTGATTAGCGTCCTTCTGATATATGTCTGATCGTATGCTAATCACTGATGTATGCAAATTGCTGTTTGTTGGCTGCGTTTGACATTGGCTGGTTGCACTAACCTTTGCCATATGGGCCATGAGTTTGTCTACAGTTTTACTGCTTATGCTGCTTGGGCATTCATGATTTTCCTCCGTAACGTTCCTCGTTATGTGTAGTTCTAATAAGTGTTTACAATTCTCATTTAAAAGTGTGACATCTACCAGATTAATGTGTATATTTTCTTTCTTCTTTGAACTCTCTGCTGGTGGCCTTTCCAGTGGGACTGAAGGCATGAAGGCCCCCCGAGGCATCTCAGGTTTCGCTGTGAACCGCTGCTCATGTATCAGAGTCTTTCTGGTGTTGTCTGGTTCCAAATCCTGCATGGCATTAGGTTGAACTAATGGACTGCACGTACAGTTGACGATCCTTGTGGTTGTTCCTGAATCACTCTCCATGAACATTTGTGTCTCTTTGGCAGCCGTCTTGGAGTAGTATTGTTTATAGCTCATGTGAGGCTTAGAGGGCAACTTGGCATGGGTGTCTTTGTTATCAGTCTGTACATATCTAATATTCTCTTGACTAGGGCATGGCCTGGGAAGCAGGTACTTGCTCCCTGTGATGAGAGGTTTGGGCGAGCATGGTTCCAAGCCATCTGTCTGTACATATCTAATATTCTCTTGACTGGGGCATGGCCTGCGAAGCAGGTACTTGTTCCCTGTGATGAGAGGTTTAGGCAAGCATGGTTCCAAGCCATCTGTCTGTACATGTCTAATATTCTCTTGTCTGGGGCATGGCCTGGCAAGCAGGCACTTGCTCCATGTGATGAGAGGTTTGAGCGAGCATGGTTCCAAGCCATCCGTCTGTACATATCTAATCTTCTCTTGACTAGGGCATGGCCTGGGAAGCAGGCACTTGCTCCCTGTGATGAGAGGTTTGGGCGAGCGTGGTTCCAAGCCATCCGTCTGTACATATCTAATCTTCTCTTGACTAGGGCATGGCCTGGGAAGGAGGCACTTGCTCCCTGTGATGAGAGGTTTGGGCGAGCGTGGTTCCATGCCATCCGTCTGTACATATCTAATCTTCTCTTGACTAGGGCATGGCCTGGGAAGCAGGCACTTGCTCCCTGTGATGAGAGGTTTGGGCGAGCGTGGTTCCAAGCCATCCGTCTGTACATATCTAATCTTCTCTTGACTAGGGCATGGCCTGGGAAGCAGGCACTTGCTCACTGTGATGAGAGGTTTGGGCGAGCATGGTTCCAAGCCATCCGTCTGTACATTTCTAATCTTCTCTTGACTAGGGCATGGCCTGGGAAGGAGGCACTTGCTCCCTGTGATGAGAGGTTTGGGCGAGCATGGTTCCAAGCCATCCGTCTGTACATATCTAATATTCTTTTGACTAGGGCATGGCCTGGGATGCAGGCACTTGTTCCCTGTGATGAGAGGTTTGGGCGAGCATGGTTCCAAGCCATCCTTCTGTACATTTCTCATCTTCTCTTGACTAGGGCATGGCCTGGGAAGCAGGCACTTGCTCCCTGTGATGAGAGGTTTGGGCGAGCATGGTTCCAAGCCATCCATCTGTACATTTCTAATCTTCTCTTGGCTAGGGCATGGCCTGGCAAGCAGGCACTTGCTCCCTGTGATGAGAGGTTTGGGCGAGCATGGTTCCAAGCCATCCGTCTGTACATTTCTAATCTTTTCTTGACTAGGGCATGGCCTGGGAAGGAGGCACTTGCTCCCTGTGATGAGAGGTTTGGGAGAGCATGGTTCCAAGCCATCCGTCTGTACATTTCTAATCTTCTCTTGACTAGGGCATGGCCTGGGAAGCAGGCACTTGCTCCCTGTGATGAGAGGTTTGGGCGAGCATGGTTCCAAGCCATCCGTCTGTACATTTCTAATCTTCTCTTGACTAGGGCATGGCCTGGGAAGCAGGCACTTGCTCCCTGTGATGAGAAGTTTGGGCGAGCATAGTTCCAAGCCATCCGTCTGTACATATCCAATAGTCTCTTGACTAGGGCATGGCCTGGGAAGCAGGCACTTGCTCCCTGGGATGAGAGGTTTGGGCGAGCATGGTTCCAAGCCATCCGTCTGTACATTTCTAATCTTCTCTTGACTAGGGCATGGCCTGGGAAGCAGGCACTTGCTCACTGTGATGAGAGGTTTGGGCGAGCATGGTTCCAAGTCATCCGTCTGTACATTTCTAATCTTCTCTTGACTAGGGCATGGCCTGGGAAGCAGGCACTTGCTCCCTGTGATGAGAGGTTTGGGCGAGCATGGTTCCAAGCCATCCGTCTGTACATTTCTAATCTTTTCTTGACTAGGGCATGGCCTGGGAAGGAGGCACTTGCTCCCTGTAATGAGAGGTTTGGGCGAGCATGGTTCCAAGCCATCCGTCTGTACATTTCTAATCTTTTCTTGACTAGGGCATGGCCTGGGAAGGAGGCACTTGCTCCCTGTGATGAGAGGTTTGGGCGAGCATGGTTCCAAGCCATCCGTCTGTACATTTCTAATCTTCTCTTGACTAGGGCATGGCCTGGGAAGCAGGCACTTGCTCCCTGTGATGAGAGGTTTGGGCGAGCATGGTTCCAAGCCATCCGTCTGTACATATCTAATATTCTCTTGACTAGGGCATGGCCTGGGAAGCAGGCACTTGCTCCCTGTGATGAGAGGTTTGGGCGAGCATGGTTCCAAGCCATCCTTCTGTACATTTCTAATCTTCTCTTGACTAGGGCATGGCCTGGGAAGCAGGCACTTGCTCACTGTGATGAGAGGTTTGGGCGAGCATGGTTCCAAGTCATCCATCTGTACATTTCTAATCTTCTCTTGACTAGGGCATGGCCTGGGAAGCAGGCACTTGCTCCCTGTGATGAGAGGTTTGGGTGAGCATGGTTCCAATCCTTTAATTAACATCTGCTGAGACCTTTTAGTCACAGCTGGATGACACTTCCTCCTCCTCCTCCTCCTCTTACTGCCTCCATTTGCTACACTGGGTTTACTCCCTAGTGAACTTGTACTCGATGTGGTTTTAGGCACAGAGGATGCATGTTTCTGCTCTCTTGGCCACAGTGATGTTTTCACTCCTTGCTTTTGTTGCATTTTGGGAGGAGGAGGCGATGCAACAGAGAATGACTGCTTTCGCTTGACTGGCAGTGTCCCCTTGGCAAGCAGCAGCTTTTTTTGGCCACATAATTCCCTGCTATGTCCTGTTTTGGACTCTACAAAACCTGCTTCTTTCTTCTTCAGCATAATGGAGGATGTTCCAGACTCGACCGGCAGAGAAGGCTGTGAATTTGTGGGGTGGGGGGAAGGCCCACTAAAAAGCACATGGTGTTTGCGGCTCAGGTTCTGTTCTAGGCTGCGCATGACGTCGTGACTTAAGGATGGCATGTTTCCGACTCTTGGCCTTTTAATTCCTTGGCCCTTGAAAACACATTTTGGAAGGTGAGAGTTTGCCAAGAAAACATGGTTTTGCCCAAACTCTTTCACTTGTGAAGGCATTTGTTCCATTCCTGTACTAACACATGTCTCTGTTTGCTGATTATTCATTTTGTCAGTTTTTTGAGTTGTGATTTTTATGGGTGGCCCTTCGTACATCTCAGCAGTGTCCTTTAAGCTCTCATGGTCTGGTCTTGGGGACCCTGAAGGAAGAACCTCTTGTGCAGATTCTGATATTTTTCCAAGAAGTGTAGAATGATGCTTCTGGACCTTCTTCTGGAATTGTGCCTCAAGAAGTTGCTGGGACTCCGAGCTCACGAGCGCTGCAAGCACTGTTTTGATACGCTTTCTACATGGTGTGGGCTTGAGAGGTTTTGGCGAGCATGGTTCCAAGTCATCCGTCTGTACATTTCTAATCTTCTCTTGACTAGGGCATGGCCTGGGAAGCAGGCACTTGCTCCCTGTGATGAGAGGTTTGGGCGAGCATGGTTCCAAGTAATCTGTGTGTACATTTCTAATCTTCTCTTGACTAGGGCATGGCCTGGGAAGCAGGCACTTGCTCCCTGTGATGAGAGGTGTGGGCGAGGATGGTTCCAAGCCATCCGTCTGTACATATCTAATATTCTCTTGACTAGGGCATGGCCTGGGAAGCAGGCACTTGCTCCCTGTGATGAGAGGTTTGGGCGAGCATGGTTCCAAGCCATCCGTCTGTACATTTCTAATCTTCTCTTGACTAGGGCATGGCCTGGGAAACAGGCACTTGCTCCCTGTGATGAGAGGTTTGGGCAAGCATGGTTCCAAGCCATCCGTCTGTACATATCTAATCTTCTCTTGACTAGGGCATGGCCTGGGAAGCAGGCACTTGCTCACTGTGATGAGAGGTTTGGGCAAGCATGGTTCCAATCCTTTAATTAACATCTGCTGAGACCTTTTAGTCATAGCTGGATGACACTTCCTCCTCCTCCTCCTCCTCTTACTGCCTCCATTTGCTACACGGGGTTTACTCCCTAGTGAACTTGTACTTGATGTGGTTTTAGGCACAGAGGATGCATTTTTCTGCTCTCTTGGCCACAGCGATGTTTTCACTCCTTGCTTTTGTTGCATTTTGGGAGGAGGCGATGCAACAGAGAATGACTGCTTTCGCTTGACTGGCAGTGTCCCCTTGGAAAGCAGCAGCTTTTTTTGGCCACATAATTCCCTGCTATGTCCTGTTTTGGACTCTACAAAACCTGCTTCTTTCTTCTTCAGCAAAATGGAGGATGTTCCAGACTCGACCGGCAGAGAAGGCTGTGAATTTGTGGGGTGGGGGGAAGGCCCACTAAAAAGCACATGCTGTTTGCGGCTCAGGCTCTGTTCTAGGCTGCGCATGACGTCGTGACTTAAGGATGGCACGTTTCCGACTCTTGGCCTTTTAATTCCTTGGCCCTTCAAAACACATTTTGAAAGGTGAGAGTTTGCCAAGAAAACATGGTTTTGCCCAAACTCTTTTACTTGTGAAGGCATTTGTTCCATTCCTGTACTAACACACGTCTCTGTTTGCTGCTTATTCATTTTGTCTGTTTTTTGAGTTGTGATTTTGATGGGTGGCCCTTCGTTCATCTCAGCAGTGTCCTTTAAGCTCTCATGGTCTGGTCTTGGGGACCCTGAAGGAAGAACCTCTTGCGCAGATTCTGATATTTTTCCAAGAAGTGTAGAATGATGCTTCTGGACCTTCTTCTGGAGGTGTGCCTCAAGAAGTTGCTGGGCCTCTGAGCTCACGAGAGCTGCAAGCACTGTTTTGACACGCTTTCTACATGGTGTGGGCTTAATAGGTTTGGGGGCTAAAGGCATGAACATTCCCTGAGATTTCTGGACAATGGTTGGCAAACCACAGACATTCTGTAAGGCCTTGTTGTTGAGGTGCAACTCCAGCCTTTCCTTTATTGCGTCGCTAAGAAATGATGTCTCCATGCTGGGGTCACTCCTTAAACCTTCTCCATCCTCCTTCATTGGTGGAGTCAAGATGTTGTCATTAATCTGAATTTTAGGCACAAATTTCCCAGGGCATTGGCTTATTTTCTTTTCATTCGTTTTTTGCTTTTCCTCTGCCCATTTTTGTGACTTTGCTACAGGTTCGGGAAAGCCATACAGAGGGTGTAGAACTCTTTGTCTCAGCAGATGTGCAATTCTGGTTGACTGAGCTTCTTGGAGCAGGCAACTGAAATGGGAAACACGGGAAGAGTCCTCTTCGCTGTCTGGAATGTCGACGATCTGTGGAAATGATATTTTCCTGGCATATGGAGGAAGGGTTTGTGAAACACCGGAGGGAGAAAATGCCTCATCATTACAGAGTGAGGATATAGGGACCGCAGGTTTCGACTCCAATGGCTGTGCACTTTCCATGCTTGATATATCAGAATACAAAGATGTGCCAGAATGTGGTGTGGACCTCCCAGAGTATGTAGTTGTATGGCCACTGTGGCATGACTGAATCAAGTCATCATCCGAACTACTGGAGAGCCGTCCTGATGTGTCACCCAGCAATAAAAGCCGTCGGCTGGATGCATCTGTAGGCAAGCTTTGCTGAGATGGTATCATCCTGTATGAGGAAGAGGTTGAGCTGGACAGGTAGCTGGTGTCAC
This sequence comes from Pleurodeles waltl, assembly GCF_031143425.1. Lineage (NCBI taxonomy): Eukaryota > Metazoa > Chordata > Amphibia > Caudata > Salamandridae > Pleurodeles > Pleurodeles waltl. Next base: position 71,424,213 of record NC_090444.1, on the reverse strand, counting down.
TGTTCCTCTTCTGATTGGTGGTGCTCCTTGGACACCTGGAAACCTGCAAGCTGTCTGTTTGGTACCTTTTCCTGCCTCTGGATCGCCGCTCTCTCATTGGCTTATCTGATGGGCGAGAGGTGGCCATTCCGCAAGACCGTTTCCATGCACTGGTTCCAAAGCAGCAGCAGTTCCTGGGACAAGCCCTGTCCCGGCAGTCAACCAGGATGCTCCTTTTCCTCGGGTAAGCAGAGCGAAGCGAAGATCCGTATATTGATTCATCGGAGGAGCTCATTGATACCGAATGATGGATCGATTGGGATGACGGATTACTTGTTTTGGGCACGCCTTTCCCACTGCCTCGATTGCTGGACGTGAGACTGCGTTGCCTCACTTTCCTCGAAGAGCCCCGCCGGGCTCTTGTACTCTCGACATCCAGGCCATCTGGGAGTCCATCAGAATGGAGCACAAGTCCGCACTCCTGGCAGAAGGCGTTTCCGCAGAGCTGGCACATGTCTGTCTCCAGGGGGCCTCCCATATACTTCATCAGCAATCCAAACGCTCTCTTGAGCGTACTTGCCACCCTGTGAGGGAATAAGCAAGATGTGAGTCTTCGACAGATGGCAGAAGAAACTGATGACACAACACACAGTGCAGTTCAGCCTAAGCCCAGAGCGATATTCATGCCTTCCTGACATTTTGTAAATCTTTACTGGTTGGCATACCACTAAGCAGAGGGCATGCCTTCCCTGTTCACAAGCTCCTCCTACTCCAGAGGTCATAGTTTGCTATTTATAACATGTCATAAACTCTCATAGAAAATACAACAGACTATACAACAGCAGCACTTTTTAAGACAGGTCCGTTTACATACATTTAATAGTAAAACGTGGTTTCTCTTATACATGCTTAACTATCTTAACTCTTCATAGACAAATGATGTATACTGGCAATGGTACAAAATAGCCGCTATTTAAATATAACAGTGGAATACCATAAAACATGGTATGAAATATAAATAACCCTGAGGGAGGGCGTAGGCAGAGCTTGCAAGATGGCAGACGTGTTTCCTTGAAATCATCCCTGGGAGATTAATCATTTGTTACACCCCTCCTTAGCCCCTTAACAATGAAGCATTCCTGCTTCCACTGATGGCAGGGGAGACTCAGGACCGGGGCAGTATCACTTGTGTGGTGGAGGCGGTGATGTGTAGTCCGCAGCGGTGGCTGGGTCCTGAGCTGCGGAGGCCAGGAGTGTGGGCATGGGATGGTCTTGCCTGGGATGGTTCTCATGGAGCTGCTGATGGTAGCGGTGGACTCTGGGATGCTGCTGCCCCCTTGAAGGGGACGCTAATCCAAGGCCATGGAGGAGGAGGTGGAGCAGTGACTGGACCACCGGGGCTATGCTGAGGGAGTCCTGGTTTGCTCAATTTGACCTGGGCATCCTGGGCCTGTTGGTTGTTGTGGCCTTGAGGTGGGCGTCACCAGGGAGGATGCGTAGGATGATCAGGGACCTGACTTGATTGGCTCCCTGGGGCCGTGAGAGGGCAGGGCCATGGGCCTCCCATTTGTGGGCCCCATGGTCTGCACTGGTACATGAAACCACTGCACGGACAATGGTGAAGGACCCTAAGTGAGGCCAAGACCTGTGCCTGAGAATTGTTGGACTCTCTGCCTGTTATGTGCTTCAGCAGGCTCTCACCGCTGGGCTTCAAGTTTAAGGGGGGCCTGGAAGCCTGGGCCTCCGTGGACACAATTACCTTGGTGTGTGTCGCTGAACTGCTCGCCATTTAGAGGCCGCATCTAGCTGGAAGCCTATGGACATCATTGTGAGCCACTCCTCCCGCCCTGCTATCCACAGCTGGTAGGCTCCATTGGTGTCTATGGTGGTTGGTGCCGGCTTACTGGTACCCTCTCTTCCCTGGCTGGATGGATTGCAACCTCCTTGGGTACCTTCATTTATGCACTTACACCTGTCTGGTGCATCAGAGATGACAAAAAATAGGTCCATGTTGAGACAGTTCAAATTGGACAAAATCACAAAAATCAAGGCCCCCTGAGCCACAGGCAGGAAAACAGGACCCGCGGAGGCTTTTCGTCAGCACACTCCAAGCACAGGTCCTTGTGATAAAAGCTCCACAGAAGTTATTGTATGAGCAATTGCTTACACGGGAAAGGCATCGGAGACCTAAATCAGCGCAGTGGGGTGTGATGTGACACTTCTCTCACAGAATCTAGAACAGGTAGATGACCACGTCACAGAGGTCAAGGTGCATATTTTGACCCCCCAGAGGATGAACTGTTTCCCTAGATGATTAACTGAAGTGTCTAACCTGAGGTGTGAAAGGTAGAATCTACCAATCTAGTGCTTTGTGGCCATGCGAAGGACGCTGAAGGACAACCCTGCCCCCTGCCCCCCTTTTTTTACCAACGCTAAGATGCCTGCATTGACTCCTCTTTTGGGGGACTCCCCATCAGGTATGACAGTAATGGAAGGAGACTTTAATGTGGTGTGGACTCTTTTTTTGGACACAAGTGGTGCCCCTGCAACTCATCATGCTGCTCATTGCTCTCTGTGGATCACCCCAATGGCACTTGTTGCCACCATGCGACGACTAAGCAATTTACATACCATTGCTTTGCACGTTCCATGCATTCTCAAATAGATTACGTTTGTATACCGGCTATGAAGCGTCACACGGTGACCTCCTGCGTCATACTTCCCATGGGGCTCTCAGGTCACTCACTTATCCAGTCAACCATCTATCGTCGATGGCAGAGTGGACCAGCGGTATTGTGAATGAACACCTGGTGGCTTTAAGATGATGATTTCATGGAGTATTTGAGGGGTAAAATTGTTGAATATTGTCTCCTCTGTGGCAATGGTATGGCAGGCCTTTAAACTGGTTAGCTGGGGCTATGCTATCAGCCAAATTGGCAGCTAATTGACCACTAGGAGGAAAGAAATTGTCCATATGGGGAGGGAGGGCCAGGCTTTTTAATTACAGATAGGGATTGTCTTCTCTGGCAAACAAAAGTTGCTCAATACGGCGCTGAATGGCTGGTTATACTACTGAAGTAGAATATTTGAAATGGACGTCAAGGCGGGGAAACTTCTGTATTGGCCGGCAATTAAAGATTATGGACCTGATTTAGATTTTGGCGGACTGTTTACTCTGTCACAATGATGACAGATATCCTGTCCGCCAAAATATAAATCCCATTATTTACAATGGGATTTATATTTCGGCAGACAGAATATCCGTCAGCTGAAATCTAAATCAGGCCCTATGTCTCGTGAATTGTCCCATCTACAGGGGCGGCTCCTCCATAAGGGCGGAGGAGCGTCACCCCCGCCAGCAGCAACCGCTGCAAATTCTTTCACAAGGAAGGGATAATAAACTATTTATTATCCCTTCCTTGTGAAAGGGGCGGGGCGTTGTCGGTAACGAGCAGGGGGAAGTGCACTGTGCACTCCCCTCAGAGTGTATATGTGTTTGCCCGGCCGTCTTGGACCGGTCAAAGACACATGCACACAGGGCTCTATCCAGCCCAGAAACACCGCCAGGGCACTCCCAGCCAATACTAACGCTGCTTTGAGCAGCTTCAGGATTGGCCGCAGGGCAGGCTGGGAGCCTGTGCCTGCTTACAGCAACGATGCGGGAGAGAGGAATGCGCGCGGTGGAGGAGGTATGTTTTTTTAAATGTTATGTTAATAAAAGTAAATGTATTAGTTACCCTCCCTCCCCTGCGCGCCAACCCGCTCCTCAGGAATCCCCGCGAGCCGTGACCGCCCATCTAGATGGGAAGATGCATGCAAATTGTGTACAGCCTCGGTAGCAATAGGAAAGGTGCAAAAAAAGGGAGCACACTGCCTCACACTCCAGCAAAAAGTTAGCCCCAATGCATCTTGGTAAATGCAGTCAGATTAGTTTTACATTAACAAAACTAATCAAAGTCTTTCCCCTTAGTAGGTGCAGCAAGTGCTGTGTATCTCTGGACACGTGTTTCTGGGTTTTTGCTCGTCATCAGCAGAGAGCAGCATATTTTGTGGGTGTTGCTTGAAATTGAAAAGGGGTTTGTTTCCTATTATAGAATGTTGTACATATATGTCCTATCTCCCCATGATGAATTTCAGAACCCCATTATTAGGGCTCTCTGACTGCGGAAACTGTAGAGGGAGGATAGAAAAAGCTTGATCTTCCTACTACTGAGGAAGAGATCAAATGGGCTGCAAAGGCCCCTGAGAAAACACCAGGACCCAATGGATACCAGTTAGAATTCTTCAAGAAATACACCTCCCTGGTAACATCACAATTGAAAGCGCTGTTTGAAGAGGCTTATGAGAAGCTAATATTACCATAATATCTGCAAGGGGCAATTATCGCAGAAGTCCCCAGAATTCTGCACTTCATATTGCCTGACTTCCCAAAATTAATATAAAATCTAGAACCCTTGCTAAGATACTGCTTTGAGACTGCACAGTGTAATGCACATGGTTATACACAAGGAAGAAAACAGCTTCATGCCGGCGGGAGTACACAACATTGCCTCTGGCGCCTGCATACCATACTTTCCTGAGTGAGGGAACTTTGTGGACCCATAGCCTTACTCTCCCCGGATCCACAAAAGTCTTTTGATACAGTGCGTTGGGGTCATTGACGCATCAGGTACTACCTAAAATGAATTTTAGGCCCTATTTTATCCGTTTTGTCGGCACTCACTACGCTTACCCTTGGTCAGAGTTAATGGTGAGGCACGCTACAGAGATCCTCTCTTTCACCACTATTATTCACACTTATTATAGAACCATCGACACCTGGTGCAGTTAGCGTTGGGATCCTTTAGGGAGCTCCACACTAGTGTTCTACATTTGCAGCATCACTCCCTGGGCGTGTGTCAGCTCTTCCAAAAGCCAAGACCTCATAGAGGCCACTTGGACAGCAAGGACCCAGAAGCCAAGGACAACAGACACACAAAAAAGGATGGATCCTTGTACGCTGATTCACCAAAATGCAGTGGTTAGCTGAATTGCCTCTTGCAGACCTCAGAAGGTTAACCCAAGGTCCTGCTCTTAGTTCCTCAACATCCTTCTGTTTGCTGCTGAAGGGCAAGAGGAACAGCCAGGAGTGGAAACTACCGCAAGAAAACTAAGCCCTTAAACACAGTTCACCTTCAGTTCCTCTCACTCCCAAGACCAGGAGTAACAAGGGCCGCAGCACGGGTATAAAAGGACAAACAAAATATTATCAGCTGATATCTCTTGTTAACCTTAATTGGCATTCATTTCATGACTGACACCACCTCTTCTACACTGGTCAAGTGGGGTCAGTTGGTTCAGTGGCCTCTCCCAATAAAGTCCGAAGACGAAGAGCTCCACACCTTGGGAAGGGACCCAGGTGTGGTGTTCCCTCCTTGACTGCACCACAGAATGCACATACCACTATGAATTGGCTGGAGGCCTTCCAGTCAGCCCCAGGGAAGGAATCTATGTAAGGCACTGCACAAAAAGTCAGATGAGTGCAGACCTGCCTAAAAGAGCTAGTGTCAGGACTTACTCGAGAGCAGATCTCAGGGGGTTGGAGAGCCATGGGAGATTTAAAAACCAAAGGGTGGTACGGCGACTGTGGCTGTTGTGTAAATGGAGGTTTGGGAGTTGTGGACGCGAGTATTGGCATTTTACCCATTCTAAGTTCAATCAATCAATCAAGGCATTTATAGAGCGCGCTACTCACCCGTGAGGGTCTCAAGGTGCTGGGGGGTTACTGCTGCTCGAGGAGCCAGGTCTTGAGGAGCTTCCTGAAGGTGAGGTGGTCCTGGGTAGTTCTGAGGTGAACTGCAAGGGAGTTCCATGTCTTGGCTGCCAGGTAGGAGAAGGATTTGCCTCCAGCAGTGATTCTGCGGATGCGAGGGACGGTGGCGAAAGCGAGGCTGGTTGAGCGGAGTTGGCGGGTGGGTGTGTAGAAAGCGAGGCGACTGTTGAGGTATTCAGGGCCCTTTTTGTGGAGGGCTTTGTGTGCGTGGGTAAGGAGCCTGAAGGTGATCCATTGGTTGACGGGGAGCCAGTGAAGGTGTTTCAGGTGGGCGGATATGTGGCTGTGGCGTGGTACGTCGAGGATGAGGCATGCGGAGGCGTTCTGTATGCGCTGAAGACGTTTCTGTATTTTTGCAGTGGTTCCTGCGTATTGGGTGTTTCCGTAGTCCAGACGGCTTGTGACGAGGGCGCGGGTAACTATTTTTCTGGTGTTGGTGGGGATCCAGCGGAAGTTCTTTCGGATCATGCGAAGGGTGTGGAAGCAAGATGACTAGACGGCGTTGACCTGCTTGGTCGTGGTGAGGAGGGGGTCCAGGATGAATCTGAGGTTGCGTGCGTGGTCTGAAGGGGTTGGTGTGGTGCCCAGGGCCGTGGGCCACCAAGAGTCGTCCCAGGCGGACGGGGAGTTTCCGAGGATGAGGACCTCTATCTTGTCTGAGTTCAGCCTCAGGCGGCTGAGCTTCATCCATTCCGCGACGTCTTTCATTCCTTCCTGTAAGTTGGTTTCGGCGGTGGCCGGGTCTTTGGTGAGGGAGAGTATCAGCTGGGTGTCGTCGGCGTAGAAGATGATGTTGATGTTGTGTTTGCGAGCGATGTTGGCGAGGGGGCTCATGCAGATATTGAAGAGGGTAGGGCTGAACGAGGAGCCTTGTGGAACGCCGCAGATGATCTCAGTGGGTTCTGAGGAGAAGGGCGGGAGGAAAACTCTTTGGGTTCTGTCAGAGAGGAACGAGATGATCCAGTCCAGGGCCTGTCCTTGGATACCAGTGGAGCGGAGGCGGGTTATTAGGGTGCGGTGGCACATGGTGTCGAAGGCATCCGAGAGGTCTAGGAGGATGAGGGCGGTTTCCGTGCTGTGGTTGGCCCGAAAACCAGATTGGGAGGGGTCGAGCAGGTTGTTGTCTTCGAGGAAGTTGGTCAGTTGCTTGTTGACGGCCTTCTCAGTGACCTTGGCCGGGAAGGGGAGGAGCGAGATGGGGCGGAAGTTCTTCAGGTTGTTGGGGTCCGCCGTAGGTTTTTTCAGGAGGGCGTTGACTTCCGCATGTTTCCAGCTCTCGGGGAAGGTGGCAGAAGCGAACGAGCTGTTGATGATGCTCTGGAGGTAGGGGGAGTTGATGGCGTCGGCTTTGTTGAAGATGTGATGGGGGAACGGGTCCGAAGGGGAGCCGGAGTGGATGGTGTTCATGGTGATTCTAGTCTCTTCGGAGCTGATGGGGGTCCAGGCGTTGAGGGTAATGGCTGGGGCTGTTGGTTCAGTAGTGGTCGGCGTGATCTGGGGTCCGAAGCTGTCGTGTAGGTCGGTGATCTTTCGATGGAAGAAAGTAGCGAGGGAGTTGCAGAGTTCTTGTGAGGGCGTGATGGTGTTGGAGCTGACGTTGGGATTGGAGAGCTCTTTGCCAATGTTGAAGAGTTCTTTGCTGTTGTGAGTGTTGTTGTCCAGTCTCTCTTTGAAAGATGTTCTTTTGGTGGAGCGGATCAGCTGGTGGTGTTCACGGGAGGCGGTCTTGAGGGCTGACATGTTTTCTGAAGTGTGTTCTTTGCGCCAGGTTTTTTCGAGGGAAAGGCAGGTTTTCTTGGATTCTTTCAGGGCGTCTGTGAACCAAGGAGGTTTCCTGATGTTGGTCTCTCTTGGGTGGCTTCTGAGAGGGGCAAGGTTGTCGGCGCAGTTGGTGATCCACTGTGTGAGGCTGAAGGCTGCGTTGTTGGCGTTGGTGGTGATGGCTGGTTGGTTATGGTTTAGAGTGGAGGGTAGCTGTTCTGTGGAGATTTTGTACCAGGGTCTGCGGGTGATTGGTTGTGTGCGAAGGTGGTGGGTCCCGCGTTTGAAGGTGAAGTGGACACATCTGTGGTCGGTCCAGTGTATCTCAGAGGCGTGGCTGAAGGATACGTGGTTGCTGGTGGAGAAGATGGGGTCGAGCGTGTGGCCGGCAGTGTGGGTGGGGGTGTTCACCAGTTGCTCGAGTCCAAGGTTGGCGAGGTTGGCGAGCAGGGTGGCGGTGTTGGTGTTGTTGTTCTTCTCCAGGTGGAAGTTCAGGTCCCTGAGGAGGATGTAGTCAGGCGAAGCTAGGGCGTGCGGGGTGATGAAGTCAGTGATGGATTCGCTGAATGGGGCGCGAGGGCCGGGGGGCCTGTAGACGAGAGAGCCGCTGAGGGTGGTTCTGGGGTCGGTGTGGATCTGGAAGTGCATGTGTTCGGCGGCGAGGAGGGTGTCTTCGGTGGAGGTCGTGACGTTGATGGAGCTCTTGTAGATGATGGCGATTCCTCCCCCGATTTGGTTTGCGCGGTCTTTCCTGGCGATCTTGTAGCCGTCTGGGATGGCTAAGGCGATGTCGGGAGCCGAAGAGGCATTCATCCAGGTCTCTGTGATGAAGGCGACGTCAGGTGCTGTTGTGTCCAGGAGGTCCCATAGTTCGATGGCGTGCTTGTGGACGGAGCGTGTGTTGAGGAGGATGCACTTGAGGTGGTTGTTGGAGCGTGGGCCGGTGGAAGGAATGCAGGCGCGGTGGAAGGTATACTTGCAGGCTTGACAGGCGAAGGGTCCATGAGTACGTTTGGGGCTGGCTTGGTAGCAGGAGGCTGTGCGTCCGGGGTTGAGGGCATTGAGGGAGGCTGCGTCGTATCTAAGATGGGTATTTTGAGTGCCGTGGGGGCCAGGGGTTCTGGCGCTGGGCACGGTCCAGGCGCGGACGGGCGCAGACGGGCTTGCCTTTGGTGCGCCAGTGGCCGCCATAAAAGGGAAGGAGGGGAGGAGGGGTCAGCTGGGAGGCGGGAGGGGGGACAACGAATGGAAGCAGGGGGGGCGCGGCCGCATGGGGGCAGAGGCAGGAAAGTGGGAGGCGGGAGAGCGGGAGAATGGGAAGGTGGGAAGGCGGGAGAGCGCAAAACAGGCAACTAGGGGGAAGACAGCAACAGGCGAAAAAAGGCAAGAATATAGAGAAGGCAAAGAGAGATTAAGGCAACAAGATAGATATTGGCAACAAGAGAGAAAACGGCAACAGGAGAAGGAAAGGCAGTGAGATACAAGAAGGCAACAGGAGAGAAACTGCAACAGGAGAAGGAGAGGCCGCGAGATACAAGAAGGCAACAGGAGAGAAACGGCAACAGGAGAAGGAGAGGCAGCGAGATACAAGAAGGCAACAGGAGAGAAATGGCAACAGAAGAAGGAAAGGCAGCAACAAGAGAGATAACACAACAAGATGGAAGAGGCAGCAAGAGAGCACACAGTAGTAGGAGAAAGAAGGCAATAAGAGAGAGAGCGGCAGAACGGATGCAAGGCGCAGAGTGGAGTCAAGACCTACACACAGGTGGCAGGGGTCTGGGCAGGTGGAGCTGCAGCGGCGGGGGAGCGACCTACCCGAGGGTCAAGGGTCGAGTTGGAAGGGGTCAAGCTGGAAGGGATTCCAGTGTACGGTATATTGGTCAAACCAAATCAAGACGACAACAAGGTTCCTGTTCCAGGTCATGCTAGGCAGAACAGTATTTAAGGGCTGCATTCTAAATCAGTCTTTGCTTGGTAATGGTGCATAGGTTGGTCAATTGATCTCCCGTGTGCACCTTTGTTATGTTCTTGTGTTCTTGTGTGTAACTTTGCAATGCAGGAGTCATTGTGCTGTTGCGACCTACTTCTCTCTGTTCCTCATTCAGGTCCTTTAATCTTAGAATCTCCAGATTCATCCTGTTGGAAAAACTGTCTCTTTACCCTCAGGTGGTGAAAGGAACAGCCAATGACTTATGGTTTTGACTTGCTCATTTTCTAGTGTGTTTTCAAACTTTGAATCTGTATGCCTTTTGTTTACAGGTGGTGAAAGTGAGCTCCATGCAGCTGGCACTCCAGTGTTTCTCCCTTTCTCTTCCCCTATTCTATTTCTCAAGAACTGGATTCTAAGTAAATGTGGTTATTAAATATGTGTGGAGGATCGTAGGGATCAGGGATGCATGGGGTTATCTTTTTATTATATAAAATGATGCCCCCTCAAAAACCTTTGGACCTATCCTGTCTCAAAGAGACCAGCAGATAGGGGCCTTGCAGTCAGAGGCCTATTTTTCTTTAATCTTATCAGAGAATGAACACATTTATACTGTATACACAATAAAGAGTTATTGTCCATCAAAGGTACATTTGGAGATAAAAAACACAATTTCAAAGGAGCCAACCATGAAGTGGAAGTTTAGACAGATAATAAAAACCTTGGTTTTCTCAAGTCAATGGCATGGAGAAATCACAGAGATGCACAATAGATGCTGTTATTTTCTTATTTCCACTTTCACATTAATTGTATGAAAGGAAGTATACACAGTAAAGCAGACAGTTTAGCAAGGAATGGCAAAATCATTGAGGAATCATCTCCACCTGAAGTCCTTTCTGTGCTGCACACTAGACCTATCGCACCCACAGTCTTCCTGGAAGACTGCACTGTTCACAGAGACAAGGACTCGGTGAACAATGCATCCTCCAAAGAGAAAAAATACTTTTTGTACTGATAAAGGAACTGTAAGATCAGACTCTGCCGCTCTGTTACAATGCACATTTAACCACCCATCCTGAGAATAGATGCACTGAAAAATTCATTGCATGTTCATTCTGGTGGCCAAAATGCTAAAATGTATCCACAAGAACATTGCCAATGTGTTGCTTCTTCACATTTGGAAAATATTTACGAACAACCTCTACGCCCTTTACGTTCTCTGCCCTCTCTGCCGTGGTCAGCCATATCTGCGGATTTCTTTGTGGACGTACCACCCTCAACACATTTACAGCTTTTTGGTTGGTAACTGACTCATTCACTAAGATGGGGCATTTCATACCTATAGCATCTCTCGCCGCAGCACAAGTTTGGCTAAAATCTTCATGCAGGAAATAGTTTGTCTGAACGGATATCATGTCAGACCAAGGGACACAATTTTCTTCTGAATTCAGGTCTGCTTCAATAAACCTCTTACAATTAAAGTCACATAAATTCAGTAGCTCTCATCCTCCCTCTGAGGAAAGAGTGAACCAGGCCACAGAACAGTATCTTGGGTACAGTGTGACCCAGTACCAGGAGGAGTGGAGCAGGTGAATTCCCTTTGCTGAATTAATTTAGAACAACTCACTAAATAGTTCCTTGAAATCATAACCATTGTATTGTCTTTATGGATTTTACCCTTGCATGTTACCCATTCAGGAATCCTGGAGCCCAGTTCCCTCCAGAAAAGGTCTGTTTTCATCAATGTATTAGGTACAAAAGGACATTATACACCACCTAAACATTCAACAACACCCGAATGCAGCCAAAGAACTTACAAGCATTATGTTGATCGACATCAGTGACCTTCTAAAGTTGGACATTACGTATGAATCTCCACCCGTCATCTACATCTTTGAGGATACCCTGTGAAGTTCAAGCCTAGATTTGCTGCTCCCTTCTCAATTTCACAGGTTATAGGTCCAGTAACAGTACAACTCTTATTACTCATGCATTGGTACATACACCCAGTGTTCCATGCTTACTAGTAAGAACACGCTCCCTTCTTGCCACTCTGCTCTGTTCCACCTCCTGCACCAGTCACTGACAGTGAGGTATCTGAGTATGAAGTTCATTCCATTCTCCACTCTCATGGGGCACGTCATCTACAATGTCTCATAAACTTGTTGGGGTGTGGACCATCTACCAGATCATAGGAACCTGCCTCATTTGTTTATGCCACTCATCTGGTTTAGGATCATAGATGTCCCAACAAGCCAGGGAGAGGAGGAGCTTCTGAGATTGGGGTACTGTTCTAACTCAAGAACAGGTCTTGAGGTTGCAGATCAATGGGAAATTCAGATCTCAGAGGTAGAGTTTTCACGGGGCCACAGCCATGGGGGCCCCAGCGGGGCATGGTACCCCCATGTTGATGCTTGGCCCCTCTTAACATTCCTGGCAGTAGGATGATGGAGAGGATATTTTTAAAGGAATGCTCAGCCCCTTCCAGGCATTCTGTCCTCAGAAGAAGTGCAGTATGTAGGCTAAAGTCTGCTCTGGGTAGGAATAGATATTTCTTAAGCAAAAAGCTGAGCATTCTTTCTACGACGATGACCAAATATATTTTCCTCTTTCATTTAAACACTCAGATTTCAGGCTTTGATCATTTGTGTTTCAATTCATCAGTGCAATTTGTGAGTATAATACATGGAATTTGGGCTAGAGTCTAAGCTCCAAATTAAAATACAGGAGTGCATGAAACATAGGCTGGACCCGAGAATCCTTTCAGGGATTCATGAGCTGCAGATTGCTATTAAAATGCAATGCACATTCAATATAATTGGCCTACCGATAAGATAAATTAAAGCATAAAAGCAGTTAGGGTTTGGGACTCAATGTGAGAATTCATAAAATGTAGATTGGGCTTTGGAAAACAATTGTACTGAATTGTACTGTTTATGTAGCACTGAGCCGGTCCCTCACAAGGCCAAAAGCACGGTTCTGGGTGGTCAGGTTTCATCATTCATGCACCGCTTCACACCAGTGACAAAGACATTGAAGTGATACAATTTGTATCAACTGCTTGCGCGACTTTCAGGGAGTATGGCGGAAGAGGTGGTTGTACGTTGTGAGCTTTGTTGGACTTGATAGGTGAAGAGTGTGAGGTGTGGCGGGAGAGGATGTGCGGCTGACTTTGGAACTGAGAACCAGAAGCGAGTCTTGGCTCAACATCCTGGGATTCTGGGCAAATCACTTAATCTCACTGTGCTTAAAATAACAAAATAAATGTGACATTGCTTAATGCAAACATAGCAGTGAAGTTGCTACGTCATAGAGTCCGGGATCTAATACAGAGGGCTGCAAGAATAGATGGTCAATTCATTACAAAGAATAGCAAAAATATTGATTTTTCCAGAGTACAGGCCTGAGGGGTTACACAGAAGATCCACTTTCCCTGGATGAAGATGAGACTACCAGATCCAAACCTGAATTACGCACTACTCCTCCCAGCCAAGCTGAAGATTATCACAGGACAATGTACTTTCTTTCTCATAGGCCCATAAGAAGCAGGAAAGGGGTTGAGAAATATGAGCCACCAGAAGGAGACGGGCAGTCAGTCGCCATAATGACCAATCGCCCCAATGGAGATGGAGGACCCGTAGATGGAGACACCAGAGAGGGAACAGATGGATACTAGCCCCTCCTCTAAGCAAGTACAGGAAGACACACTGGAAGTGTTCCCTGCTGCAGCAAATGTCATCCACCACTGAAGATACAGGATGGACCCGAGAGAAGGGAAGCGATAGTCAGATACGTCTGCAGTGGAAGAATAGATAAATATGCCAGAAATATATGGGGTGAGCGATGTTATGGCTATTACGGGGTAGCAGAATAGGTGAGAGCGGGTACACAGACTTTGACGCTAACCCCTCAGAATACCTATATCCTGGACAAGGAGAAAACAAAAATTTATATTTCTGGGTTGATGTTGGGAGGAGGATGTATCTACTTATGCCCAGGGGAGATGGAGGGAAGAAAAGAAAGAAACTGGTGCCCTGCGCCCATACATATGCTGAGATGAAGGGATAACATGAGATGGATAAAATAGGCAGAGGTAGTGGGATATAAATGGCTGCCTTCTGTTACTTATAGGTGCGGACAGATTATACAGATCAAGGCTTGCTTGTCTGGGATCTAAGGACCACTGCGGCATCTCTGCGAGTGCACATTTCGGTATGGAAGACATTACCTCTAGCAGTGCCTGGTACAATAGCAGTTGCTAAAATGATGATGTTTCCCTGTCTATTACACTACTTGCTCAATCTTCCAGCGGTGGTACAAACTCCAGAACTTCCTTAGAAGTGATTGCCGGTATATCTGGGTCTTCATTCCTCCGGGGAACGACAAATGTGGAAGATAGCTGGGGACACCAAGATAGAGGATCTCTTTCAGAATGGTGCACTAGCCATGTTTGAGGTAAGGATGGAGGAATATGGACAGGTAGACAACTCCTAACCCCACAGCAATGATAACCAGGATATGCAGAATGTGGGGCATGACAGACATGGAACCCCCTACACATGAATGTGTAAAAGTAGTATCCACCATAGGTAATCAGAGAAAATTGAAAACATGCCTCTACAGAACAATATTGAAGGGTTTGGGGTTTCTTTAGAAGGTCAAAAAGACATATGCTAGAAAAGCCTTGGTAGGGGAATGCATGAAAAGGAGTTCAATAAAATTGTAGAATAAAGTTTCTTGTGGTGGGGGACCTACAGTTTAATATCCTGCACAGGGCATATATGACCCCCGTATTCATCAAAATGCTGAAAAAGCTGACTACCAACGCTGAACCATCCTGTTCACGAAGCGACTTGGAGCAGGCAAGGCTTGTCCATACGTTATGCCACTGTCCCACAATTGTGTGATTCTGGACAGTGGCCACAGAAGCTCTGGATCAGACCTGAATGCAATGGAATGAGGCATTTTATGAGCATTCCCAGGCTCCATGAAGAACAAGGCCCAACCCAGGTTCCTGAATCTGACATTACTTCTTGCAAAGAGAACCATCGTGAACAGGGGGAAGTTGAAGGTGGGACCACCGGTGAGCAAATGTCTCAAAGACAAACAATGGGGAAAGGGAGAGATGCAGACCCACCACAGAGAGGAAAAAGGAGTGATGGAAAGCACCAGGGAGCAATTGGGGGAGATTTGAAGAGGCCTCCAAAAATGACAACATGCCCCTCTGAATCCCCCACTGCCCCCCCATAGTTTAAATTTCCTTTTACCCCTTAAAATAAGCACACTCCTGCACTTCAAAAGGGGACTAGTTGGGCTTTAGTTCCTATGCAGGTACTGGTAGAGAGCTACAGCAAGAACTGTGAAAACAACCACACAAGGGCTACACCCAGAGTCAAGGCTCTGGCTGTCTTCTCCCACCACTACCTCCTGGGTAGAGTACAAGAAGCCGGGCGTGTGGGGCCACAGCTCAGACAGATTGGACCACAACTTGTTCCGCATGTATTTAGTTGCTGCCTGCAAGTTCATGAATATATTAGTCAAACATTTTTTTCTAGAAAATGTACCCCAAAACTACAACAAAACTACAAGTGTTTCCCTGAGGTTGGTCACCTACAACATTGTGCCTCACTCCCAGCCCTGCCTGCTGGGCTGCGTTGCCCTTGAAATGCATCATCAAAGGGCAAACATGCTGCAGATAACTGGAGCTTACTCCTTCCTATGATGAGGTGTCAAAAAGTAGGACATGCCTGTCCGCTTACCGTGAAAAAGTGATCGATGACTCGACGTCCATATAATCCATGGCGTCTGTGGTACCTGGAGGAGGAGGAGAGAAGGCACATGAGTGGACCTGCAAGGAGAAGTGAAAGAGCGTATACTATCTGACATGGCAAGGAGGGTCTACGTCACCATCGCAAGGCTGGAAGCGCCCCCGTGTCCACCTGCTACACCAAAGAGCTCAAACTTCCTGGTGGAACATCAGACCTACTTAATGGGTTTTACTCATTCCCCCCCTAGATATCTGCTTTCAGCCCTTTTCTGAAGAAGTTTCAAAAATCTTTTGTAAGTAGCGTTCCTACTTAGCTGAGTTCATATTAAGTGTAATCATTTGTTTACACATTTTAATGTTCAATTTATTCCACATTGCTGTGACATACTCAGTTCACTTTCATTACACTGTATTCAACATGGAGAATGTTGTCTGTATCTCCCCTCCTCCCTTCCCCTCGATTTCGTTGCATACATATATTTTTTTATTACACACTTTTGTAGAGAGTTTCATGTATTTAATATATAATTGCTTCATCATATTGTAATTGTTATTGTTATTTTATCTGTTTAATTTATATTTCGATAAACCGTATGCTCATAGGATATTTACCTGTATATTTAAGCAATTTACTTGTGTGTTCCACAGTAAAGGGTAATGACTCCCTTCGGCCATATTTGTGATATATAGAATCGCAGAAATGACAACAATGAGCCACATGCCATAAAAGGTTTTAAAAAAACACATTGCTCTGCTATCCCCACCTGACATAGGATTGGGTAGCTTCACTAGAGTTACTTTCTAGTGGACAGATGTCGTCCCATGTCAGGTAGCACCAGGTCACTGTGCAGCAAAGATGAACTAACAAAAAACTAAAAAGTAATGGCAAAATCCTCCCAAAGTGTGGAATTTGCATCCATCCACCCCAAGAAAGACCGTGCTTCAAACAGCTGCCTACTATGAACATTTAAGTGCGACAACTGGACAATGTCAACGACACTCACCCCAACCACAACACATTCCTAGGTGTGCGTACTCCTGTATGTACTGCAGAAGTTCATGGCTCCATAAACACATAGGTTTTAGGCGAGTTGTCTACTCCAAGCCCTACCCACAGGGAAATTCCAGCTGGCACTTTAAAAATGCCTCCACTGGCATTCATGTATTTGAGCTCCTACTGAATTATTAAAAAAATGATTCTAGGTGCATCTTGGGGCTATTGGTGCGTAATTATATCAGCTGGTTTGGTAGAATTCCTGCATGTAGGAGGCTGCAGCCATACATTCCATAAAAAACTGTAAAAGGATAGTGTGAAAGATACACATATGTTTAAGGATTATATTCATGACTATATCTGACTTATAGCCTGATTTTGATATTGGCGGAAGGGTTACTCCATCACAACGCTGACGGATATCCCGTCCATAGAAATATAAATCCCATGGGACAAAATGTAATTTAGAGTTCGCCCATATCTAAATCAGGCCCTTAGTATTCAGAATATATAATGCATGCAAGAAAGAATGCAGGGTTTGTATGACAGATCATAATATATGTTCCTATATCTAGCACTTAAAAGCGTAAAATGGTGGCCAGAACTCCAGGGCATATCCTTGGAAGTGCAGGGTTCTAAACTGCAGAATGCCACAAACCCATCCCTGAGATCTGCACCTAACTACTTACAATTCAGAACACTCTTACACTCTTACACCTGCCTTGTAGTAGCATTTCTCGCTGTATAAGGGTCGCAATCAAAGAAGATACCATATGGATGATGTCCCTCCAATAGGACCATCCTCCCTTGCCTCGTGTTCCTCAATATACTCTTGCTTCTTCTAAGACTCTAAAGAGCTTTTGTAAAACTCTCAATAAATAAATTCTGCCCATCAACATATCTTGTTTTTTTCTCCAAAATACAAGTCAGCAGGCAGTAAATCTTTCCCTGTACTAGAGACTCCAGGAGATAGGAATTATATTGCAAAGTGCTATAGGTAAGGGGTAGCTGCACAAGTGTCCTAAATGGCAGTGATGATAACCTAATCTACTCAAGCTGAAAGCCATCATCCAAGAATAGACTGTGCAGGACCCCCAATCTGAGGAGGACGTCCACGCTGCCATGCAAACTCAACAGGGCAACAAATGGAATAATCTCAAAGCAGGAAGAGTCACATTAATCATCCAAACCCATGACAAGTCTTCAAGGGATCACAAACGTTTATCTGGAGCTAGTCATCCTAATAAAGGCAGATTTCTACTGCATGGGACTGGCATCGCCATGCTTGAACACCTGGCTCAGAGGGCTGTGCAGCTGGTGCTGAGGAGACATCAAGACTGAATCCAAGAAAGGATATGATACCTGGGGTGGGTAAGATAGTGTGGAGACAATGGACAGGCACATGGTGTCTCAAGCCACAGGACAAGGCGACGAGACTATAGGCTCCACAGAGTGAAGCCAGAGTGCAAATTTTGCAACTTGTCCAATGTAGGGTATCTCTTGATGGCTTGGATGCTTACTCACAGTCCCTGAATGAGAGCTTGTGGGACTCACACCACAGGTAATTCCCAAGCTGGAAAAGATACTGGCCACCTTCGAGGTTCCAGAAAATGTGTGGGCTTAAAGGCCCCCCACAGTGTGCCCCTGGCACTGAGTATAGGTAAGATCAAAGAATAAGTAAGGCTGATGGGTCGTGGAGTCCACCTATTGCCTGAAAACCTAATGCCATAATGAGCATCTGCTGTGCTGTCATTTCCATGGCAACAGGAGTAGAGACTGGAAGAGATTATTACTCCCACTTGTCATAAGATAAATGACAATAGGAAAAGAGACCAATGAGGACCGATGACAAGTGTGGTAGCAGAACATCTTCTGACATTCATATTGGGTCCTAGATGTTGTCTACCAAAATATCAGCCCTTTAGATTCAATAAGGGAAATCCTACACTCAACGGGAAGACATTTCAGTACTTAGGACATGATATTTATGTCAGCTGAACATACGACACCATAAGATTGTGTGCATGATCTGGGAGGAGGCTGGTAGAGCAAGGAGGATAAAAAAGATTGGGAAGTAGGAAGAAGATAGAGGAAAGAGGTTCCAGAAAACGAGGAGAGGGAGAGAAAGAATATACAATAGAATTAAAAAGCAAACGAGAAAACAGGAGAGAAAGGGAAGATAGATGCAGCGACAAACAGAAAGGGATTGTGGAGGTAAAAGGGGGAGAGACAAGGGTAACAGAGATTAGGAGACGAGGGACAAGAAGGAGAGTAAGAGAGAGCCTAAAGGAGCAAAATGAGGTCTAGATATATGCGGGGAAAAGGTGATTAGAGATTTTAAATGGGATTTTTGGATTACCACGCTTTAATCAATGCACCTTGCACTCTGTGGTTTCGATGCACAAAGGTGATCTTAATTTCTCTTAGGGACGGTGGTTGAAATCTATAAATCACCTTCCAAATCGGCCCTTAAAGACTTATTAAGACCTAACCATTATTATTCAGTCCACATTGCTTTTTTGAAAATTGCTTAATAATGGGCACCCCCCTTTTCCTATTTGGTACTATACACAGTTGGTGAGAAGTGCATCACTTCTCTTTTAACGCATATCAGTAATTTCTGGATTTGCAGGTATATTCACCAGAAAGTCTAGCATACTGTGTGAGAAGTGCGTTGGAGGTGATTTAACATTGTAGGGCACATCCTAATATTACAGCGTCTTAACTGTTTCATACCATGAAACTTGACTTGCATCTACACCTGAACAACCCCTGGCCTAGTAAATATTTTCAATTCCTAGAACACATGGCAAGATTCCGTGCCTTCCATATTCACCACTCAGAAAAGTACATCCTTGTCCAAACAAATTTAGGCACCCAGAGTGTGCGACCTTGAGGATTCTATGCAAGGAGCCTACTGTATGCAAAAAAGAGACATATTTAAATATTTCTGGAAGCTGAGAACTCCGTAGCATCCAAAGAGAGGCAGCAGGCAAGCATCAGCAAAGAGAGAGGTGCTCGCAGAGCAGGATCCTAGATGCCAACCATGAAACCAACACTCTGAGCCTGATAGGTAGTGCTGTTGTCCGTCTATCAAAGGCCCCTTAAGTTGGAAGAGGACCAGGCTTCAAAAGGACACATGCCAGGCTCACACAATCCCCTACGCCTTACCATGCCTACCTGTTTGCTGGTAGATATCTGAGGAAGGTCTTCTTCTATACATCGTCATTGGTACAATCTGTCTATATCCGTAAGAGGTGCATGACAGTGTCTGAGACTGCTCAAAGTCTGTGCGCCTGGCACTCTTGCTAGGCACAAAGATCAATGAATAAGGCTGAAGCGCCTTGAAGTCCACCTCTGGCCTGGAATTGTGATGTCATAATGAGCATCTGTTGTGCTGTAAATTTCCACGGCAACAGGTGTAGAGACTGCCACCTGGCAGAAAACAAATTTAAATAGATAAGGGGGCCAATGGGAATCCCATAACAGGCTTGATAGCAGAAAATCATCTGATGTGGATATGAGATCCCCAAATGTTGTCTAGCAAAATATTGGCCTTTTGGACTTGGTAAGAGAAATCTACACTCAATTGGAAGAGATTTTAATATTTAAGACATGATATTTATTTCAGATGATGTTTCTGTATAATGTACATACACCTCCATTAGGTTGTGTTAGGTAGTTTCACATTGTTTTTTTTTTTATTGCTTAATGACGCCCACCCCCTCTGAGTCTCCATTATTTGCTACTATATGCAGTTGGTGATAAGTACTGATGCTGTCTATTTTAATGTATATGAGCCATCTCTAGATTTTCTGGCATAGACCCCAGAAAGTATAGCCTACTTGCTGAGAAGTGCAACTTCTATTTTGAAGGTGATCTGACTTTGTATTGTACGTTCAAATATGGCAGCCTCTTAAATGTTTCATACCATGAAGCCTGACCTTTATCGCCAGCTGAAAAATCCCTAGACGAATCAATAATTTCCATTTCTAGAAGTCATAGCAATCATCCATGCTTTTCTCATTCACCACTCAGAGAGCGCTATGCTGGTCCAAGCAACGTTGGGCACCCAGAGGGTGTGACCACAACAATTCTAGGCAAGAAGTCAACTGCATGCAAAAAAAGAGAAGAATGTCCATTATTCCTGAAGTTGAGAATTCCACAGCATCCAAACTGGGGGAAGAATGCAAGCAGCAGCTAGGAGAGAGGTCATCTCAAAGTGGGGTCCTAGATGCAAACCGTGAAACCAACACTCTGAGCCTGAGAGGCAGTGCTGCTGTCTGTCTATCTGAGGCTTCCCCTGGCTCAATATGGAACCAGTGTCCTCACCCAGGTCAGAGGCCTCAAATAGACCCATCCGAGGCTCCCACAATCACCTACCCCTCGCTATGCCTGCTGTTTCCTGTTGGATGTCTGACAAGGTCTCCTTATAAACAGAATCACAGGCACAACCTTTCTGTAAATGTAATGGGAGCATGCTAGTATCTGAAACTGCTTAAAGTCCATGCCCCTGGCACTCACTCTAGGCAAGATGAAAGAGTAAGTAAGGCTGAAGTGTCAGGAAGTCCACCTATTGCCTAAAACCCTGCTGCCATAATGAGCATCTGCTGTGCTGTCATTTCCATGGCAACAGGAGTAGAGACTGGAAGAGATTAATACTCCCACTTGTCATAAGACAAATCACAATAGGAAAAGAGACCAATAAGGACTGATGACAAGTTTGGTAGCAGAACATCTTCTGACATGAATATTGGGTCCTAAATGTTGTCTACCAAAATATCAGCTCTTTGGATTCAATAAGGGAAATCCTACACTCAACGGGAAGACATTTCTGTACTTAGGACATGATATTTATGTCAGCTGAACATACAACACCATAAGATTGTGTGCATGATCTGGGAGGAGGGTGACAGAAAGAGGAGGATAAAAAAGATTGGGAAGTAGGAAGAAGATAGAGGAAAGAGGTTCCAGAAAATGAGGAGAGGGAGAGAAAGAATATACAATAAAATTAAAAAGCAAGCGAGAGAACAGGAGAGAAAGGAAAGATAGATGCAGCGACAAACAGAAAGGGATTGTGGATTTAAAGGTGGGAGAAACACGGGGGACAGAGGTTAGGAGACGAGGGAGAAGGAGAGTAAGAGAGAGCCTAAAGGAGCAAAACGAGGTCTAGATATATATGGGGAAAAGGTGATTAGAGATTTTAAATGGGATTTTTAGATTACCACGCTTTAACCAATGCACCTTGCACTCTGTGGTTTCAGTGCACAAAGGTGCTCTTAATTTCTCCTAGGGACGATGGTTAAAATCTATCAATCACCTTCCAAAGTGGTCTTTAAAGACCTCTTAAAACCTAACCATTATTATTCAGTCCACATTGCTTTTTTGAAAATTGCTTAGTAATGGACACCCCCCTTTTCCTATTTGGTACTATACACAGTTGGTGAGAAGTGCATCACTTCTCTTTTAACGCATACCAGTCATTTCTGGATTTGCAGGAATATTCACCAGAAAGTCTAGCATACTGGGTGAGAAGCACAAGTTCTATTTTGGAGGTGATTTAACATTGTAGGGCACATCCTAATATGGCAGCCTCTTAAACTGTTTCATACCATGAAACTTGACTTGGATCTGCACCTGAACAACCCCTGGCCTAGTAAATATTTTCAATTTCTATAACACATGGCAAGATTCTGTGCCTTCCACATTCACCACTCAGAAAAGTACATCCTTGTCCAAACAAAGTTAGGCACCCAGAGTGTGCGACCTTGAGGATTCTATGCAAGGAGCCTACTGTATGCAAAAGAGAGACATATGTCAATAATTCCGGAAGCTGAGCACTCCGCAGCATCCAAAGGGAGGCAGCAGGCAAGCATCAGCAAAGAGAGAGGTGATCGCAGGGTGGGATCCTAGATGCAAACCATGAAACTAACACTCTGAGCCTGAGAGGTAGTGCTGTTGTCCGTCTATCAA
Source organism: Pleurodeles waltl (assembly GCF_031143425.1). NCBI lineage: Eukaryota > Metazoa > Chordata > Amphibia > Caudata > Salamandridae > Pleurodeles > Pleurodeles waltl. The sequence continues at coordinate 71,402,000 of NC_090444.1, read as the reverse complement.
AGGACCCTTAAGCTGGAAGTGGACCAGGCTTCAAAAGGACACATGCCAGGCTCACACAATCCCCTACGCCTTACCATGCCTACCTGTTTGATGGTAGATATCTGAGGAAGGTCTTCTTCTATACATCGTCATTGCACAATCTGTCTATATCCGTAAGAGGTGCATGACAGTGTCTGAGACTGCTCAAAGTCTGTGCACCTGGCACTCTTGCTAGGCACAAAGATCAATGAATAAGGCTGAAGCGCCATGAAGTCCACCTCTGGCCTGGAATTGTGATGTCATAATGAGCATCTGTTGTGCTGTAAATTTCCACGGCAACAGGTGTAGAGACTGTCACCTGGCAGAAAACAAATTTAAATAGATAAGGGGGCCAATGGGGATCCCATAACAGGCTTGATAGCAGAAAATCATCTGATCTGAATATTAGATCCCCAAATCTTGTCTAGCAAAATATTGGCCCTTTGGATTTGGTAAGAGAAAACTACACTCAATGGGAAGAGATTTCAATATTTAAGACATGATATTTCAGATGATGTTTCTGTATAATGTACATACACCTCCATTAGATTGTGTTAGGTAGTTTAACATTGTTTTTTTTTTTAATTGCTTAATGACGCCCACCCCCTCTGAGTCTCCATTATTTCCTACTATATGCAGTTGGTGGGAAGTACTGATGCTGTCTGTTTTAATGCGCATTATCCATGTCTAGATTTGCTGGCATAGACTCCAGAAAGTATAGCATATTTGCTGAGAAGTGCAACTTCTATTTTGAAGTTGATCTGACTTTGTATTGTACGTTCAAATATGGCAGCCTCTTAAATGTTTCATACCATGAAGCCTGAAATTTATCACCAGCTGGAAAATCCCTAGACTAGTCAATAATTTCCATTTCTAGAAGTCATAGCAATCGTCCATGCTTTTCACATTCACCACTCAGAGAGGGCTATGCTTGTCCAAGCAACGTTAGGAACCCAGAGGGTGTGACCACAACAATTCTAGGCAAGAAGTCAACTGCATGCAAAAAAGAGAAGAATGTCCATTATTCCTGAAGTTGAGAATTCCACAGCATCCAAACTGGGGGAAGAATGCAAGCACCAGCAAGGAGAGAGGTCATCTCAAAGTGGGGCCCTAGATGCAAACCGTGAAACCAACACTCTGAGCCTGAGAGACAGTGCTGCTGTCTGTCTATCTGAGGCTTCCCCTGGCACAATATGGAACTAGTGTCCTCACCCAGGTCAGAGGCCTCAAATAGACCCATCCGAGGCTCCCACAATCACCTACCCCTTACTATGCCTGCTGTTTCCTGATGGATGTCTGACAAAGTCTCCTTATAAACAGCATCCCAGGCACAACCTTTCTGTAAATGTAAGGGGAGCATGCTAGTATCTGAAACTGCTTAAAGTCCATGCCCCTGGCACTGACTCTTGGCAAGATCAAAGAATAAGTAAGGTTGAAGTGTCATTGAGTCCACCTATTGCCTGAAAACCTGATGCCATAATGAGCATCTGCTGTGCTGTCATTTCCATGGCAACAGGAGTAGAGACTGGAAGAGATTAATACTCCCACTTGTCATAAGACAAATCACAAAAGAAAAAGAGACCAATGAGGACTGATGACAAGTGTGGTAGCAGAACATCTTCTGACATGAATATTGGGTCCTAAATGTTTTCTACCAAAATATCAGCTCTTTGGATTCAATAAGGGAAATCCTACACTCAACGGAAAGACATTTCAGTACTTAGGACATGATATTTATGTCAGCTGAACATACAACACCATACGATTGTGTGCATGATCTGGGTGATAGAAAGAGGAGGATAAAAAAGATTGGGAAGTAGGAAGAAGATAGAGGAAAGAGGTTCCAGAAAATGAGGAGAGGGAGAGAAAGAATATACAATAAAATTAAAAAGCAAACGAGAGAACAGGAGAGAAAGGGAAGATAGATGGAGCGACAAACAGAAAGGGATTGTGGATGTAAAGGTGGGAGAGACACGGGGACAGAGGTTAGGAGACGAGGGAGAAGAAGGAGAGGAAGAGAGAGGCTAAAGGAGCAAAACGAGGTCTAGATATATATGGGGAAAAGGTGATTAGAGATTTTAAATGGGATTTTTAGATTACCACGCTTTAACCAATACACCTTGCACTCTGTGGTTTCTATGCACAAAGGTGCTCTTAATTTCTCCTAGGGATGATGGTTAAAATCTATCAATCACCTTCCAAAGTGGTCCTTAAAGACCTATTAGGACCTAACCATTATTATTCAATCCACATTGCTTTTTTGAAAAATTCATAATAATGGACACTCTCCCTTTCCTATTTGGTACTTTACACAGTTGGTGAGAAGTGCGTCACTCCTCTTTTAACGCCTATCCGTGATTTCTGGATTTGCAGGTATATTCACCAGAAAGTCTAGCATACTCGCTGAGAAGCGCAAGTTCTACTTCGGAGGTGATTTAACATTTTAGGGCACATCTTAATATGGCAGCCTCTTAGCTGTTTCACACCATGAAGCTTGACTTGGATCTGCACCTGAACAACCCCTGGCCTAGTAAATATTTTCAATTTCTAGAACAAATGGCAAGATTCTGTGGCTTCCACATTCACCACTCAGAAAAGTACATCCTTGTCCAAACAAAGTTAGGCACCCAGAGTGTGCGACCATGAGGATTCTATGCAAGGTGCCTACTGTATGCGAGAGAGAGGTATGTCAATAATTCCGGAAGCTGAGAACTCCGCAGCATCCAAAGGGAGGCAGCAGGCAAACATCAGCAAAGAGAGAGGTGATTGCAGAGCATGATCCTAGATGCAAACCATGAAACCAACACTCTGAGCCTGAGAGGTAGTGCTGTTGTCTGTCTAACTAAGGCTCCTTAAGCTGAAAGTGGATCAGGCTTCAAATGGGCCCATGCCAGGCTCACACAATCCCCTACGCCTTACCATGCCTACCTATTTGCCGGTAGATATCTGAGGAAGGTCTTCTTCTATACATCGTCATTGGCACAATCTGTCTATATCCGTAAGAGGTGCATGACAGTGTCTGAGACTGCTCAAAGTCTGTGCGCCTGCCACTCTTGCTAGGCACAAAGATCAATGAATAAGTAAGGCTGAAGTGCCTTGAAGTCCACCTCTGGCCTGGAATTGGGATGTCATAATGAGCATCTGTTGTGCTGTAAATTTCCACGGCAACAGGTGTAGAGACTGCCACCTGGCAGAAAATAAATTTAAATAGATAAGGGGGCCAATGGGGATCCCATAACAGGCTTGATAGCAGAAAATCATCTGATGTGATTATTAGATCCCCAAATGTTGTCTAGCAAAATATTGGCCCTTTGGACTTGGCAAAAGAAAACTACACTCAATGGGAAGAGATTTCAATATTTAAGACATGATATTTATTTCAGATGATGTTTCTGTATAATGCACATACACCTCCATTAGATTGTGTTAGGTAGTTTCACATTGTTTTTTTTTTTAATTGCTTAATGACGCCCACCCCCTCCGAGTCTCCATTATTTGCTACTATATGCAGTTGGTGAGAAGTACTGATGCTGTCTATTTTAATGTATATGAGCCATGTCTAGATTTGCTGGCATAGAGTCCAGAAAGTAGAGCATACTTGCTGAGAAGTGCAACTTCTATTTTGAAGGTGATCTGACTTTGTATTGTACGTTCAATTATGGCAGCCTCTTAAATGTTTCATACCATGAAGCCTGACCTTTATCGCCAGCTGAAAAATCCCTAGACAAATCAATAATTTCCATTTCTAGAAGTCATAGCAATCATCCATGCTTTTCACATTGACCACTCAGAGCGGGCTATGCTTGTCCAAGCAACGTTAGGCACACAGAGGGTGTGACCACAAGAATTCTAGGCAAGAAGTCAACTGCATGCAGAAAAAGAGAAGATTGTCCATCATTCCTAAAGTTGAGATTTCCACAGCATCCAAACTGGGGGAAGAATGCAAGCAGCAGCTAGGAGAGAGGTCATCTCAAAGTAGGGTCCTAGATGCAAACCGTGAAACCAACACTCTGAGCCTGAGAGACAGTGCTGCTGTCTGTCCATCTGAGGGTTCCCCTGGCTCAATATGGAACTAGTGTCATCACCCAGGTCAGAGGCCTCAAATGGACCCATCCAAGGCTCCCACAATCACCTACCCTTTACTATGCCTGCTGTTTCCTGATGGATGTCTGACAAGGTCTCCTTATAAACAGCATCACAGGCACAACCTTTCTGTAAATGTAAGGGGAGCATGCTAGTATCTGAAACTGCTTAAAGTCCATGCCCCTGGCACTGACTCTAGGCAAGATCAAAGAATAAGTAAGGCTGAAGTGCCATGAAGTCCACCTATTCCTGAAAACCTGATGCCATAATGAGCATCTGCTGTGCTGTCATTTCCATAGCAACAGGAGTAGAGACTGGAAGAGATTAATACTCCCACCTGTCATAAGACAAATCACAATAGGAAAAGAGACCAATGAGGATCGATGACAAGTTTGGTAGCAGATTATCTTCTGACATGAATTTTGGGTCCTAAATGTCTTCTACCAAAATATCAGCTCTTTGGATTCAATAAGGGAAATCCTACACTCAACGGAAAGACATTTCAGTAATTAGGACATGATATTTATGTCAGCTGAACATACAACACCATAACATTGTGTGCATGATCTGGGAGGAGGGTGATAGAAAGAGGAGGATAAAAATGATTGGGAAGTAGGAAGAAGATAGAGGAAAGAGGTTCCAGAAAATGAGGAGAGGGAGAGAAAGAATATACAATAAAATTTAAAAGCAAGCGAGAGAACAGGAGATAAAGGGAAGATAGATTCAGCGACAAACAGAAAGGGATTGTGGATGTAAAGGTGGGAGAGACACGGGGGACAGAGGTTAGGCGACGAGGGAGAAGAAGGGGAGTAAGTGCACAAAGGTGCTCTTAATTTCTCCTAGGGACGATGGTTAAAATCTATCAATTACCTTCCAAAGTGGTCCTTAAAGACCTATTAGGACCTAACCATTATTATTCAATCCACATTGCTTTTTTGAAAAATTCATAATAATGGACACTCTCCCTTTCCTATTTGGTACTTTACACAGTTGGTGAGAAGTGCGTCACTCCTCTTTTAACGCCTATCCGTGATTTCTGGATTTGCAGGTATATTCACCAGAAAGTCTAGCATACTCGCTGAGAAGCGCAAGTTCTACTTCGGAGGTGATTTAACATTTTAGGGCACATCTTAATATGGCAGCCTCTTAGCTGTTTCACACCATGAAGCTTGACTTGGATCTGCACCTGAACAACCCCTGGCCTAGTAAATATTTTCAATTTCTAGAACAAATGGCAAGATTCTGTGGCTTCCACATTCACCACTCAGAAAAGTACATCCTTGTCCAAACAAAGTTAGGCACCCAGAGTGTGCGACCATGAGGATTCTATGCAAGGTGCCTACTGTATGCGAGAGAGAGGTATGTCAATAATTCCGGAAGCTGAGAACTCCGCAGCATCCAAAGGGAGGCAGCAGGCAAACATCAGCAAAGAGAGAGGTGATTGCAGAGCATGATCCTAGATGCAAACCATGAAACCAACACTCTGAGCCTGAGAGGTAGTGCTGTTGTCTGTCTAACTAAGGCTCCTTAAGCTGAAAGTGGATCAGGCTTCAAATGGGCCCATGCCAGGCTCACACAATCCCCTACGCCTTACCATGCCTACCTATTTGCCGGTAGATATCTGAGGAAGGTCTTCTTCTATACATCGTCATTGGCACAATCTGTCTATATCCGTAAGAGGTGCATGACAGTGTCTGAGACTGCTCAAAGTCTGTGCGCCTGCCACTCTTGCTAGGCACAAAGATCAATGAATAAGTAAGGCTGAAGTGCCTTGAAGTCCACCTCTGGCCTGGAATTGGGATGTCATAATGAGCATCTGTTGTGCTGTAAATTTCCACGGCAACAGGTGTAGAGACTGCCACCTGGCAGAAAATAAATTTAAATAGATAAGGGGGCCAATGGGGATCCCATAACAGGCTTGATAGCAGAAAATCATCTGATGTGATTATTAGATCCCCAAATGTTGTCTAGCAAAATATTGGCCCTTTGGACTTGGCAAAAGAAAACTACACTCAATGGGAAGAGATTTCAATATTTAAGACATGATATTTATTTCAGATGATGTTTCTGTATAATGCACATACACCTCCATTAGATTGTGTTAGGTAGTTTCACATTGTTTTTTTTTTTAATTGCTTAATGACGCCCACCCCCTCCGAGTCTCCATTATTTGCTACTATATGCAGTTGGTGAGAAGTACTGATGCTGTCTATTTTAATGTATATGAGCCATGTCTAGATTTGCTGGCATAGAGTCCAGAAAGTAGAGCATACTTGCTGAGAAGTGCAACTTCTATTTTGAAGGTGATCTGACTTTGTATTGTACGTTCAATTATGGCAGCCTCTTAAATGTTTCATACCATGAAGCCTGACCTTTATCGCCAGCTGAAAAATCCCTAGACAAATCAATAATTTCCATTTCTAGAAGTCATAGCAATCATCCATGCTTTTCACATTGACCACTCAGAGAGGGCTATGCTTGTCCAAGCAACGTTAGGCACACAGAGGGTGTGACCACAAGAATTCTAGGCAAGAAGTCAACTGCATGCAGAAAAAGAGAAGATTGTCCATCATTCCTAAAGTTGAGATTTCCACAGCATCCAAACTGGGGGAAGAATGCAAGCAGCAGCTAGGAGAGAGGTCATCTCAAAGTAGGGTCCTAGATGCAAACCGTGAAACCAACACTCTGAGCCTGAGAGACAGTGCTGCTGTCTGTCCATCTGAGGGTTCCCCTGGCTCAATATGGAACTAGTGTCATCACCCAGGTCAGAGGCCTCAAATGGACCCATCCAAGGCTCCCACAATCACCTACCCTTTACTATGCCTGCTGTTTCCTGATGGATGTCTGACAAGGTCTCCTTATAAACAGCATCACAGGCACAACCTTTCTGTAAATGTAAGGGGAGCATGCTAGTATCTGAAACTGCTTAAAGTCCATGCCCCTGGCACTGACTCTAGGCAAGATCAAAGAATAAGTAAGGCTGAAGTGCCATGAAGTCCACCTATTCCTGAAAACCTGATGCCATAATGAGCATCTGCTGTGCTGTCATTTCCATAGCAACAGGAGTAGAGACTGGAAGAGATTAATACTCCCACCTGTCATAAGACAAATCACAATAGGAAAAGAGACCAATGAGGATCGATGACAAGTTTGGTAGCAGATTATCTTCTGACATGAATTTTGGGTCCTAAATGTCTTCTACCAAAATATCAGCTCTTTGGATTCAATAAGGGAAATCCTACACTCAACGGAAAGACATTTCAGTAATTAGGACATGATATTTATGTCAGCTGAACATACAACACCATAACATTGTGTGCATGATCTGGGAGGAGGGTGATAGAAAGAGGAGGATAAAAATGATTGGGAAGTAGGAAGAAGATAGAGGAAAGAGGTTCCAGAAAATGAGGAGAGGGAGAGAAAGAATATACAATAAAATTTAAAAGCAAGCGAGAGAACAGGAGATAAAGGGAAGATAGATTCAGCGACAAACAGAAAGGGATTGTGGATGTAAAGGTGGGAGAGACACGGGGGACAGAGGTTAGGCGACGAGGGAGAAGAAGGGGAGTAAGTGCACAAAGGTGCTCTTAATTTCTCCTAGGGACGATGGTTAAAATCTATCAATTACCTTCCAAAGTGGTCCTTAAAGACCTATTAGGACCTAATCATTATTATTCAGTCCACATTGCTTTTTTGAAAATTTCATAATAATGGACACTCTCCCTTTCCTATCTGGTACTTTACACAGTTGGTGAGGAGTGTGTCACTCCTCTTTTAACGCCTATCCGTGATTTCTGGATTTGCTGGAATATTCACCAGAAAGTCTAGCATACTCGCTGAGAAGCGCAAGTTCTACTTCGGAGGTGATTTAACATTTTAGGACACATCTTAATATGGCAGCCTCTTAACTGTTTTACACCATGAAGCTTGACTTGGATCTGCACCTGAACAACCCCTGGCCTAGTAAATATTTTCAATTTCTAGAACAAATGGCAAGATTCTGTGCATTCCACATTCACCACTCAGAAAAGTACATCCTTGTCCAAACAAAGTTAGGCACCCAGAGTGTGCGACCGTGAGGATTCTATGCAAGGTGCCTACTGTATGCGAGAGAGAGGTATGTCAATAATTTCGGAAGCTAAGAACTCCCCAGCATCCAAAGGGAGGCAGCAGGCAAACATCAGCAAAGAGAGAGGTGATCGCAGAGCAGGATCCTAGATGCAAACCATGAAACCAACTCTCTGAGCCTGAGAGGTAGTGCTGTTGTTTGTCTAACTAAGGCTCCTTAAGCTGGAAGTGGATCAGGCTTCAAATGGACCCATGCCAGGCTCACACAGTCCCATACGCCTTACCATGCCTACCTATTTGCCGGTAGATATCTGAGGAACGTCTTCTTCTATACATCGTCAGCAGCACAATCTGTCTATATCCGTAAGAGGTGCATGACTGCTCAAAGTCTGTGTGCCTGGCACTCTTTGCTAGGCACAAAGATCAATGAATAAGTAAGGCTGAAGCGCCTTGAAGTCCACCTCTGGCCTGGAATTGTGATGTCATAATGAGCATCTGTTGTGCTGTAAATTTCCACGGCAACAGGTGTAGAGACTGCCACCTGGCAGAAAACAAATTTAAATAGATAAGGGGGCCAATGGGGATCCCATAACAGGCTTGATAGCAGAAAATAATCTGATGTGAATATTAAGTCCCAAATGTTGTCTAGCAAAATATTGGCCCTTTGGACTTAGTAAGAGAAAACTCCACTCAATGGGAAGACATTTCAACATTAAAGACATGATATGTATGTCAGATGATGTTTATGTATACTGTACATACACGTCCGTTAGATTGTGTTAGGTAGTTTTTGAATGTTTATTTATGCAGACACTAAGTGCACCCTATCTCAAGGGCAAGTGGACACTGTCACTCTACAGAAGCAAAATAAGAGAAATGAGAACATCAATAAATATAAATAAGTATGGAAAAAGAAATAAAAGACAATCCGAAAATTAAAAACCCAGAGGAAGATCACAACAGCTTATTGATAGATGATTTTGCATAAAAAGGCCAATTTAAAAAACAGGAAGTATTTAAAAGGCCAAAAGGTCTGGTAAACAGTAAACCTCTCTTGAGAGGGATTTGCATCACTGAGAAGCAGCTACAGAGAATGGCTGTTTGGCGACAGCAGAGCTGCAAAACTAAGAAATTGTTTTACTCCTGGAACCTAATAGAGTAGAATGCTGCATACCCTGAACCCAAGTATGTTTACTGCTACCCATCAGTCATGGAATCCCTTACGCTGAAGAGAAACAAACTTAGGGGTCTATTGAACAAACTTTCACACAGCGCAACACAGTAAGCCAGCTCGCTGTTCTGCCATTCGTGAGAGGGAAAGGGCAGGGATGTGCCCTATTTAAAATTATACAGCATATTCCTGGCTTTTTCTAGCCCGACTCTCTTTTCGCTGCTTAGCACCAACCCAGGCCCCCTTGTGCCATGTTGCAAGGGTGCCTGCATTGTAGGCAGGAATGTGTTTGTGCAGATAGGGGCCCCTTCCTGCACATAACACAAAAGAATCCTTAGAGGGATGTTGTGACTTGTCGTCGGTGGCCCTGCATCACCTCCGTAGTTCCCATTCCCCGCTGCTCAGCCCGAGGGTGTGAGGTCATGGAACGTTGAGTGGCTGAGCAGCAAGGATGCTGCTTCTGGTGGGGAGTTACTTGTAACCTGTACCTAGGCTGAATAAACCTATTTCTTATCATTTACAAGGGCAAAAATGCCTGAATTTGTCCCCCACCTCAGGGGAAACGGTGAGGGGGCGCGGGTATGTGATTAACTGTTGGGGGCGCGAGCATTGCCAAGGGCGGCGTGCATTATATGAATTTGTTTTTAAGTAAAGTTTTGCTAAGGATGCGCATGCTGGGCAGCCATTGTAAGGCGGTGCGAATCTTCCCGGACTCAAGGCTGCCGTTCCGCTGCCCCTGACACCGGGACGTTGGAACTGTGAGAGGGGTTCACAGGAGCTGCGAGGCTAATGCATATTGTTGGGAACATTCCCGGCATGTAGAATTCATGTGCTGAAGGCGACTTCCTGACGCGGCACCTCAAAGGCTGGAAGGCACACTACTGCGGAAAGCAGGAAGTGAACACAACACACATCTGTGCAAAATCGCATGTTCTGTTCAGTAAGTGTTTCCATATGTGCATGTGTGTTGGAGTGCTCTCCCCCAGGGCCTTTGTGGAAAATCACACGGAACCGCATTTTAAGAGGAAATGGCATTTTGTAGTGAACCTAGTAATGGATGGTTCACCCTCTTTGGTGGAGTTTTCTCTTTACATGACGCTCCTATAAGGATGTACAGAGAGCTCCTATTAAGGATGTAGAGAGGCTGTGAAGAAATTATTTTTCAAGAACCTGACTTTCCTTACATTGTGGGTGACGAAAGCAAACAAACACAAATGATGGACGGAATGCGTAACCAATCATACATTCACCCCTGGTCACAGATTGGGTTTAATCCATCTGTGTTTTTAGTATGGGACAGTATGGGCCTCATTACAAGTCTGGCAGTGATTGGACCACCAGACTCGCTGATGGCAGTTGGACTGCCACCAATGTGGTGGTCCCACCACCACATTACAACCCTGATGGTCGGGCCACCAGGGAACCACCAGTTCCACCAGGATCAGAGATTCCGGCGGTCTGGAGGTGGTGGCGGAGATCCTACTCCACCAGGGCAGCGCAGTAAGCAGCGCTGCCCTGGGGATTACTGCAAAAAGAACAGATGATGGACGGAATGCTGAACAATGCAAACATTCACCAATCTACCATTTTGGGGATTACAACACCCTTCTCCACCAGCGGTTTCATGGCAATGCCACAGTCAAGAAAATGCTGGCGGAGAACAGGGGCAGGGGGCCACAGGGGGCCCCTGCACTGCCCATGCACTTGGCATGGGCAGTGCCAGGCCGCCCCGGCCAGCACCATCGCAATGTTCACTGTCTGCTTGGCAGACAGTGAGCATTGCAAGGGTGCTTGTGCACCCTGCGCTCTACAGCATTTCCGCTGGCTCGATTACGAGCCGGAAACAATGTTGTAGGCTGTTTACTGCTAGGCCAGTGGGCGGTTTCCACCCACTGAGCTAATGGGAAACTCTTAATGGGGCCAGAGGGGAGGTAGCCAGTATGACGCCAACCTCCCTGTCGGAAGTTAGGCGGACAGTATAAATCATCCGCTGAGCTCATAATCAGCCCTTACCCATGTTCTGTGAAAGAATGTGCTTGTGGGGAATGTGTAATAGGTTTCCCCAATATAAGTGCATTTTAGGGCGTGATTAAGTCCCTGGTGCTTCCATGTGTTTTTGTGGATGCAGTAAAGGGTATGAGAGGTCCCTGGTCCTGCCATGCATGCAGTAGATGGTATGAGAGGTCCCTTGGTCCTGCCATGCATGGAGTAGATGGTATGAGAGGTCCCTGGTCCTGCCATGCATGCTGTAGAAGGCATGCCAAATGCATGCAGTAGAGGGTATGAGAGGTCCCAGGTCCTGCCATGCATACAGTAGAGGGTATGAGAAGTCCCTGGTCCTGCCATGCATGCTGTAGAAGGTATGCCATGCATGCAGTAGATGGTATAAGAGGTCCCTGGTCCTTCCATGCATGCAGTAGATGGTATAAGAGATCCCTGGTCCTGCCATATGTGCTATGGAGGTTTGAGAATCCCTAGTCCTGCCATGCGTTTGTAAGCGCTGATGTGGTGTCTCCTTCCTAAGGGGTTAAGGATGTAGGAGCATATGTATTACACCCAAATATGTAAGGGGTATGTGTGTTACGCCCTAATGTTGTGTGTCCTTCTTAAGAGGCTAAGGCCCGTATTTACACATTTTTTGCGCCGCATTTGCGTCATTGTTTGGCGCAAAATTGGCGCAAACTTGCAAAATACAATTGGATTTTATAAGTTTGCGTCGCTTTTATGTCAAAAAGTGGCGCAAATACGGCGCAAAAAAATTATAAATATGGGCCTAAGGGTGCACTGGGTGGAGTAGGAGTAAATTGTATTTACCTGTTGATGTTTTATGAGTCTAATGTTGATCAGACTGATTGATCATTTTCTTTCATCTTTTGTCCCTTGATATGATGTTTAATAATGAGAATGATTACTTATGGGACTGGTTGATTGTTTAATTTTTTTTTTTTAATTCCTTTAAAAGAGTAAGATGTGTTGTGACTTGTAATCGATTGCTAAGCATCTTCTCCATAGTGCCCAGTTCCCTGCTGCTCAGCCCGTGTGTGTGAGGCTTGGAATATTGAGGAGTGCCTGGTGGGTGAATGTCAGCTGGTGAGAGTGGGCTGAGCAGCAAGGATGCTGCTCCTGGTGGGGCGTGACTTGTGACCTTTAACTAAGCTGAATGGACCTATGCCTTATAACCTACGAAGGATCCATCAATTAACTACAACAAGGCATTTTCCTCTAACAACAAGAAGAAATAAACATATTTCTCCTTATTGTGCCTCTGGTGGGGAGGCGTACAATTCTGACACATTACCAGGTCTATGGGCCAGATGTATCAAAGGGTTTTACCCATTCTGTGTCAATGGGAAAATGTGTTGATACATATGGCCTTATCAGTGTTGATAACCCTAGAAATGGGTCAGATTTCATGGGTGGATGCATGGAAACACCCTCACTCCCCCCATGGAATGCCTCCCCACTGCAGAGTAATACAAAGCAGCGATTTGCACTGTCTTGCATAACTCTAGATTTATCAAACCACGCAAGGTGGCTTTGCGTGGCTTGATAAAACTCAGTTAGGTTTTGAGTCACCCTTGCACCCCCTTGCGTGGTGCAAGGGCGACACAAAACCTTGATGAATTTGGCCCTTGGTGCCTTCTCTACACGAGCGGCTAAGCAATATAGTATCTGCTCAAACTAACAAGCACTGGTAAAGTTAACAGGTCTTGCAATTTGCCCACCAATGCATCGGCAAAAGGGGCAAAAGATGTGTTCTCCTCATACTGTGCACCACAAGAAAATAAACTGTAATGGTGTGTACGCTTGTAGGCATCTTCAAGCATGCACACGTATGCCTCATGACGCTATGGCAACCCAGTATTATAATGTATGTGTGCATGCATCACCATGCATGCGATTGCATACTGCCTGACGCAGTCTCAATTTAAAAAAAATGACTATTCCATGATTGCAGACACCAATCTTGGAGGGATAAATAAAAATAAGTTAAATGATTTAAATGAGCATTTTAAAAAAAGTGTTTGGCAGCTTCTGGGCCCCTCAATTTTTTTTTTTTTTAAAGAAGCGATGGGGAGGGGCAGGGGAGCAATGGTGGTGAGGGTGGGGAGAGGGGAGAAAGTAAATGCCACTGAGTGGCGAGAGTGATAGAGCGTTACCAGCCTAACAATTTACCTGTAGTTGGACGCTCTTGGGTCGATGAATCTTTTGGCCAAGTGGGACTCTCCTTACTCGGGAGTAATCAATCAAAATCAACAATCAATAATCAATAACGAACATAAGCAATTCCCTGATCAACATAACACTTCACAATTAATCCAGAATACATTTCGGCGAAACCATGACCTTTCGGTCATGAATAATCACACCAGTTTATGCAAAGTTAATGAATTTATTTCCCTATATTAACAAAGCTAGCACAATGTAGATGTGTCTCAACACCAAATGATATATGTAAATGAACATTAATAGCTGTCCATAACGACGAAACAGATGCAATCTATGCAGCATTTGAATAACGATGCCTTCTATGATGGCAACGCAAACCACTAAAACTACAATCTGTAATGGGCTAATTGCATACATTTAGTCAGCATAACAAGGTCTCAAATTGCATCGTGCATTAAATGAATCCTCATCTAATCTCAAATCAGCATCGGCATGTGGGACTTCATGCAAAAACAATTTAGCAACATTAATTTGGAATACTCCTAACTAAGGCTCTTATCAAAATTTCAGCAGTTGGTTACCTAAAAAGAAAACACAATGCAATTGTACAATTTTCCTTTCATATTTACCAAATTCAATCAGCATTCAAGGTACCGATTTCGATCAGCATGGGTACCGGTTCCGATCAGCATGGGACGGGGGCAAAGGGGCAGGGTGGACGGGGCAATTGCCTCACAGCGGCAAGATAAAACTACTACTTCATGCAAAGGGACAAATCAAAGTTACAGTCTCTAGGGCGAGAATTACTTAAAGTCTCTTTCTCTCGATTAGAGAAAGCATCAAAGTCTCTCAAAATGGCGTCGAACATCAATTGGCATCGTAGAAGATAGGCAATAATGTCCGATAGGTAATGGCCGTTTTCTTCCTCGTTTTCTTCCTCGTGCACCTGGTTTAAATAGACAACAGTTCAAATCCAGTAGGGTCTTCCATTGGAGGGTTCATAGGTTAGCTTCAAATTGTCCAATCAAAAACAACAGTTCTCAAGCTTTTACCTAAGCATACATTATCCTTGGAGTCGGGAACGTAAGTTGCAACATTTTTTACCAATTAACTCACTTTCAGAGCGTCCATTGTCTGCACCTGCAGATTGACCTTGGAGTGGAAAAGAAGATGCCAGGCTGGCACGAAACCTTAAAGATAAGCATGTGAATGGTCTCACTGGAAAAGTACAGCTTCAAGCAAGAATACACGTTTATTAGCAATTTGGAAAAATACGAGCATCTAAACCGTGAGACACGGCAGCTAGGCCAAAGCCTCCACTAAAGTTATGCTAAGCTAAAGCATTTCTAACAAGCAAATCATGGTACACGTTTACGATTATGTCAAACTAGTACAATTCTAATACATCACGTTATATGAAGCACGCTTATAAATGTTGGCAAACTACTCTGAGGGCACATTTGTCCCCGTACAATCTTATTTAGTTCGATTAAAGTCACACTTGATTATTGCAGCACTACGTTTATGCACTAATAAATGTAAAACCTTCATTTCAGCTTCATCAAGAGTACTAGGGTGTGGGGAGCAGTGGAAGAAATGGGGGGAAATGTGTGGAAAAGGGACACAACAGGGAGAAGGAAATGACAAAAAAGCAGAGGAGGGCAGAGAGGTGGGGGAAGCAACAAATAAGATGGGTGGGGGTAATGCAACAGAGATCTTGAGGATGTGAGAGGGAAAGCGTCACAGAAGGTGCAGAATAGGAAGACACAGGTGTTCCCTGGAGTGCTGATGCAAACAAGTTCTCAGAATGTGAGCAATGGAAGGATTCAAATCCTCCAGTGAAGATGATGACATCAAAGCAACGCTTCAGGAGTGGGAAAAACTCAGGAAGAGGAAGGAAAGCCGTCAAGTAAAAATCAAGCAAATGAGAGTGACAAGACAGTCAAACAATGATCAGCAAAAAGCTGCCCCAAAGCCCACTGTAAGCATTGGCATTGTCCATAATAAGCTTTGAGGCCTAAATTGAGACATTGGGACATATGTTTCCCACTGAGCCAGGACAAACATTCCACTTGCCAAAGGTTAGAACCTTGGCATTGCAGAATTTGAGGCCACCAATGAGAAAAGATGGATTGTCATAAGCCAACCAATCACGCTACATCCACCAACACAAGGCTAAAGCAGTTTGCTCAGAAGCTGTAATGAGACTTCATGAAATTGTAATTGCAATTGTATTTATATAGCGCTTACTACCCCTGACGAGGCATCAAAGCGCCTTTCAGTGAGAACCGCGCTACCAAAAGTATTAGTTGTGGATTACGAAAGGGAAATATGAACTACTTTAAGCAGTGGACATGTGAGCCTTTAGTTGGATTGAATAGAATAATGGAGGGATAGAAGACGGAAGAATCTAGAAAGTGTTTGTTGGGAGATCATAGTAATAAAATGAGGTTTGGGATGAATAAAAGGAGAGACGGACGAGGGAACAATCTGTAAAAAGGAATTAGGGAGACCATACTAGTAAAATTAGGTTTGGGGTGAGTCAAAGGAGATATACATGAGGGAAGGATTTAGTAGGGTTGTTTGGGAGATCATAGTGGTAAACTGAGGTTTGGGGTGATCCAGGAGGGACAGAGGAGGGACAGGTCTAAGTAGGGTTACTTCAGAGATCATTGTAGTAGAATGAGGTTTGAGATGGGTAATAGAGTAGAGAGAGATATCTAGGGTGAGACAGAATAGTGCATTAGAGAGAGTGTTTTTTTCTATTGCACAGTAGCAGTAAACAAATAAATATATAGATACCTGATAGCATAAAAAGGTTATATATGTATAAGGAAGATAATCTACTGAGAGTTAAAGTTGTGTTGGATAAATGCAGACTTTCAAGTGTTGCAGTATTCAACCCCATCGCTGCCAGGCCTTTTCCCCCTCAGATGCCAGGCCTTTTTTGGCTATTTGGGGCAGTTCGCGCTTAGGCCCTCATAACGTTTCGTCCACAGAATCTACCCACGCCAAATTTGCGTCCTTTTTTTCCAACATCCTAGGATTCTAGACGTACCCAGAGTTTGTGGATTCCCCTGAAGGAGACCAAGAAATTAGTTGAATACACCCATATTTTAGTTTTTTTAAAACAAAATGGGAAAAAAGGGCTGCAGAAGAAGGCTTGTGTTTTTTCCCCTGAAAATGGCATCAACAAAGGGTTTGCAGTGCTAAAATCCCCATCTTCCCAGCTTTCAGGAACAGGCAGATTCAGAAAACCACATTTTTTAACACAATTTTGGCATTTTACTGGGACATACCCCATTTTTCCTATTTGTTGTGCTTTTACCCTCCTTCCAGTTAGTGACAGAAATGGGTGTGAAAACAGTGCTGGATCCCAAAAGCTAAACATTTCTGAAAAGTAGACAACATTCTGAATTCAGCAAGGGGTCATTTGTGTAGATCCTACAAGGTTTTTGTACAGAAAATAACAGCAGTAATAAAAAAATATTGCAATTGAGCTGAAAAAAAAACAGCTTTTTTTTCATGTTTTACTCTGTAACCTTTTACTGCGGTGTCATATTTTTTAAAGCAATATACCGTTACGTCTGATGGACTCTTCTGGTTGTGGGGATATATAGTGCTTGTAGCTTCATCAAGAACCCTAGGCACCCAGAGCCAATAAATGAGCTGCACCTTGCAATGGGTTTTCATTCTATACCGGGTATAAAGCAATTCATTTGGTGAAATATGAAAAGAGTGAAAAATAGGTATCAAGAAAACCTTTGTATTTCCAAAATAGGCACAAGATAAGGTCTTGAGAAGCAGTGGTTATTTGCACGTCTCTGAATTCCGGGGTGCCCATACTAGCATGTGAATTACAGGGCATTTCTCAAATAGATGTCTTTTTTACACACTGCCTTACATTTGGAAGGAATAAATGTAGAGGAAGACAAGGAGCAATATCATTTGTTCTGCTATTCTGTGTTCCTCCTAGTCTCCCAATAAAAATGGTACCTCACTTGTGTGGGTTGGACTACTGCCCACGACAGGAAACGCAACATGGACACATCACATTTTCACATTGAAAACTGGTGTGTTTTTTGGAAAGTGCCTAGCTGCGGATTTTGATCTCTAGCTCAGCCGGCACCTAGGAAAACCTACTAAGCCTGTGCATATTTGAAAACTAGACACCTAGGAGAATCCAAGATGGGGTGACTTGTGGGGCTCTCACCAGGTTCTGTTACCCAAAAACCTTTGCAAACCTTAACATTTGGCAAATAAAACACTTGTCCCTCACATTTCGGTGTTGCACAGTTCTGGAATCTGAGAGGAGCCACAAATTTCCTTCCACCGAGCGTTCCCCCAAGTCTCCTGATAAAAATGGTACCTCACTTGTGTGGGTAGGCCTAGTGCCCATGACAGGAAATGCCCCAAAACACAACGTGGACCCATCACATTTTTCCACTGAAAATGGACGTGTTTTTTGCAAAGTGCCTAGCTGCGGTCTTTGGCCTCTAACTCAGCCGGCACCTAGGGAAACCTAGCAAACCTATACATTTTTTAAAACTAGATATCTATGGCAATTCAGAATGGGGTAACTTATGGGGCTCTCACTAGGTTATGTTACCCATAATTCTTTGCAAACCTCAATATTTGGCAAAAAAAAACACTTTTTCCTCACATTTCCGTGATCAAATGTTCTGGAATCTGATAGGAGCCACAAATTTCCTTCCACCCCGCATTCTCCCAAGTCTCCCGATAACAATTGTACCTCACTTGTGTTGGTAGGCCTAGTGCCGTGACAGGAAATGCCCCAAAAGACAATGTGGACACGTGAGATTTTACTAATGGAAACTGACGTGTTGTTTTTTGTTTTTTTTTGCAAACTGCCTAGCTGTGAATTTTGGCCTCTAGCTCAGCCAGCACCTAGGGAAACCTACCAAACCTGTGCATTTTTGAAAACTAGAGACCTAGGGGAACCCATGATGGGGTGACTTGTGGGGCTCTGACCAGGTTCTGTTACCCAGAATCCTTTGCAAACTTCAAAATGTGGCCAAAAAAACACGTTTTCCTCACATTTCGGTGACAGAACGTTCTGGAGTCTGAGAGGAGCCACAAATTTCCTTCCACCCACCGTCCCCCCAAGTCTCCCGATAAAAATGGTACCTCACTTGTGTGGGTAGGCCTAGTTCCCGCGACAGGAAATGCCCCAAAACACAAAGTGGACACATCACATTTTGTCAAAGAAAACAGAGGTGTTTTTTGCAAAGTGCCTAACTGTGGATTTTGGCCCCTAGCTCAGCCGCCACCTAGGGAAACCTACCAAACCTGTGCATTTTTTAAAACTAGAGACCTAGGGGAATCCAAGATGGGGTGACTTGTGGGGCTCTCACTTGTTTCTGTCACCCAGAATCCTTTGCAAACCTCAAAACTGGGATAAAAAAAGTTTTGCTCCACGTTTCGGTGATGGAAAGGTCTAGTATCTGATGGGAGCCACAAACTTCCTTCCACCCTTATTCCCCCCAAGCATCCGAAAAAAATGGTACCTCACTTGTGTAGGTAGGCCTACTGCCCGTGACAGGAATGGATCACACAACGGTCAGTTAGTCCTTACATGAGGGCAACTGTTGATCCTGGGATGACCATTCCTGATGCAGGCACTAGGTACAGGCACTCAAGTGGGGTAGCTTTTTTATCAGGACAGGTGGGGAAACACTGGGTGGTAGGAATTTTGTGGATCCCAGCATATTCCTGTAGTTAGTGTGACAGAAATGCAAGAAAAAATAGAGTTTTTATTCAACATTTCACCTTTGCAGGATATTCTGGGTATGAAAACTAAGGGGAATCCACACAAGCCACACCTCCATGGACTCCCCCCGGGTGTCTAGTTTCCAGAAATGTCTGGGTTTGGTAGGTTTCCTATATGGCCGCCGAGCCCAGGACCAAAAACGCAGGTGTCTGCTTTACAAAACCACGTTGTTTTGTGAAAGATAATTTTGATGTCTCCACAATATGATTTGGGCGGTGGAATTTGGGGCTGAACTAAATTGGGGAGCTCCCAAGAGAGCACACTCTCCATGCTTGCCGCCGCATGCACCTGCTCTCTGGGTTGGGCTAACTTGAGATTGTCCCGCTAAACAGACTGGACTTGCAAAGGGACAGCAGGACTGTCTTCATCACGTCCCTCAGAATCACTGGAAGAGGAGTTATCCAATGGGACACCTCCGACTGAAAAATCACTCCCAGAGTCTGCGACATTGTCCTATCCCTCAGATGCTGTCTCAGTATCTGATGTCTCGGTCTCTGATCCTATGTCAGAGCGGTCCTCTATAACCCGAGTGAGGGCTTGAGCAGCAGTCATCCATCGAGATGCCATCTCTGCTACTGGCTAAACTGTCCCTCTAAAACACTAGCCTATGTAAACTATCACAAAAGTGCTGGCGGGTGTTTGTGTGATGCGTGCAACAGTAAAGGTCAGTCACCTTACCTTTGCTTCTTTCCTCAATCAGCACGTTCTCTCAGCCACCCAAAAAAACAAAAAAGACACACTATTACTTCACCTCGTCACACACCAATCATCCGAGTCTTTAGCGCCTCTAGCGCCCGTCCAACAATCATTATTAGTTCTCCCACTCCCCTTACCTCCTCCGATTCCCTCACTACCACCCAGCAAAAGTGCATGTCATCTCTCCATAGCCCCCCTCGCACATACATTTCATTTGTATTATATGTATATGCATATAAACGTTCTGCGCTACTTTATGGCATCAAAACTGCCACTAGACAAAACTCAGAGTTACTTTACTTTTTTATTGCTGCCTAAAAGCTACAGTTGAAACGCGTCAGTTGAAGTGTGTGCATTGCTTTCAGGACGCAAGCTGCAACTGCAAGAGAACTGGTGGCGAATACATACATATATATATATATAAAACAACTCACAGTACAGCTCATTATGGACCACTCTCCGAAGAGGAGTGGGGTGCCAGACAGACGAACACACCGGTCTAAAATTATAAGTACAAAAAAGTATAAAACACCCACTCAGGCAGGGATACGGTAATCCAGGGAAGATTTTATTCTCCTTTGTGACGCGTTTCGGCCAAAACGCGTCAAGAAGGAGAATTACATCTTTCTTGGATTACCGTATCCATGCCTTAGTGGGTGTTTAATACTTTCTTCGACCTATTATAGATATATAAATACATATATATGTAAAGAGATCACTTTTATATGGGGTGTGGTTTTCCTGGGGGCCAATCGCAGCCCCCAGGGAAACCACGCACGTGTTGACAAAAGTGATCGCTATAAAGATATATATATATATATATATATATATATATATATATATATATATATATATACACATCTATGTATATAGATCTATCTATAGACATATCTCTCTCTCTCTCTCTCTCTCTCTCTATATATATATATATATATATATATATATATATATATATATATTGTAGGATGTTGGCTCTGTATGTACTATTTCAAAGTAAGAAATAGCATGCTCAGAGTCCAAGGGTTCCCCTTAGAGGTAAGATAGTGGCCAAAAAGAGATCATTATAATGCTCTATTTTGTGGTAGTGTGGTCGAGCAGTAGGCTTATCAGAGGGTAGTGTTAAGCATTTGTTGTACACACACAGGCAATAAATGAGGAACACACACTCAAAGATAATTCCAGGCCAATAGGTTTTTATATAGAAAAATATATTTTCTTTTATTTTAAGAACCACAGGTTCAAGATTTACAAGTAATACTTCAAATGAAAGGAACTTAGGAACTTTAGGAACTTTGAATTAGCAAAATAGCATATACAGTTTTCACACAAATGGCAATAAGCTATTTTAAAATTAGACACAGTGCAATTTTCAACAGTTCCTGGGGGAGGTAAGTGTTTGTTAGTTTTGCAGGTAAGTTAACTACCTACAGGGTTCAAAGTTGGGTCCAAGGCAGCCCACCGTTTGGGGTTCAGAGCAACCCCAAAGTGACCACACCAGCAGCTCAGGGCCGGTCAGGTGCAGAGGTCAAAGTGGTGCCCAAAACACATAGGCTTTAATGGAGAAGGGGGTGCCCCAGTTCCAGTCTGCCAGCAGGTAAGTACCTGCGTCTTCGGAGGGCAGACCAGGGGGGTTTTGTAGGGCACCGGGGGGTACATAAGTCAGCACACCAAGTACACCCTCAGCGGCACGGGGGCAGCCGGGTGCAGAGTGCAAACAGGCGTCGGATTTGCAATAGGTTTCAATGGGAGACCCAGGGGTCTCTTCAGCGAAGCAGGCAGGCAAGGGGGGGGCTCCACGGGGAAGCCACCACCTGGGCAAGGGAGAGGGCCACCTGGGGGTCGCTTCTGCACTGGAGGTCGGATCCTTCAGGTCCTGGGGGCTGCGGGTGCAGTGTCTTTACCAGGTGTCGGGTTCTTTGAAGCAGGCAGTCGCGGTCAGGGGGAGCCTCTGGATTCCCTATGCAGGCGTCGGTGGGGGGTGTCAGGGGGGTTAACTCTGGCTACTCACAGGGTCGCAGTCGCCGGGGAGTCCTCCCTGTAGTGTTGGTTCTCCGCAGGTCGAGCCGGGGCGTCGGGTGCAAAGTGCAAAGTCTCACGCTTCCAGCGGGAAACATGTTGTCATTAAAAGTTGTTTCTTTGTTGCAAAGATGTTTCTTCTTTGGAGCAGAGCTGCTGTCCTCAGGAGTTCTTGGTCCTTTTAGATGCAGGGTAGTCCTCTGAGGCTTCAGAGGTCGCTGGACCCTTTGGAACGCGTCGCTGTTGCAGTTTATCTTGAAGTGTGGATACAGGCCAGTAGAGCTGGGGCCAAAGCAGTTGGTGTCTCCGTCTTCTCTGCAGGGCTTTCAGGTCAGCAGTCCTTCTTCGTCTTAGGTTGCAGGAATCTATCTTGCTAGGTTCTGGGAGCCCCTAAATACTCAATTTAGGGGTGTGTTTAGGTCTGGGGGGGTTAGTAGCCAATGGCTACTAGACCTGAGGGTTGCTATACCCTCTTTGTGCCTCCCCCCTGAGGGGAGGGGGGCACATCCCTATTCCTATTGGGGGAATCCTCCATCTGCAAGATGGAGGATTTCTAAAAGTCAGAGTCACCTCCGCTCAGGACACCTTAGGGGCTGTCCTGACTGGCCAGTGACTCCTCCTTGTTTTTCTCATTATCTCCTCCGGCCTTGCCGCCAAAAGTGGGGCCATGGACGGAGGGGGCGGGCAACTCCACTAGCTGGAGTGCCCTGGGGTGCTGTAACAAAGGGGGTGAGTTTTTGAGGCTCACCGCCAGGTGCTACAGTTCCTGCAGGGGGAGGTGAGAAGCACCTCCACCCAATACAGGCTTTGTTACTAGCCACAGAGTGACAAAGGCACTCTCTCCATGTGGCCAGCAACATGTCTGGTGTGTGGCAGGCTGCTAAAACTAGTCAGCCCACACTGGAAGTCGGGTATGGTTTCAGGGGGCATCTCTAAGATGCCCTCTGGGGTGTATTTCCCAATAAAATGTACACTGGCTTCAGTGTGCATTTATTGTACTGAGAAGTTTGATACCAAACTTCCCAGTTTTCAGTGTAGCCATTATTGTGCTGTGGAGTTCGTGTATGACAGACTCCCAGACCATATACCCTTATGGCTACTCTGCACTTACAATGTCTAATGTTTTGCTTAGATACTGTACGGGCATAGTGCTCATGCACCTATGCCCTCACCTATGGTATAGTGCACCCTGCCTTAGGGCTGTAAGGCCTGCTAGAGGGGTGACTTATCTATGCCATAGGCAGTGTGAGGTTGGCATGGCACCCTGAGTCATTTTCTCCCCACCAGCACACACAAGCTGGCAAGCAGTGTGTCTGTGCTGAGTGAGGGATCTCCAGGGTGGCATAAGACATGCTGCAGCCCTTAGAGACCTTCCCTGGCATCAGGGCCCTTGGTACCAGGGGTACCAGTTACAAGGGACTTACCTGGATGCCTGGGTGTGCCAATTGGGGAAACAAAGGTTAGGGAAAGAACACTGGTGCTGGGGCCTGGTTAGCAGGCCTCAGCACACTTTCAAATCATAACTTGGCATCAGCAAAGGCAAAAAGTCAGGGGATAACCATGCTAAGGAGGCATTTCCTTACATAAATATATATATATATATATATATATATATATATATATATATATATATATATATATATATATGTATATAGATAAATATATCTACATAGATACATCTATATGCGTATATATAGATGTATATGTATTTTTAACAGCTGTATGGTTTTCTTGGGGACCATAGTGGCCCCCAGGGAAACCATACAGCTGTTAAAAAAAAATCTTGCCCCCATGGGGGATCTCTCAGCTCACGGACGCTGCCCCACCCAGGGGTAAACCTACCTTTTAAAAAAAACAAATTGTCCCGATTGGCCCGTTTTCTGAGGGGGCCGACCCGCCCCCAAGTAAATTCCCTGGTGTCTAGTGGGGGTTTCCTGGCACAGCTGCAATCAAGGGCCAGGAAACCCATTCAGGAAGGCCTCGTTTGAAAGGGGGGAATCTCCCCTTTCAAACTAGGCCTTCCCGAACATCGGGAAATCCCGGTTGGGCCTGTTTTCCCCACCGGAGCAGGAAGTGGCTGTGGGGAAAACAGATAGTGATGTCAGCCTGCCTTGCGGCACGCTGACATTGCAAAGGGTCGGGTGGGTGGTCGGGGGAGGCAAGGAAGATCTTCCATGTCTCCCAGGGTTTTTTTAATTAAAAAAAAAATAAATTCAAAGGATTTTTTTAACCTCCTCTCTGGTGTTTCCCACTGGTCGTGACCGCACTCGGAGGTAGTGCAGGCGTCAGCCAGTGGCCGACGCCCGCACTGAAGTGGTTAAACGTACCAAACCATTGCAATTCACCTGTTATAGTCAGAGTTATCTCAAGTAACTATAACTCGTGCCCTAAGGTAACTATAGCTCGCGCCCTCACCATGCACTGCTAATTACCCCACAAATTACGGCACTCATGACATCTTTGATAACATCATTGATAATATTAATGTAATACTTGCAGTACATTTTTTGGTGAAAATACTGTGCATTGCGTGGGAGCGAGTTACAGTTACCTTAGGGCATGACTAATACTTACTTGAGAAAACTCTAGCAGCTGAATGTCTATGGTTTTGTACATTTGAAATGTGAGCCTAACTATAACGACTATAACATCCCTGTAACCTTTGGTTTTAAGTGAATCTGTACATATATATATATATATATATATATATATATATATATATATATATAGAGAGAGAGAGAGAGAGAGAGAGAGAGAGAGAGAGAGAGAGAGAGAGACAGAGAGAGACAGAGAGGGAGTTTGGGATGGGTAATGGTAAAGGGGGTAAGGGTAATTCTAGGGTTCAGGGGTGGGTAATGGTAAAAAAAAATCAAGAGTAAATTAAAAGGTGTTGTTTTGTGGGAGTTCCTCCCCCCAAAAAAAGAAAATATGGCATCTATTCACATATACAGGTTTTACTTACCTTAATTATACGTGCAATGCATGATAAAGGCATCTGCCTGGTAAAGTCCTGTGTTGTAAAGTCTTACAGCCCCATTGAGATTTTCATTGAGTGATAATGATCCCAACGTAACTGCAAATGTAGTAAATGCGTGGTCTTGCTCCACTTCACCTCAGTAGAGGAGTTAGCTAATGACATTTGTTAACACCGAAACAGATCATCTGAATGCCTTCATATACTCTATCTATTTATTGCCTCTGGCTGAGCAGCCATGATTTTGTATCCATCATTTCACTGTCTCTTTACTCAGTTTTATAAATCATAATATGCAAAGTTTTGAATGACATCATGATGGTAACTATAAGTTACACCATGCATGAAATGTGCTTCTCTTTTTTGATAAACATATTTTATGAAGTTTCTGCGAGTAAATAGAGCAATCAAGAACAAAAAGAAGCAGAAGCACCAATAATAAAGCTTCAAGCCAATCCCGTCACCACCTCCCTTCCTTCCCCCCAAGAGTTTAAATTACATGACTCGCCAAGGACTCCAGTGTGGAAGATAGTCCATAAAAGTCGCACCATTTACCCCAGATCTTGGAGAACTTCGCAGGGAAACCCCGGGTAATGTAAAGTTTATCACAACAGCCCATTCCAGTGCACCATTGTTTCAGTGTTGGTGGGAAAGTCTTTTTCGACACACAAGCAATGTCTTTTTTGGATATCAGAGTTGCTAGTCCAATTCATGTTCTGTCCCCATGAGGCTCACTGAGCCCATCAAGCACACCCATTATTGCCACCATAGTAGATAAGTTTATGGGGGTACCCAGGACCACCAACACAGTAGTGTCAACCTGGGACCAGTATGATGCAATTTGTGGGTACAGCCGTTCCATGTGAAAGAAGTCAGCTTCCAAGGATTGGCATTGGGGATTACCGGGGATCAGTAAGGATTTGTGCCCGTCCCAACTTCTGGGGAGTCATATAGTTGTGGTGGAGGTAGTTCATCTGAATCAGCAGCAGTCAGACCGATATCACCAGCTCTTTATGGGCAATACAGGTCTTTCGCCAGTCAACCTCGTCCGACTCCCCGATCCAACCCTCCCACCTCCGGCGTAGTCTAAGGATCCTGGGGTGTTGCTCACCAATGCCTGATAGAATTGGGAAACTCCACATTTACCTCATCCCCTGAACCTCAGCCAGGCTTCGTGGAGATTAAAGTCGGTTAGGTTGTGCCGTTCCTCCTTGTAAGAGTCAATGGTGTGGTACACCTAGAGGTATCAGTGGAATTGGGTGTTCGCTAAATAAAATTGTGCCTGAACTTCAGTGAAAGAACACATAGTGGACTCGCTGCAAACATCAGCTAGGGCAGAGATGGCAGTGAGATCCCAATGGTGGAATCCTTCGAGTCGGGCCATCGACCTCTCCATAGGGGGGTCACTAAGTTCCAGCTAGTACGCTAGATTGTTCCAGCTGCCCGACAAACAGTTGTTAATAACAAGAAGATGGGATGCCCAGTAATATAAATGATGGTCCACTGCCCCGGGTCCTCTTTTGTAAACAGAGTGGGGAAGTATTTTGGGCTATCCGGGGAGGGTGCCCATGCCAGAGGAAAGTGCAAATCAATTTCGCTATTTCCGTGAACCAGGTATTAGAAATATAGAGCAGGAAGTTTTGTAGAAAGAAAATGAGAGGGCGTAGCTTATATAATCAATATTAACACGAAAGGTTTATGAACTAATGTATAATAATGTCACATAGAAAATGTATTAATATGTTCTGCTAAAACATGCGCTTGAAATGTGCCCACAGGGAGTGGCCGCCAATATATACGGGTACTAATGAAAATGACTAATAATGATGAATTATTATATTAAAAGATGGTTTTACACTAATTACTAAAGGTTATGTTGCTAAAGTCTTGCTAATAAATCATTAGGCCTTAGTTAGCATGAGTTGAGGCCTAGCTGCCTGACTCTCATATTAAACTTATTTTTCTAACGTGCAGTGTGCTGACTTGCTAAAGGGCATGAACTCTTGTTTTCCTCCAAACTAGAAGCTGAATTTAACTGTAGTAGATCCGTTCTCATGAAATTCATCTTGCTTGTAGAAATATTTTAGCTGAATGCAACACTGTAGACCAGTAGCAGGTACAAGGTCGCCTGAACTGGTACATACAATGGAGCCACTGACCGAAGATGCGCGAAGGACCACGAGAGTATGAAATCATACCGGACATTCCACCCGCTAAAGACGTCAATCATAAGGACCAATAAACTACGTGAGAACAGTTATGGGGTGACAAATTCGATGAGCTAATTTGAAGCTAATTGGAGGGAGATAATGGGGTGCAACCCCTTGTCCAACCAGATTTTAGGGGAATGTACAACGAAATGGGATAAAAACCTATGACACGGGAAGACACTTAGATTGGTTAGGGAAATGTTATTGATATGATCCAGAAACTTTGTCACAGTTTGGTGACTTGTTAGTTTGGTTCTTAGAACCATCCTTTCCCTTAGATTGCCCGTTTATACTTTACCTCCTTATGAAGGAAGTACCCTTTGCCCTTCCTGCCTGAGCTGAGTTCCTGACTGATGGCGAACCAACTGATGTCTTGAGGACGAAGACAGAACCTGACTGCTGACCCAAAGACGGAGGGTAACTATACGACAATGAAATTGTGATTGTCTGTTTGCTTTTCCTTTCTAGGTACCAACTGCTACTTTTGACAGAGACCATAGTTAGATGTCTTCCAAATTGGTGTTACTAAATTGTTTTGCATGAAGCCCAACATGCCAATGCTAATTTGAGGTTAGGACAGGAGTTCACTAAAACTGATGCAAATAGACAAATGACTGAATCTATGCTTTGTTGAATAATGCGCTAATGTTACTCTGCTAATGATGATCTATGTTGACGCTGTGTTATGTTCTAATATTCGTGATTCTTGCTTTGATGAATTCTTACCAGAGTTTCCATATCTTTAACACGCTAATGTGCTTCTTGGTATTGAGATTAATAAACCTGCTAGTAGAATTGTAATCAATAGGGAATAAATATCACAAAATTCATATTAAACTGGTGTGGTTATTCATGACTGAAAGGTCATGGTGGTATTCTGAGTTACATTAAATGTCTTTGACTAAGGTGAATTGCATTGTTATGATAAATATTGATGACATTGACGTATTGATTGACATGTTGATTAGCTATCTCGTCCTAAGGTGTCTTCAATCAGGGTCAAAAGATTCATTGGCCTAAAACGAGTCCCAAAGTGAGTAAAATAGTCATAAAGGGACGCGTTAACAGTTCTGGTAGCAGAGCGACGGTTTGGCCCTTTGGGGCCCTAGGACGGAGAATCATTGTTTAGACTTGTTTTTCGTGATAATGCAAATTGAAGGTATGATGTGTTTTTAAATTCCCCATGACTTTCCCGGAATCTCAGAGCCTGCCTAAGTGAGTTGGGAATGTTCTCGGCGTTTTAGCATGTATGGTGTAGAATTTGCGCTTGCTTAGCTTATGCATATTGCAGGTGTTTTGTGAAGTCTGTGTGGATTTAGGCCAGGTAATGTTGTTTTAGTAGGAGTGGGCATACTCCGCAGTATGAGAGTAGGGAAGTTGGCGAACTTCATGTGAGTGTGGCGCTTTGTGCTAAAAAATTATCCATGTGGTTCTTGTTGGTGATGTACGGACCCGTCGTGGTCTAAGACTCCGGAGTATATTGACAAGTGTAGGAGACACTTGGGTTTATGTTGTAATTTGTGCGGTTTAATAGGTCAATCGGGCGTGGTTGATAAGTCAAGTTTGAGTCAAAGTGTGTGAGTGAAACCTTCGATGGAGATTTGGCAAGTTCTAAAGTGCACTAGAACAAACCATTGACAAGTCGAGAGTAGGATTTGCGGGTCGAATTCTGCTTGCGTGTGCGGGAGCTGAGAAGGAGAGAGTAGCGGCCGAGGCTTCAAGTGAAATCTCTGTAAATTTCTGAAGTGATTGTGTACCCTTCCTGTAGTAAATCGGCAAATTTGGGTTTTTCTGTTGTTAAAGGTGCTCGCAATATATTGCATTAGTTTGGTGTGGATCCAGTGTAAGGATGACAAGCCGCAAGACTTTGTCAGCCGCAGTGTGTGTGTGTGTGTGTGTGTGTGAAGTCAGTGGTGCCGTGCTGGGATAGGTCAGTTGTCAAGAGGGGTCGTGCACGGATTGGCAGCCGTCCGTGAGAGGCAATTGGTTGAGAAAGGTGGGTGAAGAGTGTTCTGGGAATTAAAGTGACTTCCTGATTAGATTCTAAACAAAATAAAAGACGCAAAGATGAAGTACTTCAAGGCTCTAAAGAATGCTCTGAAGGGAGATACATATATATTGGCGAGTGAAGGGGAGCCTACACTGCCTGAGGGTACTCCAGCTTATATTGTAATGG
The DNA here is from genome assembly GCF_031143425.1 of Pleurodeles waltl. Classification (NCBI taxonomy): domain Eukaryota; kingdom Metazoa; phylum Chordata; class Amphibia; order Caudata; family Salamandridae; genus Pleurodeles; species Pleurodeles waltl. Next base: position 71,372,627 of record NC_090444.1, on the reverse strand, counting down.
AGGAAAAGGGAGTCGCGCCATGTCTTTGGATGAAGCAGTGGTGCAAATTAACAGAGAAGGAGGGATGTTTATCATTTCCGCAGCATGGAACGTTCAATACAAGAATTTGAGAAAACTTAAGGTGGATGTTAAGTGTACAAAATCCGCCTCCGAGACCAGCTCCGTATGAGGCATTAGCAGTCTGGGATTTAATCGCCATATGACAAAGACAGCAAAAATCTGAAAGGAGAATGAAAAGGGCAGAAAAGACTTTAGCCGAGGCTAGATGCGACAATGAGAGCAGAATGTGGAAAAGAGGAATAGTTGACGGGCTTAAATTGTTTCCGGCAATAACCCAGGAAGATGAAACACAGGGAAAGAAATCCACCTGTAAGACAGACAAGGGCTCTAGCAAGCCAAAGGAGACTCAGAGATCTTGGGTAGATGAAGATGATTCAGACGATGAAGAGTTTCTTAATCAGTTGTTACATGATTTCCTGCCACCATATGCTATAATTGACACTGCTCCGAGCGCTAGTGCGGGTCCTGAGGATCCGGCACAGAGTAAGGGAATTACAAATACAGTGCAGACAAGTGATACAGTTTTTATACAAAATGGTGTCAGTGTACCCACTGCACCAGACACGCAGATACAGTTGCAACCACTGCCGAAACAGAGGCTCTATCCAGACGTCCCAGTACTAGAGACCAATACGAATCTGATGGTGGCGCCTGATCCAATATACACGAGATCAAAGCTAGTGCAGATTGAGCCAACTCCGCAATTGCTGCCCCAGCCGCAGCAACAGCTGGTTCCGAGTTACAATACAGTTGCAGGACCGCAGTCAGTAGCTACAGCACCCTTAATGAATCAAGCTATGGGAGTTAATGCTCCACAGGGTTTGGGGGTTGGTCAGTCCCCAGCTGCTATATCATTGCCAAATACTGTTGGTCCCCCAGTACCGCTGTATTCGCAAGGTAAACCTGGCATGTGTGATCAGGGAATAATGACCCAAGAGGCAATAAGAGGAGGGTTCACAGGACCTCCCCAAGTAATGACACCAAGAGAACAAGCAGCAGAAGGACTCAGGTCTTTGTTAGACCTCAGTCTGATTGGGGCTCCTTTGGAGACAATGAGGCAAGCAGGGTTAAGTGTTAAGTGTGTCAGCCCCACAGACAATGAGTACGAATTCATCACAGACACCATCGATGCAGTCAGGAAACATTTCCTTGCAAGGCTTTTCCGCGCAACAATTGAATGAGAGGTTAGAAAAGATCAACGCTTCACCAACTACTGCAGCGACCGCAGAGAGGTCAGAGAGGGATGAATACTTAAATTTTGTTAGACTGGGTGTGGAAGCTGCAGAACTAGTGGAAGGAACAATGGGGGTGAACAGATTAGAGTCATACACAGAAGCAGAATTGAGGTATCTGTGCCCCAAAGTCACTAAAGAAGTGGGCAAGGTGCATCAGAGGTTAGCAAACCTGGCAGACAAATACGACATAGACATTGAGAATACTAAACATTTGAAAAGAAGCTACAGATTAGACTTCGACTCTAAAGATTTTGATCACATGAGGTCTACCAGAATGAAAGCGCATCTTAAGGAAATACTGCAAAGTGTGCAAATTTGGGGAGCCTTAGAGAAATGGGAAGGCAGATGGGCAAAGAAAAGAGATAAAGAAAAAGGTGATGGTCCGGAACAAAAGCAGGCTAAAGCCGCACCGGACACGGGGACAATAACAATTTTACCAATGAGAGAGACAGCCTGAGGGGTGCTAGTCCATGTACCGTGGTCTAGGGGTGATATTTTGTCCTTTACAAATGACTATCCCAGGTTGAGGGAAAAGCCAATAGAATGGTACCAGCAGACGGACAGGTTTGTAAAGCTTGCAAAATGTCTTTGGGAGGACTTGAATACCCTGTTTGTGATTATCGTTCCACCTGACTTATGGCTTGAATGCAAGAGAGGTGTGGATTGGCCGACACAGGAACCGGCAAGGGATAAGGTGACTGGAGCACCGTCTGAGGAGGTGATGAAGTATTATCATAAGGTGATTGAGTTTTTAAAGCAGAAAGTGTTGCCAAAAGTGACTGATTGGCAGAAAATCGATCGAACCTCACAGGAGGCCAAAGAGTCGATTCATGCTTACTATGAGAGATTGTTGAAAGCGTTTAAACACTACAGTGGCACTGAGACCGTAGAACCGAAAGATATGAATCATCGTGTGTTCAGGTTTGTTGAAGGGTTGAGACCAGAGATTAGCCAGATGATTAAGAATCATTTGATCTGTTGGCAAGCGAAGCCGATTGATGAGGTATTGCAGTACGCAAAATACTGCAGTGACGAGATTGAGTTGAAGCAGAGAAAGTTGAAGGAGAAAGTGATGGTGATGCAGATTAAGGCAGCGCAGGCAGGGATACAGGGAAATGGAATTCAGCAGATGGTACAGCAGCAACCGCAAGGTAATGGCATGTTTAAGGCACAGCCGAGAAGTCGAAGTCGAGGTTTTGTGAACCGTGGTCCAGACCTGAATACTGTTGTGGTTCAAAATGATGTGCAGGGGATGCAATAGGTGTCACCATGTCACGCGTGCGGGGGCGTGGGGCATTGGAAGCGGGATTGCCCAATGGTGGTGCAGGATGGTGTTGTTCAACAGAGCAATGATGTCAGTACTTTTCAAAATGTGAGGGGTCCAAAAATGAGGGGCCAAAATCAAAACTTCCAGAATAACATGGTTCAGATGCAGGGGTTACAGCCAGTGCAGCAAATGCAAATGCCGCGTGTTCAACCAGCACAAATGCAGCAGGTACAACAGCAGGTTCCTCTGGTACCTAGACAGCAAATGCAAATGCCATTGGCTCCAATGGGACAGCAACAGGTGATGCTTCCTCAACAGGTCACAGGCCAAATGATGAGTCAAAATAACACAGTACAACAGTTCCCATTGCGTGGTGAGGATGGAATAAACAAAGAATGGTCGGATGACTGCTCAGACAGTGAGGAGTGCAGGCTTGCAGCGTCCCTAGAAGTAGATCAGAGGGGTCCTTATGTAGAGGGAAAGGTGATGGGACATAAGGTTTCATTCTTGGTTGACACAGGAGCTACACGCTCTACAGTCAGAAGTGCAGAGGTTCCGAAATTGCCACTTTCAGGACGTACCATAAGGGTGGTAGGAGTAGCAAATCAGCTCCTGACAAATCCGATAACAGACCCGGTCCAAGTTGAGATTGGTAACTTCCAGGGATTACATAAATTTGTAGGCTGTGATTCAAGTCCTGTATCCCTACTGGGAAGAGATTTATTATGCAAAACAAGGTGTTCGATTACCTGTTCCAATGAAGGGATGGAAGTGCAAACAAACAGTGATGATGAAGGGGACGATGGCCAGTTTTTAGAGTTAGAGACAGAGACTGCAAATGAAGAATACCCTTTGATAACCCTATTCCCGATGCTTACAGTGACTGACTTAGCACCTGAGTTGCAGGGAACAGTGACAGAGAAAGTGTGGGGCCTGACAGGAAAGGAAGTGGGATTAATAAAAGGAGTAGAACCAGTTAAAGTACAGGTAAAGCTGAATGCAGTGTTTCCTCAGGTACCGCAGTACCACATGGCACAAGATGTCCTCATTCAGGTATCACAGATAATTGCAGACTTTGTGATGCAAGGGGTTCTGAAAGAAGTATTGAGCAGCCTGTGTAATTCACCAATAATGGGTCTGAAAAAGCCTTGTGGGAAGGTTCGAATTGTGCAAGATTTGAGGAAAATAAACGAGATTGTGGTGAAATGCTGCTCATAGTGCCAAATCCAACAGTGATTATGTTTCAGGTGCCGTGTGATGCAGAGTGGTTCACAGTTGTGGACCTGTCTCAAGCATTCTTTTCGGTGTCTCTTCATGAGGATAGCCAATTTCTTTTCAGATTCAAATTCCTGGATAAGGTGTACAGTTGGTGCAGAATTCCTGAAGGGCTTTCTGAGTCACCTTCCATCTTCAATCAGATATTGAAGAAAGATTTGGAGTCATTAGAACTGCCTTTCAGTTCGACTCTAGTGCAGTGCATTGATGGCTTGTTGATTGCGTCCAGAACAAAAGATGACTGTAGGTATGACACAATTGCCTTATTGAACCATTTGGGAAAGAACGGACATAAAGTGTCCCCAAAGAAGCTGCAATACTGTCAGAAAGAAGTACTTAGGTCACTTGATTGAAAAGGGCTCCAGGAGAATATCCAAAGAAAGGGTGTCAGCCTTACTGCAGATGAATCCCCCGACAACCAAGAGAGATGTCAGAATGTTTCTGGGAATGGTGGGCTACTGTCGTCAGTGGATTCCCAACTTCTCGATTATCTCTAAACCATTAGTGAAACTGACAGCTAAAGAGGTCCAGGATGACCCGGGTACCATAATCATGTCTGAGAAAGAGATGGAGGCATTCATGGAGTTGAGAGAGTGCATGTGCAGGGCACCAGCTTTAGGTATGCCTGACTACACAAAGTCTTTTCTACTGTTTTGCCATGAACGTGATGCTTGTTCTTTTTCTGTCTTAACACAGATCCATGGAGGTGCAAATCGCCCAGTAGCATATTTTTCAGCTACTTTGGACCCAGTCGCAGCAGCCTTACCGGGTTGTTTGCGTACAGTTGCAGCAGTTGGTCAAAGCCTCACACAGTGTGAAGGCATAGTGATGGGACATCCCTTAACAGTAATGACTCCTCATTCAGTTGAAATTCTGTTAACCCGAACCAAGACGCAGCACATGACAAATGCTAGGTTAACTAAATATGAGACAATTATACTGGGGTCGCCAAATGTGTCCCTCAAGAGATGTACTGTATTGAACCCGGCAACTTTACTTCCTATTGAAAATGCTGAGATTAATAATGCTGAGGAAGTAGAACATGATTGTCTTGAGGTAACAGAACTATGCACCAAACCAAGACCTGACATCAAAGATACCCAATTAGAAGAAAATGACTACATTATGTTTGTTTATGGTTCATGCTTGAGAGACTCATTAGGAGTACTGAGAGCTGGGTATGCCATGTGTACAATCACCGGTATTCTAGAAGCTTCCTGGCTCAAAAGAGTGTACTATGCACAAGTGGCTGAATTAATTGCCCCTACTAAAGCATGCCACGCAGCTGAAAACCTAAAAGTCACTATCTATACTGACAGCAGAAACGGATTCTGAATTATGCATGATTTTGGCCAATTTTGGTCACAGAGGGGTTACATGACCTCTTCTGGTTCACCAGTGAAAAATGGCGAAAAGATTAAGGACTTGTTGCATGCGATTCAGTTACCTCTTGAAATTGCCGTGGTGAAATGCAATGCTCATGTTAAGTCACAAGACTTTGTGTCAATGGGAAACGGCTTTGCAGATCAAGTCGCAAGGTTTTGCGCATTGAACTGTATATCGTTCCGAGATCAATGGGAATTGTTACCTGAAACTGAAAATGAAACATGCTTAAACTTTGCATTAAGAGTGGTTGATACATTAGAGGAGCTAAGATCACTGCAGGGTCGTGTTAGCAGTGAGAAAAAATGCTCCTGGCAGAGAATGCAATGTATACAAAGGTCTGATGACTTGTGGGTCTCAGAGGAGGAGAAAATGGTTTTGCCAAACAGCCTTTTGTCACAGTTTGCAAGGTTTTACCATGGTCAAGCACATCTTGGGAGAGACGCAATGATCAGGTTGTTTAAAATCGATTGGTTCAATCCGAAATTCAGAAAAGCTGCAGAGGTTATCTGTCACAGGTGCATCATCTGTCAACAGATGAATGCAGGAAAAGGGAGCGTGGTGACTGAGCCACATAGGGAGAGCTGGAGGTCCGTTTAGCAAGATGCAGATGGATTTTATTGAGGTGCCTGTGTGTGGAGGCTTGAGGTATGTGTCGGTGATTGTATGTGTTTTCAGTCACTGGATTGAAGCTTACCCTACACGTAGAAATGACAGCCTCACAGTAGCAAATCTGTTGCTTAGGGAGTTAATACCACGTTTCGGATTCCCGATCTCTTTACAATCAGATAGGGGCAGACACTTCGACAATGAGGTGATTAAGCTCTTGTGTGCTGCATTGAACATTGAGCATAAGCTGCATTGTAGCTATCGCCCTGAAGCATCAGGACTAGTGGAACAGATGAATGGTACCTTGAAGTCGAGAATGGCAAAAATGTGCGCAGCTACCTATTTGAAATGTCCAGATGCATTGCCCTTAGTACTGATGTCAATGAGAAATACACCTGGCAAGAAAACAGGACTGTCTCCCCATGAAATTCTAATGGGTCGAGCTATGCGATTGCCCGCAGTGCCTGCAAATGCTCTTGTGAATATCACGGATTATATGGTGTTGGACTACTGCAAGGGTCTGGCTGATGTGGTCCGCTCTTTCTCTCACCAGGTGGAGGCTAACACATTGCCACCGATAAGTGATCCAGGTCACACCTTGAAAGCCGGTGATTGGCTGGTTGTCAAGAAACAGGTGAGGAAGACGTGTTTGGAGTCGCGTTGGAAGGGACCATATCAAGTAATACTGACAACAACCACTGCTGTGAAATGTGCAGGCGTTCCAAACTGGATACATGACAGTCACACAAAGAAGGTGATGTGTCCAACTGATGAGGAACTTGAAGTGTCCAAAACAACAACTGCAGAGAAGGAAGTCTTGGGCCGGAGAGTATTCAAAGGGGAACTGAGACTGAAGGAGAGCCCACTGAGGACGGCGTAGTCCCTCAAACAGTAAACGAGTTCGAGAGAGGTGACAGTGAGCCTATCTCAGCGGAGGCAGCAGGAGAACCGAGACAAAGAGAGGTTCTCCCAGAAGCAGACGGATACAGGTTTGAAGTTGAGCCCGTAACAGACCCTGAAAATGAGGGGGAAGAAGCAGAGGGAGGTCAAAGTGCACTGACTTCTCCTGAGCCGCTTGAAGGTCCGTCAAGAGAAAACACTATAGCACAAGAGGAGGGCGCTGTTCAACGTTCTGAAAGGTCAAGCAGGAAGAAAACACATCAAGGAGATAACTGGCCGGAGCCACAAGCTGCAATAGAAAAAGTGGTCCCCGGAGACACAATAGAGGAAGAAGTTGATACAACCAGAAAAGAGGATCTCAGTGAAGGAGAGTTGCAGAGTGAACACAAACTGAAAAGAAAAAGAGTCGCAAACAGAAGGCACGCAGGTCCTGAATGGGCGTACGCAACATTAGCTGAATGGCAACAAGAATTCTTGCAGCTCTGTTTTGATCAAGAGGTACCAGGTCAATACTACGGCACCTGAATTCAACTTTAGAAAGAGACTGTGTTCAATTGAAATTGAAATTGAAAGCTAAAAATCTGAGAAAAGAGACTGATAAATTACTGGATGTGACATGGAAAACCTGAATTGACTTTGAAAAACCGATTATGACAAAATGCTAAACCTGATTTGACAAAAAGGGTCCTGGAGTGAGTGAAACGCTGTAAATACTTGCTGAAAAATGGAGACTTTGCATTAATAAGAAGAAAAAAAAAGGCTTTTATATCATCCTCAAGTTGATTGTTTCTTTGTATTATTCTGCTATCTGATTCTTTACAAATCATGGGTTATACTAAAAGTAATAGTAAAAAGGGTAGGATGTGTGGTTGGTTGAGTGCCATTCTAGTTATTGTGTGTGCAATAATAATTATAGGTGTGATTGTGGGAATGCCATGGATGGATAAGAAAGTGACTAACAATGCTTCAAATTCTGAGACTGCTACATTAACACCATGGGAGAAATTTGAGCAGGATGCAAAATACTTAAATGCAGGAACTAATTCAAAAGGGGAACTATCTACTAATGTCTTCTATTGCTTGCTGAATGAGTATGTTGACACAATGGATGCAAAGAATTGTTATGTATGCACAAAGATTCCTACATCAGTACAAGAAGGGGTTACTTATCATAGTCTTCCGCTAACTTATGGGATAAGCTGTAGTCTGCTACTAACAAGATTCTATGATCAAGAACATGTGCAATATTTCTACTCTAACTTAGATGTAGTGTTTTCTTTTGTGCCTGTGATTGAGTTTTTAAACAAATTAGCTAAAGAACATAACATAAAATTAGTTAGGGGCTTCTTTGAGCCGACACTGACATTTGGGACAGCTTATGCGCACCGCAATAATCTAACCTGCTTTCTAACGCCTGTAGAGAAGAGCTTCTTAGAACACACTGATGACAGACGCAAGGCATTAAAGGAAAGGCTAGAAAAGGGGTTCGAAAAACGCATGCTTGCAAATGATTATGTTTAGACTGCAATAAAGACACAGGGCAAATTAGCTATAGATGCATTACATGTAGGTAGGCTCTGTATATATAGGCCGAAATCTGAGCGTGACACTTTATTTGTGGGAACGAGTGAGTGCAGGCATGTGTTTTTGTTTCAGAGTAAGTGGACATTCATGTTAAATGGACAGGATTCACCGATCCCTGGGATCTATTATATATGTGGACTTAATGCTTATTACCGTCTTCCTAAAGGATGGTATGGGACATGTTACTTGGGAATAGTCTTTCCAAAGATCTACCAGATTGATGACTTAAAGCAAATTCCTAAAATGTCTGAATTACAACATACTAGACAAAAGAGAGAGACAGCGGCTGCTGTTGTTGGTGACATATTTGGAGCCATAATTCCTTCAGTAGGGGTTATCTTAAACTCCATAAAGATTTGAAAGTTGTCTACTATTGTGGATAACATGCTGACAAACGTATCAGGGGCTATACTCCTGATTGATACTGAACTTGCTGCGGAAAGAGCTATGACTCTTCAAAACCGGCTTGCTTTAGACATTCTTTTAGCGAAGAGCGGCGGAGTCTGTAAGATGCTTAATGAGCGCCATTGCTGTGCGTTCATACCAGATAACAGCAAAAAGATTAGAGGTATGCTTACTAACCTAACAAGAGATAGTGCAGATTTGAAGGAACTGAAGGAACCTGGAGTTTGGGAGAAAGTTGGGATAGGAATTACCAGAGTAGGGAATTGGTTTAGTAATATTTGGAATGGGGATCTGGCAAAAATATTGGGGGCTCTATTGATTGTCCTGATTTGTTTATTGGGATTTTGGTTATCATGCAAAGGTAATGAAAGAATAAAATGAAATCTGACAAAAAGAAACAAAAGAAATGAAGAAAATGAAAGAGAGAAAATGTTTAATGAAATTTGGGAAATCTCACACAAGGGGCAAGATGTCGAAATGCGCATAATGCGGAAAGTGAAAAGTTGAAAAGGGAAAGATTTGTGTGATGACAAAGGTCATCAGAGGAGGGACTGAGAGAGCGTAGCTTATATAATCAATATTAACATTCAAGGTTTATGAACTAATGTATAATAATGTCAAATAGAAAATGTATTAACATGCTCTGCTAAAACGTGCGCTTGAAATGTGCCCACGGGGAGTGGCCGCCAGTATATACGGGAACTAATGAAAATGACTAATAATGATGAATTATTCTATTAAAAGATGGTTTTACACTAATTACTAAAGGTTATGTTGCTAAAGTTTTGCTAATAAATCATTAGGCCGTGGTTAGCATGAGCTGAGGCCTAGCTGCCTGACTCTCATATTAAATTTATTTTTCTAACGTGCAGTGTGCTGACTTGCTAAAGGGCATGAACTCTTGTTTTCCTCCAAACTAGAAGCTGAATGTAACTGTAGTAGATCCGTTCTCATGAAATTCATCTTGCTTGTAGAAACATTTTAGCTGAATGCAACACTGTAGACCAATAGCAGGTACAAGGTCGCCTGAACTGGTACAGACAATGGAGCCACTGACCGAAGATGCACAAAGGACCACGAGAGTATGAAATAATACCGGACATTCCACCCACTAAAGACGTCAATCATGAGGGCCAATAAACTACATGAGAACAGTTATGGGGTGACAAATTCGATGAGCTAATTTGAAGATAATTGGAGGGAGATAGTGGGGTGCAACCCCTTGTCCAACCAGATTTTAGGGGAATGTACAACGAAAAGGGATAAAAACCTATGACACAGGAAGACACTTAGGGGGTCATTCTGACCCCGGCGGTCTAAGACCGCCGGGGCCAGGGTCGGCGGGAGCACCGCCGACAGGCCAGAGGTGCCCCGCAGGGCATTCTGACCGCGGCGGTAAAGCCGCGGTCAGACCGGCAACACTGGCGGTCTCCCGCCAGTGTACCGCCGCCCTTTGGAATCCTCCAAGGCGGCGCAGCTAGCTGCGCCGCCGAGGGGATTCTGACCCCCCCCTACCGCCATCCAGTTCCCGGCGGTCCGCCCGCCGGGAACCGGATGGCGGTAGGGGGGGTCGCGGGGCCCCTGGGGGCCCCTGCAGTGCCCATGCCACTGGCATGGGCACTGCAGGGGCCCCCGTAAGAGGGCCCCTACAAGTATTTCACTGTCTGCTTGGCAGACAGTGAAATACGCGACGGGTGCAACAGCACCCGTCGCAACTTCCCACTCCGCCGGCTCGATTACGAGCCGGCATCCTCGTGGGAAGGGAGTTTTTCCCTGGGCTGGCGGGCGGTCTTTTGGCGACCGCCCGCCAGCCCAGGGAAAAACTTAGAATACCCTCCGCGGTCTTTCGACCGCGGAGCGGTATTTCGGAGGGGGGAACTCTGGCGGGCGGCCTCCGCCGCCCGTCAGGGTCAGAATGACCCCCTTAGATTGGTTAGGGAAAGGCTATTGATATGATCCAGAAACTTTGTCACTCTGTTTGGTGACTTGTTAGTTTGGTTCTTAGAACAATCATTGCCCTTAGATTGCCCGTTTATACTTTACCTCCTTATGAGGGAAGTACCCTTTGCCCTTCCTGCCTGAGCTGAATTCCTGACTGATGGCGAACCAACTGATGTCCTGAGGACGAAGACAGAACCTGAGTGCTGACCCAAAGACGGAGGGTAACTATATGTCAATGAAATTGTGATTGTCTGTTTGCTTTTCCTTTAAAGGTACCAACTGCTGCTTTTGACAGAGACCATAGTTAGATGTTTTCAAAATTGGTGTTACTAAATTGTTTTGCATGAAGCCCAACATGCCAATGCTAATTTGAGGTTAGGACAGGAGTTCACTAAAACTGACGCAAATAGACAAATGACTGAATCTATGCTTTGTTGAATAATGCGCTAATGTTACTCTGCTAATGATAATCTATGTTGACGCCGTGTTATGTTCTAATATTCGTGATTCTTGCTTTGATGAAATCTTACCAGAGTTTCCATATCTTTAACATGCTAATGTGCTTCTTGGTATTGAGATTAATAAACTTGCTAGTAGAATTGTAATCAATAGGGAATAAATATCACAAAATTCATACTAAACTGGTGTGGTTATTCATGACTGAAAGGTCATGGTGGTATTCTGAGTTACATTAAATGTCTTTGACTAAGGTGAATTGCATTGTTATGATAAATATTGATGACATTATTGACGTATTGATTGACATGTTGATTAGCTATCTCGTCCTGAGGTGTCTTCAATCAGGGTCAAAAGATTCATTGGCCTAAAACGAGTACCAAAGTGAGTAAAATAGTCATAAAGGGATGCGTTAACTAAAACATGGAAGAATCATAATTTATTATCAGCACGACCATACCACGGAGGTTTAAGGGGAGGTCGCACCATGGAGTCAGGCTAACCTTAGTGCTCCTCAGAAGGGAAGTCAGATTGAATGCTTGTGTAAATTCTGGTATAGTCCCCATATGTGTTCCTAGAAATCTGAAGCTGAGCTAACTGAGGGGGATGCTTAGTCTCCAACCAGTTGAAGCAGTATTGCCACACAGAGGAACAAGAAGGGATTTTGTTTTATTAAGGCACAGGCCGGAGGCTTTCTCAAATAGACGAAAGAGCTTGAGGGTCTGAGATTTCCAGGTTTGCGAGGTAGAGGAAGACCTTGTCCATGTATAACAAGGTCTTGTCCTCGAAGGCATTTGTCCAGCACCGCCCCTCAATTAGTGCATTATAGTGGACCAACCCTGGTAGGGGCTCGACAGCCAGAACACAAAGTAGTGGGGAAAGAGGACACCTCTGGCAGATGCCCATTTCAATCCAAAATTTGCCACATGGTCCCGTTGAGACGGACTTGAGCCATTGGGCTGAGTACAGGAGGGAGGTCATCGTGCGGACACAACGTCCAAAGCCAATGTGAAGCTGGACTGCCGCTAGGTAGTCCCAGTCAACCATGTCAAAAGCCTTTTCAAAGTCAGCAAGGAATAAAGCTGGATCCTGTCAGATTCCTCATGGGGGCAAGGGCACATTGAAGCCACCGGATACAGTGTCGGTACTTCGGTTTGGCATAAAGCCACATTAATCAAGATGGATCAGGGCAGGAAGTACCAGGTGAAGCTTGGTCGTCTAAAGTTTTGCATTGATTTCACTATCTGTATTAAGTAGGGAGATGGGGCAGTAGGACCCATGTTCGAGCAAGGGCAGGTGGTTTTAGGAATAACGACAATAGCTGCTAAGTCTAGGTCATTTTGAAAGAATCCCTTTTCAATGACCTCAGTGTAGAGGCGAAGCAAGTGGGGAGCCAGTTAGTCTCTAAATGTGAAACAATATTCAGGAGGGAAGCCATCTCCGCCTGGGGTCTTCCCAGCTTGCAAGTCCCTGATGGCGGCGTGAATTTCCTCCTCTGTGATTGGTTCCTCTAGGGCTTTCCCATTGGGCCGCCATCGAAGAAGGGAGCGGAATGTCATTGAGTAGCGGTTGAATATGCTCTATGTGAGGTTGTGGGTCACAAACCTAAAGCTGTCAGTGGTAGGCTGTAAATGCTGCCGCAATTTCAGAGGCTGTCTGGACCACAGAACCTGAGTCACCCATCACCACGGGCATAAAGTGGGAAGCAATGTCTCAAGTCGTAGGTCTGTATAAAAATGCCCTGTTCTTGTCGCTGAGTTCATTAATGCATTGGGTGGTTACCCTCCAACAATGGTGTGCCTTACATGAGAGTATTTGTCATAGTGCGTTCCTGTCTATGTCCAATTGGCGGGCGAGTGTTTTGAGATCTCAAGCGTCAATCTAGATTAATTGTCAAGTAAATGCATATTTAGTTCTGCAATGTCATGTTGCCCATCTCATTTTTTACATTTGAGATAGCTCCTCACATTCACTTGATCCTGGGTTTACTAGCCGCCCTAGAGTGCCCACATTTTCTACAGAGCTAATACTAAGGTCAAAGTAGGAGGTATATGCTTCTCTTTTATGGATGTAACTTCTTAAATGTGATTGTCACTTTTTATTCTATTGTATGATTTTAATCATCTAACAAATATGAACTACTTGCAGATTCCTCAGCATTTGAATCTTCTTCAGGAACCAGAAGGATGTGGAAACTTGAAATAGTTTGCTTGTGCACATAGGGGTGCAATGGCTCAGTCTTGGCTCCAGGATCCAGCCTCAAAGAGGATATGAGCGAGCCGAATAAGGCACCAACCCACAGAACTGACGAGTTCCTTTTTATCAGTGCCATTCAAAGCAGATTTAGAGTTGCTCTCTTTTGAACATCTTTCAACTAAATTCACCTTTGCAGTGTTTTCATAGATGCCTCCCCCTAAAATGTCAGGCTTTAAGTCCTGTTGCTCTTGTCAGTACAAGATGGTACTCTTGCACCTAACCCCCGAAACATCAGTCTCTGGTGCCTAAACAATTTTATTTGTGTGCTAAATGTAGCATCATGCATGACAAGGCCCTGGAGACTAAACTTCTTGATGTGAGCTCCGGAAGATGTTGGGCTCAGATCTCAGCGCTGCTTCACGGCCTGATCCTGCTCCAAATCCCGTACTGGCTTGCCTTTGACCAGCACTTCATCAGAAAGGACTGCTTCTGAGACCATGAACCAGGGCAAGTCCTTTAGGTAAAAGCAGAAGTGTGAGAGGGATTGTTTGGCTTCTTGACTTAACTCACGCTCAAGATCTTCTCTGCGTAGCAGTCTATCGTGGCCATTCTGATAAATGCCGAAGGACAGTGTACCACCACAGCTCTTCATCGTTCAGCACCTAATCATGTGTCACTTGCATTGTTTTGTTAAGAGAACCTGCTTCTGCCTTCAGAATGCAAAGCAGGTGACCTGTTGTGATGTGCAAGTTCCTCTCAATCAGCCACTTACAAATTGTTTGAGCTTCTAGAGATAGAGCTCAGGAACTCATGTCTCCCTATTGTTGATGTAATACATTGTTGTTGTATTGGCTGTGAGCAGAGAAGATGCTCTGAAACTCAGCAGAAAAGACTTGAGGGCTAGATGGACCGTCCTCAGCTCTAGAGAGCTGATGTGGTAAGCCTTTTTTCTTCGAACACATGCCTGGACCAGCAGACTGTGCATGTGGCCTCCCCAACCAAACAATGATGCATCTGTCACAAACGTCTGAGGTGGTCTCACATTGGGAAGGGAACATCATTCAGGAGGTTCGTCAATTAGCACCAAAGAAAGGAATTGATCGCAGCCAATGTGAAAGTTAACTTCCATGTGAGAGTTAACTATTTATCAACTGCTGAGAACTGACTCGACAGGTTGTCGAGGCGCTATTATAATAGTTTCATCTATCAATATGTATGTGGAACAATAGAGATGCAGGAGGCCACTGAGTCCTGAAGGGATGAAATCTGACAGGATGTTGGATGTTTCATTGTTAGAATTTTGACACAGCAGAGGGATAGAACACAGTCTCTCCTCCAACGGATTCACTGCTGCTGATAGTGACTGAGTTCTCTTAGGTAATTGATGGAGTGCACCTGACTCTGCAGACTTAAAGTCACAGCCTCTGAAGTATAGAGTGTGTCATGTTGCAATGAGGTGGGGATACTTGAGGAATTTACGTCATTGAGTCTGAGGTCTATGTAGGGATAGATGAAAATTGACATTTTCCCCCATCTGTAATATCACCAGGCAGTCTGCAGACATGAGGCCATAAATCAGGAATTTGGACTGATAATGGACATTTTCAACCAGAAATCTCAAACAATTGCCATGGTTCTCATTGGTGTCGATGTGAAAATAGGCATCTTGTAAATCAATGGTACAGATCCAGTCCCCCATGATGAAGCCGGTGGTATATTTGGTGAACATGCAGCATTTCTTTTATTTTATCAACTTGTACAGGCCCTGAGATCTAGAATAGAGGGTAATTTCACCATCAGTCCTTTCTTTTGAACTAGAAGATACAGGGATGCATACTCCTTTTCTTTTTTTGGAGAAGGAGGGACCAGTTTCAATGCCTCCCTGAACAGGAGGGTACTGACTTCCAAACAAAGAAATACTTGATGATATTTAGATGCTTTCTTACCTTTTGTTCCTCAGATTGTTCCCTGGATGTACCCCAGAGGGTCTTTGAAAACTGGAAAGAGCACAGGTAGAGGGAAGCATGCTTTCCAGAACACTCAGGAATTCCAGATTTTTATTCACACATACGTAGGTCCTCTTGAAGTCCACGCAGCTTCGCTTTTCCCTGTCCTTTCATGTTCTCCTGGATAAGTACTTGGAACATTCACAGGAGTAAGGACAATGTGAACCAGATAGGAGCCCAGTGCAGACTGTGTGAGCGTCTGTTACACTTTCTCCCAGATGTGGGACACTTTACAAAAAGACACATCATTTAGTGAAGGAAAGATACATTTGACCCTTTGAACAGAGTAGAAATGCACTGCTAGTCTCTGAATAATACCTTTGCTGAATGTCTTTAAAGGTTTCTGTAGGAAGCTGGCTCACTTTATCGTGCACTAAAAAGAAGCACAACATGCAGGGTCAATTCGATCTCCACTTGGTTTGCAGAGGCAGAAGTAGATAGGACTAATGCTCTATTTTGTGGTAGTGTGGACGAGACGTTAGGCTTCTCAGAGGGTAGTGTTAAGCATTTGTTGTACTCACAGAGGAAATAAATGACACACACACTCAAAGAATAAATCAAAGACCAATTTAGAAAAATAACAGTTCTTTTTATGTCTGTTTTAAACCCAAGAGCTTCATAATGAGGTAAGTAGACTTTTGAGCATAAATACTTTGCAATTTCAAAAGTGGACACAGTGCAATTTTCAGAGTTCTCTCAATGTTATCCTATGGAGGAAAAACAATGTTGAGCAAACACAGGGTTAACAACGACTTATGAAGCCAATCATAGAGAGTTAAGGTAAATGCTGGACACTGATCAGAACCACATCAACAGGTCACACCAGGCAGCACTGGGATGGCCGGGTGCAGAGGTGCAGTAAGGCGTCGGGTGCCCAATGGTTTCCTTTGGGAGTTTGGCCCTGTGACAAACAGGCTACTGGCTTGGGCTGGATAGCCAGTCGGGGACAACAAACAGGTAGGTTGTAGACATGGGGTGCTCGGGATGTAGGTGCACCTTTGGTCTTTTTCTCCAGGGGCGACGGCTGCAGGGGTGTCCTTAGGCATCGGATTTCTCTGTCTATGAACACTCACGATCAGGGGGTCCTGTGTGTTGCGGCTGCAGGAGTCTTCAGAGAGCCAGCAGGGGTGAACCCAGGGTAGATGCAAGCTCAGGGGAGCCAGGGGACATTGCTGGCACCAGTGACCCACCTCAGATTGGGTTGTGGGAGACAGGTGCAGTGGTTGCTGGAGGCGTCAGGTTTTCTCACACCACTAGGTCGTGGGAGAGGGGTCTAAGTGCAGGGGCTGCAGGTGACTTGGGGGAGTCTAAGAGGGGTAAAACCCGGGAAGACTGGGACTCTGGACAGCTGGGGAGTCTTGCTGGCACCGTTGGTTTGCTTCACTTCGGGTAGAGGATGTCGGATGCAGGGATGACTACAGGTGTAGGGTCTTTGCTGTTCTGTAAGCTTCAGAGTCCTTTCATGAGACTTCTTGCAGAGCAGATCCGCTGCTCACAGGAGCCTGAGTCTTTGTGGAAGGCAGGCAGTCCTCCTGGGATTCTTGGAGCTACAGCTGCAGGACGAGTCATCTTTTTGGGCAGAGTCTGTCGAGGTCAGAAGGCCGGTGGGGCTGGTACCAAGTCAGCTGCTTCTTCTTTTCCTCTTCTGCAGGCACAACTCCTTTGTGTCATTTTCTTCATAGGTTGTCAAGATCTGAGTTCTAGGGTTCAGGGGTGCCACCTAAAGACTCACTTTAGGGGTGTTAGAAGGAGTGCTAGCTGGTAGCCAATGGGCTGACCACCTTTGGGTGATTGCACCCTTTTTATGACCACTTCTGCTGCAAAGTGGGCATAACCCTAACCCTGGTGGCCTAATGATGGAGGCGTTTAAAAAGTAGTATCAAGCTCAGCTCCTCCACCTTTGGGGTGGGACTGGCATGAAGTGGGCACACCTCCTAATCTGTCTAGTTTCCCATCTGTTCTGCTGTCAAAAGTGGGGTCAGGACAGGGGGGGGTGGATCATCTCCACCACCTGGGGAGACCTGGGTCGCATTACAAAGGCGGCAAGGCCTTTGAAGCTCCCTGCCCTGGAATGTCCATCCTGCCTGGGTGAGGTACCAACACCCCCACCCAGTGCAGGCTTTTGTCTCTGGCCCTCAAGAGCGCTGGCTCTCACCTTTAGGGGGCCAGATACGTGTCTAAGGTGGCTGAACTAGTTAGGACCAATCAGTCAACACACTAGTACCTGGTAGGCTTTATGGGGGCAGCACTTAGGGACCCTCCTGGGTATCCAAGGTCCTAGATATCAGGGGTGCTGTTTACTAGGGTATTACAGAGGGTGCCGAAGGTTTTGCCAGTTGGGAGCAACAACTGTGCAGTTTTGGGAGGAAAAAGATCTGGCACTGGGGACCTGGTTGGCAGGAACCCAGTGGTCTTTCAGCCAAAATGACGCCAGAACCAGGCAAAAAGTGCTAGGAGTGACCATATGAAAAAAGGCACTTTCCTACAGTTTCCGAAAGGGCCAAAGATTAGGGTTCGAACTCGGTGCAAGAAACTGGTTATTAGTTGAGAGGTGTTGAGTACCCACATCTAATAATAATCACTGTCCTTACCAGGGTGAACCACTAAAGTCACCAAATAAGTGGCTGAGCTGAACCCCAGGTACATATGGTACAGAGCAGATATGCATAACCTGGAAGCAACGCCTACGGTATTTATGCAGTAATAAAACAGTAATAAAGTCGAAATGCAAAACAATGTAAAAACTTCAAAACTGATTAGAAAAGGAGTAAAATGCAATAAACAAAATGACACTAAAATGAACCAAGTAAAGTCAATGGTCGCAGTAGAACAGCACCTAAGAACAATTTGACAATGAACGAAATGGAGCCCGGGTTGGATATACTACTGAGCTACATACCTTCAATTTGATCTGGTAGAGACTATCTAGCTGCAGATTCCTTACCTTTGAATTTTCCCCAGGCGTCAGACTCGATCCGAAAGATTTTCCATGAGCAGTACCCCTGCAGCCAGTAGGTGGCGTCGATCAGCTCTGCTTCTGTCATCAGCCAATCAGGAAGTGACACTGGGGTACCTATACATGAGTGCTGATGTCCATTTCTTTTCACAACTTTCTATGTCAAAAGTGCAGAGCCATGAAAAAAAGTGATCACTGGTTAGTCAAAACTAGGGCCCTGAAAGCGGTCATCCCTGTCCCTAGAAACCCATTCGGCAGAATGGGGAGGATGCGTAGGTCAGGAAGGAATCTGCAGCTAGATATAGTCTCTACCAGGTAAGGTGTAACCAAAGGTATGCAAGTTGCTCATCTGACAGAGACCTCTACCTGCATATTCCTTATCTTTGAATAGATACCCAAACAATACCAACCCTGGAGGTGGTTCTGCAAACCAATTCCAAACGAGGAAGTCCTGCATCACCAAACTGGCAAACTGCTCATCCCTACAGACCTGACTGTCCAGTCATTAGTGTTTGGTAATTGTGTGCAGAGATGCCTAAGTTGCTGTCTGGCAAATATCCAGGACTGGAACTCCATGTGCCACTGCAGCGGTCACAGCTTTAGCACTGGTGGAATGAGCTCACACACCTTCAAGAGGCAAAGTAGGCAGGGTGATAGATTGGCCTACGTGAAAAGGTGTGACTACTTTTGGTAGAAAAGAGGCCCATGCGAAGCACCAGTCTGTCTGGTTATATAGAGAGGTTAGGTGGCTTAGATGAAAAGTCCTGCAGCTCAAGCCGCAGATGTAATTGCCACAAGGTAGGCTGTTTTCAGTGTGAGAAGCCTGATGACAATTGTGGAGATGCTCAAAAGGAGCACACATCAAAAATGTTAGAACCAAATTAAGGTCCCACTGGGCCATAATGAATGGAGGAGGAAAGAGATGAGTAAGACCTTTAAGGAACCTATGTACAATATGGGACTTGAACAAAGAAGGTTGATCCGGCACCACAAGAAGGAATTAATGGTAGATAAATAGCCCTTAAGAGTGCTGAAAGCTGGTGCCTGCTGCGCAAGGGTGTAGGAGGCTGGACTGGCTTGTAGTGAGTACCAAGGGGTACTTGCACCTTGCACCAGGCCCAGTTATCCCTTATTAGTGTATAGGGTGTCTAGCAGCTTAGGCTGATAGATAATGGTAGCTTAGCAGAGCAGCTTAGGCTGAACTAGGAGACGTGTGAAGCTACTACAGTACCACTTAGTGTCATATGCACAATATCATAAGAAAACACAATACACAGTTATACTAAAAATAAAGGTACTTTATTTTTATGACAATATGCCAAAGTATCTTAGAGTGTACCCTCAGTGAGAGGATAGGAAATATACACAAGATATATATACACAATAGCAAAAATATGCAGTATAGTCTTAGAAAACAGTGCAAACAATGTATAGTTACAATAGGATGCAATGGGGAAACATAGGGATAGGGGCAACACAAACCATATACTCCAAAAGTGGAATGCGAACCACGAATGGACCCCAAACCTATGTGACCTTGTAGAGGGTCGCTGGGACTATTAGAAAATAGTGAGAGTTAGAAAAATAACCCTCCCCAAGACCCTGAAAAGTGAGTGCAAAGTGCACCAAAGTTCCCCTAAGGACAAAATAGTCGTGTTAGAGGAAAAATGCAAGGAAAACACAAATCAGCAATGCAACAACGATGGATTCCTGACTGAGGGTACCTGTGGAACAAGGGGACCAAGTCCAAAAGTCACAAGCAGCTCGGAGATGGGCAGATGCCCAAGAAATGCCAGCGGTTGGTGCAAAGAAGCTCTTACTAGGCTGAAGAACTGTGAATACTGCAGGAACGACAAGGGCTAGAGACTTCCCCTTTGGAGGATGGATCCCCCACGCCTTGGAGAGTCGTGCAGAAGTGCTTTCCCGCCGGATGGATGCCAACAAGCCTTGCTACACGCAAATCGTGCGTTTGGCGTTTTTGGACGCTGCTGGGGCCCCGGAGGGACCAGAAGGTCGCAAATTGGACCTGCAGAGAGAGGGGACGTCGAGCAAAACAAAGAGCCCTCACTGAAGCAGGTAGCACCCGGAGAAGTGCCAGAAACAGGCACTACGAGGATGCGTGAAACGGTGCTCGCCGAAGTTGCACAAAGGAGTCCCACGTCGCCGGAGACCAACTTAGAAAGTCGTGCAATGCAGGTTAGAGTGCCGTGGACCCAGGCTTGGCTGTGCACGAAGGATTTCCGCCGGAAGTGCACAGGGGCCGGAGTAGCTTGCAAAGTCGCGGTTCCCAGCAATGCAGCCCAGCGAGGTGAGGCAAGGACTTACCTCCACCAAACTTGGGCTGAAGAGTCACTGGACTGTGGGGGTCACTTGGACGGTGTCGCTGGATTCGAGGGACCTCGCTCGTCGTGCTGAGAGGAGACCCAAGGGACCGGTAATGCAGCTTTTTGGTGCCTGCGGTTGCAGGGGGAAGATTCCGTCGACCCACGGGAGATTTCTTCGGAGCTTCTGGTGCAGAGAGGAGGCAGACTACCCCCACAGCATGCACAAGCAGGAAAACAGTCGAGAAGGCAGCAGGATCAGCGTTACAGAGTTGCAGTAGTCGTCTTTGCTACTATGTTGCAGGTTTGCAGGCTTCCAGCGCGGTCAGCGGTCGATTCCTTATCAGAAGGTGAAGAGGGAGATGCAGAGGAACTCGGCTGAGCTCATGCATTCGTTATCTAAAGTTTCCCCAGAGACAGAGACCCTAAATAGCCAGAAAAGAGGGTTTGGCTACCTAGGAGAGAGGAAAGGCTACTAACACCTGAAGGAGCCTATCAGCAGGAGTCTCTGACGTCACCTGGTGGCACTGGCCACTCAGAGCAGTCCAGTGTGCCAGCAGCACCTCTGTTTCCAATATGGCAGAGGTCTGGAGCACACTGGAGGAGCTCTGGACACCTCCCAGGGGAGGTGCAGGTCAGGGGAGTGGTCACTCCCCTTTCCTTTGTCCAGTTTCGCGCCAGAGCAGGGGCTAAGGGGTCCCTGAACCGGTGTAGACTGGCTTATGCAGAATTGGGCACATCTGTGCCCAACAAAGCATTTCCAGAGGCTGGGGGAGGCTACTCCTCCCCTGCCTTCACACCATTTTCCAAAGGGAGAGGGTGTCACACCCTCTCTCAGAGGAAGTTCTTTGTTCTGCCATCCTGGGCCAGGCCTGGCTGGACCCCAGGAGGGCAGCTGCCTGTCTGAGGGGTTGGCAGCAGCAGCAGCTGCAGTGAAACCCCAGGAAGGGCAGTCTGGCAGTACCAGGGTCTGTGCTACAGACCACTGGGATCATGGAATTGTACCAACAATGCCAGGATGGCATAGAGGGGGCAATTCCATGATCATAGACATGTTACATGGCCATATTTGGAGTTACCATGGTGAAGCTACATATAGGTAGTGACCTATATGTAGTGCACGCGTGTAATGGTGTCCCCGCACTCACAAAGTTCAGTGAATTGGCTCTGAACAATGTGGGGGCACCTTGGCTAGTGCCAGGGTGCCCTCACACTAAGTAACTTTGCACCTAACCTTTACCAGGTAAAGGTTAGACATATAGGTGACTTATAAGTTACTTAAGTGCAGTGTAAAATGGCTGTGAAATAACGTGGACGTTATTTCACTCAGGCTGCAGTGGCAGGCCTGTGTAAGAATTGTCAGAGCTCCCTATGGGTGGCAAAAGAAATGCTGCAGCCCATAGGGATCTCCTGGAACCCCAATACCCTGGGTACCTCAGTACCATATACTAGGGAATTATAAGGGTGTTCCAGTAAGCCAATGTAAATTGGTAAAAATGGTCACTAGCCTGTTAGTGACAATTTGAAAGTAATGAGAGAGCATAACCACTGAGGTTCTGGTTAGCAGAGCCTCAGTGAGACAGTTAGGCACCACACAGGGAACATATACATGCACACCTATGAGCACTGGGGCCCTGTGTGACAGGGTCCCAGTGACACATACATATAGGCCACAAACCTATGAGCACTGGGGTCCTGACTAGCAGGATCCCAGTGACACATAACAACCATACTGAAAACATGGTGTTTTCACTATGAGCACTGAGGCCTGGCTATCAGGATCCCAGTGAGACAGTGAAAACAGTGACAAACACCCTGACATACACTCACAAACAGGCCAAAAGTGGGGGTAACAAGGCTAGAAAGAGGCTACCTTCTCACACAACCCCCCCCCAAACGAAGGACAATAAGGCTAACCTTGGCCAGTTGAGACTTTATTGTCTAAGTGGTGATAAGTAGAGAGTAGCTCTGCAATAGACTGGTTACTCCCTTTATCATCCACTATATGGTTACTTCCCTGTGGGGATGTAAACCACCCTGTTTGAAGTTTTTTAGCTAAGCAACAATGTGAAGATGTATTTTCAGAGTTTCTATCAGTAAGTTTTAGTTTAGAGCAGTGGGAATTGTCCACTGAACCTATTTGTAGTGATGGAAATGCCAGACAGGGATGCTGTCTCAGAAAAGCCATAGCTGGGCAAAAACTTTGTCCATCTGGCTGGAAGAGAGAACAGGGATGCTGTTTCTCTTGAGTTGGAGCAGGGCAGGGATGCTGTCCTATGAGCTCCACACTAGGGCAGGGATGCTGTCCTAAGTGTTGTGAGGTAGTGCAGGGTTTCTGCACTAAAGTTTCTCTGGGAGGGTTGGAGGGATGCTCCATGTTAACTAAAATGGTGCTGTTTTTCTCACCAATGTTAGTTATCCCACAGAGAGGTACTTCCACCTCAGGGAGTCTAGCTTTGCCAGCTGATGATTCCCTTGGAACAGGTGCCACCCCAGGAGAGGTTTCTCCCACCACAGGAATAGTATCCTGAATGGTAGGGTGGTTAGGGGATACTGTGATACCCTTTTTACCTGTTGATGGAGAGGGATCCTGAGTTTTCAGGCCTTCTCTCCTTTGCTTTTTCATTTCACTTGAAATGAGAGGGAACAATTCCTCAGGGATGCCCAGCATGGCTGCATGGGCATAAAACTCTACATCAGCCCAACCTGAGGCCTCTAGGTCATTACCTAAGAGACAGTCTACAGGTAAGCTAGGTGATACCACCACCTGCTTAGGGCCAGTAACTCCACCCCAACTAAACTGAATTATAGCTAAGGGAAGAAACTTAGTGGAGTTATGGACATCAATAATCTTATATTGTTGTCCAATGATGTGTTGTTCAGGAGGCACTAGGTTTTCAGTCACCAAAGTGAAACTGGCACCTGTGTCCCTGTAGGCCAAGGCCTCAACACCATTTATTGAAACTGTCTGCCTGTACTTATCCATTGTAAGGGGACAAGCAGCCAGTGTGGCAAGGCCAATGCCACTAGGTGTGACAGAAACTGTCTTGGGACTGATTACATCAGTTTCCACTATGGACCCATAAGTGAACCCAACTACACCCTTTGCTTGACTGTTGCCAGCAGTCCCACCACTAGTACCACTACTGCTAGGGGCACTAGAGCTTGATGTATTAGTGGTGGTAGGCTCAGGGGGTTTACCTGGACAGGACTTATCCCCTGGCCTATGGCCTCTGTTTTTACACACAAAGCACCAGGGCTTTTTAATGTGTGCAGGTTGGGAAGAAGAGGAAGAATTTGTTTTATCCCCACCCTCTGAAGAGTGTTTAAGATTTGAAGTGGGATCTTTGGTTTTACCCTTATCCCCATGCTTATCTTGAGATTTTTCACCATCTTTCTTCTTATTGCCATCTTTGTCACCCCCTGTATGAACTTTTCTGTTCACCCTTGTTCTGACCCATTTGTCTGCCTTCTTTCCCAATTCTTGGGGAGAGGTCAGATCAGAGTCTACCAGGTACTGGTGCAACAAATCAGACACACAATTATTAAGTATATGCTCTCTCAGGATTGTGTTATACAGGCTTTCATAATCAGTAACTTTACTGCCATGTAACCACCCCTCCAAGGCCTTCACTGAATGGTCAATGAAATCAACCCAGTCTTGTGAAGACTCCTTTTTGGTCTCTCTGAACTTTATCCTGTACTGTTCAGTGGTTAAGCCATAACCATCCAGGAGTGCATTCTTAAGAACTGTAAAATTATTGGCATCATTTTCTTTCACAGTAAGGAGCCTATCCCTACCTTTTCCACTAAATGATAGCCATAGGATAGCAGCCCACTGCCTTTGAGGGACATCCTGTACAGCACAGGCCCTCTCAAGTGCAGCAAACCACTTGTTAATGTCATCCCCCTCCTTATAAGGGGGAACTATCTTGTGCAGATTCCTGGAATCATGCTCTTTTGCAGGATGACTATGGGGAATACTGCTGCTGCCACCATGGGTATCTAAACCCAACTTCTGTCTTTCCCTCTCTATTTCTAAAGACTGTCTATCCAAATCCAGCTGTTGCTTCTTGAGCTTCAGTCTGGTTTGTTCCACTCTCAATCTATTGAGCTCCCTTTCTAACAATCTGTCATCAGGGTGGGTGGGAGGGACATTTCTAGATACAGAGGTATGATGGGAATGAACAGAAGGAGACCTGTCCATTACAGAGGGCACCCTAACAGCTTGGCTACCAGCATAATGTGAGATCACATCATCAGTATGGTGTGATTCAACCTCTGTACCAACTATGCTAGACTGTCTAGTAATGGGCAGGCTGAGAAGTTTCTTTCCTGAACCTTTTCCTGGGGGAGTCCCTGGATCAGATTGAGAACCATTAGCTACTTTTTCTACAGATTGGGCACTTATGGCCTTATCCTGTACTCTAAGCATATTAATTAACAGTTCTAAGGAAGGATTCTTCCCTACACTCAAACCTCTCTCTATGCAGAGACTCCTTGCTCCTTTCCAGCTAAGGTGATCATATGCAAGTTTGGACAGTTCAACATTTTGGCCTGTGCCAGACATTTTTAGAGAGAGTTAAAGTGATAGACAAAGAGAAAAAAGTTTTCAGAACTTTTTGGAAAGACAGAAAAAAACTTTTTAAACTTTTAAGAACTTTTTGAAAGTTTAGTAGTACTTTTCAGCACTTAGAAAAGAGTGAAAAGAGGAAATGCAAAACTTTTTGGCTATGTGTATATACACTGACCTTGTTTTGTATATTTTTCTCTTATGAAAAGTACAATGACAAGAGTGGTAAGTAGTCTCAAGCACTTATCCCACCACTGCACAACCAATGTAGGAGGCTGGACTGGCTTGTAGTGAGTACCAAGGGGTACTTGCACCTTGCACCAGGCCCAGTTATCCCTTATTAGTGTATAGGGTGTCTAGCAGCTTAGGCTGATAGATAATGGTAGCTTAGCAGAGCAGCTTAGGCTGAACTAGGAGACGTGTGAAGCTACTACAGTACCACTTAGTGTCATATGCACAATATCATAAGAAAACACAATACACAGTTATACTAAAAATAAAGGTACTTTATTTTTATGACAATATGCCAAAGTATCTTAGAGTGTACCCTCAGTGAGAGGATAGGAAATATACACAAGATATATATACACAATAGCAAAAATATGCAGTATAGTCTTAGAAAACAGTGCAAACAATGTATAGTTACAATAGGATGCAATGGGGAAACATAGGGATAGGGGCAACACAAACCATATACTCCAAAAGTGGAATGCGAACCACGAATGGACCCCAAACCTATGTGACCTTGTAGAGGGTCGCTGGGACTATTAGAAAATAGTGAGAGTTAGAAAAATAACCCTCCCCAAGACCCTGAAAAGTGAGTGCAAAGTGCACCAAAGTTCCCCTAAGGACAAAATAGTCGTGTTAGAGGAAAAATGCAAGGAAAACACAAATCAGCAATGCAACAACGATGGATTCCTGACTGAGGGTACCTGTGGAACAAGGGGACCAAGTCCAAAAGTCACAAGCAGCTCGGAGATGGGCAGATGCCCAAGAAATGCCAGCGGTTGGTGCAAAGAAGCTCTTACTAGGCTGAAGAACTGTGAATACTGCAGGAACGACAAGGGCTAGAGACTTCCCCTTTGGAGGATGGATCCCCCACGCCTTGGAGAGTCGTGCAGAAGTGCTTTCCCGCCGGATGGATGCCAACAAGCCTTGCTACACGCAAATCGTGCGTTTGGCGTTTTTGGACGCTGCTGGGGCCCCGGAGGGACCAGAAGGTCGCAAATTGGACCTGCAGAGAGAGGGGACGTCGAGCAAAACAAAGAGCCCTCACTGAAGCAGGTAGCACCCGGAGAAGTGCCAGAAACAGGCACTACGAGGATGCGTGAAACGGTGCTCGCCGAAGTTGCACAAAGGAGTCCCACGTCGCCGGAGACCAACTTAGAAAGTCGTGCAATGCAGGTTAGAGTGCCGTGGACCCAGGCTTGGCTGTGCACGAAGGATTTCCACCGGAAGTGCACAGGGGCCGGAGTAGCTTGCAAAGTCGCGGTTCCCAGCAATGCAGCCCAGCGAGGTGAGGCAAGGACTTACCTCCACCAAACTTGGGCTGAAGAGTCACTGGACTGTGGGGGTCACTTGGACGGTGTCGCTGGATTCGAGGGACCTCGCTCGTCGTGCTGAGAGGAGACCCAAGGGACCGGTAATGCAGCTTTTTGGTGCCTGCGGTTGCAGGGGGAAGATTCCGTCGACCCACGGGAGATTTCTTCGGAGCTTCTGGTGCAGAGAGGAGGCAGACTACCCCCACAGCATGCACAAGCAGGAAAACAGTCGAGAAGGCAGCAGGATCAGCGTTACAGAGTTGCAGTAGTCGTCTTTGCTACTATGTTGCAGGTTTGCAGGCTTCCAGCGCGGTCAGCGGTCGATTCCTTATCAGAAGGTGAAGAGGGAGATGCAGAGGAACTCGGCTGAGCTCATGCATTCGTTATCTAAAGTTTCCCCAGAGACAGAGACCCTAAATAGCCAGAAAAGAGGGTTTGGCTACCTAGGAGAGAGGAAAGGCTACTAACACCTGAAGGAGCCTATCAGCAGGAGTCTCTGACGTCACCTGGTGGCACTGGCCACTCAGAGCAGTCCAGTGTGCCAGCAGCACCTCTGTTTCCAATATGGCAGAGGTCTGGAGCACACTGGAGGAGCTCTGGACACCTCCCAGGGGAGGTGCAGGTCAGGGGAGTGGTCACTCCCCTTTCCTTTGTCCAGTTTCGCGCCAGAGCAGGGGCTAAGGGGTCCCTGAACCGGTGTAGACTGGCTTATGCAGAATTGGGCACATCTGTGCCCAACAAAGCATTTCCAGAGGCTGGGGGAGGCTACTCCTCCCCTGCCTTCACACCATTTTCCAAAGGGAGAGGGTGTCACACCCTCTCTCAGAGGAAGTTCTTTGTTCTGCCATCCTGGGCCAGGCCTGGCTGGACCCCAGGAGGGCAGCTGCCTGTCTGAGGGGTTGGCAGCAGCAGCAGCTGCAGTGAAACCCCAGGAAGGGCAGTCTGGCAGTACCAGGGTCTGTGCTACAGACCACTGGGATCATGGAATTGTACCAACAATGCCAGGATGGCATAGAGGGGGCAATTCCATGATCATAGACATGTTACATGGCCATATTTGGAGTTACCATGGTGAAGCTACATATAGGTAGTGACCTATATGTAGTGCACGCGTGTAATGGTGTCCCCGCACTCACAAAGTTCAGTGAATTGGCTCTGAACAATGTGGGGGCACCTTGGCTAGTGCCAGGGTGCCCTCACACTAAGTAACTTTGCACCTAACCTTTACTAGGTAAAGGTTAGACATATAGGTGACTTATAAGTTACTTAAGTGCAGTGTAAAATGGCTGTGAAATAACGTGGACGTTATTTCACTCAGGCTGCAGTGGCAGGCCTGTGTAAGAATTGTCAGAGCTCCCTATGGGTGGCAAAAGAAATGCTGCAGCCCATAGGGATCTCCTGGAACCCCAATACCCTGGGTACCTCAGTACCATATACTAGGGAATTATATGGGTGTTCCAGTAAGCCAATGTAAATTGGTAAAAATGGTCACTAGCCTGTTAGTGACAATTTGAAAGTAATGAGAGAGCATAACCACTGAGGTTCTGGTTAGCAGAGCCTCAGTGAGACAGTTAGGCACCACACAGGGAACATATACATGCACACCTATGAGCACTGGGGCCCTGTGTGACAGGGTCCCAGTGACACATACATATAGGCCACAAACCTATGAGCACTGGGGTCCTGACTAGCAGGATCCCAGTGACACATAACAACCATACTGAAAACATGGTGTTTTCACTATGAGCACTGAGGCCTGGCTATCAGGATCCCAGTGAGACAGTGAAAACAGTGACAAACACCCTGACATACACTCACAAACAGGCCAAAAGTGGGGGTAACAAGGCTAGAAAGAGGCTACCTTCTCACAAAGGGAAAGAGTGAAAAGTAGGACCTCAGAAAGAGGGGCAGAAAGTGTTACGACTCGGTCGTCCCATTTCTAGGGGGCGCTGTAAGGGGGCTTTCGGAAGCCTGAGAATCACCTTGAACACTTATCTAGAGCCCCTTGCTGACTCCTGTTTGTTTCTCTTTTCGCCATGTTATGCTTTTGTAGTATTCCATTTGTTTCCTGGCACTGCAAATCCCATAATGCACAGCCTGGTAGTCAGGAAAGCCTGGATTCTGTTTTACATTGTTTTCTATGGGAGAAGTCCAGTTGCTCCTTTTCACCGGATCCTCTCCTCCAGGACTTGCAAGTGTCTGAAACTACACACACCTGAGAGCTCTCCTGTGCTGCCCAGTCATGTGATTCCACCTGGGGTTTGCTGCAGCTTGGAACTGCTTATAAGCAGCCATTTCCTAAAGATTCTCGTTGTGCATTGGAGTTTGATTCCTTTGTGTTACAGACCCCTTATCGGATGGTGTTCCAGTCTTGTTTCAGCTTGAACCTGTTTCTTGTTTCTCTGCCCTGTTCCTGATTGTTCCAGCCAGAGTCTGCTCCCTATCTTCTAGCCTTGTACTTGTTTGTTTCTTCCATAGCCTACTCCCTGTTTCTCTGTCCTGTTCCTGCCTTGTTTCAGCCTGAACCTGCTCTCTGTTTCCCAGTCCTGTTTACTGCTTATTCCTACTCCCTGTATTCCAGTCCTGTTCTTGCTTGCTCCAGCCAGAGCCTGCTCTCTGTTTCCCATTCCTGTTTCTGTTTGTTCCAGCCAGAGCTTGTGCTCTGTTTTCAAGTCCTTTCCATGCTTTTGCTTCAGCCTGAGCCTATTCCCAGTTCCTGCCTCTGCCTCCTAGTGTGTTCCTTCTGTTTCCGTTTCCTCTTGGGTATTTGTGTCTGGTAAGTGTTCTATCAGTCTTCACCTGTGTATAAGTGTTTTCCTTTGTACTGGGGTTGGCTCCTGGTTTCCAGGAGGCAATTCCAGCCCCCATCCTTTGTCTGGTGTTATATGTAGTCTTTAGTGCCTAACAGTGACAGTGTGCTATTGCTGTTTTCCAGGAATTGCCACTGTGTTTCCAGCTGGACCCACAAGGGCTTGTCTTATGTATGTAAGTACAATTCTTGTTTGTGCTCCAAGGGTCCAAAGACAGAATCACTTCTGTGCCTCCTTTCTATGGGGCTGGTGGGGGTGACTATCTGTAAGAGCAAACTGCACAGAGGCATTGAGATTCCCTGTCACTGTGGGAGGTTCTGCGCCTTACTCTGTGTATAACCCCAGCGTGTTTGTCCAATAGTAATCCGTTTCCTGTTTGTTCACACTAAGGTTGCTCTGCTTTTACTTTCCTGTTTCCTGTGCCTTCCATAGCTGTCCTTTCCCATGTATACCTTTAGCTGCTCTTCTGCCCCAGTACACTACCTCTTTGGGATAGTCTGTGACCTCAAGGGGTGTCCCAACCAGAGTACTGATCAGACCCGCCCAAAACAGTGACAGAAAGAGGATCAACAGATTTTTCTGCACACCATGCCACAATTTCTTCCAACGGTAGGCGTATACCATCTTGGTGGGGGGATGCCTGGCTGCCTAGATGACATTACAGAATTCGGGAGGAAGGTCAAAAGCTGCCAACTGCTGCCGCTCAATCTCCACATAAGAAGGTGGAGAGTGGACAGGTTCGGATGAAGAACTGTCCCCTGCTGCTCTGAGAGTATATCTTCCCGAAGAGGCAGTCTGATTGGAGGATCGTTTGCACTGCCATGTAGCTCATGATACCAGATTCTCCATGCCCAGTCCAGAGCCACAAGGTTGACTTGGGCCTGGTCATTTCTGATCTTCATGAGAACTGTGGGTGGGAGTGGTATGGGCAAAAAGGAATACAGGAAGCCTGAGTTCCGCTCGAGATGAAAAGCATCTTCGAGTGAGAGCCGCCTTGAAGACTCCAGTGCACAAAATTGCTGACATTGGATGCTCTCAGCAGAGGTGAACTGATTTAACCAAGGCTCTTTCCACTGCCTTATGGAAACCATGTCCCACCCTGGGATGGAGATACCATTCATGATCCACTAGGCATCTTCGGCTGAATTAGTCTGCTCTGGCATTCAGAGAGCTCGCCAGATGATGAACCAGCAGGGATATGCCCTGCTGTTCCAGCCATGCCCAGAAACACAGATCCTCTTGATAAAGAGTCCACAACCGCACCCTGTTTGTTGCAGCTCCACATGACGGTGGTGTTGTCCATGAACTCCTGCAATAGCCTTCCCTTGATGGAGGGTAGAAAGGCTTTCAATGCAAGTCGGATTGCTTGGAGCTCCAGCAGGTTGATGTGCAGTCCAGATTCCATCAGAGACCAGAGTCCTCTGATCTCCAATTCTCCCAGATGGCAGCCCCATCCCAGAAGTGACGCATCTGTCACTACTGTGAGATCTGGTTGGGGAATGGCGAGGGATCTGCCACTGACCCAATCACAGTTCATTAGCCACCACAGCAGGTCCTTTGAAGTTCCCTTGGAGATCTAGACCATGTCAGAGAGATTTCCTTGATTCTGCATCCACTGAAACTTCAGATCCCACTGCAGTGACCCCATACGTCATCTGGCATGTGTCACCAGCAGGAAGCAGGAGGCCATGAGCTCCAGCAGCCTCAGTCAGTCTCACCAAAATCCAGGATTGAGGCTGCAACATTGCAGAAACGGAACAGATGATCCTCTGCCAGCCAGTCATGAGATGGTGGCATAGGTGGAGGGGTAGTGTCGAAGGGGAGGAAGTAGCTCCTTTGGACAATCAGCCAAGCCCACCTGTCCAATGTTATAGAGTAACTGTAGGAGGCTGGCCTGGCTTGTAGTGGGTACCAAGGGGTACTTACACTATGTACCAGGTTCAGTTATCCCTTATTAGTGTAGAAGAGGTGTTTCTAGCAGCTTAGGCTGATAGAAGGTAGCTATAGCAGAGCAGCTTAGGCTGAACTAGGAGACATGCAAAGCTCCCACTATACCACTGGTATCATATGCACAATATCATAAGAAAACACAATACACAGATATACTAAAAATAAAGGTACTTTATTTTTATGACAATATGCCAAAAGTATCTCAGTGAGTACCCTCAGTATGAGGATGCCAAATATACACAAGATATATGTACACAATACCAAAAGTATGCAGTAATAGCAAAAGGAAGTAATGCAAGCAATGTATAGTTACAGTGAATTGCAATAGGAGCACATAGGTATAGGGGCAACACAAACCATATACTCCAAAAGTGGAATGCGAACCACAAATGGACCCCAAACCTATGTGAGCTTGTAGAAGGTCGCTGGGACTGTAAGAAAACAGTGAGGGTTAGAAAAATAGCCCACCCCAAGACCTTGAAAAGTAGGTGTAAAGTGCACCTATGTTCCCCAGAGAGCACAGAAGTCGTGATAGGGGAATTCTGCAAGGAAGACCAACACCAGCAAAGCAACCAAAGTGGATTTCCAGACGAGAGTACCTGTGGAACAAGGGGACCAAGTCCAAGAGTCGCGACAAAGTCGAGAGTGGGCAGATGCCCAGGAAATGCCAGCTGAGGGTGCAAAGAAGCTGCCACCGGATGGCAGAAGCTGAGGATTCCTTTGGAGGATGGATGTCTGACGTTGTGAAGAAGCCTGCAGAGGTGTTCCCACGCAGAAAGACTGCAAACAAGCCTTGCTAGCTGCAAGGGTCGCAGTTAGGGTTTTTGGATGCTGCTGTGGCCCAGGAGCGACCAGGATGTCGCCACTTGGATGAGGAGACAGAGGGGGCTCCCAGCAAGTCAGGGAGCCCTCACAAAAGCAGGCAGCACCCGCAGAAGTACCGGAACAGGCACTTGGAGGAGGAGTGACCCGGAGCTCACCCGAAGACACAAAAGGGAGTCCCGCGACGCCGGAGGACAACTCAGGAGGTTGTGCACTGCAGGTTAGAGTGTCGGGGACCCAGGCTTGGCTGTGCACGAAGGAAATCCTGGAAGAGTGCACAGGAGCCGGAGCAGCTGCAAATCACGTGGTACCCAGCAATGCAGTCTAGCGTGGGGAGGCAAGGACTTACCTCCACCAAATTTGGACTGAAGAGTCACTGGACTGTGGGAGTCACTTGGACAGAGTTGCTGAGTTCCAGGGACCACGCTCGTCGTGCTGAGAGGGGACCCAGAGGACCGGTGATGCAGTCTTTTGTTGCCTGTGGTTGCAGGGGGAAGATTCCGTCGACCCACGGGAGATTTCTTCAGAGCTCTTGGTGCAAGAAGGAGGCAGGCTACCCCAAGAGCATGCACCACCAGGAAACAGTTGAGAAGGCGGCAGGATCAGCGATACAAGGTTGCAGTAGTCGTCTTTGCTACTTTGTTGCGGTTTTGCCGGCGTCCTGAGCAGTCAGCGGTCGATCCTTTGGCAGAAGGTGAAGAGAGAGATGCAGAGGAACTCTGATGAGCCCTTGCATTCATTATCTAAAGAATTCCCCAAAGCAGAGACCCTAAATAGCCAGAAAAGGAGGTTTGGCTACCTAGGAAGGAGGATAGGCTAGCAACACAGGTAAGAGCCTATCAGAAGGAGTCTCTGACGTCACCTGCTGGCACTGACCACTCAGAGCAGTCCAGTGTGCCAGCAGCACCTCTGTTTCCAAGATGGCAGAGGTCTGGAGCACACTGGAGGAGCTCTGGGCACCTGCTCTGGGAGGTGCAGGTCAGGGGAGTGGTCACTCCCCTTTCCTTTGTCCAGTTTCGCGTCAGAGAAGGGCTGGGGGATCCCTGAACCGGTGTAGACTGGCTTATGCAGAGATGGGCACCATCTGTGCCCATCAAAGCATTTCCAGAGGCTGGGGGAGGCTACTCCTCCCCAGCCCTGACACCTTTTTCCAAAGGGAGAGGGTGTAACACCCTCTCTCTGAGGAAGTCCTTTGTTCTGCCTTCCTGGGCCAAGCCTGGCTGGACCCCAGGAGGGCAGAAACCTGTCTGAGGGGTTGGCAGCAGCAGCAGCTGCAGTGAAACCCCGGGAAAGGTAGTTTGGCAGTACCCGGGTCTGTGCTAGAGACGCGGGGGGTCATGGAATTGTCTCCCCAATGCCAGAATGGCATTGGGGTGACAATTCCATGATCTTAGACATGTTACATGGCCATGTTCGGAGTTACCATTGTGACGCTATACATAGGTAGTGACCTATGTATAGTGCACGCGTGAAATGGTGTTCCTGCACTCACAAAGTCCGGGGAATTTGCCCTGAACGATGTGGGGGCACCTTGGCTAGTGCCAGGGTGCCCACACACTTAGTAACTTAGCACCCAACCTTTACCAGGTAAAGGTTAGACATATAGGTGACTTATAAGTTACTTAAGTGCAGTGGTAAATGACTGTGAAATAACGTGGACGTTATTTCACTCAGGCTGCATTAGCAGGCCTGTGTAAGAATTGTCAGAGCTCCCTATGGGTGGCAACAGAAATGCTGCAGCCCATAGGGATCTCCTGGAACCCCAATACCCTGGGTACCTCAGTACCATAGACTAGGGAATTATAAGGGTGTTCCAGTATGCCAATATGAATTGGTGAAATTGGTCACTAGCCTGTTAGTGACAATTTAGAAAGCAGAGAGAGCATAACCACTGAGGTTCTGGTTAGCAGAGCCTCAGTGAGACAGTTAGTCATCACACAGGGAACACATAAAGGGCACACTTATGAGCACTGGGGCCCTGGCTGGCAGGGTCCCAGTGGCACATACACTAAAACAACATATATACAGTGAAATATGGGGGTAACATGCCAGGCAAGATGGTACTTTCCTACACAATCCCCCCCCCAGTTGAGATTCACAACAGGCATGGGGTGGCTAAGAGTGTTGATATGAGCGTCTGTCACTTGGTACTGGTGACCAAGTAGGTGTTGTTCAGGGTGTACCACTTTCTCTATTACCATGGTAACACTGGCACCTGTGTCCCTGTAGGCCTGAACCTCAACACAATTTATTAGGGGAAGTTGCTTGTACTTATCCATATTAAGGGGACAAGCAACCAAGGTGGCCAAATCAATGGCACCTTCAGAGACTAACACAGCCTCTGTGGTCTCCCTAACAAGACCAACCCCAACTAAATTACCAAAAGTGAGCCCAGCTACTCCCTTGTATTGGCTATTAGTAGGTTTGCTCCTACCACCACTGCTATTACTAGGGGCACTAGGGGGGTCATTACAACCCTGGCGGACGGTGTTAAAGCTGCGGTAATACCACAAACAGTGCGGCGGATAAAAAAATGGAATTATGACCCTGGTGGAAACCGCCAAAAAAGACAGCCACTTTAACACACCGCCCGCCACGGCGGTACAGACAAGCAGCGCTGCGGTCACCGCCAACAGACAGGCGGAACACAATGTACCGCCCATAGTATTACAACCCGCCAATCCGCCACCTTTTCCGGGGCGGATTCACTGTGGATAAAAACACGGCGGAAACAGCTTTTGCAATGGGAAAACACTCACCTGAACACATCCCACGAGGAACGAGGACTCCATGGACCCGGAACTCCAAATACTCCCTGCCCTTGTCTTTCTGCTACTCTACGACCAACATCTACGTAGGCGCCGAAGACAACGTTGAGTACTGCACCTAGGACATGGGGGAGGGTGGAGGCAAAAGTTAGGGAGACACCCACCAAACACCCCCACCCCCAACCTCGCATAATACAACATACACACCAATGCATTCACAAAAATCACAGTAACAACCCACAATCCCCCCGGAAGAATGAAAAGACAAAGCGAAATTCGGTCAAACATTGTAATGTGGCAATATACATGTCATACAAAAATATACAGATATATATGAAAATCAGTCATAATTATATACATTACGAGAAGTAGTGCAGATATCTACATAACAATGTCCGTGCACCAACAGTCCAAAAATGCATGGGCGAGGCCCACAAAGGATACCTGACCACAATCGGAGAGAACACTGCGGGGGCATCAGATAGAAATACTACAGGCACCTCAGGGGGAAGGGAAGGGGGGGCACCTCAGCCGGATGACTGCAAAGCCAGATCCACGACGGGGCTCCATGCCCATTGATGTATCCTGGGGAGTGCAAAGCCACAGTCTCTCAAGTCTCTACAGTGGGTGGGTTGCCCACTGTTCCATCCTGGGGAGTGCAAAGCCACAGTCTTTCAAGTCTCTACAGTGGGTGGGGTGCCCACCGTGCCATCCTGGGGAGTGCAAAGCCACAGACTCTCAAGTCTCTACAGTGGGTGGGTTGCCCACTGTTCCATCCTGGGGAGTGCAAAGCCACAGTCTTTCAAGTCTCTACAGTGGGTGGGGTGCCCACCGTGCCATCCTGGGGAGTGCAAAACCACAGTCTCTCAAGTAGATGCAGGTCTCCACTGGTACTGGGGGTGACTGGTGCCCAGAGTGCTTCATCCTGTGCAGGACAGACAGAGTGGATGGAGGTCTCCACTGGTTCTGGAGGGGGACTGGTGCCCAGTCTGGATGAGTCTCCCTGTGAAAGTTCCTGTCCTGTCACTGTCCCAGCTGTACATGGGATAAGGATGCCTGATAAGGCGGTCTATTAATTCCTACCCGGTGCTTGCCCTGTTCAGCGGTCTTCACCATGGCGGTCTTTGCCCTGTTCAGCGGTGGTTTGACATGGCGGTTCTGGACTGTTCAGCGGTGCTTTGCCATGGCGGTCTTTGCCCTGTTCAGCGGTGCTTTGCCATGGCGGTCTATGCCCTGTTCAGCGGTCTTCACCATGGCGGTCTTTGCCCTGTTCAGCGGTGCTTTGGCATGGCGGTTCTGGACTGTTCAGCGGTGCTTTGCCATGGCGGTCTTTGCCCTGTTCAGCGGTGCTTTGCCATGGCGGTCTTTGCCCTGTTCAGCGGTGCTTTGACATGGCGGTTCAGGACTGTTCAGCAGTGCTTTGCCATGGCGGTTCTGGACTGTTCAGCGGTGTTTTGCCATGGCGGTTTGCCCTGTTCAGCGGTCTTCACCATGGCGGTCTTTGCCCTGTTCAGCGGTGCTTTGACATGGTGGTTCAGGACTGTTCAGCGGTGCTTTGCCATGGCGGTTCTGGACTGTTCAGCGGTGTTTTGCCATGACGGTCTTTGCCCTGTTCAGAGGTCTTCACCATGGCGGTCTTTGCCCTGTTCAGCGGTGCTTTGACATGGCAGTTCAGGACTGTTCAGCGGTGCTTTGCCATGGCGGTTCTGGACTGTTCAGCGGTGTTTTGCCATGGCGGTCTTTGCCCTGTTCAGCGGTCTTCACCATGGCGGTCTTTGCCCTGTTCAGCGGTACTTTGACATGGCGGTTCAGGACTGTTCAGCAGTGCTTTGCCATGGAGGTTCTGGACTGTTCAGCGGTGTTTTGCCATGGCGGTCTTTGCCCTGTTCATCGGTCTTCATCATGGCGGTCTTTGCCCTGTTCAGCAGTGCTTTGACATGGCGGTTCAGGACTGTTCCGCGGTGCTTTGCCATGGCGGTTCTGGACTGTTCAGCGGTGTTTTGCCATGGCGGTCTTTGCCCTGTTCAGCGGTCTTCACCATGGTGGTCTTTGCCCTGTTCAGCGGTACTTT
Organism: Pleurodeles waltl; assembly: GCF_031143425.1. Taxonomy (NCBI): domain Eukaryota; kingdom Metazoa; phylum Chordata; class Amphibia; order Caudata; family Salamandridae; genus Pleurodeles; species Pleurodeles waltl. Next base: position 71,335,498 of record NC_090444.1, on the reverse strand, counting down.
GACATGGCGGTTCTGGTACGGACATTGGTGTGTGGCATGACGTTCCCTACACTGGGCATTGGTGTGTGGCATGACGTTCCATCATAGCCCACCTGGGCTGTGGCAGCCGGGGCCCTCCTGGGCACTGAGTCCAGCGGTGGCGGTGGTCTCCTGACCAGTGACGATACTTGTGCCCTCCTGGGCACTGACTCCGGCGGTGGTCTCTGGACCAGTGACGATACTTGGGCCCTCCTGGGCAATGACTCTGGCGGTGGTCTCTGGACCAGTGACGATACTTGGGACCTCCTGGGCAATGACTCTGGCGGTGGTCTCTGGACCAGTGACGATACTTGGGCCCTCCTGGGCTGTGACTCCGGCGGTGGTCTCCTGACCAGTGACGATACTTGGGCCCTCCTGGGCAATGACTCTGGCGGTGGTCTCTGGACCAGTGACGATACTTGGGTCCTCCTGGGCTTTGACTCCGGCGGTGGTCTCTGGACCAGTGACGATACTTGGGCCCTCCTGGGCAATGACTCTGGCGGTGGTCTCTGGACCGGTGACGATACTTGGGCCCTCCTGGGCTGTGACTCCGGCGGTGGTCTCTGGACCAGTGACGATACTTGGGCCCTCCTGGGCAATGACTCTGGTGGTGGTCTCTGGACCAGTGACGATACTTGGGCCCTCCTGGGCAATGACTCTGGCGGTGGTCTCTGGACCAGTGACGACAGTGCTGGCGGTTGTGTCCCGACCGCCGGAAATGATGGCGCACTTCTCCGCCGTGACACTCACAACAGACTGGGCAGCCTTCCTCTGGCCCTTCCCCACCTTTGGTGGAGTCACAGCTGACTCTCCAATCCCCTTGGAATCCATGTGAGTTGTTTTCCCACCAGGAGTCTTCACACGGTCCCGTCGTCCACTCTCCAATTTTAGAGCCTTTACAGAGGGTGGGCTGCCAGTGCCTTGGCTCCGGGTCACACTGCCTGCCCTGGTGGCCGGTGCACTCCACAAACCTTGAACGGGCACCACTGGTATTGGAGGCTTTTTGGCTGAGGCGCTACGACGGGACTGATGAATTGGAGGGGGGGGCAAAAAGGTCTACTTTACAGAGGGACAGTTTCTGACGAACACTGGGATGGGTAGTTGGAGGGTGCCTGGGAGTGGAGGAAGAGGAGGTGGTTGTCGGAGGTGTCACTTTAGGTGTTTTGGGTGCAGGTGCAGGTACTGGAGGCTGTCGTGAGGTGGATGGATGTTGGGTGAGTGATTGCCGGCGTTTGTGTACTTTGGGAGGGGGCGTCACAGACACACTGGGAGAGGACAAAGGGGACGTGTAAATGGGAGTGGAGGTGGTGAGTGCAGGTGAGCGGCTTGTGGTGTTGGGTCTCCTTGTGCGATTCATGGTACCTGTAGATGTGGTGCATGCAGGTGTGTGTGTAGACGAGACTGGGAGGGAGGAGGGAGGAGGGAGAAGAGGAGGAGGGGGACACAGTGGAGGCAGTGGATGTTGCTGTGTCTGTACATGGGTGAGGCTTGCGTGAGTGCCTGTGGGTTGTGTGGTACCTATGTTTGCTTGAGCTACCTGTGTGTGCTGACTTGTGTGCATGCTGGTCTGTAGGTGTACTTGGGATGGGCTGGGGTACAGGAGATTGGGTCTGGGTGGAGGAGGTTGGAGGGGGGAGGCTAGACACAGGGACAATGGCTGCCATCAGTGCTGAGGCCAGAGATTGCAGGGTTCGCTGAAGGACAGCCTGACCAGAATGAATGCCCTCCAGGAATGCATTACCGTGTTGCAACTCTCATTCTACACCCTGGATGGCATTCTCAATGGTAGACTGCCCAACAGTGAGTGACCTGAGGAGGTCAATGGCCTCCTCACTGAGGGCAGCAGGGGTGACAGGGGCAGGGCCTGAGGTGCCTGGGGCGAAGGTGATGCCCACCCTCCTGGGTGAGCGGGCATGGGGTGAAGGCTGAGGGGCTGCTAGGAGGGCGGTGCTGGTAGGGGAGGTGGCGGCTGTACCTGTAGAAGTGTGGGGCACAGATGGTGCCACCACCACAAGGGAGCTCCCATCGGCAGACGAGTCCGTGTCGCTGGTTGGTGATCCGGTGACCGACGTGAAGCTTCCCTCGCCCTCCGTCCCACTGGTGCATTCAGAGTCCGTGGTGTGGCCCTCCATGGCCATGTGGAATGCAGCTCCCTCGTGCTCCGGTGCCACTGTACCTCCGTCTGATGATGCTGATGTACAAAAGGACAGGGAGAGCAGAAAAAGGGGGGGAGACAGAAGAAAGAGAGTTTTAGTGCATGGCATACCGCTAACGTTGGCGGACAAGACAGACACAGCAGCCCCCTGCATTACGCCGTGCTCCTGCCCTCTGCACATGCAATTTCTGGGATATGGTGGACATCTGCACACATGGATGCCACAGGGGCAACTATACCTCGACTTGGCACTCTGCTGAGGTGGGGTAGAGTGCCACATGGCCTACATTACGGAGGGGCCTTGCCTACTGAACTCGCCCGGGCCTAGGGACACCCACAGCCCACCTCCCTCACCCAGACACCTCCACTGCACGAAAAGTCCGCAGAATGAGAGTGTACTCACCCCCTTGTGTCTGCTGTGATGCCCTCAAGAGCCCATCCAATTCCGGGTAGGCCACCGCCAGGATCCGGAACATCAGGGGGGTCATGGTGCGACGGGCACCCCAACCACGTTGGGAGGCCATCCCCAGCTGAGCCTCCGCCGTCTTCTAGCTGCAGCGGCGAATGTCCTCCCATCTCAGCGGTGCTTTGACATGGCAGTTCAGTGGGTGCCCCGTCTCTGGTGGACCCCCAGGGTCCGGACCTCCTTGGCGATGGCACGCCAAATGTCCCTCTTCTGGTGGGCGCTGACCTACATGACATGCACAAGTAAAGAGGAACAGTCATTACCAACTGCACCGTCGTTGTGAGTGGCCCCCTCCCTACTCTGGCCATGTGGCCCATTCATTCCCATGCATTAATGTTCTATGAACTCTGCCCCCTTCCCTCTTCTAACCAGCCCTCTCCACCCAGGCCTAGCCCATACAACGTGCTCCCTGTGTACTAACCTGTTGGTCTGGAGGACCGTAGAGTAGCGCGTACTGGGGGTGGACCCCGTCTACCAGTTTCTCCAACTCCTGTGCAGTGAAGGCAGGGGCCCTTTCCCCAGACGCAGCAGCCATCGTCGCTTCCAGACCGAGGTCACAGCAGCACTTGCAGTGTAGGTCCTCTCCTGTCGAAGGTCAGGTATCTAGTAATTGAACAGATAGAAAATGGCGGTGACGTCCGCGGTGGTGATGTCCGCGGCGGTGCGCATCATCACCGCCGGCGCACCTGTTCATTGGCTCCTGGGACCCATAGGGTCCTATGTTAACCAATGCAGCATTGCGCCGCGGTCTACGACCGCCTACCGCGACGGTGTCCAACGCCAGCGCAGTTACCCCACAATCCCATTGTCCCAGTTTAGAGGTCAGGCAGCCGCCATTTCAGGGGCCCACATGGCCTAATTTACCTCTGCTTCACACATAGCTAGGCCTACACTCAACACACATACAGGAAGGGTTTTGTGAGTGGTGTAGTCTTGTGTGTAACTGTGGGTACATACCTGGAGGAATAATGACTGATTCGTCGCTGTTGTCCTTCGTAGGCACCGTCAGCTGGGACAGTTGAGAAGATGGCGGAATCCTCCGGTGTACCGACCGCTGGTGGACCTGTTGACAATGGAAGAGCGACATGTCATCGTCACCTACCGGTTTGACCGTGCCACAATCCAGGAACTATGTACCCAGTTGGAGCCAGACCTGATGTCACCAATCCGCCATCCGACTGGAATCCCCCCTGACGTGTAGGTGCTGTCAGTGCTCCATTTCCTTGCAAGTGGGTCTTTTCAGACAACAGTGGCCATGGCATCAGGGATGTCCCAGCCTATGTTTTCCAACGTGTTGTCCAGAGTGCTGTCTGCCCTGCTGAAACACGTAAGGAGATACATCATTTTCCCTGAGGTGGCAGATTTGCCTACAGTGAAAGGTGACTTCTGTGCCCTTGGACATATCCCCAACGTCATAGGTGCCATTGATGGGACCCATGTAGCTCTGGTCCCCCCCCACAGGAGTGAACAGGTGTACAGGAACCGGAAGAGTTATCATTCAATGAATGTCCAGATGGTATGTTTGGCAGACCAGTACATCTCCCAGGTTAATGCTATGTTCCCTGGCTCAGTGCATGACGCCTACATCCTGCGGAATAGCAGCATCCCTGATATGATGGGTCAACTCCAGAGGCACCGTGTATGGCTATTAGGAGACTCTGGTTACCCCAACCTGTCCTGGCTAATGACCCCAGTGAGGAATCCCAGGACCAGGGCAGAGGAACGGTACAATGAGGCCCATGGGCGGACTAGGAGGGTGATCGAACGCACCTTCGGCCTCCTGAAGGCCAGGTTCAGGTGCCTCCATATGACAGGTGGATCCCTATTCTACTCACCGAAGAAGGTGTGCGAGATCATCATCGCCTGCTCCATGCTTCATAATCTGGCTTTGCGACGCCAGGTGCCTTTTCTGCAGGAGGATGATCCAGATGACGGTGTTGTAGCAGCTGTGGAGCCTGTGGAGCCTGTGGACGGTGATGAGGAGGAAGCTGAGGAAGAAGACAACAACAACAGGGAGTCAGTCATACAGCAATATTTCCAGTGACACTCAGGTGAGAACATTTTCATGTTTGACATTACATTAACTTTCACAGGTCTACCTCTATCCTGTCTGTCGGTTTCAACCACTATTTGGTAACTGAGTTGTACCTTTCGATTACTGTTTCACAGGTGTGGTTACCAACGTGTCATCTGCTTGCATCCTTCAAGTACTTGTGATGTGTGACATAGGTATGTTAGCTTTACAATAGGAAACGCATTATCACACTGTCATTGATAATACATATTTACTAAATCGCAGACTGACTCCAGATTGTTTTGTGTTTCAAGGGTGTTTATTGAAGTGCTAATTATTGGAGGGGGTGGTACAATGGTGATGGGTGATGGTGGAGGAATGTCCATGGCAGAGTCCAGTCTATTAGTCTCACAGGTGCACTGCCCATCTGGGCATAGGAAGTGGAGCTGGGGCAGTTTCAGAATGGACAGGGTAACAAGGTGGGACAGTGAGAGGACAAACAGGGTGGTCTCATTTCCTGGCGGGGGTCTTGCCATCTTGCTCTGTCCTGTTCCTGGATCTCAGGGACTGCTTGCGTGGTGGTTGTCCGTCTGCAGGGGGTGGGGTGCTGGTGTGGTGGTCCTGTGGCGGGGCGTCCTGTCCACTAGCGCCGGCAGAGGTGGTGGGCAGTTCATCGTCCTGGCTAGTGTCAGGGGCCCCTTGGAGTGCCACGGTGTCCATCAAGGTCTGCTGTATGTCCTTCAGCACCCCTACGATGGTGCCCAGGGCGGAGTTGATGGTCCTGAGCTCCTCCCTGAACCCCAAATACTGTTCCTCCTGCAGGCGCAGGGTCTCCTGCAACTTGTCCAGGACCGTCTCCATAGTCTCCTGGGAGTGGTGGTATGCTCCCATGATGGAGGATAGGGCTTCGTGGAGAGTGGGTTCCCTTGGCCTGTACGCCCCCTGTCGCAGAGCAGCCCTCCCAGTTCCCCTGTGTTCCTGTGCCTCCGTCCCCTGGACCGTGTGCCCACTACCACTACCCCCAGGTCCCTGTTGTTGTTGGGGTGGTGGGTTAGCCTGGGTTCCCTGTAGTGGTGGACACACCGCTGATTGACCTGTCCTGGGTAGGGAGGTTTGGTCCCGCTGGGTGGGTGCTGTGCTGGTGTTACCAGAGGGTGGAAGGTCGGTGTTGGGCTGTGCCTGTGCAAGGGGAACCGAATGTCCCGAGGCCCACGATGGTCCGGGCTGGTCATCAGGATCCAGTAGGGCAGAGCTGCTATCGTCACTGTGGGCCTCTTCTGGGGGTGGAGTGGTGTTGCCTGGACCCTCTGGTGTGGTGACGGTCCTTCGGGTTCCTGCAGGGGCATAAGAGCATGATTAATATATGTGTGTGTGTAATGGTGTGCAATGGGTGGGTGAGCGTGTACCCCAGTGCAAGCATTCCTGTGTGGGAGCTTGGGTGATGGTGGTTTAGGGGGTTGTATAGGTGTGTGCAGTGGGCATGCTTTAGTGCTGGGTGTCCATGCTTAGTTCTGTCATGCAGGGCTTGGTGTTGGGATGTGTGGTTTGTGTTATTAGTAAATTATTGAGGATTTGGGGTGATAGGGGAGGGTGTGAGGGTGGGGGGGTGATAGCATGCAGGTAGGGTGGGGGATATGATAGTTAAGATTTGACTTACCAGTGTCCCATCCTCCACCGACTCCTGCGAGGCCCTCAGGATGCATGATGGTGAAGACTTGCTCCTCCCATGTTGTTAGTTGTGGGGGAGGAGATGGGGGTCCGCAGCTAGTCCGCTGAACCGCGATTTTGTGCCTGGAAACCGTTGAATGCACCTTCCCCCGTAGGTCGTTCCACCTCTTCCTGATGTCCTCCCTATTTCTTGGGTGCTGTCCCACTGCGTTGAACCTGTCCACGATTCTTTGCCATAGCTCCATCTTCCTGGCTATTGATGTGTGCTGTACCTGTGAGCCAAATAGCTGTGGCTCTACCCGTACGATTTCCTCCACCATGACCCTGAGCTCCTCCTCGGAGAAGCGGAGGTGTCTTTGGCGTGACATGGGGTGGTGTGTGTGATGTGTGGGCCGGTGTGAGTGTTGATGTGTGTGGTGATGTGTAGTGGTGTGTGGTGTTTTGTGCGTGGATGTGGGTTGGGTGATGGTGTTGTGTGCCTCTGTATGGTAGTGTTGTCTTGGCTGTGCAGTCTCTCTGGCCTTTGTCTCTAATTTGTGGTCATAGGGGTTTGTGGGTGATGTGGGTGTGTGTTTTATATAGTGTTGGGTGTGTGGGAGTGGTGTTTGTATGTGTGTCAGGTGTGTGTATTTGGAATTGTCCAATGTGGCGGTGTTTTGGAAATGTGTGTGTATTTTGAGCGCGGCAGTGTGTACCGCCAATGGAATACCGTGGTTGAAAGACCGCTGCGTGGATTCGTGGGTCGTAATAGCATGGGCGTGTTTCTGTTGGAGTGGAGGTGGAGGTTTTGTTTTTGCCAGTTTACCTTTGGGGTGGCGGTGTTGTGTGGGTGTCTGAATTTCAGCGGATTCCGAGATGTGGGTCATAATAGCTGTGGCGGGATTCCGCAGCGGTCTATTGGCGGTCTTCTGCACGGCGGTAAGCACATTTTACCGCCAATGTTGTAATGACCCCCTAGGTGTAGCAGTAGGGGTTGTGGTAGTGGGAGGCTTGGTGCTTTTCTTTGGACAACTGGCACCAGTTGTCCAATGGCCTTTTACTTTACAAAAATAGCACCATGGTTTCTTTACTTGATTAGAAGAGGATTTTGACCCACCACCCCCACCAGAGTGTTTTTGTGGGCCTGCTGAAGACTCATTTTTAGATTTGTCCCCACCCTTGTCTGAAGACTTACAATCCTTCTTCTTGCCATCCTTGTCACACTTTTCTACAGTAACTCAGAATGCTTGCTTCTTGTCCAGAGAGGACCTGGCCTGGCAGTTAGGGCTGGACTATTCCCATGGGGAATAGGGTCAGGACTGATTTGCATATGGCTGGGTCCAAACTGGGGCAACGTGGTGAGCAAAAGAATGATGGATTAAATCTGAATCTATGACTGGGGTGAAAAGTTTCAATACTCAGCCGATCATTTTATTTTGTCTTGTGATGTTGAAATGATTAAGAGTGCCAGTGATGGTGATCCTGCCTCTAACTAAGTGCTCATGGTGGTGAAGGGGCAGACTAAGAGGGTTTGGAGGCTGCTGCAGTGGGGTTGGAGGAACTACCCAGACTGCTGGCCACCTGTCTTACGAGGTCTGTGGGTACCGTGCCCTCATCCACACAGATGTAGGGAAGCATGCGCGGCACAGTGGCTGGCTGGGAATTGGCTCAGCTGGAAGCCCCTTCTGCAGCCATGAAAGGATCAAAAGGCAGATTGCGGGGATGAGGGGCCACTGTGAGGCTCAAGGTCCTGGCCGTAGCCTGAGAGTCTTGAAGCACTCAAGTGCTGAGTCTCCAAAGAGTCGGGTGCCATTGAAGGACATGTCCTTAAGGAAAGCCTGGATGTTCCCTGAAAAGCCAAATGTCCTCAGTGAGGTGTGGCACCTCAAGGCCACTGTCATGGAAATCGCTCGGTAGGAAAGTACCCTTTTTTTGGCATGGTAACCCCTACTATTTGCCTGCTGTCAGAGTGTTTTGACTGTTTACTGGGATCCTGCTAACCTAGACCCCAGTGGTTCTGCTCGCTCTCTCTAAATTTTGTTGCTTAGGACTTTGCACACCCCACAATTGGTATACTGGTGCCCCCTTATAAGTCCCTAGTATATGGTACTTAGGGTCCCAGGGCATTGGGGCACCAGGGGTTTCCCATGGGCTGTAGCATGTATTGTGCCACCCATGGGAGCCTATGCAAAATGTGTCTGCAGGCCTGCAACTGCAGCCTGCGTGAAAAGATGCATGCATCCTTTCACTACAGGTTTCTGCCCTCTTGCTGCTTGACCAGCTCAGGCAGAGGAAGGCAGAAGAAAGAATTTCTTGTGGGAGAGGGAGGTAAACCCTTGGACATAGGTGTTAGCCTATTAGAGTAGCCTCCCCAAGCCATTGGTATGCTTTGAAGGACGCATTTGCTGCTCTCCTTGCATAAACTGGTTTGCACCAGTCCAGGGACCCCTAATCCCTGTTCTGGCATGAAACTAGACAGTGGAAAGGGGAGTGACCACTCCCCTGTCCATCCCCACCCCAGGGGTGGTGACCAGAGTGCCTCCAGGAGGCCACTTGATTCTGCCATCTTGAATCCAAGGTGGGCAGAGGCCCTTGGGAGCATCTGAGTAGCCAGGTCAGGCAGGTGACATCACAGCCCCCTCCTGATAGGTGGTCAACCTGCTAGGTGACCAATCCCCTTTCCTGGGCTATTTAGGGTCTCCCTTTTGGGTGGGACTGCAGATTTGATGTGCAAGATTCCAGCAGGATTCCTCTGCATTGTTTACTTCATCTTCTGGCCACTGGGACTGCAACTTGACCTTCCAGGAACTGACAATCTGCAACTACAGCAATGACTCTGCTCTGCAACATTGTTTCTCTGGCTCCTTCCAGCAACTGCAACATTTTCCCAGCTGTGCATCCTCTGACGAGTCTTCAACCTGCACAGGAACTAAGAAGGAATCTCCCTTGGAGTGAAGGAGTCCCTCCCCTGCATCTGCAGGCACCAACTACAAAGACGACTGACTGCGTGAATCTCCTCTCCTTCTGAGCTGCGTGGACCCTGCATCACAGTGATGGTCTGTAGTGGCCCCCTTGGTCCTCTCTAGCAGCTGTCCAACTTGGAGATGGTAAGCCCCTGCCTGTCCTTGCAGGACAGGCAAGGGCCTGTCCTGCAAGTAACCCTGTGTACCACAACACTTGCAGAGGCCAAGGCTTATTTGTTCCTCTTCCAAGGGATCTTCAGGCTCTGTGTAGCCCCAGCCCCCAGCACTTCTTCCTGCAATGCACAGTCTCCTGCCTGCTGCTCAAGAGACATGGGACACTCCTCCAAGTGTGCTGAGTCGGCCTCTCCACGGATCCTGTGCCTGCTGCCAGTGGGTCACCAGTGGGGGCTGCCTCCTCTTCTTCTGACTCTCCCAGCTACTGAGGGTCCCCTCGGACTCCACTCCTTGGGTCAAGTCCCCTGGACCTTGCTGGTCCTTTTCAGCCTTGCAAAACCTTCTTCTCCAACTCTTGCATTTACCAAGGCTTGTTTGTGGTTTCCAGCACCACTTACTGACTGCAAAATGACCGCAGACATTGGACATCATTTGCATCACTTCTGGAACTCCTCTTCTGCTCCTGTGCTGCACGACTGACCTTCTTCGCCCACCGTCGACCTGGTCCTGCAACCACAGAAGGGTCGGTAGTGGCTCCTGCCACAACCGGACACTGAATCTCAAACTGGACTTGGTCCCCTTTCTTTGCAGGTCCTCTTCTGTCAGGATCCACCTTTGGGTTTTTCCAGTCTTGATTGGGTCTTGCACAATCTATTTCCAAATTCCTCCTGTTGGTTTTGAGTACAACTAGGTACTTACCTCTGCTTGCGTGGTTGCTGAGGGTCATTCTGGTTCTCACCTCTCCGGGTTCCTAGTTCCTCCTGCTCCCCACTACTGATTCCACTCCCTTGGGTGAGGCACTGCCTTTCACATTCCATTTCTTAGTATATGGTTTGGCCCTCCCCTAGGGCCATAACTATTTCCTACTGCTTTTGCCAATTCCTATTGCATTCTATGCTATTTCATGAATGCTAATGTGTGTATAATAGTGTGTTTACTTACCTCCAGTGGGGTATTGCCTTTACAGTATTTTAGTATTTGTGTTACTATAATAAAGTACCTTTATTTTTGTAACACTGTGGTTCTTTCATGTGTGTGAGTGCTGTGTGACTATAGTGGTATTGCATAAGCTTTGCATGTCTCCTAGATAAGTCTTGGCTGCTCATCCGCAGCTACCTCTAAAGAGTCCTGGCTTCTAGACACTGCCTACACTTCACTGATAGGAGGTACCTGAATCTGGTACCAGGTGATAACACCATAGGTGCTCACCACACACAAGGCCATCTTCCTACATTGGTGGTGCAGTTGTGGACTAAGCACTTGCAATTGCCTTACCGCTCTGTCACTAGTCACTTTCCACAGGATAGGCTAGTAATAGCTTTTAGGTACATTCTACACTTAGTTGTCAGGATTTCTAGATTCCTAAGTTTGGGTAAGCTAGGGGTCTAGAATAGCACTTGCTCCAAACTTTCCTATGGAGCTTAATTGTTAGGTTAGGTACAGCTACACCACTCTAGCAGGAATATCTTCAGTAGAGCACAACTCTCAGGCCCCAGACTCTCACTATGAGGGTCTTACTTTCCAAGAGCTGAAGGAAATGTGTGCTTCTAGAAAACTGAAGACAGGGAGAAATCCCAATAAGAGTCTGCTTCTAGAGTTACTCCTCCAGGCTGACCAGGATAATGCAGGAAGCCAGGAGGAGGAAGAAGTAAAAACTGACCGTCCAGTCCTAGACAGGGCAGATTTAGGCTACACTGGGGAGGGTCAGGAAGAACCCGGGGAACACCAAAGCCCTGTTCGGAGCAGTGCAGGTAGTGAGAGGGGGGTCATGTCAGTAGCCCACTTTTGCCCCAACAGGGTTGGTCCAAAGAGTCCAGAGGAGGAGGGATAATTTCTCCTCTGTCAATATATGTCTCCTCAGTATCTGAGGGAACCCACGGCTCCACCTGAGGGGAAGATTTCTTAGATAGGGAGCTTAGGAAATTGAGATTGGAAGAGGAGGCCATGCTGAGGCTGAAGCAGCAACAGCTGGCTCTAGACAGGGAGGCCTTGGCAGTGGAAAGAGAGAGACAGGGTGTGGGGTTAGCACCCCATGGTGGCAGCAATCTTGGCCTTAGGGACACCATAATCTGGGAGGAGTTTATGATTCTAGAAACCCAAGCAAGATAGTCCCACCTTACAAGGTGTGAGATGACATTTACAAATCATTCACTGCTTTGGAGAGGGCCGGTAAAGTTCAGAAGGTCTCCCAAAGGCAGTGGGCAGCAATATTGTGGCTCTCCTTCTCTGACAAAGGCAGAGACAAACTCCTCACTGTCAGAGAGGAAGATGCAGACAAGTATACAGCACTCAAAAATGCACTGTTAGATGGTTTTGGTTTGACCACTGAACAAAATAGGAGTAAGTTCAGGGAAACCAAAAAGGAGTCCTCCCATGATTGGGTAGATTTTGCGGACTGCTCAGTTAAAGCTCAGGAAGGCTGGTTGCGTGGGAGCAAAGTGAGTGACTACCAGGGCTTATAACATTTCATTATAAGAGAGCACTTTTAAAATAACTGTGTATCAGATCAACTGCATTGATACCTGGTGGACTCTGATCTTATCTCTCCCCAAGAATTGGGAAAAAAGGCAGACAAGTTGGTCTGCACCAGGGTGAGTAGAAAAACTCATACAGGGGGTCACCACAAAAAAGGAAGCAGGTAAGTATGAGGACAAGGGTGGGGACAAAGACACAAAAATGATCTTCATCAGGCCCACAAAACTCTTCTGGGGGTGGGTCTAAGTCCTCTTCCTCTTCTAACAAGAAATCTTAGTGTTACATTTGTAAGTAGCCAGGCCACAGGGCAGGTGACACCACGTGTCCTAAAAACAGCACCACGCCTACTACCATTGCTACCACTAGTACCCCTAGCAGCCACCTAGTAGTAGCAACAACAGTGGTAGCAGTAGTCAGCCCAAAAGTATAGTTGGGTTCACCTTTGGGACTGTAGTGGGCCCTGGGGTAGACATATAAACCCCTGAGACAGTTTTTGTCTCTAAGGGTGGAACTGGCATTGCTACCTTAGCTGCTTGTCCCCTCAACATGGTAAGTACAAGCGGGACCCATTGATAAATGGTGTTGAGGCTGAGGCTTACAGGGACACCGGCGCCAGCCTCACCACAGTAACTGAAAAACTGGTGTCACCTGAACAACACCTACTTGGTCACAGGTACCAAGTCACTGATGTGAATAGCTCCACTCAGTGCCTCCCTATAGCTATGGTAGACTTTAGTTGGGGTGGGGTTACTGATCCTAAACAGGTTGTAGGGTCTTCTAACTTACCTGTAGAGTGTCTCCTAGGTAATTACCTGGAGACCACAGCTTGAGCTGGTAGAGTTTCAAGCCCAGGCAGCCATGCTGGGCACCGCTAAACACCTCTGTGCCTCGACCTCAATGTAGGCTAAAGAGCAAGGAGAGCAAAGAGCCCTGGAGCCTGGAATAATGGCCCAGGACACTCCTAAGAACGGAGGCAGGCAGGATACAGAATACCTCCTGTCCAAACTCCTGCTGAGGATCCCACTCCTCTAAGGGAGGCACCCACTCCCGGGGAGGAAACTACACCACAGGAGCCTAAGACTATAACAGGTGAGTTCCTAGGAGTAAACAAATCCATCTGGAAGGAACCTAGGGTAGAACAGTAACCCTGATCTACTTTTAAAAAACTTGGAAGAACCATCCTGTCTTTCCAGGGGAACTTTGGAGCAGCAACTCTGCTCCACCCTAGAAAACCTAAGATAGATATGTCCACCTCTAGAGCCTTTAGGACAGCAACCCTGTCCTACTATAGAGCCACAGGGACAGCAATCCTGCCCTGCTTAAATACCCTTAAGTCCACAACCTCCAACTAGGGAACTAGAGGGCTCACAGTTTAGGCACATTACAGGAGAAAACCCCAAACTGATAGGGTGGTCCACCTCCCCACATGGAAGGGGCCATAGGGTGGAAAATAATACTGGGAGTAACCACTCCAATGCAGAGGTACTCTCCAGATATTTCCACTTAGACAATAAAGACTCATCTGGCCAAGGTTAGTGTTATTGTCCTTCATTTGGGTGGGGGTTATGTAGGAAAGTACCCTCCTTTTGGCATGGTTACCCCCACTTTTTGCCTGCTCTCAGTATGTTTTGAATGTGTTCACTGGGATCCTGCTAGCCAGGACACAAGTGACTGTGCTCTTTCTCTCCCTCTCAATTTGGTTGCTTAGGACTTTGCACGCCCCACAATTGGCATACTGGTCCTACTCAGCAAAACAACGTCTCCATAAGCATAACATTAATTATGCCCTTCTCTTCCCTGCAAAACTGCGGATACAGGATGGCTCTACTGTGCACGTTTTTACCTCCTCGGAGGATGCCTGGACCGGGCCTCACGCTAAGGGGCTTGCCCAACCTGTACAACAGATGAACTCGGAGGAGTACTGGACGCCCACCAAAGGGAGACGCGGATGTCGGGCCCCCTCTGAGAACAAACCTACCAAGGCGCAGTCGGCGGAGGAACGTACCCACCTACTGCGCAAAGCCACGCAATTTGTTTCTAATCCTTACTTGGCCTTGAATGAACTGGCTGATGCCGAAGCTGACCGGGCTGACTCCTCAGATACTGGGGACTCCCATCAGGGCCCGTTACTCACCCCACGATCGGCGGACGACATCTGAACTACATGATCTGTGCTACTGCTACCTCCATGGGGAAAAGCCCTAAGATACTCTTTCACCCCTTTGGGCCTATCTGTTCGATGTGTGATATGCCGTGCCGGCGAGCTGGCGATCGCGGTCCTGGGCCACGCAACTGGAACAACCAGTATGGGATCTGAGGTTGTAGTGGCCTGTGCTGCTGCGTGGAAGGCCGGGGGCAAGACTTCCGCAATCTGAACTCTCATACCGCGCCCCGCTCCATATGGACCAATTTTCTATTATGCCTGCTTGCAGGCCTTGTTCTATGTTTGCGTGTTGTTTTTATCTGTCATGTGTGGTTGTATCCACCCCCATTCTGTAGGGGATTTTCTTGTTTGTGTTTCCATCAGTTTGTTTCATTAATGCCACGGCTGGTAGTCACAGGAGGGGAGCGAGGTTTTACTGGTGTTCTCAAACCAAAACTCTTGTCCAGGGGAATGAGCCTATTGTGATCCTACGAACAGTGGGGGGTTAGTGCTTGGGAGCTCCCCTGCTGTCACACATGATAGTATAGCAGTAGTTGTAGTACAACCTCAGACACACATCCCTCGCTATAGCGTAGTCACATGGAATATTAGGGGCATGTCCACTACGTGCAGGCGACAACGCATATATAATTCCTTGAGGCGACACCTAGTCCATATTGCAATGCTGCTGTAAACGCACTTATCTTCAACCACGATAGAGAGGACGTGCGCTAGCTGGAGGGGATAATTGGTGGGCACTATCTCCTCGTCCTTTGCTCGAGGCATAGCAATTTGGATTGCAGCAAGTGTACCATACACGATTTCCCATACACAATTGGATCCTGATGGTCATTATGTGCTGATAGAGGGTTGCCGGGATGATGTGCCTTTGACCCTTGTGGCACCCAATTCTTCCCAAAAAAGCTTTCTACATGCAATGTCCGCTGGTCTACTCAGAGACCCTTCAGTGGAGAGTATTTGGGGCAGAGATTTCAATTGTGTTCTGGATATTCATCTCGATCGCTCTTTCCCCCCCGCCCTCTGCTCCGAGCAGGCAGATATCAAATGAGTTTGGTGAGTGGAGCGTGAAAAATGGCCTGAATGATGTCTGGCGCCTGCGACACCCGACAGACCGTGAATACTCATTTTACTCTCCGGTGCACGACTTACATACAAGGATAGACCTGTTCTTTGTCCCTCCTTCAGTGGTACCCAAGATTAACGCCGCCGCTTACCTGGCACGAACTGAGTCGGATCACTGCCCTTTACAGGTGGCCCTGCATTGGGGCCGTCCGAGGACTTGGATACCTATGTGCTGTTTGCGGCCAGAAGCCCTGACGGACCCTCCTTTTCGGGCAGAGCTAGCTCAGTGCCTGGCCACTTATTTCTCACAAAATCATAACCCGACTTTGCATAGGGCAACGGAGTGGGACGCTCACAAAGTGGTGATACGAGGCCATTGCACAGCGGCTTTGTAGGAGGCTGGACTGGCTTGTAGTGAGTACCAAGGGGTACTTGCACCTTGCACCAGGCCCAGTTATCCCTTATTAGTGTATAGGGTGTCTAGCAGCTTAGGCTGATAGATAATGGTAGCTTAGCAGAGCAGCTTAGGCTGAACTAGGAGACGTGTGAAGCTACTACAGTACCACTTAGTGTCATATGCACGATATCATAAGAAAACACAATACACAGTTATACTAAAAATAAAGGTACTTTATTTTTATGACAATATGCCAAAGTATCTTAGAGTGTACCCTCAGTGAGAGGATAGCAAATATACACAAGATATATATACACAATAGCAAAAATATGCAGTATAGTCTTAGAAAACAGTGCAAACAATGTATAGTTACAATAGGATGCAATGGGGAAACATAGGGATAGGGGCAACACAAACCATATACTCCAAAAGTGGAATGCGAACCACGAATGGACCCCAAACCTATGTGACCTTGTAGAGGGTCGCTGGGACTATTAGGAAATAGTGAGAGTTAGAAAAATAACCCTCCCCAAGACCCTGAAAAGTGAGTGCAAAGTGCACTAAAGTTCCCCTAAGGACAAAGAAGTTGTGTTAGAGGAATAATGCAGGAAAGACACAAACCAACAATGCAACAACTGTGGATTTCCAATCTAGGGTACCTGTGGAACAAGGGGACCAAGTCCAAAAGTCACAAGCAAGTCGGAGATGGGCAGATGCCCAGGAAATGCCAGCTGCGGGTGCAAAGAAGCTTCTACTGGACAGAAGAAGCTGAGGTTTCTGCAGGAACGAAAAGGGCTAGAGACTTCCCCTTCGGTGGACAGATGTCTCTCGCTGTGGAGAGTCGTGCAGAAGTGTTTTCCCGCCGAAAGAACGCCAACAAGCCTTGCTAGTTGCAAATCGTGCGGTTAGCGTTTTTGGACGCTGTTGTGGCCCTGGAGGGACCAGGAGGTCGCAAATTGGACCAAGAGAGAGAGGGGACGTCGAGCAAGACAAGGAGCCCTCTCAGCAGTAGGTAGCACCCGGAGAAGTGCCAGAAACAGGCACTACGAGGATGCGTGAAACGGTGCTCCCCCGAAGTCGCACAAAGGAGTCCCACGTCGCCGGAGACCAACTTAGAATGTCGTGCACTGCAGGTTAGAGTGCCGTGGACCCAGGCTTGGCTGTGCACAAAGGATTTCCGCCGGAAGTGCACAGGGGCCGGAGTAGCTGCAAAAGTCACGGTTCCCAGCAATGCAGCCCAGCGAGGTGAGGCAAGGACTTACCTCCACCAAACTTGGACTGAAGAGTCACTGGACTGTGGGGGTCACTTGGACAGAGTCGCTGGATTCGAGGGACCTCGCTCGTCGTGCTGAGAGCAGACCCAAGGGACCGGTAATGCAGCTTTTTGGTGCCTGCGGTTGCAGGGGGAAGATTCCGTCGACCCACGGGAGATTTCTTCAGAGCTTCTGGTGCAGAGAGGAGGCAGACTACCCCCACAGCATGCACAAGCAGGAAAACAGTCGAGAAGGCGGCAGGATCAGCGTTACAGAGTTGCAGTGGTCGTCTTTGCTACTATGTTGCAGGTTTGCAGGCTTCCAGCGCGGTCAGCAGTCGATTCCTTGGCAGAAGGTGAAGAGAGAGATGCAGAGGAACTCGGATGAGCTCTTGCATTCGTTATCTAAAGTTTCCCCAGAGACAGAGATCCTAAATAGCCAGAAAAGAGGGTTTGGCTACCTAGGAGAGAGGATAGGCTACTAACACCTGAAGGAGCCTATCAGCAGGAGTCTCTGACGTCACCTGGTGGCACTGGCCACTCAGAGCAGTCCAGTGTGCCAGCAGCACCTCTGTTTCCAAGATGGCAGAGGTCTGGAGCACACTGGAGGAGCTCTGGACACCTCCCAGGGGAGGTGCAGGTCAGGGGAGTGGTCACTCCCCTTTCCTTTGTCCAGTTTCGCGCCAGAGCAGGGCTAAGGGGTCCCCTGAACCGGTGTAGACTGGCTTATGCAGAATTGGGCACATCTGTGCCCAAGAAAGCATTTCCAGAGGCTGGGGGAGGCTACTCCTCCCCTGCCTTCACACCATTTTCCAAAGGGAGAGGGTGTCACACCCTCTCTTAGAGGAAGTTCTTTGTTCTGCCATCCTGGGCCAGGCCTGGCTGGTCCCCAGGAGGGCAGATGCCTGTCTGAGGGGTTGGCAGCAGCAGCAGCTGCAGTGAAACCCCAGGAAGGGCAGTTTGGCAGTACCAGGGTCTGTGCTACAGGCCACTGGGATCATGGGATTGTGCCAACTATGCCAGGATGGCATAGAGGGGGCAATTCCATGATCATAGACATGTTACATGGCCATATTCGGAGTTACCATTGTGAAGCTACATATAGGTAGTGACCTATATGTAGTGCTCGCGTGTAATGGTGTCCCCGCACTCACAAAGTTCAGGGAATTGGCTCTGAACAATGTGGGGGCACCTTGGCTAGTGCCAGGGTGCCCTCACACTAAGTAACTTTGCACCTAACCTTTACCAGGTAAAGGTTAGACATATAGGTGACTTATAAGTTACTTAAGTGCAGTGTAAAATGGCTGTGAAATAACGTGGACGTTATTTCACTCAGGCTGCAGTGGCAGGCCTGTGTAAGAATTGTCAGAGCTCCCTATGGGTGGCAAAAGAAATGCTGCAGCCCATAGGGATCTCCTGGAACCCCAATACCCTGGGTACCTCAGTACCATATACTAGGGAATTATAAGGGTGTTCCAGTAAGCCAATGTAAATTGGTAAAAATGGTCACTAGCCTGTTAGTGACAATTTGGAAAGAAATGAGAGAGCATAACCACTGAGGTTCTGATTAGCAGAGCCTCAGTGAGACAGTTAGTCACTACACAGGTAACACATTCAGGCACACTTATGAGCACTGGGGCCCTGGGTTACCAGGGTCCCAGTGACACATACAACTAAAACAACATATATACAGTGAAAAATGGGGGTAACATGCCAGGCAAGATGGTACTTTCCTACACAACCCCCCCCCAAACGAAGGACAATAAGACTAGCCATGACCTGATGAGTCTTCATTGTCTAAGTGGAAATATCTGGAGAGTCCATCTGCATTGGAGTGGCTACTCCCAGGTCTATGTTCCACTGTATAGTCCATTCCCTGTAGGGATATGGACCACCTCAACAATTTTGGATTTTCACCTTTCATTTGTTTTAGCCAAAGTAGAGGTTTGTGGTCTGTCTGAACAATGAAGTGAGTGCCAAACAGGTATGGCCTCAACTTCTTCAGTGCCCAGACCACAGCAAAGGCCTCCCTCTCAATGGCAGACCAACGCTTTTCTCTAGGGGTCAACCTCCTACTAATAAAAGCAACAGGTTGATCCTGGCCCTCAGAATTAAGTTGTGATAGGACTGCCCCTACTCCTAATTCAGATGCATCAGCTTGGACATAGAATTTGTTAGAGTAACAAGGGCTTTTCAGGACAGGTGCAGAGCACATGGCCTGCTTCAGCTCCTCAAAAGCTTTCTGACAGTTTGCTGTCCATAATACCTTTTTAGGCATCTTTTTGGAAGTGAGGTCATTAAGAGGGGCTGCAATGGAGCCATAGTTCTTAATGAACCTCCTGTAATACCCAGTGAGGCCTAGGAAGGCTCTCACCTGAGTCTGAGTGGTAAGGGGAACCCAATCAATAATTGTTTGGATTTTCCCCTGTAGTGGTGCAATCTGTTCCCCACCAACAAGGTGTCCCAGATAAACCACCTTACCCTGCCCTATCTGGCACTTTGAAGCCTTGATAGTGAGGCCTGCCTTTTGCAGGGCCTCCAAAACTTTCCATAGGTGGACCAGGTGATCATCCCAGCTGGAGCTAAAGACAGCTATATCGTCCAAATATGCTGCACTGAAAGCTTCCAGCCCTTGCAGGACTGTGTTCACCAACCTCTGAAAAGTGGCAGGTGCATTTTTCAAACCAAAAGGCATTACAGTAAACTGGTAATGTCCTCCAATGGTTGAAAATGCAGTCTTAGGTTTAGCATCTTCTGACAATTTGATCTGCCAATACCCTGCAGTCAAGTCAAAAGTGCTTAGATACTTGGCAGATGCCAGTGTATCTATGAGCTCATCTGCCCTGGGTATAGGGTGAGCATCAGTTTTGGTTACCAAGTTGAGACCTCTATAGTCTACACAAAACCGCATTTCCTTCTTTCCATCTTTGGAATGGGGTTTTGGTACCAGTACCACAGGAGAAGCCCATGGACTGTCAGAGTGCTCAACCACTCCTAGTTCTAACATTTTCTGGACCTCTTGCTTTATGCAGTCCCTGACATGGTCAGGCTGCCTATAGATCTTACTTTTGACAGGCAAGCTGTCTCCAGTATCTATAGTGTGCTCACACCAAGAAGTGGTACCAGGCACAGTAGAGAAGAGTTCAGAGAATTGATCTAGGAGATTTATGCAATTGTCTTTCTGCTCAGCAGTAAGACAATCAGCCAAAACTACACCTTCCACAAGAGCATCTTGTTCTGTGGAAGAGAAGAGATCAGGTAGAGGATCACTGTATTCTTCCTGTCCCTCATCAGTTGCCATGAGCAGGGTGAGATCAGCCCTGTCATAGTAGGGTTTCAGGCGGTTGACATGGAGCACCCTAAGGGGACTCCTGGCAGTGCCTAAGTCAACTAAATAGGTGACTTCTCCCTTTTTTCAACAATTGTGTGGGGTCCACTCCATTTATCTTGGAGTGCTCTTGGGGCCACAGGCTCCAAGACCCACACTTTCTGCCCTGGTTGGTACTGAACCAAAACAGCCTTCTGGTCATGCCATTGCTTCTGGAGCTCTTGGCTGGCCTGAAGGTTTTTGCTGGCCTTTTTCATGTACTCAGCCATCCTTGATCTGAGGCCAAGTACATAATCCACAATATCCTGCTTAGGAGCTTTTAAAGGTTGTTCCCAACCCTCCTTTACAAGTGTGAGTGGACCCTTAACAGGGTGTCCAAAAAGAAGTTCAAAGGGGCTGAAGCCCACTCCTTTCTGGGGTACCTCCCTGTAGGCAAAAAGGAGGCATGGTAGAAGGATATCCCATCTCCTGCGGAGTTTTTCAGGGAGACCCATAATCATGCCTTTGAGAGTTTTATTAAATCTCTCCACCAGTCCATTTGTTTGTGGATGATAGGGTGTTGTGAACTTGTAAGTTACACCACACTCCTTCCACATTGCCTTTAAGTATGCAGACATGAAATTGCTTCCCCTGTCTGATACTACTTCCTTTGGGAAGCCCACCCTAGAAAATATTCCCAGGAGGGCCTTTGCCACTGCAGGTGCTGTAGTGGTCCTTAAAGGAATAGCTTCAGGATATCTTGTGGCATGGTCCACTACCACCAAGATAAATCTATTGCCTGAAGCAGTAGGAGGGTCAAGGGGGCCAACTATGTCAACCCCTACCCTTTCAAAGGGAACCCCAACCACAGGTAGTGGAATAAGGGGTGCCTTTGGGGTGCCACCTGTCTTGCCACTGGCTTGACAGGTTTCATAGGACTTACAAAATTCCTTTGTGTCCTCAGACATCCTAGGCCAATGAAACAATGGAACCAATCTGTCCCAAGTTTTCATTTGACCCAGGTGTCCAGCTAGGGGAATGTCATGTGCCAGGGTTAGGAGGAACTTTCTGTACTCCTGAGGAATCACTAATCTCCTGGCAGCTCCAGGTTTAGGATCCCTATGCTCAGTGTACAAGAGGTTGTCCTCCCAGTAAACTCTGTGAGAGTCACTGACATCCCCATTAGCCTGTTTGACAGCTTGCTGTCTGAGACCCTCTAATGTGGGATAGGTTTGCTGTGCCACACTCAGCTCCTCTCTGGCAGGCCCCCCTTCACCCAAAAGCTCAGCAGTGTCTGCTTCCAGCTCCTCTGGTGTAGGTTCTGCACAGGGAGGGAATTCTTCTTCCTCAGAAGTTGAATCCACTGTAGAGGGAGGGATAGTAGGAAGTGGTTTGCTTCTACTAGCCCTAGCTTTAGGGAGCAGTTGGTCCATTGTTCCAGGATCCAAGCTTCCCTGTCCTTTTTGCTTTTTGGCCTGAGCCCTTGTCAAAGCAAAAATATGCCCTGGGATGCCCAGCATTGCTGCATGGGCCTCCAACTCCACATCTGACCAAGCTGATGTCTCCAAATCATTTCCTAGTAGACAGTCTACAGGTAAATCTGTGGCTACCACAACTTTCTTTGGACCAGTAACCCCCCCCCAGTTGAGATTAACAACAGCCATGGGGTGGCTAAGTGTGTTGTTGTGAGCATCGGTTACTTGGTACTGGTGACCAAGTAAGTGTTGTTCAGGGTGGACCAGTTTCTCTATGACCATAGTCACACTGGCTCCAGTGTCCCTGTAGGCCTGAACCTCAACACCATTTATTAGGGGTAGCTGCTTGTACTTATCCATATTAAGGGGACAAGCAACTAAGGTGGCTAAATCAATAGCCCCCTCAGAGACTAACACAGCCTCTGTGGCCTCCCTAACAAGGCCAACCCCAACTAAGTTACCAATAGTGAGCCCAGCTACTCCCTTGGATTGGCTATTAGTAGGTTTGCTCCCACCACCACTGCTATTAGTAGGGACACTAGGGGTAGCAGTAGGGGTTGTAGTGGTAGGAGCATTGGTGCTTTTCTTTGGACAACTGGGATCTGTTGTCCAATGGCCTTTTATTTTACATAAATAGCACCATGGTTTCTTTTCCTTGTTCTGATTAAAAGAGGATTTGGGCCCACCACCCCCACCAGAGTGTTTTTGTGGGCCTGATGAAGACTCATTTTTAGATTTGTCCCCACCCTTGTCAGAAGACTTACCATCCTTCTTTTTGTTGCCATCTTTGTCACCCCCTGTATGAACTTTTCTGTTCACCCTTGTTCTGACCCATTTGTCTGCCTTCTTTCCCAATTCTTGGGGAGAGGTCAGATCAGAGTCCACCAAGTACTGGTGCAACAAATCAGACACACAATTATTAAGAATATGCTCTCTCAGGATCAAGTTATACAGGCTGTCATAATCAGTAACTTTACTGCCATGTAACCACCCCTCCAAGGCCTTCACTGAATGGTCAATGAAATCAACCCAGTCTTGTGAAGACTCCTTTTTGGTCTCTCTGAACTTTATCCTGTATTGTTCAGTGGTTAAGCCATAACCATCCAGGAGTGCATTCTTAAGAACTTGGAAATTATTAGCATCATTTTCTTTCACAGTAAGGAGCCTATCCCTACCTTTTCCACTAAATGATAGCCATAGGATAGCAGCCCACTGCCTTTGAGGGACATCCTGTACAACACAGGCCCTCTCAAGTGCAGCAAACCACTTGTTAATGTCATCCCCCTCCTTATAAGGGGGAACTATCTTGTGCAGATTCCTGCAATCATGCTCTTTTGCAGGATGACTATGGGGAATACTGCTGCTGCCACCATGGGTTTCTAAACCCAACTTCTGTCTTTCCTTCTCTAGTTCAAAAGACTGTCTATCCAAATCCAGCTGTTGCTTTTTAAGCTTCAGTCTGGTTTGTTCCACCCTCAACTTATTGAGTTCCCTCTCTAACATTCTGTCATCAGGGTTGGTGGGAGGGACATTCCTAGATACAGAGGTATGATGGGATTGAACAGAAGGAGACCTGTCCCTTACAGAAGCCACCCTAACAGCTTGGCTAACAGAAACATCACTACCAGTATGGTGAGAATAAATGCTTTTGCTATGATGTGAGACAACACTATTTGTATGGTGTGGCTCATCATCATTACCAACTATGCTAGACTGTCTAGTAATGGGCAGGCTAGGAAGTTTCTTTCCAGAATCTTTTCCTGGGGGAGTCCCTGGATCAGATTGAGAACCATTAGCTACTTTTTCAACAGATGGGGCACTTTTAGCCTTATCCTGTTCTCTAAGCATGTTAATTAACAGTTCTAAGGAAGGATTCTTCCCTACCCTCAAACCTCTCTTTATGCAGAGACTCCTTGCTCCTTTCCAGCTAAGGTGATCATATGCAAGTTTGGACAGATCAACATTTTGGCCTGTGCCAGACATTTTTAGAGAGAGTTAAAAGTGATAGAAAAAGAGAAAAAAGTTTTCAGAACTTTTTAGAAAGACAGAAAAAAACTTTTTAAACTTTTAAGAACTTTTTGAAAGTTTAGAAGTACTTTTCAGCACTTAGAAAAGAGTGAAAAGAGGAAATGCAAAACTTTTTGGCTATGTGTATATACACTGACCTTGTTTTGTATATTTTTCTCTTATGAAAAGTACAATGACAAGAGTGGTAAGTAGTCTCAAAGCACTTATCCCACCGCTGCACAACCAATGTAGGAGGCTGGACTGGCTTGTAGTGAGTACCAAGGGGTACTTGCACCTTGCACCAGGCCCAGTTATCCCTTATTAGTGTATAGGGTGTCTAGCAGCTTAGGCTGATAGATAATGGTAGCTTAGCAGAGCAGCTTAGGCTGAACTAGGAGACGTGTGAAGCTACTACAGTACCACTTAGTGTCATATGCACAATATCATAAGAAAACACAATACACAGTTATACTAAAAATAAAGGTACTTTATTTTTATGACAATATGCCAAAGTATCTTAGAGTGTACCCTCAGTGAGAGGATAGCAAATATACACAAGATATATATACACAATAGCAAAAATATGCAGTATAGTCTTAGAAAACAGTGCAAACAATGTATAGTTACAATAGGATGCAATGGGGAAACATAGGGATAGGGGCAACACAAACCATATACTCCAAAAGTGGAATGCGAACCACGAATGGACCCCAAACCTATGTGACCTTGTAGAGGGTCGCTGGGACTATTAGAAAATAGTGAGAGTTAGAAAAATAACCCTCCCCAAGACCCTGAAAAGTGAGTGCAAAGTGCACTAAAGTTCCCCTAAGGACAAAGAAGTTGTGTTAGAGGAATAATGCAGGAAAGACACAAACCAACAATGCAGCAACTGTGGATTTCCAATCTAGGGTACCTGTGGAACAAGGGGACCAAGTCCAAAAGTCACAAGCAAGTCGGAGATGGGCAGATGCCCAGGAAATGCCAGCTGCGGGTGCAAAGAAGCTTCTACTGGACAGAAGAAGCTGAGGTTTCTGCAGGAACGAAAAGGGCTAGAGACTTCCCCTTTGGTGGACAGATCTCTCTCGCTGTGGAGAGTCGTGCAGAAGTGTTTTCCCGCCGAAAGAACGCCAACAAGCCTTGCTAGCTGCAAATCGTGCGGTTAGCGTTTTTGGACGCTGTTGTGGCCCTGGAGGGACCAGGAGGTCGCAAATTGGACCAGGAGAGAGAGAGGACGTCGAGCAAGACAAGGAGCCCTCTCAGCAGCAGGTAGAACCTGGAGAAGTGCCAGAAACAGGCACTACGAGGATGCATGAAACGGTGCTCCCCCGAAGTCGCACAAAGGAGTCCCACGTCACCGGAGACCAACTTAGAATGTCGTGCAATGCAGGTTAGAGTGCCGTGGACCCAGGCTTGGCTGTGCACAAAGGATTTCCACCGGAAGTGCACAGGGGCCGGAGTAGCTGCAAAAGTCACGGTTCCCAGCAATGCAGCCCAGCGAGGTGAGGCAAGGACTTACCTCCACCAAACTTGGACTGAAGAGTCACTGGACTGTGGGGGTCACTTGGACAGAGTCGCTGGATTCGAGGGACCTCGCTCGTCGTGCTGAGAGGAGACCCAAGGGACCGGTAATGCAGCTTTTTGGTGCCTGCGGTTGCAGGGGGAAGATTCCGTCGACCCACGGGAGATTTCTTCAGAGCTTCTGGTGCAGAGAGGAGGCAGACTACCCCCACAGCATGCACAAGCAGGAAAACAGTCGAGAAGGCGGCAGGATCAGCGTTACAGAGTTGCAGTAGTCGTCTTTGCTACTATGTTGCAGGTTTGCAGGCTTCCAGCGCGGTCAGCAGTCGATTCCTTGGCAGAAGGTGAAGAGAGAGATGCAGAGGAACTCGGATGAGCTCTTGCATTCGTTATCTAAAGTTTCCCCAGAGACAGAGATCCTAAATAGCCAGAAAAGAGGGTTTGGCTACCTAGGAGAGAGGATAGGCTACTAACACCTGAAGGAGCCTATCAGCAGGAGTCTCTGACGTCACCTGGTGGCACTGGCCACTCAGAGCAGTCCAGTGTGCCAGCAGGACCTCTGTTTCCAAGATGGCAGAGGTCTGGAGCACACTGGAAGAGCTCTGGACACCTCCCAGGGGAGGTGCAGGTCAGGGGAGTGGTCACTCCCCTTTCCTTTGTCCAGTTTCGCGCCAGAGCAGGGCTAAGGGGTCCCCTGAACCGGTGTAGACTGGCTTATGCAGAATTGGGCACATCTGTGCCCAAGAAAGCATTTCCAGAGGCTGGGGGAGGCTACTCCTCCCCTGCCTTCACACCATTTTCCAAAGGGAGAGGGTGTCACACCCTCTCTTAGAGGAAGTTCTTTGTTCTGCCATCCTGGGCCAGGCCTGGCTGGTCCCCAGGAGGGCAGATGCCTGTCTGAGGGGTTGGCAGCAGCAGCAGCTGCAGTGAAACCCCAGGAAGGGCAGTTTGGCAGTACCAGGGTCTGTGCTACAGGCCACTGGGATCATGGGATTGTGCCAACTATGCCAGGATGGCATAGAGGGGGCAATTCCATGATCATAGACATGTTACATGGCCATATTCGGAGTTACCATTGTGAAGCTACATATAGGTAGTGAACTATATGTAGTGCACGCGTGTAATGGTGTCCCCGCACTCACAAAGTTCAGGGAATTGGCTCTGAACAATGTGGGGGCACCTTGGCTAGTGCCAGGGTGCCCTCACACTAAGTAACTTTGCACCTAACCTTTACCAGGTAAAGGTTAGACATATAGGTGACTTATAAGTTACTTAAGTGCAGTGTAAAATGGCTGTGAAATAACGTGGACGTTATTTCACTCAGGCTGCAGTGGCAGGCCTGTGTAAGAATTGTCAGAGCTCCCTATGGGTGGCAAAAGAAATGCTGCAGCCCATAGGGATCTCCTGGAACCCCAATACCCTGGGTACCTCAGTGCCATATACTAGGGAATTATAAGGGTGTTCCAGTAAGCCAATGTAAATTGGTAAAAATGGTCACTAGCCTGTTAGTGACAATTTGGAAAGAAATGAGAGAGCATAACCACTGAGGTTCTGATTAGCAGAGCCTCAGTGAGACAGTTAGTCACTACACAGGTAACACATTCAGGCACACTTATGAGCACTGGGGCCCTGGGTTACCAGGGTCCCAGTGACACATACAACTAAAACAACATATATACAGTGAAAAATGGGGGTAACATGCCAGGCAAGATGGTACTTTCCTACAGGCTTCCTTCGGGGTCCGTCGAGTCTTGGTCGGGGAGTTGTCGGAGCTGGAAACTAAGCTACAAACAGTAGAGGTCGCAGTGACTAGAGGTGAGAGAGTGGCGATTACGCTTATATCCTTACGAGCAGACTGCAGAGAAGCTGATGACAGACATGATTATCGACATTACAATATACATCAGTACGCGGAAGGTGACAGAGCAGGCCGCTTGCTGGCTTGGCTGGCACGTGATAACTCCCAATCTTCGCCCATTGGAGCGATCCAATTGGATACCGGTGAAATAGTAAATACTCAAAGGGCGATCAATGAAGCTTTTTATACCTACTATCGTGAATTATATGCACCTTCCCCTCTCCCTCAAAGGGAACGTGTGACTGGCTTCCTGGACTCCGTACAGCTTAACCACCTGCTCCCGGAACAAGCGGACACATTGAATGGACCTATTGAGGTGGAAGATATACGCCTTGCGTTATCCCAAATGCCCCGTGGCAGGGCTCCGGCTCAGATGGTCTCCCAATTGAGTATTTTGCATCGTTAGCACCCCACCTCCTGCAACCCCTGCTTCAGGTATTTAATGAGGCGCAGTCCTGCGTTCTGCTGCCTGCCTCAATGCGGGTGGCCTTCATAGCGGTACTCCCGAAACCTGGCTGCGACCCCCTAGATGTTTGCTCGTATCGCCCTCTTTCATTGCTAAATACAGACTGCAAAATACTCTGGAAAATATTGTCCAACCGGCTTCTCCCTTATATCCCTCATTTGATTCACGAGGAGCAATCAGGTTTTATACCTGGCAGGAATACTTTCCTGAATATCAGGAGATTAGTCTGTATACTAAATCACACTGATTCTACTCCCACCCGCAATGAAGTTGCTGTGTCACTGGACATAGAAAAAGCGTTTGATACGCTGAGTTGGGACTTTCTTTTTCAATCACTCGCTACGATTGGGCTTGGTGCAGGATTCATAACATGGATCAAGATACTTTACTCTAACCTGTCGGCCCGCGTCAAGATGGGGCAAATTATCTCAGACTCATTCCCCATCTCCAGGGGCACCAGACAAGAATGCCCACTATCTCCTTTGTTGTTTGCCATAGCTATGGAGCCCTTAGCCGCCCACCTTAGACAACACGCACAATGTTGGGGTATCCCAGAGCTGCACACATATCACATAGGGGGTCATTCTGACCCTGACGGGCGGCGGAGGCCGCCCGCCAGAGTTCCCCCCTCCAAAATACCGCTCCGCGGTCGAAAGACCGCAGAGGGTATTCTAAGTTTTTCCCTGGGCTGGCGGGCGGTCGCCAAAAGACCGCCCGCCAGCCCAGGGAAAAACTCCCTTCCCACGAAGATGCCGGCTCGTAATCGAGCCGGCGGAGTGGGAAGGTGCGACGGGTGCTGTTGCACCCGTCGCGTATTTCACTGTCTGCCAAGCAGACAGTGAAATACTTGTAGGGGCCCTCTTACGGGGGCCCCTGCAGTGCCCATGCCAGTGGCATGGGCACTGGAGGGGCCCCCAGGGGCCCGCGACCCCCCTTACCGCCATCCGGTTCCCGGCGGGCGGACCGCCGGGAACTGGATGGCGGTAGGGGGGGTCGGAATCCCCTCGGCGGCGCAGCTAGCTGCGCCGCCTTGGAGGATTCCAAAGGGCGGTGGTACACTGGCGGGAGACCGCCAGTGTTGCCGGTCCTACCGCGGCTTTACCGCCGCGGTCGGAATGCCCTTGGGAGCACCGCCGGCCTGTCGGCGGTGCTCCCGCGGTCCTCCAACCCGGCAGTCATTGACCGCCAGGGTTGGAATGACCCCCATAATCTCCTTGTATGCGGACGCCGCTCTGATCTAGCTGCGTGATCACACGACGTCTATGTGTCAGGTTCTGGAGACATGGTCTCCTACGCGGACATCTCCGGCCTGCGGGTAAATAGGTCTAAATCCTGTATTTCCCCCTATCTCCAGTGCCTTAGGAACTCCAGTCGGCACTGCCAAACTATCATCTGCCATGATGTCATACCACCTTTAAATATTTGGGCGTACAGATATACCATTCTCTTGAGGACCTCAGGGAGGGCAATCTGGGGAGAGCTCTTTGCTCCATTAGGGGCTCTCTGCCCTTCTGGGGAGCACTCCCCTTGTCCCCTATGGGCAGGGTTTCTATCACTAAGATGATCATCCTACCTCGTCTACTCTACTACTTTACAGCCCTGCCGAAACTACAAGGCAAGGCGATGGACTTCATATGGGGTAAAGACAGATGCTGCGTGGCCTCGTCTACCATTCAACACCCGCAGATTGGGGGTGGACTGGGTGTCCCCAACTTCGAAATGTATTATGCAGCAGCCCAGCTACAGTGGCCAGCAGATTGGCTGGGCGAACATTGTTCAGGGGAAAAAATGGTCCTACTCAGTGCCTTGGCACCGGCACCATTGTTGACTTGGCTGACAGACAAATCTTCCCCCCCTTTACGCAGCAATGTTGTATTAGCTACTGCAAAGGCGTTCTGGCTATGCTATGTCCATGGTGGAGGACCTTGCACACCATACTCCCCCATAACCTCTGACACTTCTAACTGAGGCCCGGACCTTGCTGGCGCATCACAATATGTCCCCGTGGAGGGCTGCGGGCCTTGTCACGGCTGGAGACTTTTACTCTGAGGATATGCTACTAACATTCGAAGAATTATCGACCCACACAAAGATACTGGCCAGTAACTTATACTGCACTATACGGCACCTCCCTCATATCACATGGGGCATGGGAGACGTTGAACCTCCTACGTCGCAGATCCTCACTTTGCTCCTTTCAATGGGTGGAACTGGGAGAGCGGTGTCGCGACTGTACTCCTTGTTGCTACTGGACACACTCCAGGACCTAGATTACGCAAAGTCTCTCTGGGACGAGATGTTGCCCACCCCCTGTCCTCGGCGGCGTGGTCGAAATCTCTCTAAATGCTAGACTCCGCTACACTCAATTTAACTACATACATCACTCTTACCTGTCCCCTCTCCGCATAAAAAGCATGTTCCCTGCGTCAGACTCAGTTTGCCTTCACTACGCGGACACCCTGGCAGATTTTTACCACATGGTGTGGAATTGTCCCCCGCTGGCCATGGCTTGGCAACGCATCACTGCCGTGGTGTCCGACATCCCCGCCCACGCTCTGCAGCCGACTCCTGAATCTTGTCTGATGTGACTGAGGCGTTGCTCCAGTGAGGATAAGCAATTACATAGGTTTATTGACTTGGCATACATTGTTTTCAAACGACAAATAGCTATCAATTGGAAGGCACCACACGCCCCTAATCAGGATGGGTGGTTACGGGTCTTGCTACAGCAGTCCCAAGCTGAGGCTCAGACACTGCGCTGCTTACCGTATAGAGGAGTAGTGTAGGGCGGCTCAGACATATGGGATGCCTTTATTGTTAAGCTAGAGGTCAGGGACGACACTCACCCACCTTAAATCTCCCGCAGACATTGAGGCAGGCTGACGACTTGCACCCCCCGGATGTATTCCCTCTCTGTGAATGATTGTTGTGGATGTTGTTGCTCCCACACAGGAGATGACGCTAACAATGTGTCGGCGTAAAGAAAACCTTGACACCCCTGTGGCTCTATCTACCATGATATGGCTCACCCCACTCTTTAGCTCGTATTACTTATGCTCTACTCCATTGCACCAGCACACTTGCATAACATATACCTATAATGCACTTGGATGCCTTGTCCCCCACCCCTCTCTTGGATTCTATTGCATATGCCTCCTCAGTCTTACAGGTGAGGAGGTGGGTTAATTGTCAAGTGGCATAGTTTATAGTTTGACGTTGAAGTTGTATTTGTATCTCTATGATATATGGTATGTTTTCTTTTCCATGTACCTGAACTGTCGATTTAGGAGTGCTCCACTATGTATGTCACTCTGAAATAATAAAGAGATGTTACCAAAAAATAAATAAATAGTTGAATTGCATAAGCTTTGCATGTCTCCTAGATACGTCTTGGCTGTTTATCCACAGCTACCTTTAGATAGAGAGCCCTGGCTTCCTAGACACTGCCTACACTTCACTAATAGGGGATACCTGGTATAAAGTGATAACACCATAGGTGCTCACCACACATCAGGCCGGCTTCCTACACTCTCTACCCAGCAAGTTGGTTGTGTCAAGTCCGCAACAAATTTTGAACATTGCTGCAACTCTCTCATTGTAACAGCCTGAGAGAGTACTGTCCGGCCATCCCCCGGAACCTATGGCAGAACTAGCGCAACGGTGTTAAACCCGGGTGTGGGAATAAGGGCCCAAAAGGCTTTCTGTGTTCACGGACCCCAATACCAAGCTGGGAGAAAAAAACATCTTCATCCCAAATTAATCCAGCCTCTTGGAGTCCCTTTCCAGGGGAACAGTAGGGAAAGTGCTGTGGGAAGTTAAGGTTTGAACCACCAGGCTTTCAGGGGCAGGGTGCCGTGTGAGGAAGGTTGGGTCCCCGAGAGCAGGCTGAAGGTTGCGGGCAATCATCCTATTCACAGGAGCCCCTGTGCTGGGTTTGGACGTGGAGTAAAGTTTCAGTGGTGGAAACTCCCTGGTGTAGCACCTCTGTCAAGATATAAGTCTTGACTGCCACTGAGGGCAGTTGAAGATCTAGGACCTCGCCGCCATCTGCACCACCATTGCGCAGGAAGCTACCTCCCCTGTAGCATATCAGTATCTGGAGAAGTATTCTGTTCACTGGCTTCACCCAGATCTTCCTGCCAGTCAATTTCTTCCTCAGAAGACTAGTGGGGTCAGATTGCTAAAAAAACTACGTGCATTGCCTCATAAAACTCCTTGAGCTGGGCAGAGGTAGCTCCAGCTCCCGGAAAACTAGGGAGGCATGGAGCCGGCCCAGACACAGGTTCCGGAGAACAAGGCTGAGAATACCAATGTATTCCCTCATCACATCGACCGAGGGGAAGTTGAAGACCGCTTCCACTTCTTACACTTCTTCTTGTGCCTCGACTTACCTGATCGTCCCAAGGACTTTGAGTGGGATGAAGGCTACTTCGGACTCTGCAATCGTTCCGGGGACCTCCCCCTTGACATGGAGTCACATGCCTGGGTTCCCATTAGCTTTAGGGACCGCTACCTCAAAGCCTTTGGATGTATGGCCTGGCAATCGGAGCACAACTTTGGGTCTTGGTCACATTCCAAACACCACAGACAGACGAGGTGCAGATCCGTCATCAACAGTGGGCAGGAACAGACTCCTCAGGGTTTAAAACCAGTCTTCCCTGATGACACCCAGGAGGAAAAACCTTAAAAACAGTTGACAAAATGTCAAAATTACTGAGGGGTAACTCTTCTCTGGATTAGTGCAAGTTGGGCATGGAAAGAAAAGAACTGATGTTTGCATGCCTAGGTGGCACCTATATAGGTACTGCGACGTCACTTCTGGCACGGCCGACAGACGTGGAGCCGATTGATGCCATCTATCGCCGCACAGAGGTACTTCTCAAAATAATCTTCCAGATCCAGTCCAAAGCCTGGGGATAATTCAAAGGAAGGACTCTGCAGCTAGAAGTCTCAAATAGACATGCTTTACGATGTCAGTGCAGCAGATGGCACAATAAGTGCTGCAGTCCATTGCTAGCATTTAATTTACATTCCATGGGTACCATATATTAGGGACTGATGAGTAAATTAAAAGTGTCAATCAGAAATATACCAATTTTACCATTCTGAAAAAAGGAGCACAAGCATTTTACCACTAGTTAGCAGATGTAAAGTGGTCAGAGTTCTAGAGCAAGCAAAAATCGGATCCATCAAATAGCCAAAAAACATAAATGGCGTGAATCTGCAGAATGTGCACATTTCCAGCACCAGTGCCCTAAAATCAGGAGCTGGGTAAAAAACGTAACTCAACTGGGCATGATGGGATACTGGCAGTATGCTATTTCTCAAAGTAACAGTGCCAGTTTCCTAGCCTTTAAGGCTGCAGCCTATTAGACTAAATAATCCCTATTTCTTTCACTCTTCCTTTAAAAGGTTTGTGAAGGTTTTCTAAGAACTATGGTGGTCATTATGACCCTGGCAGTCGGGTTAATATGGCCGTACATACGGCCATATTATGAGATCCAACCCGCCACTTCTCCACTCATGCAGCCATGG
Organism: Pleurodeles waltl; assembly: GCF_031143425.1. Classification (NCBI taxonomy): domain Eukaryota; kingdom Metazoa; phylum Chordata; class Amphibia; order Caudata; family Salamandridae; genus Pleurodeles; species Pleurodeles waltl. Next base: position 71,302,545 of record NC_090444.1, on the reverse strand, counting down.
CGGTATGAGCCGCCAGGCCAGAGATATCTATCTCCAGCCCAGCGGCCCACAGAGTACCGCCCATGGCATTATGAGCTAGCCTACAGCCGTGGTTTCTGAGGCATTAGCAACATCGCGAAAGCCATGGTGGTAGGCCCCACCGGTGACAGGGAATTCCTTCCCTGTCACTGGTAGGTAGCTCCCCAACCCCCGCAACACTCACCTGATGCCCCCTACCCTCCCTCCATCCAAACTCACTCCTCCACTCGCCCCCCATACACACACTAACCCCCCACCCCACCCCTCCAATCCATAAACTAACCCCCACCCCTTCCATACCACAAACACTCCCCCACCCTCTTCGATCCACAAACACACCACCACCCCCTCCAATCTACAAACACACCCCACCCCCTCCGATCCACAAACACCACCCTCCAAATACACACACACACACACACCCGCAGACATGCACATACCACACAACTGACCCCACAGCCACACATGCACACATCACCCTCTCCCCCATCTCCACCAGTCACAGTGCCCGTCACCCCACCCCCCCTCCCTGCATACACGCACACAGACACTCAAGCACCAGATATACACCCATTCACTAACACTGCCATACATGCATTCATACACACACTGCATACATGGAATCACTCACACGCATACAACCACGCAAACTACACAACAAACACAGACGCATTCACACATGCACTCACACACTCAGACACACACAACACCCCCACCCTTCCCTCCCCCTCCCCTGTCGGGCGCCCGACATACCTTGTCCGGCGAGGAGGTCGTCCGGCAGGGAACGGGAAGGGGTGCTGCTACCGTCAGCAGCGCCCTGCCAGCAGAGCACCGCCAGGCCGTATTTCTGGTCAAAATACGGCTGGTGGTGTTCTACTGGCGTGGTGGTGCTGGTAGTAGCAGCACTAGTTTACCACCGTCCACCAGCATGATCACTGCCGGATTTCTGCCCTTCTTGTTTCAGAAGTCGGGCAGTGATCATAATATGGCGGATGGATGGTAGCTGTGGTGACAATATTTTTGGCGGCAGTCACCTCGGAGGTAGGCGGTTTTTACCGCCAATGTCATAATGACCACCTATATGATTTCTAGTGACTATCTTTTATTAAAATTGATTTAAGAAAAGTAACTGGGTGGAAATTAGCCAATATAGCCTTTCAGAGTGTGTTCTAAAATACTTTTCTTACAAAAGAATTAACTTTTTTTAAATTAAAAACCTACATATAGTTTTATATGTATAATAGTCCAAATTACTCAGGAATCCCACAGGTAGTTGGGGCAAGTCAGTGTTATTTAATAATGAAGACCTGTTGGCAGAGAACAAAGATTTCACTCACTAGACGGACATTTTCAGCTAACAAGCATTATGTTATGTTATGCAGATTTGTAGAGCACACTATCACCCAGGAGGGTATTTTGGAATTGATCCGGTATAAGCCTAGCCAAACTTAGGGCCCTGTGGGAGTACTCGAAAAGCCAGGTCTTCACCCTAGTAGAGACACTGAATCCGTTAGGCTGTATAGTGACTGGGCAAATTTACTATTTTAACTCTTTTAACTTTATTTACCTCAGGGCAGGTGCTGGACAGTGAGTAGAGGGCGCATTTAGAATGGTACCTGGTTGAGTTAGAATATTCATTTTGCCCCCAGTCACTGTCCATCACCTGCTCTGGGGTAAGTACCCGGCGGAGTTGGAATACTGACCTTCTATGTCTAGTCACTATCCAGCACCTGTTCTGAACCAAGTAACTTATACAGTTACCATAGTAATTTTACCCTTACATCACTGTCTTAGAAGTTCACTAAGGTGAGCACACGTTACACTAGGTATGTCTTCAAATTAGTTACTCTGCTTCACCTTACCTAATATAAGTCCTATAGAAACTTATAATAGTCATTTTTGTTTGTTCACTGTGTAACATTACTTTCTGAATATTTTTTTCATGTCTTTTGTTGTAATTATAGTATTTTAACTTCTCTATTCAATATTAAAAAACATCAACAAATTTTTACTATACTGTCTTATCAAATCTTTTTTCATTAATAGAACATTTTTCTATATGTTCTTACTACTTATGGTTTTGTACTTTTACCTGAGGGTTAAACGAAGATAATTTCTTTATATCTGTAATACTTCCTTTGAGTTTGAGTTGAATTCACTGACAAAATAAAACAATAATGTCAAATATATCATTTTAAATTCATTATTAATTGTTAAAAGGTTTGCAGACTTGTACTAAACTTACGTAAACCAATAGGTGGCAGTTTTTTACTATTCTTCGAGATTTCTTCCCAGAGTTCTTGCAGTCGCTTGTGCTCACTTCAAATGACCACTGCTCACAAAATGGTGGATAGCACTTTAAATAGTTTTTATCAAAAGAGATTTTTAAATTAAACTAAAATATGTTTTTGAATCCTTATTTTTTTTTAACTTTATTACCTGACTAAACATTTATTTTGAAAGTGATTTAATTATTGTTTGACCTTCTGGTGTATGTTTGACAGCCATTTTGGTGGGGGGAATGGTCTAAAGTAATTGGAATAGAAAATGGACTGATATGAATCTACATCTCATGTAAGCACCAAGTGAATGCCTTCATTTTACTAACATATTTTCCTGTGATTTACTGTTTTTCTTTCTTTTTTGGCAATTTTTTGTTACTCTCTTCAAGTTCAAAGGTAAATTTTTGTTGCCTTTTTTGTTTTATAAAAAATGTTGTAAATTTATATGTATCTATATTGTTAATACACTGTTTATATTGTTTCTCAAAAATGGATTCTAAAATATTTATTACGTTATGTATAAATGCAGCACATATGCTGACGTTGTAATAGTGTGCGTGGTAATAACATGCGTTGTCATTGTCTTTTAGTTCATGTTAATCTATATGCGTTGTTGTATGCGTGGCAGTAACGTCGGTGGTACTGTTTAATGCGTAGTTGCGACTGAGTTGTAAAGTCATCCGTTTTAATTGCAATCGTAGTGCCATCATACATCCGAAGTGAAGGCAAGCATTTTTCATGGTTTTACAGTATTATACCCAAGAGCCTTTTCTCTTATGTACCTGAACATCTCATACAGTGAGGGCATCCATGGCTGGATGTGTCAGACACAATTATTTTAACATTCAGAGAGCAGTTTCTTTTATAAAGATGGCTCCAGAAGTAGAGGAAAAGTTTAGAAGTACAGAAAAAAAACCTGATACACTGATAAGTGATTATCAGTCCAATATGGTCAGATACAGGAGAGTCACCAGGACAGAAAAGGTGGATGAAAGGTTCAAGGATGGCAGGCACAACTAGTGCTGAAAAAAAAAGGAATAGGGCTGGAAGGTATCCACCAGGCTTGAGCACAAGAAAAATGAAAAGAAAAGAGTTCAGTTTGCAGAAAGAGGAGGGTGGGTGGGGAATCTGCAGTTAAATACAGTGTCTACCAGAAAAGGCAATGCTGAATGTAAGTAATGTGTTCTTCTACTAGATACTTCTAACCACAGATTCTTCACATTTTGAATGGATTCCAAAGCAGAACCTCCCAGGTGGAGGGTCTGTGAACGAGATCAAACCAAGAAGTCCTGCAGAATGGAGCAGGCAAAATCCCCATCTCGTGGACATGGCTGTTGAAGGAAGCTGGCTCTATAAATAGTGCACTAAAATGAAGTAGACTGTGCAGAGAGTCCAGTGGATCCCTAATGGGTTTGCAGAGGCAAAAGTAGATAGGACTAATGCTCTATTTTGTGGTAGTGTAGGCAAGCGGAGAGGCTTATCAGAGGGTAATGCTAAGTATGTGTTCTCACAGAGGCAATACACGAGAGATACACTCAAAGAATAAATCTGAGACCAATTTAGACAAATACAAAATCTGTTTATTTATGTTTCAAACCCAAGAACTTCGAAATCAGGTAAGTAGACTTTTAAGCATGAATACTTTGCAGTTTCAAAAATAGACAGCGCAGTTTTTCAGAGTTCTCTCAATATTATCCTATGGAGGAAAAACAATGTTCAGCGAACACAGGGTTAACAACGACTTATGAAGCCAATATAAGGGAATTAAGGTAAGTACTGGGCACCAATCAGAACAACACCAACAGGTCACACCGGGCGGCACTGGGGCTGCTGGGTGCAGGAATAGCAGCGTCCCACAGCTGACGGCACAACTACAGAGACACAGAGTGTGGCTTATAGGTGAGCCTGAGTCCCCACCCAATGTATGTCAGTGTGGCCCTCATTAGGACATTGGCAGTTTCCTCGGGAAACTGCTGATGCCAAGGGCACCAGAAGACCACCAGTGCTGGCAGTCTTCTGCCCACCATAATATGGCCACAATAAGGGCGGAAATACGGCAGTAGCCATGCTGGCGGTCGAGGCCCCACCAGTAGGACACAGCCAGACATATTTTAACCAAAAAGACGGCTTGGTGGTGTCCTGTTGGCGGGGCGCTGCTGGTGGTAGGCCGGCTCATTATACCGCTGGCGGTCATATGTGGTCCGCCAGGTCGGACATGCACATCTCCGGCCCAGCAGTTCACACCGCCATAGCGGGATGAATGGTGATGTGGCGGGTTGGCTGCGGCCAACCCGCCACACTCATAATGTTGCGGTATACACCGCTAGCCTGTTGGCAGTGATACCGCCACATTAACCATGACGGTCAAAAGACCGCCAAGGTTAAAATGAGGGCCTGTATGCCTTCAGGAGTCATACTCATGCCACTGTGCAGGGCTAATGTGTGTCCCTCACTTCTTCCAGGTGACTCCGGCTACCCAAACCTGTCCTGGCTCTTGACCCCTGTTAGTAACCCGAGAACAGGGGCTGAGAATAGGTACAATGATGCTCATGGGTGCACCAGGAGGATTGTTGAAAAGACCTTCGGTCTCCTGAAGGCCAGGTTCAGGTGCCTCTATCTGACAGGTGGATCCCTATGCTACTCCCCTGAGAAGGTCTGCAAGATTCTTGTGTGCTGCATGTTGCACAATTTGGCCCGCAGACACCATGTGCCCTACCTGCAGGACGGGGTGACAATGCACCTGTAGCAGCAGTGGACACTGAGGACAGTGAGGAGGAAGAGGAAGAGGATGACGATGTGGACAACAGGACACATATGATCCTGCAGTATTTCCAATGGCATTCAGGTAAGACTGTTGAACTAAACATTTCTCCATTTAAGTGTTGTGCTGTGTGGCTGTGGCATAATGCCAGTCACTACCTTTGCATCCCAACTGACTGCCACCTATTCCTTCCCTTATTGCATATGTTGGTGTGGTTACAACAGTGTAATGCTGTGATGTGTACAGAATGCTGAGACACATATGTGGCATGGATCAACATATTACAGGTCATTTGCTCAGGTTCATGCAGTTCAGCACAGTTCAATACATTGTACATTACTTTAAGATAAAGCACTATTACTCAAGTTGTGTCCAAGGGTGTTCATTAATGGATCAATTATACAATGCAAAGTGCAATTGAGTGGGGGTGATGGACGGGAGAAGTCCAGTGTAGTGGGCCAGTCTGTTTGTTGCACAGGTCCAGTGTCCAAAGGGCCACAGGAAGGGGAGCAATGGCAGTTGAAAGTGTAGAAGGTGACACAGTGGAACACAAGGGGGCATTCTGGAGGGGCTCATTTCCTGGTGGTGGTCTTGGCAACTGTCTCTGGTGTCTGCCTAGGTCACAGGGACCGTTCACGTGGTGGTTCACCTTCTGCAGGGGGAGGGGTGCTGGTGGCCTGTGAGTCCTGTGGCAGGGCCTCCTATCCACTAGCTGCAGCAGATGTTGATGGCTTCTAGGCAGAGTGGCTAGTGGAAGTAGCCCGCTGGTGCTGGCCATGTCACCAAGCACCCCTACAATGGAGGACATATTGGTATTTAGGCGCTGCAACTGCTGAATTACCTCCTGGTGGCATACCCCCTGCAGCCACTGGTGCTCCTGCATGATGTTGATCACCTGACCCTTCCTGTCCTGGGATTGTTGGTATGCCCCCAGGACATTAGTGAGTGCCTCTTGAGAAGTCGGTTCCCTGGGCCTGTCCGCCCCCTGGTGCACAGCTGTCCTCCGAGTGTCTCTGGCCTCCTGTGCCTGTGTCTCCTGAACTGCGTGCCTACTCCCACTGACACCAGGACCCTCACTGTCTTGCCTGTGTGGTGTAGACTCGTGTCCCTGTACAGGTGGGCACACTACTGATTGACGTGTCCTGGGGACGTTGGCTGGCTGCTGTGCTGTTCGATTCTGAGGGCGGGGGTCTGAGCTGGGCTGGCTGTGGGTTGGGGTAGCCGACTGACCAGTGGTCCCAAATGGGCCAGGGAGTTCATCTAGATCCAGAGCTCCTTAGTTGCTGTCTTCACTGGGGGCATCTTCTGGTGGGGGACTGGGTAGCTGTGGCACCTCCTCGCCGCTGACATTAGCTGGGGCACCTGTGGGGATGCAAGTGATGTATTTTGGTACATGTCTGTGACATATTTTGCATTTCTAGCTTTCCCAATGTTATTGCTGTTGTCCTCCCACCTTTGGTTGAGTATGGTGATGGATTGTGGGAATTGTCAGTTCTCCATGCTGTGCATGCATTGGTGGTGGGTGTGCATCCAGAGATGGAAGGGATGTGCATGCAGTCGGTATGACATGCAGGGCTTGGCATTTAGGTTTGGTAAATGGGTGGTGCACTGTGTGAGATGGAGTGGGGGGATGGGATTGCAAAGGATTGTGGGTGATGTGGGGGTGTGTTTTATAGTGCTGTTGATGGGTGTTTGGGGTGTGTGTATTTGTGTCAGGTGGTTCTGTCCAATGTTGTCTTGTTTTGTTTTTGGGTGGCCATATCCGCCACTGCGGTGTGCACCGCCAATGGTTTACTGCTGTTAAATATCCGCTATGGTGATAAGTGGGTCGTTATTTGTTGGGCATTGTTTTGGTGGCGTAACCGTATGGGTGGTAGTTCCAACAGTTTATCACATTCAGTGGGTGTGGAGGATTTGTGGCTGTTTGCTGTCGGTTTTGTGTGTATGTGTCATAATCTGGTGGACGGATGTTCACCTCCGTGGTGGTATGTTGGGGCAGTCACCGCAGCGGTATTTGGAATTTACCCCCAATGTCATAATGAGGGCCATTGTGCTTCCTGGCTTAGGGTCTATGGCCCCACTCTGCCCTGTTTGTTGCAATACCACATGGTAGGGGTTTTCCACGAAAACCTGCACAAGCCTCTCTTTGATCAACAATAGAAAGGTTTTTGGCGCCAAGGAGATGGCCTGCAGCTCCAGAAGGCATCCACCTCTCCCAAGTGGCCACACCAAAACAGAAGCAACACATTGGTCACCACTGTTAACTCTTTTGAGGGCAGGGATAGAGAGGGGGTTTCCTGCTGATCCAATTGCAGCCCAGCACAAACCACTTCAAGTCTTTTGCAGTATACTCTGAAATCTGGACGTAATCAAAGGTCTCCCTAATGCTTTGCCCACTGTGACTTCAGATCCCACTACAGAACCCGTATATACCACTTTGTGTGCTTGACCAATAGGATACAAAATGCCATTGTTGGAAAGTGCCCCTTTTTGACATGGTCACCCTCACTTTTTGCCTGTTTTTTGATGCAATTCTGACTGAACATGCACTAGGTTCCTGTTAACCAGGTTCCCAGTGCCAGATCTCTTTCGTTAAAACTGTACAATTGTTCCCCAATTGGAAAAACTTTTGGTCCCCCTGTAAGTCCCTAGTAAGCGGTACCCAAATCACCTATGGCATGGGTACCAAAGAGGTTCCACAAGAGCTGCAGCACGTATTGTGCCACCCTCAGGGACCCCTCACCTAGCACATGCAGACTGCCATTTCAGGCTGCGTGTCTTGGTGCAGCTTAAAGTGAAAACACAACATAGCACAAAGCCTGTGTGCCATGTCTCCTAACACTGTGTGTAATATATGTCACCCCTACAGCAGGCCTTACGGCCCTAAGGCAGAGTGTTTTATATTACATGTGAGGGCAGATCTGCATGAGCAGATATGCCCCTGCTATGTCTTTGTCAATTCAAAGACATCGTGAGTGGACAGGGAAGCCATTTTAAGCATAAGTGCTTGACACTGGTCAATACAAGTTCCCCAACTACATGATGGCTTCACTGAAAATAAGGAAGTTTGGTATCAAACATCTCATATTAATAAAACCCTCACTGATGCCAGTGATGGATTTATTATTACATGCACCACGAGGGCACCTTAAAGATTGCCTCTGAAAACCTACCAAAAACCTGTGTACGGACTGACCAGTTTTAGCTAACCTGCCACCACCAGACACGAGTCCGATGCCCCAGGATGAGAGACTGTGCTCTTGGGCAGTCAATCACAAAGCCTGCTCTGTGAGATGTATTTACACACAGCACCCGACAGGATGATCTGTGATTTTGCATTCCAAGGCAATGGGGGCTTCAAAGAAGCCCACCACCCTTTGTATGCAGATCTGGCTTCACTCACAGGAGAGATGCCAACCCCCTGCCACAGGGCCCATTTGGCACCTAGACTGGTGGGAAATGTAATATTCAGGGAGGTATGCCCACCCCCAAAGTGGATGCAACTTTTAGAAACCTGCCATCTTGGTGTTGGCAGATTTAGGAAATCTGGGACAGGGTTATGCCCACTTTCCATAGGAAGTGTTCATCATATAGGGGGTGTAGTGACCCCAGGTATATGTAGCCCGGTGGCTACTGCCCTACACTCCCCGAAAGACCCCTAAATGCAGTATTTAGAGGAGCCCCAAGCACTTGAAAAGCAGATTCCTGCTGACATATGAAGAAGAACGACATTCAGGAGCCAGAAAAGCAAAGCCTGAGGAAGAAGTACCTGACTTAGTCCCAACCCTGCTGGCCTGTCTGCTGTTCCCTCCGATTTGACCCAAAGTCAACTTGTCCTGCAAGCTGCTGTGCCTCCAAAAGCCTACGAGGACTGCCACCTTCATCAAAGACCCAGGAAATCCTGGGGAGCAGTGGAGCTGCTTCCCTGCATCTTCTAGGCACCCCAAGAGAACAGTGAGGACTCTGATCTACTGAAAACTGACACCTGAAAGGTCCACTGCATCTGTGCCGCACAGCCCGAGGTAAAGTAGACCAGGGTGGCCCCCAGCCCTCCAGAGACAAAGCCCACCTTGGACTTGCCCGCTGTGGACCCACTGACATGGCCTGCATCCTCTGCACACAGGCCCCCTCAACCACGAGTGCTCTGGTAGAGAAAACCCAACGCCTCAGGACACCTCTGCACTTGTCGCACTTGGCCCATGGAGAAGAGGACTGAAGGTGTCCCCACGTCCCTGGACATCTCAAGATTGGAACCAACTTGTGGGTTATTTCTGTCCAGACCTGCAGCCTCTTTTCAAATGGACTGAGAAGTGTGGCTCAATGGTTAGAGCGGCAGACCCTGATGCAGAAATCTGGCCCGGGACCAGGGTTCAATTCCTGCCTCAGTGGGTCTTGGGCTCAATTTACTCGGACCTGATAATTCTCGCATCAGTGCCTAATCTAATTCATGGGTCCCACTCTGTGACTCTGGGCAATAGCTTGCTTAATCTCCACAACAGCGCTGGGATGCCTGGCTTCATCTTGGAGGTTGCCCAGGAGTGGGCACCTCACAGGGAAAAGCCAGGAGGGGTTCCACAGTGGTATCCATACAGTGCTTTGAGACCCTAACGGGTGAGTAGTGTGCTATACAAGTACGAAGTTTACAGTTTACTGATCCCCATTGACTAACATTGGGCACCCAACCCCGTACTACACCTCTGCACCTGGCTGTCCCAATGACGCCTGGGGTGACCTGTTGGTGTGGTCCTGACCCTTGCCCGATACTTGCCTTAAGCCCAGGAGACTGGACCCATAGGTCTCTTTATTAAACCTGAATGCAGTACTTGTTTTTCTCTCCATAGGATAACATTGCAGATTTTCAGAAATTGCACTGTCGACTTTTGAAAACTGTAAAGATTTCTCTTGCAAAATGTACTCACCTGATTGTATAGATTCTGGTGCCAAAAAATATATAAAGATACTTGTTATTTTTGTAAATTGGTGTGGATTGCCTTGAATCATGTGCCTCATTTATTGACTGTGTAAATGCAAGTGTCTCCCACTCCTCTCTGATAAGCCTAAGGACGCTCAACCGCACATCCCCCTAAAAGCGCACCGTGGGATTGCTAGAGCAAACCGCGGTCCACTACTAAGGGAACCCCTGGACTCTTTGCACAATATATCTCATTTTGATATATCATATAAAGAGCCAGCTTCCTACAGCCAACAGTCCCAGAGTGTCAACACCAGAACAGTATGCGCTCTATTGGCGTCAAAAAATGCAAAACAAATATCACTTTCAAAACAACATGATTCATGCATTGTGCTGATATGTTGTATTTTACCCTTTTGCATTGCAGAGTTCAATCCTAAACACTTATTCTTAATATGTTTACAAATACTGTTTCTTTGCAAGGTATTGCTACAGGTTTTCAGAGTGGGTTAGGGTGTGGCCCCTTTCCAGGGCCTTCCAGAGACTTTCCCTGCAACATGCCTGGGTGTGGTTCTGGGCTGGGCCAAGACTCTACATAAGGAGAGTCAGCCCAACTCCCAGTGCTCACTATTCAGAGGTCCTGCTGCAGAAGAGCAGCTATTTCCAGAGCTCCTGTTCCGGTGGCCTTTTTGATCTCCCAGTTCTCTGCTTTGAAAACTTCATTGGTGCATCTTGTTCCTGGGTGGTAAGACGGTAGTTGGGTTTATTCCCAACACCGTTTATTTTTTCTAGAATTATCTCATTCTAAGATCTGATTGTTTATTTATGTTAACAAATTGTTTTAAGGTCATAAAAAGTGCACTCGAGTATTTTTGTTAAAGTGTGTACGTGGATGTTTATGAATCGGCAAGAAGTGCAATTCGTTTATAGTTTTGAAACTTGTGTTACATTACGCGCCATCATTTATTGACATACGCGTTGAGGTTTACGAATCGACAGGATGCGCGATTAGTTTGAAAAGCTTAAAAAAAAAAACTGTGTTACATTGTGAGCCAGTGTTTGTTGACACACGCGTGGATATTTATGAATCAGCAGGAGGCGCGATTCGTTTGAAAAGCTTTGAAATCTTGAGTTGCATTGCGCGCTGGCATTTATTGACACATACATGAATGATCACGAATCGGAAAGAGGCACGGTTCATTTATGAAGCTTTGAAAGCTTGTGGTGCATTGTGTGCTACTATTTATTGACATTTAAAAGAAGGTTTTGAAGTGGCACGATGTATAATTCAATTTAAGATAATTTCAAAACCTGTTGCTATTTATTTTGCAACCATTTCTTGACTTTGCATGGTGGCATTCGAGTCAGCAGGACATGCAATTTTTCTACTAGAGTTTATTTATGTTGTGAACTGCATATTACCATTCCAGGATAAACGCTTGGTACAATTCGAGTTGACAAGTATGGGAAATATTTCTTGAATTATTGAACCCATTGAAACATATTTCTTCTCTAGTGTTTTAAGAGTGTAATATGTGTTGAAAACATTTCAAAGAAAATATATATATATAGCATCAGAAGTTCTAGATGCAATATTATATGCTCCTATTATGCATATTCTTGCTATTCTAATTCATGCTTGAATAAGAAAAGTTTTATTTCAATTAATCTTGATTCCATTACAGGTATCTGATCATCACAAAATCTGTTCATCTTTAAACTGCAATTAAAGATTGCTCATATTTTCAGAAAGACTATGTTTATTAATATTTACTTCAGGTTATATTGTGTGTTCTAACCTTTTTTCCTATTAAAGGTCTCCTTCCCAGCAGTACCCTTCCTAATCCCCTCTTCCCCTCTTGAACTCTCACAGTCTCTGTAAATTGTCTATCAGAGTCTTGGAGCTGTTCATTAGAGGATGTGTTGGGAACGTGCACAGACCCCGAGGATCTGGTGACTCTGACACAGAGTTGTTATTAGTGAGTTACAGGACAGAGGCTGAAACATTGGGATCATAGCTGGAATGTCATGAAGATCCCATTCTGGGAGGAAGAACTGAAGCGTCAGTGTGTCCAGAATGGCTCAGATAAATGGGAGCACCTGTGGAGAAGTCAGGTGCGACTTTGGCACATTGATAGCAAACCCACTGAAATGAGGAGGTTCACCACAGTCTGGAGGTGGGTGATTGTCTATAGAAATAAGAGTCCTGTAGGTCCAGCTTTACCATCCAGACTGCAGGATCAAGGGTAGACAAGACCATTGCCAGGGCATGTAGGAAAGCACATTCTTTTTTGCATGGTTACCCCAACATTTTGCCTGCTGTCAGTGTGTTTTGACTGTGTTCATTAGGATCCTGCTAACCAGGACCCCAGTGTCTGTGCTCTCTCCCTGTAAATTTGGTTGTTCCTGACTTTGCATACCCCCCAGTTGGCATAACGGTGCCCCCATATAAGTCCCTAGTATATGGTACCTAAGTACCCAGGGCATTGGGGCACCAGGGGATCCCCATGGGCTGCAGCATTTATTATGCCACCCCTGGGAGCCCATGCACCCTTTCACTTCAGGTCACTGCACCAGGTCACTGTAAGTCACCCCTATAGCAGGCCCTCCTAGCCCAGAGGCCAGGGTGCAAGTACCTGTGTGCAGAGGTGCCCCACGAACTCCAGTGCCATTTTCCTGGACTAAGTAAGTGCGGGGAAGCCATTTCACCCATGTACTGGACACAGGTCACTCCCTGGGTCCAGCTACATAATCGTAACTCTGAACCTGGGCATGTTTGGCATCAAACATGTTGGAATCATACCCCAATACTGTTGCCAGTATTTGTTTTATGATTCCATGCACTCTGGGGGCTCCATAGAGGACCCCCGGCTTTGCTCCCACCAGTTTGTAGGGTTTTCCCAGGCAGCCTATGCTGCTGCCATCCTACAGACCGGTTTCTGCCCTCCTGCTGTTTGACCAGCTCAAGCCCAGGAAGGCAGAACAAAGGATTTCCTTTGGGAGTGGCAGGCAACACCCTCTCCCTTTGGAAATAGGTGTTACATGGCTTGGGAGGGCTAGCCTCCCCGAGCCACCGGTGTGCTTTGAAGGGCACATTTGGTGCCCGCCTTACATAAACTGGTATGCACCGATCCAGGGACCCCCGGTTCCTGCTCTGGCGTGAAACTGGACAATGGAAATGGGAGTGACCACTCCCCTATCCATTACCACCCCAGGGGTGGTGCCCAGAGCTCCTCCAGGTGGCCACTTGATTCTGTCATCTTGAATCCAAGGTGGGAAAAGGCCCCCGGGAGGATCTGAGTGATCAGCTCAGGCAGGAGATGCCACAGCTCCCTCCTGATAGGTGGTCACCTTGCTAGGTGACCAGTCCCCCTTCCAGCGCTATTTAGGGTATCCCTCTTGGAGAAGTCCTCAGATTCGATGTGAAAGATTCCAGCAGGACTCCTCTGCATAGTTTACTTCATCTTCTGGCCACTGGAACCACAACTGGACTTCACAGGAACCCACGATCTGCAGCCCCAGCTGTGGCTTCACTCTGCAACATGGTTTCCCCGGCTGTGCATCCTCTGAGGGTGGCAAGTCTTCAGTCTGCACTAGAAGCAAGAAGGAATCTCCTCTGGAATGAAGGAGTCACTCCCCTGCATCCGCAGGCACCAACTGCATTGATGTCTGGCTGTGTGGATCCTCCCCCTGCAAATCTATGTGGATCCTGCAACACAGGTGGAGTTCTGGAGTGGTCCCCTCGGTCTCCTCTACCAGCTGTCCAACTTTGGAGATGGTGAGTCTTTGCCTCTCCTTGCAAGACGGTACCCCTGTTCACCACAACTCTTGCAGCTACCAAGGCTTGTTGGCTCTTCTTCCAAGGGATCTTCAGGCTCCCTTTAGCCACGGCCTCCAGCACTCTTCCCTGCAAATGCTGCTCCAAATGTGGGAATCCTCTCCAGGTGTGCTGAGTGGGCCTCACAGAGACTCCTGTGCCTGCAGCCTATGAGGGCTGCATCTTTGCTTTCTGACTCTCTGTACTGCTGTAGGGTCATCTGGGACTCCCCTCTGTGGGTTGAGTCCCCCACCAGACCTTCCTTGTCCCCAGCAGCTCTGCAACTCTTGCCTTTGCTAAGGCTTGTTGGTGGTTCTTCTACACCACTGACTGCAAATCTTCTTTCGACATGGGACATTGACTGCATTACTCCTGGAACTCTTCTCCTGCACTGCATAGCCGACTCCTGTTCTTCACCGTCGACCTGGTCCTGCATCTCCAAAAGAGTGGATAGTGGCTCCTGCCCCCCAACTGGACACTCCAACTGGAAATGGAATTGTGTTACCATAGTAAACTACCTTTATTTTTGTAACACTGTGTGGTTTTTTCATGTGTGTAAGTGCTGTGTGACTAAGGTGGTACTGGAAAATCTTTGCATGTCTCATGGATAAGTCTTGGCTGCTCATCCACAGCTACCTCTAGAGAGCCGTGGCTTCCTAGACACTGCCTACACCTCACTAATAGGGGATACCTAGACCTGGTATAAGGTGATAACACCAGATGTGCTCACCACACACCAGGCCAGCTTCCCACAGGGTGAGCATCTGGAATTGGCCCTTCTGTAGAAAAACATTGAGAGCGAAAGGGTCTAAAATAAGACAAAGGCCTCCATCCTTCGGCACGAGAAGTAGCAGGAGTAATAACCAAAGCCTACTTCTGATGCCAGTATGCTCTCTTTGGCTTCCATGGCCAGAAGGACCTGCACATCCTCCTGGAAAAGGGACAAATCGTTCACTGTCAGCCAGTCAGAGGCTGATGAAGGTGTGGCAAGTGACAAGAAACAGTAGGAAGTAACACCGCTGGACAACGTGTAAGACTTGCTCGTCTGAAGTTACTGTCAGCCTGGCGGAAAATGTCAGGTCCTGCCTACAATAGGGTGGGTATGTTCCTCAAGTGATCAACTAGGAGGTTTTAAGGCTGCAACATCAGGAGGGTTGGAAGGCTGCGCTGTACGCTGCCTCTGCTGTCCACATGGTCTGTAAATACTGAAGTCCTGGCCGTGAAATGACGGGTGGATAGGCCGAGAAGTGCTCAGTGACCATACAATCCTTAAAGCGCTCAAGTAAAGGAGCTGCTTTGTCACCAACACGGGAACAGCAATCGAAAGCATGTTCATTAACCCCTTCGTTGCCAGGGCTTTTCCCCCTCGGGTGCGAGGCATTTTTTTGGCTATTTGGGGCAGTTTGCGCTTAGGCCCTCATAACATTTTGTCCACAGAATCTACCCACACCAAATTTGCGTCCTTTTTTTCCCAACATCCTAGGGATTCTAGAGGTACCCAGAGTTTGTGGGTTTCCCTGAAGGAGACCAAGAAATAAGCCAAAATACATGCAAAAATTTTGTTTAAAAAAAAAATAAAAAAAATGGGGAAAAAGGGCAGCAGAAAAAGACTTGTGATTTTTTTCCCTGAAAGTGGCATCAACAAAGGGTTTGCGGTGCTAGAATCCCCATCTTCCCAGCTTTCAGAAACAAGCAGACTTGAATCAGAAAACCAAATTTTTCAACACAATATTGGCATTTTACTGGGACATAATGAAAAATAGGTATCAAGAAAACCTTTGTATTTCCGAAATGGGCACAAGATAAGGTGTTGAGAAGCAGTGGTTATTTGCACATCTCTAAATTCTGGGGTCCCCATACTGGCATGTGAATAATGGGGCATTTCGCAAATAGACGTCTATTTTACACACTGTCTTACATTTGGAAGGAAAAAATGTAGAGAAAGACAAGGGGCATAACACTTGTTCTTCTATTCTGTGTTCCCCCAAGTCTCCTGATAAAAATGGTACCTCACTTGCCTGGGTAGGCCTAACTCCCGTAACAGGAAACGCAACATGGACACATGACATTCTTACATTGAAAACTGATGTGTTTTTTTTGGAAGTGCCTAGCTGTGGATTTTGATCTCTAGCTCAGGCGTCACCTAGGGAAACCTACCAAACCTGGGCATTTTTTAAAATTAGACACCTAGGGGAATCCAAGATGGGGTGACTTGTGGGGCTCTCACCAGGTTCTGTTACCCAGAATCCTTTCAAACCTCAAAATTTGGCCAAAAAAAACGTATTCCTCAAATTTCGGTGACAGAAAGTTCTGGAATCTGAGAGAAGCCCCAAATTTGCTTCCACTCAGCGTTCCCCCAAGTCTCACGATAAGAAAGGTACCTCACTTGTGTAGGTAGGCCTAGCACCGGCGACAGGAAATGCCCCAAAACACAACAGGGACACATCACATTTTCTCAAAGAAAACAGAGCTGTTTTTTGCTAAGTGCCTAGCCCGGGATTTTGGCCTCTAGCTCAGCCGGCACCTAGGGAAACCAACCAAACCGGTGCATTTTTTTTTTTTTAGAACTAGACACCCAGGGGAATCCAGGATGGGGTGACTTGTGGGGCTCTCACCAGGTTCTGTTACCCAGAATCCTTTGCAAACCTCAAAATCTGGCCAAAAACACTTTTTCTTCACATTTCGGTAACAGAAAGTTCTGGAATCGGAGAGGAGCCACAAATTTCTTTCCACCCAGCGTTCCCCCAAGTCTCCTGATAAAAATTGTACCTCACTTGTGTGGGTAGGCCTAGTGCCCGCGAAATGAATTGCCCCAAAACATTATCTGGACACATCAAAATTATCAAATACTAAACTACCTGTTTTTGCGGGGAAGGGGCACCTACATTTTTGGTCTTGGGCTCAGCAGCCATATAGGGAAACCTACCAAACCCAGACATTTCTGAAAACTAGACACCAAAGGGCATCCAGGGAAGTGTGACTTGTGTGGATCCCCCAGTGTTTTCTTACCCAGAATCCTCAGCAAACCTCAAATTTAGCTACAAAAGAAATCTAATTTTTCCCACATTTCTGTGTGGGATCACCACACCGGGACAAATTTCCTACCAGCCAACGTTCCCCTCAGTCTCCCGGTAAAAATTAAACCTCACTTGTGTAGGTGGGCCAAGTGCCTGTGACAGGGAAGAGCCAAAAACATGTCGAAATTGAGGGGGAACCAAAGCAGGTCCAAAAGGGCAGTTTGAAAAGAAAAAAAAAAAACATTTCTAGGCAGATGAGTGGGGCAACATTTTTATCAGTATAGAAGAGACAGTGCTGGGTGGTAGGAATTGTGTGGATTCCTACCCGTTCCGGAAGGTTCCATCACAAAAATGTTGAAAAAATGTCCTCTTGCTTGCCGTGGGATAAGATGTTTTAGTGTGTGGGGGGAGAGCTGAAAGACTGTTACCCCTTTGAGTTGGGGTGGGGGCATAACCATGCCCATACTGGTTGGTAGCCATCACCCCACTATTTTGTTTTTTAATTCCCTGGCATCTAGTAGACTTTCTGCCCCCCAGGGTGTGGATCGGGGGTAATTGCCCCATCTGCCCACTGGTGGACAGAACAACTTTGGCCCCATTTCTTTGGGGTGGGGGTACAGCCATGCCCTCCCCCTCCTATTTTGAAAAAAAATCTTCCCTGGTCTCTGGTGGGCTTTCTGCCCCCTTGGGGGCAGATGGGCCTTACAAAAATAGGCTGACCTGCCCCTTGCATGAAATTGGCGCAAAAAAAATAATCCCCAGGGCCTAGTGGTTTCAGCCCCCCCTTTGATGCAGATCAGCAAAATAACAATAGGGCGATCTGCTCCCAAGAGGGCAAGAAATGGCTGAAAACTTTTTTGCCCCCTTGCGTGATACTTACACAAAATAAAAGAAATCCATGGTATCTTGTGGTGTCTGCCCCCCTTGGGGGCAGACTGGCGTAATAAAAATATGCTGATCTGCCCCGTGGGCAGAAGTGGCCTAAAGACAATTTGCCCCCCCCGGGGAGCAACCCTTGCCTAAGGGGTCACTCCCCACATATAAAAAAATAAAATAAGCAAAAAGAAAAGAAATCCCTGATGTCTAGGGTTTTCCGCCCCCCCCCAGGGGTAGATTGGCCTAATTACAATAGGCCAATCTGCACCCAAGGGGGACAGAAATGGCCTAAAACAAATTTGCCCCCCTCAGGGGAGCAACCCTTGCCTAAGGGGTCGCTCCCCTCATGTGAAACTAACAAAAAAAAAATGGGTGGGTAGGAGGGGAAACAATTCCCCTTCCATCCCTGCTCAGCGGAGGGGGGGGTGCGAGCCCCCGCTTCCCCCGAGGGCCCCTACTTGGACGTAACGGTTACGTGCTGGCACCCGAGCGGTGCTGCCCAGGACGTAACCATTACATTCAGGGCACCTGAGGGATTAATGTGGAGTGAACGTCCTCTGAGAAGCCCATGGATGTCATGCCAGGATGTCTCCTTGGAGCCAACACTGGTGCCCACCACGCTGGTTAGGTAAACCGTGGTATCCAAACCACAGGGGGTGGTGAATTGCACAGCATTGCCACCAACTTGAACAGCCTGCGTAATAACAGGGAGGAAGTCCTCAAGGAACCACTGTACTTCTGCAATTGCACAACACATTTGGATGGTTTGTGAAAACCATTTGGCAATTGTATCATTGGTCACTGGTTTGCAAAGATTGCTGCTAACAAAGGAAACAAATATTTGTTTTGTTTTCCTATTTGACTTTGCCCTTTCTATATTGGACAATTACTCTTCTTGCATCTAGTGTGAGTAACGCTTTTCTTTTCCCCCTTGATTTTTTGGTTCTAGGGAGAAAAAAAACTTAGAATTTGAATCATTTGATTAATATGAAATTACCTTGGGAAGGAAATGAGGGACCGTCCTTGTAACTACTCTTCATGTGTATTCTCAGGTATGGCTCTTGGATTGTAAGCACGTGTAGTTCATTCACTCTGCAGACTGAGGTCATAGATACCGGAATGGCAGTTTTCAGTGTAAGCATCTTCAATGAAGATTTGTGTAGAGGTTCAAAGGGCTTTGTCATGAGTTGGGTTAAAATAAGATTAAGGCTCCATGTAGGTGCTGGTACCTGACTGAGTGGTGCAATTCTCTTTGCCCTCACTGGGAAGCTTTTTATGACTGGTGCTCTAAAGAAGCTTCCTATATGTTCACTTCTGTGTGCCACAATTTCTGCCAGGTAAACTTTTAACAATGCGTAAGTAAGATCGCAGTCTAGGAGATGTGTAAGGTATTTAAGGACTGTAATGTCCAGTGTTTGGCTGCCATTATCTTTTCGGGCAAGTCTTGATGACCAAACTCTAAGGCCCATATTTATACTTTTTTTAGCGCTGCATTTGCGCCGCTTTTTGACGCAAAAACGGTGCAAACTTACAAAATACAATTGTATTTTGCATGTTTGCGCCGCTTTTGCGTCAAAAAGTGACACAAATGC
The DNA here is from genome assembly GCF_031143425.1 of Pleurodeles waltl. Classification (NCBI taxonomy): domain Eukaryota; kingdom Metazoa; phylum Chordata; class Amphibia; order Caudata; family Salamandridae; genus Pleurodeles; species Pleurodeles waltl. The sequence goes on along the minus strand of NC_090444.1, from coordinate 71,283,270 downwards.
GGCGCTAAAAAAGTATAAATACGGGCCTAAGCCTTCAGGAGCCATGCTGCCAACCTTAGCGACTGTTTCCAAATGAAGCACTCTCCCTCCTTGCACTGACAGCAGGTCTTGCCGCTTTAGTAATTTTTAAATATTTCCCTGTGCCATTTGTATTAGTTTTGAGTACCATGTCAGTCTTGCCCACTGTGGGGCAATAAGTATCAGCTTCACCTTTTTTTTGTGTGCAATTGTTAATTACCCTGAGTAACACTGGTATCCATTAGGGGAGGGGATGCAGAAGGGTACGTGGGGGGGGGGGGTGGTGGGCGGTGGGGTCAAATGTCCCAGACTAGTTTATCTACAGGGCATTCCCCACAGATTGGTGGTCTGGGCATCTTGACGCTAAGTATTGGCATCTGCTTGTGTTGCGATTAAGACTACCTCTGGTGTTCCCCACCGTTCAAAGATCTGTTTGAGTACTACTTGATTGAGTTCCCACTTGTGGGAGGATGAAGCTTGTCTGCTTAATTTGTCCGCTTGAACACAGTGAATCGCTGTAAAATGTATTTTTTTTTCTCTGCTGCACCCACGTCCAGAATTCCTAGGTGTGTCCCTGTTCGCTGATATAAAACATTGTCGGATCTTGTATGTTTGGATCAGTATCTCTTTTTTTTTCTTTATTTGGTTAACATAAATGAAACTATAAGAAAAAAACAGAAGTAAATACATAATAAATACAATAAGAAATTATATTAAAAAAAAGTAACTAAAAACAATGTTAAAAAGAAAGCCCATCCAAGGTATGTCTGATTAAAATAGAAATTATATCAAAAAAATAACTAAAAACAATGTTAAAAAGAAAGCTCTTCCAAGGTATGTCTGATTAAAATAGCAGCATTTACAAATTTAGTAACGCTAGCTATCACCCAGGCCCCTGTAAATATTTGCAAGTATAAGAATGCCGGCCTAACTTGCCTGAAACCAGACCCTTTGAGGAGGCGGACAATATATTGAATCCTTGATGCAAGATAACATTTACAGCACAACATATAATATTCAGTATATTGGGGGGACATATTATCACATCTACATTGACTCAGCAACTCAAAATCATATCATCCCAGTAGAAAGCCTAGAGACAAATGCAACAGGTTAAATCTCAGACGAGTTAGTAGACTTCTGTCCCTATTGTTTTCTACCATTATTAAATATGGCTCAATATCCCAAGTTGCAGAAAAGCACATATCGGCGAACAGAGGATTTAGCCATCTCGCCCTTATCCCTTAGCATTAATGCCCCTTCTCAGTAATAATCTTTGACCCACTTAGCGTCTGTCTTGGTTATGCCCTCTGGGTTAAGGAATATCCCCGCCCTCCCTAGCTTGGTAAAAGACTCCTTCAAGTATTTTAACCAAGGAATTTTGAGAGCTGGATTCATCTCTAGACAATTAGAAGATTAAGGGCTAACTCCTCCTTGAACACCCTAATCCAGTGATTCCCAACCTGTGGTCCGGGGACCCCTGGGGGTCCGCAAAGCCTTCTCAGGGGGTCCGCCTGAGCCTAGAAAATTAAAAAATATTAACAAATATTGACAAATTAGGTCCCCAGCTTCCAGTAATGACTCAGACAGGGGTCCCCGGATTCCCATGATGATTCAGTGGGGGTCCCTGGGTTCCATTATTGTTAAAGTGGGGGTCCACAGGAATCAAAAGGTTGGGAACCACTGCCCTAATCCATGAAAACAGCAGGCTCACAGCAATAAGATTGCTAAGACATTTAAGCCCCTGGTCCTCATTGACGGGGGGAGGTGCATTGTGGGACACATAACAAATGCCTTTGATAGGCACTCTCTCAACTTTAGCTAGTGGAGCCCCTTTTAGGTTGACGGTCCTGGACTTTGACAGTTTGGGGCTCATCACCATGATGTATGATTTTGTCAGGTCGCCTGAACGATCCAGTTCCCCCATGAGTTTATCGAATACATCCAATATCTATTGCAGACCATTTGCGGTTCTGGCCATTAGAACGCAGCGTCCGCATATAGCAGGACTGGTAAAGAACGTGAGCCAATTATTGGGCAGTCTACCTTAGCCTCCACTAATGACTTCTCCAGCCCCTTTAAATATCACAAAAAAGAAAAGGGAGGAGAATACACCTGCCTCGCCTCACATCTCATGTTAAACTCATCAGTGCACGCATTGGCCACTTTTGCTTGTGGTAGTGAGGGAATCAGAAGAGGTGGTCATGGGAGTGGGAGCACCAATAATGCTTGTCGGACTGGGTGCCACAGGTGCTAAAGACTGTGATGATATGTATGTGGCAAGGTGAAGTAATAGTGTATTTTTTTAGTGTCTTGAGAGAATGTGCTGATTAAAGGGAGAAGCGAAGGTAGGGTTGTGATGTAAACAGTCACAAAATTGCTGGTGGGTGTGATTTTTTTTCTCTCTCTCTCTTTCTTCCCCCCCCCCCCAATCATCATCATTGTCTAGTGCTTTAGAGGGACAGTTTAGCCAGCAGCAGAGGTGGCATCTGGTTGGATGACTGCTGCTCAAGTCCTAACTCTGGTTATGAAGGGCAGCTCTGACGAAAGATCAAATACTGAGACAGCATCTGAAGGATAGGACAATGTAGCAGACTCTGGGAGTGATTTTTCAGTCGTCGGAGTCCCATCCGACAACTTATCTTCCAGTGATTCTGAGGGAGGTGATGAGGACAGTCGTGCTGTCCCCTCACAAGCACAGTCTATGCAGCGGGACAATAGCGGGTTAGTCCAACCCAGAGAGCAGGTGCAGGTGGCGGCAAGCACAGAGAGAGTGCTCTCTTGGGGGCTCTCCAATTTAGTTCAGCCCCAAATTCCACTGCTCATATCGTATTGTGGAGACATCAAAATTATCTATCACAAAAAAAACCTGTTTTTGTAAGGCAGGCACCTGCATTTTTGGTCCTGGGCTCAGCAGCCATACAGAGAAACCTACCAAACCCAGACATTTCTGGAAACTATACACGGAGGTGTGGATTACCTAAAGTTTTCTTACCCAGAATACCCTGCAAAGGTGAAATGTTGAATAAAAAATATTTTTTCTTGCATTTCTGTCAAACTAACTAAAGGAATATGCTGGGATCCACAAAATTCCTACCACCCTGTGTTTCCCCACCTGTCCTGATAACAACGCTACGCTACTTGAGTGCTTGTACCTAGTGCCTGCATCAGGAATGGATCACCCAGGTTCAACGGTTGCCCTCATGTAAGGAATAACCGTTGTGTGATCCATTCTGGTCACGGGCAGTAGGCCTACCTACACAAGTGAGGTACCATTTTTATCGGGAGACTTGGGGGAATGCTGGGTGGAAGGAAGTTTTTGGCTCTCAGACACCAGAACTTTCCATCGCCGAAATGTGCAGCAAACATGTTTTTTTATCCCAATTTTGAGGGTTGCAAAGGATTCTGAGTGACAGAACCCAGTGAGAACCCAACAAGTCACCACATACTGGATTCCCCTAGGTGTCTACTTTCCATAAATTTATAGATTTGGTAGGTTTCCCTAGGTGCCAGCTGAGCTAGAGTCCAAAATCCACAGCTAGGAGCTTTGCACAAAAACAACAAAAAATAATTTTCAATGGAAAAAATGTGATGTGTAAATGTTGCGTTTTGGGATGTTTCCTATCGTAGGCACTAGGCCTATCCACAAAAGTGAGGTACCATTTTTATCAGGAGACTTGGGGGAACACAGAATAGAAGAACAATTGTTATTGCCAATTGTCTTTCTCTATAGTTGTTCCTTCCAAATGTAAGACAGTGGGTAAAAAAAAGATGTCTATTTGAGAAATGCCCTATAATACACATGCTAGTATGGTGACCTACCCCCCCGGCCCCCCCTGAATTCAGAGATGTGCAAATAACCTCGGTTTCTAAACTCCTTATCTTGTCCCCGTTTTGGGAATACATAGGTTTCCTTGATACCCATTTTTTCACTATTTATATTTTACCAAATGAATTGCTGTATACAATGAAAACCCATTACAAGGTACAGCTCATTTATTGGCTCTGAGTAGCTTGGGTTCTTGATGATCCTGCAAGACCTATATATCCCCACAGCCAGGAGGGTCCAGAAAACCTAATGGTATATTGCTTTAACAAATCTATCATGGTTGGAAAAAGTTACGGAAGAAAACCTAGTCAGAAAGGGCTGGTTTTTTCAACTCGACTTCAATATTATTTTATTTAAATTGTTACTTTCTGTAGGAAAATCTTGAAGGATCTACACAAATGACCCCTTGCTGAATTCAGAATTCTGTCTACTTTTCAGAAATGTTTAGATGTCTGGGATCCACCACTGGTTTCACACCTATTTCTACCAATAACTGGAAGGAGGCTGAAAGCACAAACAATAGTAAAAATGGAGTATGTTGGAGTAAAATACCAAAATGGTTTTGGAAAATTAGATTTTCGAATTCAAGCCTGCTTATTCCTGAAAGCTGGGAATACAAAGGAAGTGAACCAGACTGCCAAATGTCCAAACAGTACCATAACACCTCTAGTAGGCATCTGGGGGCATGGACTACAACCTGACAGCAAATGGGGTAACAGTGTTAGGAGGGCTCTATTTTAGAGGGCTCACGTGGAGCAGCAGTCACCAATTTATTTCTTATGTAATTACAATCTCCTTGCTAGTCGGGCAGTAGTAGTTTGCAGCCAGGTAGATGCAATAATGGGACTTTGCGGGTTTAGAGAAGCCTGCCTCTAGCTCGTAAAGGTGATAGATGAGGAGTGGAACAGGTATGAGGACAGAGTTTCTTAGGGATATCTGCACAAGGTAGGGTTGAAAAGAAAGAAAAGGAAAACATCTCCTCTATCCCTCCCCAATGAGGAGTGTCCAAGTGTAGAAATCTCCCAGAAGGGGGATAAGAGTGGGATAAGCGGGGTTTAGTGTGGTTCCCAGGTGGAACTCAAATTGACTACAGTTGCTACAGGAGTTTTTTTTCAGTTTGTGGAGTAATCCTCAGAGTGGGAATCCCATATTATTGTAGAAGAAAGAAGGAGGTGTTGTCTCCGTCTGACTCTTTTGAGGAGGTATTTGAGGAGACACGTGGTGGATCCCGAGAGGTAGCTGCTGCAGCAAGTAAATAGGCTTGCTGTCAAGAGCTTGTTCCTGGGACAGGCTTGCCGAAGCAGTTATTGTGCTCCAGGTGTGTTTCTGACGATGTGTTTGTTGTCATCTAGGCAGTTGTTGTGACCATTTAAGGGCAGTGTCTGACTTGGAATAGGTGCCTTGGCTCTCCACACAGTCCTAGGCTTCCATCAGTTTGAGGTAAGATGTATCCTTCTGCCCCCATGACCGGGAAAAGTAGTGCATACTCTAAACCCTTCTCTTTCAGGTTCCTCCAGACTCCTAAAAGGAAACCCGTTTGTACTGGAGTGCCAGCATGTCGTCTGGACAGACCAGTATCTGAGTGTTATATGTTTTTCAGGCTGATCCGTCTGACTCGCCGCCCTCATAACTTATTCCTTGTAGCATAAGAGTTTGGCGACTATTGGCCTCAGAGGACCACCGGGAAGATGGGTTAGTGAGCTGACACCCGATGTACCCTCTCCATGGAGAAGGGGTTAGGTTCTGTGGTGGCACAAAGTCTTTAAGCCATTTTGCAATGTAGTCTACCATGTTGTGCCTCACAGAGCCCTTGGGTAGGCCAACTACGCCAATATTGCTGTGGCAAGACCTTCCCCCTTCTTCCTCTAACCTGCCATCAAGGAAGCGTATATGTTCAGTTAAGTCCCATAGTTGTTGTTGGAGGCCTGCAGTCTACGGCTGTCGCTGTTGCAGTGTCTTCTTTGAGTGGGCGACTCGTTCTGCAAGTCTTTTGTGATTGTCTTCTAACAAGTTGGCATCAATGTCAACTGCATCCACTTTTATTTTGAGGGATATCCTGGATGTCTCTATGGTCTTTAGGATAGCATCCTGTTTATCACATTTCCACTGCTTATGTACTAGGTAATAACGGGCCAGATGTAGCAAAACTCCCAATTGCGAGTTGCAATTTGCGAGTCCCAGTGACTCGCAAATTGCAACTCACAATTTGGAATGCAGAAAGGTGTCTCAGACACCTTCTGCGAGTCGCTATGGTATTAATGAGGTGGGTCGCAATTTGCGACCCCATAGCGATTCAGGGCACTCACAGGGATGGTGGCCTGCTGGAGACAGCAGACCACCATGTCCGTGACTGCTTTTAAATAAAGCGGTCTTTTTTTTTCAAAGTATAGCCCGTTTTCCTTAAAGGAAAACGAGCTGCACTTTGAAAAAAAAACTAAACCTTTAATTTCGGTATTTTTCAGGGCAGGTAGTGGTCCCTTGGACCACTGCCTGCTCTGAAAAATTATGTTTTTTTCCAGACACAAAGGGGAAGGGGTCCCATGGGGACCCCGTCCTGTTTGCGCCTGGGTTACCATCCACTTCAAGTGGATGGTAACTGCGCTTTCATTTGCGACCGCAATCGCGGTTGCAAATGAAAATGCATAGCATTTCGAGTCGCAAATAGGAAGGGAACACCCCTTCCTATTTGCGAGTCGGAAATGCATTTTGCGAGTCGGTTCCGACTCGCAAAATGCATTTCTACATAGCAAAGAGGCTTTTGCAACTCTCAAATGGTGGTTTTTGCCGTTTGCGACTCGCAAAACCCTTGCTACATCTGGCTCAACGTGTCTTGTGGTAAACGCTGACCAGCTTTGAGTGGTTTAGTTCTGCCCATCTCTAAGGCAGGTACGGTTTGATATTCATAGACGTAGTACCTACAGCAGGGTTTCAGGCAGCCAAAGGGTTCTATGGGTAGGTGGTGATCTCCTTTATGAATGTTGAAAATGGATGACCACATGTAATAGATTTAGGTGCGTTTTTGATGCATGTGGGAGCATGAGCAGCCCCAGCCTGTTGTGTTGTCACCAGTGGATAAAGTCCCAGATAATCAATCTCAGCGGGAAAAGGCACCAGGTCCAGTATCTCATCAGTGCCCTTGAGGACAGGTAGTGCAGAGTCCCATAGGTCAGGATCTGGGAGTGCAGAAGACGGATCTCTGGAACAGTCAGAATGTGGGGCAGGGAAGGAAGGCAACAGGGGGATCCCGATCCAATTGCAGCCACCTCATACCTTAACGATGTTATTCCAGCGGTGCACCACGGACAGTCAGATACCCTAAACCTACTGCTTCAGCACTGTAGGGCCATCAAAGATCGAATCTGTAAGGAAGTATGGGATGAAAGTCACCCTTTGAGTCACTCTTTGGTCCAGGGGAGGGCACACCTCTAGGGCCCAGGACCTGTCCTCAATGCAGTCGACCGCAGGAGGCACTCCATTGGTGCAGCCCCCAGCACCAAGCCCTGGGAGAGGGAGACGTGTCTGCAAAACATGGATACTCTTAGTCGGCAGTGTTCACTAAGATCTCACTGGATACACAATCACTGTCAACCGGGCCTAAACCAGCCTCCTAGCAGGCCACCAGTGTCTTCAATGTAGATTATGTACTCAAATGTCTGTGGGCTAGTTTGTTCAATGTTTCTTACCAGCACTCATCAATGTCTCACATCACGGGGATCAGAGGGCTGTTTGGACGTTGTCACCTGCATTAAATGGAGAGTGGGCCGCACCGCCGCCCATAGTGGGCCCGCATTGTCAGCACCAACCTCTTCAGGCCCACCCAGCCGCTGACAGGCCCCAAGGGCAGGACCCAGCAATCAGGACCCATAGGGCCTCCAAGATGAGGAGCCTCGCAGCCAGCTTTCAAGCATGGGCTAGCATCATCCCGGGCAATAGCCTGGGGAGTGACCGCAGGCCCAGAGGGATCGCAGGCAACACACAGAGCGTGAGGCCGGCCATGCAGCATCTCCTGTTGACCACATTCAGGCCGGGCCACCAGATCCAGGCGCATTCCTTACACATGTGCTCCACCCCTGCCATCAATGTGTTTATACCTCCATCTCACCATGTTACATCTCAATTTGGTCGTATGGTTGGAGATTACGAGCTGAGAGCTCTGAAAGTCCGCATCCACCATATTGGCCGCTCAGTTCAGGTGCCCCAGAATTGTTCACGCCTTTTTTTAGAAAGGATTAAAGAGACTCAAGAACAAATAGACTGTAAATAGTTAGAGGGTCATCCTCTGAATACACCACTTGTATCACATCATGATTTGTACTTAAGTCAAAAAGCTCTTTTCATCTCTGCTACGAATTACAGGGGGGTTAAGATGATGTTAGACTTTGATCCATGATCCTTTTAGTGATTTACAATTCACTCTGACAGGCAAAAATGCATCATTCCTTGTCCCTTTTCTGATGAAAATACATTGTGACATTCAAAATATTTCTGCAACCTTTACCAGTGCTCCTGAGCCAGGGCACACACTGTCTGCTACCTTCATAGCAGATCTTCCATCCACAGAAGGCATTTGTGTCAGACTGGATACAGCTGATACCTCTGGCTTATTTCTTGCCTTTGTCTACATTACCTACAGCAGAAGAAGTGCCTCAGTGCTCTTTGACTGACATTTTTTATCATCGTTTCCCACATAGAATCACTACTGAACAACTCAATGTCTTCCATATTTTTGGACAAACTTTTATAAGGCACTGTAAGTTGGTCAAGTTCTTCTGATTGTCATCCTCAATCTAATGGACAAACAGAATGAACTACTGAAAGTTCAGAACAGTATCTCCGATGCTATTCCAATGCCACTGAAAATGACAGAATATTCTTACAATAATGAAACTTAAATATTGCTGCCAAGATTCTCACCATTTTTCTGCTTGTAAGTCTTTTATCTCAGAGTTTTTCTTTCTTCATCTTGTGCGAATGCTTTAGTTCCAGCAACTACTGATTCAATGAATCACTTACAGAAATATAGAACATTGTTTTTGAAAATATTACTTCATTCAAAATCAAACTGAAAGAACATGCTGACAAGTCAAGGTCAATGTGATGTCCTTTTGGTGCTAAAGTCTAGTTGTCATCTCACTACATATTCATAGATTAACAGGCAAAATTTGACCATGATATTTTGGTCCATTTGTCATCATCAGTACTTAATGTGGGTCATTGTTGGTGGGCACCATTGGCACCCAATTTAAAGACCTTCCCACAGATAGCATCAAGCTAAGGGTTGTCACCCTGGCTGTCGATATTTCACCAGCAACACTATTAAACAGAAAGGTCAGTAGTTTGTTTTTACCTGTGCCATTCAGTGTCATAATCATTTGTGAGCCTCATGGTGACTGTCATGAGTGAGTAGGCTAGCTTGAGAGCACCGCACAGGGTCAAGCCCTCACACCTTACAAATCTTGAAGTTGGTGTTTCCTTGCTGTCTGCACACATACACAGAGAGGCTGCTCTGCCTGGAATGGACAGAAGTCTCACTCAAACCAGGGCACTGGTGGGTTCATCCCACTTTAGTATGCTCTGTAACATGAGGCATCCTTGGGAAACTTTTCCAATGCATGAAATAACTATGACTTCCGGAAAGAGAAAACAAATTGTATACATCTCCTATCTACTTACTGTGTGTCTAAAAATGTAGATATTCTCTGGAAAGTTATCAGTTTCTAAAAACTTCCTTTCTCTGGGGTATAACCACTCATGCAAACTGCTCTGCAAAGAGGCTGCTAGTTAATACGTGTCACTGACTTAGGGAATAAATACATCTGAACATTTACTTCTTTGGAGATTGCAGTGTTGTTTGGTCTGAACTATCAATTTCAAGCTAATCTATATTGAGGTGTCGTTCTTGTGCCATTATTGATCAGTGCCAAGAAAACAATTCTTTCAGTAAATAGTATTGCTTATTAAGCAGCTCTATTGCAGGTAACATAAATGAAAATGCAAAATGCATGACCTGACAAACCTTTATAATATGCGGAGATATGGGACAGTCATACTGCAGTGGACTTCAGTCAGCCCAGAGCTCAAGCATGGCCGGACTGGCCATATGGGGCATTGAGCGTTTTCCTGGGAGGCTGGAAAGGTGGGGCCGGTTTTCTAGCAGTGCTGCAGTTTTAAAAACACTGCAGAGTTCCTTGTATATCCGGTAGTTTTCAGGCAACAATAAAAGTGCTATGATAACTCTGGTAATCAATGTACCTGCTGGAGAGAGATAGGAGTTTTGTCTATTGTTGGTTTTGACTTATCTAAGGTAGAGCAGAGGAATAATACGCCTGCTGCAAAGAACGTGTACTATACTGATCACAGAATAGTATTTTATCTGCAATGCTCAGTGGCATACTGCTTTTGTCATATAGATCCTTTTATTACTGTGCAGTCCATACGTTACAGTCATAATCTAGCACAGTGAGCTATGGACTGCCACGAAAGAGCTACATGCAGACTGAATAGTACAGGTTAGAGAATTATGTTTTTGCCCCAGTTCTATTGTCCTAATTTTGCTAAAAACGGGTTGTTTGGGTAGAAATAAAAAGTTAATAATAAAGTCAACCCTAACCACTGTTGGAGGCTGGTCCTCTAAATAGTATGCAAAACTAGGTACACTATTCAGGGGGTCCAGGCAACCACACGTTGCTTTCCAGAGGTAAAAATGAGACCACCTAATGCTCCAATTTTTAAGGTAGCTGGTCCTGCAGTTAGACTAATGCAGGAGATTTGCTAAGTATTTGCTGTACTCACAAATCGAATCATGCACCACACACACTCAATGAATAACTCAAGACCAGAATTTATAAAAATACTTCAGACTTTTATATACATTTTGAGACCAAGATCTTTAGAATATGTTAAGTACTTTTAAAGTTATGTCTTTTCAAAATTTTGATTAAGTTAGTCTTTCTGTGCGTAATTACACACCATTGGAATCAATGCAAAATCATACAGTTGGGTTACCAGTCTCTTCTTTTGGAAGATGGTTGCAGCAGTTGGTGGGCACCTTGTGCCAGCTGGAGAGCCTCGGATGGCTCCCGGTTCCGGTGGGAGCAGTGTTAAAAAGTCTCTTGGCTCAGGCACAGGGCCACCTGGAGGGGCCACTTGGAAAATGAGCTGGTTGCAGATTTAAAGATGATGCCTGGGTGTCCCCTTCAGCTGTTGAGGTCACAAGGGGTTGGAGACCCATGGAGCAAAGCTGGTTCCTTGTTTCAGTGCGCAGGGCGGCCGGATGCAGGACAAGTTGAAGATCCAGGAGCAGTGCGCAATGGAGTCCTTTGGAGCTGGAGGTGAGTCTCTTTGAGAGCTGCTTACAGGACAATGGGGGTACTTTGGTTAGAGGTGCAGGGTGTTCCTGAAGTCCCTTGACTGGGGCTTCCTCCTGATCCTTTTTCAGCTCTGAGGGAGCTGGTTTTCTGGTTGGTCGACGCCAGCTGACCAGAACACAGGGTATTAGCATAACTCGGCCACTGGAGGGCGCAGTGCCACCAAACTTGGCACAATTATAGGTCACATCTGAGTGGTTGTCAGTGTGTTGTGAGGACGAGCTGCATCTTCTGGATGCAGAGATATCAGCCAGTCAGTGAAGTGACCCTCACTGGCTTCAAGGTTCTCGTTTGATTTTTGAGTGGTGCCTCCACTCAGAAGGGGTATCTGGGGTGATTCTTGAAGCCTGGAAGTCCCCTGGGTTTCTTGGGGCAGTCCAGTGTCCAGCTGCTCTGCAGCTGCGATCTTCGGGTCCTGGGTGCAGCAGGCAGGGTTTGGTGCCTTTTCTTGTGCAGCAGGTCCACAGTTCTCTTGCCTTGTATCTTCTTTGGTGCTGGTCTTCTTTGTCTTTTCAAATCCGATTTCTTGGTCTATGGAAGACCATTAAATACTGAATTTAGTGGGCATTTTAGGGGGAACCTGGTAGAGTCCAATGGGACACTTACCCTTGGGTGCCTACACCCATTACTGTGACCACTTCCTGTGGGAAGGGTCAATTCCCTAAACCTGATTGGCTATTTTCCTGCAATCCAACATGGAGGAAAATTAAATGGAGGGTTCACTTCACCTGCAAGCCCCTAGGGGTGGTGCATGCTCAGTGAGACCACTCCTCCTACCCTTTGTTTGATTTCCTGCCTTTGCTTCTTCCAAAAGTAGGGGTTGAGAAAGGGGGAAGCCATCTGCTGCGGTGGCCCTTTGAAGCTCACCGCCAGGAGAGTACACATTCCTGTGGGAGGGGGTGTTAGCTCCTCCACCCAGGAAGGGCCTTCTTTTACAAACCAGAGAGCCAGGGCCAGGGTTTTACAAACCAGAGAGCCAGGGCTCACCCCCAGGTTTGTATATTGGCTGTCTGAATGTGGCAGGCCGGCTGGAACCAGTCAGCAACCATGCCAGGATAGATAGTTTTTGCAGGGGACACCTCTACGGTGACCCCGGGTACATTTGATAATAAATCCAGTACTGGTTCCAGTTTGGATTTATCTTTCTGAGTTATTCAATACCAAAGAACCCAGAGTTCAGAGTGGCCATCATGTAGCTGGGAAACCCATATTGACCAGTGTCCAGCACATATATTAAAATGGCTGCTCTGTTCACTCACTATGTCACAGGTTTAGCAAGGAAGCAGTAATGGCATATTACTCATGCAATTATGCCCTCACATATAGTATGGTGCACCCTGCCTTAGGGCTGGAAGGCCTGCTTGAGGGAGGACTTACCCATAACATATGCAGTGTAGGGTGAACAGGGCACACAATCGAGTTTGTATTTTAGATTTTCACCAAGACACTCAGCCTGCTATGGCAGTGCTGGGTGCAACTGGATGCATGGCCCTTGAGGGTGGCACAATCAGTGCTGCTACCCTCAGGGCCTTACCCAAAGTACCCCATGCCTTGGGTACCTAAGTACCTTTCACTAGGGACTTATAGTGGTAGCTAAAGGTGTGTCCAGTTACTTTGACAATGTTTTAGGGAAAGTACACGGGCACTGGGAGCCTGGTTAGCAGAACCCCAGTGCACTCCAGTCCAAGTTGCATTCAGAAACAAGTGTGTGTGTGTGGGGGGGGGGTACTACAACAAGGTGCCAGTTTCCCACAATCACTGTGTTAAGTTCTGGATCCTCAGTTTATGCTTACCAAGCCCAAGCAAAAACTGCTCACCAGTATGGATGACGTGAATCCTACACCTTGTTGTCCCCTTTGTCTTATGTAACATGTCCTACGTAACAGTTTCTATACAGACATATGGTTCATTAACTGTATGTGTGATGTAAAGTGTCCCAACACCATGTGAGAGAGGGACTAGGAGAGATGAGAGGTACTGTTAGAGGGTGATGGTGAGGGAATCACTGAAGAGCCCCGATAAAGATTGCCATACCCTGGGGCACTGTAAGGTCATCATTAACTATGCCTTAAAATCTAATACAATTGAAAATATAATGTAAAACAAGCTGTAGAATGCACAGTTTTTGCCATTTCTTCCCACATTATGGGCCAGATGCAGGAAACGATTAGCGAGTCGCAAACGGCAAAAATTGCCGTTTGCGACTCGCTAATCGCATTTTCCTATGCAGAAATGCATATTGCGAGTCGGGACCGACTCGCAATATGCAGTTCAGAATCGCAAATAGGAAGGGGTGTTCCCTTCCTATTTGCGATTCGGAGTGGCATGCAATACCATTTACGACCGCATATGCGGTCGCAAATGGTATCGCAGTTACCATCCACTTCAAGTGGATGGTAACCCACTCGCAAATTGGAAGGGGTCCTCATGGGACCCCTTCCCCTTTGCGAATGGACCCAAAACAATTTTTTCAGGGCAGGTAGTGGTCCAAGGGACCACTACCTGCCCTGAAAAAATACCGAAACTAAAGGTTTCGTTTTTTTTTTAAGTGCAGCTCGTTTTCCTTTAAGGAAAACGGGCTACACTTAAAAAAAAAAACTGCTTTATTGCTAAAGCAGTCACGAACATGGAGTTCTGCTGACGACAGCAGACCTCCATGTTTGCGAGTGCCTAGACTCGCTATGGGGCCGCAATTTGCGAGCCACCTCATTAATATTCATGAGGTGGGTCATTGCGACCCCATAGCGACTCGCAGACGGTGTCTGAGACACCGTTCTACATACCAATTTGCGAGTTTCAAATTGCGAGTCGCAGGGACTCGCAATTTGCAAGTCGCAAATTGGCATTTTCCTACATCTGGCCCTATGTTTGGTGGGAGAGAACCCCTCACGCCCCATTGTAGCGGTCAGGCTAACTTGCTATGTACCATGTAGGGGCTACTTTGGGTTCCCAGTCCGGCCATGAGTGCAAGTTAAATATTCAGGACTTTTCCTGATCTAAAGCATCGAAGATACTAGTGGCGGAAACCTCAAGCAGATGCTTTACAATCAGCGCAGCAGCATCTGTCCAACACACAGATGCACAGGACAAGCACAGGATAAGCTTCGATTACAGTAGGGTGCTGGTAGCTTGATCCCCAGGTGACCAGGCCCTTCAGCATCCCTAAAAGTCCCTAGTAAATGGTACCCCTTGTACCTAGGGCATTGATACTGAAGAGGACCCCCCGAGCTGCAGCACAACTTGTGCCATTCAGAGGGACCTGCACCAACATTATAGAGACTGCCATTGCAGGCTGCGTGACAAGGTGCTCCCAAAATTGAAAACACAACACAGCATACACTTGTGTGCCATGTCTCCTAAAACACTGCTTGTAATATCTGTAAGTCACACCTACAGCAGGACTTCAGGCCTAAGGCAGGGTGCAGTATATTACAAGAGAGGGCATATCTGCAAGAGCAAATATGCCCCTACTATGTCTTTGTCGAGTCTTACACATAGTAAATGTACAGAGAAGTGATTCTAAATGCATGTGCTGGACACTGGTCACTACGAGTTCCACAGCTACAAGATGGCTTCTCTGAACCCAGGGATGTTTGGTATCCAACATCTCATATAAAAAAAAACTCAGTGATTCCAGTGAAGGGTTTATTAATATATGCACCCTGAGGGCACATCAGAGGTGCCTCCCTGAAAAACCTACTAACTGCTAATGTGTTCACTGACTGGTCCTGACCAGTTCAGCCTCTTAGTCACATTTTTGACCCCCTAAGGTGAGAGCTAGAGCCCTCAGGGTCCAGAGACAAAAGCTTGCATTGGGTGGGGGTGTTGACACAACCTCTAGGCAGGATGGACATTCCAGGGCGGGAAGCTTCAAAGGCCTAGCCGCCTTTGTAATGCAACCCAGGTGTCTCCAAATATCAGAGATGACCAACCCTCCTGTTTTGGCAGAAAGACAGGGCAGAAAATTAGGCAGATTAGGAGGTGTACCACTTCATGTCAGTCCCACCTCTAAGGTGGACGAACTGAAGTGGATACCCCTTTTTAAATTCCGCCATCTTGCTTTGGAAAGAACTAGGCCACTAGGGTCAAGATTATGCCCACTTCCCAAAGGAAGTGGTCAATGGAAGGGTGAAGTCACCCTAAAGTTAGGCAACCCATTGACTGCCACCTGACACCCCCTGTAACGCCCCTAAATTGAGTATTTAGGTGGCACCCCTGAAAGCCAGAACGCAGATCCTGATGACCTAAGAAGACAAGAACACAGAAGAGTCTCACCTGCAGAAGAAGAGAAGAAGAAGCAGCTGACCTGGTACCAACCCTACCGGACTGTCTGCAACCCTCGATGGACTCTGCCCAAAAAGATGACATCCTGCAGCTGAAACTCCAGAAACCCAGGAAGACTGCCTGCCTTTAAAAAAGACTCAAGACTCCCGTGAGCAGTTGACCTGCTCTCCAACAAAACCTAAAGGAAGGATTCTGCAGCCTTCGGAACTGCAAAGACCTGACACCTGCACCCGCCGTCACCGACCCAAGTGGACCTCCAGTGCCAACCATGTCCCCCAGTTGTCCAGATTCTGAGTTCATCATGGTTTCATCCCTCCTGGACTTCCTGAAGTCACCTGCACCCTCTGCACGCAGGCCCACTCTCCCACAGCCTCTGAGGTGAGAGAAACCTGACACCTAAAGCAACCACTGCATCCGTCACCTCCGGCCCGAGTTGAAGTGGACCCCTGGTGTCAAAGTTGTCCCCCAGCTTTCCTGAGATTGACTCCACTGTGGTTTTACCCCTCCTGGGCTCCACAATGATGCCTGCAGCCTCAGACCACAGGACCCTCCCAACTGCGAGTGCTCCTGGACAAGGAAACCCAATGCCAAAAGGATACCCCTACATCCATCACCCCTGGGCCCTGGTGGAGAGGACCAAAGGTGCACTTGCATCCCCGAACACCCCACATTTCCAACTTACCTTTTGGTTGTCCCCGACTGCCCCCCAGCCAGAGCCTGCAGACTTAATCCACAGGGACCAATCTCCATTGAAATAGAATGGGCACTGACGCTGTACTGCACCTCTGCACCCGGCCGCCCCAGCGATGCCAGTAGTGACCTGTTGATGTAGTCCTTACCCTTGCCCAGCACTCACCGTAAGTCTACAAAATTGGTCCCATGAGTCGTCGTAAAGTGCCTGTTTGTTGAATGTATTTTCCTTCCATAGGCTAACATTGAAGAATGCTGAAATTGCACTGTTGATTTTTGCAAGTGGATAGGTTTTATGCTTAAAACATACTTACATTATAACAAAGTTCTTGCGTTCAAAGTACATATAAAAAGAAGTGTTCTTTTTCTAAATTGGTCTCGGAATTATTTTTTGAGTGTCTCATTTATTGCCTTTGTGAGTGTAACAAATGCTTAGCACCACCCTCTGATAAGCCTAACGTCTCGTCCACACTACCACAAAACAGAGCATGAGCCCTATCTACGTTTGAATCTGCAAACCAATTGGGGACCCACTGGACTCTCTACCCTGGGTACTTCTTTTTAATGCACCATATAGAGAGACAGCTTCCTACAGTAGTGAAACAGCGGTGGGGTCAATGTGACTACATGAGTAAATCCCAAAACTGCCTTTAGATCAATAGCATGTTTTGAATTGATTATTTTTCTAAATTCTTAAAAGTAACTGTTAGGGCCTCGGTTATGTTCCTGTAGGGTAACAGTTTAAAAAATGTGAAAACTAACTTTGGTTACGACTCCAGAAACCTGTGTTAGGAAGTTTTTCTAGCTACAAAAAGGTCCCAACTTTAGTAAAAGAGTGAGTAGCTCGGAGGTTGTGGACAAGGAGCTTGACCTCACCCCTTGCCTCCAGCTGTCTCATAAACAGTTTAGGGCCCTCTGCAAAGGGTACACAATTAAAACTGGCTCAAACTCTGTCAGGGCAAAGCTCCAGCAGCTCTTGGCAAAGTATGAGCAGGCCCATCCTAACGATGTGGCCACTGACTCTGAGAGTCAGAATAGATTGAGTGAGGAGCACTTAGACCTCATCCCCATTGAAAGTGAGGAACCTGCATCCCACAGACAACACACTATGTCTAGAGCACTTCCCTCTAGTGAGGATGGCTTAGGTCTCGCGTGGTCCAGTGAAGAACTTTCTGAATAAAAGATTCTTTTATAAAGACTGGCTTGAAAAATTGCCCTGGAGGACAGGATACTGGCCATAGAAAGGGAAAGAGGAGAAATTGGTTTAGCACCCACAAATGGTGACAGCAAGTTAATACCTAGGGACAGAGTAGGGAACTCTGACTCCAAAATCCCTAAAGGGAATGTCCCCAAATATGAGGATGGTCATGATAGCAGCAAGTGGTTAATGGCCTTTGAGAGGACCTGTGTTCCAGAACTGGGGCTCTCTCTTTTGAGAAATGCTCTCAGGAAAGTGCATGGATAGACTCCTGACCCTAAATGAGGCAGACGCAAGGTCCTATGACCTCATGAAGGACTTGGATTTGGACTCGCCACTGAAAAATATAGAATCAGGCTCAGGGAGACTCACAAAATCTTTTCAGTGAAAAACTAGGTGGCTTGTTGAAGGGAAGCTAGGTGCAAGGTTATGAATGGTTATATCATTTGATTATGAAGGAACACCTATTAAGTAACTCTACTTCTGAGAAGTTGCAACAATACCTGGTGGATCTGGGGCCAGTCTCACCCCAAGAGCTGGGGAGGAAGGCTGATCATTGAGTTGGAACTAGGGGTGACCACAAGAAAGAGTCAGGGAAACCCCTGCAAGAAAAAAAGGTGGACAACCCTAAAACTAGAGAAAATTAGTCCTTTGTAGGCCCCACAAATCTATTCATGAGGGTGGGCTCCAAAATACCTCACAAAACAAAAGTGGGTGCCAGGATAAAAATAGGGATGACACTAAAGCATGGTGCTTGGACTGCAAACAGACAGGGCACCACACCAAGGGCATTTCTTGTCCTAAAAACAAACACACTACTAAACCCTCACGGGTTGCCAGTGTAGCCATAGGGGATGATTCCTCAGATGAGGAGGCCCTCTTAGCCTTTGACTGGAAAATGTGTCCAACAGGTGAGTTAGAGAGTCCACCACCTATTGCTGAATGGAATCCCAGCCACTGCCCTGAGAGATACCTGTGCTAAACACACAGTTGCTCATGACAGGCTGGTACTCTTAAACTAGTACATCTCAGTTGAGACTGCCAGGGTAAGGGTTATCTCAGGGGAGCTCACTGATAGGCCTGTGACTCTAGTGCCCCTAGAAATGCTGGGTCCCTTAGTTGGAAAAGGGTGGTAGTCAGTACAGACATCCCCTTGATTTTCTCCTTGGTAATGATCTCCCAGAGGTTGGTCAGAGCCCAAGAGAGGAGCTGGTCCAGTGCCAGTCCTCTCCCCAGAATTCTGGAGGTGCTGCCGATGCAGTAAGTGCAAGCAGACCCCAGAACAAAAGGAAAAGAAAGCAGTGTAGGAAAGGTGGGCAATGTTTAGACAAAGTTTCAGTAAGCCAAAAGGATTCTGTTCTAGTAGGGAAGAACTCCAAAGTGGCACCGGTGAAGCCCAGCCAGACCCACAAGAAGTTCTGACTACTCAGGCAGCTGTTACGTTTGAGTTGGTGGCTCCTCAGCTAACAGAAAAGAGAATGGAAGGAGGGTGTTTGCTACAGGATGTAGCAACCCCACACTCTAAAACAGTGGACAGGTACCCTGATCCCAAAAACCTATAACTTAGCCCTTCACTTGGCAGTGAAGAGCTAAAGGTGGGTTCTGGGCACTGACAGCTGTCAGTGGCCTCTGCTTGGTGCTAGGTTTATAGTAGCATTGACTCTGGCATGGTGGCCTGGTCCCATGCCCAATAGCAAGATAGGCCCCCTGACCCTGCTGGTCATGGTGGGGTTACTTCATTTGTGGTTGACCTCTTGGGGTAAGCTATGGGTTGCCCTGGCTAAGATAGGGTTAGCAGAGGTGGACACCTCTCATCCCAAAGAAAAGGAGAAAGTAGACACAGTGCATTCTAAATGAGGTCCTAACACTGCTGAGGTAGGTCAGCTTCCCAAACGAAATGACCTGGACAGTAGGATGTGAGGCAGAGTAGGCCCTGCAACCATACAGCCTGCTCCCTTACTCTTCCTTGCCTGATGGACTAGGAAGACTCTCCCAGTTTGGCTGAGCCTCCAGGCCTGTTGACTTGTGGGGGACGGAGGCTTCTGTAGGGCGCTGGGTTCTGGTTTCAATACCCCAACACTTTTTGCCTGGTGTTTAGATTCAACCTTGACTGCTAACCAGGTTCCCAGTGCCAGTGTTCCTTCCCCAAAAGAACACACCTGGTCACTTGATCCCTAAGTGACGAGGCCCTTCAGCACCCCTATAAGTCCCTAGTAAATGGTACCCCTGGTACCTAGGGCTTGGGTACTGAAGAGGGCCTCCAGTCCTCCAGAGCTGAGGGACCCAGCACCAACCTTATACATATTTCCATTGCAGGGAGCATGACAAGATACTCCTAAAATTGAAAACACAACATGGTACACACTTGTGTGCAATGTTCCCCAAAACACTGCTTGTGATATCTATAAGTCACCCCAACAGCAGGACTCCAGCCCTTAGGCAGAGTGCAGTATGTTAGAAGGGAGGGCATATATGCATGAGCAAATATGCCCCTACTATGTGTTTGTCGATTCTTAGACATAATAAGTGTGCACGGAAGCCATTTTAAATGCATGTGCTGGACACTGGTCCCTACGAGTTCCCCAGCTACATTATGGCTTCCCTGAACCCAGGGATGTTTGGTATCAAACATCTTGTATTAATAAAGTCTCACTGATTCCAGTGAGGGTTTTATTAATATATGTACCCAGAGGGCACTCTAGAGGTGCTCCCTGCAAAACCTACTAACTGCTAGTGTGTTCACTGACTGGTCATGACCAGTTCAGCCACCTAAGCCACATTTCTGACACCCTGAGGTGAGAGCCAGCACTCTTGGGGTCTAGAGACAAAAGCCTGCACTGGGCAGGGGTGTTGACCTCTCATCCAAGCAGGATGGACATTCCAGGGCGGCAAGCTTCAAAGGCCTAGACACCTTTGTAATGCGACCCAGGTCTCTCCAAATGGCAGAGAAGACCAACTCCCCTGTCCTGACCCCACTTTTGACAGCAAGACAGGTGAGAAAATTAGGTAGATGAGAAGGTGTGCCCACTTCATGCCAGTCCCCCCTTAAGGTGGACAATGCAGGAAAGTAGGATCGTTCTGACATGGTTGCTCCCACTTTTTGCCTGGTGTCATTGTGTTTGGGCTGTAGTACACTGGGATCCTGCTAACCAGGACCTCGGTGTTGGTGCGCTTTCCCCTAAATTTGATTGGTAAGTACTTCTTACAGCACACAATTAGCATACTGGTGCCCTCCTGTAAGTCCCTAGTATATGGTACTTAGGTACCCAGGGCATAGGTACAGCAGGGGTCCCCCATGGGCTGGTATTATGCCACCCATGGGGGCCCATGCAAAGTGTGTCTACAGGCCTGCCATTGCAGCCTATGTGAAATGGTTCATGCACCTTTCACCCCAGACATAAGGTTCACCCTATGTCGTGATCACTGCACTACTGACACTGTAAGTCACCCCTAAGGTAGACCCTTCAGCCCAAGGGCAGGGTGCATGGTTCTAAGTATAAGGGTACCCCTGCATAAGCAGAGGTACCCCTACAAACCTCAAACTCCATTTTCTGGGCCATTTTAAGGTATGTAGTGGACAATGGTCATCATGAGATGTCCAACTAAATAATGGCTTCACTGAACCTGGTCAAGTTTGTTATCAAACATGTTGGAATCTTGCAACTACACCGGTTCCAGTGCTAGTTGCAAGATACCACATACTTTAGGGGTTCCTTTGAGGATCCCCCATGTTTGCCTGTTCAGCCTTGCAGGGTCTGCGTGCAAGCCAGTGCTGCTGCTGAGCCCAGACACTGTTCTGGCCTCCTGCTGCTGAGCTTAACTCAGGCAGGGGAAGGCAGAACAAAGGATTTCCTGTAGAGGAAGGATGTTACTGTAGGAAAGTACCCTCTTTGTGGCACGGTTACCCCCACTTTTTCCCTGCTATCATTATGCTTAGACTGTTTTGAGTGGATCTTGCTAACCAGGACCCCAGTGATTGTGATCTCTCCCTCTAAATTTGGCTGCCTAGGACCTTGTACACTCCGCAATTGGCATACTGGTGCCCCCTTATAAGTCCCTAGTATATAGTACTTAGGTATCTAAGGCATTGGGGCACCAGGGGTTCTCGATGGGCGGCAGCATGTATTGTGCCACCCATGGGAGCTCATGCAAAATGTGTCTGCAGGTCTGCCATTGCAGCCTGCGTTAAAAGGTGCTTGCACCCTTTCACCACAGGTCACTGCACCAGGTCACTGTAAGTCACCCCTATGGTAGGCCCTCCTAGCGCAGAGAGCAGGGTGCAGGTCCCTGTGTGTGAGACCAGCGCCAAATGGATGAAGAACAGCTGCCTTAAACTGAATTCCGACAAGACTGAGGTCCTCATCTTCAGCTCCACCCCCTCTGCATGGGACGGCTCCAGGTGGCCTGCCACACTGGGAACCGCACCGACACCCACCGACCACACACACAACAGTCGATTCATCCTGGACTCTTCACTATCTATGACCCAGCAAGTCAACGCCATTTCCTCCCCCTGCTTCAACATCCTTTGCATGCTTCAGAAGATCTACAAATGGATCCCCACTGAAACCAGAAGAACAGTCACCCAAGCCCTCGTAAGCAGCAGACTGGACTACGACAATGCCCTTTACGCAGGAACCACAGACAAACTCCAGAAAAGACTGCAACTCATCCAGAACGCCTCAGCACGCCTCATCCTGGACATCCCCCGTCACTGCCACATCACAGCCCACCCAAGAGACCTGCATTGGCTCCCCATCAACAAGAGAATCACTTTCAAACTCCTCACCCACGCTCACAAGGCACTGCACAACACCCGACCAGAATACCTCAACAGACGGCTAACCTTTTATACCCCGACCCGACAGCTTCGCTCCACCAACCCCGCCCTTGCCACCATCTCACGCATCCACAGAACAACCACCGGCAGCAGATTATTCTCGCACCTCGCCGCCAAGTCGTGGAACACTCTTCCCACCCGCCTGCATCAGACGAAGGACCTCCTTACCTTCCGGAGACATCTCAAGACTTGGCTATTTGAGCAGTAGCATCCCTCCTCTCAGCGCCTTGAGACCCTCACAGGTGAGTAGTGCGCTTCACAAATTCCCTGATTGATTGAGGGCACCCCTGCATGAGCAGAGGTGCCCCTTTGAACTCCTGTTCCATCGCACTGGACTTCGTAAGTGCGGGGAAGCCATTTTACCCATGTATTGGACCTGTGTCCAGCTACATAATGGTAACTCCGAACCTGGGCATGTTTGGTATCAAACATGTCAGAATCATACATTAATACTGTTGCCAGGATTGGTTGTATGATTCCATGCACTCCGGGGGCTCCTACCAGTCTTCCAGGGTTATTCAGGTAGCCTGCGCTGCTGTCACCCCTCAGACAGGTTTCTGCCCTCCTGCTGTGTGACCAGCTCAAGCAAGGGAAGGCAGAACAAAGGATTTCCTGTGGAAATAGGTGTTACAAGGCTTGGGAGGGGTAGCCTCCGCAAGCCACCAGTTTGATTTGAAGGGCAATTTAGGTGCCCTCCTTGCATAAGCCAGTTTGCACCAGTCCAGGGACCCCGGTCCTTGGTCTGGCACGAAACTGGACAAAGGAAAGGGGAGTGACCACTCCCCTGTCTATCACCCCCCCAGGGGAGGTGCCCAGAGCTCCTCCAGGTGGCCACTTGATTCTGTCATCTTGAAACCAAGATGCACTGAGGCCCGTGGGAGCATCTAAGTGGCGAGAGCAGGCAGGTGATGTCACAGACCCCTCCTAATAGGTGGCCACCTTGCTAGGTGACCAATCCCCCTTTTAGGGGTGGGTCTCCAGATTCAACATGCAAGACTCCACCAGGTGTCCTCTGCATCTGGCCACTGGAACCGCAACTGGACTCTTCAGGAACCAACAAGACTGCAACTCCAGCAACGACTTTGCTTTGCAACATTGTTTCTCTGGCTCCTTCCAGCAACTGCAACATTTCCCCAGCTGTGCATCCTCTCGGGTCAGCAAGACTTCAGCCTGTACCAAGAAGTAAGAAGGAATCTCCCTTGGAGTGAAGGAGTCACTCCCCTGCATCTGCAGGCACCTACAGCAACAACATCCAGCTGTGTGGATCTGCTCTCCTCTGGAACCACGTGGATCCTGAATGACAGGTGGTGCTCTAGAGTAGTCCTCTTGGTGCTCTCTGCTAGCTATCCAACTTGGGAGACAGTGAGCCCTTGCATCCCCTTGCAGGATAGTACCCTGTGCACTGCAGCTCTTGCAGCTGCCAAGGCTTGTTGTATTCTCCTCTGAGGGATAGTCAGGCTCTGGGTAGCCCCGGCTCCCAGCACTTCTTATTGCCAAGCAAAGTCTCCTCTCTGCTGCTCCAGCTATGTGGGACTCCTCTTCAGGTGTGCTGACTGGGCCTCACTGAGACTTACTGTGCCTGCTGCCAGTAGGTTGATTGTGGGGGCTGTGACGGCTTCTGTTGGCTCTCCCCACTGCTGACGGTCAGCCCGGACTCCCCTCCAAGAGTCGAGTCCCCTGGACCTTGCTAGTCCTCTTTAGCCTTGCAACTCTCCTTTTGCTTCTGCTTGCATATGCCAAAGCTTGTTGGTGGTTCTCCTAACCACTGACTATCTGCAACCTGACAACCAACATGGAAAACCATCTGCACTGCTCCAAAGACTCCTCTTCAGCTCCTGGGCTCCACAGCTGGCCTTCTTTTTCATTACCGTCGACCTAGTTGTTCTGCCACAGAAGGGTAGGTAGTGGCTCCTGCTCCGACTGGACACTTCATCTTGGACTCGACTCTGTACCCTTCTTATGCAGGTCCTCTTCTTTCCAAATCCACTATTTGTTTCTTCTAGTCTGATCCTGTTCTTGCACAATCCCTTTTCTAAGTCCTCCTGTTAGTCCTTGGGAAGACCAGGTACTTACCTCTGCTCTCCTGGTCGCTTGGGGTCACTCAGGTACTCACCTCTTGGGGTTCTTAGTTCTTCCACCTCCCGTGTAATGACTCCATATCCTTGGATGGGGGACTTCACTTCGCATTTCACTATTTTAGCATATGGTTTGGTCCTCCCCTAGGGTCCTAACTATTTTTCATTAATTCTTGCCAATGTTTGTTGTTTTGCCAATTTCTAATTATTACCATGTGTATATATAGTGAGTACTTACCTCCAGTTGGAGGACTGCCTATAAGTAATCTAGTGTTGTGTTACTATAATAAAGTACCTTTATTTTTGTATCACCGTGTGGTTCTTTCATGTGTGACAAGTTGCTGTGTGACAATTGTGGTATTGCATAAGCTTTGCATGTCTCCCTGATAAGTCTTGGCGGCTCATCCACAGCTACCTCTAGAGAGCCCTGGCATCCTAGACACTGCCTAAATTCACTAATAGGGGTTGCATGGACCTGGTATAAGGTGCCCACACCATAGGTGGCACCATACACCAGGCTAGACTCCTACAGTTCCCACTTCTCCTTTAGAAATAGGGGTCTCTGGGCTAGGGTGAGGGTGCACCTGAGTGCCAGTAGACTGCTTTGAAGGGCACATTTGGTGCCCTCTCTGCAAAATCCGTTTCCTCCAGTGCAGGAGCCCCCGGCACCCACTATTGTGTGAAAACACACAAAGGACAAGGGGTGACCACCCCGCTGTCCAACTCCTCCCTTAGGGAGGTGCCCAGAGCTCTGCCAAGTGGCCACTTGATTCTGCCATCTTGGAAACAAGATGAGCAGAGGCCCCTGGGAGTATTTGACTGGTCAGTCCAGGAGAGTAGCGTCCCTGACCCCCAGGTGGGTCATAGCAGTAGATGTCCAACCCCCTTCCTGGGTTATTTAAGAGCTCCCCTACGGGTGGGACCCTAGATTCATCTTAGTTTCATATTAGATTTGTCTTGGAACCATCTGCAATATTCTTCAAGACACTTCTGCTACCTGGACACCGAATTCTGCTGCTGGAATTCACTTGGGCCCAAGATAAGACTGCAACTGGTAGGAGGGCTCCTACAGTAACTTTGTCCCCGGTTATTGCAAGGACTCTGCAACTTCCATGGCTATGCATCCTCCAGAGTCACAAGGACTCTGCCTGCACTAAGGACTGCAAGAAGGAATCTCCCTTGGAGTGAAGGTGTCACTCCCCTGCAACCGCAGGCACCTCAGTGTCGATTACCAGTTTGAGGATCCTGCTGTCTCACTGACTCTTCAAGGCTTTGCAACTTGTGTGGTTCTGTGGCTCCTCAGAGGTCTGACCTGCCTTCCTTGCAACTTGGAAGTTGGTGGTACTGGAACAGAACCCCTGGGCATCATATCTGTTTGCTGTTGCCAAGGCTTGTTGGTGGTTCTCCTAACCACTGACTATCTGCAACCTGACAACCAACATGGAAAACCATCTGCACTGCTCCAAAGACTCCTCTTCAGCTCCTGGGCTCCACAGCTGGTCTTCTTTTTCTTTACTGTCGACCTAGTTGTTCCGCCACAGAAGGGTAGGTAGTGGCTCCTGCTCCGACTGGACACTCCATCATGGACTGGACTTTGTCCCCTTCTTATGCAGGTCCACTTCTTTTTGAATCCACTATTTGTTTCTTCTAGTCTGGTCCTGTTCTTGCACAATCCCTTTTCTAAGTCCTCCTGTTAGCCCTTGGGAAGACCAGGAACTTACCTCTGCTCTCCTTGTCGCTGGGGGGTCACTCAGGTACTCACCTCTTGGGGTTCTTAGTTCTTCCACCTCCCCTGTAATTACTCCATATCCTTGGATGGGGGACTTCACTTTGCATTTCACTATTTTAGCATATGGTTTGGTCCTCCCCTAGGGTCCTAACTATTTTTCACTAATTCTTGCCAATGTTTGTTGTTTTGCCAATTCCTAATTATTACCATGTGTATATACACTGTGTACTTACCTCCAGTTGGAGGACTGCCTATAAGTAATCTAGTGTTGTGTTACTATAGTAAAGTACCTTTATTTTTATATCACCGTGTGGTTCTTTCATGTGTGACAAGTTGCTGTGTGACGATTGTGGTATTGCATAAGCTTTCAATGTCTCCCTGATAAGTCTTGGCGGCTCATCCACAGCTACCTCTAGAGAGCCCTGGCATCCTAGACACTGCCTAAATTCACTAATAGGCGTTGCCTGGACCTGGTATAAGGTGCCCACACCATAGGTGGCACCACACACCAGGCTAGATTCCTACAGTTACCACTTCTCCTTTAGAAATAGGTGTCTCTGGGCTAGGGTGAGGGTGCTCCTAAGTGCCAGTAGACTGCTTTGAAGGGCACATTTGGTGCCCTCTCTGCAAAATCAGTTTCCTCCAGTGCAGGAGCCCCCCGCTCCCACTCTGGTGCGAAAACACACAAAGGACAGGGGGTGACCACCCTGCCGTCCAGCTTCTTCCCTAGGGAGGTGCCCAGAGCTCTGCCAAGTGGCCACTTGATTCTGCCATCTTGGAAACAAGATGAGCAGAGGCCCCTGGGAGTATTTGACTGGTCAGTCCAGGAGAGTAGTGTCCCTGACCCCCAACAGGTGGGTCATAACAGTAGATGTCCAACCCCCTTCGTGGGTTATTTAAGAGCTCCCCTAAGGGTGGGACCCTAGATTCATCTTAGATTCGTGTTGGATTTGTCTTGGAACCATCTGCAATATTCTTCAAGACACTTCTGCTACCTGGACACCGAATTCTGCTGCTGGACTTCACTTGGGCCCAAGATAAGACTGCAACTGGTAGGAGGGTCCTACAGCAACTTTGTCCCCGGTTATTGCAAGGACTCTGCAACTTCCATGGCTGTGCATCCTCCAGAGTCACAAGGACTCTGTCTGCACTAAGGACTGCAAGAAGGAATCTCCCTTGGAGTGAAGGTGTCACTCCCCTGCAACCGCAGGCACCTCAGTGTCGATGACCAGTTTGCGGATCCTGCTGTCCCATTGACTCTTCAAGGCTATGCAATTGTGTGGTTCTGTGGCTCTTCAGAGGTCTGACCTGCCTTCCTTGCAACTGGGAAGTTGGGGGTACTGGAACAGAACCCCCGTGCACCAATCTGTTTGCTGTTGCCAAGGCTTGTTGGCTCTTCTGTCCAAAGACCTCCTAGCTCCAAGAAGCCACGGCATCCAGCATCACACAGCTCCTAGACCGACGTCCTCCCTGCAACTCCTGCAACGTGGGCATCCATCTTCCTTGTGCTGCTGGGGCCTTCCTGCGATTCCCTGTGCTTGCTGCCAGACAGTCCTCCTGGGGGCTCCATCAATTCCCTCTCTCCCTTCTTTTTGCTGAGCGTTGGCCCTGACGTATCTGTAAAGGGTGAGTCCCTTGGACCTTATTGGTCCCCACTTCTGCAAAGCTTCTTGAAGCACATCTGTTGCATTTGCCAAGGCTTGTTGGTGGTCCCGCTGGTCACTAACCCTCCTGCAATGTGATAACCGGTGTGGAACAGCTCGTGGATCACTCCCGGGATCCATCTGCATCACCTGGACTTCAGAGCTGCATCTTCAAGACCTCCGTCCTACAGTGAGGTATCCAAAAGAAGGGTGGGCATTGCCCCCCTGCACGCCCTGGGGACTCTGGGTTGCTTGGACTCTGTCCCCTCTCTCCACAGGTAGTCCTCATTCAGAATTCATGCCTCGGTTCCAACAACCTGGTCCGTGAGTCACTGTAGCAGCTGGACAGCCGAGGTCCCCATTGACTTCAACGGGAGGTTCCGACACAACTTCACCCTTATACACCTGGGCTCCACTTCTTTGGGTATCCACAGGTGGGGCACTCTCAAACCTCCCTTGTCCCAGTTGTTTTTTGGGGGCCTTTTGGGGAGGGTCCTAAAACACAAAAACTCTAATCACGACTTCCCCATGTTATTCTATGGACACCTGACCCGCGGTAACATCTCTGCACACGGGCGCCTTGGGAATCCTAGCCTCTCACATCTGGTGTTTTAGTACTTCCCTAGTCCTGAAGATCTCTGGGTGCCAGTCTTGGTTAGTTGTGACTTTCTCATGTCATTTATTTAGTATATGGTTTGAATCCCCCCTCCCTCCCAATGGGGGCCCATGTTATTTTATGCTGTTACTTACCTGTTTTTAATCATATTTTTGTTTGTATATATCTCTGCTTAGGAGATACACCAAAGTTGGTTCAGTGCCTGTGTTGTAATAAATAATACATTATTTTTCTAAGACTGGTGTGATTCTATCCTGTGTGGACATTACTGACTGGCTTCTGTGGTATTTGCAACTGCTTTACACCCTCTCCAATACGCCTTAGCTGCTCTCCACAGCTACCCTATGAAAGCTTTGGTTATCTGGAACCACTAACACTATCACTAAGGGTTGCCTGGACTCAGTACAGGGTACCTCATCTATAGGTGTACACCATATATCAAGCCACCACCCTACAGATGAGCTGAAGAGGACACCACTTTTTAAATTCCTCCATCTTGGTTTGGAAGGAATTAGGCCACTAGGGTCAGGGTTATGCCCACTTCCCCACAGAAGTGGTCATAGAAATGGTGTAGTCACCCTAAAGGTGGGCAACCCATTGGCTGTCATGTGGCACTCACGGTAATGCCCCTAAGTTGAGTATTTAGGTGGCACCCCTGAACCCCAGAACTCAGATTCTGATGACCTAAGAAGACAAAGACACAGAAGAGTCGCACCCACAGCAGAGAAGAAAAACAAGCTGACCTGGTACCAACCCCACTGGCCTGTCTGCAACCCTTGACGGACTCTGCCCAAACAGACGACTCATCCTGCAGCGGAATCTCCAGAAACCCAGGAGGTCTGCCTGCCTTCATTAAAGGCTCAAGACTCTTGTGAGCAACAGACCTGCTCTCCAACAAAACCTAAAGAAAGGACTCTGCAGTCTCCAAAACTGCAAAAATCCTACACTTGAAGTCACCATTGCACCCGCTATCTCTGACCCAAGTGGGAGTGGACCTCTGGTGCCAACCAGGTCCCCCTGCTGTCCACAGAGTCCAATTCCATTGTGGTTTCACCCCTCCTGGACTCCCTGAAGTCATCTGCAGCCTCTGCAAGCAGGCCCCTCTTCCACAGCCTCTGAGGCGAGAGAAACCAACACCTAAAGCAACCACTGCACCCAATGCCTTTTGAAAGTTGAAGTAGACCCCTGGTGTCAACGACATCCCCCAGCTTTCCTGAGCTTGACTCCACTGTGGTTTCATCCCTTCTGGACTCCACGATGATACCTGTGGTTTCATACCACAGGATCCCCCTACTGCAAGTACTCCTGGACATGGAAACCCGATGCCAAAGGACACCCCTGAATCCATTGCCCTTGGGCCTTGGTGAAGAGGACCAAAGGTGCACCTACATCCCCGAGCACCCCACGTTTGCAAAGTACCTGTTGGTTGTCCCTGACTGGCCCCGCAGCCAGAGCCTGCAGCCTGAATCAAAGGAGATCAATTCCCATTGAAACACATTGGGCACATGACCCCCTACCGCATCTCTGCACCCTCTGCCCCAGTGCTGCCCAGAGTGACCTGTTGGTGTGGTCCTGACCCTTGCCCGGTACTCACCTTAAGTCTACAAGATTGGTCCTGTGAATCATTGTAAGGTGCTTCTTTTCTGAATGTGTTTTCCTTCCATAGCCTAACCTTGAAGAGCTCTGAAATTGCTCTGTGTCGATTTTTGCAAGTGAAAGGTATTTATGCTTAAACATTTACTTACCTTAGAACAAAGTTAGGTTTAAAGTATAATAAAAAGAAGTGTGATTTTTTTAATTGGTCTTGGACTTATTCTTTGAGTGTGTGTCTGCCTTATTGCCTCTGTGAGTACAACCCGTGCTTAGCACTACCCTCTGATGAGCCTAATTGGTTGCCCACACTATCAGAAAATACAGCATTAGCCCTATCTGCTTTTGCCTCTGCAAAGTAACTGGGGATCCACTGGACTCTCTAGATGACGTACTTCTTTTCAGTACATCATAGAGAGCCAGCTCCGGCACCTCGGGCAAGGAGGAGGCACCGGCATCTTGTCAAAGGGCAGGAGCCCTTTAAATCTTTGAAAGCGCTTCCGCCTCGCGGGACGCGCACTCCGGCACCTGGAGAAGGAGGAGGCACCGGCATCTTGTCAAAGGGCAGGAGCCCTTTAAATCTTTGAAAGCGCTCCCGCCTCGCGGGACGCGCACTCCGGCACCTGGGGCAAGGAGGAGGCACCGGCATCTTGTCAAAGGGGAGGAGCCCTTTAGATCTTTGAAAGCGCTCCCGCATCGCGGTACGCGCCCGGTCCAAGGGCGGGCCCATCCTGTACCCCTCAGCGGCCGGCAGAGGCTGGGCTGGGCCACCCCCCTGAGAACTTCCTTGTGATCCCAGGATCTGGTTCCTAGGACTCCAAACAGGCTCTGCATCCTTCTTTCTTGACTCCTTGTGACTGTCCCTTCATAGCCTGTACCTCTGTCCTTCAGTTAAAAAAATCTCCAAATACTGCGAAAAATCTATTTACCCTTCCTTGCCTCCACTTCTCTATAAACACCAGCTACCATACCTTTTAAAAGAACTCTTACCCCGTAGGTAATTATTATAGAACTCTTCTGCCCAAAGCAGTCAGTAACAATGGGAAAAAGGAAGCAACCTAGCGTAAATGATATTTCCTCCCAAAAAAATCATACATCAATGTTGAAATTCATTTCAGGAGCCATGGGGGAAATTGACAAACAGATTACTAATGTTGAAGGAAAAATACTTACCCAGAATAGGTCACTAGTTCCTCTTAATTCCCCCTCACTAGTAATAACTCCTGATAACCTGGCAAAGCCTGTGGAAAGTGGAACTCAGATTAGAAGTATAAATGGTTGCATTCAAGACACAATTGATTCTATCTCAGATGCTGACGAGCACCCACCTTCACCAAAACGGAAAAGGAAACCCCAAGTAGCAAAGAAGGACAAAGTACCTAGACAAGAGCCACTTGCTAATATCAGACCTGGCTCTTTGGAAGCCCAATCCAATGCACCTACACAAAACCCACAAACCGGCTCCCAAAATGTAAAACTTGATCATAAGAATAAACTTCATATGGCGAAAGGGAAAACTAGTGCTGCAGAGTCGACGACTGCGTTAGAAAATGTTGTTAGCTCATGCTTTGACCAAGTAATAAAACGCCAAACTCAATTGGAGGGAAAAATGGACTATCTGCTCAACTCATTGAAGGCACAATCTATAAATCCACTGGCTTCAACTATCCAGTATTCTGGCGACTCTGACCCTAACGCTAGCTCCCCTCTGATGCATCAGATTTTACCACTTATTCCCCAGATCACCCAAAGACAAGCTGACTCCTGTGTCTTACCTGATAGAATCAATAATTCCTAACCTCATAAAAAGGCGCTAAATAGTGGGGAATACGTAAATATTGCCAAACCTCACCAGGGGACTTCTCCAATAGGGAGAGGCACATTTGATCTCCTGCCTGCGGCAACCCCCTATGTGGTAGTCCTCGCCAACGTCCCCACCCTACTTGGAGTACAGGGGGAATCATGGGCAGCCTTGAGGAACAAGTCCCTGAATTGGATTGCAACTCGTTCGAAACCTGGCTTGACAAATAAACATTTTGAAGACATTAAGATGGTTAGAAGGGTGAAATGGGTGGGTAGAAACCACAAAATATGCAAGGGGATTGTGTAGTTCTCTCATTTAAAACACCTACACTGGTCGAAGATATTCTAAGAAATTTAAGCCCACAGCGAATTACTGATCATGGCATTGTCCTGCTTCCTTTGGGTTTCTTTTACACGAGCACTATAGGCCATGATGGTCCTGGCCTTCACCTTGGGGAACAGACAAGTAGGCCTGAGACCCAATACATGATCCCAACTGTGAATAGATTCCGGGGGCTCAGCCTGGAAGATACAGATTGACTATCCCCTGATAAGGAATTCCTCAGGCCCATGCATCCTATAGAAGCATCAGTCCCCGTCCAACTGGGTGTTGACAGCCTGGCAGCAGATCCCGGAGAAGAATGGCTGGATATGGAACCTTCACTTAGTCAATCTGCCAAAGACGAATCGCTTCCAAGTACCTTGTCAAAATAATTGCCCACCTGTGCATTGACTTCTTTCGCATGCAAAGAAAGCAACACCTTTCCAGGGAGAATCCAGATAACCGACAAGCTCTCCGTGGGGCAGCCCACAAAAACGTATAGAGAGCATTTTTAACTTTTATTTTGGAACGTGGCAGGCCTTCGATCTAAAGTGGAGAATGAGGTTTGGTCAGAATATATTTAGCGTTTTCCCTGGGTGTGTTTTCAAGAGACTTGGTCCATGAATCCGATTCACATGAACAGCTACAGGACACTACACACTCCTGCTGTTCCTTCTGTACGGGGCAGGGCTAAGGGTGGCCTATGCACCTTCATTTCTAACAAGTGTGATATAATTAAGGACATTGTTTTAACTTCCTAATTCGTTTTCTCAAGTGATTACTTGTGATTTAAAAAATACTGCACAATTGGTGGTCATTAACTTCTATAATACCGTACCTCATCAAGATTTTCGATCAGTACTTAACTCCTTACAGGAAGATTTAGATCGAGCTTGCAACTCTTCAAATAAACAGTCTTATATCGTGTGGGGTGGCGATTTTAATACACACCTGTGTCCTCGAACGATTGAGGGTTTCTGCCCTCCCGTTCCTGGCGGAGACGATGATCTATTACACTTCACACATAATAACTCAGTCAATTTGTTGAATGAAGCCTTATTTAGTTTTGACCTCATCCTGTGCAATAGCCTGACCCACGGTAGACAACAATTGAAACCCACTTTTAATGGTAGGCATGCCAATACGATAATTGACTTTATTTAACTTTCCAACAACCTTATTTCCCATGTATCTGATTATAATATCCAAGATACTATTCTCAGCGACCATAATCCTCAAATCTTAGGCCTCACACTTCCTAAACATACTCCCAAATATAGGGAACTGGAAGAGGTAGTAGAAAACATCGAATTGGGAGCAGGAAATGGCTATACAATCCGGTGGTCAGAGATTGAACCCTTAGGTTTTATGAAACGACTAATGAGTAATTATTCTAAAGAATTTAACATCTGCCTTTCAGATAACACGAGTCCTCGAGATTGCATTAAAGCTTTTACAGCAATTGCCGCTGGAATAAAACAGTCTCTTAAAGTAAGCTCTAGCAAACCGAGACCGCAGGAGGAGAAAGGTTGGTTTGACGCTGAGCCTGCAAGAACTTAAAACGCTATTTACATCTACAAAACCCTGATAAACGTGAAATAAGCTTAAAGAGGATGGAGTACAAAAACGCCATAAAGAAAAGAAAACAGAACCTGAAAAATGAGGCATGGCAGTCCCTTTACGATGCAAGCCTCCAGAATGATAATGTTAAGTTCTGGAAAAAATTGAAAATTCCCCCCTCCTTTGTAATGGAAAGTCACCAAAAATTGAAATTGCCATCACGGAAGAGGATTGGGTTGCAAGAATGGACAGAAGAAAACCATATTCTCTCTTACTTACAATATGGGTTTAGGGCTGGGATAGGGACGACGGAACAGGCTCTTAACTTAGAGATCATACTTGATAAATACACAAGGGCCAAGGCCGGAGCCCTATATCTCGTGTTTGTCGACCTGACCTCGGCATTTGACTGCGTGGTGCATTCAAAATTGTGGTCTATTTTACTGGACATGGGGGTTGATACTACCATTGTTCACTTCATTAGGGAATTGTACGCCGCAGCAAACGCTAGAGTTCGCTACGGGCTCCAGGGGGAATGCACCCCATCTTTCCCTATTGAACGAGGGGTGCGTCAAGGCTGCGTGCTAGCTCCCTTATTGTTCGCCTTATATATTAATAGGTTAGAGGGGACCCTATCTGAAGACTGCAGCGATCTCCCACAAGTAGGCCCTCAAAAGATCCCGGTGCTTCTGTATGCGGAAGACGCCGTATTGATGGCTCGTACCCCAGTGGCCTTGCAACGATTAACAACAACCTTTGATAATTGCATGGATGCCCTGGGTCTTAGAATTAATCCCACTAAAACTTTTTCAATGACATACTGCAGAAGTCGTACAAAGAACTGTCACATCGTGTTAAAAGACGCAAAATTAGCCAATACAGGGACATTCTCGTACCTAGGTATCACGTTCGATACCAAAGGTACATGGGTACAAGCTATAAAAGCGAGGAAACTGCTATTTGCAAAAACCGTCATGGCGATAAAAAACTTCTCTAAAAAGGTTGGGAGAGTAACTCCTAAAGATATGATGACTCTTTACAACGTGAAATGCGTTCCATTTGCATTGTACGGGGCAGGACTCTGGGGTCATCGGGACTGCAACACCTTACAGCTAGCTGAAAATGCTCTTCTGAAGACAGTCTTAAGCGTCCCAAAATCAACCTCAACTTTAGTATGCCACTCAGAAATGGGAGTAACATATCTCACAGATCTTATTCGTGTCCAACCTATGTTACTTTGGCATAAAGTATGGACCTCTGATTCTGCGAGGTTGAACAGGGCCATTATAGCAGACGCTCTAGCACTTACTCACTCGCTCAAAATCCCATGGTTAAACTATATAAAGAATTTTTGTGTCGAGCTGGGTCACCCTGAGCTGTATTTTACCCCAGACAAAATGAAAACAATCTCCAGGAAAGACCTGAAAAATATTTCCCTCACCCACCTGGCCAAATCGAGATGGGATATAGAAGCAAATAAACATAGTGTTAGGAGAAATTGTATGATACAGCAAACAAACGGTATGGAACCATAACTATGTAACGTTTTGAACCCAAGACACCGGTTTGTCTTTATGCATTTAAGACTAGAGTCCTTTCATCGCCTTGTCAGTTTTCCCCTGATTAATGATTGGTCTCCACAATTAGAAAAATGCCCTTGCGACACAGTCTCTGATCAAAATACAATGCATACACTTCTTTTTTGTAAATTTTATTCAACCTCGAGGAAAACGGTTGTGATACCATTTTTAAAATCAATGCATTTTAAACAATGTCACCCAGCTTTCCTGTATCTTCTGTCCCTCCCATCTATCATGGTTTGTAATGCATTAGCTTTATTCCTGTGCTCTGGGATTAAGACCAGATTACACCTTGAGTCAAATGAGTGAGATTTCTTAAGCGTTATATCACAGAGTATCCTTCCTGTTTTAACTAAACTGTTTATTGATTCCTTTTAACTCTTTTATTCTCTTACATGGTCGCATTTATATTTATATTTATATATGTTTTGTATCTGCTTTTTTCTTGAATATTGTTTTTATGTACAATTGCTTTTATGATTGTTAAATTCAATCAAATAAAGTATCTTTGACTGACTGACTGACTAGAGAGCCAGCTTCCTATAGTGACCCGTAGGACAAGTACAGCAAGGTCTCAACGTTCTCATCAAGACGAAAGCCACGGGCTGCAGCAATCCAAGCTTCTCTCACACACTGAGGTTCAGCCCGGACAACACAGGTTTCATTCAGCAAACAAGGCCCATATTTATGAGGCCCTTGCACCACATACCACTGCCTTGCCTTACTCTGTGCTAGAGGGGCGTTCCATGGGCACTGAGGTGGGTGCTCCCACGCAGCACCCATGGATTTTGGCTCATCCCCAGATTTCCAAGAACTTGTAAACTTGGGAATGCACCAAAACCATACGTCTTTCCACAGGAGGCGCAACGAGGAGAAATATCACTCTTCTTGTTTTTTCCTCTTTCTACGAGTGCTGCACTCTGCAGCATGCATAGAAAGAGTAAAAAGCCTCCCAAGATGGCTTTTGAGCAGAACGGGTCCCTTTCCTGCATGCAACACAAGCACTTTAGCACTATGGTACAAGGGTGCCTGCGTTGGTGATAGGCTGCAGAAACGGCACCAGCACAGGGGGAAAGGACAGGAATGCACCATATGCCATTCCTGCACTTTCCCTGTGATGCAGGGCAGTGAAGCAAGGTAATATGCTGTGTTGCTCTGCGCCACAAATCCGTAAATATGCTCCAAAACGTTTAGCACAAGCCACAGCAGTGGCAGCTTCCCTTGCACACAGGTGACGTATAGCGTGGGCGGCAGTGCAGCTAGTCTCAGTGTGTATTATCAAGATGCACTGTACTTCTTTATCTCACATGCCTCTCGCAAAGTGGTATTTATGTGCCTAGAAGTGTGTCAATTGCAGTTCTGATTGACCAGCATGTTACCACTTGCCTTGTCCGTGTGCTTACCGAAGGTTCTGAGTGCAAATCCTTGCAGGCAATACTATAGTCAGGCTTTTATCCTTCTGAGATCAATAAATCTAGAACCATAGATTGGGTAATAGTAATTTTTGTTATTTATAGCAGTTAGGAATCTCAGATGTACAGGATGCATAAACTCAAAAATTGTTATATAATCAGTATATCACTGTCATGTACCAAGGTGTGTGTTGCTCAAGTAGTGAAAGTGGGCCACACCAGTGGTGGAACTGGGCAGCAGCTTCCTTGAAGGAAACTTTGGGCACTGGCACTTTAAAAAAAAATGAATTGCTGATTGTCTCTCATCGAGGTAATCCGGCAGCTGTTCGTCTGAAGTTATCTCATACCTGGAAAGCTCATCTTACTTTCCATACTACACAACTGAAAATATATGCTTCTGGTCCTCAATTCAACTGATTTCCATACTTCATAATTGAAGACATATGTTTCTGATTCTTATTATTGTCTACCCTCTGAACCACCACCACCAATTATGGTACAAGTGCAACTGGAATATGAGGGTCAAGTGATCTGAATTCTCACATATTTCGATGTTGTTTTCAATTTTTGATCCTTTGGAAAGATTACCAGCCAGTGAACATTCCTGAGAAGATGCTTCTTCCGTTCATGCCCACTTGCTGGTACGTTGTTCAGTGGCATCGGACCAAACCCAGACCTTTAGGAGGAAGACGCCATGTTACATCTACACATGGGATTCACCACAGCCAACAGCGTGGTAATGAGGCTTTTTGTTCATGGAGGAAGTAGAGATTCTCTGGTCCTTGTGCATGGCTGTTTTGTGGACTGTGTGGAGCGCCAGCCTTGAAGAGCAGTGGGGAGAGTGCAGAAGCATGGAAAGAAGGAAAACGTTCAGAAGGTTCTTCTTGTGCCTGAAAGACACCATTATCCTGCATAATGCATCATTACAATTAAATCTGTGTCATATTGGGTTGTTGGTTGACTTTTAATAATAAATACGACTTTACCATTAAAGATGGTTTATTTTTGCAAGTTCATCTGTACCATACATGACATATCTACCACCTCTGGTTTTGGAATTAAAACTTAATAATTTTAATAAGGAATCCCCAATGTTACCCTATTGGAGAGGTAGGCCCCTCAGTAGTGAGAAAATTAATTTGGCAGTTTTTCACTACTAGGGCATGTAAAACTAACAAGTACATGTCCTACCTTTAAATTACAGAGCACCCTGCCCTATTAGCTACTTAGGGCTTACCTTAGGGGTGGCTAACATGTAATAAAAGGGGAGTTTAAGGCTTGGCAAGAGGTTTTAAATGCCAGTCGACATGGCAGTGGGCCATTGCCTTCAGGCTGCAATGGCAGGCCTGGGACATGTTTTAAGGGGCTATTTAAGTCAGTGGCACAATAAGTGCTGCAGGCCACTGGCAGCATTTAATTTACAGACCCCTCTACAAGGGACTTGCATGTAAATTAATTATGCCAATAATGCCTTGTTTAGGGGAGTGAGCACATGCACTTTAGCGCTGGTTGGCAGCTGTAAAGTGCACAGTCTTAAGGCCAACAGAGCACAAATTCAGACAAGATGGAGGCAAGCAGGCAAACAGTCGGGAGGAAGAGCACCCTAAGGCTGACAGGTCCACGGCATTTCAAGATGGCTTTCTGCCCAGTGTTATTGTCTGAAGTTTCAAATCCAAAATGATACTAACATCTTTTCCTGTGATATCAAGTCCTGCCTCACCCACATAAGGAGGATTTGTTTCTTTCATTTATTGCCTGATTCATCAACCATTTGAAGCTTTATTCTGATTCTTGCTCTCTTTTCTGCATCTGGATTCCTTATTTGAGTATCTCGTTTTGAAGGTCTTATGTCTGGCTCTGTCTACACCCCAGTGCAGGGTAGTTTGGTGCTTTGCTTATCAAACCTTATACTCCATCATCTACAATCTAGGATCACCAAGATGGCCAAAGGTGTTTTTACTGTTGTGGGTTTTCTTTCTAAATGGGACCCTCTTTGGAGACCCTTCACACTTCTCACAAGTTTATAAAGTGCATGATGGCACTCTGACTTTTTGGGATGTGTGAGGGCTGGTATTTAAATAGACCCGCACACAAGATGTGCACACTGTTTTTTTTCCTTGTGCCAAGTAGATCAAACACACTCTCAGTTCTATACTTTTGTATTCAGACTTCACAACCAAACCATCTTAAAACCCTTGGTCTGTGTTTCTTTGCAGGCATGACTTCTCTTCCTCCATTCGAGTTGATGGTCCCCCTAAGGAAAAAAACCTAGGTAAGTATATGGCAAAAAATGGAAATTAAACTATGTCTTTCTTTCTATGATTATTGTGTGTTTTCTTTAATTCCCTCTCCCACTCTCTGGTGTCTTTTTTCTCCACTTGGGACTGTATTGCCCTCATAACCAATATTCCTGACTTTCTGCTGTATTATTCAACCCTTGATCCCAACTAATTTCTAGTACCAGGCATCTAATTTACTCTCCCCCAAACAGGTAGGGGAGAGGAAAAATAAGAAAAATAAAACTGTCTCTCTTGTGCTGGACTATCACAGCTATTTCTTCTTCTTGCTCTAATGATGTACATGAGGGATGGCCTCAACCAGTAAAAATGATTGCAAGAAATTGTTCCTGGGTTTTCCTCCTTTGCCCTACCCTCTTTCTACACCTCTAGATTGTTTCACCTCTAGCAGGTTTGAGAGACTTGCTCCTGCCCCGATCAACCACCTGGCAAAGCCACAGCCCTTCAGCACTGTGGCATGCTTGGGGGCTTCATGGGTCTCAGGAGGTGGACTTCATTGCTTTCAGTCCAGTCCCTGGCATTCTCTCTCTGCCCATTCAGATGATTTTTCTCCTACCATCACAGTAATATTTTTTACTGCCCCCTCCGGTTCTGCCATTCTCTTATCTTTCCTCTGTTCATACTCCTGATCGTCCTTTCTGTCTCATGTTCTCCCAACCTGTCTCTGGAAATTCACGCTTTTTAGTCCTTCCTTTATGTCTGTTTCTTCTCCTGCTTTCTTTCTAGTGTGATTTCTATATCTGATTGAGATTTCTAGTGGCAGGTTCCTTACCTTAGAATTTCCCCAAGGTGTCAGTTTGCATCCAGAGAGATTTCTCAAGCAGTACCTCTATGCACTATCAGGTGGTGTTGTTCGGTTCTGCGCCCATTGTTGGCGTCGTGCATGCCGGATATGATGTTACGGGTCCTATACTGGCTCCACCCTGGTGCGCTGATGTCAGTTATTTTCTTTCCGCGCCAGCCTAGTGCAGATCCGAAGAAGAGCTACCCTTCCGTCGTTGTTTGACTGAACCTTTTTGACTTTTGTCAAAGTCCTTTTGATTCTTGACACTCCTGGTACACAAAGGAATGTCTTTTACGGAAGATCAGATTCAAGCCCTGTGGATCCTGTCAGTGGATGATTTCTGTGACGGATCCTCACCTCATGTGCTTGTGGTGTCTGGAATGTGAAGAAGTCATGCTCTGAGTGCCAGGCCATGAATCCCAAGGCTTTGAAGGAGTGGTCCCTAAAGCTTCTGGCAGCCTGATGCTCTGCTCCGCGTCACTCCCGATCTCGGTCGAGAGGAGGGTCAAGAATGGTTGTGGATCCCCCACTCCTCATCGTCCCTCTCTAAGTCCCCGGGATGATCAGGTATGAGGCACAAGAAAAAGTCAAAGAAGAGCAAGCATTGTTCGACTTCATCCATCGGCTGATGAGACGAGGGAGAAGGAGCGTCAGCGCTCTAGGCCTCTATCCTCAGAGCCTGTCGACTCTGCGCTTCTCCGATTTTCCAGGAGCCAAATCTCAACTGCAAGACTTTTATGAGGTCATGCGCTGCATATTTCAGCAGTCCGACTCCACTTCAGCACCCTCGGGCCCCAGAGGGCTGGTAGGGGCCCAGTTGGGGTTCCATTCCAGTGGCATGGGCTCGGCTCCGGGGGAGGGGTTACTCGTGGATCCATTCAGTGATCCGATCCGGAGTCGGTCATGCCAACTCCACCTTCCACGATGCTGGTTCCAACGTCAATGCTACCAATCCTGCTCGTGCCCCTGGGTGCTGTACCTTCGGGCCCAACAGGGTTGGAAAGAGCCCAATCGGGTTCCACGCTGGAGACTTCAGTCTCGGCTCCGGAGGTACCAATGGATCTGTTCCCGGATCCAAACCGGTGTTGGTCGTGCCACCTCGACCTTCCCCAACTCAGGTTCCGATGTTGACGCTCATGACGCCTCCCGTGCCCTGGGCGTCGTTGACCCCATCCTTATCGCCGACTCCGACATAGAGCTGGATCCGCATTGTGCGATGCAGACTCTGACTTAGGCAGGGGCCTGCCCCCTATGTTGAATCCTGACCCCTTATCCTAACTAAGGGTTGGGGCACAGTGAAGGTTGGGAGGGGTCACTGGACCCCTTAAAATGCCAGCTGCAGGAATCGGAGGACTGTCAGACGGACTTGGGTAATGCCAGTGGTCTCGACACTTTGCCTGACACTTGCATGCTTTCTCCCCCTACTGTGGCTAGAGAGGAGGGAGCGTCTTATTTCATGATGGTGCAAAGGGCTTCCAAGGTCCTCGACCTCAGGCTTTCTTTAGTGGCAGTAAAGACCAACATTCTGACAGAGGTGTTTCAGCCTGAGGCTTCCTCCTCTGAACCCCATTTGTCCTTTAATTAAGCCCTTACAGATGTCCTACTGGGTCCCTGGTCCAAACGCAGCACTGGGGCTCCTGTGAACAGTACGATCACCTGCCTCCATGGGCCTGCTACTAATGACTCAGCATTCCTAACGCAACACCCCACCCCGTGAGCCTGGTTATCCAAGCCTCTATGTCTCAGGATGCATTCCCTGCCGCACCCTCAGATAGGAAATACAAGAGGCTGGACCAACTTGGGAAGAAAATGTTCTCTTCCTCCAGCCTGGCATTGCAGTCTGTGAACACTGCATGTCTGTTGGGCCATTACACCCATACTTTATGGGACACGGTTGGGCAAGTGTCATAACAGGTCCCAGAGGAGGCCTGGGCCATCCTCCCCCAAGCTGTTGCTGACGGGAAAGACGGAATGAAGTTCACAGTCAGATGTGTGCTGGACATTACTGACTCACTGTGCAGAGCAATTGCATCGACGGTGGCCTTGAGGTACAACACCTGGTTGAGGATGTCTGGCTTTTCGGGGGATATCCAATCCACCCTTATGGAAATGCCCTTTGATAGCACCCGTCACATCAGAGACAAAGCAGACTCGGCGCTTGTGTGCTTCAAAGATTCTCAGGCTATGGCCAGATCCCGGGATCTCGCAGCTGCCCCTCGCCCCCTTTAGTTTGCTTTTCACCCCTTTTATGGCTACAGAAAGGGTGTCCCCTCATGTCCGTTCCCCTCCAGCCAATGTGCCACACATCCTGCCCTGCCTCCGCATGGCTAGGGACATGAGATCTACTGTTGTCATGGATCAGGGAGCCAGCGATCTGCCAAGTCCACCACCCCCACAGCCTCCAAACCTTCCAAGTCCAGCCCTTCCCCACCAAGGACCATTCGGTGGCAGGATTCACCATCACCTGCCCCGCTGGTAGCCCATCACATCGGACAGGTGGGTATTGCAAATAGTTTGAAGGGGCTACTCCCTCTTCTTCATGACTGCCCCTCTTGCCACCATCCTACCATTGGGTGACGGGGATCACTTAGCACTTTGCCATGAGGTTATGGCACTCTTGGCCAAGGGAGTAATAGAGAGGGACCCTGTGCCAGAAGTAGGCCGTGGTTGTTATTGACTCTACTTTCTGGTGCTCAAAAAGGAAAAGGGCCTCTGCCCTATTCTAGATCTTTGGTCCCTCAACCTTTTCCTTAAAAAGGAGAAGTTCAAAATGCTTACTCTGACTCAGGTTTTATCTGCCC
Organism: Pleurodeles waltl; assembly: GCF_031143425.1. NCBI lineage: Eukaryota > Metazoa > Chordata > Amphibia > Caudata > Salamandridae > Pleurodeles > Pleurodeles waltl. The sequence continues at coordinate 71,240,832 of NC_090444.1, read as the reverse complement.
TGGACGCAGGAGACTGGATGGTAGCATTGGACTTGCAGGAGGCTTATTTTCACATTCGCGTCCTGCCTGCCCACAGATGTAACTTGCGGTTTATGGTGGGCCACAAGCACTTTCAGTTTACTGTGCTCTGCTTCTGCCTGACCAGCCCCCTTCGGGTGTTAACCAAGGTGATGGTGATGGTCGCAGCTCATCTGTGCAGGTTAGGGGTCTCAGTATTCCCCTACCTTGATGACTGGCTGTTGAAGGTGGGCTCACCTCAGGCTGTCATGCCCCATCTCCAGACTACAGCAGAACCCCTGCATTCACTGGGGTTCACTATCAATCTGCCCAAGTCACACCTGACTCCCTTTCAGACGCTCCCTTTTATTGGAGAAGTTCTGGACACAGTGCAGTTTCAGGCTTATCATCCTGAACGGTGAATCCAGGATATTCAGGCTATGATACTGATATTGCGGCCTCTATTCTGGATTTTGGTGAGAATTACTCTGAGGCTGCTGGGCTTCATGGCCTCCTGCATCCTACCGGTGCAACATGCCAGATGGCATATGCAGGCTCTGCAGTGGGACCTAAAGTTCCAGTGGGTGCAGCATCAGGGGAATCTCTCCGACATGGTCCAGATCTCAGAGCGAACTGCGCAGGATCTGCAGTGGTGGCTCATGAAATGCGATTGTGTCACAGGCAGATCCCTCTCACTTCCCCAACCAGATCTTACAGTAGTGACAGATGCGTCACTCCTGGGTTGTGGCGGCCATCTGGGAGAGGCGGTGATCAGAAGCATTTGGTCTTCGGAGGAATCTGAACTCCACATAAACCTGTTGGAGCTCTGGCCGATTCGACTGGCATTGAAAGCATTTCTTCCCTCTCTCAAAGAGAAAGCAGTGTAGGTGTTCTTGGACAACAGCACTGCCATGTAGTAGTGCAACAAGCAGGGTGCGGTTGTGAACCCTTTATCAGGAGGCACTGCGCCTCTGGACATTTCCCTCGTGGTTCAACACATGGCGGGTTCTCTGAACGTCAGGGAGGACAAACTCAGCCGATAATGCCTGGTCAATCTCGAATGGCATCGCCATCCGGAGGTGGCACAAGGTCTCTTTCAGCAATATGGAGAATCTTGGTTAGATATGTTTGCCTTCACAGAGAACGTACAATGTCAGCAGTTTTGCACGTTGGAGTTTCCAAGGCGGCACTCGCTCAGCAACGATTTTTGTCTCAAGTGGAGCTCAGGCCTCCTGTATGCCTTTCTGTCCATACCACTTCTGGCCAGAGATCTCAAGAAGATCAGGAATGACCAGGCTCAAGTGATCTTTGTGGCTGGACTGGGCATGAAGAGTCTGCTATTCCGAGCTGCTGAGTATGGCCATCGATCCTCCGATCAGACTGCTCCTTAGGGAGGATCTTGTGTCTCAAACAGCAGGGAAGGGTCCTCCACCCGAACCTGTCCAGTCTCCGCTTTTTTTTGTGTGGAGATTGAGCGGCTGCAGTTGACAGCTTTCGACCTTCTGCCCGAAGTCTGTAAGATCATCGTGGCAGCCATACGTCTCTCCACCAAAACAGTATGCTCATGCCATTGCCATATATTTGTGATATGGTGTACATATAAGTCTGTTGACCCCCTGTCTGCTCCTCTGACAAAGGTCATCTTGTTTATACTTTCTTTGGCTAGCACAGCTCTGCTTTGGGCACTCTCAAAGGTTATCTTTTGAGGTTACCTGATCAACCCTCCTTGTTTACGTTTCCTACCATTAACAGGTTCCTTAAGGGCCTTACCCATGTTTCCTCACTCCCCATTCACCATGCCCCAATGGGACTTGTATTTGGTGCTGACTCTTCTTATGTGTGCTACTTTTGAGACCCTACACAATTGTCTTCTCAGACTCCTGACCCTGAAAATGGCTTTTCTTGAGCCCATTACCTCTGCCCACAGGGTGAGTGAGCTGCAGGCCTTGTCATCTAAACCTCCATACCTCACCATCTATCTTAACAAAGTGGTGCTTCCTTCTAAGGAAGAGGAGAGACTCCACTGCCTGGACCCAAAAAGAGCACTGTCGTTCTACCTTGATCGTATCAAAGAGTTCCGGGTGGATGATCAACTCTTTATAGGCTAGGTGTGTAGGAAAGTGCCCCTTTTGGCATGGTTACCTACCCCCCAAACTTTTTGCCTGATATTGATGCTGACTTGACTGAGAGTGTGCTGGGATCCTGCTAACCAGGCCCCATTACCTGTGTTCTTTCTCTAAAACTGTACCATTGTTTCCACAATTGGCACACCCCTTGCTCACAGCTAAGTCCCTTGTAAAAGGTACCAATGGTACTGTAGGAAAGTGCCCCTTTTGACATGGTTACTCCCCACACACCTTTTGCCTGATATTGATGCTGACTTGACCGAGAGTGTGCTGGGATCCTGCTAACCAGGCCCCAGCACCAGTGTTCTTTCTCTAAAACTGTACCAATTGGCACCCCCCTGGCACACAGTTAAGTCCCTTGTAAAAGGTACCCATGGTACCAAGGACCCTGTGGCTAGGTAAGGTTCCCAAGGGCCGCAGCATGTATTATTCAACCCTGGGGCACCCTCACCAAGTAGATGCACACTGCATTTGCAGCTCATGTGTGCCAGTGGGGAGAAAAAGACAATGTCGACACGGCACTCCCCTCAGGGTGCCATGCCCACAAACCACTTCCTGTGGCATAGGTAAGTCACCCTTTTGGCATGCCTTATAGCCCTAAGGCAGGGTGCACCATACCACATGTGAGGCCATTGCTGCATGAACAATATGCCCCTACAGTGTCTAGGTCCATTCTTAGACATTGTAAGTGCAGTGTAGCCAGATAAAGTATATGGGTTGGGAGTTTGTCATTATGAAATCCACAGCTCCAAAATCAAACTTCCCAGCACAATAAACCCACACTGATGCCAGTGTTGGATTTTTGAAAAATGCACCCTGAGCCCAACTTAGAGATGCCCCCTGTATTTTAGCAAAAGGTCTAGGGCAGGACTGACCAGTCTGTGCCAGCCTGCCACTTCCAGACGAGTTTCTGACCACATAAAGTAAGTGCCTTTGTGCTCTCTGTGGCCAGAAACAAAGCCTGCACTTGGTGCTTCACAACTCCCCCTGCAGGAACTGTAACACCTGGCGGTGAGCCTCAAAGGTTCAGGTGTTCTGTTACAGTGCTCCAGAGCACTCCAGCTAGTGGAGGTGCCCGCCTCCCAGACAAAGCCCCACTTTTGGAGGTAAGTCAGACGGGAAAATTAGGGAAAACAAGGAGGAGTGACCACTTCAGCTGGGACCACCCCTAAGATGTGCAGAGCTGAAGTGACCCCCTCCTTGCAAAATCCTCCATCTTGGTTTGGAGGACAGGGACCAATAGGGTTAGGTATGGGTTGCCCTCCCAAAAGGGAGTGGAGACTGGAAGGGGATAGTCACCCTCAGGGACAGTAGCCATTGTCTACTGCTCTCTGATCCCTGTAACATCCCTAAATCCAGGACTTAAGGGCTCCCCTGAACCTAGCTCATCAGATTCCTGGTAACCTCACAAGAAGAAAGCTGAGCCCCCCCCCCCCCCCGGCAGAGAAGACTGAAGACGCAAACTGACTTGGCCCTAGCCCCACCAGCCTGTCTCCAGCTTCTAAAGCCCTGCTTAAAGAAGGCGACTCATCCTGCAGGACCAGCAACCTCTGAAAAGCCTAAAGAGGACTGCCTGCACCCCAGAGGACCAAGAACTCCTGTGGACAGCAGCCTTGTCCAAGAAGAAACTTCATCCAAGGACTCCAGAGCCTACCCGGATCCGCAAGTCATGTCCACTCTGTATCCCGACGCCCACGGCCCATGTCCAGATGGTCCAAATGGCTAGAGCTGGTGCCCAGGTGATTGTGAGCAAGTGCCCACCCTGGGTTGACCCCTTCTGTCCTACATGATGACTCCTTCAGCCTGAATCCGGAGGACCTCCACTGACTGCCACAGAACGAGACGAAGATTCCAGATGGCAAAAGGTACCCCTTCACCTGCAGCCCCCTGACCTTGGGGAATCCGACCTTTGGTGCAGCAACGTCGGCAAGTGGCCCTCCTCCTTGTCCAACCTTTGGTTTCCCTGAACCAACCCATCTGCAGCATCTTTGTGACCCCTGGAATCCCCCTACGGGAAAGCATTGGGAGCCTGGTGCTGTATTTACACCCTGCACCCAGTCGCCCCTCGCCGCTGAGGTTGTGTTTGTTGCTGACCTGTGGCCCCCCGGGGGCTCCTCTAAACCCCCCTGGTTTGCCCTCCAAAGACGCAGCTACGTACCTGCAAGCGGCCTGATTCCGAATGGCCCCAGTCTCCATAGGAGTCCATGTTAAAACAACCTCAACTTTGACCTCTGCACCCGGCCAGCCTGGTGTTGCTGGTGGTGGGTGTTTGAGGTTAACTTGAACCCCACCCTGTGGACATCCTAACCCACGGAGACTGGAACTGTAAGTCTCGTACTTATGTCAAAACTGTGCTAACTTTTCTTCCCCCAGAACTGTTTCTGAAAATTGCAGTCAACTTTTAAAACAGATTATTGCTATTTATTCGAAAATATTATAACTTGCCATTTTGAAACAAAGTGGTATTGATACATATGTTGGATACTTACTTGCAAATGTACTTACCTGCAACTTGAATCTTGTGGTTCTGGAAATAAAGTAACAAAATCTAGTTTTGCTATATAAAAACAATTGGCCTGGAGTTGGTCATTGAGAGTGTGCTTCATTATGCCTGTGTGTACAAAAAATCCTTTGCACTAGCCTCTGATAAGCCTAACTGATCGACCACACTACCAAAAAAGAGCATTAGTATTATCTACTTTAGCCTCTGTTAAGCCTCTGGGGAACCCCTGGACTCTGTGCACACTATGGGGGTCATTTTGACCTTGGCAGACGGCGAAGGCCGTCCGCCAAGGTACCGCCGCTGAATGACCGCGCCACGGTCAAAAGACCGCGGCGGCCATTCAGACATTTCCTCTGGGCCGGCGGGCGCTCTCCAAAAGAGCGCCCGCCGGCCCAGAGGAAATGCCCCTGCAACAAGGACGCCGGCTCAGAATTGAGCCGGCGCAGTTGCAGGGGTGCGACGGGTGCAGTTGCACTCGTCGCGTATTTCAGTGTCTGCTTAGCAGACACTGAAATACTTTGCGGGGCCCTCTTACGGGGGCCCCGCGGCACCCCCTACCGCCATCCTGTTCCTGGCGGGAGACCCGCCAGGAACAGGATGGCGGTAGGGGGTGTCAGAATCCCCATGGCTGCGGAGCGCGCTCCGCAGCCATGGAGGATTCACAAGGGCAGTGGTAAACCAGCGGGATACCGCCGGTTTACCCTTTCTGGCCACGGCTGAACCGCCGCGGTCAGAATGCCCTCGGGAGCACCGCCAGCCTGTTGGCGGTGCTCCCGTGGTCGGTGACCCTGGCGGTCACCGGCCGCCAGGGTCAGAATGACCCCCTATATCTCATTTTGATATAGTATATATTGAGGTAGCTTCCTGCATTTGTGGATCAGTGGTGGTGTCTACAACTTTGTATTTGCTGGACTACTCAGCCAACACCTGATCACACGACTAAATTCCAAAATTGCCTTTAGTAACTCACTTTTTAAATTTTACACATTTTTCTAAAAAATTTTAAGTCCTGCTAGGGCCTCGGTTAAGTCCCCTTTAGCATTTCATTTTAGATTTAAACATTATTTTGAGTTAATGGTTAGTAACTAGAATTAGTTTTTAGTTTCTACAAATAATCCCCAACTTTAGTAACATAATGAGCAGCTCAGAGGAAATGGTTGTGGAACTCAAATCTCACCCCTTACCTCCATCTAGGGATGGGAGAGTTAAGGTCCCTCTGCAAGCTGAAAAAGATTAAAACAGGTTCCAACCCTACCAAGGTCATGCTCCAGGAGCTCTTGGCAGAGTACACAAGGGCCACCCTGCTGATGAGGAAGACCTCCCCTCAGATAGGGAAGATGTTAGAGGTGAGGAGGACGAACTCCTGTCTGCTCACCTAACTAGGGAGATCAAGGCCCCAAGGCCCCTATCTCCAAGAATAGTGCTCACAGGACCTGGATCTTCCACGGGGGAGCCCAGTTCCTCTAGAAACACTGAGGGCAGCCTTAATGAAGAGGACCTCCTTTTAGCAAGGATGGCCAAAAGATTAGCTTTGGAGCAACAGCTCCTAGCTATAGAAAGGGAGAGAGCAGAAATGGGCTTAGCATCCATTGACGGTGGCAGCATCATGAATAGGGTCAGAGAGAATACTGATGTCCTAAAAATCCCCAAAGGGATTGTCCCAAAACATGAAGAGGATGATGATATCACCAAATGGTTCACATCTTTTGAGAGAGCTAGCACAACCAGAAAACTAAACAAATCTCGCTGGGAGACTCTCCTTTTGGAACTGTTTACTGGCAAGCGTAGGGATAGACTCCTCATGCTCACTGGTGCAGATGCTGAATCCTATGACCTCATGAAGGCTTCCCTGGGTGAGTGATTTAGATTCACCACTGAGGAGTATAGAATTAGGTTCAGGGGGGCTCACAAAACCTCAAGCCAGTCATAGGTTGATTTTGTAAACTACTCAGTGAAAAACGCTAAATAGTTCGATTACTGGCAGTGGAGTGCAAGACTATGATGGGCTTTATAATTTGTTTATGAAAGAACAACTGCTTCAATGACAAGCTGCATCAATATCTGGTAGACCTAGGTTCAATTTCTCCCCAAGAATTGGGAAAGAAGGCAGACTATTGGGTCAAGATTAGGGTGAGCAAGACTTCCGCTTGGGGTGACCAAAAGAAAGGGGTGACAAAGTCTCCCCAGTGAAAGGGTGGTGAGACACCTAAGGTCAAAAAGCAAAGAGTCTTCAAAAGGGCTCCACAAACCTGCACAGGAGGGTTGGCCCCGAGCCTCTTCACAGTCCTCTAATGGGTACAAGGATAAAAGCCTTGATCCCAAAAAGCCTTGGTGTCACAACTGTAAACAGCATGAACACCAAGCTAGAGACTTGGCGTGTCCCAAAAAGAATCTCCCTAGCACTGCTCCAATTAGTACTGTTCTGGCCAGTCTCCAGGTGGGATCAACAGAGTGCCCAGAGCAAATCAAGGTTCACACTGAAGCTACTTTAGTCTCTGAGGGTGGGGTAGATGTCACCACACTTTCTGTCTGGCCCCCTAATATGCAAACAAACAGACAGCACCTTTTAATTAAAGGGACAAAGGTAGAAACCCTGAGGGATACAGATGCCAGTGTCACCATGGTGACATCAAAACTGGCTTCCCAAGGACAGTATTTGGCTGAACAAACATATCCAGTTACCCATGTTGACAATGTAACTAAGGTCCATCCAGTGGCTATGGTTACCTTAGAATGGGAAGGGGTTACTGGCCTGAAACAGGTAGTGGTCTCTTCTGCAGTCTCAGCAGAATGCTTGCTATGGAATGATCTGGAGTCCTCAGCATGGGCTCAGGTAGGACTCAAACCCCATGCATCCATGCTGGGTATCCCTGAACTTGTATGTTTAAAAATAAGAGCACAGAGCGGAGCATAGGTGAAAAAGAAGTGATGGAGCCTTAAATGATGTCCCAACCTTCTAAGAGAAAAGGCAAGAAGACTGGGGGACCACCTTCTGAGCAGCAAAAGAAACAAGACCTCTCTTCTCAGGAAGATGCCTTATCCGCTGAGGGAACTGAGTCCATGGAGCTGGATTGTTACCAGGTAGAGCTCTTGGGCCCAGAGGGACCCTCGAGGGAATAGCTGTGCCAGGCACAAAAGACTTGTCTCACTCTTGAAGGCCTGAGGCAGCAAGCTACTGCGCAGGAGAAGGGAGATATCAGTGGCTCCCACAGGGTCTATTGGGAAGATGAACTCCTTTACACTGAGGCCAGAGACCCCAAACCTGGTGCAACCAGGAGAGTGGTATTGCCTCAGCAGTTTAGGGAGTTTATCCAAACTTTGGCCCATGACACCCCCCTAGCTGGGCACCTGGGAAAAACAAAAACATGGAGTGCGGCTGTCAACCACTTCTGTTGGCCCAATATGTCCCAGAAGGTGAAGGAGTTTTGTAATCCTGTGTCACCTGCCAAGCCAGTGGCAAGGCAGGTGGCCACACAAATCCCCACCTCATTCCAATTCCTGTGGTGGGGGTTCCCTTTGAAAGGGTTGGTGTGGACATTATGGGTCCGCTTGAGCCACCCACAGGCTCAGGGAATCAGTACATACCTGTAGGAGTGGATCATGCTATCAGATAACTGCAAGCAATTCCCCTTAAGTCTACTTAAGACATCTCCGGTCCAGCGGCTCATACCGCCATGGCGATAAGAGTGGAGAAGTGACAGATTGGCTACAGCCAACCCGCCAATCTCACAATATGGCGGTATGTACCGCCAGCCTGTTGGCAGTACTACCACCATATTAACCCTGACCGGTCATAATGATGGCCATATTATTGTCTGTGAGTGGTGGTATAAGGTTATTCTTTTTAACCTAACATCAGCTTTCGTTTGAATCCTCTCACTGTCATGCACTGTCCTGTATGTGCTTGTGGGCCTTCAAAATGGTCCTAGCGGAAATATCTCTTCAGAGGCGCACTCTACTTCTTTGGGACTTTGACTGCTTGTTATCGGTGGTGCGGCTTCCACTTCCCATTTTTTTCTTTGTTGTTCTCTGGCTTGAGTGCTCACATCCTAGACAGCTGCATTACAAGGGCATCTCTTCAGTCACATGCCCTTTTGCTTTCTGAAGACAGCCACTCTGCAATTTCCTGACACAGCTACCATTTCTTCACTTGGATGCAGCTCTCTTCCCTGAGGATGGGTCTTATTTTCCCTCTATCTGAGACACATGCCTTATTTTTCTCTTCAACACTCCCTTACAGTATCCTTTTTTTTAAAACACCCCCTAGGAGGAGCAACTGCATTTTTTAGGTCACGCCTAGGTAGCATGCATGCGCTGTTTCGACCTGCTGTAATCTACTTCTGTGGGCTTTCACCACGCCCATCACACACCCATGACTTTCATTCCTTCCTTGGCCTGCCTTTCAAAATTTCTTTGGTTTGTTAGGTAAATGCTTTAGTTTTGTCTCGCCTTGAAATGTTTTGTTACAGCTTTGGAGACTGACCCTGTTACATGGATTATTGCACGATCGACCACATACATTAGTCTCAGTGCAACAAATTTTTCTTTTGTCTCTCCACTTTGTGCTCATGGCAGTATGTGATTTCTTTCTCTAGGATCTCGCTGTTTCTTTGCAGTGTCTGTGCCTGACAAATGTTGCAAGCTGGAGAGGGATTCTTTTTTATTTATTTTTTTGCAGTGTTATATAGCGTGAATTTAGACCAGAAGATTGGAGCTCTTTATTTGAGCACTGGTTACATTTTCAGCCCCATTCCTAAAGTATTCCCAAATTTATCAGTTGAAAAATATACAAACTGGTGCCTTTTAAATAGAAAAAACACAAGGGAAACCCCCAACGCGGCTCTCTACAGCTCAGCAGGATAGCTGATACTACAATATTCACTCGAGAAACTCCCCCATAATGCTTTGTGGGGCATTCCTTTTACAACACATTTTTACCCATAACTCAGCCTGTGTTAGTCCTAGGGTGATGGGACCACCACCAAAATGTTCAGCACACTGTGCTCTCTCTGTCCAGGTCATCCTTCAGGTCCCCGTACTAGATTGGGAGGGGGGCAAAACCATAACCTCTTCCTCCATTCAATGTCTCTTTAAGCTCTCTCATGGCTGGAGCTTTTGCTTTACAGCTGGGAGTAGTTTGCGCTCTAAGGGCCTTGTTTGTAATAATATTCTAGCAGGTCTGCTTTGCCAAGGTCTTTTTTACTCAGAATTAATTCTTTTAGATCTGGAATCTTGAGAAGAGCTGAAATAGTGGCTAGATCACCTAAAGGATTGGAAAGGTCAATATTTTCTACCATTCCAGATCTTATTTTAGAACTTAATGCCAGGGCGATCTGGTTGGGGTGCAAGATGTGGGCATCTTTATAGCACATAAACTGTTTGAAATTACTTGCAGGTTCTTTCACAATTCAAACCTCTGCCAAGAATAGAATAGGTTGTTTGTGTCTGTTATAAATGGACAATCTTTCATCAGTACGGTACGTTACCTGGAAGGACAACGTCCAAACCCTTAGTGGAATTAGCCAAGAGTTTTTGAGAGTTCTGTCTCAAGGAGAAACTTTCATTTCAAGTGGAATACCTTCCTGGGAATCTTAACACTTTTGCTGATTGGTAATCCAGAAATTTTCAGGATTCCAGCAATTGGCATCTTCATTGTTCTTTATTTGACAAGATTTTTTCAAAGTTTGGTCCAGTGCTGATATATCTCTTTGCATCTCAGCTAAACCCATAGCTTCCTCTTTTTACAGTTAGAAACCAGACCATCAGGCATTAGCAACAGATGTTTTCATTCAGGTATCGTCCAATCACTTATACTATGTTTTTCCTCCATTTATTATGATTGCTCGAGGCTTGGCACAGGTGAGTCTTCAACAAAACCCTCTAGTGTTGATAACTCCTCTTTAGCAAGCACAGCCTTGGTGCCCCACAGTCCTAGATTTGTCCATAAATTACCCAATTCTTATTCCATCGTTTCTAAATCTTCTTCTGAATCCTGTAGGTTTTTGTCACAAAATGATTCTCAACAACTCCCTGAAACTGGTTGAGGATTTTGGGTCAGCCTGGAGAACCCTAGGTACTTCGCTGTAGGCTGCTCAATACATTAAACAGGCTTGGGCACCGGCAACAACTACACAGTACAAGTTAAGCCTGGCTTTTGTGGACAAGCTGGTGTATGGAGAGGGATTCAGATCCCGTTTCAGGTGATGTGACTTCAATTGTTAATTTCCTAGCCTCCTTGGCCTCTCAAGGGAAGGCTTATAGAATGATTAACACATATAGATCAGCTATATTCAGTGGAACATGTCCGAGTAAATGGAAGACCAGTTGGTGACCATCATTTAATATGTTGTTTGTTAAAGGGAGTAACATTTTGTAATTCTCCTTTTCCAAAGTGTAACCATATGTGGGATGTTAATTTAGTTTTGCAATTGTTTCTGTCTGTGCAGGGTAATGACAAACTTTTTTTTAAAACAAATTTGCCTGCAAAATTGACAGTTTTGTTCTGCTTGGTATTGCTGGAATATATATCAGATGTCAGAGATTCAGACATTTCTTCTGTACAGTAAACCTCTTCTGGGGTACGTTTTCGGATTTCTAGAAGGACAAAATCAAATTGATCTTCTGTTCATGATCCATATTTTCCATCACAACCACAATTATGTGTAGGAAATTGTCTAAAAGCCTACATGATGGCAACAGCAGATCTGCGAATGTCCTCCTCTGTGCAACTTCTGCTATTTTACCAAAACCTCTTAAACCTGTGTCTTCCACTAATTGAGCTCGTTGGGTCAAATGGGTTATGAACCTAGCGGGTATTGGCATTAAGAATTTTGGAGCTCATTTCACTAGAGCAGTTATGGTTTCAAAGGCTTTTTGTGCTTGTGTTGGACTTATGCACATACTCAGATTGGTGGATAGGCAAATGAGAATCGTTTCAAAACCTATTATTGTAAACCAATTGTTGATATGACTAGTACTGTTGTGCCTAAGCTTTGAACAAGCATAATAGAAGCCTCTGGTATTGTAATAAAATGGAGATTTCCCTAGCTTTAGTGAATGGATGTCTGGTTGTATTAACGACACACAGGCTCTTATCCCACCACTTTTTGTTTTATCCCTCCCATGCTTGTTTTTTGTAGTGCCAACTCTGGCAACAACTTCCTCCAACTAAGACGTTTTCAAGTGCATCTGCTATTTCGATGGATGGTACTAGACACCAGTTTTTCCAGACATGTTCTGAAAGGAACCCTCTGGATTCCTGACTTTCCTTAGATTTTTGGAAATCTGCCATCCACTCATCTAAGAATTGGGCTAAAGACTTCTTCAATCTTTTTCTGGCCTTTTCTATTTTGATGATTATAAATCCTATGTTACAATCATAATGTCTAATGTCTAAAGAGGGCTTGTTTCTCTTAGTCAAGATAATTATTGAGTTGGTGGAGTTATTGTGCTATTATACTGTTTGTCTTTTACTTAGTGTTTCTGGGTAATGTAGTTCTTGTGTCCTCGGCTGCTATTACAATTAAAGCAAAAAAGAATGCATAATACTTGCCTGTGTTCTTCATAAAATCCAGACTTCCCTTCCCTACTAAAGCTAAGGAAATCTCAATTACTTCTTTTTCATGGTGTCCTTCTTCCATTTCCAGGACTCCCGATAGACTTCCCTCTTCACCAGCCTGTCATGGGATCCCTTAGTCAGGTAAGTGAACTCTGTTACAGGCAAGCTAGAAGGAAACTTGAGAGACCTATGCAGCTCTTGAACCACGAACATGCAGACACAAACCACTCATACATATCCGCCCAGTCCACTCATCGACTAGTCACCCAATAGGTAAGATATTATGGGTCTGAAAGGTGGTAGGTGATCTTTTTTCTCATTCAGTCACTGACCTTCAGGTAATGCCTCAAGACCTGGTTATTCGAGCAGTAGCAGTCCTTTCCAACCCCCCTTTCAGCGCCTCGAGACCCTAGCGGGTGAGTAGCGCGCTTTACAAATGTTTGATTGATTGATTGATAGCATGCATTTGATAGGAGGTTGAAAATCTTCTGGGGAATTTAAACACTTTTACCATTTTGATGGCCTGAAAGAGCAGAACTTTTTATTTATGCACTGGCATTAGTGGATTCGACACAGGAAAGATGTGATCTCATTTTACAATGAAAAGAAGTGAACAACCTCTTTTTCTACAGGACATGATGTCTTTTCTACTAGGTACATTTTAGAGAAGGGTTTTTTCAACAGTATACCTAGTGGGTTTAATAGGATCAGCATAACCTCTTTCCCTGTGTCTAATTGACAGGGTGGACGAGACATGAAGATTTAACTTTTTTGTCAAAATAGTTGATCTAGTAGGCGGGGTCTGTCAAGAGAGTCATTCCCTTTTTCCCTTTTCCCCTTTGCTGTAATCTCTTTCCCCAGTTGTTTCCACAAAGTGGGGTCTGACAGAAAGAGGTTACTTAGGAATTGATGCTGTGGGTGACAAGGAAAGACAAAGCCTCTTTCTCAGTGTCTAACGCATTGCATAGGTCTTATATAGAAAAAGGCAGTATTTATGTAAGGTCCAGGACGCTGAACGGGTAGATGCAAATACCAGGTGGGTTTAAAAGGTATGAAATATGGAACTTTGCTAACATTATCCTGGTGTCAAAATTTCATTTCCAGGTGTCACTCACCCTCTCCTCCCCCCCAGATAGCGCAGCATGTTTAACACAGACGGCATATGAACTATTCATTTATTAATTCTTGCGTTAGCAAATCAACAAGAGTATTCTAAATATATAAATCTGCTTTTAGGGATGTCCCTGCTGTTGAATCTTCAGCTGTATTCCTGGGACTGCTTTGTTCAGAATCCATATCTCAGATGTGATCCTCAGCATTGATGTTCCAGCAGAACATTTTGTGCCTGCTGCTTGAAGATTTTGTGGACAAGGAGGAATATCCTGGCCCCCTATCAGCATGTCTCTTTCCAGTCACAGGGTAGTAACTCATCAAGCTAGTGCTTTTGTCAGTTGATGAATTGCCCTGGATAGTGGGGGTTTTCACCCCTCTGTGTCGCCTTCCTCTTGGCGCAATGACATCCAGGCTCATCACTTCTCCTGATTCCCCGTGAGTCTTAGTGGAATCAAGCCCATACTCTACTGTCACACACGAAGCTGATGTACGGGCTGTGCTAGGCTGCACATTCCACTCAGGCGAAGAGGATTGTTTTATTCTTGCTGTCCTGCCGGACATTAGTTCCCAGTTTGCTTCCCACTCCTGGGTAGACTTTGAGGTTTCTTTATACAATGTGTGCCTAGTAGAGTGTGTGTCCTCTTTAGCAATAGGTGTGGATGCCACATGCTCTGATTTTCTCCTTTCCTTCAGTGACTTTCTCCCATCCTGGATGTCTTTCAGATCTACTCTAAAATTTTGTTCCAGTAAATCTTCAGCCTTGTGAGTCTCTCTATCACTTGTCTTCTGGCCGCTTGAAGCTGTGTCTCCAATTGAAAATGGTGATGATATGGTCTTGATTGGCTTACCAGGCTTAGGTGTGGAATGAACAGGGCATATCTTGCTAGATGTCTTTGTGTTGGCTTTTGGTATTTTAGGGGTTCTCTTTGTTACTTTCTCCTTTCCCCTCACTTTGCTGGTGGGGTTTTGAGCGGTGTTTTTTTTTAAAGGTAACCCACTCTCCCGTGACGGTCCGTGTACTTCAACTCCACCCTTTTTGGTCTTTATTTTCCTTTGTCCATATTTGAATATGCTTTTTTTGAGTTTTGACATCAAGTTTTGCAGAAATGTGGCTTTTCTTTGTACTGGAGAAGCAATGCAATCACTTTTGCTTGCTCTTCGAGCTGCCATTTTGGATGAGGCATCAGTGCTGGTGTTTGGAATATCCTTGCCTGCTTGCTTAGGCATTGCTGGACTGTTTTCACCATGGCTTGCCTGAAATAATGAAGCTATTCTGTTACAAGGTTTTTGTTCTACATTTCTTTCAGAACCACTTACTGTATTTATTGCCGTTGATGTCCCAAGGGGTAGGTCCCACGCATCTAGAGTCTGAGAGCTGACGTCCCTCATGGTCAGTATCTCCCTTTTTTCTTCTTGATCAATATGAGGAGGTTCCAATTTTGGGGAATCACGGACAGGACAAGGGGGATGCAAAGGGATTTCAAAATTCCTCTTTCTGAGGTGAAAGTTAACAATAGAAATTAGTTCTAAAATATTTTGTGGTGTTTTGAAGTAAGCTACAATAGCATCGGAGACTGTTGAACATTTTTGATGTGTTTCCTCTAGGGATGTTGGAGATTTCGTGAATGTGGAAAATGTAACTGACTTGCTAGCAGGGGTTTGCAAATGAGGCAGCATCGATTGCACCAATTTCTGCTGAAGGTGTAGCTCGATAGCCTTAGCTATATCTTGAAAGTCATTAATATCAGGAAGAGAGTCATTATCACCAGAAACAACGTCTCTCTTTGGGGAATTTTGATGCAAAGAACCAAGGGAATGTGCTTCCCTTTCAGTGGATGTAGTGTGCTGTGTCTTTCTTAAGAGAGGATTAGCTTTTGCAGCTGAAGGGGACACATTTCTGTCTCTGTGTCTCCAGGTCATATATTGATACTTTTGAACCCTGGACATTTGGGCGAGCGGTTTGGGCAATGACAAATCAACTTGCCACAAATCTGAATGCTTGGCCATCTGCTGTTGATATTTGCATCTTGCACCTGGGTTATCCTTTTGGGGTGTGAGCCTGAGGGCAGGCCTTCCAAATAGTAAGTTTGGATGGTGCAAATCTTCTTCAGGAGACAATGAGTCCTCATGTTTGACTGGAGGAGGAATTTTGGTCACATTTTTAGAGCAGAGTCTGAAGACAGACTGTGGTTGGAATGGCGGGTCACTTTTCTCATTAGAAGTCAGAGGGTGTCTTCTTGAAGGAGATGCCAAAGACTTCAAGACTTGGAACGACATATAGTGTTTGTGTTTGATATTCATATCAACTTGATGAACATTCTCAGCCTCTAGAAAAGGCACAAGTGTGGCCCTCGGCTTGACGTGTGGGCTTTGGATGATTTGTTTTGGTAGACTAGTTTTCATGGTAGAAGAGGTAATTCTCAAAGACCTCTCAGCCAAAAAGGGGAGCACTCCTGTCTTCACTTCCAAGCATTTCCTGGGGAGGTGCTGTGCTAGCTGATTATTGAATTGAGATGCTGTTGTTGCATAAGCATCGGTAAATCGCTGTGGTTTATCTTCAGCCGCAATACTTCCTTTTGTTGCGAGCGACGCCTCTGAGCGCGTGGAGAAAGATCCCACAGATTCCTGGTCATCCGAAGTCTGCGCATCAGAGGTGGGAAAGGAAAGAAGGCTCTGCTTCAATTCATCTTGGATGTGTCTGGACAGTCCAAATTTCTTCTGCACAATCAACCTCTGAATGTGGAACTCCAGTTGCTCCTTTATTCCTTCATCAATGAATTCCAGTTTCCAGATCAGCGGCAGGATTTTCAACTTGGCCTCTCTGTGGTATGGCGATCTCAATAAATGTTGAGTTGGTGGAATGAGCATTTGCAGAGAATTCTGTACTACTTGTGGGAGGCTGCACTCTTGCTGCAAACTCTTTTTCCTGACATGCCAGTCTAGGTGAGTTCTTACTTTGCACCCAAGAAAAGACGTTTCCATTGCTGAGAACTCAATGTAAGGTCCATCAAGGTTAAACCGTGGACCTCTAGAACAGGGTTTGTGGATTGTTGTAGGAAAGAGATTGGTGCTCGGAGACAGGACGCCACAGAGAGAGGGCGGGTTCTCTAAATTCATGTTCAGGTCTACCCATTTATCACCTATAGCGAGTGTGTCTAGGACACTGCACTGACGAATGGTTCCTACATTGTGTTTATGGCTCTAGCACGTCTCTGTTCTGTCCATTTTTTAAATATATTAGTGTTTCTCTGTTTGGCAAGTACAAACATTGGGCCTCGACCTCTGCTTGGAGACTCTTGCTTGCTCATCTGTAGTTTTTGGGGCTTGAGTTCCTTATCAATGGAAAGACCACATGCCCGGGAGGCAAGACTGCTTCTTGAGCTTGACACCAGTTTTTCTTCAGTGGCCTTTTCTATGAATGTCAATTCAACTGGGCGGATGTTAACTTCAGTGGGAAACTTTGGTTTTGTTACAGTGAGTTTTGCAGGCATTGGGGAAAGAACTGTGGTTCTCTGGCTAGCAAAAGGCAGTGTAGGGTCGTACTGCAGCCTCTCTGGGTCAACATGGCATTTTAGGGCATCCCTTTTTTCACCTGCAAGGAATGATGTTTGCATGTCAACAAACTCCATGACTGCCCGCTTGGGTCTTGTATGGGTTGTGGACCAAGTACATGCATGCGGCGCTAAGGTCTTTGAAGACTCAGCCATTGCCGACATCAACATCAAATGCTTGTGTACCAAATTCTGATTGATTTGCTCTATGGCAAACTGTTCCATAAATGTAAGGTGTGTGGGTCTTGGCAAGTTTGAAATCCGGCTAGAAAGAACAGTCTTTGCTAATTCATCAATCTCAGAAGTCTGTACTGAATTCCAAGACTTTACGACACGAGAAGGGAACTGTTGTAGGTGGATTTCAATATACTTCTGCACCAAATGTAGTTGAAGAAAAATGATTTCAGTTTTTTTGCTTTCTTTAAGTGTTTCTCTTGGGGAACTCATTTGTTTACTGGACTGGCTATGCTGCTTTGGGTCCCATGCATCTACCAACGCTCTTGTAGTAGCATCCCTTGTCTCACTCAACCCTTTCACAGGGTCACGCAGTGGTCGTTTACATTCCTCATTAGGAGAGTGAGGGGTAGACTCTGGAATCTCAGGTGCACTGGGCATAAAGTGTTTTAAAGACTGGATTATGTTCTCAGGAAGCCCATTCCTCTGCTGCATTTGCACTCTTTTGATTTGATAATCCAGGCAAAGGTGTGTCTTCTGGGTTATAAAGAACATCTTTTTTGTCAGGACAACCCTGTTTACCTTGGTCTTCTTGGGGCCAGAGAGTGCTGAAGGCCGAGGTGTAAACCAATTGAAAATCTTCCAGAGTTTGAAAGGCAGACCCAATTCCTGGTGAAGTCTCTTCTTCCTGACATGCAACTCTATCAACTCCCTAATCTCCTCATTCAGGAATAGCTTTTCTTTGCTGGACACAGTGTTAATCCCACCGACATGGACTGCACTAGGAGGAAGTGGTAGCCACTTTTCCATCAAGGAGTTTACGTAAAGAGACGGCAGCCCCCAAAGACTCGCAAGATATTTCTTCTTGAGGTTCATCTCAATAGGCTCAAGGATCCTTTGTTCTCCAAATATCGGTGCACTGTTTCTAAATTTTGGAGATTTGCAAACAGTTGTTTGTTTGGGGAGGGGCTCCTTCTGCACAGAATACATCGCTTTTAAGGATATTTTCACCGCAAGAGGTATAGCCCCTAGCCTCACTTCTATACATTTTTTGGCTATCTGGAGCTCTAGTTGGTGTAGACTGTCCCCAGAAAGGATCTTTGTTGAAGGGGACTCAATGGCAACTCTGCAACGATGTGTCAGTTGCTGCGCAGGTTTCCTTGCAAGTGCCATTTTACATGCGGAATCTGTATGTGGGCTAGGAAACCACCATTTAGACATGAGATGTTTCTGCCGGAGGTTCTTCTCTATGCAGTCAATACCATTTTGTTCCACGAAAAACATCAGTTTTCTAAATCTTCTTAGACATGTTTTAGATATTGCAGGTGGTGTGCGAATAGACAATTTGTGACTTGTGCCGAAGACAGTCCAGGACTCTATTAACGAGGAGTGAATTGTTCCGTGTCCAGTTTCACATAATCTTTTTATTAGTTGTAAGTACAGGTCATTGTGCTTGTGCAGATCTGTCACTCTGAAACTGGTTCTTGCTATCTTGCTGAGATCAGAGGAATAGATGGTTAACTCTTTACTGCTGTTGAACAGTTCAATATGGCCCTTTCCAAACTGTACAGAGAAAGATGGACAACCAAGGACAGAGCTGATTCTATAACAATCGACTGTTTCTTCACTCCTGGGTAGTTTGCAAACAATGAGAGCTTTAAAAAAGTCCACAATTTTTTGTGGCAGTCCTCTTTTTTTCTGATCACTTTTTTTCTTGGACATCGGTGGTTTGATTTGGACAGGTGCATCCTTGGGTATCTTGTACGGCATACCCTTCTGTTTTTTAGATGTGGCTACAAGAAGAGCACTGTCATTGGCTTCAGACTCTTTGGTCGATGCTGGAGAAGCTGGCAATCGTGGAACATCAACAGTGGCTTCCTTTTGAGATGCCAATGCCTCATTGCAAGTTGAGGGTGGAAAAAACTCTGCTAAAGATTCTTCTGCTGTATTTGGAAGTCCAAAATCCTGAAGCATTAATCGCTGTTTGGCATGCGATTCAACACACTTTCTAGTTGTTTCAGGACTGAAGAATGCTTCTTCTCCAATCATAACAATTTAATCTTCAGGCTGTGGACATGCCTCAATGCTACTACATTCAGGAGATGAAGCCATGACTGCTTGGAGAGAACTTTGCAAAAGAGTTGGCAAACCCCATCCAGAGTGCATCGTCTTCATCTGGATGTGCTGCTCGAGAAGGGCCCTCTGTGTGAGCATGAGAAAATCACTTTCAACCTCAGAGAGCTCAGTGTTGGCAGTCACCTCCGCGGGAGGGGGTGGACAAAGCAA
Source organism: Pleurodeles waltl (assembly GCF_031143425.1). Taxonomy (NCBI): domain Eukaryota; kingdom Metazoa; phylum Chordata; class Amphibia; order Caudata; family Salamandridae; genus Pleurodeles; species Pleurodeles waltl. Next base: position 71,221,524 of record NC_090444.1, on the reverse strand, counting down.
ATCTTTGGTGTTACTCTTTTTGTAGTCATCATGGTGTAGGGGCGCTAACCCCCACAGATGTCTAAGAAGCTTGTGTCTAAGGTTCCAGTCAACAGTATTGATAATGTTATGCTCTGCAAATGGCAGAAACGTAGTTCTCGATTTTAAATGTCGACCACCAAGATGACTCTGTTTTGGAAATAAGACCTTCTCCATGGACAGAAGGCCTTCAGTGTGAACTTTAAACTCTGATTTTGTGTGCTTCATTAGTAGTTGATGTCTGTGTTGGAAGACCATGTATGGGTTTTTGTGAAAGTGGGACACAAATACATTATATTGTAGGCTACGAGTTTCTTGATTAGCGTCCTTCTGATATATGTCTGATCGTATGCTAATCACTGATGTATGCAAATTGCTGTTTGTTGGCTGCGTTTGACATTGGCTGGTTGCACTAACCTTTGCCACATGGGCCATGAGTTTGTCTACAGTTTTACTGCTTATGCTGCTTGGGCATTCATGATTTTCCTCCGTAACGTTCCTCGTTATGTGTAGTTCTAATAAGTGTTTACAATTCTCATTTAAAAGTGTGACATCTACCAGATTAATGTGTATATTTTCTTTCTTCTTTGAACTCTCTGCTGGTGGCCTTTCCAGTGGGACTGAAGGCATGAAGGCCCCCCGAGGCATCTCAGGTTTCGCTGTGAACCGCTGCTCATGTATCAGAGTCTTTCTGGTGTTGTCTGGTGGTTCCAAATCCTGCATGGCATTAGGTTGAACTAATGGACTGCACGTACAGTTGACGATCCTTGTGGTTGTTCCTGATTCACTCTCCATGAACATTTGTGTCTCTTTGGCAGCCGTCTTGGAGTAGTATTGTTTATAGCTCATGTGAGGCTTAGAGGGCAACTTGGCATGGGTGTCTTTGTTATCCGTCTGTACATATCTAATATTCTCTTGACTAGGGCATGGCCTGGGAAGCAGGTTCTTGCTCCCTGTGATGAGAGGTTTGGGCGAGCATGGTTCCAAGCCATCTGTCTGTACATATCTAATATTCTCTTGACTGGGGCATGGCCTGGGAAGCAGGTACTTGTTCCCTGTGATGAGAGGTTTAGGCAAGCATGGTTCCAAGCCATCTGTCTGTACATGTCTAATATTCTCTTGTCTGGGGCATGGCCTGGCAAGCAGGCACTTGCTCCATGTGATGAGAGGTTTGAGCGAGCATGGTTCCAAGCCATCCGTCTGTACATATCTAATCTTCTCTTGACTAGGGCATGGCCTGGGAAGCAGGCACTTGCTCCCTGTGATGAGAGGTTTGGGCGAGCGTGGTTCCAAGCCATCCGTCTGTACATATCTAATCTTCTCTTGACTAGGGCATGGCCTGGGAAGCAGGCACTTGCTCCCTGTGATGAGAGGTTTGGGCGAGCGTGGTTCCAAGCCATCCGTCTGTACATATCTAATCTTCTCTTGACTAGGGCATGGCCTGGGAAGCAGGCACTTGCTCCCTGTGATGAGAGGTTTGGGCGAGCGTGGTTCCAAGCCATCCGTCTGTACATATCTAATCTTCTCTTGACTAGGGCATGGCCTGGGACGCAGGCACTTGCTCCCTGTGATGAGAGGTTTGGGCGACCATGGTTCCAAGCCATCCTTCTGTACATTTCTAATCTTCTCTTGACTAGGGCATGGCCTGGCAAGCAAGCACTTGCTCCATGTGATGAGAGGTTTGGGCGAGCATGGTTCCAAGCCATCCGTCTGTACATTTCTAATCTTTTCTTGACTAGGGCATGGCCTGGGAAGGAGGCACTTGCTCCCTGTGATGAGAGGTTTGGGCGAGCATGGTTCCAAGCCATCCGTCTGTACATTTCTAATCTTCTCTTGACTAGGGCATGGCCTGGGAAGCAGGCACTTGCTCCCTGTGATGAGAGGTTTGGGCGAGCATGGTTCCAAGCCATCCGTCTGTACATTTCTAATCTTCTCTTGACTAGGGCATGGCCTGGGAAGCAGGCACTTGCTCCCTGTGATGAGAGGTTTGGGCGAGCATGGTTCCAAGCCATCCGTCTGTACATATCCAATATTCTCTTGACTAGGGCATGGCCTGGGAAGCAGGCACTTGCTCCCTGTGATGAGAGGTTTGGGCGAGCATGGTCCCAAGCCATCCGTCTGTACATTTCTAATCTTCTCTTGACTAGGGCATGGCCTGGGAAGCAGGCACTTGCTCACTGTGATTAGAGGTTTGGGCGAGCATGGTTCCAAGTCATCCGTCTGTACATTTCTAATCTTCTCTTGACTAGGGCATGGCCTGGGAAGCAGGCACTTGCTCCCTGTGATGAGAGGTTTGGGCGAGCATGGTTCCAAGCCATCCGTCTGTACATTTCTAATCTTTTCTTGACTAGGGCATGGCCTGGGAAGGAGGCACTTGCTCCCTGTGATGAGAGGTTTGGGCGAGCATGGTTCCAAGCCATCCGTCTGTACATTTCTAATCTTTTCTTGACTAGGGCATGGCCTGGGAAGGAGGCACTTGCTCCCTGTGATGAGAGGTTTGGGCGAGCATGGTTCCAAGCCATCCGTCTGTACATTTCTAATCTTCTCTTGACTAGGGCATGGCCTGGGAAGCAGGCACTTGCTCCCTGTGATGAGAGGTTTGGGCGAGCATGGTTCCAAGCCATCCGTCTGTATATATCTAATATTCTCTTGACTAGGGCATGGCCTGGGAAGCAGGCACTTGCTCCCTGTGATGAGAGGTTTGGGCGAGCATGGTTCCAAGCCATCCGTCTGTGCATTTCTAATCTTCTCTTGACTAGGGCATGGCCTGGGAAGCAGGCACTTGCTCACTGTGATGAGAGGTTTGGGCGAGCATGGTTCCAAGTCATCCATCTGTGCATTTCTAATATTCTCTTGACTAGGGCATGGCCTGGGAAGCAGGCACTTGCTCCCTGTGATGAGAGGTTTGGGCGAGCATGGTTCCAATCCTTTAATTAACATCTGCTGAGACATTTTAGTCACAGCTGGATGACACTTCCTCCTCCTCCTCCTCCTCCTCCTCCTCTTACTGCCTCCATTTGCTACACGGGGTTTACTCCCTAGTGAAATTGTACTTGACGTGGTTTTAGGCACAGAGGATGCATGTTTCTGCTCTCTTGGCCACAGTGATGTTTTCACTCCTTGCTTTTGTTGCATTTTGGGAGGAGGAGGCGATGCAACAGAGAATGACTGCTTTCGCTTGACTGGCAGTGTCCCCTTGGCAAGCAGCAGCTTTTTTTGGCCACATAATTCCCTTCTATGTCCTGTTTTAGACTCTACAAAACCTGCTTCTTTCTTCTTCAGCATAATGGAGGATGTTCCAGACCCGACCAGCAGAGAAGGCTGTGAATTTGTGGGGTGGGGGGAAGGCCCACTAAAAAGCACATGGTGTTTGCGGCTCAGGTTCCGTTCTAGGCTGCGCATGACGTCGTGACTTAAGGATGGCATGTTTCCGACTCTTGGCCTTTTAATTCCTTGGCCCTTGAAAACACATTTTGGAAGGTGAGAGTTTGCCAAGAAAACATGGTTTTGCCCAAACTCTTTCACTTGTGAAGGCATTTGGTCCATTCCTGTACTAACACATGTCTCTGTTTGCTGATTATTCATTTTGTCAGTTTTTTGAGTTGTGATTTTGATGGGTGGCCCTTCGTACATCTCAGCAGAGTCCTTTAAGCTCTCATGGTCTGGTCTTGGGGACCCTGAAGGAAGAACCTCTTGTGCAGATTCTGATATTTTTCCAAGAAGTGTAGAATGATGCTTCTGGACCTTCTTCTGGAATTGTGCCTCAAGAAGTTGCTGGGCCTCCGAGCTCACGAGCGCTGCAAGCACTGTTTTGACACGCTTTCTACATGGTGTGGGCTTGAGAGGTTTTGGCGAGCATGGTTCCAAGACATCCGTCTGTACATTTCTAATCTTCCCTTGACTAGGGCATGGCCTGGGAAGCAGGCACTTGCTCCCTGTGATGAGAGGTTTGGGCGAGCATGGTTCCAAGTCATCTGTGTGTACATTTCTAATCTTCTCTTGACTAGGGCATGGCCTGGGAAGCAGGCACTTGCTCCCTGTGATGAGAGGTGTGGGCGAGGATGGTTCCAAGCCATCCGTCTGTACATATCTAATCTTCTCTTGACTAGGGCATGGCCTGGGAAGCAGGCACTTGCTCACTGTGATGAGAGGTTTGGGCAAGCATGGTTCCAATCCTTTAATTAACATCTGCTGAGACCTTTTAGTCATAGCTGGATGACACTTCCTCCTCCTCCTCCTCCTCTTACTGCCTCCATTTGCTACACGGGGTTTACTCCCTAGTGAACTTGTACTTGATGTGGTTTTAGGCACAGAGGATGCATTTTTCTGCTCTCTTGGCCACAGCGATGTTTTCACTCCTTGCTTTTGTTGCATTTTGGGAGGAGGAGGCGATGCAACAGAGAATGACTGCTTTCGCTTGACTGGCAGTGTCCCCTTGGGAAGCAGCAGCTTTTTTTGGCCACATAATTCCCTGCTATGTCCTGTTTTGGACTTTACAAAACCTGCTTCTTTCTTCTTCAGCAAAATGGAGGATGTTCCAGACTCGACCGGCAGAGAAGGCTGTGAATTTGTGGGGTGGGGGGAAGGCCCACTAAAAAGCACATGGTGTTTGCGGCTCAGGTTCTGTTCTAGGCTGCGCATGATGTCGTGACTTAAGGATGGCATGTTTCCGACTCTTGGACTTTTAATTCCTTGGCCCTTCAAAAGACATTTTGGAAGGTGAGAGTTTGCCAAGAAAACATGGTTTTGCCCAAACTCTTTCACTTGTGAAGGCATTTGTTCCATTCCTCTACTAACACACGTCTCTGTTTGCTGCTTATTCATTTTGTTAGTTTTTTGAGTTGTGATTTTGATGGGTGGCCCTTCGTTCATCTCAGCAGTGTCCTTTAAGCTCTCATGGTCTGGTCTTGGGGACCCTGAAGGAAGAACCTCTTGCGCAGATTCTGATATTTTTCCAAGAAGTGTAGAATGATGCTTCTGGACCTTCTTCTGGAGGTGTGCCTCAAGAAGTTGCTGGGCCTCCGAGCTCACGAGAGCTGCAAGCACTGTTTTGACACGCTTTCTACATGGTGTAGGCTTAATAGGTTTGGGGGCTAAAGGCATGAACATTCCCTGAGATTTCAGGACAGTGGTTGGCAAACCACAGACATTCTGTAAGGCCTTGTTGTTGAGGTGCAACTCCAGCCTTTCCTTTATTGCGTCGCTAAGAAATGATGTCTCCATGCTGGGGTCACTCCTTAAACCTTCTCCATCCTCCTTCATTGGTGGAGTCAAGATGTTGTCATTAATCTGAATTTTAGGCACAAATTTCCCAGGGCATTGGCTTATTTTCTTTTCATTCGTTTTTTGCTTTTCCTCTGCCCATTTTTGTGACTTTGCTACAGGTTTGGGAAAGCCATACAGAGGGTGTAGAACTCTTTGTCTCAGCAGATGTGCAATTCTGGTTGACTGAGCTTCTTGGAGCAGGCAACTGAAATGGGAAACACGGGAAGAGTCCTCTTCGCTGTCTGGAATGTCGACGATCTGTGGAAATGATATTTTCCTGGCATATGGAGGAAGGGTTTGTGAAACACCGGAGGGAGAAAATGCCTCATCATTACAGAGTGAGGATATAGGGACCGCAGGTTTCGACTCCAATGGCCGTGCACTTTCCATGCTTGATATATCAGAATACAAAGATGTGCCAGAATGTGGTGTGGACCTCCCAGAGTATGTAGTTGTATGGCCACTGTGGCATGACTGAATCAAGTCATCATCAGAACTACTGGAGAGCCGTCCTGATGTGTCACCCAGCAATAAAAGCCGTCGGCTGGATGCATCTGTAGGCAAGCTTTGCTGAGATGGTATCATCCTGTATGAGGAAGAGGTTGAGCTGGACAGGTAGCTGGTGTCACTGTTCCTCTTCTGATTGGTGGTGCTCCTTGGACACCTGGAAACCTGCAAGCTGTCTGTTTGGTACCTTTTCCTGCCTCTGGATCGCCGCTCTCTCATTGGCTTATCTGATGGGCGAGAGGTGGCCATTCCGCAAGACCGTTTCCATGCACTGGTTCCAAAGCAGCAGCAGTTCCTGGGACAAGCCCTGTCCCGGCAGTCAACCAGGATGCTCCTTTTCCTCGGGTAAGCAGAGCGAAGCGAAGAACCGTATATTGATTCATCGGAGGAGCTCATTGATACTGAATGATGGATCGATTGGGATGACGGATTACTGGTTTTGGGCACGCCTTTCCCACTGCCTCGATTGCTGGACGTGAGACTGCGTTGCCTCACTTTCCTCGAAGAGCCCCGCCGGGCTCTTGTACTCTCGACATCCAGGCCATCTGGGAGTCCATCAGAATGGAGCACAAGTCCGCACTCCTGGCAGAAGGCATTTCCGCAGAGCTGGCACGTGTCTGTCTCCAGGGGGCCTCCCATATACTTCATCAGCAATCCAAACGCTCTCTTGAGCGTACTTGCCACCCTGTGAGGGAATAAGCAAGATGTGAGTCTTCGACAGATGGCAGAAGAAACTGATGACACAACACACAGTGCAGTTCAGCCTAAGCCCAGAGCGATATTCACGCCTTCCTGACATTTTGTAAATCTTTACTGGTTGGCATACCACTAAGCAGAGGGCATGCCTTCCCTGTTCACAAGCTCCTCCTACTCCAGAGGTCATAGTTTGCTATTTATAACATGTCATAAACTCTCATAGAAAATACAACAGACTATACAACAGCAGCACTTTTTAAGACAGGTCCGTTTACATACATTTAATAGTAAAACGTGGTTACTCTTATACATGCTTAACTATCTTAACTCTTCATAGACAAATGATGTATACTGGCAATGGTACAAAATAGCCACTATTTAAATATAACAGTGGAATACCATAAAACATGGTATGAAAAATAAATAACCCTGAGGGAGGGCGTAGGCAGAGCTTGCAAGATGGCAGACGTGTTTCCTTGAAATCATCCCTGGGAGATTAATCATTTGTTACACCCCTCCTTAGCCCCTTAACAATGAAGCATTCCTGCTTCCACTGATGGCAGGGGAGACTCAGGACCGGGCAGTATCACTTGTGTGGTGGAGGCGGTGATGTGCAGTCCGCAGCGGTGGCTGGGTCCTGAGCTGCGGAGGCCAGGAGTGTGGGCATGGGATGCTCTTGCCTGGGATGGTTCTCATGGAGCTGATGATGGTAGCGGTGGACTCTGGGATGCTGCTGCCCCCTTGAAGGGGACGCTAATCCAAGGCCATGGAGGAGGAGGTGGAGCAGTGACTGGACCACCGGGGCTAGGCTGAGGGAGTCCTGGTTTGCTCAATTTGACCTGGGCATCCTGGGCCTGTTGGCTGTTGTGACCTTGAGGTGGGCGTCACCAGGGAGGATGCGTAGGATGATCAGGGACCTGACTTGATTGGCTCCCTAGGGGCCGTGAGAGGGCAGGGCCATGGGCCTCCCATTTGTGGGCCCCATGGTCTGCACTGGTACATGAAACCACTGCACGGACAATGGTGAAGGACCCTAAGTGAGGCCAAGACCTGTGCCTGAGAATTGTTGGACTGTCTGCCTGTTATGTGCTTCAGCAGGCTCTCACCGCTGGGCTTCAAGTTTAAGGGGGGCCTGGAAGCCTGGGCCTCCGTGGACACAATTACCTTGGTGTGTGTCGCTGAACTGCTCGCCATTTAGAGGCCGCATCTAGCTGGAAGCCTATGGACATCATTGTGAGCCACTCCTCCCGCCCTGCTATCCACAGCTGGTAGGCTCCATTGGTGTCTATGGTGGTTGGTGCCGGCTTACTGGTCCCCTCTCTTCCCTGGCTGGATGGATTGCAACCTCCTTGGGTACCTTCATTTATGCACTTACACCTGTCTGGTGCATCAGAGATGACAAAAAATAGGTCCATGTTGAGACAGTTCAAATTGGACAAAATCACAAAAATCAAGGCCCCCTGAGCCACAGAGAGGAAAACAGGACCCGCGGAGGCTTTTCGTCAGCACACTCCAAGCACAGGTCCTTGTGATAAAAGATCCACAGAAGTTATTGTATGAGCAATTGCTTACACGGGAAAGGCATCGGAGACCTAAATCAGCGCAGTGGGGTGTGATGTGACACTTCTCTCACAGAATCTAGAACAGGTAGATGACCACGTCACAGAGGTCAAGGTGCATATTTTGACCCCCCAGAGGATGAACTGTTTCCCTAGATGATTAACTGAAGTGTCTAACCTGAGGTGTGAAAGGTAGAATCTACCAATCTAGTGCTTTGTGGCCATGCGAAGGACAACCCTGCCCCCCCCCCCTTTTTTTACCAACGCTAAGATGCCTGCATTGACTCCTCTTTTGGGGGACTTCCCATCAGGTATGACAGTGATGGAAGGAGACTTTAATGTGGTGTGGACTCTTTTTTTGGACACAAGTGGTGCCCCTGCAACTCATCATGCTGCTCATTGCTCTCTGTGGATCACCCCAATGGCACTTGTTGCCACCATGCGACGACTAATCAATTTACATACCATTGCTTTGCACGTTCCATGCATTCTCAAATAGATTACGTTTGTATACCGGCTATGAAGCGTCACACGGTGACCTCCTGCGTCATACTTCCCATGGGGCTCTCAGGTCACTCACTTATCCAGTCAACCATCTATCGTCGATGGCAGAGTGGACCAGCGGTATTGTGAATGAACACCTGGTGGCTTTAAGATGATGATTTCATGGAGTATTTGAGGGGTAAAATTGTTGAATATTGTCTCCTCTGTGGCAATGGTATGGCAGGCCTTTAAACTGGTTAGCTGGGGCTATGCTATCAGCCAAATTGGCAGCTAATTGACCACTAGGAGGAAAGAAATTGTCCATATGGGGAGGGAGGGCCAGGCTTTTTAATTACAGATAGGGATTGTCTTCTCTGGCAAACAAAAGTTGCTCAATACGGCGCTGAATGGCTGGTTATACTAATGAAGTAGAATATTTGAAATGGACGTCAAGGCGGGGAAACTTCTGTATTGGCCGGCAATTAAAGATTATGGACCTGATTTAGATTTTGGCGGACTGTTTACTCTGTCACAATGATGACAGATATCCTGTCCGCCAAAATATAAATCCCATTATTTACAATGGGATTTATATTTCGGCAGACAGAATATCCGTCAGCTGAAATCTAAATCAGGCCCTATGTCTCGTGAATTGTCCCATCTACAGGGGCGGCTCCTCCATAAGGGCGGAGGAGCGTCACCCCCGCCAGCAGCAACCGCTGCAAATTCTTTCACAAGGAAGGGATAATAAACTATTTATTATCCCTTCCTTGTGAAAGGGGCGGGGCGTTGTCGGTGACGGCACTGTGCACTCCCCTCAGAGTGTATATGTGTTTGCCCGGCCGTCTTGGACCGGTCAAAGACACATGCACACAGGGCTCTATCCAGCCCAGAAACACCGCCAGGGCACTCCCAGCCAATACTAACGCTGCTTTGAGCAGCTTCAGGATTGGCCGCAGGGCAGGCTGGGAGCCTGTGCCTGCTAACAGCAACGATGCGGGAGAGAGGAACGCGCGCGGTGGAGGAGGTATGTTTTTTTAAATGTTATGTTAATAAAAGTAAATGTATTAGTTACCCTCCCTCCCCTGCGCGCCACCCCGCTCCTCAGGAATCCCCGCGAGCCGTGACCGCCCATCTAGATGGGAAGATGCATGCAAATTGTGTACAGCCTCGGTAGCAATAGCAAAGGTGCAAAAAAAGGGAGCACACTGCCTCACACTCCAGCAAAAAGTTAGCCCCAATGCATCTTGGTAAATGCAGTCAGATTAGTTTTACATTAACAAAACTAATCAAAGTCTTTCCCCTTAGTAGGTGCAGCAAGTGCTGTGTATCTCTGGACACGTGTTTCTGGGTTTTTGCTCGTCATCAGCAGAGAGCAGCATATTTTGTGGGTGTTGCTTGAAATTGAAAAGGGGTTTGTTTCCTATTATAGAATGTTGTACATATATGTCCTATCTCCCCATGATGAATTTCAGAACCCCATTATTAGGGCTCTCTGACTGCGGAAACTGTAGAGGGAGGATAGAAAAAGCTTGATCTTCCTACTACTGAGGAAGAGATCAAATGGGCTGCAAAGGCCCCTGAGAAAACACCAGGACCCAATGGATACCAGTTAGAATTCTTCAAGAAATACACCTCCCTGGTGACATCACAATTGAAAGCGCTGTTTGAAGAGGCTTATGAGAAGCTAATATTACCATAATATCTGCAAGGGGCAATTATCGCAGAAGTCCCCAGAATTCTGCACTTCATATTGCCCGACTTCCCAAAATTAATATAAAATCTAGAACCCTTGCTAAGATACTGCTTTGAGACTGCACAGTGTAATGCACATGGTTATACACAAGGAGGAAAACAGCTTCATGCCGGCGGGAGTACACAACATTGCCTCTGGCGCCTGCATACCATACTTTCCTGAGTGAGGGAACTTGGTGGACCCATAGCCTTACTCTCCCCGGATCCACAAAAGTCTTTTGATACAGTGCGTTGGGGTCATTGACGCATCAGGTACTACCTAAAATGAATTTTAGGCCCTATTTTATCCGTTTTGTCGGCACTCACTACGCTTACCCTTGGTCAGAGTTAATGGTGAGGCACGCTACAGAGATCCTCTCTTTCACCACTATTATTCACACTTATTATAGAACCATCGACAACTGGTGCAGTTAGCGTTGGGATCCTTTAGGGAGCTCCACACTAGTGTTCTACATTTGCAGCATCACTCCCTGGGCGTGTGTCAGCTCTTCCAAAAGCCAAGACCTCATAGAGGCCACTTGGACAGCAAGGACCCAGAAGCCAAGGACAACAGACACACAAAAAAGGATGGATCCTTGTACGCTGATTCACCAAAATGCAGTGGTTAGCTGAATTGCCTCTTGCAGACCTCAGAAGGTTAACCCAAGGTCCTGCTCTTAGTTCCTCAACATCCTTCTGTTTGCTGCTGAAGGGCAAGAGGAACAGCCAGGAGTGGAAACTACTGCAAGAAAACTAAGCCCTTAAACACAGTTCACCTTCAGTTCCTCTCACTCCCAAGACCAGGAGTAACAAGGGCCGCAGCACGGGTATAAAAGGACAAACAAAATATTATCAGCTGATATCTCTTGTTAACCTTAATTGGCATTCATTTCATGACTGACACCACCTCTTCTACACTGGTCAAGTGGGGTCAGTTGGTTCAGTGGCCTCTCCCAATAAAGTCTGAAGACGAAGAGCTCCACACCTTGGGAAGGGACCCAGGTGTGGTGTTCCCTCCCTGACTGCACCACAGAATGCACATACCACTATGAATTGGCTGGAGGCCTTCCAGTCAGCCCCAGGGAAGGAATCTATGTAAGGCACTGCACAAAAAGTCAGATGAGTGCAGACCTGCCTAAAAGAGCTAGTGTCAGGACTTACTCGAGAGCAGATCTCAGGGGGTTGGAGAGCCATGGGAGATTTAAAAACCAAAGGGTGGTATGGCGACTCTGGCTGTTGTGTAAATGGAGGTTTGGGAGTTGTGGACGCGAGTATTGGCATTTTACCCATTCTAAGTTCAATCAATCAATCAAGGCATTTATAGAGCGCGCTACTCACCCGTGAGGGTCTCAAGGTGCTGGGGGGTTACTGCTGCTCGAGGAGCCAGGTCTTGAGGAGCTTCCTGAAGGTGAGGTGGTCCTGGGTAGTTCTGAGGTGAACTGCAAGGGAGTTCCATGTCTTGGCTGCCAGGTAGGAGAAGGATTTGCCTCCAGCAGAGGTTCTGCGGATGCGAGGGACGGTGGCGAAAGCGAGGCTGGTTGAGCGGAGTTGGCGGGTGGGTGTGTAGAAAGCGAGGCGACTGTTGAGGTATTCAGGGCCCTTTTTGTGGAGGGCTTTGTGTGCGTGGGTAAGGAGCCTGAAGGTGATCCATTGGTTGACGGGGAGCCAGTGAAGGTGTTTCAGGTGGGCGGATATGTGGCTGTGGCGTGGTACGTCGAGGATGAGGCATGCGGAGGCGTTCTGTATGCGCTGAAGACGTTTCTGTATTTTTGCAGTGGTTCCTGCGTATTGGGTGTTTCCGTAGTCCAGACGGCTTGTGACGAGGGCGTGGGTAACTATTTTTCTGGTGTTGGTGGGGATCCAGCGGAAGTTCTTTCGGATCATGCGAAGGGTGTGGAAGCAAGATGACTAGACGGCGTTGACCTGCTTGGTCGTGGTGAGGAGGGGGTCCAGGATGAATCTGAGGTTGCGTGCGTGGTCTGAAGGGGTTGGTGTGGTGCCCAGGGCCGTGGGCCACCAAGAGTCGTCCCAGGCGGACGGGGAGTTTCCGAGGATGAGGACCTCTATCTTGTCTGAGTTCAGCCTCAGGCGGCTGAGCTTCATTCATTCCGCAACGTCTTTCATTCCTTCCTGTAAGTTGGTTTCGGCGGTGGCCGGGTCTTTGGTGAGGGAGAGTATCAGCTGGGTGTCGTCGGCGTAGAAGATGATGTTGATGTTGTGTTTGCGAGCGATGTTGGCGAGGGGGCTCATGCAGATATTGAAGAGGGTAGGGCTGAACGAGGAGCCTTGTGGAACGCCGCAGATGATCTCAGTGGGTTCTGAGCAGAAGGGCGGGAGGAAGACTCTTTGGGTTCGGTCAGAGAGGAACGAGATGATCCAGTCCAGGGCCTGTCCTTGGATACCAGTGGAGCGGAGGCGGGTTATTAGGGTGTGGTGGCACATGGTGTCGAAGGCATCCGAGAGGTCTAGGAGGATGAGGGCGGTTTCCGTGCTGTGGTTGGCCCGAAAACCAGATTGGGAGGGGTCGAGCAGGTTGTTGTCTTCGAGGAAGTTGGTCAGTTGCTTGTTGACGGCCTTCTCAGTGACCTTGGCCGGGAAGGGGAGGAGCGAGATGGGGCGGAAGTTCTTCAGGTTGTTGGGGTCCGCCGTAGGTTTTTTCAGGAGGGCGTTGACTTCCGCATGTTTCCAGCTCTCGGGGAAGGTGGCAGAAGCGAACGAGCTGTGGATGATGCTCTGGAGGTAGGGGGCGTTGATGGCGTCGGCTTTGTTGAAGATGTGATGGGGGAACGGGTCCGAAGGGGAGCCGGAGTGGATGGTGTTCATGGTGATTCTAGTCTCTTCGGAGCTGATGGGGGTCCAGGCGTTGAGGGTAATGGCTGGGGCTGTTGGTTCAGTAGTGGTCGGCGTGATCTGGGGTCCGAAACTGTCGTGTAGGTCGGTGATCTTTCGATGGAAGAAAGTAGCGAGGGAGTTGCAGAGTTCTTGTGAGGGCGTGATGGTGTTGGAGCTGACGTTGGGATTGGAGAGCTCTTTGCCAATGTTGAAGAGTTCTTTGCTGTTGTGAGTGTTGTTGTCCAGTCTCTCTTTGAAAGATGTTCTTTTGGTGGAGCGGATCAGCTGGTGGTGTTCACGGGTGGCGGTCTTGAGGGCTGACATGTTTTCTGCAGTGTGTTCTTTGCGCCAGATTTTTTCGAGGGAAAGGCAGGTTTTCATGGATTCTTTCAGGGCGTCTGTGAACCAAGGAGGTTTCCTGATGTTGGTCTCTCTTGGGTGGCTTCTGAGAGGGGCGAGGTTGTCGGCGCAGTTGGTGATCCACTGTGTGAGGCTGAAGGCTGCGTTGTTGGCGTTGGTGGTGATGGCTGGTTGGTTATGGTTTAGAGTGGAGGGTAGCTGTTCTGGGGAGATTTTGTACCAGGGTCTGCGGGTGATTGGTTGTGTGCGAAGGTGGTGGGTCCCGCGTTTGAAGGTGAAGTGGACACATCTGTGGTCGGTCCAGTGTATCTCAGAGGCGTGGCTGAAGGATACGTGGTTGCTGGTGGAGAAGATGGGGTCGAGCGTGTGGCCGGCAGTGTGGGTGGGGGTGTTCACCAGTTGCTTGAGTCCAAGGTTGGAGAGGTTGGAGAGCCGGGTGGCGGTGTTGGTGTCGTTGTTCTTCTCCAGGTGGAAGTTCAGGTCCCTGAGGAGGATGTAGTCAGGCGAAGCTAGGGCGTGCGGGGTGATGAAGTCAGTGATGGATTCGCTGAATGGGGCGCGAGGGCCGGGGGGCCTGTAGACGAGAGAGCCGCTGAGGGTGGTTCTGGGGTCGGTGTGGATCTGGAAGTGCATGTGTTCGGCGGCGAGGAGGGTGTCTTCGGTGGAGGTCGTGACGTTGATGGAGCTCTTGTAGATGATGGCGATTCCTCCCCCGATTTGGTTTGCGCGGTCTTTCCTGGCGATCTTGTAGCCGTCTGGGATGGCTAAGGCGATGTCGGGAGACAAAGAGGCGTTCATCCAGGTCTCTGTGATGAAGGCGACGTCAGGTGCTGTTGTGTCCAGGAGGTCCCATAGTTCGATGGCGTGCTTGTGGACGGAGCGTGTGTTGAGGAGGATGCACTTAAGGTGGTTGTTGGAGCGTGGGCCGGTGGAAGGAATGCAGGCGCGGTGGAAGGTATACTTGCAGGCTTGACAGGCGAAGGGTCCATGAGTACGTTTGGGGCTGGGTTGGTAGCAGGAGGCTGTGCGTCCGGGGTTGAGGGCATTGAGGGAGGCTGCGTCGTATCTAAGATGGGTATTTTGAGTGCGGTGGGGGCCAGGGGTTCTGGCGCTGGGCACGGTCCAGGCGCGGACGGGCGCAGACGGGCTTGCCTTTGGTGCGCCAGTGGCCGCCATAAAAGGGAAGGAGGGGAGGAGGGGTCAGCTGGGAGGTGGGAGGGGGGACAACGAATGGAAGCAGGGGGGGCGCAGCCGCATGGGGGCAGAGGCAGGAAAGTGGGAGGCGGGAGAGCGGGAGAATGGGAAGGTGGGAAGGCGGGAGAGCGCAAAACAGGCAACTAGGGGGAAGACAGCAACAGGTGAAAAAAGGCAAGAATATAGAGAAGGCAAAGAGAGATTAAGGCAACAAGATAGAAAAGTCAGCAATAAAGAAAAGGCAAAGAGAGATTAAGGCAACAAGATAGATATTGGCAACAAGAGAGAAAACGGCAACAGGAGAAGGAAAGGCAGTGAGATACAAGAAGGCAACAGGAGAAGGAGAGGCAGCGAGATACAAGAAGGCAACAGGAGAGAAACGGCAACAGGAGAAGGAGAGGCAGCAAGATACAAGAAGGCAACAGGAGAGAAACTGCAACAGGAGAAGGAGAGGCCGCGAGATACAAGAAGGCAACAGGAGAGAAACGGCAACAGGAGAAGGAGAGGCAGCGAGATACAAGAAGGCAACAGGAGAGAAATGGCAACAGAAGAAGGAAAGGCAGCAACAAGATAATGCAACAAGATGGAAGAGGCAGCAAGAGAGTACACAGTAGTAGAAGAAAGAAGGCAATAATAGATTGAGCGGCAGAACGGATGCAAGGCGCAGAGTGGAGTCAAGACCTTCACACAGGTGGCAGGGGTCTGGGCAGGTGGAGCTGCAGCGGCGGGGGAGCGACCTACCCGAGGGTCAAGGGTCGAGTTGGAAGGGGTCAAGCTGGAAGGGATTCCAGTGTACGGTATATTGGTCAGACCAAATCAAGACGACAACAAGGTTCCTGTTCCAGGTCATGCTAGGCAGAACAGTATTTAAGGGCTGCATTCTAATTCAGTCTTTGCTTGGTAATGGTGCATAGGTTGGTCAATTGATCTCCCGTGTGCACCATTGTTATGTTCTTGTGTTCTTGTGTGTAGCTTTGCAATGCAGGAGTCATTGTGCTGTTGCGACCTACTTCTCTCTGTTCCTCATTCAGGTCCTTTAATCTTAGAATCTCCAGATTCATCCTGTTGGAAAAACTGTCTCTTTACCCTCAGGTGGTGAAAGGAACAGCCAATGACTTATGGTTTTGACTTGCAAATTTTCTAGTGTGTTTTCAAACTTTGAATCTGTATGCCTTTTGTTTACAGGTGGTGAAAGTGAGCTCAATGCAGCTGGCACTCCAGTGTTTCTCCCTTTCTGTTCCCCTATTCTATTTCTCAAGAACTGGATTCTAAGTAAATGTGGTCATTAAATATGTGTGGAGGATCGTAGGGATTAGGGATGCATGGGGTTATCTTTTTATTATATAAAATGATGCCCCCTCAAAAACCTTTGGACCTATCCTGTCTCAAAGAGACCAGCAGATAGGGGCCTTGCAGTCAGAGGCCTATTTTTCTTTAATCTTATCAGAGAATGAACACATTTATACTGTATACACAATAAAGAGTTATTGTCCATCAAAGGTACATTTGGAGATAAAAAACACAATTTCAAAGGAGCCAACCATGAAGTGGAAGTTTAGACAGATAATAAAAACCTTGGTTTTCTCAAGTCAATGGCATGGAAAAAGGCATGGAAAAATCACAGAGATGCACAATAGATGCTGTTCTTTTCTTATTTCCACTTTCACATTAATTGTATGAAAGGAAGTATACACAGTAAAGCAGACAGTTTAGCAAGGAAAGGCAAAATCATTGAGGAATCATCTCCACCTGAAGTCCTTTCTGTGGTGCACACTAGACCTATCACACCCACAGTCTTCCTGGAAGACTGCACTGTTCACAGAGACAAGGACTCGGTGAACAATACATCCTCTAAAGAGAAAAAATACTTTTTGTACTGATAAAGGAACTGTAAGATCAGACTCTGCCGCTCTGTTACAATGCACATTTAACCACCCATCCTGAGAATAGATGCACTGAAAAATTCATTGCATGTTCATTCTGGTGGCCAAAATGCTAAAATCTATCCACAAGAACATTGCCAATGTGTTGCTTCTTTACATTTGGAAAATATTTACGAACAACCTCTACGCCCTTTACGTTCTCTGCCCTCTCTGCCGTGGTCAGCCATATCTGCGGATTTCTTTGTGGACGTACCACCCTCAACACATTTACAGCTTTTTGGTTGGTAACTGACTCATTCACTAAGATGGGGCATTTCATACCTATAGCATCTCTCGCCGCAGCACAAGTTTGGCTAAAATCTTCATGCAGGAAATAGTTTGTCTGAACGGATATCATGTCAGACCAAGGGACACAATTTACTTCTGAATTCAGGTCTGCTTCAATAAACCTCTTACAATTAAAGTCACATAAATTCAGTAGCTCTCATCCTCCCTCTGAGGAAAGAGTGAACCAGGCCACAGAACAGTATCTTGGATACAGTGTGACCCAGTACCAGGAGGAGTGGAGCAGGTGAATTCCCTTTGCTGAATTAATTTAGAACAACTCACTAAATAGTTCCTTGAAATCATAACCATTGTATTGTCTTTATGGATTTTACCCTTGCATGTTACCCATTCAGGAATCCTGGAGCCCAGTTCCCTCCAGAAAAGGTCTGTTTTCATCAATGTATTAGGTACAAAAGGACATTATACACCACCTAAACATTCAACAACACCCGAATGCAGCCAAAGAACTTACAAGCATTATGTTGATCGACATCAGTGACCTTCTAAAGTTGGACATTCCGTATGAATCTCCACCCGTCATCTACATCTTTGAGGATACCCTGTGAAGTTCAAGCCTAGATTTGCTGCTCCCTTCTCAATTTCACAGGTTATAGGTCCAGTAACAGTACAACTCTTATTACTCATGCATTGGTACATACACCCAGTGTTCCATGCTTACTAGTAAGAACACGCTCCCTTCTTGCCACTCTGCTCTGTTCCACCTCCTGCACCAGTCACTGACAGTGAGGTATCTGAGTATGAAGTTCATTCCATTCTCCACTCTCATGGGGCACGTCATCTACAATGTCTCATAAACTTGTTGGGGTGTGGACCATCTACCAGATCATAGGAACCTGCCTCATTTGTTTATGCCACTCATCTGGTTTAGGATCATAGATGTCCCAACAAGCCAGGGAGAGGAGGAGCTTCTGAGATTGGGGTACTGTTCTAACTCAAGAACAGGTCTTGAGGTTGCAGATCAATAGGAAATTCAGATCTCAGAGGTAGAGTTTTCACGGGGCCACAGCCATGGGGGCCCCAGCGGGGCATGGTACCCCCATGTTGATGCTTGGCCCCTCTTAACATTCCTGGCAGTAGGATGATGGAGAGGATATTTTTAAAGGAATGCTCAGCCCCTTCCAGGCATTCTGTCCTCAGAAGAAGTGCAGTATGTAGGCTAAAGTCTGCTCTGGGTAGGAATAGATATTTCTTAAGCAAAAAGCTGAGCATTCTTTCTACGACGATGACCAAATATATTTTCCTCTTTCATTAAAACACTCAGATTTCAGGCTTTGATCATTTGTGTTTCAATTCATCAGTGCAATTTGTGAGTATAATACATGGAATTTGGGCTAGAGTCTAAGCTCCAAATTAAAATACAGGAGTGCATGAAACATAGGCTGGACCCGAGAATCCTTTCAGGGATTCATGAGCTGCAGATTGCTATTAAAATGCAATGCACATTCAATATAATTGGCCTACCGATAAGATAAATTAAAGCATAAAAGCAGTTAGGGTTTGGGACTCAATGTGAGAATTCATAAAATGTAGATTGGGCTTTGGAAAACAATTGTACTGAATTGTACTGTTTATGTAGCGCTGAGCCGGTCCCTCACAAGGCCAAAAGCACGGTTCTGGGTGGTCAGGTTTCATCATTCATGCACCGCTTCACACCAGTGACAAAGACATTGAAGTGTTACAATTTGTATCAACTGCTTGCGCGACTTTCAGGGAGTATGGCGGAAGAGGTGGTTGTACGTTGTGAGCTTTGTTGGACTTGATAGGTGAAGAGTGTGAGGTGTGGCGGGAGAGGATGTGCGGCTGACTTTGGAACTGAGAACCAGAAGCGAGTCTCGGCTCAACATCCTGGGATTCTGGGCAAATCACTTAATCTCACCGTGCTTAAAATAACAAAATAAATGTGACATTCCTTAATGCAAACATAGCAGTGAAGTTGCTACGTCATAGAGTCCGGGATCTAATACAGAGGGCTGCAAGAATAGATGGTCAATTCATTACAAAGAATAGCAAAAATATAGATTTTTCCAGAGTACAGGCCTGAGGGGTTACACAGAAGATCCACTTTCCCTGGATGAAGATGAGACTACCAGATCCAAACCTGAATTACGCACTACTCCTCCCAGCCAAGCTGAAGATTATCACAGGACAATGTACTTTCTTTCTCATAGGCCCATAAGAAGCAGGAAGGGGTTGAGAAATATGAGCCACCAGAAGGAGACGGGCAGTCAGTCGCCATAATGACCAATCGCCCCAATGGAGATGGAGGACCCGTAGATGGAGACACCAGAGAGGGAACAGATGGATACTAGCCCCTCCTCTAAGCAAGTACAGGAAGACACACTGGAAGTGTTCCCTGCTGCAGCAAATGTCATCCACCACTGAAGATACAGGATGGGCCCGAGAGAAGGGAAGCGATAGTCAGATACGTCTGCAGTGGAAGAATAGATAAATATGCCAGAAATATATGGGGTGAGCGATGTTATGGCTATTACGGGGTAGCAGAATAGGTGAGAGCGGGTACACAGACTTTGACGCTAACCCCTCAGAATACCTATATCCTGGACAAGGAGAAAACAAAAATTGATATTTCTGGGTTGATGTTGGGAGGAGGATGTATCTACTTATGCCCAGGGGAGATGGAGGGAAGAAAAGAAAGAAACTGGTGCCCTGCGCCCATACATGTGCTGAGATGAAGGGATAACATGAGATGGATAAAATAGGCAGAGGTAGTGGGATATAAATGGCTGCCTTCTGTTACTTATAGGTGCGGACAGATTATACAGATCAAGGCTTGCTTGTCTGGGATCTAAGGACCACTGCGGCATCTCTGCGAGTGCACATTTCGGTATGGAAGACATTACCTCTAGCAGTGCCTGGTACAATAGCAGTTGCTAAAATGATGATGTTTCCCTGTCTATTATACTACTTGCTCAATCTTCCAGCGGTGGTACAAACTCCAGAACTTCCTTAGAAGTGATTGCCAGTATATCTGGGTCTTCATTCCTCCGGGGAACGACAAATGTGGAAGATAGCTGGGGACACCAAGATAGAGGATCTCTTTCAGAATGGTGCACTAGCCATGTTTGAGGTAAGGATGGAGGAA
The DNA here is from genome assembly GCF_031143425.1 of Pleurodeles waltl. Classification (NCBI taxonomy): domain Eukaryota; kingdom Metazoa; phylum Chordata; class Amphibia; order Caudata; family Salamandridae; genus Pleurodeles; species Pleurodeles waltl. Next base: position 71,201,542 of record NC_090444.1, on the reverse strand, counting down.
TATGGACAGGTAGACAACTCCTAACCCCACAGCAATGATAACCAGGATATGCAGAATGTGGGGCATGACAGACATGGAACCCCCTACACATGAATGTGTAAAAGTAGTATCCACCATAGGTAATCAGAGAAAATTGAAAACATGCCTCTACAGAACAATATTGAAGGGTTTGGGGTTTCTTTAGAAGGTCAAAAAGACATATGCTAGAAAAGCCTTGGTAGGGGAATGCATGAAAAGGAGTTCAATAAAATTGTAGAATAAAGCTTCTTGTGGTGGGGGACCTACAGTTTAATATCCTGCACAGGGCATATATGACCCCCGTATTCATCAAAATGCTGAAAAAGCTGACTACCAACGCTGAACCATCCTGTTCACGAAGCGACTTGGAGCAGGCAAGGCTTGTCCATACGTTATGCCACTGTCCCACAATTGTGGGATTCTGGACAGTGGCCACAGAAGCTCTGGATCAGACCTGAATGCAATGGAATGAGGCATTTTATGAGCATTCCCAGGCTCCATGAAGAACAAGGCCCAACCCAGGTTCCTGAATCTGACATTACTTCTTGCAAAGAGAACCATCGTGAACAGGGGGAAGTTGAAGGTGGGACCACCGGTGAGCAAATGTCTCAAAGACAAACAATGGGGAAAGGGAGAGATGCAGACCCACCACAGAGAGGAAAAAGGAGTGATGGAAAGCACCAGGGAGCAATTGGGGGAGATTTGAAGAGGCCTCCAAAAATGACAACATGCCCCTCTGAATCCCCCACTGCCCCCCCATAGTTTAAATTTCCTTTTACCCCTTAAAATAAGCACACTCCTGCACTTCAAAAGGGGACTAGTTGGGCTTTAGTTCCTATGCAGGTACTGGTAGAGAGCTACAGCAAGAACTGTGAAAACAACCACACAAGGGCTACACCCAGAGTCAAGGCTCTGGCTGTCTTCTCCCACCACTACCTCCTGGGTAGAGTACAAGAAGCCGGGCGTGTGGGGCCACAGCTCAGACAGATTGGACCACAACTTGTTCCGCATGTATTTAGTTGCTGACTGCAAGTTCATGAATATATTAGTCAAACATTTTTTTCTAGAAAATGTACCCCAAAACTACAACAAAACTACAAGTGTTTCCCTGAGGTTGGTCACCTACAACATTGTGCCTCACTCCCAGCCCTGCCTGCTGGGCTGCGTTGCCCTTGAAATGCATCATCAAAGGGCAAACATGCTGCGGATAACTGGAGCTTACTCCTTCCTATGATGAGGTGTCAAAAAGTAGGACATGCCTGTCCGCTTACCGTGAAAAAGTGATCGATGACTCGACGTCCATATAATCCATGGCATCTGTGGTACCTGGAGGAGGAGGAGAGAAGGCACATGAGTGGACCTGCAAGGAGAAGTGAAAGAGCGTATACTATCTGACATGGCAAGGAGGGTCTACGTCACCATCGCAAGGCTGGAAGCGCCCCCGTGTCCACCTGCTACACCAAAGAGCTCAAACTTCCTGGTGGAACATCAGACCTACTTAATGGGTTTTACTCATTCCCCCCCTAGATATCTGCTTTCAGCCCTTTTCTGAAGAAGTTTCAAAAATCTTTTGTAAGTAGCGTTCCTACTTAGCTGAGTTCATATTAACTGTAATCATTTGTTTACACATTTTAATGTTCAATTTATTCCACATTGCTGTGACATACTCAGTTCACTTTCATTACACTGCATTCAACATGGAGAATGTTGTCTGTATCTCCCCTCCTCCCTTCCCCTCGATTTCGTTGCATACATATATTTTTTTATTACACACTTTTGTAGAGAGTTTCATGTATTTAATATATAATTGCTTCATCATATTGTAATTGTTATTGTTATTTTATCTGTTTAATTTATATTTCGATAAACCGTATGCTCATAGGATATTTACCTGTAAATTTAAGCAATTTACTTGTGTGTTCCACAGTAAAGGGTAATGACTCCCTTCGGCCATATTTGTGATATATAGAATCGCAGAAATGACAACAATGAGCCACATGCCATAAAAGGTTTTAAACAAACACATTGCTCTGCTATCCCCACCTGACATAGGATTGGGTAGCTTCACTAGAGTTACTTTCTAGTGGACAGATGTCGTCCCATGTCAGGTAGCACCAGGTCACTGTGCAGCAAAGATGAACTAACAAAAAACTAAAAAGTAATGGCAAAATCCTCCCAAAGTGTGGAATTTGCATCCATCCACACCAAGAAAGACCGTGCTTCAAACAGCTGCCTACTATGAACATTTAAGTGCGACAACTGGACAATGTCAACGACACTCACCCCAACCACAACACATTCCTAGGTGTGCGTACTCCTGTATGTACTGCAGAAGTTCATGGCTCCATAAACACATAGGTTTTAGGCGAGTTGTCTACTCCAAGCCCTACCCACAGGGAAATTCCAGCTGGCACTTTAAAAATGTCTCCACTGGCATTCATGTATTTGAGCTCCTACTGAATTATTAAAAAAATGATTCTAGGTGCATCTTGGGGCTATTGGTGCGTAATTATATCAGCTGGTTTGGTAGAATTCCTGCATGTAGGAAACTGCAGCCATACATTCCATAAAAAACTGTAAAAGGATAGTGTGAAAGATACACATATGTTTAAGGATTATATTCATGACTATATCTGACTTATAGCCTGATTTTGATATTGGCGGAAGGGTTACTCCATCACAACGCTGACGGATATCCCGTCCATAGAAATATAAATCCCATGGGACAAAATGTAATTTAGAGTTCGCCCATATCTAAATCAGGCCCTTAGTATTCAGAATATATAATGCATGCAAGAAAGAATGCAGGGTTTGTATGACAGAACATAATATATGTTCCTATATCTAGCACTTAAAAGCGTAAAATGGTGGCCAGAACTCCAGGGCATATCCTTGGAAGTGCAGGGTTCTAAACTGCAGAATGCCACAAACCCATCCCTGAGATCTGCACCTAACTACTTACAATTCAGAACACTCTTACACTCTTACACCTGCCTTGTAGTAGCATTTCTCGCTGTATAAGGGTCGCAATCAAAGAAGATACCATATGGATGATGTCCCTCCAATAGGACCATCCTCCCTTGCCTCGTGTTCCTCAATATACTTTGCTTCTTCTAAGACTCTAAAGAGCTTTTGTAAAACTCTCAATAAATAAATTCTGCCCATCAACATATCTTGTTTTTTTCTCCAAAATACAAGTCAGCAGGCAGTAAATCTTTCCCTGTACTAGAGACTCCAGGAGATAGGAATTATATTGCAAAGTGCTATAGGTAAGGGGTAGCTGCACAAGTGTCCTAAATGGCAGTGATGATAACCTAATCTACTCAAGCCGAAAGCCATCATCCAAGAATAGACTGTGCAGGACCCCCAATGTGAGGAGGACGTCCACGCTGCCATGCAAACTCAACAGGGCAACAAATGGAATAATCTCAAAGCAGGAAGAGTCACATTAATCATCCAAACCCATGACAAGTCTTCAAGGGATCACAAACGTTTATCTGGAGCTAGTCATCCTAATAAAGGCAGATTTCTACTGCATGGGACTGGCATCGCCATGCTTGAACACCTGGCTCAGAGGGCTGTGCAGCTGCTGCTGAGGAGACATCAAGACTGAATCCAAGAAAGGATATGATACCTGGGGTGGGTAAGATAGTGTGGAGACAATGGACAGGCACATGGTCTCTCAAGCCACAGGACAAGGCGACAAGACTATAGGCTCCACAGAGTGAAGCCAGAGTGCAAATTTTGCAACTTGTCCAATGTAGGGTATCTCTTGATGGCTTGGATGCTTATTCACAGTCCCTGAATGAGAGCTTGTGAGACTCACACCACAGGTAATTCCCAAGCTGGAAAAGATACTGGCCACCTTCGAGGTTCCAGAAAATGTGTGGGCTTAAAGGCCCCCCACAGTGTGCCCCTGGCACTGAGTCTAGGTAAGATCAAAGAATAAGTAGGGCTGAAGGGTCATGGAGTCCACCTATTGCCTGAAAACCTAATGCCATAATGAGCATCTGCTGTGCTGTCATTTCCATGGCAACAGGAGTAGAGACTGGAAGAGATTATTACTCCCACTTGTCATAAGATAAATGACAATAGGAAAAGAGACCAATGAGGACCGATGACAAGTTTGGTAGCAGAACATCTTCTGACATTAATATTGGGTCCTAGATATTGTCTACCAAAATATCAGCCCTTTAGATTCAATAAGGGAAATCCTACACTCAACGGGAAGACATTTCAGTACTTAGGACATGATATTTATGTCAGCTGAACATACGACACCATAAGATTGTGTGCATGATCTGGGAGGAGGCTGGTAGAGCAAGGAGGATAAAAAAGATTGGGAAGTAGGAAGAAGATAGAGGAAAGAGGTTCCAGAAAACGAGGAGAGGGAGAGAAAGAATATACAATAGAATTAAAAAGCAAACGAGAAAACAGGAGAGAAAGGGAAGATAGATGCAGCGACAAACAGAAAGGGATTGTGGAGGTAAAAGGGGGAGAGACAAGGGTAACAGAGATTAGGAGACGAGGGACAAGAAGGAGAGTAAGAGAGAGCCTAAAGGAGCAAAATGAGGTCTAGATATATGCGGGGAAAAGGTGATTAGAGATTTTAAATGGGATTTTTGGATTACCACGCTTTAATCAATGCACCTTGCACTCTGTGGTTTCGATGCACAAAGGTGATCTTAATTTCTCTTAGGGACGGTGGTTGAAATCTATAAATCACCTTCCAAATCGGCCCTTAAAGACTTATTAAGACCTAACCATTATTATTCAGTCCACATTGCTTTTTTGAAAATTGCTTAATAATGGGCACCCCCCTTTTCCTATTTGGTACTATACACAGTTGGTGAGAAGTGCATCACTTCTCTTTTAACGCATATCAGTAATTTCTGGATTTGCAGGTATATTCACCAGAAAGTCTAGCATACTGTGTGAGAAGTGCGTTGGAGGTGATTTAACATTGTAGGGCACATCCTAATATAACAGCGTCTTCACTGTTTCATACCATGAAACTTGACTTGCATCTACACCTGAACAACCCCTGGCCTAGTAAATATTTTCAATTCCTAGAACACATGGCAAGATTCCGTGCCTTCCATATTCACCACTCAGAAAAGTACATCCTTGTCCAAACAAAGTTAGGCACCCAGAGTGTGCGACATTGAGGATTCTATGCAAGGAGCCTACTGTATGCAAAAGAGAGACATATTTAAATATTTCTGGAAGCTGAGAACTCCGCAGCATCCAAAGAGAGGCAGCAGGCAAACATCAGCAAAGAGAGAGGTGCTCGCAGAGCAGGATCCTAGATGCCAACCATGAAACCAACACTCTGAGCCTGATAGGTAGTGCTGTTGTCCGTCTATCAAAGGCCCCTTAAGTTGGAAGAGGACCAGGCTTCAAAAGGACACATGCCAGGCTCACACAATCCCCTACGCCTTACCATGCCTACCTGTTTGCTGGTAGATATCTGAGGAAGGTCTTCTTCTATACATCGTCATTGGTACAATCTGTCTATATCCGTAAGAGGTGCATGACAGTGTCTGAGACTGCTCAAAGTCTGTGCGCCTGGCACTCTTGCTAGGCACAAAGATCAATGAATAAGGCTGAAGCGCCTTGAAGTCCACCTCTGGCCTGGAATTGTGATGTCATAATGAGCATCTGTTGTGCTGTAAATTTCCACGGCAACAGGTGTAGAGACTGCCACCTGGCAGAAAACAAATTTAAATAGATAAGGGGGCCAATGGGGATCCCATAACAGGCTTGATAGCAGAAAATCATCTGATGTGGATATGAGATCCCCAAATGTTGTCTAGCAAAATATTGGCCCTTTGGACTTGGTAAGAGAAATCTACACTCAATTGGAAGAGATTTTAATATTTAAGACATGATATTTATTTCAGATGATGTTTCTGTATAATGTACATACACCTCCATTAGGTTGTGTTAGGTAGTTTCACATTGTTTTTTTTTTAATTGCTTAATGACGCCCACCCCCTCTGAGTCTCCATTATTTGCTACTATATGCAGTTGGTGATAAGTACTGATGCTGTCTATTTTAATGTATATGAGCCATCTCTAGATTTTCTGGCATAGACCCCAGAAAGTATAGCCTACTTGCTGAGAAGTGCAACTTCTATTTTGAAGGTGATCTGACTTTGTATTGTACGTTCAAATATGGCAGCCTCTTAAATGTTTCATACCATGAAGCCTGACCTTTATCGCCAGCTGAAAAATCCCTAGACGAATCAATAATTTCCATTTCTAGAAGTCATAGCAATCATCCATGCTTTTCTCATTCACCACTCAGGGAGCGCTATGCTTGTCCAAGCAACGTTGGGCACCCAGAGGGTGTGACCACAACAATTCTAGGCAAGAAGTCAACTGCATGCAAAAAAAGAGAAGAATGTCCATTATTCCTGAAGTTGAGAATTCCACAGCATCCAAACTGGGGGAAGAATGCAAGCAGCAGCAAGGAGAGAGGTCATCTCAAAGTGGGGTCCTAGATGCAAACCGTGAAACCAACACTCTGAGCCTGAGAGGCAGTGCTGCTGTCTGTCTATCTGAGGCTTCCCCTGGCTCAATATGGAACTAGTGTCCTCACCCAGGTCAGAGGCCTCAAATAGACCCATCCGAGGCTCCCACAATCACCTACCCCTCGCTATGCCTGCTGTTTCCTGATGGATGTCTGACAAGGTCTCCTTATAAACAGAATTACAGGCACAACCTTTCTGTAAATGTAATGGGAGCATGCTAGTATCTGAAACTGCTTAAAGTCCATGCCCCTGGCACTGACTTTAGGCAAGATCAAAGAATAAGTAAGGCTGAAGTGTCAGGAAGTCCACCTATTGCCTGAAACCCTGATGCCATAATGAGCATCTGCTGTGCTGTCATTTCCATGGCAACAGGAGTAGAGACTGGAAGAGATTAATACTCCCACTTGTCATAAGACAAATCACAATAGGAAAAGAGACCAATAAGGACTGATGACAAGTTTGGTAGCAGAACATCTTCTGACATGAATATTGGGTCCTAAATGTTGTCTACCAAAATATCAGCTCTTTGGATTCAATAAGGGAAATCCTACACTCAACGGGAAGACATTTCTGTACTTAGGACATGATATTTATGTCAGCTGAACATACAACACCATAAGATTGTGTGCATGATCTGGGAGGAGGGTGACAGAAAGAGAAGGATAAAAAAGATTGGGAAGTAGGAAGAAGATAGAGGAAAGAGGTTCCAGAAAATGAGGAGAGGGAGAGAAAGAATATACAATAAAATTAAAAAGCAAGCGAGAGAACAGGAGAGAAAGGAAAGATAGATGCAGCGACAAACAGAAAGGGATTGTGGATGTAAAGGTGGGAGAAACACGGGGGACAGAGGTTAGGAGACGAGGGAGAAGGAGAGTAAGAGAGAGCCTAAAGGAGCAAAACGAGGTCTAGATATATATGGGGAAAAGGTGATTAGAGATTTTAAATGGGATTTTTAGATTACCACGCTTTAACCAATGCACCTTGCACTCTGTGGTTTCAGTGCACAAAGGTGCTCTTAATTTCTCCTAGGGACGATGGTTAAAATCTATCAATCACCTTCCAAAGTGGTCTTTAAAGACCTCTTAAAACCTAACCATTATTATTCAGTCCACATTGCTTTTTTGAAAATGGCTTAGTAATGGACACCCCCCTTTTCCTATTTGGTAATATACACAGTTGGTGAGAAGTGCATCACTTCTCTTTTAACGCATACCAGTCATTTCTGGATTTGCAGGAATATTCACCAGAAAGTCTAGCATACTGGGTGAGAAGCACAAGTTCTATTTTGGAGGTGATTTAACATTGTAGGGCACATCCTAATATGGCAGCCTCTTAAACTGTTTCATACCATGAAACTTGACTTGGATCTGCACCTGAACAACCCCTGGCCTAGTAAATATTTTCAATTTCTAGAACACATGGCAAGATTCTGTGCCTTCCACATTCACCACTCAGAAAAGTACATCCTTGTCCAAACAAAGTTAGGCACCCAGAGTGTGCGACCTTGAGGATTCTATGCAAGGAGCCTACTGTATGCAAAAGAGAGACATATGTCAATAATTCCGGAAGCTGAGCACTCCGCAGCATCCAAAGGGAGGCAGCAGGCAAGCATCAGCAAAGAGAGAGGTGATCGCAGGGTGGGATCCTAGATGCAAACCATGAAACTAACACTCTGAGCCTGAGAGGTAGTGCTGTTGTCCGTCTATCAAAGGACCCTTAAGCTGGAAGTGGACCAGGCTTCAAAAGGACACATGCCAGGCTCACACAATCCCCTACGCCTTACCATGCCTACCTGTTTGATGGAAGATATCTGAGGAAGGTCTTCTTCTATACATCGTCATGGGCACAATCTGTCTATATCCGTAAGAGGTGCATGACAGTGTCTGAGACTGCTCAAAGTCTGTGCACCTGGCACTCTTGCTAGGCACAAAGATCAATGAATAAGGCTGAAGCGCCATGAAGTCCACCTCTGGCCTGGAATTCTGATGTCATAATGAGCATCTGTTGTGCTGTAAATTTCCACGGCAACAGGTGTAGAGACTGTCACCTGGCAGAAAACAAATTTAAATAGATAAGGGGGCCAATGGGGATCCCATAACAGGCTTGATAGCAGAAAATCATCTGATCTGAATATTAGATCCCCAAATCTTGTCTAGCAAAATATTGGCCCTTTGGATTTGGTAAGAGAAAACTACACTCAATGGGAAGAGATTTCAATATTTAAGACATGATATTTCAGATGATGTTTCTGTATAATGTACATACACCTCCATTAGATTGTGTTAGGTAGTTTAACATTGTTTTTTTTTTTAATTGCTTAATGACGCCCACCCCCTCTGAGTCTCCATTATTTCCTACTATATGCAGTTGGTGGGAAGTACTGATGCTGTCTGTTTTAATGCGCATTATCCATGTCTAGATTTGCTGGCATAGACTCCAGAAAGTATAGCATACTTGCTGAGAAGTGCAACTTCTATTTTGAAGTTGATCTGACTTTGTATTGTACGTTCAAATATGGCAGCCTCTTAAATGTTTCATACCATGAAGCCTGAAATTTATCACCAGCTGGAAAATCCCTAGACTAGTCAATAATTTCCATTTCTAGAAGTCATAGCAATCGTCCATGCTTTTCACATTCACCACTCAGAGAGGGCTATGCTTGTCCAAGCAACGTTAGGCACCCAGAGGGTGTGACCACAACAATTCTAGGCAAGAAGTCAACTGCATGCAAAAAAGATAAGAATGTCCATTATTCCTGAAGTTGAGAATTCCACAGCATCCAAACTGGGGGAAGAATGCAAGCACCAGCAAGGAGAGAGGTCATCTCAAAGTGGGGCCCTAGATGCAAACCGTGAAACCAACACTCTGAGCCTGAGAGACAGTGCGGCTGTCTGTCTATCTGAGTCTTCCCCTGGGACAATATACAACTAGTGTCCTCACCCAGGTCAGAGGCCTCAAATAGACCCATCCGAGGCTCCCACAATCACCTACCCCTTACTATGCCTGCTGTTTCCTGATGGATGTCTGACAAAGTCTCCTTATAAACAGCATCCCAGGCACAACCTTTCTGTAAATGTAAGGGGAGCATGCTAGTATCTGAAACTGCTTAAAGTCCATGCCCCTGGCACTGACTCTTGGCAAGATCAAAGAATAAGTAAGGTTGAAGTGTCATTGAGTCCACCTATTGCCTGAAAACCTGATGCCATAATGAGCATCTGCTGTGCTGTCATTTCCATGGCAACAGGAGTAGAGACTGGAAGAGATTAATACTCCCACTTGTCATAAGACAAATCACAAAAGAAAAAGAGACCAATGAGGACTGATGACAAGTGTGGTAGCAGAACATCTTCTGACATGAATATTGTGTCCTAAATGTTTTCTACCAAAATATCAGCTCTTTGGATTCAATAAGGGAAATCCTACACTCAACGGAAAGACATTTCAGTACTTAGGACATGATATTTATGTCAGCTGAACATACAACACCATACGATTGTGTGCATGATCTGGGTGATAGAAAGAGGAGGATAAAAAAGATTGGGAAGTAGGAAGAAGATAGAGGAAAGAGGTTCCAGAAAATGAGGAGAGGGAGAGAAAGAATATACAATAAAATTAAAAAGCAAACGAGAGAACAGGAGAGAAAGGGAAGATAGATGGAGCGACAAACAGAAAGGGATTGTGGATGTAAAGGTGGGAGAGACACGGGGACAGAGGTTAGGAGACGAGGGAGAAGAAGGAGAGGAAGAGAGAGGCTAAAGGAGCAAAACGAGGTCTAGATATATATGGGGAAAAGGTGATTAGAGATTTTAAATGGGATTTTTAGATTACCACGCTTTAACCAATACACCTTGCACTCTGTGGTTTCTATGCACAAAGGTGCTCTTAATTTCTCCTAGGGACGATGGTTAAGATCTATAAATCACCTTCCAAAGTGGTCTTTAAAGACCTCTTAAAAACTAACCATTATTATTCAGTCCACATTGCTTTTTTGAAAATTGCTAAGTAATGGACACCCCCCTTTTCCTATTTGGTACTATACGCAGTTGGTGAGAAGTGCATCACTTATCTTTTAATGCATATCAGTCATTTCTGGATTTGCAGGTATATTCACCAGAAAGTCTAGCATACTGGGTGAGAAGCGCAAGTTCTGTTTTGGAGGTGATTTAACACTGTAGGGCCCATCCTAATATGGCAGCCTCTTACTGTTTCATACCATGATTGACTTGGATCTGCACCTGAACAACCCCTGGCCTAGTAAATATTTTCAATTTCTAGAACACATGGCAAGATTCCATGCCTTCTACATTCACCACTCAAAAAAGTACATCCATGTCCAAAGTTAGGCACCCAGAGTGTCCGACCTTGAGGATTCTATGCAAGGAGCCTACTGTATGCAAAAGAGAGACATATGTCAATCATTCCGGAAGCTGAGAACTCCGCAGCATCCAAGGGGAGGCAGCAGGCAAGCATCAGCAAAGAGAGAGGTGATCACAGAGCAGGATCCTAGATGCAAACCATGAAACCAATACTCTGAGCCTGAGAGGTAGTGCTGTTGTCTGTCTATCAATGGCCCCTTAAGCTGGAAGTGGATCAGGCTTCAAATGGACCCATGCCAGGCTCACACAATCCGCTACTCCTTACCATGCCTACCTGTTTGCTGGTAGATATCTGAGGAACGTCTTCTTCTATACATCTTCATTGGCACAATCTGTCTATATCCGTAAGAGGTGCATGACAGTGTCTGAGACTGCTCAAAGTCTGTGCACCTGGCACTCTTGCTAGGCACAAAGATCAATGAATAAGGCTGAAGCGCCATGAAGTCCACCTCTGGCCTAGAATTGTGATGTCATAATGAGCATCTGTTGTGCTGTAAATTTCCACGGCAACAGGTGTAGAGACTGTCACCTGGCAGAAAACAAATTTAAATAGATAAGGGGGCCAATGGGGATCCCATAACAGGCTTGATAGCAGAAAATCATCTGATCTTAATATTAGATCCCCAAATGTTGTCTAGCAAAATATTGGCCCTTTGGACTTGGTAAGAGAAAACTACACTCAATGGGAAGAGATTTCAATATTTAAGACATGATATTTCAGATGATGTTTCTGTATAATGTACATACACCTCCATTAGATTGTGTTAGGTAGTTTAACATTGTTTTTTTTTTTAATTGCTTAATGACGCCCACCTCCTCTGAGTCTCCATTATTTCCTACTATATGCAGTTGGTGGGAAGTACTGATGCTGTCTGTTTTAATGCGCATTATCCATGTCTAGATTTGCTGGCATAGACTCCAGAAAGTATAGCATACTTGCTGAGAATTGCAACTTCTATTTTGAAGGTGATCTGACTTTGTATTGTACGTTCAAATATGGCAGCCTCTTAAATGTTTCATACCATGAAGCCTGACCTTTATCGCCAGCTGAAAAATCCATAGACGAGTCAATAATTTCCATTTCTAGAAGTCATAGCAATCGTGCATGCTTTTCACATTCACCACTCAGAGAGGGCACTGCTTGTCCAAGCAACGTTGGGCACCCAGAGGGTGTGACCACAAGAATTCTAGGCAAGAAGTCAACTGCATGCAGAAAAAGAGAAGAATGTCCATTATTCCTAAAGTTGAGAATTCCACAGCATCCAAACTGGGGGAAGAATGCAAGCAGCAGCTAGGAGAGAGGTCATCTCAAAATGGGGTCCTAGATGCAAACCGTGAAACCAACACTCTGAGCCTGAGAGACAGTGCTGCTGTCTGTCTATCTGAGGCTTCCCCTGGCTCAATATGGAACTAGTGTCCTCACCCAGGTCAGAGGCCTCAAATAGACCCATCCAAGGCTCCTACAATCACCTACCCTTTACTATGCCTGCTGTTTCCTGATGGATGTCTTACAAGGTCTCCTTATAAACAGCATCACAGGCACAACCTTTCTGTAAATGTAAGGGGAGCATGCTAGTATCTGAAACTGCTTAAAGTCCATGCCCCTGGCACTGACTCTAGGCAACATCAAAGAATAAGTAAGGCTGAAGTGTCATGGAGTCCACCTATTGCCTGAAAACCTGATGCCATAATGAGCATCGGCTGTGCTGTCATTTCCATGGCAAAAGGAGTAGAGACTGGAAGAGATTAATACTCCCACTTGTCATAAGACAAATCACAATAGGAAAAGAGACCAATGAGGACCGATGACAAGTTTGGTAGGAGAACATCTTCTGACATGAATATTGGGTCCTAAATGTCTTCTACCAAAATATCAGCTCTTTGGATTCAATAAGGGAAATCCTACACTCAATGGAAAGACATTTCTGTAATTAGGACATGATATTTATGTCAGCTGAACATACAACACGATAAGATTGTGTGCATGATCTGGGAGGAGGGTGATAGAAAGAGGAGGATAAAAATGATTGGGAAGTAGGAAGAAGATAGAGGAAAGAGATTCCAGAAAATGAGGAGAGGGAGCGAAAGAATATACAATAAAATTTAAAAGCAAGCGAGAGAACAGGAGAGAAAGGGAAGATAGATGCAGCGACAAACAGAAAGGGATTGTGGATGTAAAGGTGGGAGAGACACGGGGACAGAGGTTAGGAGACGAGGGAGAAGAAGGAGAGTAAGACAGAGCCTAAAGGAGCAAAACGAGGTCTAGATATATATGGGGAAAAGGTGATTAGAGATTTTAAATGGGATTTTTAGATTACCACGCTTTAACCAATGCACCTTGCACTCTGTGGTTTCAATGCACAAAGGTGCTCTTAATTTCTCCTAGGGATGATGGTTAAAATCTATCAATCACCTTCCAAAGTGGTCCTTAAAGACCTATTAGGACCTAACCATTATTATTCAATCCACATTGCTTTTTTGAAAAATTCATAATAATGGACACTCTCCCTTTCCTATTTGGTACTTTACACAGTTGGTGAGAAGTGCGTCACTCCTCTTTTAACGCCTATCAGTGATTTCTGGATTTTCAGGTATATTCACCAGAAAGTCTAGCATACTCGCTGAGAAGCGCAAGTTCTACTTCGGAGGTGATTTAACATTTTAGGGCACATCTTAATATGGCAGCCTCTTAGCTGTTTCACACCATGAAGCTTGACTTGGATCTGCACCTGAACAACCCCTGGCCTAGTAAATATTTTCAATTTCTAGAACAAATGGCAAGATTCTGTGCCTTCCACATTCACCACTCAGAAAAGTACATCCTTGTCCAAACAAAGTTAGGCACCCAGAGTGTGCGACCATGAGGATTCTATGCAAGGTGCCTACTGTATGCGAGAGAGAGGTATGTCAATAATTCCGGAAGTTGAGAACTCCGCAGCATCCAAAGGGAGGCAGCAGGCAAACATCAGCAAAGAGAGAGGTGATCGCAGAGCAGGATCCTAGATGCAAACCATGAAACCAACACTCTGAGCCTGAGAGGTAGTGCTGTTGTCTGTCTAACTAAGGCTCCTTAAGCTGAAAGTGGATCAGGCTTCAAATGGACCCATGACAGGCTCACACAATCCCCTACGCCTTACCATGCCTACCTATTTGCCGGTAGATATCTGAGGAAGGTCTTCTTCTATACATCGTCATTGGCACAATCTGTCTATATCCGTAAGAGGTGCATGACAGTGTCTGAGACTGCTCAAAGTCTGTGCGCCTGCCACTCTTGCTAGGCACAAAGATCAATGAATAAGTAAGGCTGAAGTGCCTTGAAGTCCACCTCTGGCCTGGAATTGGGATGTCATAATGAGCATCTGTTGTGCTGTAAATTTCCACGGCAACAGGTGTAGAGACTGCCACCTGGCAGAAAACAAATTTAAATAGATAAGGGGGCCAATGGGGATCCCATAACAGGCTTGATAGCAGAAAATCATCTGATGTGATTATTAGATCCCCAAATGTTGTCTAGCAAAATATTGGCCCTTTGGACTTGGCAAAAGAAAACTACACTCAATGGGAAGAGATTTCAATATTTAAGACATGATATTTATTTCAGATGATGTTTCTGTATAATCCACATACACCTCCATTAGATTGTGTTAGGTAGTTTCACATTGTTTTTTTTTTTAATTGCTTAATGACGCTCACCCCCTCCGAGTCTCCATTATTTGCTACTATATGCAGTTGGTGAGAAGTACTGATGCTGTCTATTTTAATGTATATGAGCCATGTCTAGATTTGCTGGCATAGAGTCCAGAAAGTAGAGCATACTTGCTGAGAAGTGCAACTTCTATTTTGAAGTTGATCTGACTTTGTATTGTACGTTCAATTATGGCAGCCTCTTAAATGTTTCATACCATGAAGCCTGACCTTTATCGCCAGCTGAAAAATCCCTAGACAAATCAATAATTTCCATTTCTAGAAGTCATAGCAATCATCCATGCTTTTCACATTGACAACTCAGAGAGGGCTATGCTTGTCCAAGCAACATTAGGCACACAGAGGGTGTGACCACAAGAATTCTAGGCAAGAAGTCAACTGCATGCAGAAAAAGAGAAGATTGTCCATCATTCCTAAAGTTGAGAATTCCACAGCATCCAAACTGGGGGAAGAATGCAAGCAGCAGCTAGGAGAGAGGTCATCTCAAAGTAGGGTCCTAGATGCAAACCGTGAAACCAACACTCTGAGCCTGAGAGACAGTGCTGCTGTCTGTCCATCTGAGGGTTCCCCTGGCTCAATATGGAACTAGTGTCATCACCCAGGTCAGAGGCCTCAAATGGACCCATCCAAGGCTCCCACAATCACCTACCCTTTACTATGCCTGCTGTTTCCTGATGGATGTCTGACAAGGTCTCCTTATAAACAGCATCACAGGCACAACCTTTCTGTAAATGTAAGGGGAGCATGCTAGTATCTGAAACTGCTTAAAGTCCATGCCCCTGGCACTGACTCTAGGCAACATCAAAGAATAAGTAAGGCTGAAGTGCCATGAAGTCCACCTATTCCTGAAAACCTGATGCCATAATGAGCATCTGCTGTGCTGTCATTTCCATAGCAACAGGAGTAGAGACTGGAAGAGATTAATACTCCCACCTGTCATAAGACAAATCACAATAGGAAAAGAGACCAATGAGGATCGATGACAAGTTTGGTAGCAGATTATCTTCTGACATGAATTTTGGGTCCTAAATGTCTTCTACCAAAATATCAGCTCTTTGGATTCAGTAAGGGAAATCCTACACTCAACGGAAAGACATTTCAGTACTTAGGACATGATATTTATGTCAGCTGAACATACAACACCATAACATTGTGTGCATGATCTGGGAGGAGGGTGATAGAAAGAGGAGGATAAAAATGATTGGGAAGTAGGAAGAAGATAGAGGAAAGAGGTTCCAGAAAATGAGGAGAGGGAGAGAAAGAATATACAATAAAATTTAAAAGCAAGCGAGAGAACAGGAGATAAAGGGAAGATAGATTCAGCGACAAACAGAAAGGGATTGTGGATGTAAAGGTGGGAGAGACACGGGGGACAGAGGTTAGGCGACGAGTGAGAAGAAGGGGAGTAAGTGCACAAAGGTGCTCTTAATTTCTCCTAGGGACGATGGTTAAAATCTATCAATTACCTTCCAAAGTGGTCCTTAAAGACCTATTAGGACCTAACCATTATTATTCAGTCCACATTGCTTTTTTGAAAATTTCATAATAATGGACACTCTCCCTTTCCTATCTGGTACTTTACACAGTTGGTGAGAAGTGCGTCACTCCTCTTTTAACGCCTATCCGTGATTTCTGGATTTGCAGGAATATTCACCAGAAAGTCTAGCATACTCGCTGAGAAGCGCAAGTTCTACTTCGGAGGTGATTTAACATTTTAGGGCACATCTTAATATGGCAGCCTCTTAACTGTTTCACACCATGAAGCTTGACTTGGATCTGCACCTGAACAACCCCTGGCCTAGTAAATATTTTCAATTTCTAGAACAAATGGCAAGATTCTGTGCATTCCACATTCACCACTCAGAAAAGTACATCCTTGTCCAAACAAAGTTAGGCACCCAGAGTGTGCGACCGTGAGGATTCTATGCAAGGTGCCTACTGTATGCGAGAGAGAGGTATGTCAATAATTCCGGAAGCTAAGAACTCCGCAGCATCCAAAGGGAGGCAGCAGGCAAACATCAGCAAAGAGGGAGGTGATCGCAGAGCAGGATCCTAGATGCAAACCATGAAACCAACTCTCTGAGCCTGAGAGGTAGTGCTGTTGTTTGTCTAACTAAGGCTCCTTAAGCTGGAAGTGGATCAGGCTTCAAATGGACCCATGCCAGGCTCACACAGTCCCATACGCCTTACCATGCCTACCTATTTGCCGGTAGATATCTGAGGAACGTCTTCTTCTATACATCGTCAGCAGCACAATCTGTCTATATCCGTAAGAGGTGCATGACTGCTCAAAGTCTGTGTGCCTGGCACTCTTGCTAGGCACAAAGATCAATGAATAAGTAAGGCTGAAGCGCCTTGAAGTCCACCTCTGGCCTGGAATTGTGATGTCATAATGAGCATCTGTTGTGCTGTAAGTTTCCACGGCAACAGGTGTAGAGACTGCCACCTGGCAGAAAACAAATTTAAATAGATAAGGGGGCCAATGGGGATTCCATAACAGGCTTGATAGCAGAAAATAATCAGATGTGAATATTAAGTCCCAAATGTTGTCTAGCAAAATATTGGCCCTTTGGACTTAGTAAGAGAAAACTCCACTCAATGGGAAGACATTTCAACATTAAAGACATGATATGTATGTCAGATGATGTTTATGTATACTGTACATACACGTCCGTTAGATTGTGTTAGGTAGTTTTTGAATGTTTATTTATGCAGACACTAAGTGCACCCTATCTCAAGGGCAAGTGGACACTGTCACTCTACAGAAGCAAAATAAGAGAAATGAGAACATCAATAAATATAAATAAGTATGGAAAAAGAAATAAAAGACAATCCGAAAATTAAAAACCCAGAGGAAGATCACAACAGCTTATTGATAGATGATTTTGCATAAAAAGGCCAATTTAAAAAACAGGAAGTATTTAAAAGGCCAAAAGGTCTGGTAAACAGTAAACCTCTCTTGAGAGGGATTTGCATCACTGAGTAGCAGCTACAGAGAATGGCTGTTTGGCGACAGCAGAGCTGCAAAACTAAGAAATTGTTTTACTCCTGGAACCTAATAGAGTAGAATGCTGCATACCCTGAACCCAAGTATGTTTACTGCTACCCATCAGTCATGGAATCCCTTACGCTGAAGAGAAACAAACTTAGGGGTCTATTGAACAAACTTTCACACAGCGCAACACAGTAAGCCAGCTCGCTGCTCTGCCATTCGTGAGAGGGAAAGGGCAGGGATGTGCCCTATTTAAAATTATACAGCATATTCCTGGCTTTTTCTAGCCCAACTCTCTTTTCGCTGCTTAGCACCAACCCAGGCCCCCTTGTGCCATGTTGCAAGGGTGCCTGCATTGTAGGCAGGAATGTGTTTGTGCAGCTAGGGGCCCCTTCCTGCACATAACACAAAAGAATCCTTAGAGGGATGTTGTGACTTGTCGTCGGTGGCCCTGCATCACCTCCGTAGTTCCCATTCCCTGCTGCTCAGCCCGAGGGTGTGAGGTCATGGAACGTTGAGTGGGCTGAGCAGCAAGGATGCTGCTTCT
Source organism: Pleurodeles waltl (assembly GCF_031143425.1). Classification (NCBI taxonomy): domain Eukaryota; kingdom Metazoa; phylum Chordata; class Amphibia; order Caudata; family Salamandridae; genus Pleurodeles; species Pleurodeles waltl. The sequence goes on along the minus strand of NC_090444.1, from coordinate 71,183,368 downwards.
GGTGGGGAGTTACTTGTAACCTGTACCTAGGCTGAATAAACCTATTTCTTATCATTTACAAGGGCAAAAATGCCTGAATTTGTCCCCCACCTCAGGGGAAACGGTGAGGGGGCGCGGGTATGTGATTAACTGTTGGGGGCGCGAGCATTGCCAAGGGCGGCGTGCATTATATGAATTTGTTTTTAAGTAAAGTTTTGCTAAGGATGCGCATGCTGGGCAGCCATTGTAAGGCGGTGCGAATCTTCCCGGACTCAAGGCTGCCGTTCCGCTGCCCCTGACACCGGGACGTTGGAACTGTGAGAGGGGTTCACAGGAGCTGCGAGGCTAATGCATATTGTTGGGAACATTCCCGGCATGTAGAATTCATGTGCTGAAGGCGACTTCCTGACGCGGCACCTCAAAGGCTGGAAGGCACACTACTGAGGAAAGCAGGAAGTGAACACAACACACATCTGTGCAAAATCGCATGTTCTGTTCAGTAAGTGTTTCCATATGTGCATGTGTGTTGGAGTGCTCTCCCCCAGGACCTTTGTGGAAAATCACACGGAACCGCATTTTAAGAGGAAATGGCATTTTGTAGTGAACCTATTAATGGATGGTTCACCCTCTTTGGTGGAGTTTTCTCTTCACGTGACGCTCCTATAAGGATGTACAGAGAGCTCCTATTAAGGATGTAGAGAGGCTGTGAAGAAATTATTTTTCAAGAACCTGACTTTCCTTACATTGTGGGTGACGAAAGCAAACAAACACAAATGATGGACGGAATGCGTAACCAATCATACATTCACCCCTGGTCACAGATTGGGTTTAATCCATCTGTGTTTTTAGTATGGGACAGTATGGGCCTCATTACAAGTCTGGCAGTGATTGGACCACCAGACTCGCTGATGGCAGTTGGACTGCCACCAATGTGGTGGTCCCACCACCACATTACAACCCTGATGGTCGGGCCACCAGGGAACCACCAGTTCCACCAGGATCAGAGATTCCGGCGGTCTGGAGGTGGTGGCGGAGATCCTACTCCACCAGGGCAGCGCTGCAAGCAGCGCTGCCCTGGGGATTACTGCAAAAAGAACAGATGATGGACGGAATGCTGAACAATGCAAACATTCACCAATCTACCATTTTGGGGATTACAACACCCTTCTCCACCAGCGGTTTCATGGCAATGCCACAGTCAAGAAAATGCTGGCGGAGAACAGGGGCAGGGGGCCACAGGGGGCCCCTGCACTGCCCATGCACTTGGCATGGGCAGTGCCAGGCCGCCCCGGCCAGCACCATCGCAATGTTCACTGTCTGCTTGGCAGACAGTGAGCATTGCAAGGGTGCTTGTGCACCCTGCGCTCTACAGCATTTCCGCTGGCTCGATTATGAGCCGGAAACAATGTTGTAGGCTGTTTAGTGCTAGGCCAGTGGGCGGTTTCCACCCACTGAGCTAATGGGAAACTCTTAAAGGGGCCAGAGGGGAGGTAGCCAGTATGACGCCAACCTCCCTGTCGGAAGTTAGGCGGACAGTATAAATCATCCGCTGAGCTCATAATCAGCCCTTACCCATGTTCTGTGAAAGAATGTGCTTGTGGGGAATGTGTAATAGGTTTCCCCAATATAAGTGCATTTTAGGGCGTGATTAAGTCCCTGGTGCTTCCATGTGTTTTTGTGGATGCAGTAAAGGGTATGAGAGGTCCCTGGTCCTGCCATGCATGCAGTAGATGGTATGAGAGGTCCCTTGGTCCTGCCATGCATGGAGTAGATGGTATGAGAGGTCCATGGTCCTGCCATGCATGCTGTAGAAGGCATGCCAAATGCATGCAGTAGAGGGTATGAGAGGTCCCAGGTCCTGCCAGGCATACAGTAGAGGGTATGAGAAGTCCCTGGTCCTGCCATGCATGCTGTAGAAGGTATGCCATGCATGCAGTAGATGGTATAAGAGGTCCCTGGTCCTTCCATGCATGCAGTAGATGGTATAAGAGATCCCTGGTCCTGCCATATGTGCTATGGAGGTTTGAGAATCCCTAGTCCTGCCATGCGTTTGTAAGCGCTGATGTGGTGTCTCCTTCCTAAGGGGTTAAGGATGTAGGAGCATATGTATTACACCCAAATATGTAAGGGGTATGTGTGTTACGCCCTAATGTTGTGTGTCCTTCTTAAGAGGCTAAGGCCCGTATTTACACTTTTTTTGCGCCGCATTTGCGTCATTGTTTGGCGCAAAATCGGCGCAAACTTGCAAAATACAATTGGATTTTGTAAGTTTGCGTCGCTTTTATGTCAAAAAGTGGCGCAAGTACGGCGCTAAAAAATTATAAATATGGGCCTAAGGGTGCACTGGGTGGAGTAGGAGTAAATTGTATTTACCTGTTGATGTTTTATGAGTCTAATGTTGATCAGACTGATTGATCATTTTCTTTCATCTTTTGTCCCTTGATATGATGTTTAATAATGAGAATGATTACTTATGGGACTGGTTGATTGTTTAATTTTTTTTTTTTAATTCCTTTAAAAGAGTAAGATGTGTTGTGACTTGTAATCGATTGCTAAGCATCTTCTCCATAGTGCCCAGTTCCCTGCTGCTCAGCCCGTGTGTGTGAGGCTTGGAATATTGAGGAGTGCCTGGTGGGTGAATGTCAGCTGGTGAGAGTGGGCTGAGCAGCAAGGATGCTGCTCCTGGTGGGCGTGACTTGTGACCTTTAACTAAGCTGAATGGACCTATGCCTTATAACCTACGAAGGATCCATCAATTAACTACAACAAGGCATTTTCCTCTAACAACAAGAAGAAATAAACATATTTCTCCTTATTGTGCCTCTGGTGGGGAGGCGTACAATTCTGACACATTACCAGGTCTATGGGCCAGATGTATCAAAGGGTTTTACCCATTCTGTGTCAATGGGAAAATGTGTTGATACATATGGCCTTATCAGTGTTGATAACCCTAGAAATGGGTCAGATTTCATGGGTGGATGCATGGAAACACCCTCACTCCCCCCCATGGAATGCCTCCCCACTGCAGAGTAATACAAAGCAGCGATTTGCACTGTCTTGCATAACTCTAGATTTATCAAACCACGCAAGGTGGCTTTGCGTGGCTTGATAAAACTCAGTTAGGTTTTGAGTCACCCTTGCACCCCCTTGCGTGGTGCAAGGGCGACACAAAACCTTGATGAATTTGGCCCTTGGTGCCTTCTCTACACGAGCGGCTAAGCAATATAGTATCTGCTCAAACTAACAAGCACTGGTAAAGTTAACAGGTCTTGCAATTTGCCCACCAATGCATCGGCAAAAGGGGCAAAAGATGTGTTCTCCTCATACTGTGCACCACAAGAAAATAAACTGTAATGGTGTGTACGCTTGTAGGCATCTTCAAGCATGCACACGTATGCCTCATGACGCTATGGCAACCCAGTATTATAATGTATGTGTGCATGCATCAACATGCATGCGATTGCATACTGCCTGACGCAGTCTCAATTTAAAAAAAATGACTATTCCATGATTGCAGACACCAATCTTGGAGGGATAAATAAAAATAAGTTAAATGATTTAAATGAGCATTTTAAAAAAAGTGTTTGGCAGCTTCTGGGCCCCTCAATTTCTTTTTTTTTGTTTTTTAAAGAAGCGATGGGGAGGGGCAGGGGAGCAATGGTGGTGAGGGTGGGGAGAGGGGAGAAAGTAAATGCCACTGAGTGGCGAGAGTACTAGGGTGTGGGGAGCAGTGGAAGAAATGGAGGGAAATGTGTGGAAAAGGGACACAACAGGGAGAAGGAAATGACAAAAAAGCAGAGGAGGGCAGAGAGGTGGGGGAAGCAACAAATGAGATGGGTGGGGGTAATGCAACAGAGATCTTGAGGATGTGAGAGGGAAAGCGTCACAGAAGGTGCAGAATAGGAAGACACAGGTGTTCCCTGGAGTGCTGATGGCAAACAAGTTCTCAGAATGTGAGCAATGGAAGGATTCAAATCCTCCAGTGAAGATGATGACATCAAAGCAACGCTTCAGGAGTGGGAAAAACTCAGGAAGAGGAAGGAAAGCCGTCAAGTAAAAATCAAGCAAATGAGAGTGACAAGACAGTCAAACAATGATCAGCAAAAAGCTGCCCCAAAGCCCACTGTAAGCATTGGCATTGTCCATAATAAGCTTTGAGGCCTAAATTGAGACATTGGGACATATGTTTCCCACTGAGCCAGGACAAACATTCCACTTGCCAAAGGTTAGAACCTTGGCATTGCAGAATTTGAGGCCACCAATGAGAAAAGATGGATTGTCATAAGCCAACCAATCACACTACATCCACCAACACAAGGCTAAAGCAGTTTGCTCAGAAGCTGTAATGAGACTTCATGAAATTGTAATTGCAATTGTATTTATGTAGCGCATACTACCCCTGACGAGGCATCAAAGCGCCTTTCAGTGAGAATCGCGCTACCAAAAGTATTAGTTGTGGATTACGAAAGGGAAATATGAACTACTTTAAGCAGTGGACATGTGAGCCTTTAGTTGGATTGAATAGAATAATGGAGGGATAGAAGACGGAAGAATCTAGAAAGTGTTTGTTGGGAGATCATAGTAATAAAATGAGGTTTGGGATGAATAAAAGGAGAGACGGATGAGGGAACAATCTGTAGAAAGGAATTAGGGAGACCATACTAGTAAAATTAGGTTTGGGGTGAGGCAAAGGAGATATACATGAGGGAAGGATTTAGTAGGGTTGTTTGGGAGATCATAGTGGTAAACTGAGGTTTGGGGTGATCCAGGAGGGACAGAGGAGGGACAGGTCTAAGTAGGGTTACTTCAGAGATCATTGTAGTAGAATGAGGTTTGAGATGGGTAATAGAGTAGAGAGAGATATCTAGGGTGAGACAGAATAGTGCATTAGAGAGAGTGTTTTTTTCTATTGCACAGTAGCAGTAAACAAATAAATATATAGATACCTGATAGCATAAAAAGGTTATATATGTATAAGGAAGATAATCTACTGAGAGTTAAAGTTGTGTTGTATAAATGCAGACTTTCAAGTGTTGCAGTATTCAACCCCATCGCTGCCAGGCCTTTTCTCCCTCAGGTGCCAGGCCTTTTTTGGCTATTTGGGGCAGTTCGCGCTTAGGCCCTCATAACGTTTCATCCACAGAATCTACCCACGCCAAATTTGCGTCCTTTTTTTCCAACATCCTAGGATTCTAGACGTACCCAGAGTTTGTGGATTCCCCTGAAGGAGACCAAGAAATTAGTTGAATACACCCATATTTTAGTTTTTTTAAAACAAAATGGGAAAAAAGGGCTGCAGAAGAAGGCTTGTGTTTTTTTCCCTGAAAATGGCATCAACAAAGGGTTTGCGGTGCTAAAATCCCCATCTTCCCAGCTTTCAGGAACAGGCAGACTTGATTCAGAAAACCACATTTTTTAACACAATTTTGGCATTTTACTGGGGCATACCCCATTTTTACTATTTGTTGTGCTTTTACCCTCCTTCCAGTTAGTGACAGAAATGGGTGTGAAAACAGTGCTGGATCCCAAAAGCTAAACATTTCTGAAAAGTAGACAACATTCTGAATTCAGCAAGGGGTCATTTGTGTAGATCCTACAAGGTTTTTGTACAGAAAATAACAGCAGTAATAAAAAAATATTGCAATTGAGCTGAAAAAAAACCAGCTTTTTTTTCATGTTTTACTCTGTAACCTTTTACTGCGGTGTCATATTTTTTAAAGCAATATACCGTTACGTCTGATGGACTCTTCTGGTTGTGGGGATATATAGTGCTTGTAGCTTCATCAAGAACCCTAGGCACCCAGAGCCAATAAATGAGCTGCACCTTGCAATGGGTTTTCATTCTATACCGGGTATAAAGCAATTCATTTGGTGAAATATGAAAAGAGTGAAAAATAGGTATCAAGAAAACCTTTGTATTTCCAAAATAGGCACAAGATAAGGTCTTGAGAAGCAGTGGTTATTTGCACGTCTCTGAATTCCGGGGTGCCCATACTAGCATGTGAATTACAGGGCATTTCTCAAATAGATGTCTTTTTTACACACTGCCTTACATTTGGAAGGAATAAATGTAGAGGAAGACAAGGAGCAATATCATTTGTTCTGCTATTCTGTGTTCCTCCTAGTCTCCCGATAAAAATGGTACCTCACTTGTGTGGGTTGGACTACTGCCCACGACAGGAAACGCAACATGGACACATCACATTTTCACATTGAAAACTGGTGTGTTTTTTGGAAAGTGCCTAGCTGCGGATTTTGATCTCTAGCTCAGCCGGCACCTAGGAAAACCTACTAAGCCTGTGCATATTTGAAAACTAGACACCTAGGAGAATCCAAGATGGGGTGACTTGTGGGGCTCTCACCAGGTTCTGTTACCCAAAAACCTTTGCAAACCTTAAAATTTGGCAAATAAAACACTTGTCCCTCACATTTCGGTGTTGCACAGTTCTGGAATCTGAGAGGAGCCACAAATTTCCTTCCACCGAGCGTTCCCCCAAGTCTCCTGATAAAAATGGTACCTCACTTGTGTGGGTAGGCCTAGTGCCCATGACAGGAAATGCCCCAAAACACAACGTGGACCCATCACATTTTTCCACTGAAAATGGACGTGTTCTTTGCAAAGTGCTTAGCTGCGGTCTTTGGCCTCTAACTCAGCCGGCACCTAGGGAAACCTAGCAAACCTATACATTTTTTAAAACTAGATATCTATGGCAATTCAGAATGGGGTAACTTATGGGGCTCTCACTAGGTTATGTTACCCGTAATTCTTTGCAAACCTCAATATTTGGCAAAAAAAAACACTTTTTCCTTACATTTCCGTGATCAAATGTTCTGGAATCTGATAGGAGCCACAAATTTCCTTCCACCCCGCATTCTCCCAAGTCTCCCGATAACAATTGTACCTCACTTGTGTTGGTAGGCCTAGTGCCGTGACAGGAAATGCCCCAAAAGACAATGTGGACACATGAGATTTTACTAATGGAAACTGACGTGTTGTTTTTTGTTTTTTTTTGCAAACTGCCTAGCTGTGAATTTTGGCCTCTAGCTCAGCCAGCACCTAGGGAAACCTACCAAACCTGTGCATTTTTGAAAACTAGAGACCTAGGGGAACCCATGATGGGGTGACTTGTGGGGCTCTGACCAGGTTCTGTTACCCAGAATCCTTTGCAAACTTCAAAATGTGGCCAAAAAAACACGTTTTCCTCACATTTCGGTGACAGAACGTTCTGGAGTCTGAGAGGAGCCACAAATTTCCTTCCACCCACCGTCCCCCCAAGTCTCCCGATAAAAATGGTACCTCACTTGTGTGGGTAGGCCTAGTTCCCGCGACAGGAAATGCCCCAAAACACAAAGTGGACACATCACATTTTGTCAAAGAAAACAGAGGTGTTTTTTGCAAAGTGCCTAACTGTGGATTTTGGCCCCTAGCTCAGCCGCCACCTAGGGAAACCTACCAAACCTGTGCATTTTTGAAAACAAGAGACCTAGGGGAATCCAAGATGGGGTGACTTGTGGGGCTCTCACTTGTTTCTGTCACCCAGAATCCTTTGCAAACCTCAAAACTGGGATAAAAAAAGTTTTGCTGCACGTTTCGGTGATGGAAAAGTCTAGTATCTGATGGGAGCCACAAACTTCCTTCCACCCTTATTCCCCCCAAGCATCCGAAAAAAATGGTACCTCACTTGTGTAGGTAGGCCTACTGCCCGTGACAGGAATGGATCACACAACGGTCAGTTAGTCCTTACATGAGGGCAACTGTTGATCCTGGGATGACCATTCCTGATGCAGGCACTAGGTACAGGCACTCAAGTGGGGTAGCTTTTTTATCAGGACAGGTGGGGAAACACTGGGTGGTAGGAATTTTGTGGATCCCAGCATATTCCTGTAGTTAGTGTGACAGAAATGCAAGAAAAAATAGAGTTTTTATTCAACATTTCACCTTTGCAGGATATTCTGGGTAAGAAAACTAAGGGGAATCCACACAAGCCACACCTCCATGGACTCCCCCCGGGTGTCTAGTTTCCAGAAATGTCTGGGTTTGGTAGGTTTCCTATATGGCCGCCGAGCCCAGGACCAAAAACGCAGGTGTCTGCTTTACAAAACCACGTTGTTTTGTGAAAGATAATTTTGATGTCTCCACAATATGATTTGGGCGGTGGAATTTGGGGCTGAACTAAATTGGGGAGCTCCCAAGAGAGCACACTCTCCATGCTTGCCGCCGCATGCACCTGCTCTCTGGGTTGGGCTAACTTGAGATTGTCCCGCTAAACAGACTGGACTTGCAAAGGGACAGCAGGACTGTCTTCATCACGTCCCTCAGAATCACTGGAAGAGGAGTTATCCAATGGGACACCTCCGACTGAAAAATCACTCCCAGAGTCTGCGACATTGTCCTATCCCTCAGATGCTGTCTCAGTATCTGATGTCTCGGTCTCTGATCCTATGTCAGAGCGGTCCTCTATAACCCGAGTGAGGGCTTGAGCAGCAGTCATCCAACGAGATGCCATCTCTGCTACTGGCTAAACTGTCCCTCTAAAACACTAGCCTACGTAAACTATCACAAAAGTGCTGGCGGGTGTTTGTGTGATGCGTGCAACAGTAAAGGTCAGTCACCTTACCTTTGCTTCTTTCCTCAATCAGCACGTTCTCTCAGCCACCCAAAAAAACAAAAAAGACACACTATTACTTCACCTCGTCACACACCAATCATCCGAGTCTTTAGCGCCTCTAGCGCCCGTCCAACAATCATTATTAGTTCTCCCACTCCCCTTACCTCCTCCGATTCCCTCACTACCACCCAGCAAAAGTGCATGTCATCTCTCCATAGCCCCCCTCGCACATACATTTCATTTGTATTATATGTATATGCATATAAACGTTCTGCGCTACTTTATGGCATCAAACCTGCCACTAGACAAAACTCAGAGTTACTTTACTTTTTTATTGCTGCCTAAAAGCTACAGTTGAAACGCGTCAGTTGAAGTGTGTGCATTGCTTTCAGGACGCAAGCTGCAACTGCAAGAGAACTGGTGGCGAATACATACATATATATATATATATATATATATATATATATATATATATATATATATATATATATAAAACAACTCACAGTACAGCTCATTATGGACCACTCTCCGAAGAGGAGTGGGGTGCCAGACAGACGAACACACCGCTCTAAAATTATAAGTACAAAAAAGTATAAAACACCCACTCAGGCAGGGATACGGTAATCCAGGGAAAATTTTATTCTCCTTTGTGACGCGTTTCGGCCAAAACGCGTCAAGAAGGAGAATTACATCTTTCTTGGATTACCGTATCCATGCCTTAGTGGGTGTTTAATACTTTCTTCGACCTATTATAGATATATAAATACATATATATGTAAAGAGATCACTTTTATATGGGGTGTGGTTTTCCTGGGGGCAAATCGAAGCCCCCAGGGAAACCACACACGTGTTGACAAAAGTGATCGCTATAAAGATAAATATATATATATATATATATATATATATATATATATATATATATATATATACACATCTATGTATATAGATCTATCTATAGACATATCTCTCTCTCTCTCTCTCTCTCTATATATATATATATATATATATATATATATATATATATATATATATATATATATATATTGTAGGATGTTGGCTCTGTATGTACTATTTCAAAGTAAGAAATAGCATGCTCAGAGTCCAAGGGTTCCCCTTAGAGGTAAGATAGTGGCCAAAAAGAGATCATTATAATGCTCTATTTTGTGGTAGTGTGGTCGAGCAGTAGGCTTATCAGAGGGTAGTGTTAAGCATTTGTTGTACACACACAGGCAATAAATGAGGAACACACACTCAAAGATAATTCCAGGCCAATAGGTTTTTATATAGAAAAATATATTTTCTTTTATTTTAAGAACCACAGGTTCAAGATTTACAAGTAATACTTCAAATGAAAGGAACTTAGGAACTTTAGGAACTTTGAATTAGCAAAATAGCATATACAGTTTTCACACAAATGGCAATAAGCTATTTTAAAATTAGACACAGTGCAATTTTCAACAGTTCCTGGGGAGGTAAGTGTTTGTTAGTTTTGCAGGTAAGTAAACTACCTACAGGGTTCAAAGTTGGGTCCAAGGCAGCCCACCGTTTGGGGTTCAGAGCAACCCCAAAGTGACCACACCAGCAGCTCAGGGCCGGTCAGGTGCAGAGGTCAAAGTGGTGCCCAAAACACATAGGCTTTAATGGAGAAGGGGGTGCCCCAGTTCCAGTCTGCCAGCAGGTAAGTACCTGCGTCTTCGGAGGGCAGACCAGGGGGGTTTTGTAGGGCACCGGGGGTACATAAGTCAGCACACCAAGTACACCCTCAGCGGCACGGGGGCAGCCGGGTGCAGAGTGCAAACAGGCGTCGGATTTGCAATAGGTTTCAATGGGAGACCCAGGGGTCTCTTCATCGAAGCAGGCAGGCAAGGGGGGGGCTCCACGGGGAAGCCACCACCTGGGCAAGGGAGAGGGCCACCTGGGGGTCGCTTCTGCACTGGAGGTCGGATCCTTCAGGTCCTGGGGGCTGCGGGTGCAGTGTCTTTACCAGGTGTCGGGTTCTTTGAAGCAGGCAGTCGCGGTCAGGGGGAGCCTCTGGATTCCCTATGCAGGCGTCGGTGGGGGGTGTCAGGGGGGTTAACTCTGGCTACTCACAGGGTCGCAGTCGCCGGGGAGTCCTCCCTGTAGTGTTGGTTCTCCGCAGGTCGAGCCGGGGCGTGGGTGCAAAGTGCAAAGTCTCACGCTTCCAGCGGGAAACATGTTGTCATTAAAAGTTGTTTCTTTGTTGCAAAGATGTTTCTTCTTTGGAGCAGAGCTGCTGTCCTCAGGAGTTCTTGGTCCTTTTAGATGCAGGGTAGTCCTCTGAGGCTTCAGAGGTCGCTGGACCCTTTGGAACGCGTCGCTGTTGCAGTTTATCTTGAAGTGTGGATACAGGCCAGTAGAGCTGGGGCCAAAGCAGTTGGTGTCTCCGTCTTCTCTGCAGGGCTTTCAGGTCAGCAGTCCTTCTTCGTCTTAGGTTGCAGGAATCTATCTTGCTAGGTTCTGGGAGCCCCTAAATACTCAATTTAGGGGTGTGTTTAGGTCTGGGGGGGTTAGTAGCCAATGGCTACTAGACCTGAGGGTTGCTATACCTTCTTTGTGCCTCCCCCCTGAGGGGAGGGGGGCACATCCCTATTCCTATTGGGGGAATCCTCCATCTGCAAGATGGAGGATTTCTAAAAGTCAGAGTCACCTCCGCTCAGGACACCTTAGGGGCTGTCCTGACTGGCCAGTGACTCCTCCTTGTTTTTCTCATTATCTCCTCCGGCCTTGCCGCCAAAAGTGGGGCCATGGACGGAGGGGGCGGGCAACTCCACTAGCTGGAGTGCCCTGGGGTGCTGTAACAAAGGGGGTGAGTTTTTGAGGCTCACCGCCAGGTGTTACAGTTCCTGCAGGGGGAGGTGAGAAGCACCTCCACCCAATACAGGCTTTGTTACTAGCCACAGAGTGACAAAGGCACTCTCTCCATGTGGCCAGCAACATGTCTGGTGTGTGGCAGGCTGCTAAAACTAGTCAGCCCACACTGGAAGTCGGGTATGGTTTCAGGGGGCATCTCTAAGATGCCCTCTGGGGTGTATTTCCCAATAAAATGTACACTGGCATCAGTGTGCATTTATTGTGCTGAGAAGTTTGATACCAAACTTCCCAGTTTTCAGTGTAGCCATTATTGTGCTGTGGAGTTTGTGTATGACAGACTCCCAGACCATTTACCCTTATGGCTACTCTGCACTTACAATGTCTAATGTTTTGCTTAGATACTGTACGGGCATAGTGCTCATGCACCTATGCCCTCACCTATGGTATAGTGCACCCTGCCTTAGGGCTGTAAGGCCTGCTAGAGGGGTGACTTATCTATGCCATAGGCAGTGTGAGGTTGGCATGGCACCCTGAGTCATTTTCTCCCCACCAGCACACACAAGCTGGCAAGCAGTGTGTCTGTGCTGAGTGAGGGATCTCCAGGGTGGCATAAGACATGCTGCAGCCCTTAGAGACCTTCCCTGGCATCAGGGCCCTTGGTACCAGGGGTACCAGTTACAAGGGACTTACCTGGATGCCTGGGTGTGCCAATTGGGGAAACAAAGGTTAGGGAAAGAACACTGGTGCTGGGGCCTGGTTAGCAGGCCTCAGCACACTTTCAAATCATAACTTGGCATCAGCAAAGGCAAAAAGTCAGGGGATAACCATGCTAAGGAGGCATTTCCTTACATATATATATATATATATATATATATATATATATATATATATATATATATATATAGATAAATATATCTACATAGATACATCTATATGCGTATATATAGATTTATATGTATTTTTAACAGCTGTATTGTTTTCTTGGGGACCATAGTGGCCCCCAGGGAAACCATACAGCTGTAAAAAAAAATCTTGCCCCCATGGGGGATCTCTCAGCTCACGGACGCTGCCCCACCCAGGGGTAAACCTACCTTTTAAAAAAAACAAATTGTCCCGATTGGCCCGTTTTCTGAGGGGGCCGACCCGCCCCCAAGTAAATTCCCTGGTGTCTAGTGGGGGTTTCCTGGCACAGCTGCAATCAAGGGCCATGAAACCCATTCAGGAAGGCCTCGTTAGAAAGGGGGGAATCTCCCCTTTCAAACTAGGCCTTCCCGAACGTCGGGAAAGCCCGGTTGGGCCTGTTTTCCCCACCGGAGCAGGAAGTGGCTGTGGGGAAAACAGATAGTGATGTCAGCCTGCCTTGCGGCACGCTGACATTGCAAACGGTCGGGTGGGTGGTCGGGGGAGGCAAGGAAGATCTTCCATGTCTCCCAGGGTTTTTTTAATTAAAAAAAAAAAAAATTCAAAGGATTTTTTTAACCTCCTCTCTGGTGTTTCCCACTGGTCGTGACCGCACTCGGAGGTAGTGCAGGCGTCAGCCAGTGGCCGACGCCCGCACTGAAGTGGTTAAACGTACCAAACCATTGCAATTCACCTGTTATAGTCAGAGTTATCTCAAGTAACTATAACTCGTACCCTAAGGTAACTATAGCTCGCGCCCTCACCATGCACTGCTAATTACCCCACAAATTACGGCACTCATGACATCTTTGATAACATCATTGATAATATTAATGTAATACTTGCAGTAAATTTTTTGGTGAAAATACTGTGCATTGCGTGGGAGCGAGTTACAGTTACCTTAGGGCATGAGTAATACTTACTTGAGAAAACTCTAGCAGCTGAATGTCTATGGTTTTGTACGTTTGAAATGTGAGCCTAACTATAACGACTATAACATCCCTGTAACCTTTGGTTTTAAGTGAATCTGTACATATATATATATATATATATATATATATATATATATATATATATATATATATATAGAGAGAGAGAGAGAGAGAGAGAGAGAGACAGAGAGGGAGTTTGGGATGGGTAATGGTAAAGGGGGTAAGGGTAATTCTAGGGTTCAGGGGTGGGTAATGGTAAAAAAAAATCAAGAGTAAATTAAAAGGTGTTGTTTTGTGGGAGTTCCTCCCCCCAAAAAAAGAAAATATGGCATCTATTCACATATACAGGTTTTACTTACCTTAATTATACGTGCAATGCACGATAAAGGCATCTGCCTGGTAAAGTCCTGTGTTGTAAAGTCTTACAGCCCCATTGAGATTTTCATTGAGTGATAATGATCCCAACGTAACTGCAAATGTAGTAAATGCGTGGTCTTGCTCCACTTCACCTCAGTAGAGGAGTTAGCTAATGACATTTGTTAACACCGAAACAGATCATCTGAATGCCTTCATATACTCTATCTATTTATTGCCTCTGGCTGAGCAGCCATGATTTTGTATCCATCATTTCACTGCCTCTTTACTCAGTTTTATAAATCATAATATGCAAAGTTTTGAATGACATCATGATGGTAACTATAAGTTACACCCTGCATGTGCTTCTCTTTTTTGATAAACATATTTTATGAAGTTTCTGCGAGTAAATAGAGCAATCAAGAACAAAAAGAAGCAGAAGCACCAATAATAAAGCTTCAAGCCAATCCCGTCACCACCTCCCTTCCTTCCCCCCAAGAGTTTAAATTACATGACTCGCCAAGGACTCCAGTGTGGAAGATAGTCCATAAAAGTCGCACCATTTACCCCAGATCTTGGAGAACTTCGCAGGGAAACCCCGGGTAATGTAAAGTTTATCACAACAGCCCATTCCAGTGCACCATTGTTTCAGTGTTGGTGGGAAAGTCTTTTTCGACACACAAGCAATGTCTTTTTTGGATATCAGAGTTGCTAGTCCAATTCATGTTCTGTCCCCATGAGGCTCACTGAGCCCATCAAGCACACCCATTATTGCCACCATAGTAGATAAGTTTATGGGGGTACCCAGGACCACCAACACAGTAGTGTCAACCTGGGACCAGTATGATGCAATTTGTGGGTACAGCCGTTCCATGTGAAAGAAGTCAGCTTCCAAGGATTGGCATTGGGGATTACCGGGGATCAGTAAGGATTTGTGCCTGTCCCAACTTCTGGGGAGTCATATAGTTGTGGTGGAGGTAGTTCATCTGAATCAGCAGCAGTCAGACCAATATCACCAGCTCTTTATGGGCAATACAGGTCTTTCGCCAGTCAACCTCGTCCGACTCCCCGATCCAACCCTCCCACCTCCGGCGTAGTCTAAGGATCCTGGGGTGTTGCTCACCAATGCCTGATAGAATTGGGAAACTCCCCCTTTACCTCATCCCCTGAACCTCAGCCAGGCTTCGTGGAGATTAAAGTCTGGTAGGTTGTGCCGTTCCTCCATGTAAGAGTCAATGGTGTGGTACACCTAGAGGTATCAGTGGAATTGGGTGTTCGCTAAATAAAATTGTGCCTGAACTTCAGTGAAAGAACATCTAGTGGACTCGCTGCAAACATCAGCTAGGGCAGAGATGGCAGTGAGATCCCAATGGTGGAATCCTTCGAGTCGGGCCATCGACCTCTCCATAGGGGGGTCACTAAGTTCCAGCTAGTATGCTAGATTGTTCCAGCTGCCCGACAAACAGTTGTTAATAACAAGAAGATAGGATGCCCAGTAATATAAATGATGGTCCACTGCCCCGGGTCCTCTTTTGTAAACAGAGTGGGGAAGTATTTTGGGCTATCCGGGGAGGGTGCCCATGCCAGAGGAAAGTGCAAATCAATTTTGCTATTTCCGTGAACCAGGTATTAGAAATATAGAGCAGGAAGTTTTGTAGAAAGAAAATGAGAGAGCGTAGCTTATATAATCAATATTAACATGAAAGGTTTATGAACTAATGTATAATAATGTCACATAGAAAATGTATTAATATGTTCTGCTAAAACATGCGCTTGAAATGTGCCCACAGGGAGTGGCCGCCAATATATACGGGTACTAATGAAAATGACTAATAATGATGAATTATTATATTAAAAGATGGTTTTACACTAATTACTAAAGGTTATGTTGCTAAAGTCTTGCTAATAAATCATTAGGCCTTAGTTAGCATGAGTTGAGGCCTAGCTGCCTGACTCTCATATTAAACTTATTTTTCTAACGTGCAGTGTGCTGACTTGCTAAAGGGCATGAACTCTTGTTTTCCTCCAAACTAGAAGCTGAATTTAACTGTAGTAGATCCGTTCTCATGAAATTCATCTTGCTTGTAGAAATATTTTAGCTGAATGCAACACTGTAGACCAGTAGCAGGTACAAGGTCGCCTGAACTGGTACAGACAATGGAGCCACTGACCGAAGATGCGCGAAGGACCACGAGAGTATGAAATCATACCGGACATTCCACCCGCTAAAGACGTCAATCATAAGGACCAATAAACTACGTGAGAACAGTTATGGGGTGACAACTGAGCTGAGTTCCTGACTGATGGCGAACCAACTGATGTCCTGAGGACGAAGACAGAACCTCACTGCTCACCCAAAGACGGAGGGTAACTATACGACAATGAAATTGTGATTGTCTGTTTGCTTTTCCTTTCTAGGTACCAACTGCTACTTTTGACAGAGACCATAGTTAGATGTCTTCCAAATTGGTGTTACTAAATTGTTTTGCATGAAACCCAACATGCCAATGCTAATTTGAGGTTAGGACAGGAGTTCACTAAAACTGACGCAAATAGACAAATGACTGAATCTATGCTTTGTTGAATAATGCGCTAATATTACTCTGCTAATGATGATCTATGTTGACGCTGTGTTATGTTCTAATATTCGTGATTCTTGCTTTGATGAATTCTTACCAGAGTTTCCATATCTTTAACACGCTAATGTGCTTCTTGGTATTGAGATTAATAAACCTGCTAGTAGAATTGTAATCAATAGGGAATAAATATCACAAAATTCATATTAAACTGGTGTGGTTATTCATGACTGAAAGGTCATGGTGGTATTCTGAGTTACATTAAATGTCTTTGACTAAGGTGAATTGCATTGTTATGATAAATATTGATGACATTGACGTATTGATTGACATGTTGATTAGCTATCTCGTCCTAAGGTGTCTTCAATCAGGGTCAAAAGATTCATTGGCCTAAAACGAGTCCCAAAGTGAGTAAAATAGTCATAAAGGGACGCGTTAACAGTTCTGGTAGCAGAGCGATGGTTTGGCCCTTTGGGGCCCTAGGACGGAGAATCATTGTTTAGACTTGTTTTTCGTGATAATGCAAATTGAAGGTATGATGTGTTTTTAAATTCCCCTTGACTTTCCCGGAATCTCAGAGCCTGCCTAAGTGAGTTGGGAATGTTCTCGGCGTTTTAGCATGTATGGTGTAGAATTTGCGCTTGCTTAGCTTATGCATATTGCAGGTGTTTTGTGAAGTCTGTGTAGGAGTGGGCATACTCCGCAGTATGAGAGTAGGGAAGTTGGCGAACTTCATGTGAGTGTGGCGCTTTGTGCTAAAAAATTATCCACGTGGTTCTTGTTGGTGATGTACGGACCCGTCGTGGTCTAAGACTCCGGAGTATATTGACAAGTGTAGGAGACACTTGGGTTTATGTTGTAATTTGTGCGGTTTAATAGGTCAATCGGGCGTGGTTGATAAGTCAAGTTTGAGTCAAAGTGTGTGAGTGAAACCTTCGATGGAGATTTGGCAAGTTCTAAAGTGCACTAGAACAAACCATTGACAAGTCAAGAGTAGGATTTGCGGGTCGAATTCTGCTTGCGTGTGCGGGAGCTGAGAAGGAGAGAGTAGCGGCCGAGGCTTCAAGTGAAATCTCTGTAAATTTCTGAAGTGATTTTGTACCCTTCCTGTAGTAAATCGGCAAATTTGGGTTTTTCTGTTGTTAAAGGTGCTCGCAATATATTGCATTAGTTTGGTGTGGATCCAGTGTAAGGAAGACAAGCCGCAAGACTTTGTCAGCCGCAGTGTGTGTGTGTGTGTGTGTGTGTGTGTGTGTGAAGTCAGTGGTGCCGTGCTGGGATAGGTCAGTTGTCAAGAGGGGTCGTGCACGGATTGGCAGCCGTCCATGAGAGGCAATTGGTTGAGAAAGGTGGGTGAAGAGTGTTCTGGGAATTAAAGTGACTTCCTGATTAGATTCTAAACAAAATAAAAGACGCAAAGATGAAGTTCTTCAAGGCTCTAAAGAATGCTCTGAAGGGAGATACATATATTATGGCAAGTGAAGGGGAGCCTACACTGCCTGAGGGTACTCCAGCTTATATTGTAATGGAGGAAAAGGGAGTCGCGCCATGTCTTTGGATGAAGCAGTGGTGCAAATTAACAGAGAAGGAGGGATGTTTAGCATTTCCGCAGCATGGAACGTTCAATACAAGAATTTTAGAAAACTTAAGGTGGATGTTAAGTGTACAAAAGCCGCCTCCGAGACCAGCTCCGTATGAGGCATTAGCAGTCTGGGATTTAATGGCCATACGACAAAGACAGCAAAAATCTGAAAGGAGAATGAAAAGGGCAGAAAAGACTTTAGCCGAGGCTAGATGCGACAATGAGAGCAGAATGTGGAAAAGAGGAATAGTTGACGGGCTTAAATTGTTTCCGGCAATAACCCAGGAAGATGAAACACAGGGAAAGAAATCCACCTGTAAGACAGACAAGGGCTCTAGCAAGCCAAAGGAGACTCAGAGATCTTGGGTAGATGAAGATGATTCAGACGATGAAGAGTTTCTTAATCAGTTGTTACATGATTTCCTGCCACCATATGCTATAATTGACACTGCTCCGAGCGCTAGTGCGGGTCCTGAGGATCCGGCACAGAGTAAGGGAATTACAAATACAGTGCAGACAAGTGATACAGTTTTTATACAAAATGGTGTCAGTGTACCCACTGCACCAGACACGCAGATACAGTTGCAACCACAGCCGAAACAGAGGCTCTATCCAGACGTCCCAGTACTAGAGACCAATACGAATCTGATGGTGGCGCCTGATCCAATATACACGAGATCAAAGCTAGTGCAGATTGAGCCAACTCCGCAATTGCTGCCCCAGCCATACCAACAGCTGGTTCCGAGTTACAATACAGTTGCAGGACCACAGTCAGTAGCTACAGCACCCTTAATGAATCAAGCTATGGGAGTTAATGCTCCACAGGGTTTGGGGGTTGGTCAGTCCCCAGCAGCTATATCATTGCCAATTACTGTTGGTCCACCAGTACCGCTGTATGCGCAAGGTAAACCTGGCATGTGTGATCAGGGAATAATGACCCAAGAGGCAATAAGAGGAGGGTTCACAGGCCCTCCCCAAGTAATGACACCAAGAGAACAAGCAGCAGAAGGACTCAGGTCTTTGTTAGACCTCAGTCTGATTGGGGCTCCTTTGGAGACAATGAGGCAAGCAGGGTTAAGTGTGTCAGCCCCACAGACAATGAGTACGAATTCATCTCAGACACCATTGATGCAGTCAGGAAACATTTCCTTGCAAGGCTTTTCCGCGCAACAATTGAATGAGAGGTTAGAAAAGATCAATGCTTCACAAACTACTGCAGCGACTGCAGAGAGGTCAGAGAGGGATGAATACTTACATTTTGTTAGACTGGGTGTGGAAGCTGCAGAACTAGTGGAAGGAACAATGGGGGTGAACAGATTAGAGTCATACACAGAAGCAGAATTGAGGTATCTGTGCCCCAAAATCACTAAAGAAGTGGGCCAGGTGCATCAGAGGTTAGCAAACCTGGCAGACAAATACGACATAGACATTGAGAATACTAAACATTTGAAAAGAAGCTACAGATTAGACTTCGACTCTAAAGATTTTGATCACATGAGGTCTACCAGAATGAAAGCGCATCTTAAGGAAATACTGCAAAGTGTGCAAATTTGGGGAGCCTTAGAGAAATGGGAAGGCAGATGGGCAAAGAAAAGAGATAAAGAAAAAGGTGATGGTCCGGAACCAAAGCAGGCTAAAGCCGCACCGGACACGGGGACAATAACAATTTTACCAATGAGAGAGACAGCCGGAGGTGTGCTAGTCCATGTACCGTGGTCTAGGGGTGATATTTTGTCCTTTACAAATGACTATCCCAGGTTGAGGGAAAAGCCAATAGAGTGGTACCAGCAGACGGACAGGTTTGTAAAGCTTGCAAAATGTCTTTGGGAGAACTTGAATACCCTGTTTGTGATTATCGTTCCACCTGACTTATGGCTTGAATGCAAGAGAGGTGTGGATTGGCCGACACAGGAACCGGCAAGGGATAAGGTGACTGGAGTACCATCTGAGGAGGTGATGAAGTATTATCATAAGGTGATTGAGTTTTTAAAGCAGAAAGTGTCGCCAAAAGTGACTGATTGGCAGAAAATCGATCGAACCTCACAGGAGGCCAAAGAGTCGATTCATGCTTACTATGAGAGATTGTTGAAAGCGTTTAAACACTACAGTGGCACTGAGACCATAGAACCGAAAGATATGAATCATCGTGTGTTCAGGTTTGTTGAAGGGTTGAGACCAGAGATTAGCCAGATGATTAAGAATCATTTGATCTGTTGGCAAGCGAAGCCGATTGATGAGGTATTGCAGTACGCGAAATACTGCAGTGACGAGATTGAGTTGAAGCAGAGAAAGTTGAAGGAGAAAGTGATGGTGATGCAGATTAAGGCAGCGCAGGCAGGGATGCAGGGAAATGGAATTCAGCAGATGGTACAGCAGCAACCGCAAGGTAATGGCATGTTTAAGGCACAGCCGAGAAGTCGAAGTCGAGGTTTTGTGAACCGTGGTCCAGACCTGAATACTGTTGTGGTTCAAAATGATGTGCAGGGGATGAAAAAGGTGTCACCATGTCACGCGTGCGGCATTGGAAGCGGGAATGCCCAATGGTGGTGCAGGATGGTGTCGTTCAACAGAGCAATGATGTCAGTACTTTTCAAAATGTGAGGGGTCCAAAAATGAGGGGCCAAAATCAAAACTTCCAGAATAACATGGTTCAGATGCAGGGGTTACAGCCAGTGCAGCAAATGCAAATGCCGCGTGTTCAACCAGCACAAATGCAACAGGTACAACAGCAGGTTCCTATGGTACCTAGACAGCAAATGCAAATGCCATTGGCTCCAATGGGACAGCAACAGGTGATGCTTCCTCAACAGGTCACAGGCCAAATGATGAGTCAAAATAACACAGTACAACAGTTCCCATTGCGTGGTGAGGATGGAATAAACGAAGAATGGTCGGATGACTGCTCAGACAGTGAGGAGTGCAGGCTTGCAGCGTCCCTAGAAGTAGATCAGAGGGGTCCTTATGTAGAGGGAAAGGTGGTGGGACATAAGGTTTCATTCTTGGTTGACACAGGAGCTACACGCTCTACAGTCAGAAGTGCAGAGGTTCCGAAATTGCCACTTTCAGGACGTACCATAAGGGTGGTAGGAGTAGCAAATCAGTTCCTGACAAATCCGATAACAGACCCGGTCCAAGTTGAGATTGGTAACTTCCAGGGATTACATAAATTTGTAGGCTGTGATTCAAGTCCTGTATCCCTACTGGGAAGAGATTTATTATGCAAAACAAGGTGTTCGATTACCTGTTCCAATGAAGGGATGGAAGTGCAAACAAACAGTGATGATGAAGGGGACGATGGCCAGTTTTTAGAGTTAGAGACGGAGACTGCAAATGAAGAATACCCTTTGATAACCCTATTCCCGATGCTTACAGTAACTGACTTAGCACCTGAGTTGCAGGGAACAGTGACAGAGAAAGTGTGGGGCCTGACAGGAAAGGAAGTGGGATTAATAAAAGGAGTAGAATCAGTTAAAGTACAGGTAAAGCCGAATGCAATGTTTCCTCAGGTACCGCAGTACCACATGGCACAAGATGTCCTCATTCAGGTATCACAGATAATTGCAGACTTTGTGAAGCAAGGGGTTCTGAAAGAAGTATTTAGCAGCCTGTGTAATGTGTAATGTGTAATGGGTCTGAAAAAGCCTTGTGGGAAGGTTCGAATTGTGCAAGATTTGAGGAAAATAAACGAGATTGTGGTGAAATGCTGCCCCATAGTGCCAAATCCAACAATGATTATGTTTCAGGTGCCGTGTGATGCAGAGTGGTTTACAGTTGTGGACCTGTCTCAAGCATTCTTTTCGGTGCCTCTTCATGAGGATAGCCAATTTCTTTTCAGTTTCAAATTCCTGGATAAGGAGTACAGTTGGTGCAGAATTCCTGAAGGGCTTTCTGAGTCACCTTCCATCTTCAATCAGATATTGAAGAAAGATTTGGAGCCATTAGAACTGCCTTTCAGTTCGACTCTAGTGCAGTGCATTGATGACTTGTTGATTGCGTCCAGAACAAAAGATGACTGTAGGTATGACACAATTGCCTTATTGAACCATTTGGGAAAGAACGGACATAAAGTGTCCCCAAAGAAGCTGCAATACTGTCAGAAAGAAGTACTTAGGTCACTTGATTGAAAAGGGCTCCAGGAGAATATCCAAAGAAAGGGTGTCAGCCTTACTGCAGATGAATCCCCCGACAACCAAGAGAGATGTCAGAATGTTTCTGGGAATGGTGGGCTACTGTCGTCAGTGGATTCCCAACTTCTCGATTATCTCTAAACCATTAGTGAAACTGACAGCTAAAGAGGTCCAGGATGACCCGGGTACCATAATCATGTCTGAGAAAGAGATGGAGGCATTCATGGAGTTGAGAGAGTGCATGTGCAGGGCACCAGCTTTAGGTATGCCTGACTACACAAAGTATTTTCTACTGTTTTGCCATGAACGTGATGCTTGTTCTTTTTCTGTCTTAACACAGATCCATGGAGGTGCAAATCGCCCAGTAGCATATTTTTCAGCTACTTTGGACCCAGTCGCAGCAGCCTTACCGGGTTGTTTGCGTGCAGTTGCAGCAGTTGGTCAAAGCCTCACACAGTGTGAAGGCATAGTGATGGGACATCCCTTAACAGTAATGGCTCCTCATTCAGTTGAAATTCTGTTAACCCGAACCAAGACGCAGCACATGACAAATGCTAGGTTAACTAAATATGAGACAATTATACTGGGGTCGCCAAATGTGTCCCTCAAGAGATGTACTGTATTGAACCCGGCAACTTTACTTCCTATTGAAAATGCTGAGATTAATAATGCTGAGGAAGTAGAACATGATTGTCTTGAGGTAACAGAACTATGCACCAAACCAAGACCTGACATCAAAGATACCCAATTAGAAGAAAATGACTACATTATGTTTGCTGATGGTTCATGCTTGAGAGACTCATTAGGAGTACTGAGAGCTGGGTATGCCATGTGTACAATCACCGGTATTCTAGAAGCTTCCTGGCTCAAAAGAGTGTACTATGCACAAGTGGCTGAATTAATTGCCCCTACTAAAGCATGCCACGCAGCTGAAAACCTAAAAGTCACTATCTATACTGACAGCAGAAACGGATTCTGAATTATGCATGATTTTGGCCAATTTTGGTCACAGAGGGGTTACATGACCTCTTCTGGTTCACCAGTGAAAAATGGCGAAAAGATTAAGGACTTGTTGCATGCGATTCAGTTACCTCTTGAAATTGCCGTGGTGAAATGCAATGCTCATGTTAAGTCACAAGACTTTGTGTCAATGGGAAACGGCTTTGCAGATCAAGTCGCAAGGTTTTGCACATTGAACTGTATATCGTTCAGAGATCAATGGGAATTGTTACCTGAAACTGAAAATGAAACATGCTTAAACTTTGCATTAAGAGTGGTTGATACATTAGAGGAGCTAAGATCACTGCAGGGTCATGTTAGCAGTGAGAAAAAATGCTCCTGGCAGAGAATGCAATGTATACAAAGGTCTGATGACTTGTGGGTCTCAGAGGAGGAGAAAATGGTTTTGCCAAACAGCCTTTTGTCACAGTTTGCAAGGTTTTACCATGGTCAAGCACATCTTGGGAGAGACGCAATGATCAGGTTGTTTAAAATCGATTGGTTCAATCCGAAATTCAGAAAAGCTGCAGAGGTTATCTGTCACAGGTGCATCATCTGTCAACAGATGAATGCAGGAAAAGGGAGCGTGGTGACTGAGCCACATAGGGAGAGCTGGAGGTCCGTTTAGCAAGATGCAGATGGATTTTATTGAGATGCCTGTGTGTGGAGGCTTGAGGTATGTGTCGGTGATTGTATGTGTTTTCAGTCACTGGATTGAAGCTTACCCTACACGTAGAAATGACAGCCTCACAGTAGCAAATCTGTTGCTTAGGGAGTTAATACCACGTTTCGGATTCCCGATCTCTTTACAATCAGATAGGGGCAGACACTTCGACAATGAGGTGATTAAGCTCTTGTGTGCTGCATTGAGCATAAGCTGCATTGTAGCTATCGCCCTGAAGCATCAGGACTAGTGGAACAGATGAATGGTACCTTGAAGTCGAGAATGGCAAAAATGTGCGCAGCTACCTATTTGAAATGTCCAGATGCATTGCCCTTAGTACTGATGTCAATGAGAATTACACCTGGCAAGAA
The DNA here is from genome assembly GCF_031143425.1 of Pleurodeles waltl. Lineage (NCBI taxonomy): Eukaryota > Metazoa > Chordata > Amphibia > Caudata > Salamandridae > Pleurodeles > Pleurodeles waltl. The sequence goes on along the minus strand of NC_090444.1, from coordinate 71,159,443 downwards.
AACAGGACTGTCTCCCCATGAAATTCTAATGGTTTCGAGCTATGCGATTGCCCGCAGTGCCTGCAAATGCTCTTGTGAATGTCACGGATTATATGGTGTTGGACTACTGCAAGGGTCTGGCTGATGTGGTCCGCTCTTTCTCTCACCAGGTGGAGGCTAACACATTGCCACCGATAAGTGATCCAGGTCACACCTTGAAAGCCGGTGATTGGGTGGTTGTCAAGAAACAGGTGAGGAAGACATGTTTGGAGCCGCGTTGGAAGGGACCATATCAAGTAATACTGACAACAACCACTGCTGTGAAATGTGCAGGCGTTCCAAACTGGATACATGACAGTCACACAAAGAAGGTGATGTGTCCAACTGATGAGGAACTTGAAGTGTCCAAAACAACAACTGCAGAGAAGGAAGGCTCGGGCTGGAGAGTATTCAAAGGGGAACTGAGACTGAAGGAGAGCCCACTGAGGACGGCGTAGTCCCTCAAACAGTAAACGAGTTCGATAGAGGTGACAGTGAGCCTATCTCAGAGGAGGCAGCAGGAGAACTGAGACAAAGAGAGGTTCTCCCAGAAGCAGACGGATACAGGTTTGAAGTTGAGCCCGTAACAGACCCTGAAAATGAGGGGGAAGAAGCAGAGGGAGGTCAAAGTGCACTGACTTCTCCTGAGCCGCTTGAAGGTCCGTCAAGAGAAAACACTATAGCACAAGAGGAGGGCGCTGTTCAACGTTCTGAAAGGTCAAGCAGGAAGAAAACACATCAAGGAGATAACTGGCCGGAGCCACAAGCTGCAATAGAAAAAGTGGTCCCCGGAGACAAAATAGAGGAAGAAGTTGATACAACCAGAAAAGAGGATCTCAGTGAAGGAGAGTTGCAGAGTGAACACAAACTGAAAAGAAAAAGAGTCGCAAACAGAAGACACGCAGGTCCTGAATGGGCGTACGCAACATTAGCTGAATGGCAACAAGAATTCTTGCAGTTCTGTTTTGATCAAGAGGTACCAGGTCAATACTACAGCACCTGAATTCAACTTTAGAAAGAGACTGTGTTCAATTGAAATTGAAATTGAAAGCTGAAAATCTGAGAAAAGAGACTGATAAATTACTGGATGTGACATGGAAAACCTGAATTGACTTTGAAAAACCGATTATGACAAAATGCTAAACCTGATTTGACAAAAAGGGTCCTGGAGTGAGTGAAACGCTGTAAATACTTGCTGAAAAACGGAGACTTTGCATTAATAAGAAGAAAAAAAAGGCTTTTATATCATCCTCAAGTTGATTGTTTGCTTTGTATTATTCTGCTATCTGATTCTTTACAAATCATGGGTTATACTAAAAGTAATAGTAAAAAGGGTAGGATGTGTGGTTGGTTGAGTGCCATTCTAGTTATTGTGTGTGCAATAATAATTATAGGTGTGATTGTGGGAATGCCATGGATGGATAAGAAAGTGACTAACAATGCTTCAAATTCTGAGACTGCTACATTAACACCATGGGAGAAATTTGAGCAGGATGCAAAATACTTAAATGCAGGAACTAATTCAAAAGGGGAACTATCTACTAATGTCTTCTATTGCTTGCTGAATGAGTATGTTGACACAATGGATGCAAAGAATTGTTATGTATGCACAAAGATTCCTACGTCAGTACAAGAAGGGGTTACTTATCATAGTCTTCCGCTAATTTATGGGATAAGCTGTAGTCTGCTACTAACAAGATTCTATGATCAAGAACATGTGCAATATTTCTACTCTAACTTAGATGTAGTGTTTTCTTTTGTGCCTGTGATTGAGTTTTTAAACAAATTAGCTAAAGAACATAACATAAAATTAGTTAGGGGCTTCTTTGAGCCGACACTGACATTTGGGACAGCTTGTGCGCACCGCAATAATCTAACCTGCTTTCTAACGCCTGTAGAGAAGAGCTTCTTAGAACACACTGATGACAGACGCAAGGCATTAAAGGAAAGGCTAGAAAAGGGGTTCGAAAAACGCATGCTTGCAAATGATTATGTTTAGACTGCAATAAAGACACAGGGCAAATTAGCTATAGATGCATTACATGTAGGTAGGCTCTGTATATATAGGCCGAAATCTGAGCATGACACTTTATTTGTGGGAACGAGTGAGTGCAGGCATGTGTTTTTGTTTCAGAGTAAGTGGACATTCATGTTAAATGGACAGGATCCACCGATCCCTGGGATCTATTATATATGTGGACTTAATGCTTATTACCGTCTTCCTAAAGGATGGTATGGGACATGTTACTTGGGAATAGTCTTCCCAAAGATCTACCAGATTGATGACTTGAAGCAAATTCCTAAAATGTCTGAATTACAACATACTAGACAAAAGAGAGAGAGACAGCGGCTGCTGTCGTTGGTGACATATTTGGAGCCATAATTCCTTCAGTAGGGGTTATCTTAAACTCCATAAAGATTCGAAAGTTGTCTACTATTGTGGATAACATGCTGACAAACGTAACAGGGGCTATACTCCTGATTGATACTGAACTTGCTGCGGAAAGAGCTATGACTCTTCAAAACCGGCTTGCTTTAGACATTCTTTTCGCGAAGAGCGGCGGAGTCTGTAAGATGCTTAATGAGCGCCATTGCTGTGCGTTCATACCAGATAACAGCAAAAAGATTAGAGGTATGCTTACTAACCTAACAAGAGATAGTGCAGATTTGAAGGAACCTGGAGTTTGGGAGAAAGTTGGGAGAGGAATTACCAGAGTAGGGAATTGGTTTAGTAATATTTGGAATGGGGATCTGGCAAAAATATTGGGGGCTCTATTGATTGTCCTGATTTGTTTATTGGGATTTTGGTTATCATGCAAAGGTAATGAAAGAATAAAAAGAAATCTGACAAAAAGAAACAAAAGAAATGAAGAAAATGAAAGAGAGAAAATGTTTAATGAAATTTGGGAAAGCTCACACAAGGGGCAAGATGTCGAAATGCGCATAATGTGGAAAGTGAAAAGTTGAAAAGGGAAAGGTTTGTGTGATGACAAAGGTCATCAGAGGAAGGACTGAGAGAGCGTAGCTTATATAATCAATATTAACATGAAAGGTTTATGAACTAATGTATAATAATGTCAAATAGAAAATGTATTAACATGCTCTGCTAAAACGTGCGCTTGAAATGTGCCCACGGGGAGTGGCCGCCAGTATATACGGGAACTAATGAAAATGACTAATAATGATGAATTATTATATTAAAAGATGGTTTTACACTAATTACTAAAGGTTATGTTGCTAAAGTTTTGCTAATAAATCATTAGGCCGTGGTTAGCATGAGCTGAGGCCTAGCTGCCTGACTCTCATATTAAATTTATTTTTCTAACGTGCAGTGTGCTGACTTGCTAAAGGGCATGACTCTTGTTTTCCTCCAAACTAGAAGCTGAATGTAACTGTAGTAGATCTGTTCTCATGAAATTCATCTTGCTTGTAGAAACATTTTAGCTGAATGCAACACTGTAGACCAATAGCAGGTACAAGGTCGCCTGAACTGGTACAGACAATGGAGCCACTGACCGAAGATGCGCAAAGGACCACGAGAGTATGAAATAATACCGGACATTCCACCCACTAAAGACGTCAATCATGAGGACCAATAAACTACATAAGAACAGTTATGGGGTGACAAATTCGATGAGCTAATTTGAAGATAATTGGAGGGAGATAGTGGGGTGCAACCCCTTGTCCAACCAGATTTTAGGGGAATGTACAACGAAAAGGGATAAAAACCTATGACACAGGAAGACACTTAGGGGGTCATTCCTACTTTGGCGATGTACCCCCGCCAGAACACCGCTGCGCGGTCAAAAGACCGCCGCGGTGATTCTGGCTTTCCCTCTGGGCTGGCGGGCCAGAAGGCCGCCCGCCAGCCCGCCAGCCCGCCAGCCCAGAGGGAAAGCGCCTTCAACGAGGAAGCCGGAAGCCGGCTCCGACTGCAGTAGCACCCGTCGCGATTTTCAGTGTCTGCATAGCAGACACTGAAAATCATGGTGGGGCCCTCTTACGGGGGCCACTGCAGTGCCCATGCCATTGGCATGGGCACTGCAGGGGCCCCCAGGGGCCCCACGACACCCCATACCGCCATCCTGTTCCTGGCGGCCAAGACCGCCAGGAACAGGATGGCGGTCGGAATCCCCATGGCGGCGCAGCAAGCTGCGCCGCCATGGAGGATTCCCAAGGGCAGCGGAAAACCGGCGGAACACCGCCGGTTTTCCGTTTCTGACCGTGGCTGTACCGCCGCGGTCAGAATGCCCAAGGGAGCACCGCCAGCCTGTTGGCGGTGCTCCCGCGGTCCCCAACACTGGCGGTCTCGGACCGCCAGGGTTGGAATGACCCCCTTAGATTGGTTAGGGAAATGCTATTGATATGATCCCGAAACTTTGTCACTCTGTTTGGTGACTTGTTAGTTTGGTTCTTAGAACCATCATTGCCCTTAGATTGCCCGTTTATACTTTACCTCCTTATGAGGGAAGTACCCTTTGCCCTTCCTGCCTGAGCTGAATTCCTGACTGATGGCGAACCAACTGATGTCCTGAGGACGAAGACAGAACCTGAGTGCTGACCCAAAGATGGAGGGTAACTATATGACAATGAAATTGTGATTGTCTGTTTGCTTTTCCTTTCTAGGTACCAACTGCTACTTTTGACAGAGACCATAGTTAGATGTTTTCAAAATTGGTGTTACTAAATTGTTTTGCATGAAGCCCAACATGCCAATGCTAATTTGAGGTTAGGACAGGAGTTCACTAAAACTGACGCAAATAGACAAATGACTGAATCTATGCTTTGTTGAATAATGCGCTAATGTTACTCTGCTAATGATAATCTATGTTGACGCTGTGTTATGTTCTAATATTCGTGATTCTTGCTTTGATGAAATCTTACCAGAGTTTCCATATCTTTAAAATGCTAATGTGCTTCTTGGTATTGAGATTAATAAACTTGCTAGTAGAATTGTAATCAATAGGGAATAAATATCACAAAATTCATACTAAACTGGTGTGGTTATTCATGACTGAAAGGTCATGGTGGTATTCTGAGTTACATTAAATGTCTTTGACTAAGGTGAATTGCATTGTTATGATAAATATTGATGACATTATTGACGTATTGATTGACATGTTGATTAGCTATCTCGTCCTAAGGTGTCTTCAATCAGGGTCAAAAGATTCATTGGTCTAAAACGAGTCCCAAAGTGAGTAAAATAGTCATAAAGGGATGCGTTAACTAAAACATGGAATAATCATAATTTATTATCAGCACGACCATACCACAGAGGTTTAAGGGGAGGTCGCACCATGGAGTCAGGCTAGCCTTAGTGCTCCTCAGAAGGGAAGTCAGATTGAAGGCTTGTGTAAATTCTGGTATAGTCCCCATATGTGTTCCTAGAAATCTGAAGCTGAGCTAACGGAGGGGGATGCTCAGTCTCCAACCAGTTGAAGCAGTATTGCCACACAGAGGAATAAGAAGGGATTTTGTTTTATTAAGGCACAGGCCGGAGGCTTTCTCAAATAGACGAAAGAGCTTGAGGGTCTGAGATTTCCAGGTTTGCGAGGTAGAGGAAGACCTTGTCCATGTATAAATGGTCTTGTCCTCGAAGGCATTTTTCCATCACCGCCCCTCAATTAGTGCCTCATAGTGGACCAACCCTGGTAGGGGCTCGACAGCCAGAGCACAAAGTAGTGGGGAAAGAGGACACCTCTGGCAGATGCCCCTTTCAATCCAAAATTTGCCACATGGTCCCGTTGAGACGGACTTGAGCCATTGGGCTGAGTACAGGAGGGAGGTCATCGTGCGGACACAACGTCCAAAGCCAATGTGAAGCTGGACTGCCGCTAGGTAGTCCCAGTCAACCATGTCAAAAGCCTTTTCAAAGTCAGCAAGGAATAAAGCTGGATCCTGTCAGATTCCCCATGGGGGCAAGGGCACATTGAAGCCACCGGATACAGTGTCAGTACTTCGGTTTGGCATAAAGCCAAATTAATCAGCTGAAGCTTGGTCGTCTAAAGTTTTGCATTGATTTCACTATCTGTATTAAGTAGGGAGATGGGGCAGTAGGACCCATGTTCGAGCAAGGGCGGGTGGTTTTAGGAATAACGACAATAGCTGCTAAGTCTAGGTCATTTTGAAAGAATCCCTTTTCAATGACCTCAGTGTAGAGGCGAAGCAAGTGGGGAGCCAGTTAGTCTCTAAATGTGAAACAATATTCAGGAGGGAAGCCATCTCCGCCTGGGGTCTTCCCAGCTTGCAAGTCCCTGATGGCGGCGTGAATTTCCTCCTCTGTGATTGGTTCCTCTAGGGCTTTCCCATTGGGCCGCCATCGAAGAAGGGAGAGGAACGCTCTATGTGAGGTTGTGGGTCACAAACCTAAAGCTGTCAGTGGTAGGCTGTAAATGCTGCCGCAATTTCAGAGGCTGTCTGGACCACAGAACCTGAGTCACCCATCACCACGGGCATAAAGTGGGAAGCAATGTCTCAAGTCGTAGGTCTGTATAAAAATGCCCTGTTCTTGTCACTGAGTTCATTAATGCATTGGGTGGTTACCCTCCAACAATGGTGTGCCTTACATGAGAGTATTTGTCATAGTGCGTTCCTGTCTATGTCCAATTGGCGGGCGAGTGTTTTGAGATCTCAAACGTCAATCTAGATTAATTGTCAAGTAAATGCATATTTAGTTCTGCAATGTCATGTTGCTCATCTCTTTTTTTACATTTGAGATAGCTCCTCACATTCCCTTGATCCTGGGTTTACTAGCCGCCCTAGAGTGCCCACATTTTCTACAGAGCTAATACTAAGGTCAAAGTAGGAGGTATATGCTTCTCTTTTATGGATGTAACTTCTTAAATGTGATTGTCACTTTTTATTCTATTGTATGATTTTAATCATCTAACAAATATGAACTACTTGCAGATTCCTCAGCATTTGAATCTTCTTCAGGAACCAGAAGGATGTGGAAACTTGAAATAGTTTGCTTGTGCACATAGGGGTGCAATGGCTCAGTCTTGGCTCCAGGATCCAGCCTCAAAGAGGATATGAGCGAGCCGAATAAGGCACCAACCCACAGAACTGACGAGTTCCTTTTTATCAGTGCCATTCAAAGCAGATTTAGAGTTGCTCTCTTTTGAACATCTTTCAACTAAATTCACCTTTGCAGTGTTTTCATAGATGCCTCCCCCTAAAATGTCAGGCTTTAAGTCCTGTTGCTCTTGTCAGAACAAGATGGTACTCTTGCACCTAACCCCCGAAACATCAGTCTCTGGTGCCTAACCAATTTTATTTGTGTGCTAAATGTAGCATCATGCATGACAAGGCCCTGGAGACTAAACTTCTTGATGTGAGCTCCGGAAGATGTTGGGCTCAGATCTCAGCGCTGCTTCACGGCCTGATCCTGCTCCAAATCCCGTACTGGCTTGCCTTTGACCAGCACTTCATCAGAAAGGACTGCTTCTGAGACCATGAACCAGGGCAAGTCCTTTAGGTAAAAGCAGAAGTGTGAGAGGGATTGTTTGGCTTCTTGACTTAACTCACGCTCAAGATCTTCTCTGCATAGCAGTCTATCGCGGCCATTCTGATAAATGCCGAAGGACAGTGTACCACCACAGCTCTTCATCGTTCAGCACCTAATCATGTGTCACTTGCATTTTTTTTATTAAGAGAATCTGCTTCTGCCTTCAGGATGCAAAGCAGGTGACCTGTTGTGATGTGCAAGTTCCTCTCAATCAGCCACTTACAAATTGTTTGAGCTTCTAGAGATAGAGCTCAGGAACTCATGTCTCCCTATTGTTGATGTAATACATTGTTGTTGTATTGGCTGTGAGCAGAGAAGATGCTCTGAAACTCAGCAGAAAAGACTTGAGGGCTAGATGGACCGTCCTCAGCTCTAGAGAGCTGATGTGGTAAGCCTTTTTTCTTCGAACACATGCCTTGGACCAGCAGACTGTGCATGTGGCCTCCCCAACCAAACAATGATGCATCTGTCACAAACGTCTGAGGTGGTCTCGCATTGGGAAGGGAACATCATTCAGGAGGTTCGTCAATTAGCACCGAAGAAGGGAATTGATCGCAGCCCATGTGAAAGTTAACTTCCATGTGAGAGTTAACTATTTATCAACGGCTGAGAACTGACTCGACAGGTTGTCGAGGCGCTATTATAATAGTTTCATCTATCAATATGTATGTGGAACAATAGAGATGCAGGAGGCCACTGAGTCCTGAAGGGATGAAATCTGACAGGATGTTGGATGTTTCATTGTTGGAATTTTGACTCAGCAGAGGGATAGAACACAGTCTCTCCTCCAACGGATTCACTGCTGCTGATAGTGACTGAGTTCTCTTAGGTAATTGATGGAGTGCACCTGACTCTGCAGACTTAAAGTCACAGCCTCTGAAGTATAGAGTGTGTCATGTTGCAATGAGGTGGGGATACTTGAGGTATTTACGTCATTGAGTCTGAGGTCTATATAGGGATAGATGAAAATTGACATTTTCCCCCATCTGTAATATCACCAGGCAGTCTGAAAAGGTTTGTGGTGCAGACATGAGGCCATAAATCAGGAATTTGGACTGATAATGGACATTTTCAACCAGAAATCTCAATAAATTGTCATGGTTCTCAATGGTGTCGATGTGAAAATAGGCATCTTGTAAATCAATGGTACAGATCCAGTCCCCCATGATGAAGCTGGTGGTATATTTGGTGAACATGCAGCATTTCTTTTATTTTATCAACTTGTACAAGCCCTGAGATCTAGAATAGAGGGTAATTTCACCATCAGTCCTTTCTTTTGAACTAGAAGGTACAGGGATGCATACTCCTTTTCTTTTTTTGGAGAAGGAGGGACCAGTTTCAATGCGTCTTTGAACAGGAGGGTACTGACTTCCAAACAAAGAAATACTTGATGATATTTAGATGCTTTCTTACCTTTTGTTCCTCAGATTGTTCCCTGGATGTACCCCAGAGGGTCTTTGAAAACTGAAAAGAGCACAGGTAGAGGGAAGCATGCTTTCCAGAACACTCAGGAATTCCAGATTTTTATTCACACATACGTAGGTCCTCTTGAAGTCCACGCAGCTTCGCTTTTCCCTGTCCTTTCATGTTCTCCTGGATAAGTACTTGGAACATTCACAGGAGTAAGGACAATGTGATCCAGACAGGAGCCGAGTGCAGACTGTGTGAGCGTCTGTTACACTTGCTCCCAGATGTGGGACAAAAAGACACACCATTTTGTGAAGGAAAGATACATTTTGCCCTTTGAACACAGTAGAAATGCACTGCTGGTCTCTGAAAAATACCTTTGCTGAATGTCTTTAAAGGTTTCTGTAGGAAGCTGGCTCACTTTATCGTGCACTAAAAAGAAGCACAACATGCAGGGTCAATTCGATCTCCACTTGGTTTGCAGAGGCAGAAGTAGATAGGACTAATGCTCTATTTTGTGGTAATGTGGACGAGACGTTAGGCTTCTCAGAGGGTAGTGTTAAGCATTTGTTGTACTCACAGAGGAAATAAATGACACACACACTCAAAGAATAAATCAAAGACCAATTTAGAAAAATAACAGTTCTTTTTATGTCTGTTTTAAACCCAAGAGCTTCATAATGAGGTAAGTAGACTTTTGAGCATAAATACTTTGCAATTTCAAAAGTGGACACAGTGCAGTTTTCAGAGTTCTCTCAATGTTATCCTATGGAGGAAAAACAATGTTGAGCAAACACAGGGTTAACAACGACTTACGAAGCCAATCATAGAGAGTTAAGGTAAATGCTGGACACTGATCAGAACCAAATCAACAGGTCACACCAGGCAGCACTGGGATGGCCGGGTGCAGAGGTGCAGTAAGGCGTCGGGTGCCCAATGGTTTCCTTTGGGAGTTTGGCCCTGTGACAAACAGGCTACTGGCTTGGCCTGGATAGCCAGTCAGGGACATCAAACAGGTAGGTTGTAGACATGGGGTGCTCGGGATGTAGGTGCACCTTTGGTCTTTTTCTCCAGGGACCAGGGGAGACGGCTGCAGGGGTGTCCTTAGGCATCGGATTTCTCTGTCTATGAGCACTCACGATCAGGGGGTCCTGTGTGTTGCGGCTGCAGGAGTCTTCAGAGAGCCAGCAGGGGTGAACCCTGGGTAGATGCAAGCTCAGGGGAGCCAGGGAACATTGCTGGCACCAGTGACCCACCTCAGATTGGGTTGTGGGAGACAGGTGCAGTGGTTGCTGGAGGCGCCAGGTTTTCTCACACCACTAGGTCGTGGGAGAGGGGTCTAAGTGCAGGGGCTGCAGGTGACTTGGGGGAGTCTAAGAGGGGTAAAACCCGGCAAGACTGGGACTCTGGACAGCTGGGGAGCCTTGCTGGCACCGTTGGTTTGCTTCACTTCGGGTAGAGGATGTCGGATGCAGGGATGACTACAGGTGTAGGGTCTTTGCTGTTCTGTAAGCTTCAAAGTCCTTTCATGAGACTTCTTGCAGAGCAGATCCGCTGCTCACAGGAGCCTGAGTCTTTGTGGAAGGCAGGCAGTCCTCCTGGGTTTCTTGGAGCTACAGCTGCAGGACGAGTCATCTTTTTGGGCAGAGTCTGTCGAGGTCAGCAGGCCGGTGGGGCTGGTACCAAGTCAGCTGCTTCTTCTTTTCCTCTTCTGCAGGCACAACTCCTTTGTGTCATTGTCTTCATAGGTTGTCAAGATCTGAGTTCTAGGGTTCAGGGTTGCCACCTAAATACTCACTTTAGGGGTGTTAGAAGGAGTGCCAGCTGGTAGCCAATGGGCTGACCACCTTTGGGTGATTGCACCCTTTTTATGACCACTTCTACTGCAAAGTGGGCATAACCCTAACCCTGGTGGCCTAATGATGGAGGCGTTTAAAAAGTAGTACCAAGCTCAGCTCCTCCACCTTTGGGGTGGGACTGGCATGAAGTGGGCACACCTCCTAATCTGTCTAGTTTCCCATCTGTTCTGCTGTCAAAAGTGGGGTCAGGACAGGGGGGGGTGGATCATCTCCGCCACCTGGGGAGACCTGGGTCGCATTACAAAGGCGGCAAGGCCTTTGAAGCTCCCTGCCCTGGAATGTCCATCCTGCCTGGGTGAGGTACCAACACCCCCACCCAGTGCTGGCTTTTGTCTCTGGCCCTCAAGAGCGCTGGCTCTCACCTTTAGGGGGCCAGATACGTGTCTAAGGTGGCTGAACTAGTTAGGACCAATCAGTCAACACACTAGTACCTGGTAGGCTTTATGGGGGCAGCACGTAGGGACCCTCCTGGGTATCCGAGGTCCTAGATATCAGGGGTGCCGTTTACTAGGGTATTACAGAGGGTGCTAAAGGTTTTGCCAGTTGGGAGCAACAACTGTGCAGTTTTGGGAGGAAAAAGATCTGGCACTGGGGACCTGGTTGGCAGGAACCCAGTGGTCTTTCAGCCAAAATGACGCCAGAACCAGGCAAAAAGTGCTAGGAGTGACCATATGAAAAGAGGCACTTTCCTACAGTTTCCGAAAGGGCCAAAGATTAGGGTTCGAACTTTGTGCAAGAAACTGGTTATTAGTTGAGAGGTGTTGAGTACCCGCATCTAATAATAATCACTGTCCTTACCAGGGTGAACCACTAAAGTCACCAAATAAGTGGCTGAGCTGAACCCCAGGTACATATGGTAGAGAGCATACATGCATAACCTGGAAGCAACACCTACGGTATTTATGCAGTAATAAAACAGTAATAAAGTCGAAATGCAAAACAATGTAAAAACTTCAAAACTGATTAGAAAAGGAGTAAAATGCAATAAACAAAATGACACTAAAATGAACCAAGGAAAGTCAATGGTCGCAGTAGAACAGCACCTAAGAACAATTTGACAATGAACGAGATGGAGCCCGGGTTGGATATACTACTGAGCAACATACCTTCAATTTTATCTGGTAGAGACTATCTAGCTGCAGATTCCTTACCTTTGAATTTTCCCCAGGCGTCAGACTGGATCCGAAAGATTTTCCATGAGCAGTACCCCTGCAGCCAGTAGGTGGCGTCGATCAGCTCTGCGTCTGTCATCAGCCAATGAGGAAGTGACGCTGGGGTACCTATACATGCGTGCTGATGTCCATTTCTTTTCACAACTTTCTATGTCAAAAGTGCAGAGCCATGAAAAAAAGTGATCACTGGTTAGTCAAAACTAGGGCCCTGAAAGCAGTCATCCCTGTCCCTAGAAACCCATTCGGCAGAATGGGGAGGATGCGTAGGTCAGGAAGGAATCTGCAGCTAGATATAGGGGGTTATTCCAACTTTGGAGGAAGTGGTAATCCGTCCCAAAAGTGACGGAAAAGTGGCGGATATACCACCAGCCGTATTACGAGTCCATTATATCCTATGGAACTCGTAATACGGCTGGTGGTAAATCCGTCACATTTGGGACGGATTACCACCTCCTCCAAAGTTGGAATAACCCCCATAGTCTCTACCAGGTAAGGTGTAACCAAAGGTATGCAAGTTGCTCATCTGACAGAGACCTCTACCTGCATATTCCTTATCTTTGAATAGATACCCAAACAATACCAACCCTGGAGGTGGTTCTGCAAACCAATTCCAAACGAGGAAGTCCTGCATGACCAAACTGGCAAACTGCTCATCCCTACAGACCTGACTGTCCAGTCAGTAGTGTTTGGTAATTGTGTGCAGAGATGCCTAAGTTGCTGTCTGGCAAATATCCAGGACTGGAACTCCATGTGCCACTGCAGCGGTCACAGCTTTAGCACTGGTGGAATGAGCTCACACACCTTCAAGAGGCAAAGTCGGCAGGGTGATAGATTGGCCGTGAAAAGGTGTGACTACTTTTGGTAGAAAAGAGGCCCATGCGAAGTACCAGTCTGTCTGGTTATATAGAGAGGTTAGGTGGCTTAGATGAAAAGTCCTGCAGCTCAAGCCGCAGATGCAATTGCCACAAGGTAGGCTGTCTTCAGTGTGAGAAGCCTGATGACAATTGTGGAGAGGCTCAAAAGGAGCACACATCAACAATGTTAGGACCAAATTAAGGTCCCACTGGGCCATAATGAATGGAGGAGGAAAGAGATGAGTAAGACCTTTAAGGAACCTATGTACAATATGGGACTTGAACAAAGAAGGTTGATCCGGCACAACAAGAAGGAATTAATGGTAGATAAATAGCCCTTAAGAGTGCTGAAAGCTGGTGCCTGCTGCGCAAGGGAAAGAGTGAAAAGTAGGACCTCAGAAAGAGGGGCAGAAAGTGTTACGACTCGGTCGTCCCATTTCTAGGGGGCGCTGTAAGGGGGCTTTCGGAAGCCTGGGAATCACCTTGAACACTTATCTAGAGTCCCTTGCTGACTCCCGTTTGTTTCTCTTTTCGCCATGGTATGCTTTTGTAGTATTCCATTTGTTTCCTGGGACTGAAAATCCCATAATGCACAGCCTGGTAGTCAGGAAAGCCTGGATTCTGTTTTACATTGTTTTCTATGGGAGAAGTCCAGTTGCTCCTTTTCACCGGATCCTCTCCTCCAGGACTTGCGAGTGTCTGAAACTACACACACCTGAGACCTCTCCTGTGCAGCCCAGTCATGTGATTCCACCTGGGGTTTGCTGCAGCTTGGAACTGCTTATAAGCAGCCATTTCCTAAAGATTCTCGTTGTGCATTGGAGTTTGATTCCTTTGTGTTACAGACCCCTTATCGGATGGTGTTCCAGTCTTGTTTCAGCTTGAACCTGTTTCTTGTTTCTCTGCCCTGTTCCTGATTGTTCCAGCCAGAGTCTGCTCCCTATCTCCTAGCCTTGTACTTGTTTGTTTCTTCCAGAGCCTACTCCCTGTTTCTTTGTCCTGTTCCTGCCTTGTTTCAGCCTGAACCTGCTCTCTGTTTCCCAGTCCTGTTTACTGCTTATTCCTACTCCCTGTATTCCAGTCCTGTTCTTGCTTGCTCCAGCCAGAGCCTGCTCTCTGTTTCCCATTCCTGTTTCTGTTTGTTCCAGCCAGAGCTTGTGCTCTGTTTTCCAGTCCTTTCCATGCTTTTGCTTCAGCCTGAGCCTGTTCCCAGTTCCTGCCTCTGCCTCCTAGTGTGTTCCTTCTGTTTCTGTTTCCTCTTGGGTATTTGTGTCTGGCAAGTGTTCTATCAGTCTTCACCTGTGTATAAGTGTTTTCCTTTGTACTGGGGTTGGCTCCTGGTTTCCAGGAGGCAATTCCAGCCCCCATCCTTTGTCTGGTGTTATATGTAGTCTTTAGCACCTAACAGTGACAGTGTGCTATTGCTGTTTTCCAGGAATTGCCACTGTGTTTCCAGCTGGACCCACAAGGGCTTGTCTTGTGTATGTAAGTACAATTCTTGTTTGTGCTCCAAGGGTCCAAAGACAGAATCACTTCTGCTGCCTTCTTTCTATGGGGCTGGTGGGGGTGACTATCTGTAAGAGCAAACTGCACAGAGGCATTGATATTCCCTGTCACTGTGGGAGGTTCTGCGCCTTACTCTGTGTATAACCCCAGCGTGTTTGTCCAATAGTAATCCGTTTCCTGTTTGTTCACACTAAGGTTGCTCTGCTTTTACTTTCCTGTTTCCTGTGCCTTCCATAGCTGTCCTTTCCCATGTATACCTTTAGCTGCTCTTCTGCCCCAGTACACTACCTCTTTGGGATAGTCTGTGACCTCAAGGGGTGTCCCAACCAGAGTACTGATCAGACCCGCCCAAAACAGTGACAGAAAGAGGATCAACAGATTTTTCTGCACACCATGCCACAATTTCTTCCAACGGTAGGCATATACCATCTTGGTGGGGGGATGCCTGGCTGCCTAGATGACATTACAGAATTCGGGAGGAAGGTCAAAAGCTGCCAACTGCTGCCGCTCAATCTCCACATAAGAAGGTGGAGAGTGGACAGGTTCGGATGAAGAACTGTCCCCTGCTGCTCTGAGAGAATATCTTCCCGAAGAGGCAGTCTGATTGGAGGATCGTTTGCACTGCCGTGTAGCTCATGATACCAGATTCTCCATGCCCAGTCCGGAGCCACAAGGTTGACTTGGGCCTGGTCATTTCTGATCTTCATAAGAACTGTGGGTGGGAGTGGTATGGGCAAAAAGGAATACAGGAAGCCTGAGTTCCGCTCGAGATGAAAAGCATCTTCGAGTGAGAGCCGCCTTGAAAACTCCAGTGCACAAAATTGCTGACATTGGACGCTCTCAGCAGAGGTGAACTGATTTAACCAAGGCTCTTTCCACTGCCTTATGGAGACCATGCCCCACCCTGGTATGGAGATACCATTCATGATCCACTAGGCATCTTCGGCTGAATTAGTCTGCTCTGGCATTCAGAGAGCTCGCCAGATGATGAACCAGCAGGGATATGCCCTGCTGTTCCAGCCATGCCCAGAAACACAGATCCTCTTGATAAAGAGTCCACAACCGCACCCTGTTTGTTGCAGCTCCACATTACGGTGGTGTTGTCCATGAACTCCTGCAATAGCCTTCCCTTGATGGAGGGTAGAAAGGCTTTCAATGCAAGTCGGATTGCTTGGAGCTCCAGCAGGTTGATGTGCAGTCCAGATTCCATCAGAGACCAGAGTCCTCTGATCTCCAATTCTCCCAGATGGCAGCCCCATCCCAGAAGTGACGCATCTGTCACTACTGTGAGATCTGGTTGGGGAATGGCGAGGGATCTGCCACTGACCCAATCACAGTTCATTAGCCACCACAGCAGGTCCTTTGAAGTTCCCCCGGAGATCTAGACCATGTCAGAGAGATTTCCTTGATTCTGCATCCACTGAAACTTCAGATCCCACTGCAGTGACCCCATACGTCATCTGGCATGTGTCACCAGCAGGAAGCAGGACGCCATGAGCTCCAGCAGCCTCAGTCAGTCTCACCAAAATCCAGGATTGAGGCTGCAACATTGCAGAAAAGGAACAGATGATCCTCTGCCAGCCAGTCATGAGATGGTGGCGTAGGTGGAGGGGTAGTGTCGAAGGGGAGGAAGTAGCTCCTTTGGACAATCAGCCAAGCCCACCTGTCCAATGTTATAGAGTAACTGTAGGAGGCTGGCCTGGCTTGTAGTGGGTACCAAGGGGTACTTACACTCTGTACCAGGTTCAGTTATCCCTTATTAGTGTAGAAGAGGTGTTTCTAGCAGCTTAGGCTGATAGAAAGTAGCTATAGCAGAGCAGCTTAGGCTGAACTAGGAGACATGCAAAGCTCCCACTATACCACTGGTGTCATATGCACAATATCATAAGAAAACACAATACACAGATATACTAAAAATAAAGGTACTTTATTTTTATGACAATATGCCAAAAGTATCTCATTGAGTATCCTCAGTATGAGGATGCCAAATATACACAAGATATATGTACACAATACCAAAAGTATGCAGTAATAGCAAAAGGAAGTAATGCAAGCAATGTATAGTTACAGTGAATTGCAATAGGAGCACATAGGTATAGGGGCAACACAAACCATATACTCCAAAAGTGGAATGCGAACCACAAATGGGCCCCAAACCTATGTGAGCTTGTAGATGGTCGCTGGGACTGTAAGAAAACAGTGAGGGTTAGAAAAATAGCCCACCCCAAGACCCTGAAAAGTAGGTGTAAAGTGCACCTATGTTCCCCAGAGAGCACAGAAGTCGCGATAGGGGAATTCTGCAAGGAAGACCAACACCAGCAAAGCAACCAAAGTGGATTTCCGGATGAGAGTACCTGTGGAACAAGGGGACCAAGTCCAAGAGTCGCGACAAAGTCGAGAGTGGGCAGATGCCCAGGAAATGCCAGCTGAGGGTGCAAAGAAGCTGCCACCGGATGGCAGAAGCTGAGGATTCTGCAAGAACGAAGAGGACTAGGAACTTCCCCTTTGGAGGATGGATGTCCGACGTTGTGAAGAAGCTTGCAGAGGTGTTCCCACGCAGAAAGACCGCAAACAAGCCTTGCTAGCTGCAAGGGTCGCGGTTAGGGTTTTTGGATGCTGCTGTGGCCCAGGAGGGACCAGGATGTCGCCACTTGGATGAGGAGACAGAAGGGGCACCCAGCAAGTTAGGGAGCCCTTACAAAAGCAGGCAGCACCCGCAGAAGTACCCGAACAGGCACTTGGAGGAGGAGTGAACCGGAGCTCACCCGAAGACACAAAAGGGAGTCCCGAGACGCCGGAGGACAACTCAGGAGGTTGTGCACTGCAGGTTAGAGTGTCGGGGACCCAGGCTTGGCTGTGCATGAAGGAAATCCTGGAAGAGTGCACAGGAGCCGGAGCAGCTGCAAATCACGCGGTACCCAGCAATGCAGTCTAGCGTGAGGAGGCAAGGACTTACCTCCACCAAACTTGGACTGAAGAGTCATGGACTGTGGGAGTCACTTGGACAGAGTTGCTGAGTTCCAGGGACCACGCTCGTCGTGCTGAGAGGGGACCCAGAGGACTGGTGATGCAGTCTTTTGTTGCCTGTGGTTGCAGGGGGAAGATTCCGTCGACCCACAGGAGATTTCTTCAGAGCTCCTGGTGCAAGAAGGAGGCAGGCTACCCCCAGAGCATGCACCACCAGGAAACAGTTGAGAAGGCGGCAGGATCAGCGATACAAGGTTGCAGTAGTCGTCTTTGCTACTTTGTTGCGGTTTTGCAGGCGTCCTGAGCAGTCAGCGGTCGATCCTTTGGCAGAAGGTGAAGAGAGAGATGCAGAGGAACTCTGATGAGCCCTTGCATTCATTATCTAAAGAATTCCCCAAAGCAGAGACCCTAAATAGCCAGAAAAGGAGGTTTGGCTACCTAGGAAGGAGGATAGGCTAGCAACACAGGTAAGAGCCTATCAGAAGGAGTCTCTGACGTCACCTGCTGGCACTGGCCACTCAGAGCAGTCCAGTGTGCCAGCAGCACCTCAGAGGTCTGGAGCACACTGGAGGAGCTCTGGGCACCTGCCCTGGGAGGTGCAGGTCAGGGGAGTGGTCACTCCCCTTTCCTTTGTCCAGGTTCGCGTCAGAGCAGGGCTGGGGAATCCCTGAACCGGTGTAGACTGGCTTATGCAGAGATGGGCACCATCTGTGCCCATCAAAGCATTTCCAGAGGCTGGGGGAGGCTACTCCTCCCCAGCCCTGACACCTTTTTCCAAAGGGAGAGGGTGTAAAACCCTCTCTCTGAGGAAGTCCTTTGTTCTGCCTTCCTGGGCCAAGCCTGGCTGGACCCCAGGAGGGCAGAAACCTGTCTGAGGGGTTGGCAGCAGCTGCAGTGAAACCCCGGGAAAGGTAGTTCGGCAGTACCCGGGTCTGTGCTACAGACTCGGGGGGTCATGGAATTGTCTCCCCAATGCCAGAATGGCATTGGGGTGACAATTCCATGATCTTAGACATGTTACATGGCCATGTTCGGAGTTACCATTGTGACGCTATACATAGGTAGTAACCTATGTATAGTGCACGAGTGAAATGGTGTCCCTGCACTCACAAAGTCCGGGGAATTTGCCCTGAACGATGTGGGGGCACCTTGGCTAGTGCCAGGGTGCCCACACACTTAGTAACTTAGCACCCAACCTTTACCAGGTAAAGGTTAGACATATAGGTGACTTATAAGTTACTTAAGTGCAGTGGTAAATGGCTGTGAAATAACGTGGACGTTATTTCACTCAGGCTGCATTAGCAGGCCTGGGTAAGAATTGTCAGAGCTCCCTATGGGTGGCAAAATAAATGCTGCAGCCCATAGGGATCTCCTGGAACCCCAATACCCTGGGTACCTCAGTACCATAGACTAGGGAATTATAAGGGTGTTCCAGTATGCCAATATGAATTGGTGAAATTGGTCACTAGCCTGTTAGTGACAATTTAGAAAGCAGAGAGAGCATAACCACTGAGGTTCTGGTTAGCAGAGCCTCAGTGAGACAG
Source organism: Pleurodeles waltl (assembly GCF_031143425.1). Classification (NCBI taxonomy): domain Eukaryota; kingdom Metazoa; phylum Chordata; class Amphibia; order Caudata; family Salamandridae; genus Pleurodeles; species Pleurodeles waltl. Next base: position 71,140,609 of record NC_090444.1, on the reverse strand, counting down.
TTAGTCATCACACAGGGAACACATAAAGGGCACACTTATGAGCACTGGGGCCCTGGCTGGCAGGGTCCCAGTGGCACATACACTAAAACAACATATATACAGTGAAATATGGGGGTAACATGCCAGGCAAGATGGTACTTTCCTACACAACCCCCCCCCCCCCAGTTGAGATTCACAACAGGCATGGGGTGGCTAAGAGTGTTGTTATGAGCGTCTGTCACTTGCTACTGGTGACCAAGTAGGTGTTGTTCAGGGTGTACCAGTTTCTCTATTACCATGGTAACACTGGCACCTGTGTCCCTGTAGGCCTGAATCTCAACACAATTTATTAGGGAAAGTTGCTTGTACTTATCCATATTAAGGGGACAAGCAACCAAGGTGGCCAAATCAATGGCACCTTTAGAGACTAACACAGCCTCAGTGGTCTCCCTAACAAGACCAACCCAACTAAATTACCAAAAGTGAGCCCAGCTACTCCCTTGTATTGGCTATTAGTAGGTTTGCTCCCACCACCACTGCTATTACTAGGGGCACTAGGGGGGTCATTACAACCCTGGCGGACGGTGTTAAAGCTGCGGTAATACCACAAACAGTGCGGCGGATAAAAAAATGGAACTATGACCCTGGTGGAAACCGCCAAAAAAGACAGCCACTTCAACACACCGCCCACGGCGGTACAGACAAGCAGCGCGGCGGTCACTGCCAACAGACAGGCGGAACACAATGTACCGTCCATAGTATTACAACCCGCCAATCCGCCACCTTTTCCGGGGCGGATTCACCGTGGATAAAAACACGGCGGAAACAGCTTTTGCAATGGGAAAACACTCACCTGAACACATCCCACGAGGAACGAGGACTCCATAGACCCGGAACTCCAAATACTCCCTGCCCTTGTCTTTCTGCTACTCTACGACCAACATCTACGTAGGCGCCGAAGACAACGTTGAGTACTGCACCTACGACATGGGGGAGGGTGGAGGCAAAAGTTAGGGAGACACCCACCAAACACCCCAACCTCGCATAATACAACATACACACCAATGCATTCACAAAAATCACAGTAACAACCCACAATCCCCCCGGAAGAATGAAAAGACAAAGCGAAATTCGGTCAAACATTGTAATGTGGCAATATACATGTCATACAAAAATATACAGATATATATGAAAATCAGTCATAATTATATACATTACGAGAAGTAGTGCAGATATCTACATAACAATGTCCGTGCACCAACAGTCCAAAAATGCATGGGCGAGGCCCACAAAGGATACCTGACCACAATCGGAGAGAACACTGCGGGGGCATCAGATAGAAATACTACAGGCACCTCAGGGGGAAGAGAAGAGGGGGCATCTCAGCCGGATGACTGCAAAGCCAGATCCACGACGGGGCTCCATGCCCATTGATGTATCCTGGGGAGTGCAAAGCCACAGTCTCTCAAGTCTCTACAGTGGGTGGGTTGCCCACTGTTCCATCCTGGGGAGTGCAAAGCCACAGTCTCTCAAGTCTCTACAGTGGGTGGGTTGCCCACTGTTCCATCCTGGGGAGTGCAAAGCCACAGTCTTTCAAGTCTCTACAGTGAGTGAGGGTGCCCACCGTGCCATCCTGGGGAGTGCAAAACCACAGTCTCTCAAGTAGATGCAGGTCTCCACTGGTACTGGGGGGGACTGGTGCCCAGAGTGCTTCATCCTGTGCAGGACAGACAGAGTGGATGCAGGTCTCCACTGGTTCTGGAGGGGGACTGGTGCCCAGACTGGATGAGTCTCCCTGTGAAAGTTCCTGTCCTGTCACTGTCCCAGCTGCACATGGGATAAGGATGCCTGATAAGGCGGTCTATTCATTCCTACCCGGTGCTTGCCCTGTTCAGCGGTCTTCACCATGGCGGTCTTTGCCCTGTTCAGCAGTGGTTTGACATGGCGGTTCTGGACTGTTCAGCGGTGCTTTGCCATGGCGGTCTTTGCCCTGTTCAGCGGTGCTTTGCCATGGCGGTCTATGCCCTGTTCAGCGGTCTTCACCATGGCGGTCTTTGCCCTGTTCAGCGGTGCTTTGACATGGCGGTTCTGGACTGTTCAGCGGTGCTTTGCCATGGCGGTCTTTGCCCTGTTTCGCAGTGCTTTGCCATGGCAGTCTTTGCCCTGTTCAGCGGTGCTTTGACTTGGGGGTTCAGAACTGTTCAGCAGTGCTTTGCCATGGCGGTTCTGGACTGTTCAGCGGTGTTTTGTCATGGCGGTTTGCCCTGTTCAGCAGTCTTCACCATGGCGGTCTTTGCCCTGTTCAGCGGTGCTTTGACATGGTGGTTCAGGACTGTTCAGCAGTGCTTTGCCATGGCGGTTCTGGACTGTTCAGCGGTGTTTTGCCATGGCGGTCTTTGCCCTGTTCAGAGGTCTTCACCATGGCGGTCTTTGCCCTGTTCAACGGTGCTTTGACATGGCGGTTCAGGACTGTTCAGCGGTGCTTTGCCATGGCGGTTCTGGACTGTTCAGCGGTGTTTTGCCATGGCGGTCTTTGCCCTGTTCAGCGGTCTTCACCATGGCGGTCTTTGCCCTGTTCAGCGGTACTTTGACATGGCAGTTCAGGACTGTTCAGCGGAGCTTTGCCATGGAGGTTCTGGACTGTTCAGCGGTGTTTTGCCATGGCGGTCTTTGCCCTGTTCAGCGGTCTTCACCATGGCCGTCTTTGCCCTGTTCAGCGGTGCTTTGACATGGCGGTTCAGGACTGTTCAGCGGTGCTTTGCCATGGCGGTTCTGGACTGTTCAGCGGTGTTTTGCCATGGCGGTCTTTGCCCTGTTCAGCGGTCTTCACCATGGTGGTCTTTGCCCTGTTCAGCGGTGCTTTGACATGGCGGTTCTGGTACGGACATTGGTGTGTGGCATGACGTTCCCTACACTGGGCATTGGTGTGTGGCATGACGTTCCCTACACTGGGCATTGGTGTGTGGCATGACGTTCCATCATAGCCCACCTGGGCTGTGGCAGCCGGGGCCCTCCTGGGCACTGAGTCCGGCGGTGGCGGTGGTCTCCTGACCAGTGACGATACTTGGGCCCTCCTGGGCAATGACTCTGGCGGTGGTCTCTGGACCAGTGACGATACTTGGGACCTCCTGGGCAATGACTCTGGCGGTGGTCTCTGGACAAGTGACGATACTTGGGCCCTCCTGGGCTGTGACTCCGGCGGTGGTCTCCTGACCAGTGACGATACTTGGGCCCTCCTGGGCAATGACTCTGGCGGTGGTCTCTGGACCAGTGACGATACTTGGGCCCTCCTGGGCTGTGACTCCGGCGGTGGTCTCTGGACCAGTTACGATACTTGGGCCCTCCTGGGCAATGACTCTGGCGGTGGTCTCTGGACCAGTGACGATACTTGGGCCCTCCTGGGCTGTGACTCCGGCGGTGGTCTCTGGACCAGTGACGATACTTGGGCCCTCCTGGGCAATGACTCTGGCGGTGGTCTCTGGACCAGTGACGATACTTGGGCCCTCCTGGGCAATGACTGGCGGTGGTCTCTGGACCAGTGATGATATTTGGGCCCTCCTGGGCTGTGACTCCGGCGGTGGTCTCTGGACCAGTGACGACAGTGCTGGCATGTGTCTCGACCGCCGGAAATGATGGCGCACTTCTCCGCCGTGACACTCACAACAGACTGGGCAGACTTCCTCTGTCCCTTCCCCACCTTTGGTGGAGTCACAGCTGACTCTCCAATCCCCTTGGAATCCATGTGAGTTGTTTTCCCACCAGGAGTCTTCACACGGTCCCGTCGTCTACTCTCCAATTTTAGAGCCTTTACAGAGGGTGGGCTGCCAGTGCCTTGGCTCCGGGTCACACTGCCTGCCCTGGTGGCCGGTGCACTCCACAAACCTTGAACAGGCACCACTGGTATTGGAGGCTTTTTGGCTGAGGCGCTACGACGGGACTGATGAATTGGAGGGGGTGTGGGGGCAAAAAGGTCTACTTTACAGAGGGACAGTTTCTGACGAACACTGGGATGGGTAGTTGGAGGGGGCCTGGGAGTGGAGGAAGAGGAGGTGGTTGTCAGAGGTGTCACTTTAGGTGTTTTGGGTGCAGGTGCAGGTACTGGAGGCTGTCGTGAGGTGGATGGATGTTGGGTGAGTGATTGCCGGCGTTTGTGTACTTTGGGAGGGGGCGTCACAGACACAGGGGACGTGTAAATGGGAGTGGAGGTGGTGAGTGCAGGTGGGCGGCTTGTGGTGCTGGGTCATCTTGTGCGATTCATGGTGCCTGTAGATGTGGTGCATGCAGGTGTGTGTGTAGACGAGACTGGGAGGGAGGAGGGAGAAGAGGAGGAGGGGGACACAGTGGAGGCAGTGGATGTTGCTGTGTCTGTACATGGGTGAGGCTTGCGTGAGTGCCTGTGGGTTGTGTGGTGCCTATGTTTGCTTGAGCTACCTGTGTGTGCTGACTTGTGTGCATGCTGGTCTGTAGGTGTACTTGGGATGGGCTGGGGTACAGGAGATTGGGTCTGGGTGGAGGAGGTTGGAGGGGGGAGGCTAGACACAGGGACAATGGCTGCCATCAGTGCTGAGGCCAGAGATTGCAGGGTTCGCTGAAGGACAGCCTGACCAGAATGAATGCCCTCCAGGAATGCATTACCGTGTTGCAACTCTCGTTCTACACCCTGGATGGCATTCTCAATGGTAGACTGCCCAACAGTGACTGACCTGAGGAGGTCAATGGCCTCCTCACTGAGGGCAGCAGGGGTGACAGGGGCAGGGCCTGAGGTGCCTGGGGCGAAGGTGATGCCCACCCTCCTAAGTGAGCGGGCACGGGGCGAAGGCTGAGGGGCTGCTAGGAGGGCGGTGCTGGTAGGGGAGGTGGCGGCTGTACCTGTAGAAGTGTGGGGCACAGATGGTGCCGCCACCACAAGGGAGCTCCCATCAGCGGACAAGTACGTGTCGCTGGTTGGTGATCCGGTGACCGACGTGAAGCTCCCCTCGCCCTCCGTCCCACTGGTGCATTCAGAGTCCGTGGTGTGGCCCTCCATGGCCATGTGGGGTGCAGCTCCCTCGTGCTCCGGTGCCACTGTACCTCCGTCTGATGATGCTGATGTACAAAAGGACAGGGAGAGCAGAAAAAGGGGGGGAGACAGAAGAAAGAGAGTTTTTGTGCATGGCATACCGCTACCGTTGGCGGACAAGACAGAGACAGCAGCCCCTTGCATTACACCGTGCTCCTGCCCTCTGCACATGCAATTTCTGGGATATGGCCTACATGGCAATGGTGGACATCTGCGCACATGGATGCCACAGGGGCAACTATACCTCGACTTGGCACTCTGCTGAGGTGGGGTAGATTGCCACATGGCCTACATTACGGAGGGGCCTTGCCTACTGAACTCCCCCTGGCCTAGGGACACCCACAGCCCACCTCCCCCACCCAGACACCTCCACTGCACGAAAAGTCCGCAGAATGAGAGTGTACTCACCCCCTTGTGTCTGCTGTGATGCCCTCAAGCGCCCATCCAATTCCGGGTAGGCCACCGCCAGGATCCGGAACATCAGGGGGGTCATGGTGCGACGGGCACCCCTCCCACGTTGGGAGGCCATCCCAGCTGAGCCTCCGCCGTCTTCTAGCTGCAGCAGCGAATGTCCTCCCATCTCTTACGGCAGTGGGTGCCCCGTCTCTGGTGGACCCCCAGGGTCCGGACCTCCTTGGCGATGGCACGCCAAATGTCCCTCTTCTGGTGGGCGCTGACCTACATGACATGCACAAGGAAAGAGGAACAGTCATTACCAACTGCACCGTCGTTGTGAGTGGCCCCCTCCCTACTCTGGCCATGTGGCCCATTCATTCCCATGCATTAATGTTCTATGAACTCTGCCCCCTTCCCTCTTCCAACCAGCCCTCTCCACCCAGGCCTAGCCCATACAACGTGCTCCCTGTGTACTAACCTGTTGGTCTGGAGGACCGTAGAGTAGCGAGTACTGGGGGTGGACCCCGTCTACCAGTTTCTCCAACTCCTGTGCAGTGAAGGCAGGGGCCCTTTCCCCAGACGCAGCAGCCATCGTCGCTTCCAGACCGAGGTCACAGCAGCACTTGCAGTGTAGGTCCTCTCCTGTCGAAGGTCAGGTATCTAGTGATTGAACAGATAGAAAATGGCGATGACGTCCGCGGCGGTGATGTCCGCGGCGGTGCGCATCATCACCGCCGGCGCACCTGTTCATTGGCTCCTGGGACCCATAGGGTCCTATGTTAACCAATGCAGCATTGCGCCGCAGTCTACGACCGCCTACCGCGACGGTGTGCAACGCCAGCGCAGTTACCCCACAATCCCATTGTCCCAGTTTAGAGGTCAGGCAGCCGCCATTTCAGGGGCCCACATGGCCTAATTTACCTCTGCGTCACACATAGCTAGGCCTACACTCAACACACATACAGGAAGGGTTTTGTGAGTGGTGTAGTCTTGTGTGTAACTGTGGGTACATACCTGGAGGAATAATGACTGATTCATCGCTGTTGTCCTTCGTAGGCATCGTCAGCTGGGACAGTTGAGAAGATGGCGGAATCCTCCGGTGTACCGACCGCTGGTGGACCTGTTGACAATGTAAGAACGACATGTCATCGTCACCTACCGGTTTGACCGTGCCACAATCCAGGAACTATGTACCCAGTTGGAGCCAGACCTGATGTCACCAATCCGCCATCCGACTGGAATCCCCCCTGACGTGTAGATGCTGTCAGTGCTACATTTCCTTGCAAGTGGGTCTTTTCAGACAACAGTGGCCATGGCATCAGGGATGTCCCAGCCTATGTTTTCCAACGTGTTGTCCAGAGTGCTGTCTGCCCTGCTGAAACACGTAAGGAGATACATCATTTTCCCTGAGGTGGCAGATTTGCCTACAGTGAAAGGTGACTTCTATGCCCTTGGACATATCCCCAACGTCATAGGTGCCATTGATGGGACCCATGTAGCTCTGTCCCCCCCCACAGGAGTGAACAGGTGTGCAGGAACCGGAAGAGTTATCATTCAATGAATGTCCAGATGGTATGTTTGGCAGACCAGTACATCTCCCAGGTTAATGCTATGTTCCCTGGCTCAGTGTATGACGCCTACATCCTGCGGAATAGCAGCATCCCTGATATGATGGGTCAACTCCAGAGGCACCGTGTATGGCTATTAGGAGACTCTGGTTACCCCAACCTGTCCTGGCTATTGACCCCAGTGAGGAATCCCAGGACCAGGGCAGAGGAACGGTACAATGAGGCCCATGGGCGGACTAGGAGGGTGATCGAACGCACCTTCGGCCTCCTGAAGGCCAGGTTCAGGTGCCTCCATATGACAGGTGGATCCCTATTCTACTCACCGAAGAAGGTGTGCGAGATCATCATCGCCTGCTCCATGCTTCATAATCTGGCTTTGCGACTCCAGGTGCCTTTTCTGCAGGAGGATGATCCAGATGACGGTGTTGTAGCAGCTGTGGAGCCTGTGGAGCCTGTGGACGGTGATGAGGAGGAAGCTGAGGAAGAAGACAACGACAACAGGGAGTCAGTCATACAGCAATATTTCCAGTGACACTCAGGTGAGAACATTTTCATGTTTGACATTACATTAACTTTCACAGGTCTACCTCTATCCTGTCTGTCGGTTTCAACCACTATTTGGTAACTGAGTTGTACCTTTCGATTACTGTTTCACAGGTGTGGTTACCAACGTGTCATCTGCTTGCATCCTTCAAGTACTTGTGATGTGTGACATAGGTATGTTAGCTTTACAATAGGAAACGCATTATCACACTGTCATTGATAATACATATTTACTAAATCACAGACTGACTCCAGATTGTTTTGTGTTTCAAGGATGTTTATTGAAGTGCTAATTATTGGAGGGGGTGGTAAAATGGTGATGGGTGATGGTGGAGGAATGTCCATGGCAGAGTCCAGTCTATTAGTCTCACAGGTGCACTGCCCATCTGGGCATAGGAAGTGGAGCTGGGGCAGTTTCAGAATGGACAGGGTAACAAGGTGGGACAGTGAGAGGACAAACAGGGTGGTCTCATTTCCTGGCGGGGGTCTTGCCATCTTGCTCTGTCCTGTTCCTGGATCTCAGGGACCGCTTGCGTGGCGGTTGTCCGTCTGCAGGGGGTGGGGTGCTGGTGTGATGGTCCTGTGGCGGGGCGTTCTGTCCACTAGCGCCGGCGGAGGTGGTGGGCAGTTCATCGTCCTGGCTAGTGTCAGGTGCCCCTTGGAGTGCCACAGTGTCCATCAAGGTCTGCTGTATGTCCTTCAGCACCCCTACGATGGTGCCCAGGGCGGAGTTGATGGTCCTGAGCTTCTCCCTTAACCCCAAATACTGTTCCTCCTGCAGGCGCAGGGTCTCCTACAACTTGTCCAGGACCGTCTCCATCGTCTCCTGGGAGTGGTGGTATGCTCCCATGATGGAGGATAGGGCCTCGTGGAGAGTAGGTTCCCTTGGCCTGTCCGCCCCCTGTCGCACAGCAGCCCTCCCAGTTCCCCTGTGTTCCTGTGTCTCTGTCCCCTGGACCGTGTGCCCACTACCACTGCCCCCAGGTCCCTGTTGTTGTTGGGGTGGTGGGTTAGCCTGGGTTCCCTGTAGTGGTGGACACACCGCTGATTGACCTGTCCTGGGTAGGGAGGTTTGGTCCCGCTGGGTGGGTGCTGTGCTGGTGTTACCAGAGGGTGGAAGGTCGGTGTTGGGCTGTGCCTGTGCAAGGGGAACCGAATGTCCCGAGGCCCACGATGGTCCGGGCTGGTCATCAGGATCCAGTAGGGCAGAGCTGCTATCGTCACTGTGGGCCTCTTCTGGGGGTGGAGTGGTGTTGTCTGGACCCTCTGGTGTGGTGACGGTCCTTCGGGTTCCTGCAGGGGCATAAGAGCATGATTATTATATGTGTGTGTGTAATGGTGTGCAATGGGTGGGTGAGCGTGTACCCCAGTGCAAGCATTCCTGTGTGGGAGCTTGGGTGATGGTGGTTTAGGGGGTTGTATAGGGGTGTGCAGTGGGCATGCTTTAGTGCTGGGTGTCCATGCTTAGTTCTGTCATGCAGGGCTTGGTGTTGGGATGTGTGGTTTGTGTTATTAGTAAATTATTGAGGATTTAGGGTGATAGGGGAGGGTGTGAGGGTGGGGGGGGGTGATAGCATGCAGGTAGGGTGGGGGATATGATAGTTAAGATTTGACTTACCAGTGTCCCATCCTCCACCGACTCCTGCGAGGCCCTCAGGATGCATGATGGTCAAGACTTGCTCCTCCCATGTTGTTAGTTGTGGGGGAGGAGGTGGGGGTCCGCAGCCAGTCTGCTGAACCGCGATGTTGTGCCTGGAGACCGTTGAATGCATCTTCCCCCGTAGGTCGTTCCACCTCTTCCTGATGTCCTCCCTATTTCTTGGGTGCTGTCCCACTGCGTTGACCCTGTCCACGATTCTTCGCCATAGCTCCATCTTCCTGGCTATTGATGTGTGCTGTACCTGTGAGCCAAATAGCTGTGGCTCTACCCGTACGATTTCCTCCACCATGACCCTGAGCTCCTCCTCGGAGAAGCGGGTGTGTCTTTGGCGTGACATGGGGTGGTGTGTGTAATGTGTGGGGCGGTGTGAGTGTTGATGTGTGTGGTGATGTGTAGTGGTGTGTGGTGTTTTGTGAGTGGATGTGGGTTGGGTGATGGTGTTGTGTGCTTCTGTGTGGTGGTGTTGTCTTGGCTGTGCAGTCACTCTGGCCTTCGTCTCTAATTTGTGGTCGTAGGGGTTTGTGGGTGATGTGGGTGTGTGTTTTATATAGTGTTGGGTGTGTGGGAGTGGTGTTTGTATTTGTGTCAGGTGTGTGTATTTGGAATTGTCCAATGTGGCGGTGTTTTGGAGATGTGTGTGTATTTTGAGCGCGGCAGTGTGTACCGCCAATGGAATACCGTGGTTGAAAGACCGCTGCGTGGTTTCGTGGGTCGTAATAGCATGGGCGTGTTTCTGTTGGAGGTTTTGTTTTCGCCAGTTTATCACTGAACTTTGGTGTGGCGGTGTTGTGTGGATGTCTGAATTTCAGCGGATTCCGAGATGTGGGTCATAATAGCTGTGGCGGGATTCCGCGGCCGCGGCGGTCTATTGGCGGTCTTCTGCACGGCGGTAAGCGCATTTTACCGCCAATGTTGTAATGACCCCCTAGGTGTAGCAGTAGGGGTTGTGGTAGTGGGAGGCTTGGTGCTTTTCTTTGGACAACTGGCATCAGTTGTCCAATGGCCTTTTACTTTACAAAAATAGCACCATGGTTTCTTTACTTGATTAGAAGAGGATTTGGACCCACCACCCCCACCAGAGTGTTTTTGTGGGCCTGATGAAGACTCATTTTTAGATTTGTCCCCACCCTTGTCTGAAGACTTACCATCCTTCTTCTTGCCATCCTTGTCACACTTTTCTACAGTAACTCAGAATGCTTGCTTCTTGTCCAGGGAGGACCTGGCCTGGCAGTTAGGGCTGGACTATTCCCATGGGGAATAGGGTCAGGACTGATTTGCATATGGCTGGGTCCAAACTGGGGCAACGTGGTGAGCAAAAGAATGATGGATTAAACCTGAATCTATGACTGGGGTGAAAAGTTTCAATACTCCGCCGATCATTTTATTTTGTCTTGTGATGTTGAAATGATTAAGAGTGCCAGTGATGGTGATCCTGCCTCTAACTAAGTGCTCATGGTGGTGAAGGGGCAGACTAAGAGGGTTTGGAGGCTGCTGCAGTGGGGTTGGAGGAACTACCCAGACTGCTGGCCACCTGTCTTACGAGGTCTGTGGGTACCGTGCCCTCATCCACACAGAGGTAGGGAAGCATGCGCGGCACGGTGGCTGGCTGGGAATTGGCTTAGCTGGAAGCCCCTTCTGCAGCCATGAAAGGAGCAAAAGGCAGATTGCGGGGATGAGGGGCCACCGTGAGGCTCAAGGTCCTGGCCGTAGCCTGAGAGTCTTGAAGCACTCAAGTGCCGAGTCTCCAAAGAGTCGGGTGCCATTGAAGGACATGTCCTTAAGGAAAGCCTGGATGTTCTCTGAAAAGCCAAATGTCCTCAGTGAGGTGTGGCACCTCAAGGCCACTGTCATGGAAACCGCTCGGTAGGAAAGTACCCTGTTTTTGGCATGGTAACCCCTACTATTTGCCTGGTGTCAGAGTGTTTTGACTGTTTACTGGGATCTTGCTAACCTAGACCCCAGTGGTTGTGCTCGCTCTCTCTAAATTTGGTTGCTTAGGACTTTGCACACCCCACAATTGGTATACTGGTGCCCCCTTATAAGTCCCTAGTATATGGTACTTAGGGTCCCAGGGCATTGGGGCACCAGGGGTTTCCCATGGGCTGTAGCATGTATTGTGCCACCCATGGGAGCCCATGCAAAATGTGTCTGCAGGCCTGCAACTGCAGCCTGTGTGAAAAGATGCATGCATCCTTTCACTACAGGTTTCTGCCCTCTTGCTGCTTGACCAGCTCAGGCAGAGGAAGGCAGAACAAAGGATTTCTTGTGGGAGAGGGAGGTAAACCCTTGGAAATAGGTGTTAGCCTATTAGGGTAGCCTCCCCAAGCCATTGGTATGCTTTGAAGGACGCATTTGCTGTTCTCCTTGCATAAACTGGTTTGCACCAGTCCAGGGACCCCTAATCCCTGTTCTGGCATGAAACTAGACAGTGGAAAGGGGAGTGACCACTCCCCTGTCCATCCCCACCCCAGGGGTGGTGACCAGAGTGCCTCCAGGAGGCCACTTGATTCTGCCATCTTGAATCCAAGGTGGGCAGAGGCCCTTGGGAGCATCTGAGTAGCCAGGTCAGGCAGGTGACATCACAGCCCCCTCCTGATAGGTGGTCAACCTGCTAGGTGACCAATCCCCTCTCCTGGGCTATTTAGGGTCTCCCTTTTGGGTGGGACCGCAGATTTGATGTGCAAGATTCCAGCAGGATTCCTCTGCATTGTTTACTTCATCTTCTGGCCACTGGGACTGCAACTTGACCTTCCAGGAACTGACAATCTGCAACTACAGCAATGACTCTGCTCTGCAACATTGTTTCTCTGGCTCCTTCCAGCAACTGCAACATTTTCCCAGCTGTGCATCCTCTGACGAGTCTTCAACCTGCATAGGAAGTAAGAAGAAATCTCCCTTGGAGTGAAGGAGTCCCTCCCCTGCATCTGCAGGCACCAACTACAAAGACGACTGACTGCGTGAATCTCCTCTCCTTCTGAGATGCGTGGACCCTGCATCACAGTGATGGTCTGTAGTGGCCCCCTTGGTCCTCTCTACCAGCTGTCCAACTTGGAGACGGTATGCCCCTGCCTGTCCTTGCAGGACAGGCAAGGGCCTGTCCTGCAAGTAACCCTGTGTACCACAACACTTGCAGAGACCAAGGCTTATTTGTTCCTCTTCCAAGGGATCTTCAGGCTCTGTGTAGCCCCAGCCCCCAGCACTTCTTCCTGCAATGCACAGTCTCCTGCCTGCTGCTCCAGAGATATGGGACACTCCTCCAAGTGTGCTGAGTCGGCCTCACCACGGATCCTGTGCCTGCTGCCAGTGGATCACCAGTGGGGGCTGCCTCCTCTTCTTCTGACTCTCCAAGCTACTGAGGGTCCCCTCGGACTCCACTCCTTGGGTCAAGTCCCCTGGACCTTGCTGGTCCTTTTCAGCCTTGCAAAACCTTCTTCTCCAACTCTTGCATTTACCATGGCTTGTTTGTGGTTTCCAGCACCACTTACTGACTGCAACATGACCGCAGACATAGGACATCATTTGCATCACTTCTGGAACTCCTCTTCTGCTCCTGTGCTGCACGTCTGACCTTCTTCACCCACCGTCGACCTGGTCCTGCAACCACAGAAGGGTCGGTAGTGGCTCCTGCCACAACCGGACACTGTATCTCAAACTGGACTTGGTCCCCTTTCTTTGCATGTCCTCTTCTGTCAGGATCCACCTTTGGGTTTTTCCAGTCTTGGTTGGGTCTTGCACAATCTATTTCCAAATTCCTCCTGTTGGTTTTGAGTACAACCAGGTACTTACCTCTGCTTGCGTGGTTGCTGAGGGTCATTCTGGTTCTCACCTCTCCGGGTTCCTAGTTCCTCCTGCTCCCCACTACTGATTCCACTCCCTTGGGTGAGGCACTGCCTTTCACATTCCATTTTTTAGTATATGGTTTGGCCCTCCCCTAGGGCCATCACTATTTCCTACTGCTTTTGCCAATTCCTATTGCATTCTATGCTATTTCCTGAATGCTAATGTGTGTATAATAGTGTGTTTACTTACCTCCAGTTGGGGTATTGCCTTTACAGTATTTTAGTATTTGTGTTACTATAATAAAGTACCTTTATTTTTGTAACACTGTGGTTCTTTCATGTGTGTGAGTGCTGTGTGACTATAGTGGTATTGCATAAGCTTTGCATGTCTCCTAGATCAGGAAGGCTGGTTGCATGGGAGCAAAGTGAGTGACTACCAGGGCTTATAACATTTCATTATAAGAGAGCACTTTTAAAATAACTGTGTATCAGATCAACTGCATTCATACCTGGTGGACTCTGAGCTTGTATGCGGACGACGCTCTGATCTAGCTGCGTGATCACACGACGTCTATGTGTCAGGTTCTGGAGACATGGTCTCCTACGCGGACATCTCCGGCCTGGGGGTAAATAGGTCTAAATCCTGTATTTCCCCCTATCTCCAGTGCCTTAGGAACTCCAGTCGGCACTGCCAAACTATCATCTGCCATGATGTCATGCCACCTTTAAATATTTGGGCGTACAGATATACCATTCTCTTGAGGACCTCAGGGAGGGCAATCTGGGGAGAGCTCTTCGCTCCATTAGGGGCTCTCTGCCCTTCTGGGGAGCACTCCCCTTGTCCCCTATGGGCAGGGTTTCTATCACTAAGATGATCATCCTACCTCGTCTACTCTACTACTTTACAGCCCTGCCGACACTACAAGGCATGGCGATGGACTTCATATGGGGTAAAGACAGATGCTGCGCGGCCTGGTCTACCATTCAACACCCGCAGATTGGGGGTGGACTGGGTGTCCCCAACTTCGAAATGTATTATGCAGCAGCCCAGCTACAGTGGCCAGCAGATTGGCTGGGCGAACATTGTTTAGGGGAAAAAATGGTCCTACTCAGTGCCTTGGCACCGGCACCATTGTTGACTTGGCTGACAGACAAATCTTCTCCCCCTTTACGCAGCAATGTTGTATTAGCTACTGCAAAGGCGTGCTGGCTATGCTATGTCCATGGTGGAGGACCTTGCACACCATACTCCCCCATAACCTCTGACACTTCTACCTGAGGCCCGGACCTTGCTGGCGCATCACAATATGTCCCCGTGGAGGGCTGCGGGCCTTGTCACGGCTGGAGACTTTTACTCTGAGGATATGCTACTAACATTCGACGAATTATCGACCCACACAAAGATACTGGCCAGTAACTTATACTGCACTATAAGGCACCTCCTTCATATCACATGGGGCATGGGAGACGTTGAACCTCCTACGTCGCAGATCCTCACTTTGCTCCTTTCAATGGGTGGAACTGGGAGAGCGGTGTCGCAACTGTACTCCTTGTTGCTACTGGACACACTCCAGGACCTAGATTACGCAAAGTCTCTCTGGGACGAGACGTTGCCCACCCCCTGTCCTCGGCGGCGTGGTCGAAATCTCTCGAAATGCTAGACTCCGCTACACTCAATTTAACTACATACATCACTCTTACCTGTCCCCTCTCCGCATAAAACGCATGTTCCCTGCGTCAGACTCAGTTTGCCTTCACTACGCGGACACCCTGGCAGATTTTTACCACATGGTGTGGAATTGTCCCCTGCTGGCCATGGCTTGGCAACACATCACTGCCGTGGTGTCCGACATCCCCGCCCACGCTCTGCAGCCGACTCCTGAATCTTGTCTGCTGGGACTGAGGCGTTGCTCCAGTAAGGATAAGCAATTACATAGGTTTATTGACTTGGCATACATTGTTTTCAAACGACAAATAGCTATCAATTGGAAGGAACCACATGCCCCTAATCAGGATGGGTGGTTACGGGTCTTGCTACAGCAGTCCCAAGCTAAGGCTCAGACACTGCGTAGCTTACCGTATAGAGGAGTAGTGCAGTGCGGCTCAGACATATGGGACTCCTTTATTGTTAAGATGGAGGTCAGGGACGACACTCACCCACCTTAAATCTCCCGCAGACATTGAGGCAGGCTGACGACTTGCACCCCCCGGATGTATTCCCTCTCTGTGAATGATTGTTGTGGATGTTGTTGCTCCCACACAGGAGATGACGCTAACAATGTGTCGGCGTAAAGAAAACCTTGACACCCCTGTGGCTCTATCAACCATGATATGGCTCACCCCACTCTTTAGCTCGTATTACTTATGCTCTACTCCATTGCACCAGCACACTTGTATAACATATACCTATAATGCACTTGGATGCCTTGTCCCCCACCCCTCTCTTGGATTCTATTGCATATGCCTCCCCAGTCTTACTGGTGAGGAGGTGGGTTAATTGTCAAGTGGCATAGTTTATAGTTTGACGTTGAAGTTGTATTTGTATCTCTATGATATATGGTATGTTTTATTTTCCATGTACCTGAACTGTTGATTTAGGAGTGCTCCACTATGTATGTCACTCTGAAATAATAAAGAGATGTTACCAAAAAAAAAAAAAGTTGAATTGCATAAGCTTTGCATGTCTCCTAGATACGTCTTGGCTGTTTATCCACAGCTACCTTTAGATAGAGAGCCCTAGCTTCCTAGACACTGCCTTCACTTCACTAATAGGGGATACCTGGTATAAAGTGATAACACCATAGGTGCTCACCACACATCAGGCCGGCTTCCTACACTCTCTACCCAGCAAGTTGGTTGTGTCAAGTCCGCAACAAATTTTGAACATTGCTGCAACTCTCTCATTGTAACAGCCTGAGAGAGTACTGTCTGGCCATCCCCCAGAACCTATGGCAGTACTAGCGCAACGGTGTTTAACCCGGGTGTGGGAATAAGGGCCCAAAAGGCTTTCTGTGTTCACGGACCCCAATACCAAGCTGGGAGAAAAAAACATCTTCATCCCAAAGTAATCCAGCCTCTTGGAGTCCCTTTCCAGGGGAACAGTAGGGAAAGTGCTGTGGGAAGTTAAGGTTTGAACCACCAGGCTTTCAGGGGCAGGGTGCCATGTGAGGAAGGTTGGGTCCCCGAGAGCAGGCTGATGGTTGCGGGCAATCATCCTATTCACAGGAGCCCCTGTGCTGGGTTTGGACGTGGAGTAAAGTTTCAGTGGTGGAAACTCCCGGGTGTAGCACCTCTGTCAAGAGATAAGTCTTGACTGCCACCGAGGGCAGTTGAAGATCTAGGACTTCGCCGCCATCTGCACCACCATTGCGTAGGAAGGTACCTCCCCTGTAGCATATCAGTATCTGGAGAAGTATTCTGTTCACTGGCTTCACCCAGATCTTCCTGCCAGTCAATTTCTTCCTCATAAGACTAGTGGGGTCAGATTGCTAAAAAAGCTACGTGCATTGCTTCATAAAACTCCTTGAGCTGGGCAGAGGTAGCTCCAGCTCCCGGAAAACTGGGGAGGCATGGAGCCGGCCCAGGCACAGGTTCCGGAGAACAAGGCTGAGAATACCAATGTGTTCCCTCATCACATCGACCGAGGGGAAGTTGAAGACCGCTTCCACTTCTTGCACTTCTTCTTGTGCCTCGACTTACCTGATCGTCCCAAGGACTTTGAGTGGGATGAAGGCTACTTCGGACCCTGCGATCGTTCCGGGGACCTCCCCCTTGACGTGGAGTCACATGCCTGGGTTCCCATTAGCTTTAGGGACCGCTACCTCAAAGCCTTTGGATGCACGGCCTGGCAATCGGAGCACAGCTTTGGGTCTTGGTCACATTCCAAACACCACAGACAGACGAGGTGCAGATCCGTCATCAACAGTGGGCAGGAACAGACTCCTCAGGGTTTAAAACCAGTCTTCCCTGATGACACCCAGGAGGAAAAACCTTAAAAACAGTTGACAAAATGTCAAAATTACTGAGGGGTAACTCTTCTCTGGATTAGTGCAAGTTGGGCGTGGAAAGAAAAGAACTGATGTTTGCATGCCTAGGTGGCACCTATATAGGTACTGCGACGTCACTTCTGGCACGGCCGACAGACGTGGAGCCGACTGATGCCATCTATCGCCGCACAGAGGTACTTCTCAAAATAATCTTCCAGATCCAGTCCAAAGCCTGGGGATAATTCAAAGGAAGGACTCTGCAGCTAGAAGTCTCAAATAGACATGCTTTACGATGTCAGTGCAGCAGATGGCACAATAAGTGCTGCAGTCCATTGCTAGCATTTAATTTACATTCCATGGGTACCATATATTAGGGACTGATGAGTAAATTAAAAGTGTCAATCAGAAATATACCAATTCTACCATTCTCAAAAAAGGAGCACAAGCATTTTACCACTAGTTAGCAGATGTAAAGTGCTCAGAGTTCTAGAGCAAGCAAAAATCAGATCCATCAAATAGCCAAAAAACATAAATGCCGTGAATCTGCAGAATGTGCACATTTCCAGCACCAGTGCCCTAAAATCAGGAGCTGGGTGAAAAACGTAACTCCACTGGGCATGATGGGATACTGGCAGTATGCTATTTCTCAAAGTAACAGTGCCAGTTTCCTAGCCTTTAAGGCTGCAGCCTATTAGACTAAATAATCCCTTTTTCTTTCACTCTTCCTTTAAAAGGTTTGTGAACGTTTTCTAAGAACTATGGTGGTCATTATGACCCTGGCAGTCGGGTTAATATGGCCGTACATACGGCCATATTATGAGAGCCAACCCGCCACTTCTCCACTCATGCAGCCATGGCGGTATGAGCCGCCAGGCCAGAGATGTCTATCTCCAGCCCAGCGGCCCACAGAGTACCGCCCATGGCATTATGAGCTAGCCTACCGCTGTGGTTTCTGTGGCATTAGCAACATCGCAAAAGCCATGGTGGTAGGCCCCACCAGTGACAGGGAATTCCTTCCCTGTCACTGGTAGGCAGCTCCCCAACCCCCGCAACCCTCACCTGATGCCCCCTACCCTCCCTCCATCCAAACTCACTCCTCCACCTGCCCCCCATACACACACTAACCACCCACCCCACCCCTCCAATCCACAAACTAACCCCCACCCCTTCCATACCACAAACACTCCCCCCACCCTCTTCGATCCACAAACACACCACCACCCCCTCCAATCTACAAACACACCCCACCCCCTCCGATCCACAAACACCCCCCTCCCCTATACACACACACACACACACACTCGCAGACATGCACATACCACACGACTGACCCCACAGCCACACATGCACACATCACCCCCTCCCCCATCTCCACCAGTCACAGTGCCCGTCACCCCACCCCCCCTCCCTGCATACACGCACACAGACACTCAAGCACCACGTATACACCCATTCACTAACACTGCCATACATGCATTCATACACACACTGCATACATGCAATCACTCACACGCATACAACCACGCAAACACAGACGCATTCACACATGCACTCACACACTCAGACACACACAACACCCCTACCCTTCCCTCCCCCTCCCCTGTTGGGTGCCCGACATACCTTGTCCGGCGAGGAGGTCGTCCGGCAGGGAACGGGAAGGGGTGCTGCTACCGTCAGCAGCGCCCTGCCAGCAGAGCACCGCCAGGCCGTATTTCTGGTCAAAATACGGCTGGTGGTGTTCTACTGCCGTGGTGGTGCTGGTAGTAGCAGCACTAGTTTACCACCGTCCACCAGCATGATCACTGCCGGATTTCTGCCCTTCTTGTGGCAGAAGTCGGGCAGTGATCATAATATGGCGGATGGATGGTAGCTGTGGTGACAATATTTTTGGCAGCAGTCACCTCGGCGGTAGGCGGTTTTTACCGCCAATGTCATAATGACCACCTATATGATTTCTAGTGATTATCTTTTATTAAAATTGATTTAAGAAAAGTAACTGGGTGGAAATTAGCCAAAATAGCCTTTCAGAGTGTGTTCTAAAATACTTTTCTTACAAAAGAATTAGCTTTTTTAAAATTAAAAACCTACATATAGTTTTATATGTATAATAGTCCAAATTACTCAGGAATCCCACAGGTAGTTGGGGCTAGTCAGTGTTATTTAATAATGAAGACCTGTTGGCAGAGAACAAAGATTTCACTCACCAGACTGACATTTTCAGCTAACGAGCATTGTGTTATGTTATGCAGATTTGTAGAGCACACTTTCACCCAGGAGGGTATTTTGGAATTGATCCAATATAAGCCTAGCCAAACTTAGGGCCCTGTGGGAGTACTCTAAAAGCCAGGTCTTCAACCTAGTAGAAACACTGGATCCGTTAGGCTGTATAGTGACCGGGCAAGTTTACTATTTTAACTCTTTTAACTTTAGTTACCTCAGGGCAGGTGCTGGACAGTGAGTAGAGGGCGCATTTAGAATGGTACCTGGTTGAGTTAGAATATTCATTTTGCTCCCAGTCACTGTCCATCACCTGCTCTGGGGTAAGTACCCGGCGGAGTTGGAATACTGACCTTCTATGTCTAGTCACTATCCAGCACCTGTTCTGAACCAAGTAACTTATACAGTTACTATAGTAATTTTACCCTTACATCACTGTCTTAGAAGTTCACTAAGGTGAGTACACGTTACACTAGGTATGTCTTCAAATTAGTTACTCTGCTTCACCTTACCTAATATAAGTCCTATAGAAACTTATAATAGTCATTTTTGTTTGTTCACTGTGTAACATTACTTTCTGAATATTTTTTTCATGTCTTTTGTTGTAATTATAGTATTTTAACTTCTCCATTCAATATTAAAAAACATCAACATATTTTTACTATACTGTCTTATCAAATCTTTTTTCATTAATAGAACATTTTTCTATATGTTCTTACTACTTATGGTTTTGTACTTTTACCTGAGTGTTAAACGAAGATAATTTCTTTATATCTGTAATACTTCCTTTGAGCTTGAGTTGAATTCTCTGACAAAATAAAACAATAATGTCAAATATATAATTTTAAATTAATTATTAATTGTTTAAAGGTTTGCAGACTTGTACTAAACTTACGTAAACCAATAGGTGGCAGTTTTTTACTATTCTTCGAGATCTCTTCCCGGAGTTCTTGCAGTCGCTTGTGCTCACTTCAAATGACCACTGCTCACAAAATGGTGGATAGCACTTTAAATAGTTTTTATCAAAAGAGATTTTTAAATTAAACTAAAATATGTTTTCGAATCCTTATTTTTTTTTAACATTATTACCTGACTAAACATTTATTTTGAAAGTGATTTAATTATTGTTTGACCTTCTGGTGTATGTTTGACAGCCATTTTGGTGGGCGGAATGGTCTAAAGTAATTGGAATAGAAAATGGACTGATATGAATCTACATCTCATGTAAGCACCAAGTGAATGCCTTCATTTTACTAACATATTTTCCTGTGATTTACTGTTTTTCTTTCTTTTTTGGCAATTTTTTGTTACTCTCTTCAAGTTCAAAGGTAAATTTTTGTTGCCTTTTTTGTTTTATAAAAAATGTTGTAAATTTATATGTATCTATATTGTTAATACACTGTTTATATTGTTTCTCAAAAATGGATTCTAAAATATTTATTACGTTATGTATAAATGCAGCACATATGCTGACGTTGTAATAGTGTGCGTGGTAATAACATGCGTTGTCATTGTCTTTTAGTTCATGTTAATCTATATGCGTTGTTGTATGCGTGGCAGTAACGTCGGTGGTACTGTTTAATGCGTAGTTGCGACTGAGTTGTAAAGTCATCCGTTTTAATTGCAATCGTAGTGCCATCATACATCCGAAGTGAAGGCAAGCATTTTTCATGGTTTTACAGTATTATACCCAAGAGCCTTTTCTCTTATGTACCTGAACATCTCACACAGTGAGGGCATCCATGGCTGGATGTGTCAGACACAATTATTTTAACATTCAGAGAGCAGGTTCTTTTATAAAGATGGCTCCAGAAGTAGAGGAAAAGTTTAGAAGTACAGAAAAAAACCCTGATACACTGATAAGTGATTATCAGTCCAATATGGTCAGATACAGGAGAGTCACCAGAACAGAAAAGGTGGATGAAAGGTTCAAGGATGGCAGGCACAACTAGTGCTGAAAAAAAAGGAATAGGGCTGGAAGGTATCCACAAGGCTTGAGCACAAGAAAAATGAAAAGAAAAGAGTTCAGTTTGCAGAAAGAGGAGGGTGGGTGGGGAATCTGCAGTTAAATACAGTGTCTACCAGAAAAGGCAATGCTGAATGTAAGTAATGTGTTCTTCTACTAGATACTTCTAACCACAGATTCTTCACATTTTGAATGGATTCCAAAGCAGAACCTCCCAGGTGGAGGGTCTGTGAACGGGATCAAACCAAGAAGTCCTGCAGAATGGAGCAGGCAAAATCCCCATCTCGTGGACATGGCTGTTGAAGGAAGCTGGCTCTATAAATAGTGCACTAAAATGAAGTAGGCTGTGCAGAGAGTCCAGTGGATCCCTAATGGGTTTGCAGAGGCAAAAGTAGATAGGACTAATGCTCTATTTTGTGGTAGTGTAGGCAAGCGGAGAGGCTTATCAGAGGGTAATGCTAAGCATTTGTACTCACAGAGGCAATACACGAGAGATACACTCAAAGAATAAATCTGAGACCAATTTAGACAAATACAAAATCTTTTTATTTATGTTTCAAACCCAAGAACTTCGAAATCAGGTAAGTAGACTTTTAAGCATGAATACTTTTCAGTTTAAAAAATAGACAGCGCCGTTTTTCAGAGTTCTCTCAATATTATCCTATGGAGGAAAAACAATGTTCAGCGAACACAGGGTTAACAACGACTTATGAAGCCAATATCAGGGAATTAAGGTAAGTACTGGGCACCAATCAGAACAACACCAACAGGTCACACCGGGCGGCACTGGGGCTGCTGGGTGCAGGAATAGCAGCGTCCCACAGCTGACGGCACAACTACAGAGACACAGAGTGTGGCTTATAGGTGAGCCTGAGTCCCCACCCAATGTATGTCAGTGTGGCCCTCATTAGGACATTGGCAGTTTCCTCAGGAAACTGCTGATGCCAAGGGCACCAGAAGACCACCAGTGCTGGCAGTCTTCTGCCCACCATAATATGGCCACAATAAGGGCGGAAATACGGCAGTAGCCATGCTGGCGGTCGAGGCCCCACCAGTAGGACACAGCCAGACATATTTTAACCAAAAAGACGGCTTGGTGGTGTCCTGTTGGCGGGGCGCTGCTGGTGGTAGGCCGGCTCATTATACCGCTGGCGGTCATATGTGGTCCGCCAGGTCGGAGATGCACATCTCCGGCCCAGCAGTTCACACCGCCATAGCGGAATGAATGGTGATGTGGCGGGTTGGCTGCGGCCAACCCGCCACACTCATAATGTTGCGGTATACACCGCTAGCCTGTGGGCAGTGATACCGCCACATTAACCATGACGGTCAAAAGACTGCCAAGGTTAAAATGAGGGCCTGTATGCCTTCAGGAGTCATACTCATGCCACTGTGCAGGGCTAATGTGTGTCCCTCACTTCTTCCAGGTGACTCCGGCTACCCAAACCTGTCCTGGCTCTTGACCCCTGTTAGTAACCCGAGAACAGGGGCTGAGAATAGGTACAATGATGCTCATGGGTGCACCAGGAGGATTGTTGAAAAGACCTTCGGTCTCCTGAAGGCCAGGTTCAGGTGCCTCTATCTGACAGGTGGATCCCTATGCTACTCCCCTGAGAAGGTCTGCAAGATTGTTGTGTGCTGCATGTTGCACAATTTGGCCCGCAGACACCATGTGCCCTACCTGCAGGACGGGGTGACAATGCACCTGTAGCAGCAGTGGACACTGAGGACAGTGAGGAGGAAGAGGAAGAGGAAGAGGATGACGATGTGGACAACAGGACACATATGATCCTGCATTATTTCCAATGGCATTCAGGTAAGACTGTTGAACTAAACATTTCTCCATTTAAGTGTTGTGCTGTGTGGCTGTGGCATAATGCCAGTCACTACCTTTGCATCCCAACTGACTGCCACTTATTCCTTCCCTTATTGCATATGTTGGTGTGGTTACAACAGTGTAATGCTGTGATGTGTACAGAATGCTGAGACACATATGTAGCATGGATCAACATATTACAGGACATTTGCTCAGGTTCCTGCAGTTCAGTACAGTTCAATACATTGTACATTACTTTAAGATAAAGCACTATTACTCAAGTTATGTCCAAGGGTGTTCATTAATGGATCAATTATACAATGCAAAGTGCAATAGAGTGGGGGTGATGGACGGAAGAAGTCCAGTGTAGTGGGCCAGTCTGTTTGTTGCACAGGTCCAGTGTCCAAAGGGCCACAGGAAGGGGAGCAATGGCAGTTGAAAGTGGAGAAGGTGACACAGTGGAACACAAGGGGGCATTCTGGAGGGGCTCATTTCCTGGTGGTGGTCTTGGCAACTGTCTCTGGTGTCTGCCTAGGTCACAGGGACCGTTCACGTGGTGGTTCACCTTCTGCAGGGGGAGGGGTGCTGGTGGCCTGTGAGTCCTGTGGCAGGGCCTCCTATCCACTAGCTGCAGCAGATGTTGATGGCTTCTAGGCGGAGTGGCTAGTGGAAGTAGCCCGCTGGTGCTGGCCATGTCACCAAGCACCCCTACAATGGAGGACATATTGGTATTTAGGCGCTGCAACTGCTGAATTACCTCCTGGTGGCATACCCCCTGCAGCCACTGGTGCTCCTGCATGATGTTGATCACCTGACCCTTCCTGTCCTGGGATTGTTGGTATGCCCCCAGGACATTAGTGAGTGCCTCTTGAGAAGTCGGTTCCCTGGGCCTGTCCCCCCCCTGGTGCACAGCTGTCCTCCGAGTGTCTCTGGCTTCCTGTGCCTGTGTCTCCTGAACTGCGTGCCTACTCCCACTGACACCAGGACCCTCACTGTCTTGCCTGTGTGGTGTAGACTCGTGTCCCTGTACAGGTGGGCACACTACTGATTGACGTGTCCTGGGGACGTTGGCTGGCTGCTGTGCTGTTAGATTCTGAGGGTGGGGGTCTGTGGTGGGCTGGCTGTGGGTTGGGGTAGCCGACTGACCAGTGGTCCCAGATGGGCCAGGGAGTTCATCTAGATCCAGAGCTCCTTAGTTGCTGTCTTCACTGGGGGCATCTTCTGGTGGGGGACTGGGTAGCTGTGGCACCTCCTCGCCGCTGACATTGGCTGGGGCACCTGTGGGAATGCAAGTGATGTATTTTGGTACATGTCTGTGACATATTTTGCATTTCTAGCTTTCCCAATGTTATTGCTGTTGTCCTCCCACCTTTGGTTGAGTATGGTGATGGATTGTGGGAATTGTCAGTTCTCCATGCTGTGCATGCATTGGTGGTGGGTGTGCATCCAGAGATGGAAGGGATGTGCATGCAGTCGGTATGACATGCAGGGCTTGGCATTTAGGTTTGGTAAATGGGTGGTGCACTGTGTGAGATGGAGTGGGGGGATGGGATTGCAAAGGATTGTGGGTGATGTGGGGGGGTGTTTTATAGTGCTGTTGATGGGTGTTTGGGGTGTGTGTATTTGTGTCAGGTGGTTCTGTCCAATGTTGTCTTGTTTTGTTTTTGGGTGGCCATATCCGCCACTGCGGTGTGCACCGCCAATGGTTTACCGCCGTTAAATGTCCGCTATGGTGATAAGTGGGTCGTTATTTGGTGGGCATTGTTTTGGTGGCGTAACCGTATGGGTGGTAGTTCCAACAGTTTATCACATTCAGTGGGTGTGGAGGATTTGTGGCTGTTTGCTGTCGGTTTTGTGTGTATGTGTTATAATCTGGTGGACGGATGTTCACCTCCGTGGTGGTATGTTGGGGCAGTCACCGCAGCGGTATTTGGAATTTACCCCCAATGTCATAATGAGGGCCATTGTGCTTCCTGGCTTAGGGTCTATGGCCCCACTCTGCCCTGTTTGTTGCAATACCACATGGTAGGGGTTTTCCACGAAAACCTGCACAAGCCTCTCTTTGATCAACAATAGAAAGGTTTTTGGCGCCAAGGAGATGGCCTGCAGCTCCAGAAGGCATCCACCTCTCCCAAGTGGCCACACCAAAACAGAAGCAACACATTGGTCACCACTGTTAACTCTGTTGAGGGCAGGGATAGAGAGGGGGTTTCCTGCTGATCCAATTGCAGCCCAGCACAAACCACTTCAAGTCTTTTGCAGTCTACTCTGAAATCTGGACGTAATCAAAGGTCTCCCTAATGCTTTGCCCACTGTGACTTCAGATCCCACTGCAGAACCCGTATATGCCACTTTGTGTGCTTGACCAATAGGATACAAAATGCCATTGTTGGAAAGTGCCCCTTTTTGACATGGTCACCCTCACTTTTTGCCTGTTTTTTGATGCAATTCTGACTGAACATGCACTAGGTTCCTGTTAACCAGGTTCCCAGTGCCAGATCTCTTTTGTTAAAACTGTACAATTGTTCCCCAATTGGAAAAACATTTGGTCCCCCTGTAAGTCCCTAGTAAGCGGTACCCAAATCGCCTATGGCATGGGTACCAAAGAGGTTCCACAAGAGCTGCAGCACGTATTGTGCCACCCTCAGGGACCCCTCACCTAGCACATGCAGACTGCCATTCCAGGCTGCGTGTCTTGGTGCAGCTTAAAGTGAAAACACAACATAGCACAAAGCCTGTGTGCCATGTCTCCTAACACTGTGTGTAATATATGTCACCCCTACAGCAGGCCTTACGGCCCTACGGCAGAGTGTTTTATATTACATGTGAGGGCAGATCTGCATGAGCAGATATGCCCCTGCTATGTCTTTGTCAATTCAAAGACATCGTGAGTGGACAGGGATGCCATTTTGAGCATAAGTGCTTGACACTGGTCAATACAAGTTTCCCAACTACATGATGGCTTCACTGAAAATAAGGAAGTTTGGTATCAAACATCTCATATTAATAAAACCCTCACTGATGCCAGTGATGGATTTATTATTACATGCACCACGAGGGCACCTTAAAGATTGCCTCTGAAAACCTACCAAAAACCTGTGTACGGACTGACCAGTTTTAGCTAACCTGCCACCACCAGACACGAGTCCGATGCCCCAGGATGAGAGACTGTGCTCTTGGGCAGCCAATCACAAAGCCTGCTCTGTGAGATGTATTTACACACAGCACCCGACAGGATGATCTGTGATTTTGCATTCCAAGGCAATTGGGGCTTCAAAGAAGCCCACCACCCTTTGTATGCAGATCTGGCTTCACTCACAGGAGAGATGCCAACCCCCTGCCACAGGGCCCATTTGGCACCTAGACTGGTGGGAAATGTAATATTCAGGGAGGTATGCCCACCCCCAAGGTGGATGCAACTTTTAGAAACCTGCCATCTTGGTGTTGGCAGATTTAGGAAATCTGGGACAGGGTTATGCCCACTTTCCATAGGAAGTGTTCATCATATAGGGGGTGTAGTGACCCCAGGTATATGTAGCCCAGTGGCTACTGCCCTACACTCCCCGAAAGACCCCTAAATGCAGTATTTAGAGGAGCCCCAAGCACTAGAAAAGCAGATTCCTGCTGACATATGAAGAAGGACGACATTCAGGAGCCAGAAAAGCAAAGCCTGAGGAAGAAGTACCTGACTTAGTCGCAACCCTGCTGGCCTGTCTGCTGTTCCCTCCGATTTGACCCAAAGTCAACTTGTCCTGCAAGCTGCTGTGCCTCCAAAAGCCTACGAGGACTGCCACCTTCATCAAAGACCCAGGAAATCCTGGGGAGCAGTGGAGCTGCTTCCCTGCATCTTCTAGGCACCCCAAGAGAACAGTGAGGACTCTGGTCTACTGAAAACTGACACCTGAAAGGTCCACTGCATCTGTGCCGCACAGCCCGAGGTAAAGTAGACCAGGGTGGCCCCCAGCCCTCCAGAGACAAAGCCCACCTTGGACTTGCCCGCTGTGGACCCACTGACATGGCCTGAATCCTCTGCACACAGGCCCCCTCAACCACGAGTGCTCTGGTAGAGAAAACCCAACGCCTCAGGACACCTCTGCACTTGTCGCACTTGGCCCATGGAGAAGAGGACTGAAGGTGTCCCCACGTCCCTGGAGATCTCAAGATTGGAACCAACTTGTGGGTTATTTCTGTCCAGACCTGCAGCCTCTTTTCAAATGGACTGAGAAGTGTGGCTCAATGGTTAGAGCGGCAGACCCTGATGCAGAAATCTGGCCCGGGACCAGGGTTCAATTCCTGCCTCGGTGGGTTTTGGGCTCAATTTACTCGGACCTGATAATTCTCGCATCAGTGCCTAATCTAATTCATGGGTCCCACTCTGTGACTCTGGGCAATAGCTTGCTTAATCTCCACAACAGCGCTGGGATGCCTGGCTTCATCTTGGAGGTTGCCCAGGAGTGGGCACCTCACAGGGAAAAGCCAGGAGGGGTTCCACAGTGGTATGCGTACAGCGCTTTGAGACCCTAACGGGTGAGTAGTGTGCTATACAAGTACGAAGTTTACAGTTTACTGATCCCCATTGACTAACATTGGGCACCCAACCCCGTACTACACCTCTGCACCTGGCTGTCCCAATGACGCCTGGGGTGACCTGTTGGTGTGGTCCTGACCCTTGCCCGATACTTGCCTTAAGCCCAGGAGACTGGACCCATAGGTCTCTTTATTAAACCTGAATGCAGTACTTGTTTTTCTCTCCATAGGATAACATTGCAGATTTTCAGAAATTGCACTGTCGACTTTTGAAAACTGTAAAGATTTCTCTTGCAAAATGTACTCACCTGATTGTATAGATTCTGGTGCCAAAAAATATATAAAGATACTTGTTATTTTTGTAAATTGGTGTGGATTGCCTTGAATCATGTGCCTCATTTATTGACTGTGTAAATGCAAGTGTCTCCCACTCCTCTCTGATAAGCCTAAGGACGCTCAACCGCACATCCCCCTAAAAGCGCACCGTGGGATTGCTAGAGCAAACCTCGGTCCACTACTAAGGGAACCCCTGGACTCTTTGCACAATATATCTCATTTTGATATATCATATAAAGAGCCAGCTTCCTACAGCCAACAGTCCCAGGGTGTCAACACCAGAACAGTATGCGCTCTATTGGTGTCAAAAAATGCAAAAAAAACATCACTTTCAAAACAACATGATTCATGCATTGTGCTGATATGTTGTATTTTACCCTTTTGCATTGCAGAGTTCAATCCTAAACACTTATTCTTAATATGTTTACCAATACTGTTTCTTTGCAAGGTATTGCTACAGGTTTTCAGAGTGGGTTAGGGTGTGGCCCCTTTCCAGGGCCTTCCAGAGACTTTCCCTGCAACATGCCTGGGTGTGGTTCTGGGCTGGGCCAAGACTCTATATAAGGAGAGTCAGCCCAACTCCCAGTGCTCACTATTCAGAGGTCCTGCTGCAGAAGAGCAGCTATTTCCAGAGCTCCTGTTCCGGTGGCCTTTTTGATCTCCCAGTTCTCTGCTTTGAAAACTTCATTGGTGCATCTTGTTCCTAGGTGGTAAGACGGTAGTTGGGTTTATTCCCAACACCGTTTATTTTTTCTAGAATTATCTCATTCTAAGATCTGATTGTTTATTTATGTTAACAAATTGTTTTAAGGTCATAAAAAGTGCACTCGAGTATTTTTGTTAAAGTGTGTACGTGGATGTTTCTGAATCGGCAAGAAGTGCAATTCGTTTATAGTTTTGAAACTTGTGTTACATTACGCGCCAGCATTTATTGACATACGCGTTGAGGTTTACGAATCGACAGGATGCGCGATTCGTTTCAAAAGCTTAAAAAAAAAAAAACTGTGTTACATTGCGAGCCAGTGTTTGTTGACACACGCGTGGATATTTATGAATCAGCAGGAGGCGCGATTCGTTTGAAAAGCTTTGAAATCTTGAGTTGCATTGCGCGCTGGCATTTATTGACACATACATGAATGATCACGAATCGGAAAGAGGCACGGTTCATTTATGAAGCTTTGAAAGCTTGTGGTGCATTGTGTGCTACTATTTATTGACATTTAAAAGAAGGTTTTGAAGTGGCACGATGTACAATTCAATTTAAGATAATTTCAAAACCTGTTGCTATTTATTTAGCAACCATTTCTTAACTTTGCATGGTGGCATTCAAGTCAGCAGGACATGCAATTTTTCTACTAGAGTTTATTTATGTTGTGAACTGCATATTACCATTCCAGGATAAACGCTTGGTACAATTCGAGTTGACAAGTATGGGAAATATTTCTTTAACTATTGAACCCATTGAAACATATTTCTTCTCTAGTGTTTTAAGAGTGTAATATGTGTTGAAAACATTTCAAAGAAAATATATATATAGGATCAGAAGTTCTAGATGCAAAATTATATGCTCCTATTATGCATATTCTTGCTATTCTAATTCATGCTTGAATAAGAAAAGTTTTATTTCAATTAATCTTGATTCCATTACAGGTATCTGATCATCACAAAATCTGTTCATCTTTAAACTGCAATTAAAGATTGCTCATATTTTCAGAAAGACTATGGCCCTCATTCTGACCTTGGCGGGCGGCGGAGGCCGCCCGCCAAAGTCCCGCCGTCAGGTTACCGTTCCGCGGTCGAAAGACCGCGGTGGTAATTCTGACATTCCCGCTGGGCTGGCGGGCGGCCGCCTTCAGGCCGCCCGCCAGCCCAGCGGGAAAGAGGCTTCCACGATGAAGCCGGCTCGGAATCGAGCTGGCGGAGTGGAAGCTGTGCGACGGGTGCAGTTGCACCCGTCGCGTATTTCACTGTCTGCGCAGCAGACAGTGAAATACATTTAGGGGCCCTCTTACGGGGGCCCCTGCAGTGCCCATGCCAGTGGCATGGGCACTGCAGGGGCCCCGCGACCCCCCCGACCTCCATCCGGTTCCCGGCGGGCGGACCGCCGGGAACTGGATGGCGGTAGGGGGGGTCGGAATCCCCTCGGCGGCGCAGCTAGCTGCGCCGCCTTGGAGGATTCCAATGGGCGGCGGTACACTGGCGGGAGCCCGCCAGTGTTGCCGGTCCGACCGCGGCTTTACCGCCGCGGTCGGAATGCCCATTGGAGCACCGCCGGCCTGTCGGCGGTGCTCCCGCGGTCCTCCAACCCGGCGGTCATGGACCGCCAGGGTTGGAATGACCACCTATGTTTATTAATCTTTACTTCAGGTTATATTGTGTGTTCTAACCTTTTTTCCTATTAAAGGTCTCCTTCCCAGCAGTACCCTTCCTAATCCCCTCTTCCCCTCTTGAACTCTCACAGTCTCTGTAAATTGTCTATCAGAGTCTTGGAGCTGTTCATTAGAGGATGTGTTGGGAACGTGCACAGACCCCGAGGGTCTGGTGACTCTGACACAGAGTTGTTATTAGTGAGTTACAGGACAGAGGCTGAAACATTGGGATCATAGCTGGAATGTCATGAAGATCCCATTCTGGGAGGAAGAACTGAAGCGTCAGTGTGTCCAGAATGGCTCAGATAAATGGGAGCACCTGTGGAGAAGTCAGGTGCGACTTTGGCACATTGATAGCAAACCCACTGAAATGAGGAGGTTCACCACAGTCTGGAGGTGGGTGATTGTCTATAGAAATAAGAGTCCTGTAGGTCCAGCTTTACCATCCAGACTGCAGGATCAAGGGTAGACAAGACCATTGCCAGGGTTGTAGGAAAGCACATTCTTTTTTGCATGGTTACCCCAACTTTTTGCCTGCTGTCAGTGTGTTTTGACTGTGATCATTAGGATCCTGCTAACCAGGACCCCAGTGTCTGTGCTCTCTCCCTGTAAATTTGGTTGTTCCTGACTTGGTATACCCCCCAATTGTCATAACGGTGCCCCCATATAAGTCCCTAGTATATGGTACCTAAGTACCCAGGGCATTGGGGCACCAGGGGATCCCCATGGGCTGCAGCATTTATTATGCCACCCCTGGGAGCCCATGCACCCTTTCACTTCAGGTCACTGCACCAGGTCACTGTAAGTCACCCCTATATCAGGCCCTCCTAGCCCAGAGGCCAGGGTGCAAGTACCTGTGTGCAGAGGTGCCCCACAAACTCCAGTGCCATTTTCCTGGACTAAGTAAGTGCGGGGAAGCCATTTCACCCATGTACTGGACACAGGTCACTCTCTGGGTCCAGCTACATAATCGTAACTCTGAACCTGGGCATGTTTGGCATCAAACATGTTGGAATCATACCCCAATACTGTTGCCAGTATTTGTTTTATGATTCCATGCACTCTGGGGGCTCCATAGAGGACCCCCGGCTTTGCTCCCACCAGTTTGTAGGGTTTTCCCAGGCAGCCTATGCTGCTGCCATCCTACAGACCGGTTTCTGCCCTCCTGCTGTTTGACCAGCTCAAGCCCAGGAAGGCAGAACAAAGGATTTCCTTTGGGAGTGGGAGGCAACACCCTCTCCCTTTGGAAATAGGTGTTACATGGCTTGGGAGGGCTAGCCTCCCCGAGCCACCGGTATGCTTTGAAGGGCACATTTGGTGCCCGCCTTACATAAACTGGTATGCACTGGTCCAGGGACCCCCGGTTCCTGCTCTGGCGTGAAACTGGACAATGGAAATGGGAGTGACCACTCCCCTATCCATCACCTCCCCAGGGGTGGTGCCCAGAGCTCCTCCAGGTGGCCACTTGATTCTGTCATCTTGAATCCAAGGTGGGAAAAGGCCCCCGGGAGGATCTGAGTGATCAGCTCAGGCAGGACATGCCACAGCTCCCTCCTGATAGGTGGTCACCTTGCTAGGTGACCAGTCCCCCTTCCAGCGCTATTTAGGGTATCCCTCTTGGAGAAGTCCTCAGATTCGATGTGAAAGATTCCAGCAGGACTCCTCTGCATAGTTTACTTCATCTTCTGGCTACTGGAACCACAACTGGACTTCACAGGAACCCACGATCTGCAGCCCCAGCTGTGGCTTCACTCTGCAACATGGTTTCCCCGGCTGTGCATCCTCTGAGGGTGGCAAGTCTTCAGTCTGCACTAGAAGCAAGAAGAAATCTCCTCTGGAATGAAGGAGTCACTCCCCTGCATCCGCAGGCACCAACTGCATTGATGTCTGGCTGTGTGGATCCTCCCCCTGCAAATCTATGTGGATCCTGCAACACAGGTGGAGTTCTGGAGTGGTCCCCTCGGTCTCCTCTACCAGCTGTCCAACTTTGGAGATGGTGAGTCTTTGCCTCTCCTTGCAAGACGGTACCCCTGTGCACCACAACTCTTGCAGCTACCAAGGCTTGTTGGCTCTTCTTCCAAGGGATCTTCAGGCTCCCTTTAGCCACGGCCTCCAGCACTCTTCCCTGCAAATGCTGCTCCAAATGTGGGAATCCTCTCCAGGTGTGCTGAGTGGGCCTCACAGAGACTCCTGTGCCTGCAGCCTGTGAGGGCTGCATCTTTGCCTTCTGACTCTCTGTACTGCTGTAGGGTCATCTGGGACTCCCCTCTGTGGGTTGAGTCCCCCACCAGACCTTCATTGTCCCCAGCAGCTCTGCAACTCTTGCCTTTGCTAAGGCTTGTTGGTGGTTCTTCTACACCACTGACTGCAAATCTTCTTCCGACATGGGACATCGACTGCATTACTCCTGGAACTCTTCTCCTGCACTGCATAGCCGACTCCTGTTCTTCACCGTCGACCTGGTCCTGCATCTCCAAAAGAGTAGATAGTGGCTCCTGCCCCCCAACTGGACACTCCAACTGGAAATGGAATTGTGTTACCATAGTAAACTACCTTTATTTTTGTAACACTGTGTGGTTTTTTCATGTGTGTAAGTGCTGTGTGACTAAGGTGGTACTGGAAAATCTTTGCATGTCTCATGGATAAGTCTTGGCTGCTCATCCACAGCTACCTCTAGAGAGCCGTGGCTTCCTAGACACTGCCTACACCTCACTAATAGGGGATACCTAGACCTGGTATAAGGTGATAACACCAGAGGTGCTCACCACACACCAGGCCAGCTTCCCACAGGGTGAGCATCTGGAATTGGCCCTTCTGTAGAAAAACATTGAGAGCGAAAGGGTCTAAAATAAGACAAAGGCCTCCATCCTTCGGCACGAGAAGTAGCAGGAGTAATAACCAAAGCCTACTTCTGATGCCAGTATGCTCTCTTTGGCTTCCATGGCGAGAAGGACCTGCACATCCTCCTGGAAAAGGGACAAATTGTTCACTGTCAGCCAGTCAGAGGCTGATGAAGGTGTGGCAAGTGACAAGAAATAGTAGGAAGTAACACCGCTGGACAACGTGTAGGACTTGTGATAGAGCGGTCCTTACTAGTAATTTTACCTGTATTCGGACGCTCTTTAGGCCGATGAATCTTTTGACTAAGTGGAACTCTCTGTACTCTTATATCAATCAATTTCATCAAATCAATAATCAATAACGAACATAAGCAATACCTTGATCAACATAACACTTAACAATTAATCCAGAATTGTTTTGCTTCTCTTTTTGATTCTGCTTCGCTGGTACTTTCCTCTTTTGTCAAGTCCTTTTCTTCACTTGAGGTTGGTACCACGACAGACACTTCCTTTCTTTTCTCTTTCACGTTTGGCCTTTCTCCGTCGTTCAAACCTTCTCCAGTCCTTTGTTTTATTGGTGATATGCTTAGTCTTCTCTTTGCACCATGTCCATTTGATGGACCTGCGATCTTTTCTGTGGAAGTTTGAACCTTTTCGTTCTGTTCTGCCTTGTCCCCTCCTTCTGGGGAATCAATCACGTTCTCTTTTTCTTTTTCTATACCATCTGCTTCTGGGAAAGCCCTCCTCTGATCAGGCTCTCCTGCTTTTTCACCTTCTTCGAGCCCTTCGTCACCGTTACTTTCGTCAGACTCTTTATCACTTTCAGCTGCTTCAGATTCTTTGTCACCTTCAGCTTCTTCGTCGCTGTCTGAACTTTCTCCTTGGTCTTCCCCAAGTGAGTCGGACTCTTCGCCCTCCAATAATATCTCTCTCTCTCCTGCTCCTGCCTGTTCGCTTTCAGTTCGGTTTTGCTCTGTCTCAGCACTCAGCACTGTTTTGTCAGGCACTGGCGGTTTCAGCGCTTCAACTTCCTCATCTGTGGGACACAACACCTTCTCTGTGTGACTGGCGTGAATCCAGTTGGGAACCCCCGCACACTTCACAGCGGTAGTTGTCATCAGGATCACTTGGAAAGGGCCTTTCCAACGGGGTTCCAGACACGACTTTCTCACGTGCTTCTTTACCACGACCCAGTCACCTGCTTTCAGTGCGTGTCCTGGACCTTGGATCGGTGGCAAGGTGGTCGCTTCCACCTGGTGAGAGAAAGAGCGAACCACGTCAGCCAGACCCTTGCAGTAGTCTAACACCATATCATCTGTAATATTCAAAAGCGCGTTTGCGGGAACTGCAGGAAGTCTCATAGCCCTGCCCATGAGAATTTCGTGCGGAGACAATCCAGTCTTTCTATCAGGGGTGTTTCTCATTGACATTAGCACTAAGGGCAATGCGTCAGGCCATTTCAAATTTGTCGATGCACATATTTTCGCCATTCTTGATTTCAGTGTACCATTCATCTGCTCCACCAATCCTGATGCTTCAGGGCGATAGCTACAATGCAGTTTTTGCTCAATGTTCAGCGCTTCGCAAAGTAACTTTATCACCTCGTTATTGAAGTGACTTCCCCTATCTGATTCTAAAGAGATCGGGAATCCGAAACGTGGTATTAACTCTCTCAACAATAGCTTTGCAACTGTAAGGCTGTCATTTCTACGTGTGGGGTATGCCTCAATCCAGTGACTAAAAATGCACACAATCACCAACACATACTTTAGACCTCCATGCACGGGCATCTCAATGAAGTCCATCTGCATACGACTAAAAGGCCCGCTTGCCCTACCAATGTGGCTCGCGTTCACAACTGTTCCCTTTCCTGGGTTCATCTGCTGGCAAGTGACACATCGATGGCAAACTGCTTCTGCAGCTTGACGAAATCTGGGGTTAAACCAATCAGTTTTGAACAATCTTATCATGGCATCTCTCCCTAGGTGAGCTTGCCCATGATAGAACCGCGCAAGCTGTGATAAGAGACTGTTTGGCAAAACAAATTTTCCCTCATTTGAAACCCATAACTCGTCTGGTCTCTTTATACATTGTGATTTAATCCAGGAATCTCTTTCATCCTCCCTGACATTATTTTGTAATGCTTTTAATTCATCTATTGTATCTACGACCTTCAAGGCAAATGCTTCAGCTGGTTCGAGTTCTGGTTCACTTATCGAATTCCATTCATCTCTGAGTAATATACAATTCAAGGCACAAAATCTTGCGACTTGATCCGCATATGCATTTCCCAGAGAAACATAGTCCTGTCCTTTTGTATGAGCACTGCACTTTACCACTGCAACTTCGGCTGGCACTTGAATGGCATGTAACAATTCCCTTATCCTCTCCCCGTTCTTCACTGGGGATCCTGAAGAAGTCAGGAAACCTCTCTGTGACCATAGTTGTCCAAAGTCATGCACAATCCCAAACCCGTATTGACTATCAGTGTAAATGGTGACTTTCATCAATGCAGACAGTTGACATGCTCTGGTAAGGGCTACAAGTTCTGCTACTTGTGCAGAATAGACTCCTTGAAGCCATCCCGCTTCCAAGACCCCTGTTACAGTACATACAGCGTATCCTGCTTTCAAAATCCCCATCCCGTCTCTTAGACATGAACCATCAACAAAAAGAATTTGGTCATTTTCATCAAGCTTAGTATCCTTAATGTCCGGTCGAAGTTTTGTGCAAAATTCAGTCACCTGAAGGCAGTCATGCTCGACGTCTTCAGCGTTCTCAATTTCAGCATTTTCTCCAGGGAGCAAGGTTGCTGGATTCAACGTAGTGCACCTTTACAGCTGCACATTCGGTGAGCCCAGAATTACCGTTTCATACCTTGTGAGTCTTGCTCCGGTCATGTGTTGCGTTCGGGAGCGGGTCAAAAGTATCTCAACTGAGTGAGGGACCATGACTGTTACTGGGTGTCCCATCACTATTCCTTCACTCTGAGTGAGGCTGATACCAACTGCTGCTACGGCGCGCAAACACCCTGGGAGTGCTGCTGCGACCGGATCCAAAGTAGCTGAAAAATACGCTACTGGTCTGTTTACGCCACCATGGGCTTGAGTCAAGACAGACAAAGAACATGCATCACGTTCGTGGCAAAACAATGTGAAAGGCTTTGTGTAATCAGGCATACCTAAAGCTGGAGCCCTGCACATGCATTCTTTCAGTTCAACAAAAGCATCCATCTCATCTCCTTTCAACTCAATTTGATCCAAAGCATCCTTCTGGGTCAGTTTCAGTAGAGGCTTTGCTAGAGTCGAGAAGTTGGGAATCCACTGGCGACAGTAGCCCACCATTCCCAAAAACTTCCTCACCTCCCTCCTTGTCTTTGGTGGACTCATTTGAAGTACACTCGTTATTCTTTCCTTCATTATTCTCCGTGACCCTTTCTCTATCTGGTGACCCAAGTATTTCACTTTCTTCTGACAGAACTGCAATTTGGAAGGAGACACCTTGTGTCCATTCCTTCCCAAATGGTTCAACAGAGCAATGGTATCGGCTGTGCAGCCACTTTCTGTCTTTGATGCAACCAGTAAGTCATCAATGTACTGTACTAGGGTTGACTCGAATGGCAATTCTAATGCCTCCAAATCTTTCTTTAGAATCTGATTGAAGATTGACGGTGACTCAGAAAACCCTTGAGGAATTCGACACCAACTGTATACTCTGTCTAGGAATTTGAAACAAAAGAGGAATTGGCTGTCCTCATGAAGAGGCACAGAAAAGAATGCTTGTGACAAGTCGATGACTGAGAACCATTCGGCATCGCAAGGGACTTGAAACATTATCACAGCTGGATTTGGTACGACAGGGCAACACTTGACTATGATGTCATTTATTTTCCTCAAGTCCTGCACAAGTCGGACCTTTCCACTTGGCTTTATTAGTCCCATGATTGGTGAATTACATGGACTACTCAACACTTCTTTCAGTACTCCCTGCTTTACAAATTCGTCAATGAGTTGGGCAACTTTCATGAGGGTGTCTTGTGCCATGTGGTATTGTGGGGTCTGGGGAAAGATTGCATTGGGCTTTACAGTCACTTTCACTGGTTCCACTCCTTTCATCAATCCCACCTCTTTCCCTGTCATGTCCCACACTTCCTTTCCGACTGTCTCCCGTAATTCAGCTGGAATATCTTCTTCAGTTATCATCGGGAAAAGACAAATCAGAGGGTACTCTTCATCTACCGTTTCCATCTCATCCCCCTCTACACTGTCCTCTTCTTCCCCATCACTGCTCGTCTGGATTGTTATTCCTTCGTTCGAACACATGATCGAACAACCCAATTTGCACAATAGGTCTCTTCCTAACAGTGCTATCGGGCTTGAGTCACATACCACAAACTGATGTACCCCTTGATAGTTACCGATGCTGACTGGTACCGGATCTGTTATCGGGTTCGTCAGGTGCCTGTTTGCTACTCCCACCACTTGAACTGTCCTCCCTGAGAGTGGCAAATTTGGTACTTCACTGCTCTTAACAGTTGAACGTGTGGCCCCCGTGTCAACCAAGAACGAGACACGATGACCCATTACTCTTCCCTCTACGTACGGACCCTTTTGATCAACTTCCAAGGATGCTGCAAGCACACAATCTCCTTCTTCTTCTGAGCTCTCACTCTCCCATACATTGTTTATTCCACTCTCACTGTGTAATGGGAACTGTTGTACGGTGCCATTTGTACTCATTACCTGACCCGAGACCTGTGGAGGAACCATCACTTGCTGCTGACTCATTGGTGCCAAGGGTATTTGCATTTGCTGATTAGGTACCATAGGTAACTGCTGTTGCACTGGCTGCATTTGCGTCATCTGCATACGGGGCATCTGCATCTGCTGCGGCTGCATAGGTTGTAATCCCTGCAACTGGTTTACGGTCTGAAAATTTGGGTTTGGACCTCTCATTTTCGGTCCCCTCATTGTCTGAAATGCATTGACATCATTGTTTTGCTGACCAACACCTGCACCTGCACCTTCCTGCACCACCATCGGGCACTCGCGTTTCCAATGACCGACAATTCCGCACACGTGACACGGCATCACCTTCTTCATTGCCTGCACACCAGTCACAACAGTGTTCAAATCCGGACCATTATTCACAAAACCTCCTCTGCCTCTGCCTCTGCCCTGTGGCTGAAACATCATGTTTCCCTGCAACTGCGGCTGCGATTGCGGTGCCTGCTGTTGGAACCCTTGCATCCCTTGCAAACCTTGCAGACCTGTCTGAGCTGCCTTAAGTTGCATCATCATCACCTTCTCTTTCAACCTTTTCTGTTTCACTTCAATTTCGTCGCTACAGTATTTCGCATAATTCAACACCTCATCAATCGGTTTCGACTGCCAACAAATCAAATGCGACTTTATCATCTGGCTTATCTCTGGTCTCAGCCCTTCCACAAATCTAAACACAAAATGAAGCATGTCCTTCGCCTCTATTGTTTCCGTGCCACTGTAGTTCTTAAACGCCTTCAACAACCTCTCATAGTAACTATGAATCGATTCTTAGCCTCTTGGGCAGTTCAATCAATCTTCTGCCAATCCACATTTTTCGCGGCAACCTTCGTCTTCAAATGCTCAATCACCTTATAGTACAAGCTCACATAATCTTCTCCCTTCCCACTGTCCGAGCTTTGTGTGGAATTCAAACTGTTGAACCACTGTGTCAGCTGTTGCGCATTCAACCCCATCAATGTAGCGTTCACATCGACTGCCATTGATGGTTGCGGCAACTTTTCAGTGTTCGATGTTAGAGGTATTATCAGGGGGGGACTCGACCTCACCAGTGTCGACTGAGCGCATATGGGACTAAACTCCATCAGGGATCCGGGTCCAGTTGGCTGAGCCGCTATCGGAGTTATCCCTGGAGTGTTTTCTATGCACCTCCTTTCTGTCCCACTCTGCAGCATTGGTCCCTGACCGCTCATACCTAAATTAGGCTGACTGTACAGAGGTACCGGTGGACCTACAGTAATTGGTAGTGATATCGCATCTGGGTTTTGTCCATTTCCCATGTTCTGTGGCATGTTCATTCCCACACCATGGGTCATCATTGCCGGCATGCCCATCTGACTCCCCGTCATTTGAGCATGTTCGTTTCCCCCCTGCATCTGCTTTTGGGGCATCAAAAACTGAGTTGATTCAGCTTGTGCCAATGTCTGGTTGTGACCATTCTGTACTCCCCTTACGGTTTGTTCTAGAATCATTCCTCCACTGTTGTCACTGCTGTAGTACCCTGGCATCTGCGGCTGATAATTTTCTGCTGGTTTCAACATGGGCACATCTGGATATATTCTCCTAACCTGCGGTATCTGCGGGGTGAACAATAAACTCGGGTCCATAGATCCCGATGACGCTCCTGAACTCTGGGTTTCACTGTTCCGTACCGGTGCCGGAGGGGCAGAACTGGTACTTGGACCTTGTCCATTCTCCGCATAAGGTGGTGGACGGTCGTTCAGCAATTGCATTATTAACTCCTCATCCTCTAACTCCTCTTCTCTTCTCAACTTTTCCTCGTCCTCTCTATCCTTGGAACACTTCCTGTCTGTCTTACAGGTAGCTTTCTTACCTATCTCCTCTTCTTCCTTAGTAATTGCGGGAAACAATTTTATCCCCTGCAATACATCTGACCTCCACACCTTCTGTGCATTATCCCACCTAGCATCCGCTAGTGTCTTTTCTACCTTTCTCATCCTGGTCTCAAACTTCTTCTGCTGTTGCTGTCTGGCCATTAGTTCCCAAATCGCTAGAGCCTCAAACTGGGCTGGCCTTGGAGGCACCTTCATGTCGTACATCGTGAATCTCAAATTCTCTAGAATCCTTATATTGAATGTCCCATGTATCGGGAACGCTACGCTCCCATGTTTCTCTGTCAGTTTGTGCCATTGCTTTAGCCATAGACACGGAGCTACCCCCTTCTCTTCCATTACAATGTAAGCTGGTGTACCTTCGGGCGGCGTCTCCTCTCCTACGCTCGCTTTAATGTAAGACTCCCCCTTCATTGCACTCCTAAATGCTTTAAAGAATTTCATTTTCTCGTCTTTTATTTCACAAAGTTTGTAATAAATAGGTGAGTTTAATTCCCGGAATACTCTTCGCTTGCCTTTCCCCTTCCAATCGAGTCCCACGGACTGCGTCCAATCCGTGCGCGACCCTTCTCTGCAACCAACCTATCCCAGCGCGGCTCCTAGTGACGTCACACTCACACACACTGCGGCTGACAAAGCCTCGCGGCTAGTCCTCCTTCACTCAGCTCCTCTCGTAACAACTTCTTGCATGTATTGCGAGCTACCAAAAAATAAAACAGATCTGTCGGTTTACTACAGGAAGGGTAACACAGTCGCTTCAGGACCTTAGGGACTTTTCACTAGCCTCGGCCGCTATTCCGTCTTTCTCGATCCCCACGTTCGCAAGCAAATCTGACCCGCAGACCTACTCTCAACTTGTCAATGATCTGTTCTAGTGCACTTAGAATCTTGTCAAAGCCCGAAGTCGAAGTTTCTTTCACTCCCTTACACACGTACCGACTCGTTGACCACGCCCGATCAACCTACTAAACCGCCCAGACCACAACATGGATCAACATACTCCGGAGTCTCTTGACCTCGCAGGGCCCGTCTCAACAACAACAACCACGTGGACCTTTTTATGCACAAAGCGCCACATGCACATGAAGTTCGACGACTTCCCTACTCTCACACTCGGAGTCGCACCTCCGCTATTTCTATGAAGTTCGATGACTTCTCTACTCCTACACTCGGAGTCGCACCTCCGCTATCTTCTAAAAGAAAAAAAATCCTCGCAACCTTTTCACACACCCCGCGGCAATAAGCTGTGCAAACGCAAAACCCTAACTTCACTCATACCATCACTAGTACCGCCAACGCCGAATCCACACCTCCATTCTCTCCATTCGCAAGCTCCGAGATCCCGGGAAAGTCGCGGTGGACCTAGCCCATCATCATTCTGTCAATCTGTTTTACCCAAAAAAAAATCTAATTCAACTTCTCGAGTGGGGTCTCAAAATGCGTAACCGTTAATTCAACACCATGTACTTTAAGAGTACAGGGTCCCAAAAGACGTAACCGTCCTCTGCTACCATCTACTTATAGAGCGGTCCGTACTAGTAATTTTACCTGTATTCGGACGCTCTTTAGGCCGATGAATCTTTTGACTAAGTGGAACTCTCTGTACTCTTATATCGATCAATTTCATCAAATCAATAATCAATAACGAACATAAGCAATACCTTGATCAACATAACACTTAACAATTAATCCAGAATACATTTCGGCGAACCCTGACCTTTCAGTCAGGAATAACCACACCAGTTTATTGCAAAGTTAGTGAATTTTATTTCCCTATATTAACAAAGCTAGCACAATATAAATGTGTCTCAACACCAAATGATAAACGTAAATGAACATTAATAGCTGTCCATAGCGGCGAAACAGGTGCAATCTATGTAGCATTTGAATCACAAGGCATTCTATAATAGCAATGCAAATCACTAATACGATAATCTGTAATGAACTAATCGCATACATTTAGTCAGCATAACAAGATCTCAAATTGCATCGTGCGACATATGGAATCCTCGTCTAACCTCAAATTAGCATCGGCATGTGGGACTTCATGCAAAAACAATTTAGCAACATAAATTTAGAAAAACTCCTAACTAGGGCTCTTATCAAAATCAGCAGTTGGTTACCTAAAGGAAACACAATGCAATTTTACAATTTCCTTTCATATTTACCAATTACGATCAGCAATCAAGGAAGTCTTCGTCTCACAGGTACCGTTTCTCGATCAGCATGGGACGGGGCAAAAAGGGGCAGGGGTGGACGGGGCAGTTGCCTCACGGCGGCAAAATAAAACTACTACTTCATGCAAAGGGATCAAAGTTAAAGTTAAAGTCTCTAGGGCAAGAATCATTAAGGTCTCTTTCCCTCGATTAGAGAAAGCATCAAAGTCTCTTTCAAAATGGCGTCGCAGCAAAGTGGGCCATAATAGCTACGAAGTCTGCAAAATGGCGGGTATCGAGCTGGTAATGGCCGCTAAAAAGCTGCTTTCCTCTCGTGCACCTGGTTTTTATAGACAACAGTTCGAATCCAGTAGGGTCTTCCATTGGAGGGTTCATAGGTTAGCTTCAAATTGTCCAATCAAAAACGACAGTTCTCAAGCTTTTACTTAAGCATACATTATCCTTGGAGATGGGTACGCAAGTTGCAACATTGTATACCAATTAGCTCACTTTCAGAGCCTCCATTGTCCGCACCTGCAAATCGACCTTGGAGTAAAGAGAAAATATGCCAGGCTGGCACGAAACCTTAAGATAAGCATGTGAACGATCTCAGTGGAAAAGTACAGCTTCAAGCAGAAATACACGTTTAATAGCACATTGGAAAAATACGAGCATCTAAACCGTGAGACCAGGCCACTAGGCCAAAGCCTGCACTAAAGTAATGCTAAGCTAAAACATTTCAAACAAGCAAATCATAGCACACGTTTACGATTATGTCAGATTAGTGCAATTCTAATACACCACGTTATATAAAGCACGCTTATAAATGTTGGCAAACTACTCTGAGGGCACATTTTGTCCCCGTACATTCTTTATTAGTTCGGTTAAAGTCACACATGATTATTTCACACTACGTTTACGCGTTAATAAATGTAAACCTTCATTTTCTGCTTCATCACTTGCTCGTCTGAAGTTACTGTCAGCCTGGCGGAAAATGTCAGGTCCTGCCTACAATAGGGTGGGTATGTTCCTCAAGTGATCAACTAGGAGGTTTTAAGGCTGCAACATCAGGAGGGTTGGAAGGCTGTGCTGCACGCTGCCTCTGCTGTCCACATGGTCTGTAAATACTGAAGTCCTGGCCGTGAAATGACGGGTGGATAGGCCGAGAAGTGCTCAGTGACCATACAATCCTTAAAGCGCTCAAGTAAAGGAGCTGCTTTGTCACCAACACGGTAACAGCAATCGAAAGCATGTCCATTAACCCCTTCGTTGCCAGGGCTTTTCCCCCTCGGATGCGAGGCATTTTTTTGGCTATTTCGGGCAGTTCGCGCTTAGGCCCTCATAACATTTTGTCCACAGAATCTACCCACACCAAATTTGCGTCCTTTTTTTCCCAACATCCTAGGGATTCTAGAGGTACCCAGAGTTTGTGGGTTTCCCTGAAGGAGACCAAGAAATAAGCCAAAATACATGCAAAAATTTTGTTTAAAAATAAAACAAAAAAAATGGGGAAAAAGGGCAGCAGAAAAAGACTTGTGATTTTTTTCCCTGAAAGTGGCATCAA
Organism: Pleurodeles waltl; assembly: GCF_031143425.1. Classification (NCBI taxonomy): domain Eukaryota; kingdom Metazoa; phylum Chordata; class Amphibia; order Caudata; family Salamandridae; genus Pleurodeles; species Pleurodeles waltl. Next base: position 71,097,214 of record NC_090444.1, on the reverse strand, counting down.
CAAAGGGTTTGCGGTGCTAGAATCCCCACCTTCCCAGCTTTCAGAAACAAGCAGACTTGAATCAGAGAACCACATTTTTCAACACAATATTGGCATTTTACTGGGAAATAATGAAAAATAGGTATCAAGAAAACCTTTGTATTTCCGAAATGGACACAAGATAAGGTGTTGAGAAGCAGTGGTTATTTGCACATCTCTAAATTCTGGGGTCCCCATACTGGCATGTGAATAATGGGGCATTTCTCAAATAGACGTCTATTTTACACACTGTCTTACATTTGGAAGGAAAAAATGTAGAGAAAGACAAGGGGCATAACACTTGTTCTTCTATTCTGTGTTCCCCCAAGTCTCCTGATAAAAATGGTACCTCACTTGCCTGGGTAGGCCTAACTCCCGTGACAGGAAACGCAACATGGACACATGACATTCTTACATTGAAAACTGATGTGTTTTTTTTGGTAGTGCCTAGCTGTGGATTTTGATCTCTAGCTCAGGCGTCACCTAGGGAAACCTACCAAACCTGTGCATTTTTTAAAATTAGACACCTAGGGGAATCCAAGATGGGGTGACTTGTGGGGCTCTCACCAGGTTCTGTTACCCAGAATCCTTTCAAACCTCAAAATTTGGCCAAAAAAAACGTATTCCTCAAATTTCGGTGACAGAAAGTTCTGGAATCTGAGAGAAGCCACAAATTTGCTTCCACTCAGCGTTCCCCCAAGTCTCACGATAAGAAAGGTACCTCACTTGTGTAGGTAGGCCTAGCACCGGCGACAGGAAATGCCCCAAAACACAACAGGGACACATCACATTTTCTCAAAGAAAACAGAGCTGTTTTTTGCAAAGTGCCTAGCTGTGGATTTTGGCCTCTAGCTCAGCCGGCACCTAGGGAAACCAACCAAACCGGTGCATTTTTTTTTTTTTAGAACTAGACACCCAGGGGAATCCAGGATGGGGTGACTTGTGGGGCTCTCACCAGGTTCTGTTACCCAGAATCCTTTGCAAACCTCAAAATCTGGCCAAAAACACTTTTTCTTCACATTTCGGTAACAGAAAGTTCTGGAATCGGAGAGGAGCCACAAATTTCTTTCCATCCAGCGTTCCCCCAAGTCTCCTGATAAAAATTGTACCTCACTTGTGTGGGTAGGCCTAGTGCCCGCGAAAGGAATTGCCCCAATACATTATCTGGACACATCAAAATTATCAAATACTAAACTACCTGTTTTTGCGGGGAAGGGGCACCTACGTTTTTGGTCTTGGGCTCAGCAGCCATATAGGGAAACCTACCAAACCCAGACATTTCTGAAAACTAGACACCAAAGGGCATCCAGGGAAGTGTGACTTGTGTGGATCCCCCAGTGTTTTCTTACCCAGAATCCTCAGCAAACCTCAAATTTAGCTAAAAAAAAAATCTAATTTTTCCCACATTTCTGTGTGGGATCACCGCACCGGGACAAATTTCTTACCAGCCAACGTTCCCCTCAGTCTCCCGGTAAAAATTAAACCTCACTTGTGTGGGTGGGCCAAGTGCCTGGGACAGGGAAGAGCCAAAAACATGTCGAAATTGAGGGGGAACCAAAGCAGGTCCAAAAGGGCAGTTTGAAAAGAAAAAAAAAAAATGTTTCTAGGCAGATAAGTGGGGCAACATTTTTATCGGTATAGAAGAGACAGTGCTGGTTGGTAGGAATTGTGTGGATTCCTGCCCGTTCCGGAAGGTTCCATCACAAAAATGTTGAAAAAATGTCCTCTTGCTTGCCGTGGGATAAGATGTTTTAGTGTGTGGGGGGAGAGCTGAAAGACTGTTACCCCTTTGAGTTGGGGTGGGGGCATAACCATGCCCATACTGGTTGGTAGCCATCACCCCACTATTTTGTTTTTTAATTCCCTGGCATCTAGTAGACTTTCTGCCCCCCAGGGTGTGGATCGGGGGTAATTGCCCCATCTGCCCACTGGTGGACAGAACAACTTTGGCCCCATTTCTTTGGGGTGGGGGTACAGCCATGCCCTCCCCCTCCTATTTTGAAAAAAAATCTTCCCTGGTCTCTGGTGGGCTTTCTGCCCCCTTGGGGGCAGATGGGCCTTACAAAAATAGGCTGACCTGCCCCTTGCATGAAATTGGCGCAAAAAAAATAATCCCCAGGGCCTAGTGGTTTCAGCCCCCCCTTTGGAGCAGATCAGCAAAATAACAATAGGGCGATCTGCTCCCAAGGGGGCAAGAAATAGCTGAAAACTTTTTTGCCCCCTTGCGTGACACTTACACAAAATAAAAAAAATCCATGGTATCTAGTGGTGTCTGCCCCCCTTGGGGGCAGACTGGCGTAATAAAAATAGGCTGATCTGCCCCCGTGGGCAGAAGTGGCCTAAAGACAATTTGCCCCCCCCCCGGGGGATCACTCCCCACATATAAAAAAATAAAATAAGCAAAAAGAAAAGAAATCCCTGATGTCTAGGGTTTTCCGCCCCCCCAGGGGTAGATTGGCCTAATTACAATAGGCCAATCTGCACCCAAGGGGGACAGAAATGGCCTAAAACAAATTTGCCCCCCTCAGGGGAGCAACCCTTGCCTAAGGGGTCGCTCCCCTCATGTGAAACTAACAAAAAAAAAATGGGTGGGTAGGAGGGGAAACAATTCCCCTTCCATCCCTGCTCAGCGGAGGGGGGTGTGCGAGCCCCCGCTTCCCCCGAGGGCCCCTACTTGGACGTAACGGTTACGTGCTGGCACCCGAGCGGTGCTGCCCAGGACGTAACCATTACATTCAGGGCACCTGAGGGATTAATGTGGAGTGAATGTCCTCTGAGAAGCCCATGGATGTCATGCCAGGGTGTCTCCTTGGAGCCAACACTGGTGCCCACCACGCTGGTTAGGTAAACCGTGGTATCCAAACCACAGGGGGTGGTGAATTGCACAGCATTGCCACCAACTTGAACAGCCTGCGTAATAACAGGGAGGAAGTCCTCAAGGAACCACTGTACTTCTGCAATTGCACAACACATTTGGATGGTTTGTGAAAACCATTTGGCAATTGTATCATTGGTCACTGGTTTGCAAAGATTGCTGCTAACAAAGGAAACAAATATTTGTTTTGTTTTCCTATTTGACTTTGCCCTTTATATATTGGACAATTACTCTTCTTGCATCTAGTGTGAGTAACGCTTTTCTTTTCCCCCTTGATTTTTTGGTTCTAGGGAGAAAAAAAACTTAGAATTTGAATCATTTGAATAATATGAAATTACCTTGGGAAGGAAATGAGGGACCGTCCTTGTAACTACTCTTCATGTGTATTCTCAGGTATGGCTCTTGGATTGTAAGCATGTGTAGTTCATTCACTCTGCAGACTGAGGTCATAGATACCGGAAAGGCAGTTTTCAGTGTAAGCATCTTCAATGAAGATTTGTGTAGAGGTTCAAAGGGCTTTGTCATGAGTTGGGTTAAAATAAGATTAAGGCTCCATGTAGGTGCTGGTACCTGACTGAGTGGTGCAATTCTCTTTGCCCTCACAGGGAAGCTTTTTATGACTGGTGCTCTAAAGAAGCTTCCTATATGTCCACTTCTGTGTGCCACAATTTCTGCCAGGTAAACTTTTAACAATGCGTAAGTAAGATCGCAGTCTAGGAGATGTGTAAGGTATTTAAGGACTGTAATGTCCAGTGTTTGGCTGTACCAAACCTGATCTTTGGCATATAACATTTTCTAGTTGTTGGCTTTCTTGCCTCTTAGAACTGCCATTATCTTTTCGGGCAAGTCTTGATGACCAAACTCTAAGGCCCATATTTATACTTTTTTTAGCGCTGCATTTGCGCCGCTTTTTGACGCAAAAACGGTGCAAACTTACAAAATACAATTGTATTTTGCATGTTTGCGCCGCTTTTGCGTCAAAAAGTGACACAAATGCGGCGCTAAAAAAGTATAAATACGGGCCTAAGCCTTCAGGAGCCATGCTGCCAACCTTAGCGACTGTTTCCAAATGAAGCACTCTCCCTCCTTGCACTGACAGCAGGTCTTGCCGCTTTAGTAATTTTTAAATATTTCCCTGTGCCATTTGTATTAGTTTTGAGTACCATGTCAGTCTTGCCCACTGTGGGGCAATAAGTATCAGCTTCACCTTTTTTTTGTGTGCAATTGTTAATTACCCTGAGTAACACTGGTATCCATTAGGGGAGGGGATGCAGGAGGGTCCGTGGGGGGGGGAAGGGGGTGGGCGGTGGGGTCAAATGTCCCAGACTAGTTTATCTACATGGCATTCCCCAGAGATTGGTGGTCTGGGCATCTTGACGCTAAGTATTGGCATCTGCTTGTGTTGCGATTAAGACTACCTCTGGTATTCCCCACCATTCAAAGATCTGTTTGAGTACTACTTGATTGAGTTCCCACTTGTGGGAGGATGAAGCTTGTCTGCTTAATTTGTCCGCTTGAACACAGTGAATCGCTGTAAAATGTATTTTTTTTTCTCTGCTGCACCCACGTCCAGAATTCCTAGGTGTGTCCCTGTTGGCTGATATAAAACATTGTCGGATCTTGTATGTTTGGATCAGTATCTCTTTTTTTTTTCTTTATTTGGTTAGCATAAATGAAACTATAAGAAAAAAACAGAAGTAGATACATAATAAATACAATAAGAAATTATATTTAAAAAAAGTAACTAAAAACAATGTTAAAAAGAAAGCCCATCCAAGGTATGTCTGATTAAAATAGAAATTATATCAAAAAAATAACTAAAAACAATGTTAAAAAGAAAGCTCTTCCAAGGTATGTCTGATTAAAATAGCAGCATTTACAAATTTAGTAACGCTAGCTATCAACCAGGCCCCTGTAAATATTTGCAAGTATAAGAATGCCGGCCTAACTTGCCTGAAACCAGACCCTTTGAGGAGGCGGACAATATATTGAATCCTTGATGCAAGATAACATTTACAGCACAACATATAATATTCAGTATATTGGGGGGACATATTATCACATCTACATTGACTCAGCAACTCAAAATCATATCATCCCAGTAGAAAGCCTAGAGACAAATGCAACAGGTTAAACCTCAGGCGAGTTAGTAGACTTCTGTCCCTATTGTTTTCTACCATTATTAAATATAGCTCAATATCCCAAGTTGCAGAAAAGCACATATCGGCGAACAGAGGATTTAGCCATCTCGCCCTTATCCCTTAGCATTAATGCCCCTTCTCAGTAATAATCTTTGACCCACTTAGCGTCTGTCTTGGTTATGCCCTCTGGGTTAAGGAATATCCCCGCCCTCCGTAGCTTGGTAAAAGACTCCTTCAAGTATTTTAACCAAGGAATTTTGAGGGCTGGATTCATCTCTAGACAATTAGAAGATTAAGGGCTAACTCTTCCTTGAACACCCTAATCCAGTGGTTCCCAACCTGTGGTCCGGGGACCCCTGGGGGTCCGCGAAGCCTTCTCAGGGGGTCCGCCTGAGCCTAGAAAATTAAAAAATATTAACAAATATTGACAAATTAGGTCCCCAGCTTCCAGTAATGACTCAGACAGGGGTCCCCGGATTCCCATGATGATTCAGTGGGGGTCCCTGGGTTCCATTATTGTTAAAGTGGGGGTCCACAGGAATCAAAAGGTTGGGAACCACTGCCCTAATCCATGAAAACAGCAGGCTCACAGCAATAAGATTGCTAAGACATTTAAGCCCCAGGTCCTCATTGACGGGGGGAGGTGCATTGTGGGACACATAACAAATGCCTTTGATAGGCACTCTCTCAACTTTAGCTAGTGGAGCCCCTTTTAGGTTGACGGTCCTGGACTTTGACAGTTTGGGGCTCATCACCATGATGTATGATTTTGTCAGGTCGCCTGAACGATCCAGTTCCCCCATGAGTTTATCGAATACATCCAATATCTATTGCAGACCATTTGCGGTTCTGGCCATTAAGACGCAGCGTCCGCATATAGCAGGACTGGTAAAGAACGTGAGCCAATTATTGGGCAGTCTACCTTAGCCTCCACTAATGACTTCTCCAGCCCCTTTAAATATCACAAAAAAGAAAAGGGAGGAGAATACACCTGCCTCGCCTCACATCTCATGTTAAACTCATCAGTGCACGCATTGGCCACTTTTGCTTGTGGTAGTGAGGGAATCAGAAGAGGTGGTCATGGGAGTGGGAGCACCAATAATGCTTGTCGGACTGGGTGCCACAGGTGCTAAAGACTGTGATGATATGTATGTGACAAGGTGAAGTAATAGTGTATTTTTTGAGTGTCTTGAGAGAATGTGCTGATTAAAGGGAGAAGCGGAGGTAGGGTTGTGATGTAGACAGTCACAAAATTGCTGGTGGGTGTGATTTTTTTTCTCTCTCTCTCTTTCCTTCCCCCCCCCCCAATCATCATCATTGTCTAGTGTTTTAGAGGGACAGTTTAGCCAGCAGCAGAGGTGGCATCTGGTTGGATGACTCCTGCTCAAGTCCTAACTCTGGTTATGAAGGGCAGCTCTGACGAAAGATCAAATACTGAGACAGCATCTGAAGGATGGGACAATGTAGCAGACTCTGGGAGTGATTTTTCAGTCGTCGGAGTCCCATCCGACAACTTATCTTCCAGTGATTCTGAGGGAGGTGATGAGGACAGTCGTGCTGTCCCCTCACAAGCACAGTCTATGCAGCGGGACAATAGCGGGTTAGTCCAACCCAGAGAGCAGCTGCAGGTGGCGGCAAGCACAGAGAGAGTGCTCTCTTGGGGGCTCTCCAATTTAGTTCAGCCCCAAATTCCACTGCTCATATCGTATTGTGGAGACATCAAAATTATCTATCACAAACAAAACCTGTTTTTGTAAGGCAGGCACCTGCATTTTTGGTCCTGGGCTCAGCAGCCATACAGAGAAACCTACCAAACCCAGACATTTCTGGAAACTATACACGGAGGTGTGGATTACCTAAAGTTTTCTTACCCAGAATACCCTGCAAAGGTGAAATGTTGAATAAAAAATATTTTTTCTTGCATTTCTGTCAAACTAACTACAGAAATATGCTGGGATCCACAAAATTCCTACCACCCTGTGTTTCCCCACCTGTCCTGATAACAACGCTACGCTACTTGAGTGCTTGTACCTAGTGCCTGCATCAGGAATGGATCACCCACGTTCAACGGTTGCCCTCATGTAAGGAATAACCGTTGTGTGATCCATTCTGGTCACGGGCAGTAGGCCTACCTACACAAGTGAGGTACCATTTTTATCGGGAGACTTGGGGGAATGCTGGGTGGAAGGAAGTTTTTGGCTCTCAGACACCAGAACTTTCCATCGCCGAAATGTGCAGCAAACATGTTTTTTTATCCCAATTTTGAGGGTTGCAAAGGATTCTGAGTGACAGAACCCAGTGAGAACCCAACAAGTCACCCCATACTGGATTCCCCTAGGTGTCTACTTTCCATAAATGTATAGATTTGGTAGGTTTCCCTCGGTGCCAGCTGAGCTAGAGTCCAAAATCCACAGCTAGGAGCTTTGCACAAAAACAACAAAAAATAATTTTCAATGGAAAAAATGTGATGTGTAAATGTTGCGTTTTGGGATGTTTCCTATCGTAGGCACTAGGCCTATCCACAAAAGTGAGGTACCATTTTTATCAGGAGACTTGGGGGAACACAGAATAGAAGAACAATTGTTATTGCCAATTGTCTTTCTCTACAGTTGTTCCTTCCAAATGTAAGACAGTGGGTAAAAAAAAGATGTCTATTTGAGAAATGCCCTATAATTCACATGCTAGTATGGTGACCTACCCCCCCCCCCGCACCCCCCCCTGAATTCAGAGATGTGCAAATAACCTCGGTTTCTAAACTCCTTATCTTGTCCCCATTTTGGGAATACATAGGTTTCCTTGATACCCATTTTTTCACTGTTTATATTTTACCAAATGAATTGCTGTATACAATGAAAACCCATTACAAGGTACAGCTCATTTATTGGCTCTGAGTAGCTTGGGTTCTTGATGATCCTGCAAGAACTATATATCCCCACAGCCAGGAGGGTCCAGAAAACCTAATGGTATATTGCTTTAACAAATCTATCATGGTTGGAAAAAGTTACGGAAGAAAACCTAGTAAAAAAGGGCTGGTTTTTTCAACTCGACTTCAATATTATTTTATTTCAATTGTTACTTTCTGTAGGAAAATCTTGAAGGATCTACACAAATGACCCCTTGCTGAATTCAGAATTCTGTCTACTTTTCGGAAATGTTTAGCTGTCTGGGATCCACCACTGGTTTCATACCTATTTCTACCAATAACTGGAAGGAGGCTGAAAGCACAAACAATAGTAAAAATGCAGTATGTTGGAGTAAAATACCAAAATGGTGTTGGAAAATTAGATTTTCGAATTCAAGCCTGCTTATTCCTGAAAGCTGGGAATACAAAGGAAGTGAACCAGACTGCCAAATGTCCAAACAGTACCATAACACCTCTAGTAGGCATCTGGGGGCATGGACTACAACCTGACAGCAAATGGGGTAACAGTGTTAGGAGGGCTCTATTTTAGAGGGCTCACGTGGAGCGGCAGTCACCAATTTGATTCTTATGTAATTACAATCTCCTTGCTAGTCGGGCAGTAGTAGTTTGCAGCCAGGTAGATGCAATAATGGGACTTTGCGGGTTTAGAGAAGCCTGCCCCTAGCTCGTAAAGGTGATAGATGAGGAGTGGAACAGGTATGAGGACAGAGTTTCTTATGGATATCTGCACAAGGTAGGGTTGAAAAGAAAGAAAAGGAAAACGTCTCCTCTATCCCTCCCCAATGAGGAGTGTCCAAGTGTAGAAATCTCCCAGAAGGGGGATAAGAGTGGGATAAGCGGGGTTTAGTGTGGTTCCCAGGTGGAACTCAAATTGACTACAGTTGCTACAGGAGTTTTTTTTCAGTTTGTGGAGTAATCCTCAGAGTGGGAATCCCATATTATTGTAGAAGAAAGAAGGAGGTGTTGTCTCCGTCTGACTCTTTTGAGGAGGTATTTGAGGAGACACGTGGTGGATCCCGAGAGGTAGCTGGTGCAGCAAGTAAATAGGCTTGCTGTCAAGAGCTTGTTCCTGGGACAGGCTTGCCGAAGCAGTTATTGTGCTCCAGGTGTGTTTCTGAGGATGTGTTTGTTGCCATCTAGGCAGTTGTTGTGACCATTTAAGGGCAGTGTCTGACTTGGAATAGGTGCCTTGGCTCTCCACACAGTCCTAGGCTTCCATCAGTTTGAGGTAAGATGTATCCTTCTGCCCCCATGACCGGGAAAAGTAGTGCATACTCTAAACCCTTCTCTTTCAGGTTCCTCCAGACTCCTAAAAGGAAACCCGTTGGTACTGGAGTGCCAGCATGTCGTCTGGACAGACCAGTATCTGAGTGTTGTATGTTTTTCAGGCTGATCCGTCTGACTCGCCGCCCTCATAACTTATTCCTTATAGCATAAGAGTTTGGCGACTATTGGCCTCAGAGGACCACCGGGAAGATGGGTTAGTGAGCTGACACCCGATGTACCCTCTCCATGGAGAAGGGGTTAGGTTCTGTGGTGGCACAAAGTCTTTAAGCCATTTTGCAATGTAGTCTACCATGTTGTGGCTCACAGAGCCCTTGGGTAGGCCAACTACGCCAATATTGCTGTGGCAAGACCTTCCCCCTTCTTCCTCTAACCTGCCATCAAGGAAGCGTATATGTTCAGTTAAGTCCCATAGTTGTTGTTGGAGGCCTTCAGTCTACGGCTATCGCTGTTGCAGTGTCTTCTTTGAGTGGGCGACTGGTTCTGCAAGTTTTTTGTGATTGTCTTCTAACAAGTTGACATCAATGTCAACTGCATCCACTTTTATTTTGAGGGATATCCTGGATGTCTCTATGGTCTTTAGGATAGCATCCTGTTTATCAGATTTCTACTGCTTATGTACTAGGTAATAACGGGCCAGATGTAGCAAAACTCCCAATTGCGAGTTGCAATTTGCGAGTCCCAGTGACTCGCAAATTGCAACTCGCAATTTGGAATGCAGAAAGGTGTCTCATAGCGATTGAGGGCACTCACAGGGATGGTGGCCTGCTGGAGACAGCAGACCACCATGTCCGTGACTGCTTTTAAATAAAGCAGTCTTTTTTTTTCAAAGTATAGCCCGTTTTCCTTAAAGGAAAACGAGCTGCACTTTGAAAAAAAAACTAAACCTTTAGTTTCGGTATTTTTCAGGGCAGGTAGTGGTCCCTTGGACCACTGCCTGCTCTGAAAAATTATGTTTTTTTCCAGACACAAAGGGGAAGGGGTCCCATGGGGACCCCGTCCTGTTTGCGCCTGGGTTACCATCCACTTCAAGTGGATGGTAACTGCGCTTTCATTTGCGACCGCAATCGCGGTTGCAAATGAAAATGCATAGCATTGCGAGTCGCAAATAGGAAGGGAACACCCCTTCCTATTTGCGAGTCGGAAATGCATTTTGCCAGTCGGTTCCGACTCGCAAAATGCATTTCTACATAGCAAAGAGGCTTTTGCAACTCTCAAACGGTGGTTTTCGCCGTTTGCGACTCGCAAAACCCTTGCTACATCTGGCTCAACGTGTCTTGTGGTAAACGCTGACCAGCTTTGAGTGGTTTAGTTCTGCCTATCTCTAAGGCAGGTACGGCTTGATATTCATAGACGTAGTACCTACAGCAGGGTTTCAGGCAGCCAAAGGGTTCTATGGGTAGGTGGTGATCTCCTTTATGAATGTTGAAAATGGATAACCACATGTAATAGATTTAGGTGCGTTTTAGATGCATGTGGGAGCATGAGCAGCCCCAGCCTGTTGTGTTGTCACCAGTGGATAAAGTACCAGATAATCAATCTCAGCGGGAAAAGGCACCAGGTCCGGTATCTCATCAGTGCCCTTGAGGACAGGTAGTGCAGAGTCCCCCAGGATCTGGGAGTGCAGAAGACGGATCTCTGGAACAGTCAGAATGTGGGGCAGGGAAGGAAGGCAACAGGGGGATCCCGATCCAATTGCAGCCACCTCATACCTTAACGATGTTATTCCAGCAGTGCACCACGGACAGTCAGATACCCTAAACCTACTGCTTCAGCACTGTAGGGCCTTCAAAGATCGAATCTGTAAGGAAGTATGGGATGAAAGTCACCCTTTGAGGGCCTAGCCCTCTTTGGTCCAGGGGAGGGCACACACCTCTAGGGCCCAGGACCTGTCCTCAATGCAGTCGACCGCAGGAGGCACTCCATTGGTGCAGCCCCCAGCACCAAGCCCTGGGAGAGGGAGACGTGTCTGCAAAACATGGATACTCTTAGTCGGCAGTGTTCACTAAGATCTCACTGGATACACAATCACTGTCAACCGGGCCTAAACCAGGCTCCTAGCAGGCCACCAGTGTCTTCAATGTAGATTATGTACTCAAATGTCTGTGGGCTAGTTTGTTCAATGTTTCTTACCAGCACTCATCAATGTCTCACATCACGGGATCAGAGGGCTGTTTGGACGTTGTCACCTGCCTTAAATGGAGAGTGGGCCGCACCGCCGCCAATAGTGGGCCCGCATTGTGAGCACCAACCTCTTCAGGCCCACCCAGCCGCTGACAGGCCCCAAGGGCAGGACCCAGCAATCAGGACCCATAGGGCCTCCAAGATGAGGAGCCTCGCAGCCAGCTTTCAAGCATGGGCTAGCATCATCCCGGGCAATAGCCTGGGGAGTGACCGCAGGCCCAGAGGGATCGCAGGCAACACACAGAGCATGAGGCCGGCCATGCAGCATCTCCTGTTGACCACATTCAGGCCGGGCCACCAGATCCAGGCGCATTCCTTACACATGTGCTCCACCCCTGCCATTAATGTGTTTATACCTCCATCTCACCATGTTACATCTCAATTTGGTGGTATGGGTTGGAGATTACGAGCTGAGAGCTCTGAAAGTCCGCATCCACCATATTGGCCGCTCAGTTCAGGTGCCCCAGAATTGTTCACGCCTTTTTTTAGAAAGGATTAAAGAGACTCAAGAACAAATAGACTGTTAATAGTTAGAGGGTCATCCTCTGAATACATCACTTGTATCACATCATGATTTGTACTTAAGTCAAAAAGCTCTTTTCATCTCTGCTACGAATTACAGGGGGGGTTAAGATGATGTTAGACTTTGATCCATGATCCTTTTAGTGATTTACAATTCACTCTGACAGGCAAAAATGCATCATTCCTTGTCCCTTTTCTGATGAAAATACATTGTGACATTCAAAATATTTCTGCAACCTTTACCAGTGCTCCTGAGCCAGGGCACACACTGTCTGCTTCCTTCATAGCAGATCTTCCATCCACAGAAGGCATTTGGGTCAGACTGCATACAGCTGATACCTCTGGCTTATTTCTTGCCTTTGTCTACATTACCTACAGCAGAAGAAGTGCCTCAGTGCTTTTTGACTGACATTTTTTATCATCGTTTCCCACATAGAATCACTACTGAACAACTCAATGTCTTCCATATTTTTGGACAAACTTTTATAAGGTACTGTAAGTTGGTCAAGTTCTTCTGATTGTCATCCTCAATCTAATGGACAAACAGAATGAACTACTGAAAGTTCAGAACAGTATCTCCGATGCTATTCCAATGCCACTGAAAATGACAGAATTGTCTTGTAATAATGAAACTTAAAAATTGCTGCCAAGATTCTCACCATTTTTCTGCTTGTAAGTCTTTAATCTCAGAGTTTTTCTTTCTTCATCTCGTGCGAATGCTTTAGTTCCAGCAACTACTGATTCAATGAATCACTTACAGAAATATAGAACATTGTTTTTTAAAATATTACTTCATTCAAAATCAAACTGAAAGAACATGCTGACAAGTCAAGGTCAATGTGATGTCCTTTTGGTGCTAAAGTCTAGTTGTCATCTTACTACATATTCATAGATTAACAGGCAAAATTTGACCATGATATTTTGGTCCATTTGTCATCATCAGTACTTAATTTGTGCCATTGTTGGTGGGCACCATTGGCACCCAATTTAAAGACCTTCCCACAGATAGCATCAAGCTAAGGGTTGTCACCCTGGCTGTCGATATTTCACCAGCAACACTATTAAACAGAAAGGTCAGTAGTTTGTTTTTACCTGTGGCATTCAGTGTCATAATCATTTGTGAGCCTCATGGTGATTGTCACTGGGTGAGTAGGCTAGCTTGAGAGCACCGCACAGGGTCAAGCCCTCACACCTTACAAATCTTGAAGTTGGTGTTTCCTTGCTGTCTGCACACATACACAGAGAGGCTGCTCTGCCTGGAATGGACAGAAGTCTCACTCAAACCAGGGCACTGGTGGGTTCATCCCACTTTAGTATGCTCTGTAACATGAGGCATCCTTGGGAAACTTTTCCAATGCATGAAATAACTATGACTTCCGGAAAGAGAAAACAAATTGTATACATCTCCTATCTACTTACTGTGTGTCTAAAAATGTAGATATTCTCTGGAAAGTTATCAGTTTCTAAAAACTTCCTTTCTCTGGGGTATAACCACTCATGCAAACTGCTCTGCAAAGAGGCTGCTAGTTAATATGTGTCACTGACTTAGGGAATAAATACATCTGAACATTTACTTCTTTGGAGATTGCAGTGTTGTTTGGTCTGAACTATCAATTTCAAGCTAATCTATATTGAGGTGTCGTTCTTGTGCCATTATTGATCAGTGCCAAGAAAACAATTCTTTCAGTAAATAGTATTGCTTATTAAGCAGCTCTATTGCAGGTAACATAAATGAAAATGCAAAATGCATGACCTGACAAACCTTTATAATATGCGGAGATCTGGGACAGTCATACTGCAGTGGACTTCAGTCAGCCCAGAGCTAAAGCATGGCCGGACTGGCCATATGGGGCATTGAGCGTTTTCCTGGGAGGCTGGAAAGGTGGGGCCGGTTTTCTAGCAGTGCTGCAGTTTTAAAAACACTGCAGAGTTCCTTGTATATCCGGTAGTTTTCAGGCAACAATAAAAGTGCTATGATAACTCTGGTAATCAATGTACCTGCTGGAGAGAGATAGGAGTTTTGTCTAGTGTTGGTTTTGACTTATCTAAGGTAGAGCAGAGGAATAATACGCCTGCTGCAAAGAACGTGTACTATACTGATCACAGAATAGTATTTTATCTGCAATGCTCAGTGGCATACTGCTTTTGTCATATAGATCCTTTTATTACTGTGCAGTCCATACGTTACAGTCATAATCTAGCACAGTGAGCTATGGACTGCCATGAAAGAGCTACATGCAGACTGAATAGTACAGGTTAGAGAATTATGTTTTTGCCCCAGTTCTATTGTCCTAATTTTGCTAAAAACGGGTTGTTTGGGTAGAAATAAAAAGTTAATAATAAAGTCAACCCTAACCACTGTTGGAGGCTGGTCCTCTAAATAGTATACAAAACTAGGTACACTATTCAGGGGGTCCAGGCAACCACACGTTGCGTTCCAGAGGTAAAAATGAGACCACCTAATGCTTCAATTTTTAAGGTAGCTGGTCCTGCAGTTAGACTAATGCAGGAGATTTTCTAAGTATTTGCTGTACTCAGAAATCCAATCATGCACCACACACACTCAATGAATAACTCAAGACCAGAATTTATAAAAGTACTTCAGACTTTTATATACATTTTGAGACCAAGATCTTTAGAATATGTGAAGTACTTTTAAAGTTATGTCTTTTCAAAATTTTGATTAAGTTAATCTTTCTGTGCGTAATTACACACCATTGGAATCAATGCAAAATCATACAGTTGGGTTACCAGTCTCTTCTTTTGGAAGATGGTTGCAGCAGTTGGTGGGCACCTTGTGCCAGCTGGAGAGCCTCGGATGGCTCCCGGTTCCGGTGGGAGCAGCGTTAAAAAGTCTCTTGGCTCAGGCACAGGGCCACCTGGAGGGGCCACTTGGAAAATGAACTGGTTGCAGATTTAAAGATGATGCCTGGGTGTCCCCTTCAGCTGTTGAGGTCACAAGGGGTTGGAGACCCATGGAGCAAAGCTGGTTCCTTGTTTCAGGGCGCAGGGTGGCCGGATGCAGGACAAGTTGAAGATCCAGGAGCGGTGCGCAATGGAGTCCTTTGGAGCTGGAGGTGAGTCTCTTTGAGGGCTGCTTACAGGACAATGGGGGTACTCTGGTTAGAGGTTCAGGGTGTTCCTGAAGTCCCTTGACTGGGGCTTCCTCCTGATCCTTTTTCAGCTCTGAGGGAGCTGGTTTTCTGGTTGGTCGACGCCATCTGACCAGAACACAGGGTATTAGCATAACTCGGCCACTGGAGGGCGCAGTGCCACCAAACTTGGCACAATTATAGGTCACATCTGAGTGGTTGTCAGTGTGTTGTGAGGTCGAGCTGCATCTTCTGGATGCAGAGATATCAGCCAGTCAGTGGAATGACCCTCACTGGCTTCAAGGTTCTCGTTTGATTTTTGAGTGGTGCCTCCACTCAGAAGGGGTATCTGGGGTGATTCTTGAAGCCTGGAAGTCCCCTGGGTTTCTTGGGGCAGTCCAGTGTCCAGCTGCTCTGCAGCTGCGATCTTCGGGTCCTGGGTGCAGCAGGCAGGGTTTGGTGCCTTTTCTTGTGCAGCAGGTCCACAGTTCTCTTGCCTTGTATCTTCTTTGGTGCTGGTCTTCTTTGTCTTTTCAAATCCGATTTCTTGGTCTATGGAAGACCATTAAATACTGAATTTAGTGGGCATTTTAGGGGAAACCTGGTAGTGTCCAATGGGACACTTACCCTTGGGTGCCTACACCCACTACTGTGACCACTTCCTGTGGGAAGGGTCACTTCCCTAAACCTGATTGGCTATTTTCCTGCAATCCAACATGGAGGAAAATGAAATGGAGGGTTCACTTCACCTGCAAGCCCCTAGGGGTGGTGCATGCTCAGTGAGACCACTCCTCCTACCCTTTGTTTGATTTCCTGCCTTTGCTTCTTCCAAAAGTAGGGGTTGACAAAGGGGGAAGCCATCTGCTGCGGTGGCCCTTTGAAGCTCACCGCCAGGAGAGTACACATTCCTGTGGGAGGGGGTGTTAGCTCCTCCACCCAGGAAGGGCTTTCTTTTACAAACCAGAGAGCCAGGGCCAGGGTTTTACAAACCAGAGAGCCAGGGCTCACCCCCAGGTTTGTATATTGGCTGTCTGGATGTGGCAGGCCGGCTGGAACCAGTCAGCAACCATGCCAGGATAGATAGTTTTTGCAGGGGACACCTCTAAGGTGACCCCGGGTACATTTGTTAATAAATCCAGTACTGGTTCCAGTTTGGATTTATCTTCCTGAGTTATTTGATACCAAAGAACCCAGAGTTCAGAGTGGCCATCATGTAGCTGGGAAACCCATATTGACCAGTGTCCAGCACATATATTAAAATGGCTGCTCTGTTCACTCACTATGTCACAGGTTTAGCAAGGAAGCAGTAATGGCATATTACTCATGCAATTATGCCCTCACATATAGTATGGTGCACCCTGCCTTAGGGCTGGAAGGCCTGCTTGAGGGAGGACTTACCCATAACATATGCAGTGTAGGGTGAACAGGGCACACAGTCGAGTTTGTATTTTAGATTTTCACCAGGACACTCAGCCTGCTATGGCAGTGCTGGGTGCAACTGGATGCATGGCCCTTGAGGGTGGCACAATCAGTGCTGCTACCCTCAGGGCCTTACCCAAAGTACCCCATGCCTTGGGTACCTAAGTATCTTTCACTAGGGACTTATAGTGGTAGCTAAAGGTGTGTCCAGTTACGTTGACAATGTTTTAGGGAAAGTACACTGGCACTGGGAGCCTGGTTAGCAGAACCCCAGTGCACTCCAGTCCAAGTTGCATTCAGAAACAAGTGTGTGTGTGTGGGGGGGGGGGGTACTACAACAAGGTGCCAGTTTCCCACAATCACTGTGTTAAGTTCTGGATCCTCAGTTTATGCTTACCAAGCCCAAGCAAAAACTGCTCACCAGTATGGATGACGTGAATCCTACACCTTGTTGTCCCCTTTGTCTTATGTAACATGTCCTACGTAACAGTTTCTATACACACATATGGTTCATTAACTGTATGTGTGATGTAAAGTGCCCCAACACCATGTGAGAGAGGGACTAGGAGAGATGAGAGGTACTGTTAGAGGGTGATGGTGAGGGAATCATTGAAGAGCCCTGATAAAGATTGCCATACCCTGGGGCACTGTAAGGTCATCATTAACTATGCCTTAAAATCTAATACAATTGAAAATATAATGGAAAACAAGCTGTAGAATGCACAGTTTTTGCCATTTCTTCCCACATTATGGGCCAGATGCAGGAAACGATTAGCGAGTCGCAAACGGCAAAAATTGCCGTTTGCGACTCGCTAATCGCATTTTCCTATGCAGAAATGCATATTGCGAGTCGGGACCGACTCGCAATATGCAGTTCAGAATCGCAAATAGGAAGGGGTGTTCCCTTCCTATTTGCGATTCGGAGTGGCATGCAATACCATTTGCGAACGCATATGCGGTCGCAAATGGTATCGCAGTTACCATGCACTTCAAGTGGATGGTAACCCACTCGCAAATTGGAAGGGGTCCCCATGGGACCCCTTCCCCTTTGCGAATGGACCCAAAACAATTTTTTCAGGGCAGGTAGTGGTCCAAGGGACCTCTACCTGCCCTGAAAAAATACCGAAACTAAAGGTTTCGGTTTTTTTTTTAAGTGCAGCTCGTTTTCCTTTAAGGAAAACGGGCTACACTTAAAAAAAACTGCTTTATTGCTAAAGCAGTCACGAACATGGAGTTCTGCTGACGACAGCAGGCCTCCATGTTTGCGTGTGCCTAGACTCGCTATGGGGCGCCAATTTGCGAGCCACCTCATTAATATTCATGAGGTGGGTCATTGCGACCCCATAGCGACTCGCAGACGGTGTCTGAGACACCGTTCTGCATACCAATTTGCGAGTTTCAAATTGCGAGTCGCAGGGACTCGCAATTTGCAAGTCGCAAATTGGCATTTTCCTACATCTGGCCCTATGTTTGGTGGGAGAGAACCCTCACGCCCCATTGTAGCGGTCAGGCTAACTTGCTATGTACCCTGTAGGGGCTACTTTGGGTTCCCAGTCCGGCCATGAGTGCAAGTTAAATATTCAGGACTTTTCCTGATCTAAAGCATCGAAGATACTAGTGGTGGAAACCTCAAGCAGATGCTTTACAATCAGCGCAGCAGCATCTGTCCAACACACAGATGCACAGGACAAGCACAGGATAAGCTTTGATTACAGTAGGGTGCTGGTAGCTTGATCCCCAGGTGACCAGGCCCTTCAGCATCCCTAAAAGTCCCTAGTAAATGGTACCCCTTGTACCTAGGGCATGGATACTGAAGAGGACCCCCCGAGCTGCAGCACAACTTGTGCCATTCAGAGGGACCTGCACCAACATTATAGAGACTGCCATTGCAGGCTGCGTGACAAGGTGCTCCCAAAATTGAAAACACAACACAGCATACACTTGTGTGCCATGTCTCCTAAAACACTGCTTGTAATATCTGTAAGTCACACCTACAGCAGGACTTCAGGCCTAAGGCAGGGTGCAGTATATTACAAGAGAGGGCATATCTGCAAGAGCAAATATGCCCCTACTATGTCTTTGTCGAGTCTTACACATAGTAAATGTACAGAGAAGTGATTCTAAATGCATGTGCTGGACACTGGTCACTACGAGTTCCACAGCTACAAGATGGCTTCTCTGAACCCAGGGATGTTTGGTATCAAACATCTCAAATAAAAAAAAAATCATTGATTCCAGTGAAGGGTTTATTAATATATGCACCCTGAGGGCACATCAGAGGTGCCTCCCTGAAAAACCTACTAACTGCTAATGTGTTCACTGACTGGTCCTGACCAGTTCAGCCTCTTAGTCACATTTTTGACCCCCTAAGGTGAGAGCTAGAGCCCTCAGGGTCCAGAGACAAAAGCTTGCATTGGGTGGGGGTGTTGACACAACCTCTAGGCAGGATGGACATTCCAGGGCGGGAAGCTTCAAAGGCCTAGCCGCCTTTGTAATGCAACCCAGGTGTCTCCAAATATCAGAGATGACCAACCCTCCTGTTTTGGCAGAAAGACAGGGCAGAAAATTAGGCAGATTAGGAGGTGTACCACTTCATGTCAGTCCCACCTCTAAGGTGGACGAACTGAAGTGGATACCCCTTTTTAAATTCCGCCATCTTGCTTTGGAAAGAACTAGGCCACTAGGGTCAAGATTATGCCCACTTCCCAAAGGAAGTGGTCAATGGAAGGGTGAAGTCACCCTAAAGTTAGGCAACCCATTGACTGCCACCTGACACCCCCTGTAACGCCCCTAAATTGAGTATTTAGGTGGCACCCCTGAAAGCCAGAACGCAGATCCTGATGACCTAAGAAGACAAGAACACAGAAGAGTCTCACCTGCAGAAGAAGAGAAGAAGAAGCAGCTGACCTGGTACCAACCCTACCGGACTGTCTGCAACCCTCGATGGACTCTGCCCAAAAAGATGACATCCTGCAGCTGAAACTCCAGAAACCCAGGAAGACTGCCTGCCTTTAAAAAAGACTCAAGACTCCCGTGAGCAGTTGACCTGCTCTCCAACAAAACCTAAAGGAAGGATTCTGCAGCCTTCGGAACTGCAAAGACCTGACACCTGCACCCGCCGTCACCGACCCAAGTGGACCTCCAGTGCCAACCATGTCCCCCAGTTGTCCAGATTCTGAGTTCATCATGGTTTCATCCCTCCTGGACTTCCTGAAGTCACCTGCACCCTCTGCACGCAGGCCCACTCTCCCGCAGCCTCTGAGGTGAGAGAAACCTGACACCTAAAGCAACCACTGCATCCGTCACCTCCGGCCCGAGTTGAAGTGGACCCCTGGTGTCAAAGTTGTCCCCCAGCTCTCCTGAGATTGACTCCACTGTGGTTTTACCCCTCCTGGGCTCCACAATGATGCCTGCAGCCTCAGACCACAGGACCCTCCCAACTGCGAGTGCTCCTGGACAAGGAAACCCAATGCCAAAAGGATACCCCTACATCCATCACCCCTGGGCCCTGGTGGAGAGGACCAAAGGTGCACTTGCATCCCCGAACACCCCACATTTCCAACTTACCTTTTGGTTGTCCCCGA
Organism: Pleurodeles waltl; assembly: GCF_031143425.1. Classification (NCBI taxonomy): domain Eukaryota; kingdom Metazoa; phylum Chordata; class Amphibia; order Caudata; family Salamandridae; genus Pleurodeles; species Pleurodeles waltl. The sequence continues at coordinate 71,077,172 of NC_090444.1, read as the reverse complement.
CTGCCCCCCAGCCAGAGCCTGCAGACTTAATCCACAGGGACCAATCTCCATTGAAATAGAATGGGCACTGACGCTGTACTGCACCTCTGCACCCGGCCGCCTCAGCGATGCCCGTAGTGACCTGTTGATGTAGTCCTTACCCTTGCCCAGCACTCACCGTAAGTCTACAAAATTGGTCCCATGAGTCATCGTAAAGTGCCTGTTTGTTGAATGTATTTTCCTTCCATAGGCTAACATTGAAGAATGCTGAAATTGCACTGTTGATTTTTGCAAGTGGATAGGTTTTATGCTTAAAACATACTTACATTATAACAAAGTTCTTGCGTTCAAAGTACATAAAAAAAAGAAGTGTTCTTTTTCTAAATTGGTCTCGGAATTATTTTTTGAGTGTCTCATTTATTGCCTTTGTGAGTGTAACAAATGCTTAGCACCACCCTCTGATAAGCCTAACGTCTCGTCCACACTACCACAAAACAGAGCATGAGCCCTATCTACATTTGAATCTGCAAACCAATTGGGGACCCACTGGACTCTCTACCCTGGGTACTTCTTTTTAGTGCACCATATAGAGAGACAGCTTCCTACAGTAGTGAAACAGCGGTGGGGTCAATGTGACTACATGAGTAAATCCCAAAACTGCCTTTAGATCAATAGCATGTTTTGAATTGATTATTCTTCTAAATTCTTAAAAGTAACTGTTAGGGCCTCGGTTATGTTCCTGTAGGGTAACAGTTTAAAAAATGTGAAAACTAACTTTGGTTACGACTCCAGAAACCTGTGTTAGGAAGTTTTTCTAGCTACAAAAAGGTCCCAACTTTAGTAAAATAGTGAGTAGCTCGGAGGTTGTGGACAAGGAGCTTGACCTCACCCCTTGCCTCCAGCTGTCTCATAAACAGTTTAGGACCCTCTGCAAAGGGTAGACAATTAAAACTGGCTCAAACTCTGTCAGGGCAAAGCTCCAGCAGCTCTTGGCAAAGTATGAGCAGGCCCATCCTAACGATGTGGCCACTGACTCTGAGAGTCAGAATAGATTGAGTGAGGAGCATTTAGACCTCATCCCCATTGAAAGTGAGGAACCTGCATCCCACAGACAACACACTATGTCTAGAGCACTTCCCTCTAGTGAGGATGGCTTAGGTCTCACATGGTCCAGTGAAGAACTTTCTGAATAAGAGATTCTTTTAGAAAGAATGGCTTGAAAAATTGCCCTGGCGGACAGGATACTGGCCATAGAAAGGGAAAGAGGAGAAATTGGTTTAGCACCCACAAATGGTGACAGCAAGTTAATACCTAGGGACAGAGTAGGGAACTCTGACTCCAAAATCCCTAAAGGGAATGTCCCCAAATATGAGGATGGTCATGATAGCAGCAAGTGGTTAATGGCCTTTGAGAGGACCTGTGTTTCCAGAACTGGGGATCTCTCTTTTGAGAAATGCTCTCAGGAAAGTGCATGGATAGACTCCTGACCCTAAATGAGGCAGACGCAAGGTCCTATGACCTCATGAAGGACTTGGATTTGGACTCGCCACTGAAAAATATAGAATCAGGCTCAGGGAGACTCATAAAATCTTTTCAGTGAAAAACTAGGTGGCTTGTTGAAGGGAAGCTAGGTGCAAGGTTATGAATGGTTATATCATTTGATTATGAAGGAACACCTATTAAGTAACTCTACTTCTGAGAAGTTGCAACAATACCTGGTGGATCTGGGGCCAGTCTCACCCCAAGAGCTGGGGAGGAAGGCTGATCATTGAGTTGGAACTAGGGGTGACCACAAAAAAGAGTCAGGGAAACCCCCGCAAGAAAAAAAGGTGGACAACCCTAAAACTAGAGAAAATTAGTCCTTTGTAGGCCCCACAAATCTATTCATGAGGGTGGGCTCCAAAATACCTCACAAAACAAAAGTGGGTGCCAGGATAAAAATAGGGATGACACTAAAGCATGGTGCTTGGACTGCAAACAGACAGGGCACCACACCAAGGGCATTTCTTGTCCTAAAAACAAACACACTACTAAACCCTCACGGGTTGCCAGTGTAGCCATAGGGGATGATTCCTCAGATGAGGAGGCCCTCTTAGCCTTTGACTGGAAAATGTGTCTAACAGGTGAGTTAGAGAGTCCACCACCTGTTGCTGAATGGAATCCCAGCCACTGCCCTGAGAGATACCTGTGCTAGCCACACAGTTGGTCATGACAGGCTGGTACTCTTAAACTAGTACATCTCAGGTGAGACTGCCAGGGTAAGGGTTATCTCAGGGGAGCTCACTGATAGGCCTGTGACTCTAGTGCCCCTAGAAATGCTGGGTCCCTTAGTTGGAAAAGGGTGGTAGTCAGTACAGACATCCCCTTGATTTTCTCCTTGGTAATGATCTCCCAGAGGTTGGTCAGAGCCCAAGAGAGGAGCTGGTCCAGTGCCAGTCCTCTCCCCAGAATTCTGGAGGTGCTGCCCATGCAGTAAGTGCAAACAGACCCCAGAACAAAAGGAAAAGAAAGCAGTGTAGGAAAGGTGGGCAATGTTTAGACAAAGTTTCAGTAAGCCAAAAGGATTCTGTTCTAGTAGGGAAGAACTCCAAAGTGGCACTGGTGAAGCGCAGCCTGACCCACAAGAAGTTCTGACTACTCAGGCAGCTGTTACGTTTGAGTTGGTGGCTCCTCAGCTAACAGAAAAGAGAGTGGAATGAGGGTGTTTGCTACAGGATGTAGCAACCCCACACTCTAAAACAGTGGACAGGTACCCTGATCCCAAAAACCTATAACTTAGCCCTTCACTTGGCAGTGAAGAGCTAAAGGTGGGTTCTGGGCACTGACAGCTGTCAGTGGCCTCTGCTTGGTGCTAGGTTTATAGTAGCATTGACTCTGGCATGGTGGCCTGGCCCCATGCCCAATAGCAAGATAGGCCCCCTGACCCTGCTGGTCATGGTGGGGTTACTTCATTTGTGGTTGACCTCTTGGGGTAAGCTATGGGTTGCCCTGGCTAAGATAGGGTTAGCAGAGGTGGACACCTCTCATCCCAAAGAAAAGGAGAAAGTAGACACAGTGCATTCTAAATGAGGTCCTAACACTGCTGAGGTAGGTCAGCTTCCCAAACGAAATGACCTGGACAGTAGGATGTGAGGCAGAGTAGGCCCTGCAACCATACAGCCTGCTCCCTTACTCTTCCTTGCCTGATGGACTAGGAAGACTCTCCCAGTTTGGCTGAGCCTCCAGGCCTGTTGACTTGTGGGGGACGGAGGCTTCTGTAGGGCGCTGGGTTCTGGTTTCAATACCCCAACACTTTTTGCCTGGTGTTTAGATTCAACCTTGACTGCTAACCAGGTTCCCAGTGCCAGTGTTCCTTCCCCAAAAGAACACACCTGGTCACTTGATCCCTAAGTGACGAGGCCCTTCAGCACCCCTATAAGTCCCTAGTAAATGGTACCCCTGGTACCTAGGGCTTGGGTACTGAAGAGGGCCTCCAGTCCTCCAGAGCTGAGGGACCCAGCACCAACCTTATACATATTTCCATTGCAGGGAGCATGACAAGATACTCCTAAAATTGAAAACACAACATGGTACACACTTGTGTGCAATGTTCCCAAAAACACTGCTTGTGATATCTATAAGTCACCCCAACAGCAGGACTCCAGCCCTTAGGCAGAGTGCAGTATGTTAGAAGGGAGGGCATATATGCATGAGCAAATATGCCCCTACTATGTGTTTGTCGATTCTTAGACATAATAAGTGTGCACGGAAGCCATTTTAAATGCATGTGCTGGACACTGGTCCCTACGAGTTCCCCAGCTACATTATGGCTTCCCTGAACCCAGGGATGTTTGGTATCAAACATCTTGTATTAATAAAGTCTCACTGATTCCAGTGAGGGTTTTATTAATATATGTACCCAGAGGGCACTCTAGAGGTGCTCCCTGCTAAACCTACTAACTGCTAGTGTGTTCACTGACTGGTCATGACCAGTTCAGCCACCTAAGCCACATTTCTGACACCCTGAGGTGAGAGCCAGCACTCTTGGGATCTAGAGACAAAAGCCTGCACTGGGCAGGGGTGTTGACCTCTCATCCAAGCAGGATGGACATTCCAGGGCGGCAAGCTTCAAAGGCCTAGACACCTTTGTAATGCGACCCAGGTCTCTCCAAATGGCAGAGAAGACCAACTCCCCTGTCCTGACCCCACTTTTGACAGCAAGACAGGTGAGAAAATTAGGTAGATGAGGAGGTGTGCCCACTTCATGCCAGTCCCCCCTTAAGGTGGACAATGCAGGAAAGTAGGATCGTTCTGACATGGTTGCTCCCACTTTTTGCCTGGTGTCATTGTGTTTGGGCTGTAGTACACTGGGATCCTGCTAACCAGGACCTCGGTGTTGGTGCGCTTTCCCCTAAATTTGATTGGTAAGTACTTCTTACAGCACACAATTAGCATACTGGTGCCCTCCTGTAAGTCCCTAGTATATGGTACTTAGGTACCCTGGGCATAGGTACATCAGGGGTCCCCCATGGGCTGGTATTATGCCACCCATGGGGGCCCATGCAAAGTGTGTCTACAGGCCTGCCATTGCAGCCTATGTGAAATGGTTCATGCACCTTTCACCCCAGACATAAGGTTCACCCTATGTCGTGATCACTGCACTACTGACACTGTAAGTCACCCCTAAGGTAGACCCTTCAGCCCAAGGGCAGGGTGCATGGTTCTAAGTATAAGGGTACCCCTGCATAAGCAGAGGTACCCCTACAAACCTCAAACTCCATTTTCTGGGCCATTTTAAGGTATGTAGTGGACAATGGTCATCATGAGATGTCCAACTAAATAATGGCTTCACTGAACCTGGTCAAGTTTGTTATCAAACATGTTGGAATCTTGCAACTACACCGGTTCCAGTGCTAGTTGCAAGATACCACATACTTTAGGGGTTCCTTTGAGGATCCCCCATGTTTGCCTGTTCAGCCTTGCAGGGTCTGCGTGCAAGCCAGTGCTGCTGCTGAGCCCAGACACTGTTCTGGCCTCCTGCTGCTGAGCTTAACTCAGGCAGGGGAAGGCAGAACAAAGGATTTCCTGTAGAGGAAGGATGTTACTGTAGGAAAGTACCCTCTTTGTGGCACGGTTACCCCCACTTTTTCCCTGCTATCATGATGCTTAGACTGTTTTGAGTGGATCTTGCTAACCAGGACCCCAGTGATTGTGATCTCTCCCTCTAAATTTGGCTGCCTAGGACCTTGTACACTCCGCAATTGGCATACTGGTGCCCCCTTATAAGTCCCTAGTATATAGTACTTAGGTATCTAAGGCATTGGGGCACCAGGGGTTCTCGATGGGCGGCAGCATGTATTGTGCCACCCATGGGAGCTCATGCAAAATGTGTCTGCAGGTCTGCCATTGCAGCCTGCGTTAAAAGGTGCTTGCACCCTTTCACTACAGGTCACTGCACCAGGTCACTGTAAGTCACCCCTATGGTAGGCCCTCCTAGCGCAGAGAGCAGGGTGCAGGTCCCTGTGTGTGAAACCAGCGCCAAATGGATGAAGAACAGCTGCCTTAAACTGAATTCCGACAAGACTGAGGTCCTCATCTTCAGCTCCACCCCCTCTGCATGGGACGGCTCCAGGTGGCCTGCCACACTGGGAACCGCACCGACACCCACCGACCACACACACAACAGTCGATTCATCCTGGACTCTTCACTATCTATGACCCAGCAAGTCAACGCCATCTCCTCCCCCTGCTTCAACATCCTTTGCATGCTTCAGAAGATCTACAAATGGATCCCCACTGAAACCAGAAGAACAGTCACCCAAGCCCTCATAAGCAGCAGACTGGACTACGACAATGCCCTTTACGCAGGAACCACAGACAAACTCCAGAAAAGACTGCAACTCATCCAGAACGCCTCAGCACGCCTCATCCTGGACATCCCCCATCACTGCCACATCACAGCCCACCTAAGAGACCTGCATTGGCTCCCCATCAACAAGAGAATCACTTTCAAACTCCTCACCCACGCTCACAAGGCACTGCACAACACCCGACCAGAATACCTCAACAGACGGCTAACCTTTTACACCCCGACCCGACAGCTTCGCTCCACCAACCCCGCCCTTGCCACCATCTCACGCATCCACAGAACAACCACCGGCAGCAGATTATTCTCACACCTCGCCGCCAAGTCGTGGAACACTCTTCCCACCCACCTGCATCAGACGAAGGAACTCCTTACCGTCCGGAGACATCTCAAGACTTGGCTGTTTGAGCAGTAGCATCCCTCCTCTCAGCGCCTTGAGACCCTCATAGGTGAGTAGTGTGCTTCACAAATTCCCTGATTGATTGATTGATTGAGGGCACCCCTGCATGAGCAGAGGTGCCCCTTTGAACTCCTGTTCCATCGCACTGGACTTCGTAAGTGTGGGGAAGCCATTTTACCCATGTATTGGACCTGTGTCCAGCTACATAATGGTAACTCCGAACCTGGGCATGTTTGGTATCAAACATGTCAGAATCATACATTAATACTGTTGCCAGTATTGGTTGTATGATTCCATGCACTCCGGGGGCTCCTACCAGTCTTCTAGGGTTATTCAGGTAGCCTGCGCTGCTGTCACCCCTCGGACAGGTTTATGCCCTCCTGCTGTTTGACTAGCTCAAGCAAGGGAAGGCAGAACAAAGGATTTCCTGTGGAAATAGGTGTTACAAGGCTTGGGAGGGGTAGCCTCCGCAAGCCACCAGTTTGATTTGAAGGGCAATTTAGGTGCCCTCCTTGCATAAGCCAGTTTGCACCAGTCCAGGGACCCCGGTCCTTGGTCTGGCACGAAACTGGACAAAGGAAAGGGGAGTGACCACTCCCCTGTCTATCACCACCCCAGGGGAGGTGCCCAGAGCTCCTCCAGGTGGCCACTTGATTCTGTCATCTTGAAACCAAGATGCACTGAGGCCCGTGGGAGCATCTAAGTGGCGAGAGCAGGCAGGTGATGTCACAGACCCCTCCTAATAGGTGGCCAGCTTGCTTGGTGACCAATCCCCCTTTTAGGGGGTCTCCAGATTCAACATGCAAGACTCCACCAGGTGTCCTCTGCATCTGGCCACTGGAACCGCAACTGGACTCTTCAGGAACCAACAAGACTGCAACTCCAGCAACGACTTTGCTTTGCAACATTGTTTCTCTGGCTCCTTTCAGCAACTGCAACATTTCCCCAGCTGTGCATCCTCTCGGGTCAGCAAGACTTCAGCCTGTACCAAGAAGCAAGAAGGAATCTCCCTTGGAGTGAAGGAGTCACTCCCCTGCATCTGCAGGCACCTACAGCAACAACATCCAGCTGTGTGGATCTGCTCTCCTCTGGAACCACGTGGATCCTGCATGACAGGTGGTGCTCTAGAGTAGTCCTCTTGGTGCTCTCTGCTAGCTATCCAACTTGGGAGACAGTGAGCCCTTGCATCCCCTTGCAGGATAGTACCCTGTGCACTGCAGCTCTTGCAGCTGCCAAGGCTTGTTGTATTCTCCTCTGAGGGATCGTCAGGCTCTGGGTAGCCCCGGCTCCCAGCACTTCTTATTGCCAAGCAAAGTCTCCTCTCTGCTGCTCCAGCTATGTGGGACTCCTCTTCAGGTGTGCTGACTGGGCCTCACTGAGACTTACTGTGCCTGCTGCCAGTAGGTTGATTGTGGGGGCTGTGACGGCTTCTGTTGGCTCTCCCCACTGCTGACGGTCAGCCCGGACTCCCCTCCAAGAGTCGAGTCCCCTGGACCTTGCTAGTCCTCTTTAGCCTTGCAACTCTCCTTTTGCTTCTGCTTGCATATGCCAACGCTTGTTGGTGGTTCTCCTAACCACTGACTATCTGCAACCTGACAACCAACATGGAAAACCATCTGCACTGCTCCAAAGACTCCTCTTCAGCTCCTGGGCTCCACAGCTGGCCTTCTTTTTCATTACCGTCGACCTAGTTGTTCTGCCACAGAAGGGTAGGTAGTGGCTCCTGCTCCGACTGGACACTTCATCTTGGACTGGACTCTGTACCCTTCTTATGCAGGTCCTCTTCTTTCCAAATCCACTATTTGTTTCTTCTAGTCTGGTCCTGTTCTTGCACAATCTCTTTTCTAAGTCCTCCTGTTAGTCCTTGGGAAGACCAAGAACTTACCTCTGCTCTCCTGGTCGCTGGGGGTCACTCAGGTACTCACCTCTTGGGGTTCTTAGTTCTTCCACCTCCCCTGTAATGACTCCATATCCTTGGATGGGGGACTTCACTTCGCATTTCACTATTTTAGCATATGGTTTGGTCCTCCCCTAGGGTCCTAACTATTTTTCATTAATTCTTGCCAATGTTTGTTGTTTTGCCAATTCCTAATTATTACCATGTGTATATATAGGCCCTCATTCTGACCCTGGCGGTCGGCGGAGAGACGGCGGTCGGACCGCGAACAGACCGGCGGTATTAAAAATGGCATTCTGACCGCGGCGGTCCCCGCCGCGACCGACCGCTACTTCTCCGCTCCGACCGCCGCGGCGGTCATGACCGCGGGGCTGGAGTTTGCGCACTCCGGCCCCGCGGTCGTCCCAAGACCGCCAAGGGTATTATGACCCTGCCTACCGCCGCGGTTTCTTGCGGGCGGGAACCGCCGTGCGAACCATGGCGGTAAGCACTATCGGGGCCAGGGAATTCCTTCCCTGGCACTGATAGGGGTCTCCCCCACCCCCCACTACCCACCCGAGTCCTCCCCCCACACCCTCCACCCCCCTGCCACCCCCCAGAGGTGGTACGAACCCCCTCCCCACCCCCACCCCGACATGCACATACATGTACCCCGACATGCACACACCCCCAACATGCACATATACACACCCCCTACACACACATACACAACGGGGACACATACCCGCACACATACATGCCGACATGCGCACCTGCCGAACAGCACACATTACCCATAGACACAACAGCACCCCTCTACACACTCACACGCACACCCCCATGCACGCACACATCACACAACACCCCCCCACCCCCTCCCCTCACGGACGATCAACTTACCTTGTGCGTTGGTCCTCCGGGAGGCGACGGGAGCCATAGGGACGTGACCGCCAACAGAAGACCGCCAACAGAAGACCGCCACACAGAAATGTGGGTCGTAATTCTGGGGGCGGTGTTCTGCTGGCGCGGCGGTGGAGGTTGACCAGTCTCCACTTTCCCGCCGACCGCCAGTCTGGCTGCTGGCGGTTTTCCGGCGGAACGCTCCCAGCGGTCAGAATGCGCACAGCGGCACACCGCCGCGGTCGGCGGTCTTCACCGCGGCGGTAACTCGGCGGTCTTGCGAAAAGACCGCCAAGGTCAGAATGAGGGCCATAGTGAGTACTTACCTCCAGTTGGAGGACTGCCTATAAGTAATCTAGTGTTGTGTTACTATAATAAAGTACCTTTATTTTTGTATCACCGTGTGGTTCTTTCAAGTATGACAAGTTGCTGTGTGACAATTGTGGTATTGCATAATCTTTGCATGTCTCCCCGATAAGTCTTGGCGGCTCATCCACAGCTACCTCTAGAGAGCCCTGGCATCCTAGACACTGCCTAAATTCACTAATAGGGGTTGCATGGACCTGGTATAAGGTGCCCACACCATAGGTGGCACCATACACCAGGCTAGACTCCTAGAGTTCCCACTTCTCCTTTAGAAATAGGTGTCTCTGGGCTAGGGTGAGGGTGCACCTGAGTGCCAGTAGACTGCTTTGAAGGGCACATTTGGTGCCCTCTCTGCAAAATCCGTTTCCTCCAGTGCAGGAGCCCCCGGCTCCCACTCTGGTGTGAAAACACACAAAGGACAGGGGGGTGACCACCCCGCTGTCCAGCTCCTCCCTTAGGGAGGTGCCCAGAGCTCTGCCAAGTGGCCACTTGATTCTGCCATCTTGGAAACAAGATGAGCAGAGGCCCCTGGGAGTATTTGATTGGTCAGTCCAGGAGAGTAGCGTCCCTGACCCCCAGGTGGGTCATAGCAGTAGATGTCCAACCCCCTTCCTGGGTTATTTAAGAGCTCCCCTACGGGTGGGACCCTAGATTCATCTTAGTTTCATATTGGATTTGTCTTGGAACCATCTGCAATATTCTTCAAGACACTTCTACTACCTGGACACCGAATTCTGCTGCTGGAATTCACTTGGGCCCAAGATAAGACTGCAACTGGTAGGAGGGCTCCTACAGTAACTTTGTCCCCGGTTACTGCAAGGACTCTGCAACTTCCATGGTTATGCATCCTCCAGAGTCACAAGGACTCTGCCTGCACTAAGGACTGCAAGAAGGAATCTCCCTTGGAGTGAAGGTGTCATTACCCTGCTACCGCAGGCACCTCAGTGTCGATTACCAGTTTGTGGATCCTGCTGTCTCACTGACTCTTCAAGGCTTTGCAACTTGTGTGGTTCTGTGGCTCTTCAGAGGTCTGACCTGCCTTCCTTGCAACTTGGAAGTTGGTGGTACTGGAACAGAACCCCTGGGCACCATATCTGTTTGCTGTTGCCAAGGCTTGTTGGTGGTTCTCCTAACCACTGACTATCTGCAACCTGACAACCAACATGGAAAACCATCTGCACTGCTCCAAAGACTCCTCTTCAGCTCCTGGGCTCCACAGCTGGTCTTCTTTTTCTTTACTGTCGACCTAGTTGTTCCGCCACAGAAGGGTAGGTATTGGCTCCTGCTCCGACTGGACACTCCATCATGGACTGGACTTTGTCCCCTTCTTATGCAGGTCCACTTCTTTTTGAATCCACTATTTGTTTCTTCTAGTCTGGTCCTGTTCTTGCACAATCCCTTTTCTAAGTCCTCCTGTTAGTCCTTGGGAAGACCAGGAACTTACCTCTGCTCTCCTGGTCGCTGGGGGTCACTCAGGTACTCACCTCTTGGGGTTCTTAGTTCTTCCACCTCCCCTGTAATGACTCCATATCCTTGGATGGGAGACTTCACTTTGCATTTCACTATTTTAGCATATGGTTTGGTCCTCCCATAGGGTCCTAACTATTTTTCACTAATTCTTGCCAATGTTTGTTGTTTTGCCAATTCCTAATTATTACCATGTGTATATACACTGTGTACTTACCTCCAGTTGGAGGACTGCCTATAAGTAATCTAGTGTTGTGTTACTATAGTAAAGTACCTTTATTTTTATATCACCGTGTGGTTCTTTCATGTGTGACAAGTTGCTGTGTGACGATTGTGGTATTGCATAAGCTTTCAATGTCTCCCTGATAAGTCTTGGCGGCTCATCCACAGCTACCTCTAGAGAGCCCTGGCATCCTAGACACTGCCTAAATTCACTAATAGGCGTTGCCTGGACCTGGTATAAGGTGCCCACACCATAGGTGGCACCACACACCAGGCTAGATTCCTACAGTTACCACTTCTCCTTTAGAAATAGGTGTCTCTGGGCTAGGGTGAGGGTGCTCCTAAGTGCCCGTAGACTGCTTTGAAGGGCACATTTGGTGCCCTCTCTGCAAAATCAGTTTCCTCCAGTGCAGGAGCCCCCCGCTCCCACTCTGGTGCGAAAACACACAAAGGACAGGGGGTGACCACCCTGCCGTCCAGCTTCTTCCCTAGGGAGGTGCCCAGAGCTCTGCCAAGTGGCCACTTGATTCTGCCATCTTGGAAACAAGATGAGCAGAGGCCCCTGGGAGTATTTGACTGGTCAGTCCAGGAGAGTAGTGTCCCTGACCCCCAACAGGTGGGTCATAACAGTAGATGTCCAACCCCCTTCGTGGGTTATTTAAGAGCTCCCCTAAGGGTGGGACCCTAGATTTATCTTAGATTCGTGTTGGATTTGTCTTGGAACCATCTGCAATATTCTTCAAGACACTTCTGCTACCTGGACACCGAATTCTGCTGCTGGACTTCACTTGGGCCCAAGATAAGACTGCAACTGGTAGGAGGGTCCTACAGCAACTTTGTCCCCGGTTATTGCAAGGACTCTGCAACTTCCATGGCTGTGCATCCTCCAGAGTCACAAGGACTCTGTCTGCACTAAGGACTGCAAGAAGGAATCTCCCTTGGAGTGAAGGTGTCACTCCCCTGCAACCGCAGGCACCTCAGTGTCGATGACCAGTTTGTGGATCCTGCTGTCCCATTGACTCTTCAAGGCTATGCAATTGTGTGGTTCTGTGGCTCTTCAGAGGTCTGACCTGCCTTCCTTGCAACTGGGAAGTTGGGGGTACTGGAACAGAACCCCCGTGCACCAATCTGTTTGCTGTTGCCAAGGCTTGTTGGCTCTTCTGTCCAAAGACCTCCTAGCTCCAAGAAGCCACGGCATCCAGCATCACACAGCTCCTATACCGACGTCCTCCCTGCAACTCCTGCAACGTGGGCATCCATCTTCCTTGTGCTGCTGGGGCCTTCCTGCGACTCCCTGTGCTTGCTGCCAGACAGTCCTCCTGGGGGCTCCATCAATTCCCTCTCTCCCTTCTTTTTGCTGAGCGTTGGCCCTGACGTATCTGTAAAGGGTGAGTCCCTTGGACCTTATTGGTCCCCACTTCTGCAAAGCTTCTTGAAGCACATCTGTTGCATTTGCCAAGGCTTGTTGGTGGTCCCGCTGGTCACTAACCCTCCTGCAATGTGATAACCGGTGTGGAACAGCTCGTGGATCACTCCCGGGATCCATCTGCATCACCTGGACTTCAGAGCTGCATCTTCAAGACCTCCGTCCTACAGTGAGGTATCCAAAAGAAGGGTGGGCATTGCCCCCCTGCACGCCTTGGGGACTCTGGGTTGCTTGGACTCTGTCCCCTCTCTCCACAGGTAGTCCTCATTCAGAATTCATGCCTCGGTTCCAACAACCTGGTCCGTGAGTCACTGTAGCAGCTGGACAGCCGAGGTCCCCATTGACTTCAACGGGAGGTTCCGACACAACTTCACCCTTATACACCTGGGCTCCACTTCTTTGGGTATCCACAGGTGGGGCACTCTCAAACCTCCCTTGTCCCAGTTGTTTTTTGGGGGCCTTTTGGGGAGGGTCCTAAAACACAAAAACTCTAATCACGACTTCCCCATGTTATTCTATGGACACCTGACCCGCGGTAACATCTCTGCACACGGGCGCCTTGGGAATCCTAGCCTCTCACATCTGGTGTTTTAGTACTTCCCTAGTCCTGAAGATCTCTGGGTGCCAGTCTTGGTTAGTTGTGACTTTCTCATGTCATTTATTTAGTATATGGTTTGAATCCCCCCTCCCCCCCAATGGGGGCCCATGTTATTTTATGCTGTTACTTACCTGTTTTTAATCATATTTTTGTTTGTATATATCTCTGCTTAGGAGATACACCAAAGTTGGTTCAGTGCCTGTGTTGTAATAAATAATACATTCTTTTTCTAAGACTGGTGTGATTCTATCCTGTGTGGACATTACTGACTGGCTTCTGTGGTATTTGCAACTGCTTTACACCCTCTCCAATATGCCTTAGCTGCTCTCCACAGCTACCCTATGAAAGCTTTGGTTATCTGAAACCACTAACACTATCACTAAGGGTTGCCTGGACTCAGTACAGGGTACCTCATCTATAGGTGTACACCATATATCAAGCCACCACCCTACAGATGAGCAGAAGAGGACACCACTTTTTAAATTCCTCCATCTTGGTTTGGAAGGAATTAGGCCACTAGGGTCAGGGTTATGCCCACTTCCCCACAGAAGTGGTCATAGAAATGGTGTAGTCACCCTAAAGGTGGGCAACCCATTGGCTGTCATGTGGCACTCACGGTAATGCCTCTAAGTTGAGTATTTAGGTGGCACCCCTGAACCCCAGAACTCAGATTCTGATGACCTAAGAAGACAAAGACACAGAAGAGTCGCACCCACAGCAGAGAAGAAAAACAAGCTGACCTGGTACCAACCCCACTGGCCTGTCTGCAACCCTTGACGGACTCTGCCCAAACAGACGACTCATCCTGCAGCGGAATCTCCAGAAACCCAGGAGGTCTGCCTGCCTTCATTAAAGGCTAAAGACTCTTGTGAGCAACAGACCTGCTCTCCAACAAAACCTAAAGAAAGGACTCTGCAGTCTCCAAAACTGCAAAAATCCTACACTTGAAGTCACCATTGCATCCGCCATCTCTGACCCAAGTGGGAGTGGACCTCTGGTGCCAACCAGGTCCCCCTGCTGTCCACAGAGTCCAATTCCATTGTGGTTTCACCACTCCTGGACTCCCTGAAGTCATCTGCAGCCTCTGCAAGCAGGCCCCTCTTCCACAGCCTCTGAGGCGAGAGACACCAACACCTAAAGCAACCACTGCACCCAATGCCTCTGGCCTGAGTAGAAGTAGACCCCTGGTGTCATCGACATCACCCAGCTTTCCTGAGCTTGACTCCACTGTGGTTTCATCCCTTCTGGACTCCACGATGATACCTGTGGTTTCATACCACAGGATCCCCCTACTGCAAGTACTCCTGGACATGGAAACCCGATGCCAAAGGACACCCCTGAATCCATTGCCCTTGGGCCTTGGTGAAGAGGACCAAAGGTGCACCTACATCCCTGAGCACCAAGCGTTTGCAACGTACCTGTTGGTTGTCCCTGACTGGCCCCCCAGCCAGAGCCTGAAGCCTGAATCAAAGGAGATCAATTCCCATTGAAACACATTGGGCACATGACCCCCTACCGCATCTCTGCACCCTCTGTCCCAGTGCTGCCCAGAGTGACCTGTTGGTGTGGTCCTGACCCTTGCCCGGTACTCACCTTAAGTGTACAAGATTGGTCCTGTGAATCATTGTAAGGTGCTTCTTTTCTGAATGTGTTTTCCTTCCATAGCCTAACCTTGAAGAGCTCTGAAATTGCGCTGTGTCGATTTTTGCAAGTGAAAAGTATTTATGCTTAAACATTTACTTACCTTAGAACAAAGTTAGGTTTAAAGTATAATAAAAAGAAGTGTGATTTTTTTAATTGGTCTTGGACTTATTCTTTGAGTGTGTGTCTGCCTTATTGCCTCTGTGAGTACAACCCGTGCTTAGCACTACCCTCTGATGAGCCTAATTGGTTGCGCACACTATCAGAAAATACAGCATTAGCCCTATCTGCTTTTGCCTCTGCAAAGCAACTGGGGATCCACTGGACTCTCTAGATGACGTACTTCTTTTCAGTACATCATAGAGAGCCAGCTCCGGCACCTCGGGCAAGGAGGAGGCACCGGCATCTTGTCAAAGGGCAGGAGCCCTTTAAATCTTTGAAAGCGCTTCCGCCTCGCGGGACGCGCACTCCGGCACCTGGAGAAGGAGGAGGCACCGGCATCTTGTCAAAGGGCAGGAGCCCTTTAAATCTTTGAAAGCGCTCCCGCCTCGCGGGACGCGCACTCCGGCACCTGGGGAAGGAGGAGGCACCGGCATCTTGTCAATGGGGAGGAGCCCTTTAGATCTTTGAAAGCGCTCCCGCATCGCGGTACGCGCCCGGTCCAAGGGCGGGCCCATCCTGTGCCCCTCAGCGGCCGGCAGAGGCTGGGCTGGGCCACCCCCCTGAGAACTTCCTTGTGATCTCAGGATCTGGTTCCTAGGACTCCAAACAGGTACTGCATCCTTCTTTGTTGACTCCTTGTGACTGTCCCTTCATAGCCTGTACCTCTGTCCTTCAGTTAAAAAATTCTCCAAATACTGCGAAAAATCTATTTACCCTTCCTTGCCTCCACTTCTCTATAAACACCAGCTACCATACCTTTTAAAAGAACTCTTACCCCGTAGGTAATTATTATAGAACTCTTCTGCCCAAAGCAGTAAGTAACAATGGGAAAAAGGAAGCAATCTAGCGTAAATGATATTTCCTCCCAAAAAAATCATACGTCAATGTTGAAATTCATTTCAGGAGCCATGGGGGAAATTGACAAACAGATTACTAATGTTGAAGGAAAAATACTTACCCAGAATAGGTCACTAGTTCCTCTTAATTCCCCCTCACTAGTAATAACTCCTGATAACCTGGCAAAGCCTGTGGAAAGTGGAACTCAGATTAGAAGTGTAAATGGTTGCATTCAAGACACAATTGATTCTATCTCAGATGCTGACGAGCACCCACCTTCACCAAAACGGAAAAGGAAACCCCAAGTAGCAAAGAAGGACAAAGTACCTAGACAAGAGCCACTTGCTAATATCAGACCTGGCTCTTTGGAAGCCCAATCCAACGCACCTACGCAAAACCCACAAACCGGCTCCCAAAATGTAAAACTTGATCATAAGAATAAACTTCATATGGCGAAAGGGAAAACTAGTGCTGCAGAGTCGACGACTGCGTTACAAAATTTTGTTAGCTCATGCTTTGACCAAGTAATAAAACGCCAAACTCAATTGGAGGGAAAAATGGACTATCTGCTCAACTCATTGAAGGCACAATCTATAAATCCACTGGCTTCAACTATCCAGTATTCTGGCGACTCTGACCCTAACGCTAGCTCCCCTCTGATGCATCAGATTTTACCACTTATTCCCCAGATCACCCAAAGACAAGCTGACTCCTGTGTCTTACCTGATAGAATCAATAATTCCTAACCTCATAAAAAGGCGCTAAATAGTGGGGAATACGTAAATATTGCCAAACCTCACCAGGGGACTTCTCCAATAGGGAGAGGCACATTTGATCTCCCGCCTGCGGCAACCCCCTATGTGGTAGTCCTCGCCAACGTCCCCACCCTACTTGGAGTACAGGGGGAATCATGGGCAGCCTTGAGGAACAAGTCCCTGAATTGGATTGCAACTCGTTCGAAACCTGGCTTGACAAATAAACATTTTGAAGACATTAAGATGGTTAGAAGGGTGAAATGGGTGGGTAGAAACCACAAAATATGCAGGGGGATTGTGTAGTTCTCTCATTTAAAACACCTACACTGGTCGAAGATATTCTAAGAAATTTAAGCCCACAGCGGATTACTGATCATGGCATTGTCCTGCTTCCTTTGGGTTTCTTTTACACGAGCACTATAGGCCATGATGGTCCTGGCCTTCACCTTGGGGAACAGACAAGTAGGCCTGAGACCCAATACATGATCCCAACTGTGAATAGATTCCGGGGGCTCAGCCTGGAAGATACAGATTGACTATCCCCTGATAAGGAATTCCTCAGGCCCATGCATCCTATAGAAGCATCAGTCCCCGTCCAACTTGGAGTGGACAGCCTGGCAGCAGATCCCGGAGAAGAATGGCTGGATATGGAACCTTCACTTAGTCAATCTGCCAAAGACGAATCGCTTCCAAGTACCTTGTCAAAAAAATTGCCCACCTGTGCATTAACTTCTTTCGCATGCAAAGAAAGCAACACCTTTCCAGGGAGAATCCAGATAACCGACAAGCTCTCCGTGGGGCAGCCCACAAAAACGTATAGAGAGCATTTTTTACTTTTATTTTGGAACGTGGCAGGCCTTCGATCTAAAGTGGAGAATGAGGTTTGGTCAGAATATATTTAGCGTTTTCCTTGGGTGTGTTTTCAAGAGACTTGGTCCATGAATCCGATTCACATGAACAGCTACAGGACACTACACACTCCTGCTGTTCCTTCTGTACGGGGCAGGGCTAAGGGTGGCCTATGCACCTTCATTTCTAACAAGTATTATATAATTAAGGACATTGTTTTAACTTCCAATTCGTTTTCTCAAGTTATTACTTGTGATTTAAAAAATACTGCACAATTGGTGGTCATTAACTTCTATAATACCGTACCTCATCAAGATTTTCGATCAGTACTTAACTCCTTACAGGAAGATTTAGATCGAGCTTGCAACTCTTCAAATAAACAGTCTTATATCGTGTGGGGTGGCGATTTTAATACACACCTGTGTCCTCGAACGATTGAGGGTTTCTGCCCTCCCGTTCCTGGCGGAGACGATGATCTATTACACTTCACACATAATAACTCAGTCAATTTGTTGAATGAAGCCTTATTTAGTTTTGACCTCATCCTGTGCAATAGCCTGACCCACGGTAGACAACAATTGAAACCCACTTTTAATGGTAGGCATGCCAATACGATAATTGACTTTATTTAACTTTCCAACAACCTTATTTCCCATGTATCTGATTATAATATCCAAGATACTATTCTCAGCGACCATAATCCTCAAATCTTAGGCCTCACACTTCCTAAACATACTCCCAAATATAGGGAACTGGAAGAGGTAGTAGAAAACATCGAATTGGGAGCAGGAAATGGCTATACAATCCGGTGGTCAGAGATTGAACCCTTAGGTTTTATGAAACGACTAATGAGTAATTATTCTAAAGAATTTAACATCTGCCTTTCAGACAACACGAGTCCTCGAGATTGCATTAAAGCTTTTACCGCAATTACCGCTGGAATAAAACAGTCTCTTAAAGTAAGCTCTAGCAAACCGAGACCGCAGGAGGAGAAAGGTTGGTTTGACGCTGAGCCTGCAAGAACTTAAAACGCTATTTACATCTACAAAACCCTGATAAACGTGAAATAAGCTTAAAGAGGATGGAGTACAAAAACGCCATAAAGAAAAGAAAACAGAACCTGAAAAATGAGGCATGGCAGTCCCTTTACGATGCAAGCCTCCAGAATGATAATGTTAAGTTCTGGAAAAAATTGAAAATTCCCCCCTCCTTTGTAATGGAAAGTCACCAAAAATTGAAATTGCCATCACGGAAGAGGATTGGGTTGCAAGAATGGACAGAAGAAAACCATATTCTCTCTTACTTACAATATGGGTTTAGGGCTGGGATAGGGACGACGGAACAGGCTCTTAACTTAGAGATCATACTTGGTAAATACACAAGGGCCAAGGCCGGAACCCTATATCTCGTGTTTGTCGACCTGACCTCGGCATTTGACTGCGTGGTGCATTCAAAATTGTGGTCTATTTTACTGGACATGGGGGTTGATACTACCATTGTTCACTTCATTAGGGAATTGTACGCCGCAGCAAACGCTAGAGTTCGCTACGGGCTCCAGGGGGAATGCACCCCATCTTTCCCTATTGAACGAGGGGTGCGTCAAGGCTGCGTGCTAGCTCCCTTATTGTTCGCCTTATATATTAATAGGTTAGAGGGGACCCTATCTGAAGCCTGCAGCGATCTCCCACAAGTAGGCCCTCAAAAGATCCCGGTGCTTCTGTATGCGGAAGACGCCGTATTGATGGCTCGTACCCCAGTGGCCTTGCAACGATTAACAACAACCTTTGATAATTGCATGGATGCCCTGGGTCTTAGAATTAATCCCACTAAAACTTTTTCAATGACATACTGCAGAAGTCGTACAAAGAACTGTCACATCGTGTTAAAAGACGCGAAATTAGCCAATACAGGGACATTCTCGTACCTAGGTATCACGTTCGATACCAAAGGTACATGGGTACAAGCTATAAAAGCGAGGAAACTGCTATTTGCAAAAACCGTCATGGCGATAAAAAACTTCTCTAAAAAGGTTGGGAGAGTAACTCCTAAAGATATGATGACTCTTTACAACGTGAAATGCGTTCCATTTGCATTGTACGGGGCAGGACTCTGGGGTCATCGGGACTGCAACACCTTACAGCTAGCTGAAAATGCTCTTCTGAAGACAGTCTTAAGCGTCCCAAAATCAACCTCAACTTTAGTATGCCACTCAGAAATGGGAGTAACATATCTCACAGATCTTATTCGTGTCCAACCTATGTTACTTTGGCATAAAGTATGGACCTCTGATTCTGCGAGGTTGAACAGGGCCATTATAGCAGACGCTCTAGCACTTACTCACTCGCTCAAAATCCCATGGTTAAACTATATAAAGAATTTTTGTGTCGAGCTGTATTTTACCCCAGACAAAATGAAAACAATCTCCAGGAAAGACCTGAAAAATATTTCCCTCACCCACCTGGCCGAATCGAGATGGGATATAGAAGCAAATAAACATAGTGTTAGGAGAAATTGTATGATACAGCAAACAAACGGTATGGAACCACACCTATGTAACGTTTTGAACCCAAGACACCGGTTTGTCTTTATGCATTTAAGACTAGAGTCCTTTCATCGCCTTGTCAGTTTTCCCCTGATTAATGATTGGTCTCCACAATTAGAAAAATGCCCTTGCGACACAGTCTCTGACCAAAATACAATGCATACACTTCTTTTTTGTAAATTTTATTCAACCTCGAGGAAAACGGTTGTGATACCATTTTTAAAATCAATGCATTTTAAACAATGTCACCCAGCTTTCCTGTATCTTCTGTCCCTCCCATCTATCATGGTTTGTAATGCATTAGCTTTATTCCTGTGCTCTGTGATTAAGACCAGATTATACCTTGAGGCAAATGAGTGAGATTTCTTAAGCGTTATATCACAGAGTATCCTTCCTGTTTTAACTAAACTGTTTATTGATTCCTTTTAACTCTTTTATTCTCTTACATGGTCGCATTTATATTTATATTTATATATGTTTTGTATCTGCTTTTTTCTTGAATATTGTTTTTATGTACAATTGCTTTTTTGATTGTTAAATTCAATCAAATAAAGTATCTTAGACTGACTGACTGACTAGAGAGCCAGCTTCCTATAGTGACCCGTAGGACAAGTACAGCAAGGTCTCAAGGTTCTCATCAAGACGAAAGCCAAGGGCTGCAGCAATCCAAGCTTCTCTCACACACTGAGGTTCAGCCCGGACAACACAAGTTTCATTCAGCAAACAAGGCCCATATTTATGAGGCCCTTGCACCACATACCACTGCCTTGCCTTACTCTGTGCTAGAGGGGCGTTCCATGGGCACGGAGGTGGGTGCTCCCACGCAGCACCCATGGATTTTGGCTCATCCCCAGATTTCCAAGAACTTGTAAACTTGGGAATGCACCAAGACCATATGTCTTTCCACAGGAGGCGCAACGAGGAGAAATATCACTCTTCTTGTTTTTTCCTCTTTCTACGAGTGCTGCACTCTGCAGCATGCATAGAAAGAGTAAAAAGCCTCCCAAGATGGCTTTTGAGCAGAACGGGTCCCTTTCCTGCATGCAACACAAGCACTTTAGCACGGTGGTACAAGGGTGCCTGCATTGGTGATAGGCTGCAGAAACGGCACCAGCACAGGAGGAAAGGACAGGAATGCACCATATGCCATTCCTGCACTTTCCCTGTGATGCAGGGCAGCGAAGCAAGGTAATATGCTGTGTTGCTCTGCGCCACAAATCCGTAAATATGCTCCAAAACGTTTAGCACAAGCCACAGCAGTGGCAGCTTCCCTTGCACACAGGTGACGTATAGCGTGGGCAGCAGTGCAGCTAGTCTCAGTGTGTATTATCAAGATGCACTGTACTTCTTTATCTCACATGCCTCTCGCAAAGTGGTATTTATGTGCCTAGAAGTGTGTCAATTGCAGTTCTGATTGACCAGCATCTTACCACTTGCCTTGTCCGTGTGCTTACCGAAGGTTCTGAGTGCGAATCCTTGCAGGCAATACTATAGTCAGGCTTTTATCCTTCTGAGATCAATAAATCTAGAACCATAGATTGGGTAATAGTAATTTTTGTTATTTATAGCACTTAGGAATCTCAGATGTACAGGATGCATAAACTCAAAAATTGTTATATAATCAGTATATCACTGTCATGTACCAAGGTGTGTGTTGCTCAAGTAGTGAAAGTGGGCCACACCAGTGGTGGAACTGGGCAGCAGCTTCCTTGAAGGAAACTTTGGGCACTGGCACTTTAAAAAAAAAATGAATTGCTGATTGTCTCTCATCGAGGTAATCCGGCAGCTGTTCGTCTGAAGTTATCTCATACCTGGAAAGCTCATCTTACTTTCCATACTACACAACTGAAAATATATGCTTCTGGTCCTCAATTCAACTGATTTCCATACTTCATAATTGAAGACATATGTTTCTGATTCTTATTATTGTCTACCCTCTGAACCACCACCACCAATTATGGTACAAGTGCAACTGGAATATGAGGGTCAAGTGATCTGAATTCTCACATATTTCGATGTTGTTTTCAATTTTTGATCCTTTGGAAAGATTACCAGCCAGTGAACATTCCTGAGAAGATGCTTCTTCCGTTCATGCCCACTTGCTGGTACGTTGTTCAGTGGCATTGGACCAAACCCAGAGCTTTAGGAGGAAGACGCCATGTTACATCTACACATGGGATTCACCACAGCCAACAGCGTGGTAATGAGGCTTTTTGTTCATGGAGGAAGTAGAGATTCTCTGGTCCTTGTGCATGGCTGTTTTGTGGACTGTGTGGAGCGCCAGCCTTGAAGAGCAGTGGGGAGAGTGCAGAAGCATGGAAAGAAGGAAAACGTTTGGAAGGTTCTTCTTGTGCCTGAGAGACACCATTATCCTGCATAATGCATCATTACAATTAAATCTGTGTCATATTGGGTTGTTGGTTGACTTGTAATAATAAATACGACTTTACCATTAAAGATGGTTTATTTTTGCAAGTTCATCTGTACCATACATGACATATCTACCACCTCTGGTTTTGGAATTAAAACTTAATAATTTTAATAAGGAATCCCCAATGTTACCCTATTGGAGAGGTAGGCCCCTCAGTAGTGAGAAAATTAATTTGGCAGTTTTTCACTACTAGGGCATGTAAAACTAACAAGTACATGTCCTACCTTTAAATTACAGAGCACCCTGCCCTATTAGCTACTTAGGGCTTACCTTAGGGGTGGCTAACATGTAATAAAAGGGGAGTTTAAGGCTTGGCAAGGGGTTTTAAATGCCAGTCGACATGGCAGTGGGCCATTGCCTTCAGGCTGGAATGGCAGGCCTGGGACATGTTTTAAGGGGCTATTTAAGTCAGTGGCACAATAAGTGCTGCAGGCCACTGGCAGCATTTAATTTACAGACCCCTCTACAAGGGACTTGCATGTAAATTAATTATGCCAATAATGCCTTGTTTAGGGGAGTGAGCACATGCACTTTAGCGCTGGTTGGCAGCTGTAAAGTGCACAGTCTTAAGGCCAACAGAGCACAACTTCAGACAAGATGGAGGCAAGCAGGCAAACAGTCGGGAGGAAGAGCACCCTAAGGCTGACAGGTCCACGGCATTTCAAGATGGCAGTCTGCCCAGTGTTATTGTCTGAAGTTTCAAATCCAAAATGATACTAACATCTTTTCCTGTGATATCAAGTCCTGCCTCACCCACATAAGGAGGATTTGTTTCTTTCATTTATTGCCTCATTCATCAACCATTTGAAGCTTTATTCTGATTCTTGCTCTCTTTTCTGCATCTGGATTCCTTATTTGAGTATCTAGTTTTGAAGGTCTTATGTCTGGCTCTGTCTACACCCCAGTGCAGGGTAGTTTTGTGCTTTGCTTATCAAACCTTATACTCCATCATCTACAATCTAGGATCACCAAGATGGCCAAAGGTGTTTTTACTGTTGTGGGTTTTCTTTCTAAATGGGACCCTCTTTGGAGACCCTTCACACTTCTCACAAGTTTATAAAGTGCATGATGGCCCTCTGACTTTTTGGGATGTGTGAGGGCTGGTATTTAAATAGACCCGCACACAAGATGTGCACACTGTTTTTTTTCCTTGTGCCAAGTAGATCAAACACACTGTCAGTTCTATACTTTTGTATTCAGACTTCACAACCAAACCATCTTAAAACCCTTGGTCTGTGTTTCTTTGCAGGCATGACTTCTCTTCCTCCATTCGAGTTGATGGTCCCCCTAAGGAAAAAAACCTAGGTAAGTATATGGCAAAAAATGGAAATTAAACTATGTCTTTCTTTCTATGATTATTGTGTGTTTTCTTTAATTCCCTCTCCCACTCTCTGGTGTCTTTTTTCTCCACTTGGGACTGTATTGCCCTCATAACCAATATTCCTGACTTTCTGCTGTATTATTCAACCCTTGATCCCAACTAATTTCTAGTACCAGGCATCTAATTTACTCTCCCCCAAACAGGTGGGGGAGAGGAAAAATAAGAAAAATAAAACTGTCTCTCTTGTGCTGGACTATCACAGCTATTTCTTCTTCTTGCTCTAATGATGTACATGAGGGATGGCCTCAACCAGTAAAAATGATTGCAATAAATTGTTCCTTGGTTTTCCTCCTTTGCCCTACCCTCTTTCTACACCTCTAGATTGTTTCACCTCTAGTAGGTTTGAGAGACTTGCTCCTGCCCCGATCAACCACCTGGCAAAGCCACAGCCCTTCAGCACTGTGGCATGCTTGGGGGCTTCATGGGTCTCAGGAGGTGGACTTCATTGCTTTCAGTCCACTCCCTGGCATTCTCTCTCTGCCCATTCAGATGATTTTTCTCCTACCATCACAGTAATATTTTTTACTGCCCCCTCCGGTTCTGCAATTCTCTTATCTTTCCTCTGTTCATACTCCTGATCGTCCTTTCTGTCTCATGTTCTCCCAACCTGTCTCTGGAAATTCACGCTTTTTAGTCCTTCCTTTATGTCTGTTTCTTCTCCTGCTTTCTTTCTAGTGTGATTTCTATATCTGATTGAGATTTCTAGTGGCAGGTTCCTTACCTTAGAATTTCCCCCAGGCGTCAGTTTGCATCCAGAGAGATTTCTCAAGCAGTACCTCTATGCACTATCAGGTGGTGTTGTTCGGTTCTGCGCCCATTGTTGGCGTCGTGCATGCCGGATATGATGTTACGGGTCCTATACAGGCTCCACCCTGGTGCGCTGATGTCAGTTATTTTCTTTCCGCGCCAGCCTAGTGCAGATCCGAAGAAGAGCTACCCTTCCGTCGTTGTTTGACTGAACCTTTTTGACTTTTGTCAAAGTCCTTTTGATTCTTGACACTCCTGGTGCACAAAGGAATGTCTTTTACGGAAGACTAGATTCAAGCCCTGTGGATCCTGTCAGTGGATGATTTATGTGACGGATCCTCACCTCATGTGCTTGTGGTGTCTGGAATGTGAAGAAGTCATGCTCTGAGTGCCAGGCCATGAATCCCAAGGCTTTGAAGGAGTGGTCCCTAAAGCTTCTGGCAGCCTGATGCTCTGCTCCGCGTCACTCCCGATCTCGGTCGAGAGGAGGGTCAAGAATGGTTGTGGATCCCCCACTCCTCATCGTCCCTCTCTAAGTCCCCGGGATGATCAGGTATGAGGCACAAGAAAAAGTCAAAGAAGAGCAAGCATTGTTCGACTTCATCCATCGGCTGATGAGACGAGGGAGAAGGAGTGTCCGCGCTCTAGGCCTCTATCCTCAGAGCCTGTCGACTCTGCGCTTCTCCGATTTTCCAGGAGCCGAATCTCAACTGCAAGACTTTTATGAGGTCATGCGCTGCATATTTCAGCAGTCCGACTCCACTTCAGCACCCTCGGGCCCCAGAGGGTTGGTAGGGGCCCAGTTGGGGTTCCATTCCAGTGGCATGGGCTCGGCTCCGGGGGAGGGGTTACTCGTGGATCCATTCAGTGATCCGATCCGAAGTCGGTCATGCCAACTCCACCTTCCACGATGCTGGTTCCAACATCAATGCTACCAATGCTGCTCGTGCCCCTGGGTGCTGTACCTTCGGGCCCAACAGGGTTGGAAAGAGCCCACTCGGGTTCCACGCTGGAGACTTCAGTCTCGGCTCCGGAGGTACCAATGGATCTGTTTCCGGATCCAAACCGGTGTTGGTCGTGCCACCTCGACCATCCCCAACTCAGGTTCCGATGTTGACGCTCATGACGCCTCCCGTGCCCTGGGCGTCGTTGACCCCATCCTTATCGCCGACTCCGACATAGAGCTGGATCCGCATTGTGCGATGCAGACTCTGACTTAGGCAGGGGCCTGCCCCCTATGTTGGATCCTGACCCCTTATCCTAACTAAGGGTTGGGGCACAGTGAAGGTTGGGAGGGGTCACTGGACCCCTTAAAATGCCAGCTGCAGGAATCGGAGGACTGTCAGACGGACTTGGGTAATGCCAGTGGTCTCGACACTTCGCCTGACACTTGCATGCTTTCTCCCCCTACTGTGGCTAGAGAGGAGGGAGCGTCTTATTTCATGATGGTGCAAAGGGCTTCCAAGGTCCTCGACCTCAGGCTTTCTTTAGTGGCAGTGAAGACCAACATTCTGACAGAGGTGTTTCAGCCTGAGGCTTCCTCCTCTGAACCCCATTTGTCCTTTAATTAAGCCCTTACAGATGTCCTACTGGGTCCCTGGTCCAAACGCAGCACTGGGGCTCCTGTGAACAGTACGATCACCTGCCTCCATGGGCCTGCTACTAATGACTCAGCATTCCTAACGCAACACCCCACCCCGTGAGCCTGGTTATCCAAGCCTCTATGTCTCAGGATGCATTCCCTGCCGCACCCTCAGATAGGAAATACAAGAGGCTGGACCAACTTGGGAAGAAAATGTTCTCTTCCTCCAGCCTGGCATTGCAGTCTGTGAACACTGCATGTCTGTTGGGCCATTACACCCATACTTTATGGGACACGGTTGGGCAAGTGTCATAACAGGTCCCAGAGGAGGCCTGGGCCATCCTCCCCCAAGCTGTTGCTGATGGGAAAGACGGAATGAAGTTCACAGTCAGATGTGTGCTGGACATGACTGACTCACTGTGCAGCGCAATTGCATCGACGGTGGCCTTGAGGTACCACACCTGGTTGAGGATGTCTGGCTTTTCGGGGGATATCCAATCCACCCTTATGGAAATGCCCTTTGATATCACCCGTCACAACAGAGACAAAGCAGACTCGGCGCTTGTGTGCTTCAAAGATTCTCAGGCTATGGCCAGATCCCGGGATCTCGCAGCTGCCCCTCGCCCCCTTTAGTTTGCTTTTCACCCCTTTTATGGCTACAGAAAGGGTGTCCCCTCATGTCCGTTCCCCTCCAGCCAATGTGCCACACATCCTGCCCTGCCTCTCCATGGCTAGGGACATGAGATCTACTGTTGTCATGGATCAGGGAGCCAGCGGTCTGCCAAGTCCACCACCCCCACAGCCTCCAAACCTTCCAAGTCCAGCCCTTCCCCACCAAGGACCATTCGGTGGCAGGATTCACCATCACCTGCCCCGCTGGTAGCCCATCACATCGGACAGGTGGGTATTGCAAATAGTTTGAAGGGGCTACTCCCTCTCCTTCATGACTGCCCCTCTTGCCACCATCCTACCATTGGGTGACGGGGATCACTTAGCACTTTGCCATGAGGTTATGGCACTCTTGGCCAAGGGAGTAATAGAGAGGGACCCTGTGCCAGAAGTAGGCCGTGGTTGTTATTGCCTCTACTTTCTGGTGCTCAAAAAGGAAAAGGGCCTCTGCCCTATTCTAGATCTTTGGTCCCTCAACCTCTTCCTTAAAAAGGAGAAGTTCAAAATGCTTACTCTGACTCAGGTTTTATCTGCCCTGGACGCAGGAGACTGGATGGTACCATTGGACTTGCAGGAGGCTTATTTTCACATTCGCGTCCTGCCTGCCCACAGATGTAACTTGCGGTTTATGGTGGGCCACAAGCACTTTCAGTTTACTGTGCTCTGCTTCTGCCTGAACAGCCCCCTTCGGGTGTTAACCAAAGTGATGGTGATGGTCGCAGCTCATCTCTGCAGGTTAGGGGTCTCAGTATTCCCCTACCTTGATGACTGGCTGTTGAAGGTGGGCTCACCTCAGGCTGTCATGCCCCATCTCCAGACTACAGCAGAACCCCTGCATTCACTGGGGTTCACTATCAATCTGCCCAAGTCACACCTGACTCCCTTTCAGATGCTCCCTTTTATTGGAGAAGTTCTGGACACAGTGCAGTTTCAGGCTTATCATCCTGAACGGTGAATCCAGGATATTCAGGCTATGATACTGATATTGCGGCCTCTATTCTGGATTTTGGTGAGAATTACTCTGAGGCTGCTGGGCCTCATGGCCTCCTGCATCCTGCTGGTGCAATATGCCAGATGGCATATGCAGGCTCTGCAGTGGATCCTGAAGTCCAGTGGGCGCAGCATCAGGGGAATCTCTCCGACATGGTCCAGATCTCAGAGCGAACTGCGCAGGATCTGCAGTGGTGGCTCATGAAATGCGATTGTGTCACAGGCAGATCCCTCTCACTTCCCCAACCAGATCTTACAGTAGTGACATATGCGTCACTCCTGGGTTGTGGCGGCCATCTGGGAGAGGCGGTGATCAGAAGCATTTGGTCTTCGGAGGAATCTGAACTCCACATAAACCTGTTGGAGCTCTGGGCGATTCGACTGGCATTGAAAGCATTTCTACCCTCTCTCAAAGAGAAAGCAGTGTAGGTGTTCATGGACAACAGCACTGCCATGTAGTAGTGCAAGAAGCAGGGTGGGGTCGTGAACCCTTTATCAGGAGGCACTGCGTCTCTGGACATTTCCCTCGTGGTTCAACACGTGGCGGGTTCTCTGAACGTCAGGGAGGACAAATTCAGCCGATAATGCCTGGTCAATCTCGAATGGCATCGCCATCCGGAGGTGGCACAAGGTCTCTTTCAGCAATATGGAGAACCTTGGTTAGATATGTTTGCCTTCACAGAGAACGTACAATGTCAGCAGTTTTGCACATTTGAGTTTCCAAGGCGGCACTCGCTCAGCAACGATTTTTGTCTCAAGTGGAGCTCAGGCCTCCTGTATGCCTTTCTGTCCATACCACTTCTGGCCAGAGTTCTCAAGAAGATCAGGAATGACCAGGCTCAAGTGATCTTTGTGGCTGGACTGGGCATGAAGAGTCTGCTATTCCGAGCTGCTGAGTATGGCCATCAATCCTCTGATCAGACTGCTCCTTAGGGAGGATCTTGTGTCTCAAACAGCAGGGAAGGGTCCTCCACCCGAACCTGTCCAGTCTCCGCTTTTTTTTGTGTGGAGATTGAGCGGCTGCAGTTGACAGCTTTCGACCTTCTGCCCGAAGTCTGTAAGATCATCGTGGCAGCCAGACGTCTCTCCACCAAAACAGTATGCTCATGCCATTGCCATATATTTGTGATATGGTGTACATATAAGTCTGTTGACCCCCTGTCTGCTCCTCTGACAAAGGTCCTCTTGTTTATACTTTCTTTGGCTAGCACAGCTCTGCTTTGGGCACTCTCAAAGGTTATCTTTTGAGGTTACCTGATCAACCCTCCTTGTTTACGTTTCCTACCATTAACAGGTTCCTTAAGGGCCTTACCCATGTTTCCTCACTCCCCATTCACCATGCCCCAATGGGACTTGTATTTGGTGCTGACTCTTCTTATGTGTGCTACTTTTGAGACCCTACACAATTGTCCTCTCAGACTCCTGACCCTGAAAATGGCTTTTCTTGAGCCCATTAACTCTGCCCACAGGGTGAGTGAGCTGCAGGCCTTGTCATCTAAACCTCCATACCTCACCATCTATCTTAACAAAGTGGTGCTTCCTTCTAAGGAAGAGGAGACTCCACTGCCTGGACCCAAAAAGAGCACTGTCGTTCTACCTTGATCGTACCAAAGAGTTCCGGGTGGATGATCAACTCTTTATAGGCTAGGTGTGTAGGAAAGTGCCCCTTTTGGCATGGTTACCTACCCCCCACACTTTTTGCCTGATATTGATGCTGACTTGACTGAGAGTGTGCTGGGATCCTGCTAACCAGGCCCCATTACCTGTGTTCTTTCTCTAAAACTGTACCACTGTTTCCACAATTGGCACATCCCTTGCTCACAGCTAAGTCCCTTGTAAAAGGTACCAATGGTACTGTAGGAAAGTGCCCCTTTTGACATGGTTACTCCCCACACACCTTTTGCCTGATATTGATGCTGACTTGACCGAGAGTGTGATGGGATCCTGCTAACCAGGCCCCAGCACCAGTGTTCTTTCTCTAAAACTGTACCAATTGGCACCCCCCTGGCACACAGTTAAGTCCCTTGTAAAAGGTTCCCATGGTACCAAGGACCCTGTGGCTAGGTAAGTTTCCCAAGGGCCGCAGCATGTATTATTCAACCCTGGGGCACCCTCACCAAGTAGATGCACACTGCATTTGCAGCTCATGTGTGCCAGTGGGGAGAAAAAGACAATGTCGACACAGCACTCCCCTCAGGGTGCCATGCCCACAAACCACTTCCTGTGGCATAGGTAAGTCACCCTTTTGGCATGCCTTATAGCCCTAAGGCAGGGTGCACCATACCACATGTGAGGCCATTGCTGCATGAACAATATGCCCCTACAGTGTCTAGGTCCATTCTTAGACATTGTAAGTGCAGTGTGGCCAGATAAAGTATATGGGTTGGGAGTTTGTCATTATGAAATCCACAGCTCCAAAAACAAACTTCCCAGCACAATAAACCCACACTGATGCCAGTGTTGGATTTTTGAAAAATGCACCCTGAGCCCAACTTAGAGATGCCCCCTGTATTTTAGCCAAAGGTTTAGGGCAGGACTGACCAGTCTGTGCCAGCCTGCCACTTCCAGACGAGTTTCTGACCACATAGAGTAAGAGCCTTTGTGCTCTCTGTGGCCAGAAACAAAGCCTGCACTTGGTGCTTCACAACTCCCCCTGCAGGAACTGTAACACCTGGCGGTGGGCCTCAAAGGTTCAGGCGTTCTGTTACAGTGCTCCAGGGCACTCCAGCTAGTGGAGGTGCCCGCCTCCCAGACAAAGCCCCACTTTTGGAGGTAAGTCAGACGGGAAAATTAGGAAAAACAAGGAGGAGTGACCACTTCAGCTGGGACCACCCCTAAGATGTGCAGAGCTGAAGTGACCCCCTCCTTGCAAAATCCTCCATCTTGGTTTGGAGGACAGGGACCAATAGGGTTAGGTATGGGTTGCCCTCCCAAAAGGGAGTGGAGACTGGAAGGGGGTAGTCACCCTCAGGGACAGTAGCCATTGTCTACTGCTCTCTGATCCCTGTAACATCCCTAAATCCAGGACTTAAGGGCTCCCCTGAACCTAGCTCATCAGATTCCTGGTAACCTCACAAGAAGAAAGCTGAGCCCCCCCGCCCCCCGGCAGAGAAGACTGAAGACGCAAACTGACTTGGCCCTAGCCCCACCAGCCTGTCTCCAGCTTCTAAAGCCCTGCTTAAAGAAGGCGACTCATCCTGCAGGACCACCAACCTCTGAAAAGCCTAAAGAGGACTGCCTGCACCCCAGAGGACCAAGAACTCCTGTGGACAGCAGCCTTGTCCAAGAAGAAACTTCATCCAAGGACTCCAGAACCTACCCGGATCCGCAAGTCATGTCCACTCTGTACCCGACGCCCACGGCCCATGTCCAGATAGTCCAAATGGCTAGAGCTGGTGCCCAGGTGATTCTGAGCAAGTGCCCACCCTGGGTTGACTCCTTCTGTCCTACATGATGACTCCTTCAGCCTGAATCCGGAGGACCTCCACTGACTGCCACAGAACGAGACGAAGATTCCAGATGCCAAAAGGTACCCCTTCACCTGCAGCCCCCTGACCTTGGGGAATCCGACCTTTGGTGCAGCAACGTCGGCAAGTGGCCCTCCTCCTTGTCCAACCTTTGGTTTCCCTGAACCAACCCATCTGCAGCATCTTTGTGACCCCTGGAATCCCCCTACGGGAAAGCATTGGGAGCCTGGTGCTGTATTTACACCCTGCACCCGGTCGCCCCTCGCCGCTGAGGTTGTGTTTGTTGCTGACCTGTGGCCCCCCGGGGGCTCCTCTAAACCCCCCTGGTTTGCCCTCCAAAGACGCAGCTACGTACCTGCAAGCGGCCTGATTCCGAATGGCCCCAGTCTCCATAGGAGTCCATGTTAAAACGACCTCAACTTTGACCTCTGCACCCGGCCAGCCTGGTGTTGCTGGTGGTGGGTGTTTGAGGTTAACTTGAACCCCACCCTGTGGACATCCTAACCCACGGAGAATGGAACTGTAAGTCTCGTACTTATGTCAAAACTGTGATAACTTTTCTTCCCCCAGAACTGTTTCTGAAAATTGCAGTCAACTTTTAAAACAGATTATTGCTATTTATTCGAAAATAGTATAACTTGCCATTTTGAAACAAAGTGGTATTGATTCATATGTTGGATACTTACTTGCAAATGTACTTACCTGCAACTTGAATCTTGTGGTTCTGGAAATAAAGTAACAAAATCTAGTTTTGCTATATAAAAACAATTGGCCTGGAGTTGGTCATTGAGAGTGTGCTTCATTATGCCTGTGTGTACAAAAAATCCTTTGCACTACCCTCTGATAAGCCTAACTGATCGACCACACTACCAAAAAAGAGCATTAGTATTATCTACTTTAGCCTCTGTTAAGCCTCTGGGGAACCCCTGGACTCTGTGCACACTATATGTCATTTTGATATAGTATATATTGAGGTAGCTTCCTGCATTTGTGGATCAGGGTTGGTGTCTACAACTTTGTATTTGCTGGACTACTCAGCCAATACCTGATCACACGACTAAATTCCAAAATTGCCTTTAGTAACTCACTTTTTAAATATTACACATTTTTCTAAATTTTTTAAAGTCCTGCTAGGGCCTCGGTTAAGTCCCCTTTAGCATTTCATTTTAGATTTAAACATTATTTTGAGTTAATGGTTAGTAACTAGAATTAGTTTTTAGTTTCTACAAATAATCCCCAACTTTAGTAACATAATGAGCAGCTCAGAGGAAATGGTTGTGGAACTCAAATCTCACCCCTTACCTCCATCTAGGGATGGGAGAGTTAAGGTCCCTCTGCAAGCTGAAAAAGATTAAAACAGGTTCCAACCCTACCAAGGTCATGCTCCAGGAGCTCTTCGCAGAGTACACAAGAGCCACCCTGCTGATGAGGAAGACCTCCCCTCAGATAGGGAAGATGTTAGAGATGAGGAGGACGAACTCCTGTCTCCTCACCTAACTAGGGAGATCAAGGCCCCAAGGCCCCTATCTCCAAGAATAGTGCTCACAGGACCTGGATCTTCCACGGGGGATCCCAGTTCCTCTAGAAACACTGAGGGCAGCCTTAATGAAGAGGACCTCCTTTTAGCAAGGATGGCCAAAAGATTAGCTTTGGAGCAACAGCTCCTAGCTATAGAAAGGGAGAGAGCAGAAATGGGCTTAGCACCCATTGACGGTGGCAGCATCATGAATAGGGTCAGAGAGAATACTGATGTCCTAAAAATCCCCAAAGGGATTGTCCCAAAATATGAAGAGGATGATAATATCACCAAATGGTTCACATCTTTTGAGAGAGCTAGCACAACCAGAAAACTAAACAAATCTCACTGGGAGACTCTCCTTTTGGAACTGTTTACTAGCAAGCGTAGGGATAGACTCCTCATGCTCACTGGTGCAGATGCTGAATCCTATGACCTCATGAAGGCTTCCCTGGGTGAGTGATTTGGATTCACCACTGAGGAGTATAGAATTAGGTTCAGGGGGGCTCACAAAACCTCAAGCCAGTCATAGGTTGATTTTGTAAACTACTCAGTGAAAAACGCTAAATAGTTCGATTACTGGCAGTGGAGTGCAAGACTATGATGGGCTTTATAATTTGTTTATGAAAGAACAACTGCTTCAATGACAAGCTGCATCAATATCTGGTAGACCTAGGTTCAATTTCTCCCCAAGAATTGGGAAAGAAGGCAGACTATTGGGTCAAGATTAGGGTGAGCAAGACTTCCGCTTGGGGTGACCAAAAGAAAGGGGTCACAAAGTCTCCCCAGTGAAAGGGTGGTGAGACACCTAAGGTCAAAAAGCAAAGAGTCTTCAAAAGGGCTCCAAAAACCTGCACAGGCCCCCGAGCCTCTTCACAGTCCTCTAATGGGTACAAGGATAAAAGCCTTGATCCCAAAAAGCCTTGGTGTCACAACTGTAAACGGCATGGACACCAAACTAGAGACTTGGCGTGTCCCAAAAAGAATCTCCCTAGCACTGCTCCAATTAGTACTGTTCTGGCCAGTCTCCAGGTGGGATCAACAGAGTGCCCAGAGCAAATCAAGGTTCACACTGAAGCTACTTTAGTCTCTGAGGGTGGGGTATATGTCACCACACTTTCTGTCTGGCCCCCTAATATGCAAACAAACAGACAGCACCTTTTAATTAAAGGGACAAAGGTAGAAACCCTGAGGGATACAGATGCCAGTGTCACCATGGTGACATCAAAACTGGCTTCCCTAGGACAGTATTTGGCTGAACAAACATATCCAGTTACCCATGTTGACAATGTAACTAAGGTCCATCCCGTGGCTATGGTGACCTTAGAATGGGGAGGGGTTACTGGCCTGAAACAGGTAGTGGTCTCTTCTGCAGTCTCAGCAGAATGCTTGCTATGGAATGATCTGGAGTCCTCAGCATGGGCTCAGGTAGGACTCAAACCCCATGCATCCATGCTGGGTATCCCTGAACTTGTATGTTTAAAAATAAGAGCACAGAGCGGAGCACAGGTGAAAAAGAAGTGATGGAGCCTAAAATGATGTCCCAACCTTCTAAGAGAAAAGGCAAGAAGACTGGGGGACCACCTTCTGAGCAGCACAAGAAACAAGACCTCTCTTCTCAGGAAGATGTCTTATCCGTTGAGGGAACTGAGTCCATGGAGCTGGATTGTTACCAGGTAGAGCTCTTGGGCCCAGAGGGACCCTCGAGGGAACAGCTGTGCCAGGCACAAAAGACTTGTCTCACTCTTGAAGGCCTGAGGCAGCAAGCTACTGCGCAGGAGAAGGGAGATATCAGTGGCTCCCACAGGGTCTATTGGGAAGATGAACTCCTTTACACTGAGGCCAGAGACCCCAAACCTCGTGCAACCAGGAGAGTGGTATTGCCTCAGCAGTTTAGGGAGTTTATCCAAACTTTGGCCCATGACACCCCCCTAGCTGGGCACCTGGGACAAACAAAAACATGGAGTACGGCTGTCAACCACTTCAATTGGCCCAATATGTCCCAGAAGGTGAAGGAGTTTTGTAATCCTGTGTCACCTGCCAAGCCAGTGGCAAGGCAGGTGGCCACACTAATCCCCACTTCATTCCAATTCCTGTGGTGGGGGTTCCCTTTGAAAGGGTTGGTGTGGACATTATGGGTCCACTTGAGCCACCCACAGGCTCAGGGAATCAGTACATACCTGTAGGAGTGGATCATGCTACCAGATAACTGCAAGCAATTCCCCTTAAGTCTACTTAAGACATCTCCGGCCCAGCGGCTCATAGCGCCATGGCGATAAGAGTGGAGAAGTGACGGATTGGCTACAGCCAACCCGCCAATCTCACAATATGGCGGTATGTACCGCCAGCCTGTTGGCAGTACTACCACCATATTAACCCTGACCGGTCATAATGATGGCCATATTATTGTCTGTGAGTGGTGGTATAAGGTTATTCTTTTTAACCTAACATCAGCTTTCGTTTGAATCCTCTCACTGTCGTGCACTGTCCTGTATGTGCTTGTGGGCCTTCAAAATGGTCCTAGCGGAAATATCTCTTCAGAGGCGCACTCTACTTCTTTGGGACTTTGACTGCTTGTTATCGGTGGTGCGGCTTCCACTTCCCATTTTTTTCTTTGTTGTTCTCTGGCTTGAGTGCTCACATCCTAGACAGCTGCATTACAAGGGCATCTCTTCAGTCACATGCACTTTTGCTTTCTGAAGACGGCCACTCTGCAATTTCCTGACACAGCTACCATTTCTTCACTTGGATGCAGCTCTCTTCCCTGAGGATGGGTCTTATTTTCCCTCTATCTGAGACACATGCCTTATTTTTCTCTTCAACACTCCCTTACAGTATCCTTTTTTTAAAAACACCCCCTAGGAGGAGCAACTGCATTTTTTAGGTCACGCCTAGGTAGCATGCATGCGCTGTTTCGACCTGCTGTAATCTACTTCTTTGGGCTTTCACCACGCCCATCACACACCCATGACTTTCATTCCTTCCTTGGCCTGCCTTTCAAAATTTCTTTGGTTTGTTAGGTAAATGCTTTAGTTTTGTCTTGCCTTGAAATGTTTTGTTACAGCTTTGGAGACTGACCCTGTTACATGGATTATTGCACGATCGACCACATACATTAGTCTCAGTGCAACAAATTTTTCTTTTGTCTCTCCACTTTGTGCTCATGGCAGTATGTGATTTCTTTCTCTAGGATCTCGCTGTTTCTTTGCAGTGTCTGTGCCTGACAAATGTTGCAAGCTGGAGAGGGATTCTTTTTTATTTATTTTTTTGCAGTGTTATATAGCGTGAATTTAGACCAGAAGATTGGAGCTCTTTATTTGAGCACTGGTTAAATTTTCAGCCCCATTCCTAAAGTATTCCCAAATGTATCAGTTGAAAAATATACAAACTGGTGCCTTTTAAATAGAAAAAACAAAAGGGAAACCCCCAACGCGGCTCTCTACAGCTCAGCAGGATAGCTGATACTACAATATTCACTCGAGAAACTCCCCCATAATGCTTTGTGGGGCATTCCTTTTACAACACATTTTTACCCATAACTCAGCCTGTGGTAGTCCTAGGGTGATGGGACCATCACCAAAATGTTCAGCACACTGTGCTCTCTCTGTCCAGTTCATCCTTCAGGTCCCCGTACTAGATTGGGAGGGGGGCAAAACCATAACCTCTACTTCCTCCATTCAATGTCTCTTTAAGCCCTCTCATGGCTGGAGCTTTTGCTTTACAGCTGGGAGTAGTTTGCGCTCTAAGGGCCTTGTTTGTAATAATATTCTAGCAGGTCTGCTTTGCCAAGGTCTTTTTTACTCAGAATTAATTCTTTTAGATCTGGAATCTTGAGAAGAGCTGAAATAGTGGCTAGATCACCTAAAGGATTGGAAAGGTCAATACTTTCTACCATTCCAGATCTTATTTTAGAACTTAATGCCAGGGCGATCTGGTTGGGGTGCAAGATGTGGGCATCTTTATAGCACATAAACTGTTTGAAATTACTTGCAGGTTCTTTCCCAATTCAAACCTCTGCCAAGAATAGAATAGGTTGTTTGTGTCTGTTATAAATGGACAATCTTTCATCAGTACGGTACGTTACCTGGAAGGACAATGTCCAAACCCTTAGTGGAATTAGCCAAGAGTTTTTGAGAGTTCTGTCTCAAGCAGAAACTTTCACTTCAAGTGGAATACCTTCCTGGGAATCTTAACACTTTTGCTGATTGGTAATCCAGAAATTTTCAGGATTCCAGCAATTGGCATCTTCATTGTTCTTTATTTGACAAGATTTTTTCAAAGTTTGGTCCAGTGCTGATATATCTCTTTGCATCCCAGCTAAACCCACAGCTTCCTCTTTTTACAGTTAGAAACCAGACCATCAGGCATTAGCAACAGATGTTTTCATTCAGGTATGGTCCAATCACTTATACTATGTTTTTCCTCCATTTATTATGATTGCTCGAGGCTTGGCACAGGTGCGTCTTCAACAAACCCCTCTAGTGTTGATAACTCCTCTTTAGCAAGCACAGCCTTGGTGCCTCACAGTCCTAGATTTGTCCATAAATTACCCAATTCTTCTTCCATCTTTTCTCAATCTTCTTCTGAATCCTGTAGGTTTTTGTCACAAAATGATTCTCAACAACTCCCTGAAACTGGTTGAGGATTTTGGGTCAGCCTGGAGAACCCTAGGTACTTCGCTGTAGGCTGCTCAATACATTAAACAGGCTTGGGCACCGGCAACAACTACACAGTACAAGTTAAGCCTGGCTTTTGTGGACAAGCTGGTGTATGGAGAGGGATTCTGATCCCGTTTCAGGTGATGTGACTTCAATTGTTAATTTCCTAGCCTCCTTGGCCTCTCAAGGGAAGGCTTATAGAATGATTAACACATATAGATCAGCTATATTCAGTGGAACATGTCCGAGTAAATGGAAGACCAGTTGGTGACCATCATTTAATATGTTGTTTGTTAAAGGGAGTAACATTTTGTAATTCTCCTTTTCCAAAGTGTAACCATATGTGGGATGTTAATTTAGTTTTGCAATTGTTTCTGTCTGTGCAGGGTAATGACAAACTTTTTTTTAAAACAAATTTGCCTGCAAAATTGACAGTTTTGTTCTGCTTGGTATTGCTGGAATATATATCAGATGTCAGAGATTCAGACATTTCTTCTGTACAGTAAACCTCTTCTGGGGTACGTTTTCGGATTTCTAGAAGGACAAAATCAAATTGATCTTCTGTTCATGATCCATATTTTCCATCACAACCACAATTATGTTTAGGAAATTGTCTAAAAGCCTACATGATGGCAACAGCAGATCTGCGAATGTCCTCCTCTGTGCAACTTCTGCTATTTTACCAAAACCTCTTAAACCTGTGTCTTCCACTAATTGAGCTCGTTGGGTCAAATGGGTTATGAGCCTAGCGGGTATTGGCATTAAGAATTTTGGAGCTCATTTCACTAGAGCAGTCATGGTTTCAAAGGCTTTTTGTGCTTGTGTTGGACTTATGCACATACTCAGATTGGTGGATAGGCAAATGAGAATCGTTTCAAAACCTATTATTGTAAACCAATTGTTGATATGACTAGTACTGTTGTGCCTAAGCTTTGAACAAGCATAATAGAAGCCTCTGGTATTGTAATAAAATGGAGATTTCCCTAGCTTTAGTGAATGGATGTCTGGTTGTATTAACGACACACAGGCTCTTATCCCACCACTTTTTGTTTTATCCCTCCCATGCTTGTTTTTTGTAGTGCCAACTCTGGCAACAACTTCCTCCAACTAAGACGTTTTCAAGTGCATCTGCTATTTTGATGGATGGTACTAGACACCAGTTTTTCCAGACATGTTCTGAAAGGAACCCTCTGGATTCCTGACTTTCCTTAGATTTTTGGAAATCTGCCATCCACTCATCTAAGAATTGGGCTAAAGACTTCTTCAATCTTTTTCTGGCCTTTTCTATTTTGATGATTATATATCCTATGTTACAATCATAATGTCTAATGTCTAAAGAGGGCTTGTTTCTCTTAGTCAAGATAATTATTGAGTTGGTGGAGTTATTGTGCTATTATATTGTTTGTCTTTTACTTAGTGTTTCTGGGTAATGTAGTTCTTGTGTCCTCGGCTGCTATTACAATTAAAGCAAAAAAGAATGCATAATACTTGCCTGTGTTCTTCATAAAATCCAGACTTCCCTTCCCTACTAAAGCTAAGGAAATCTCAATTACTTCTTTTTCATGGTGTCCTTCTTCCATTTCCAGGACTCCCGATAGACTTCCCTCTTCACCAGCCTGTCATGGGATCCCTTAGTCAGTTAAGTGAACTCTGTTACAGGCAAGCTAGAAGGAAACTTGAGAGACCTATGCAGCTCTTGAACCACGAACATGCAGACACAAACCACTCATACATATCCGCCCAGTCCACTCATCGACTAGTCACCCAATAGGTAAGATATTATGGGTCTGAAAGGTGGTAGGTGATCTTTTTTCTCATTCAGTCACTGACCTTCAGGTAATGCCTCAAGACCTGGTTATTCGAGCAGTAGCAGTCCTTTCCAACCCCCCTTTCAGCGCCTCGAGACCCTAGCGGGTGAGTAGCGCGCTTTACAAATGTTTGATTGATTGATTGATAGCATGCATTTGATAGGAGGTTAAAAATCTTCTGGGGAATTTAAACACTTTTACCATTTTGATGGCCTGAAAGAGCAGAACTTTTTATTTATGCACTGGCATTAGTGGAGTCGACACAGGAAAGATGTGATCTCATTTCACAATGAAAAGAAGTGAACAACCTCTTTTTCTACAGGACATGATGTCTTTTCTACTAGGTAAATTTTAGAGAAGAGTTTTTTCAACAGTATACCTAGTGGGTTTAATAGGATCAGCATAACCTCTTTCCCTGTGTCTAATTGACAGGGTGGACGAGACGTGAAGGTATAACTTTTTTGTCAAAATAGGTGATCTAGTAGGCGGGGTCTGACAAGAGAGTCATTCCCTTTTTCCCTTTTCCCCTTTGCTGTAATCTCTTTCCCCAGTTGTTTTCCACAAAGTGGGGTCTGACAGAAAGAGGTTACTTAGGAATTGATGCTGTGGGTGACAAGGAAAGACAAAGCCTCTTTCTCAGTGTCTAACGCATTGCATAGGTCTTATATAGAAAAAGGCAGTATTTATGTAAGGTCCAGGACGCTGAACGGGTAGATGCAAATACCAGGTGGGTTTAAAAGGTATGAAATATGGAACTTTGCTAACATTATCCTGGTGTCAAAATTTCATTTCCAGGTGTCACTAACAGGAAGCTCACTACCCCTCTCCTCCCCCCCAGATAGCGCAGCATGTTTAACACAGACGGCATATGAACTATTCATTTATTAATTCTTGCGTTAGAAAATCAACAAGAGTATTCTAAATATATAAATCTGCTTTTAGGGATGTCCCTGCTGTTGAATCTTCAGCTGTATTCCTGGGACTGCTTTGTTCAGAATCCATATCTCAGATGTGATCCTCAGCATTGATGTTCCAGCAGAACATTTTGTGCCTGCTGCTTGAAGATTTTGTGGACAAGGAGGAATATCCTGGCCCCCTATCAGCATGTCTCTTTCCAGTCACAGGGTAGTAACTCATCAAGCTAGTGCTTTTGTCAGTTGATGAATTGCCCTGGATAGTGGGGGTTTTCACCCCTCTGTGTCGCCTTCCTCTTGGCGCAATGACATCCAGGCTCATCACTTCTCCTGATTCCCCGTGAGTCTTAGTGGAATCAAGCCCATACTCTACTGTCACACACAAAGCTGATGTACAAGCTGTGCTAGGCTACACATTCCACTCAGGCGAAGAGGATTGTTTTATTCTTGCTGTCCTGCCGGACATTAGTTCCCAGTTTGCTTCCCACTCCTGGGTAGACTTTGAGGTTTCTTTATACAATGTGTGCCTAGTAGAGTGTGTGTCCTCTTTAGCAATAGGTGTGGATGCCACATGCTCTGATTTTCTCCTTTCCTTCAGTGACTTTCTCCCATCCTGGATGTCTTTCAGATCTACTCTAAAATTTTGTTCCAGTAAATCTTCAGCCTTGTGAGTCTCTCTATCACTTGTCTTCTGGCCGCTTGAAGCTGTGTCTCCAATTGAAAATGGTGAAGATATGGTCTTGATTGGCTTACCAGGCTTAGGTGTGGAATGAACAGGGCATATCTTGCTAGATGTCTTTGTGTTGGCCTTTGGTATTTTAGGGGTTCTCTTTGTTACTTTCTCCTTTCCCCTCACTTTGCTGGTGGGGTTTTGAGCGGTGTTTTTTTTTAAAGGTAACCCACTCTCCCGTGACGGTCCGTGTACTTCAACTCCACCCTTTTTGGTCTTTATTTTCCTTTGTCCATATTTGAATATGCTTTTTTTGAGTTTTGACATCAAGTTTTGCAGAAATGTGGCTTTTCTTTGTACTGGAGAAGCAATGCAATCACTTTTGCTTGCTCTTCGAGCTGCCATTTTGGATAAGGCATCAGTGCTGGTGTTTGGAATATCCTTGCCTGCTTGCGTAGGCATTGCTGGACTGTTTTCACCATGGCTTGCCTGAAATAATGAAGCTATTCTGTTACAAGGTTTTTGTTCTACATTTCTTTCAGAACCACTTACTGTATTTATTGGCGTTGATGTCCCAAGGGGTAGGTCCCACGCATCTAGAGTCTGAGAGCTGACGTCCCTCATGGTCAGTATCTCCCTTTTTTCTTCTTGATCAATATGAGGAGGTTCCAATTTGGGGGAATCATGGACAGGACAAGGGGGATTCAAAGGGATTTCAAAATTCCTCTTTCTGAGGTGAAAGTTAACAATAGAAATTAGTTCTAAAATATTTTGTGGTGTATTGAAGTAAGCTACAATAGCATCGGAGACTGTTGAACATTTTTTATGTGTTTCCTCTAGGGATGTTGGAGATTTCGTGAATGTGGAAAATATAACTGACTTGCTAGCAGGGGTTTGCAAATGAGGCAGCATCGATTGCACCAATTTCTGCTGAAGGTGTAGCTCGATAGCCTTAGCTATATCTTGAAAGTCATTAATATCAGGAAGAGAGTCATTATCACCAGAAACAACGTCTCTCTTTGGGGAATTTTGATGCAAAGAACCAAGGGAATGTGCTTCCCTTTCAGTGGATGTAGTGTGCTGTGTCTTTCTTAAGAGAGGATTAGCTTTTGCAGCTGAAGGGGACACATTTCTGTCTCTGTGTCTCCAGGTCATATATTGATACTTTTGAACCCTGGACATTTGGGCGAGCGGTTTGGGCAATGACAAATCAACTTGCCACGAATCTGAATGCTTGGCCATCTGCTGTTGATATTTGCATCTTGCACCTGGGTTATCCTTTTGGGGTGTGAGCCTGAGGGCAGGCCTTCCAAATAGTAAGTTTGGATGGTGCAAATCTTTTTCAGGAGACAATGAGTCCTCATGTTTGACTGGAGGAGGAATTTTGGTCTCATTTTTAGAGCAGAGTCTGAAGACAGACTGTGGTTGGAATGGCGGGTCACTTTTCTCATTAGAAGTCAGAGGGTGTCTTCTTGAAGGAGATGCCAAAGACTTCAAGACTTGGAACGACATATAGTGTTTGTGTTTGATATTCATATCAACTTGATGAACATTCTCAGCCTCAAGAAAAGGCACAAGTGTGGCCCTCGGCTTGACGTGTGGGCTTTGGATGATTTGTTTTGGTAGACTAGTTTTCATGGTAGAAGAGGTAATTCTCAAAGACCTCTCAGCCAAAAAGGGGAGCACTCCTGTCTTCACTTCCAAGCATTTCCTGGGGAGGTGCTGTACTAGCTGATTATTGAATTGAGATGCTGTTGTTGCATAAGCATCGGTAAATCGCTGTGGTTTATCTTCAGCCGCAATACTTCCTTTTGTTGCGAGTGACGCCTCTGAGCGCGTGGAGACAGATCCCACAGATTCCTGGTCATCCGAAGTCTGTGCATCAGAGGTGGGAAAGGAAAGAAGGCTCTGCTTCAATTCATCTTGGATGTGTCTGGACAGTCCAAATCTCTTCTGCACAATCAACCTCTGAATGTGGAACTCCAGTTGCTCCTTTATTCCTTCATCAATGAATTCCAGTTTCCAGATCAGCGGCAGGATTTTCAACTTGGCCTCTCTGTGGTATGGCGATCTCAATAAATGTTGAGTTGGTGGAATGAGCATTTGCAGAGAATTCTGTACTACTTGTGGGAGGCTGCACTCTTGCTGCAAACTCTTTTTCCTGACATGCCAGTCTAGG
Source organism: Pleurodeles waltl (assembly GCF_031143425.1). NCBI lineage: Eukaryota > Metazoa > Chordata > Amphibia > Caudata > Salamandridae > Pleurodeles > Pleurodeles waltl. The sequence goes on along the minus strand of NC_090444.1, from coordinate 71,034,295 downwards.
TGAGTTCTTACTTTGCACCCAAGAAAAGACGCTTCCATTGCTGAGAACTCAATGTAAGGTCCATCAAGGTTAAACCGTGGACCTCTAGAACAGGGTTTGTGGATTGTTGTAGGAAAGAGATTGGTGCTCGGAGACAGGACGCCACAGAGAGAGGGCGGGTTCTCTAAATTCATGTTCAGGTCTACCCATTTTGCACCTATAGCGAGTGTGTCTAGGACACTGCACTGACGAATGGTTCCTACATTGTGTTTCTTGGATTCCATGGCTCTAGCACGTCTCTGTTTTGTCCATTTTTTAAATATATTAGTGTTTCTCTTTTTTGCGAGTACAAACATTGGGCCTCGACCTCTGCTTGGAGTCTCTTGCTTGCTCATCTGTAGTTTTTGGGGCTTGAGTTCCTTATCAATGGAAAGACCACATGCCCGGGAGGCAAGACTGCTTCTTGAGCTTGACACCAGTTTTTTTTCAGTGGCCTTTCCTATGAATGTCAATTCAACTGGGCGGATGTTAACTTCAGTGGGAAACTTTGGTTTTGTTACAGTGAGTTTTGCAGGCATTGGGGAAAGAACTGTGGTTCTCTGGCTAGCAAAAGGCAGTGTAGGGTCGTACTGCAGCCTCTCTGGGTCAACATGGCATTTTAGGGCATCCCTTTTTTCACCTGAAAGGAATGATGTTTGCATGTCAACAAACTCCATGACTGCCCGCTTGGGTCTTGTATGGGTTGTGGACCAAGTACATGCTTGCGACGCTAAGGTCTTTGAAGACTCAGCCATTGCCGACATCAACATCAAATGCTTGTGTACCAAATTCTGATTGATTTGCTCTATGGCAAACTGTTCCATAAATGTAAGGTGTGTGGGTCTTGGCAAGTTTGAAATCCGGCTAGAAAGAACAGTCTTTGCTAATTCATCAATCTCAGAAGTCTGTACTGAATTCCAAGACTTTACGACACGAGAAGGGAACTGTTGGTTGTAGGTGGATTTCAATATACTTCTGCACCAAATGTAGTTGAAGAAAAATTATTTCAGTTTTTTTGCTTTCTTTAAGTGTTTCTCTTGGGGAACTCATTTGTTTACTGGACTGGCTATGCTGCTTTGGGTCCCATGCATCTACCAACGCTCTTGTAGTAGCATCCCTTGTCTCACTCAACCCTTTCACAGGGTCACGCAGTGGTCCTTTACATTCCTCATTAGGAGAGTGAGGGGTAGACTCAGGAATCTCAGGTGCACTGGGCATAAAGTGTTTTAAAGATTGGATTATGTTCTCAGGAAGCCCATTCCTCTGCTGCATTTGCACTCTTTTGATGTGATAATCCAGGCAAAGGTGTGTCTTCTGGGTTATAAAGAACAGCTTTTTTGTCAGGACAACCCTGTTTACCTTGGTCTTCTTGGGGCCAGAGAGTGCTGAAGCCCGAGGTGTAAACCAATTGAAAATCTTCCAGAGTTTGAAAGGCAGACCCAATTCCTGGTGAAGTCTCTTCTTCCTGACATGCAACTCTATCAACTCCCTAATCTCCTCATTCAGGAATAGCTTTTCTTTGCTGGACACAGTGTTAATCCCACCGACATGGACTGCACTAGGTGGAAGTGGTAGCCACTTTTCCATCAAGGAGTTTACGTAAAGAGACGGCAGCCCCCAAAGACTCGCAAGATATTTCTTCTTGAGGTTCATCTCAATAGGCTCAAGGATCCTTTGTTCTCCAAATATCGGTGCACTGTTTCTAAATTTTGGAGATTTGCAAACAGTTTTTTGTTTGGGGAGGGGCTCCTTCTGCACAGAATACATCGCTTTTAAGGATATTTTCACCGCAAGAGGTATAGCCCCTAGCCTCACTTCTATACGTTTTTTGGCTATCTGGAGCTCTAGTTGGTGTAGACTGTCCCCAGACAGGATCTTTGTTGAAGGGGACTCAATGGCAACTCTGCAACGATGTGTCAGTTGCTGCGCAGGTTTCCTTGCAAGTGCCATTTTACATGCGGAATCTGTATGTGGGCTAGGAAACCACCATTTAGACATGAGATGTTTCTGCCGCAGGTTCTTCTCTATGCAGTCAATACCATCTTGTTCCACAAAAAACATCAGTTTTCTAAATCTTCTTAGACATGTTTTAGATATTGCAGGTGGTGTGCGAATAGACAATTTGTGACTTGTGCCGAAGACAGTCCAGGACTCTATTAACGAGGAGTGAATTGTTCCGTGTCCAGTTTCACATAATCTTTTTATTAGTTGTAAGTACAGGTCATTGTGCTTGTGCAGATCTGTCACTCTGAAACTGGTTCTTGCTATCTTGCTGAGATCAGCGGAATAGATGGTTAACTCTTTACTGCTGTTGAACAGTTCAATATGGCCCTTTCCAATCTGTACAGAGAAAGATGGACAACCAAGGACAGAGCTGATTCTATAACAATCGACTGTTTCTTCACTCCTGGGTAGTTTGCAAACAATGAGAGCTTTAAAAAAGTCCACAATTTTTTGTGGCAGTCCTCTTTTTTTCTGAACACTTTTTTTCTTGGACATCGGTGGTTTGATTTCGACAGGTGCATCCTTGGGTATCTTGTACGGCATACCCTTCTGTTTTTTAGATGTGGCTACAAGAAGAGCACTGTCATTGGATTCAGACTCTTTGGTCGATGCTGGAGAAGCTGGCAATCGTGGAACATCAACAGTGGCTTCCTTTTGAGATGCCAATGCCTCATTGCAAGTTGAGGGTGGAAAAAACTCTGCTAAAGATTCTTCTGCTGTATTTGGAAGTCCAAAATCCTGAAGCATTAATCGCTGTTTGGCATGCGATTCAACACACTTTCTAGTTGTTTCAGGACTGAAGAATGCTTGTTCTCCAATCATAACAATTTAATCTTCAGGCTGTGGACATGCCTCAATGCTACTACATTCAGGAGATGAAGCCATGACTACTTGGAGAGAACTTCGCAAAAGAGTTGGTAAACCCCATCCAGAGTGCATCGTCTTCATCTGGATGTGCTGCTCGAGAAGGGCCCTCTGTGTGAGCATGAGAAAATCACTTTCAACCTCAGAGAGCTCAGTGTTGGCAGTCACCTCCGCGGGAGGGGGTGGACAAAGCAAATCTTTGGTGTTACTCTTTTTGTAGTCATCATGGTGTAGGGGCGCTAACCCCCACAGATGTCTAAGAAGCTTGTGTCTAAGGTTCCAGTCAACAGTATTGATAATGTTATGCTCTGCAAATGGCAGAAACGTAGTTCTCGATTTTAAATGTCGACCACCAAGATGACTCTGTTTTGGAAATAAGACCTTCTCCATGGTCAGAAGGCCTTCTGTGTGAACTTTAAACTCTGATTTTGTGTGCTTCATTAGTAGTTGATGTCTGTGTTGGAAGACCATGTATGGGTTTTTGTGAAAGTGGGACACAAATACATTATATTGTAGGCTACGAGTTTCTTGATTAGCGTCCTTCTGATATATGTCTGATCGTATGCTAATCACTGATGTATGCAAATTGCTGTTTGTTGGCTGCGTTTGACATTGGCTGGTTGCACTAACCTTTGCCATATGGGCCATGAGTTTGTCTACAGTTTTACTGCTTATGCTGCTTGGGCATTCATGATTTTCCTCCGTAACGTTCCTCGTTATGTGTAGTTCTAATAAGTGTTTACAATTCTCATTTAAAAGTGTGACATCTACCAGATTAATGTGTATATTTTCTTTCTTCTTTGAACTCTCTGCTGGTGGCCTTTCCAGTGGGACTGAAGGCATGAAGGCCCCCCGAGGCATCTCAGGTTTCGCTGTGAACCGCTGCTCATGTATCAGAGTCTTTCTGGTGTTGTCTGGTTCCAAATCCTGCATGGCATTAGGTTGAACTAATGGACTGCACGTACAGTTGACGATCCTTGTGGTTGTTCCTGAATCACTCTCCATGAACATTTGTGTCTCTTTGGCAGCCGTCTTGGAGTAGTATTGTTTATAGCTCATGTGAGGCTTAGAGGGCAACTTGGCATGGGTGTCTTTGTTATCAGTCTGTACATATCTAATATTCTCTTGACTAGGGCATGGCCTGGGAAGCAGGTACTTGCTCCCTGTGATGAGAGGTTTGGGCGAGCATGGTTCCAAGCCATCTGTCTGTACATATCTAATATTCTCTTGACTGGGGCATGGCCTGGGAAGCAGGTACTTGTTCCCTGTGATGAGAGGTTTAGGCAAGCATGGTTCCAAGCCATCTGTCTGTACATGTCTAATATTCTCTTGTCTGGGGCATGGCCTGGCAAGCAGGCACTTGCTCCATGTGATGAGAGGTTTGAGCGAGCATGGTTCCAAGCCATCCGTCTGTACATATCTAATCTTCTCTTGACTAGGGCATGGCCTGGGAAGCAGGCCCTTGTTCCCTGTGATGAGAGGTTTGGGCGAGCGTGGTTCCAAGCCATCCGTCTGTACATATCTAATCTTCTCTTGACTAGGGCATGGCCTGGGAAGGAGGCACTTGCTCCCTGTGATGAGAGGTTTGGGCGAGCGTGGTTCCATGCCATCCGTCTGTACATATCTAATCTTCTCTTGACTAGGGCATGGCCTGGGAAGCAGGCACTTGCTCCCTGTGATGAGAGGTTTGGGCGAGCGTGGTTCCAAGCCATCCGTCTGTACATATCTAATCTTCTCTTGACTAGGGCATGGCCTGGGAAGCAGGCACTTGCTCACTGTGATGAGAGGTTTGGGCGAGCATGGTTCCAAGCCATCCGTCTGTACATTTCTAATCTTCTCTTGACTAGGGCATGGCCTGGGAAGGAGGCACTTGCTTCCTGTGATGAGAGGTTTGGGCGAGCATGGTTCCAAGCCATCCGTCTGTACATTTCTAATCTTTTCTTGACTAGGGCATGGCCTGGGAAGGAGGCACTTGCTCCCTGTGATGAGAGGTTTAGGCGAGCATGGTTCCAAGCCATCCGTCTGTACATATCTAATATTCTTTTGACTAGGGCATGGCCTGGGATGCAGGCACTTGTTCCCTGTGATGAGAGGTTTGGGCGAGCATGGTTCCAAGCCATCCTTCTGTACATTTCTAATCTTCTCTTGACTAGGGCATGGCCTGGGAAGCAGGCACTTGCTCCCTGTGATGAGAGGTTTGGGCGAGCATGGTTCCAAGCCATCCATCTGTACATTTCTAATCTTCTCTTGACTAGGGCATGGCCTGGCAAGCAGGCACTTGCTCCCTGTGATGAGAGGTTTGGGCGAGCATGGTTCCAAGCCATCCGTCTGTACATTTCTAATCTTTTCTTGACTAGGGCATGGCCTGGGAAGGAGGCACTTGCTCCCTGTGATGAGAGGTTTGGGCGAGCATGGTTCCAAGCCATCCGTCTGTACATTTCTAATCTTCTCTTGACTAGGGCATGGCCTGGGAAGCAGGCACTTGCTCCCTGTGATGAGAGGTTTGGGCGAGCATGGTTCCAAGCCATCCGTCTGTACATTTCTAATCTTCTCTTGACTAGGGCATGGCCTGGGAAGCAGGCACTTGCTCCCTGTGATGAGAAGTTTGGGCGAGCATAGTTCCAAGCCATCCGTCTGTACATATCCAATAGTCTCTTGACTAGGGCATGGCCTGGGAAGCAGGCACTTGCTCCCTGGGATGAGAGGTTTGGGCGAGCATGGTTCCAAGCCATCCGTCTGTACATTTCTAATCTTCTCTTGACTAGGGCATGGCCTGGGAAGCAGGCACTTGCTCACTGTGATGAGAGGTTTGGGCGAGCATGGTTCCAAGTCATCCGTCTGTACATTTCTAATCTTCTCTTGACTAGGGCATGGCCTGGGAAGCAGGCACTTGCTCCCTGTGATGAGAGGTTTGGGCGAGCATGGTTCCAAGCCATCCGTCTGTACATTTCTAATCTTTTCTTGACTAGGGCATGGCCTGGGAAGCAGGCACTTGCTCCCTGTGATGAGAGGTTTGGGCGAGCATGGTTCCAAGCCATCCGTCTGTACATATCTAATATTCTCTTGACTAGGGCATGGCCTGGGAAGCAGGCACTTGCTCCCTGTGATGAGAGGTTTGGGCGAGCATGGTTCCAAGCCATCCGTCTGTACATTTCTAATCTTCTCTTGACTAGGGCATGGCCTGGGAAGCAGGCACTTGCTCACTGTGATGAGAGGTTTGGGCGAGCATGGTTCCAAGTCATCCATCTGTACATTTCTAATCTTCTCTTGACTAGGGCATGGCCTGGGAAGCAGGCACTTGCTCCCTGTGATGAGAGGTTTGGGTGAGCATGGTTCCAATCCTTTAATTAACATCTGCTGAGACCTTTTAGTCACAGCTGGATGACACTTCCTCCTCCTCCTCCTCCTCCTCTTACTGCCTCCATTTGCTACACTGGGTTTACTCCCTAGTGAACTTGTACTCGATGTGGTTTTAGGCACAGAGGATGCATGTTTCTGCTCTCTTGGCCACAGTGATGTTTTCACTCCTTGCTTTTGTTGCATTTTGGGAGGAGGAGGCGATGCAACAGAGAATGACTGCTTTCGCTTGACTGGCAGTGTCCCCTTGGCAAGCAGCAGCTTTTTTTGGCCACATAATTCCCTGCTATGTCCTGTTTTGGACTCTACAAAACCTGCTTCTTTCTTCTTCAGCATAATGGAGGATGTTCCAGACTCGACCGGCAGAGAAGGCTGTGAATTTGTGGGGTGGGGGGAAGGCCCACTAAAAAGCACATGGTGTTTGCGGCTCAGGTTCTGTTCTAGGCTGCGCATGACGTCGTGACTTAAGGATGGCATGTTTCCGACTCTTGGCCTTTTAATTCCTTGGCCCTTCAAAACACATTTTGGAAGGTGAGAGTTTGCCAAGAAAACATGGTTTTGCCCAAACTCTTTCACTTGTGAAGGCATTTGTTCCATTCCTGTACTAACACATGTCTCTGTTTGCTGATTATTCATTTTGTCAGTTTTTTGAGTTGTGATTTTGATGGGTGGCCCTTCGTACATCTCAGCAGTATCCTTTAAGCTCTCATGGTCTGGTCTTGGGGACCCTGAAGGAAGAACCTCTTGTGCAGATTCTGATATTTTTCCAAGAAGTGTAGAATGATGCTTCTGGACCTTCTTCTGGAATTGTGCCTCAAGAAGTTGCTGGGACTCCGAGCTCACGAGCGCTGCAAGCACTGTTTTGACACGCTTTCTACATGGTGTGGGCTTGAGAGGTTTTGGCGAGCATGGTTCCAAGTCATCCGTCTGTACATTTCTAATCTTCTCTTGACTAGGGCATGGCCTGGGAAGCAGGCACTTGCTCCCTGTGATGAGAGGTTTGGGCGAGCATGGTTCCAAGTAATCCGTGTGTACATTTCTAATCTTCTCTTGACTAGGGCATGGCCTGGGAAGCAGGCACTTGCTCCCTGTGATGAGAGGTGTGGGCGAGGATGGTTCCAAGCCATCCGTCTGTACATATCTAATATTCTCTTGACTAGGGCATGGCCTGGGAAGCAGGCACTTGCTCCCTGTGATGAGAGGTTTGGGCGAGCATGGTTCCAAGCCATCCGTCTGTACATTTCTAATCTTCTCTTGACTAGGGCATGGCCTGGGAAACAGGCACTTGCTCCCTGTGATGAGAGGTTTGGGCAAGCATGGTTCCAAGCCATCCGTCTGTACATATCTAATCTTCTCTTGACTAGGGCATGGCCTGGGAAGCAGGCACTTGCTCACTGTGATGAGAGGTTTGGGCAAGCATGGTTCCAATCCTTTAATTAACATCTGCTGAGACCTTTTAGTCATAGCTGGATGACACTTCCTCCTCCTCCTCCTCCTCTTACTGCCTCCATTTGCTACACGGGGTTTACTCCCTAGTGAACTTGTACTTGATGTGGTTTTAGGCACAGAGGATGCATTTTTCTGCTCTCTTGGCCACAGCGATGTTTTCACTCCTTGCTTTTGTTGCATTTTGGGAGGAGGCGATGCAACAGAGAATGACTGCTTTCGCTTGACTGGCAGTGTCCACTTGGGAAGCAGCAGCTTTTTTTGGCCACATAATTCCCTGCTATGTCCTGTTTTGGACTCTACAAAACCTGCTTCTTTCTTCTTCAGCAAAATGGAGGATGTTCCAGACTCGACCGGCAGAGAAGGCTGTGAATTTGTGGGGTGGGGAGAAGGCCCACTAAAAAGCACATGGTGTTTGCGGCTCAGGTTCTGTTCTAGGCTGCGCATGACGTCGTGACTTAAGGATGGCACGTTTCCGACTCTTGGCCTTTTAATTCCTTGGCCCTTCAAAACACATTTTGGAAGGTGAGAGTTTGCCAAGAAAACATGGTTTTGCCCAAACTCTTTTACTTGTGAAGGCATTTGTTCCATTCCTGTAGTAACACACGTCTCTGTTTGCTGCTTATTCATTTTGTCTGTTTTTTGAGTTGTGATTTTGATGGGTGGCCCTTCGTTCATCTCAGCAGTGTCCTTTAAGCTCTCATGGTCTGGTCTTGGGGACCCTGAAGGAAGAACCTCTTGCGCAGATTCTGATATTTTTCCAAGAAGTGTAGAATGATGCTTCTGGACCTTCTTCTGGAGGTGTGCCTCAAGAAGTTGCTGGGCCTCCAAGCTCACGAGAGCTGCAAGCACTGTTTTGACACGCTTTCTACATGGTGTGGGCTTAATAGGTTTGGGGGCTAAAGGCATGAACATTCCCTGAGATTTCTGGACAATGGTTGGCAAACCACAGACATTCTGTAAGGCCTTGTTGTTGAGGTGCAACTCCAGCCTTTCCTTTATTGCCTCGCTAAGAAATGATGTCTCCATGCTGGGGTCACTCCTTAAACCTTCTCCATCCTCCTTCATTGGTGGAGTCAAGATGTTGTCATTAATCTGAATTTTAGGCACAAATTTCCCAGGGCATTGGCTTATTTTCTTTTCATTCGTTTTTTGCTTTTCCTCTGCCCATTTTTGTGACTTTGCTACAGGTTCGGGAAAGCCATACAGAGGGTGTAGAACTCTTTGTCTCAGCAGATGTGCAATTCTGGTTGACTGAGCTTCTTGGAGCAGGCAACTGAAATGGGAAACACGGGAAGAGTCCTCTTCGCTGTCTGGAATGTCGACGATCTGTGGAAATGATATTTTCCTGGCATATGGAGGAAGGGTTTGTGAAACACCGGAGGGAGAAAATGCCTCATCATTACAGAGTGAGGATATAGGGACCGCAGGTTTCGACTCCAATGGCTGTGCACTTTCCATGCTTGATATATCAGAATACAAAGATGTGCCAGAATGTGGTGTGGACCTCCCAGAGTATGTAGTTGTATGGCCACTGTGGCATGACTGAATCAAGTCATCATCCGAACTACTGGAGAGCCGTCCTGATGTGTCACCCAGCAATAAAAGCCGTCGGCTGGATGCATCTGTAGGCAAGCTTTGCTGAGATGGTATCATCCTGTATGAGGAAGAGGTTGAGCTGGACAGGTAGCTGGTGTCACTGTTCCTCTTCTGATTGGTGGTGCTCCTTGGACACCTGGAAACCTGCAAGCTGTCTGTTTGGTACCTTTTCCTGCCTCTGGATCGCCGCTCTCTCATTGGCTTATCTGATGGGCGAGAGGTGGCCATTCCGCAAGACCGTTTCCATGCACTGGTTCCAAAGCAGCAGCAGTTCCTGGGACAAGCCCTGTCCCGGCAGTCAACCAGGATGCTCCTTTTCCTCGGGTAAGCAGAGCGAAGCGAAGATCCGTATATTGATTCATCGGAGGAGCTCATTGATACCGAATGATGGATCGATTGGGATGACGGATTACTTGTTTTGGGCACGCCTTTCCCACTGCCTCGATTGCTGGACGTGAGACTGCGTTGCCTCACTTTCCTCGAAGAGCCCCGCCGGGCTCTTGTACTCTCGACATCCAGGCCATCTGGGAGTCCATCAGAATGGAGCACAAGTCCGCACTCCTGGCAGAAGGCGTTTCCGCAGAGCTGGCACGTGTCTGTCTCCAGGGGGCCTCCCATATACTTCATCAGCAATCCAAACGCTCTCTTGAGCGTACTTGCCACCCTGTGAGGGAATAAGCAAGATGTGAGTCTTCGACAGATGGCAGAAGAAACTGATGACACAACACACAGTGCAGTTCAGCCTAAGCCCAGAGCGATATTCATGCCTTCCTGACATTTTGTAAATCTTTACTGGTTGGCATACCACTAAGCAGAGGGCATGCCTTCCCTGTTCACAAGCTCCTCCTACTCCAGAGGTCATAGTTTGCTATTTATAACATGTCATAAACTCTCATAGAAAATACAACAGACTATACAACAGCAGCACTTTTTAAGACAGGTCCGTTTACATACATTTAATAGTAAAACGTGGTTTCTCTTATACATGCTTAACTATCTTAACTCTTCATAGACAAATGATGTATACTGGCAATGGTACAAAATAGCCGCTATTTAAATATAACAGTGGAATACCATAAAACATGGTATGAAATATAAATAACCCTGAGGGAGGGCGTAGGCAGAGCTTGCAAGATGGCAGACGTGTTTCCTTGAAATCATCCCTGGGAGATTAATCATTTGTTACACCCCTCCTTAGCCCCTTAACAATGAAGCATTCCTGCTTCCACTGATGGCAGGGGAGACTCAGGACCGGGGCAGTATCACTTGTGTGGTGGAGGCGGTGATGTGTAGTCCGCAGCGGTGGCTGGGTCCTGAGCTGCGGAGGCCAGGAGTGTGGGCATGGGATGCTCTTGCCTGGGATGGTTCTCATGGAGCTGCTGATGGTAGCGGTGGACTCTGGGATGCTGCTGCCCCCTTGAAGGGGACGCTAATCCAAGGCCATGGAGGAGGAGGTGGAGCAGTGACTGGACCACCGGGGCTATGCTGAGGGAGTCCTGGTTTGCTCAATTTGACCTGGGCATCCTGGGCCTGTTGGTTGTTGTGGCCTTGAGGTGGGCGTCACCAGGGAGGATGCGTAGGATGATCAGGGACCTGACTTGATTGGCTCCCTGGGGCCGTGAGAGGGCAGGGCCATGGGCCTCCCATTTGTGGGCCCCATGGTCTGCACTGGTACATGAAACCACTGCACGGACAATGGTGAAGGACCCTAAGTGAGGCCAAGACCTGTGCCTGAGAATTGTTGGACTGTCTGCCTGTTATGTGCTTCAGCAGGCTCTCACCGCTGGGCTTCAAGTTTAAGGGGGGCCTGGAAGCCTGGGCCTCCGTGGACACAATTACCTTGGTGTGTGTCACTGAACTGCTCGCAATTTAGAGGCCGCATCTAGCTGGAAGCCTATGGACATCATTGTGAGCCACTCCTCCCGCCCTGCTATCCACAGCTGGTAGGCTCCATTGGTGTCTATGGTGGTTGGTGCCGGCTTACTGGTACCCTCTCTTCCCTGGCTGGATGGATTGCAACCTCCTTGGGTACCTTCATTTATGCACTTACACCTGTCTGGTGCATCAGAGATGACAAAAAATAGGTCCATGTTGAGGCAGTTCAAATTGGACAAAATCACAAAAATCAAGGCCCCCTGAGCCACAGACAGGAAAACAGGACCCGCGGAGGCTTTTCGTCAGCACACTCCAAGCACAGGTCCTTGTGATAAAAGCTCCACAGAAGTTATTGTATGAGCAATTGCTTACACGGGAAAGGCATCGGAGACCTAAATCAGCTCAGTGGGGTGTGATGTGACACTTCTCCCACAGAATCTAGAACAGGTAGATGACCACGTCACAGAGGTCGAGGTGCATATTTTGACCCCCCAGAGGATGAACTGTTTCCCTAGATGATTAACTGAAGTGTCTAACCTGAGGTGTGAAAGGTAGAATCTACCAATCTAGAGCTTTGTGGCCATGCGAAGGACGCTGAAGGACAACCCTGGCCCCCCCCCTTTTTTTTACCAAGGCTAAGATGCTTGCATTGACTCCTCTTTTGGGGGACTCCCCATCAGGTATGACAGTAATGGAAGGAGACTTTAATGTGGTGTGGACTCTTTTTTTGGACACAAGTGGTGCCCCTGCAACTCATCATGCTGCTCATTGCTCTCTGTGGATCACCCCAATGGGACTTTTTGCCACCATGCGACGACTAAGCAATTTACATACCATTGCTTTGCACGTTCTATGCATTCTCAAATAGATTACGTTTGTATACCGGCTATGAAGCGTCACACGGTGACCTCCTGCTTCATACTTCCCATGGGGCTCTCAGGTCACTCACTTATCCAGTCAACCCTCTATCGTCGATGGCAGAGTGCACCAGCGGTATTGTGAATGAACACCTGGTGGCTTTAAGATGATGATTTCATGGAGTATTTGAGGGGTAAAATTGTTGAATATTGTCTCCTCTGTGGCAATGGTATGGCAGGCCTTTAAACTGGTTAGCTGGGGCTATGCTATGAGCCAAATTGGCAGCTAATTGACCACTAGGAGGAAAGAAATTGTCCATATGGGGAGGGAGGGCCAGGCTTTTTAATTACAGATAGGGATTGTCTTCTCTGGCAAACAAAAGTTGCTCAATACGGCGCTGAATGGCTGGTTATACTAATGAAGTAGAATATTTGAAATGGACGTCAAGGCGGGGAAACTTCTGTATTGGCCGGCAATTAAAGATTATGGACCTGATTTAGATTTTGGCGGACTGTTTACTCTGTCACAATGATGACAGATATCCTGTCCGCCAAAATATAAATCCCATTATTTACAATGGGATTTATATTTTGGCAGACAGAATATCCATCAGCTGAAATCTAAATCAGGCCCTATGTCTCGTGAATTGTCCCATCTACAGGGGCGGCTCCTCCATAAGGGCGGAGGAGCGTCACCCCCGCCAGCAGCAACCGCTGCAAATTCTTTCACAAGGAAGGGATAATAAACTATTTATTATCCCTTCCTTGTGAAAGGGGCGGGGCGTTGTCGGTGACGAGCAGGGGGAAGTGCACTGTGCACTCCCCTCAGAGTGTATATGTGTTTGCCCGGCCGTCTTGGACCGGTCAAAGACACATGCACACAGGGCTCTCTCCAGCCCAGAAACACCACCAGGGCACTCCCAGCCAATACTAACGCTGCTTTGAGCAGCTTCAGGATTGGCCGCAGGGCAGGCTGGGAGCCTGTGCCTGCTTACAGCAACGATGCGGGAGAGAGGAACGCGCGCAGTGGAGGAGGTATGTTTTTTTAAATGTTATGTTAATAAAAGTAAATGTATTAGTTACCCTCCCTCCCCTGCGCGCCACCCCGCTCCTCAGGAATCCCTGCGAGCCGTGACCGCCCATCTAGATGGGAAGATGCATGCAAATTGTGTACAGCCTCGGTAGCAATTGCAAAGGTGCAAAAAAAGGGAGCACACTGCCTCACACTCCAGCAAAAAGTTAGCCCCAATGCATCTTGGTAAATGCAGTCAGATTAGTTTTACATTAACAAAAGTAATCAAAGTCTTTCCCCTTAGTAGGTGCAGCAAGTGCTGTGTATCTCTGGACACGTGTTTCTGGGTTTTTGCTCGTCATCAGCAGAGAGCAGCATATTTTGTGGGTGTTGCTTGAAATTGAAAAGGGGTTTGTTTCCCATTATAGAATGTTGTACATATATGTCCTATCTCCCCATGATGAATTTCAGAACCCCATTATTAGGGCTCTCTGACTGCGGAAACTGTAGAGGGAGGATAGAAAAAGCTTGATCTTCCTACTACTGAGGAAGAGATCAAATGGGCTGCAAAGGCCCCTGAGAAAACACCAGGACCCAATGGATACCAGTTAGAATTCTTCAAGAAATACACCTCCCTGGTGACATCACAATTGAAAGCGCTGTTTGAAGAGGCTTATGAGAAGCTAATATTACCATAATATCTGCGAGGGGCAATTATCGCAGAAGTCCCCAGAATTCTGCACTTCATATTGCCTGACTTCCCAAAATTAATATAAAATCTAGAACCCTTGCTAAGATACTGCTTTGAGACTGCACAGTGTAATGCACATGGTTATACACAAGGAAGAAAACAGCTTCATGCCGGCGGGAGTACACAACATTGCCTCTGGCGCCTGCATACCATACTTTCCTGAGTGAGGGAACTTGGTGGACCCATAGCCTTACTCTCCCCGGATCCACATAAGTCTTTTGATACAGTGCGTTGGGGTCATTGACGCATCAGGTACTACCTAAAATGAATTTTAGGCCCTATTTTATCCGTTTTGTCGGCACTCACTACGCCTACCCTTGGTCAGAGTTAATGGTGATGCACGCTACAGAGATCCTCTCTTTCACCACTATTATTCGCACTTATTATAGAACCATCGACACCTGGTGCAGTTAGCGTTGGGATCCTTTAGGGAGCTCCACACTAGTGTTCTACATTTGCAGCATCACTCCCTGGGCGTGTGTCAGCTCTTCCAAAAGCCAAGACCTCATAGAGGCCACTTGAACAGCAAGGACCCAGAAGCAAAGGACAACAGACACACAAAAAAGGATGGATCCTTGTACGCTGATTCACCAAAATGCAGTGGTTAGCTGAATTGCCCCTTGCAGACCTCAGAAGGTTAACCCAAGGTCCTGCTCTTAGTTCCTCAACATCCTTCTGTTTGCTGCTGAAGGGCAAGAGGAACAGCCAGGAGTGGAAACTACCGCAAGAAAACTAAGCCCTTAAACACAGTTCACCTTCAGTTCCTCTCACCCCCAAGACCAGGAGTAACAAGGGCCGCAGCACGGGTATAAAAGGACAAACAAAATATTATCAGCTGATATCTCTTGTTAACCTTAATTGGCATTCATTTCATGACTGACACCACCTCTTCTACACTGGTCAAGTGGGGTCAGTTGGTTCAGTGGCCTCTCCCAATAAAGTCCGAAGACGAAGAGCTCCACACCTTGGGAAGGGACCCAGGTGTGGTGTTCCCTCCCTGACTGCACCACAGAATGCACATACCACTATGAATTGGCTGGAGGCCTGCCAGTCAGCCCCAAGGAAGGAATCTATGTAAGGCACTGCACAAAAAGTCAGATGAGTACAGACCTGCCTAAAAGAGCTAGTGTCAGGACTTACTCGAGAGCAGATCTCAGGGGGTTGGAGAGCCATGGGAGATTTAAAAACCAAAGGGTGGTATGGCGCCTGTGGCTGTTGGGTAAATGGAGGTTTGGGAGTTGTGGACGCCAGTATTGGCATTTTACCCATTCTAAGTTCAATCAATCAATCAAGGCATTTATAGAGCGCGCTACTCACCCGTGATGGTCTCAAGGTGCTGGGGGGTTACTGCTGCTCGAGGAGCCAGGTCTTGAGGAGCTTCCTGAAGGTGAGGTGGTCCTGGGTAGTTCTGAGGTGAACTGCAAGGGAGTTCCATGTCTTGGCTGCCAGGTAGGAGAAGGATTTGCCTCCAGCAGTGGTTCTGCGGATGCGAGGGACGGCGGCGAAAGCGAGGCTGGTTGAGCGGAGTTGGCGGGTGGGCGTGTAGAAAGCGAGGCGACTGTTGAGGCATTCAGGGCCCTTTTTGTGGAGGGCTTTGTGTGCGTGGGTAAGGAGCCTGAAGGTGATCCATTGGTTGACGGGGAGCCAGTGAAGGTGTTTCAGGTGGGCGGATATGTGGCTGTGGCGTGGTACGTCGAGGATTAGGCATGCGGAGGCGGTCTGTATGCGCTGAAGACGTTTCTGTATTTTTGCAGTGGTTCCTGCGTATAGGGTGTTTCCGTAGTCCAGACGGCTTGTGACGAGGGCGTGTGTAACTGTTTTTCTGGTGTTGGCGGGGATCCAGCGGAAGTTCTTTCGGAGCATGCGAAGGGTGTGGAAGCAAGATGACTAGAGGGCGTTGACCTGCTTGGTCATGGTGAGGAGGGGGTCCAGGATGAATCTGAGGTTGCGTGTGTGGTCTGAAGGGGTTGGTGTGGTGCCCAGGGCCGTGGGCCACCAAGAGTCGTCCCAGGCGGACGGGGAGTTTCCGAGGATGAGGACCTCTATCTTGTCTGAGTTCAGCCTCAGGCGGCTGAGCTTCATCCATTGCGCGACGTCTTTCATTCCTTCCTGTAAGTTTGTTTCGGCGGTGGCCGGGTCTTTGGTGAGGGAGAGTATCAGCTGGGTGTCGTCGGCGTAAAAGATGATGTTGATGTTGTGTTTGCGAGCGATGTTGGCGAGGGGGCTCATGCAGATATTGAAGAGGGTAGGGCTGAACGAGGAGCCTTGTGGAACGCCGCAGATGATCTCGGTGGGTTCAGAGCAGAAGGGCGGGAGGAAGACTCTTTGGGTTCGGTCAGAGAGGAACGAGATGATCCAGTCCAGGGCCTGTCCTTGGATACCAGTGGAGCGGAGGTGGGTTATTAGGGTGCGGTGGCACACGGTGTCAAAGGCATCCGAGAGGTCTAGGAGGATGAGGGCGGTTTCCGTGCTGTGGTTGGCCCGAAAACCAGATTGGGAGGGGTCGAGCAGGTTGTTGTCTTCGAGGAAGTTGGTCAGTTGCTTGTTGACAGCCTTCTCAGTGACCTTGGCCGGGAAGGGGAGGAGCGAGATGGGGCGGAAGTTCTTCAGGTCGTTGGGGTCCGCCGTAGGTTTTTTCAGGAGGGCGTTGACTTCCGCATGTTTCCAGCTCTCGGGGAAGGTGGCAGAAGCGAACGAGCTGTTGATGATGCTCTGGAGGTAGGGGTCGTTGATGGCGTCGGCTTTGTTGAAGATGTGATGGGGGTACGGGTCCGAAGGGGAGCCGGAGTGGATGGTGTTCATGGTGATTCTAGTCTCTTCGGAGCTGATGGGGGTCCAGGCGTTGAGGGTAATGGCTGGGGCTGTTGGTTCAGTAGTGGTTGGCGTGATCTGGGGTCCGAAGCTGTCGTGTAGGTCGGTGATCTTTCGATGGAAGAAAGTAGGGAGGGAGTTGCAGAGTTCTTGTGAGGGCGTGATGGTGTTGGAGCTGACGTTGGGATTGGAGAGCTCTTTGACAATGTTGAAGAGTTCTTTGCTGTTGTGAGTGTTGTTGTCCAGTCTCTCTTTGAAAGATGTTCTTTTGGTGGAGCGGATCAGCTGGTGGTGTTCACGGGTGGCGGTCTTGAGGGCTGACATGTTTTCTGCAGTGTGTTCTTTGCGCCAGGTTTTTTCGAGGGAACAGCAGGTTTTCTTGGATTCTTTCAGGGCGTCTGTGAACCAAGGAGGTTTCCTGATGTTGGTCTCTCTTGGGTGGCTTCTGAGAGGGGCGAGGTTGTCGGCGCAGTTGGTGATCCACTGTGTGAGGCTCAGGGCTGCGTTGTTGGCGTCGGTGGTGATGGCTGGTTGGTTATGGTTTAGAGTGGAGGGTAGCTGTTCTGGGGAGATTTTGTTCCAGGGTCTGCGGGTGATTGGTTGTGTGCGAAGGTGGTGAGTCCCGCGTTTGAAGGTGAAGTGGACACATCTGTGGTCGGTCCAGTGTATCTCAGAGGCGTGGCTGAAGGATACGTGGTTGCTGGTGGAGAAGATGGGGTCGAGCGTGTGGCCGGCAGTGTGGGTGGGGGTGTTCACCAGTTGCTTGAGTCCAAGGTTGGCGAGGTTGGCGAGGTTGGCGAGCAGGGTGGCGGTGTTGGTGTCGTTGTTCTTCTCCAGGTGGAAGTTCAGGTCCCTGAGGAGGATGTAGTCAGGCGAAGCTAGGGCGTGCGGGGTGATGAAGTCAGTGATGGATTCGCTGAATGGGGCGCGAGGGCCGGGGAGCCTGTAGACGAGAGAGCCGCTGAGGGTGGTTCTGGGGTCGGTGTGGATCTGGAAGTGCATGTGTTCGGCGGCGAGGAGGGTGTCTTCGGTGGAGGTCGTGACGTTGATGGAGCTCTTGTAGATGATGGCGATTCCTCCCCCGATTTGGTTTGCGTGGTCTTTCCTGGCGATCTTGTAGCCGTCTGGGATGGCTAAGGCGATGTCGGGAGCCGAAGAGGCGTTCATCCAGGTCTCTGTGATGAAGGCGACGTCAGGTGCTGTTGTGTCCAGGAGGTCCCATAGTTCGATGGCGTGCTTGTGGACGGAGCGTGTGTTGAGGAGGATGCACTTGAGGTGGTTGTTGGAGCGTGGGCCGGTGGAAGGAATGCAGGCGCGGTGGAAGGTATACTTGCAGGCTTGACAGGCGAAGGGTCCATGAGTACGTTTGGGGCTGGCTTGGTAGCAGGAGGCTGTGCGTCCGGGTTTGAGGGCATTGAGGGAGGCGGCGTTGTATCTAAGATGGGTATTTTGAGTGCGGTGGGGGCCAGGGGTTCTGACGCTGGGCACGGTCCAGGCGCGGACAGGCGCAGACGGGCTTGCCTTTGGTGCGCCAGCGGCTGCCATAAAAGGGAAGGAGGGGAGGAGGGGTCAAGAGAGTACACGGTAGTAGGAGAAAGAAGGCAATAAGAGAGAGAGCGGCAGAACGGATGCAAGGCGCAGAGTGGAGTCAAGACCTACACACAGGTGGCAGGGGTCTGGGCAGGTGGAGCTGCAGCGGCGGGGGAGCGACCTACCCTAGGGTCAAGGGTCGAGTTGAAAGGGGTCAAGCTGGAAGGGATTCCAGTGTACGGTATATTGGTCAGACCAAATCAAGACGACAACAAGGTTCCTGTTCCAGGTCATGCTAGGCGGCACAGTATTTAAGGGCTGCATTCTAAATCAGTCTTTGCTTGGTAATGGTGCATAGGTTGGTCAATTGATCTCCCGTGTGCACCTTTGTTATGTTCTTGTGTTCTTGTGTGTAGCTTTGCAATGCAGGAGTCATTGTGCTGTTGCGACCTACTTCTCTCTGTTCCTCATTCAGGTCCTTTAATCTTAGAATCTCCAGATTCATGCTGTTGGAAAAACTGTCTCTTTACCCTCAGGTGGTGAAAGGAACAGCCAATGACTTATGGTTTTGACTTGCTCATTTTCTAGTGTGTTTTCAAACTTTGAATCTGTATGCCTTTTGTTTACAGGTGGTGAAAGTGAGCTCCATGCAGCTGGCACTCCAGTGTTTCCCCCTTTCTGTTCCCCTATTCTATTTCTCAAGAACTGGATTCTAAGTAATTGTGGTCATTAAATATGTGTGGAGGATCGTAGGGATCAGGGATGCATGGGGTTATCTTTTTATTATATAAAATGATGCCCCCTCAAAAACCTTTGGACCTATCCTGTCTCAAAGAGACCAGCAGATAGGGGCCTTGCAGTCAGAGGCCTATTTTTCTTTAATCTTATCAGAGAATGAACACATTTATACTGTATACACAATAAAGAGTTATTGTCCATCAAAGGTACATTTGGAGATGAAAAACACAATTTCAAAGGAGCCAACCATGAAGTGGAAGTTTAGACAGATAATAAAAACCTTGTTTTTCTCAAGTCAATGGCATGGAAAAATCACAGAGATGCACAATAGATGCTGTTCTTTTCTTATTTCCACTTTCACATTAATTGTATGAAAGGAAGTATACACAGTAAAGCAGACAGTTTAGCAAGGAATGGCAAAATCATTGAGGAATCATCTCCACCTGAAGTCCTTTCTGTGCTGCACACTAGACCTATCACACCCACAGTCTTCCTGGAAGACTGCACTGTTCACAGAGACAAGGACTCAGTGAACAATGCATCCTCTAAAGAGAAAAAATACTTTTTGTACTGATAAAAGAACTGTAAGATCAGACTCTGCCGCTCTGTCACAATGCACATCACCCATCCTGAGAATAGATGCACTGAAAAATTCATTGCATGTTCATTCTGGTGGCCAAAATGCTAAAATCTATCCACAACTACATTGCCAATGTGTTGCTTCTTTACATTTGGAAAATGTTTACGAACAACCTCTACGCCCTTTACGTTCTCTGCCCTCTCTGCCGTGGTCAGCCATATCTGCGGATTTCTTTGTGGACGTACCACCCTCAACACATTTACAGCTTTTTGGTTGGTAACTGACTCATTCACTAAGATGGGGCATTTCATACCTATAGCATCTCTCGCCGCAGCACAAGTTTGGCTAAAATCTTCATGCAGGAAATAGTTTGTCTGAACGGATATCATGTCAGACCAAGGGACACAATTTACTTCTAAATTCAGGTCTGCTTCAATAAACCTCTTACAATTAAAGTCACATAAATTCAGTAGCTCTCATCCTCCCTCTGAGGAAAGAGTGAACCAGGCCACAGAACAGTATCTTGGATACAGTGTGACCCAGTACCAGGAGGAGTGGAGCAGGTGAATTCCCTTTGCTGGATTAATTCAGAACAACCCACTAAATAGTTCCTTGAAATCATAACCATTGTATTGTCTTTATGGATTTTACCCTTGCATGTTACCCATTCAGGAATCCTGGAGCCCAGTTCCCTCCAGAAAAGGTCTGTTTTCATCAATGTATTAGGTACAAAAGGACATTATACACCACCTAAACATTCAACAACACCCGAATGCAGCCAAAGAACTTACAAGCATTATGTTGATCGACATCAGTGACCTTCTAAAGTTGGACATTCCGTATGAATCTCCACCCGTCATCTACATCTTTGAGGATACCCTGTGAAGTTCAAGCCTAGATTTGCTGCTCCCTTCTCAATTTCACAGGTTATAGGTCCAGTAACAGTACAACTCTTATTACTCATGCATTGGTACATACACCCAGTGTTCCATGCTTACTAGTAAGAACACGCTCCCTTCTTGCCACTCTTCTCTGTTCCACCTCCTGCACTAGTCACTGACAGTGAGGTATCTGAGTATGAAGTTCATTCCATTCTCAACTCTCATGGGGCACGTCATCTACAATGTCTCATAAACTTGTTGGGGTGTGGACCATCTACCAGATCATAGGAACCTGCCTCATTTGTTTATGCCCCTCGTCTGGTTTAGGATCATAGATGTCCCAACAAGCCAGGGAGAGGGGGAGCTTCTGAGATTGGGGTACTGTTCTAACTCAAGAACAGATCTTGAGGTTGCAGTTCAATGGGAAATTCAGATCTCAGAGGTAGAGTTTTCACGGGGCCACAGCCATGGGGGCCCCAGCGGGGCAAGGTACCCCCATGTTGATGCTTGGCCCCTCTTAACATTCCTGGCAGTAGGATGATGGAGAGGATATTTTTAAAGGAATGCTCAGCCCCTTCCAGGCATTCTGTCCTCAGAAGAAGTGCAGTATGTAGGCTAAAGTCTGCTCTGGGTAGGAATAGATATTTCTTAAGCAAAAAGCTGGGCATTCTTTCTACGACGATGACCAAATATATTTTCCTCTTTCATTTAAACACTCAGATTTCAGGCTTTGATCATTTGTGTTTCAATTCATCAGTGCAATTTGTGAGTATAATACATGGAATTTGGGCTAGAGTCTAAGCTCCAAATTAAAATACAGGAGTGCATGAAACATAGGCTGGACCCGAGAATCCTTTCAGGGATTCATGAGCTGCAGATTGCTATTAAAATGCAATGCACATTCAATATAATTGGCCTACCGATAAGATAAATTAAAGCATAAAAGCAGTTAGGGTTTGGGACTCAATGTGAGAATTCATAAAATGTAGATTGGGCTTTGGAAAACAATTCTACTGAATTGTACTGTTTATGTAGCGCTGAGCCGGTCCCTCAGAAGGCCTAAAGCACGGTTCTGGGTGGTCAGGTTTCATCATTCATGCACCACTTCACACCAGTGACAAAGACGTTGAAGTGTTACAATTTGTATCAACTGCTTGCGCGACTTTCAGGGAGTATGGCGGAAGAGGTGGTTGTACGTTGTGAGCTTTGTTGGACTTGATAGGTGAAGAGTGTGAAGTGTGGCGGGAGAGGATGTGCGGCTAACTTTGGAACTGAGAACCAGAAGCAAGTCTCGGCTCAACATCCTGGGATTCTGGGCAAATCACTTAATCTCACCGTGCTTAAAATAACAAAATAAATGTAACATTGCTTAATGCAAACATAGCAGTGAAGTTGCTACGTCATAGAGTCCGGGATCTAATACAGAGGGCTGCAAGAATAGATGGTCAATTCATTACAAAGAATAGCAAAAATATTGATTTTTCCAGAGTACAGGCCTGAGGGGTTACACGGAAGATCCACTTTCCCTGGATGAAGATGAGACTACCAGATCCAAACCTGAATTACGCACTACTCCTCCCAGCCAAGCTGAAGATTATCACAGGACAATGTACTTTCTTTCTCATAGGCCCATAAGAAGCAGGAAGGGGTTGAGAAATATGAGCCACCAGAAGGAGACGGGCAGTCAGTCGCCATAATGACCAATCGCCCCAATGGAGATGGAGGACCCGTAGATGGAGACACCAGAGAGGGAACAGATGGATACTAGACCCTCCTCTAAGCAAGTACAGGAAGACACACTGGAAGTGTTCCCTGCTGCAGCAAATGTCATCCACCACTGAAGATACAGGATGGGCCCGAGAGAAGGGAAGCGATAGTCAGATACGTCTGCAGTGGAAGAATAGATAAATATGCCAGAAATATATGGGGTGAGCGATGTTATGGCTATTACGGGGTAGCAGAATAGGTGAGAGCGGGTACACAGACCTCGACGCTAACCCCTCAGAATACCTATATCCTGGACAAGGAGAAAACAAAAATTGATATTTCTGGGTTGATGTTGGGAGGAGGATGTATCTACTTATGCCCAGGGGAGAGGGAGGGAAGAAAGGAAAGAAACTGGTGCCCTGCGCCCATACATGTGCTGAGATGAAGGGATAACATGAGATGGATAAAATAGGCAGAGGTAGTGGGATATAAATGGCTGCCTTCTGTTACTTATAGGTTCGGACAGATTATACAGATCAAGGCTTGCTTGTCTGGGATCTAAGGACCACTGCGGCATCTCTGCGAGTGCACATTTCGGTATGGAAGACATTACCTCTAGCAGTGCCTGGTACAATAGCAGTTGCTAAAATGATGATGTTTCCCTATCTATTATACTACTTGCTCAATCTTCCAGCGGTGGTACAAACTCCAGAACTTCCTTAGAAGTGATTGCCGGTATATCTGGGTCTTCATTCCTCCGGGGAACGACAAATGTGGAAGATAGCTGGGGACACCAAGATAGAGGATCTCTTTCAGAATGGTGCACTAGCCATGTTTGAGGTAAGGATGGAGGAATATGGACAGGTAGACAACTCCTAACCCCACAGCAATGATAACCAGGATATGTAGAATGTGGGGCATGACAGACATGGAACCCCCTACACATGAATGTGTAAAAGTAGTATCCACCATAGGTAATCAGAGAAAATTTAAAACATGCCTCTACAGAACAATATTGAAGGGTTTGGGGTTTCTTTAGAAGGTCAAAAAGACATATGCTAGAAAAGCCTTGGTAGGGGAATGCATGAAAAGGAGTTCAATAAAATTGTAGAATAAAGCTTCTTGTGGTGGGGGACCTACAGTTTAATATCCTGCACAGGGCATATATGACCCCCGTATTCGTCAAAATGCTGAAAAAGCTGACTACCAACGCTGAACCATCCTGTTCACGAAGCGACTTGGAGCAGGCAAGGCTTGTCCATACGTTATGCCACTGTCCCACAATTGTGGGATTCTGGACAGTGGCCACAGAAGCTCTGGATCAGACCTGAATGCAATGGAATGAGGCATTTTATGAGCATTCCCAGGCTCCATGAAGAACAAGGCCCAACCCAGGTTCCTGAATCTGACATTACTTCTTGCAAAGAGAACCATCGTGAACAGGGGGAAGTTGAAGGTGGGACCACCGGTGAGCAAATGTCTCAAAGACAAACAATGGGGAAAGGGAGAGATGCAGACCCACCACAGAGAGGAAAAAGGAGTGATGGAAAGCACCAGGGAGCAATTGGGGGAGATTTGAAGAGGCCTCCAAAAATGACAACATGCCCCTCTGAATCCCCCACTGCCCCCCCATAGTTTAAATTTCCTTTTACCCCTTAAAATAAGCACACTCCTGCACTTCAAAAGGGGACTAGTTGGGCTTTAGTTCCTATGCAGGTACTGGTAGAGAGCTACAGCAAGAACTGTGAAAACAACCACACAAGGGCTACACCCAGAGTCAAGGCTCTGTCTGTCTTCTCCCACCACTACCTCCTGGGTAGAGTACAAGAAGCCGGGCGTGTGTGGGGCCACAGCTCAGACAGATTGGACCACAACTTGTTCCGCATGTATTTAGTTGCTGACTGCAAGTTCATGAATATATTAGTCAAACATTTTTTTCTAGAAAATGTACCCCAAAACTACAACAAAACTACAAGTGTTTCCCTGAGGTTGGTCACCTACAACATTGTGCCTCACTCCCAGCCCTGCCTGCTGGGCTGCAGTTGCCCTTGAAATGCATCATCAAAGGGCAAACATGCTGCAGATAACTGGAGCTTACTCCTTCCTATGATGAGGTGTCAAAAAGTAGGACATGCCTGTCCGCTTACCGTGAAAAAGTGATCGATGACTCGACGTCCATATAATCCATGGCGTCTGTGGTACCTGGAGGAGGAGGAGAGAGGGCACATGAGTGGACCTGCAAGGAGAAGTGAAAGAGCGTATACTATCTGACATGGCAAGGAGGGTCTACGTCACCATCGCAAGGCTGGAAGCGCCCCCGTGTCCACCTGCTACACCAAAGAGCTCAAACTTCCTGGTGTCACAGGAACTTCAGACCTACTTAATGGGTTTTACTCATTCCCCCCCTAGATATCTGCTTTCAGCCCTTTTCTGAAGAAGTTTCAAAAATCTTTTGTAAGTAGCGTTCCTACTTAGCTGAGTTCATATTAAGTGTAATCATTTGTTTACACATTTTAATGTTCAATTTATTCCACATTGCTGTGACATACTCAGTTCACTTTCATTACACTGCATTCAACATGGAGAATGTTGTCTGTATCTCCCCTCCTCCCTTCCCCTCGATTTCGTTGCATACATTTATTTTTTTATTACACACTTTTGTAGAGAGTTTCATGTATTTAATATATAATTGCTTCATCATATTGTAATTGTTATCACTATTTTATCTGTTTAATTTATATTTCGATAAACCGTATGCTCATAGGATATTTACCTGTATATTTAAGCAATTTACTTGTGTGTTCCACAGTAAAGGGTAATGACTCCCTTCGGCCATATTTGTGATATATAGAATCGCAGAAATGACAACAATGAGCCACATGCCATAAAAGGTTTTAAACAAACACATTGCTCTGCTATCCCCACCTGACATAGGATTGGGTAGCTTCACTAGAGTTACTTTCTAGTGGACAGATGTCGTCCCATGTCAGGTAGCACCAGGTCACTGTGCAGCAAAGATGAACTAACAAAAAACTAAAAAGTAATGGCAAAATCCTCCCAAAGTGTGGAATTTGCATCCATCCACCCCAAGAAAGACTGTGCTTCAAACAGCTGCCTAATATGAACATTTAAGTGCGACAACTGGACAATGTCAACGACACTCACCCCAACCACAACACATTCCTAGGTGTGCGTACTCCCGTATGTACTGCAGAAGTTCATGGCTCCATAAACACATAGGTTTTAGGCGAGTTGTCTACTCCAAGCCCTACCCACAGGGAAATTCCAGCTGACACTTTAAAAATGTCTCCACTGGCATTCATGTATTTGAGCTCCTACTGAATTATTAAAAAAATGATTCTAGGTGCATCTTGGGGCTATTGGTGCGTAATTATATCAGCTGGTTTGGTAGAATTCCTGCATGTAGGAGGCTGCAGCCATACATTCCGGCATATGGCCGCTCCGCGGTCGAAAGACCGCGGAGGCCATTCAGGCTTTCCCGCTGGGCTGGCGGGCGACCGCCAGGAGGCCGCCCGCCAGCCCAGCGGGAAACCCCACCCCACAAAGAAGCCGGCTCCGAATGGAGCCGGCGGAGTGGGTATGTGCGACGGGTGCAGTTTGCACCCGTCGCGTATTTCAGTGTCTGCATTGCAGACACTGAAATACACAGTGGGGCCCTCTTATGGGGGCCCCTGCAGTGCCCATGCCATTGGCATGGGCACTGCAGGGGCCCCCAGGGGCCCCGTGGCACCCCCTACCGCCATCCTGTTCCTGGCGGGCGAACCGCCAGGAACAGGATGGCGGTAGGGGGTGTCAGAATCCCCCATGGCGGCGCAGCAAGCTGCGCCGCCATGGGGGATTCCAAGGGCAGCGTAAAACCGTCGGGAGACCGCCGGTTTTCCTTGTCTGACCGCGGCCAAACCGCCGCGGTCAGAATGCCCGGCGGGGCACCGCCAGCCTGTTGGCGGTGCTCCCGCATCCCCGGCCCCGGCAATGACCCCCTATATCTGACTTATAGCCTGATTTTGATATTGGCGGAAGGGTTACTCCATCACAACGCTGACGGATATCCCGTCCATAGAAATATAAATCCCATGGGACAAAATGTAATTTAGAGTTCGCCCATATCTAAATCAGGCCCTTAGTATTCAGAATATATAATGCATGCAAGAAAGAATGCAGGGTTTGTATGACAGAACATAATATATGTTCCTATATCTAGCACTTAAAAGCGTAAAATGGTGGCCAGAACTCCAGGGCATATCCTTGGAAGTGCAGGGTTCTAAACTGCAGAATGCCACAAACCCATCCCTGAGATCTGCACCTAACTACTTACAATTCAGAACACTCTTACACCTGCCTTGTAGTAGCATTTCTCGCTGTATAAGGGTCGCAATCAAAGAAGATACCATATGGATGATGTCCCTCCAATAGGACCATCCTCCCTTGCCTTGTGTTCCTCAATATACTCTTGCTTCTTCTAAGACTCTAAAGAGCTTTGTAAAACTCTCAATAAATAAATTCTGCCCATCAACATATCTTGTTTTTTTCTCCAAAATACAAGTCAGCAGGCAGTAAATCTTTCCCTGTACTAGAGACTCCAGGAGATAGGAATTATATTGCAAAGTGCTATCAGAGGGGTAAGGGGTAGCTGCACAAGTGTCCTAAATGGCAGTGATGATAACCTAATCTACTCAAGCCGAAAGCCATCATCCAAGAATGGACTGTGCAGGACCCCCAATCTGAGGAGGACGTGCACGCTGCCATGCAAACTCAACAGGGCAACAAATGGAATAATCTCAAAGCAGGAAGAGTCACATTAATCATCCAAACCCATGACAAGTCTTCAAGGGATCACAAACGTTTATCTGGAGCTAGTCATCCTAGTAAAGACAGATTTCTACTGCATGGGACTGGCATCGCCATGCTTGAACACCTGGCTCAGAGGGCTGTGCAGCTGGTGCTGAGGAGACATCAAGACTGAATCCAAGAAAGGATATGATTCCTGGGGTGGGTAAGATAGTGCGGAGACAATGGACAGGCACATGGTCTCTCAAGCCACAGGACAAGGCGACGAGACTATAGGCTCCGCAGAGTGAAGCCAGAGTGCAAATTTTGCAACTTGTCCAATGTAGGGTATCTCTTGATGGCTTGGATGCTTATTCACAGTCCCTGAATGAGAGCTTGTGGGACTCACACCACAGGTAATTCCCAAGCTGGAAATGATACTGGCCAGCTTCGAGGTTCCAGAAAATGTGTGGGCTTAAAGGCCCCCCACAGTGTGCCCCTGGCACTGAGTCTAGGTAAGACCAAAGAATAAGTAAGGCTGAAGGGTCATGGAGTCCACCTATTGCCTGAAAACCTAATGCCATAATGAGCATCTGCTGTGCTGTCATTTCCATGGCAACAGGAGTAGAGACTGGAAGAGATTAATACTCCCACTTGTCATAAGATAAATGACAATAGGAAAAGAGACCAATGAGGACCGATGACAAGTTTGGTAGCAGAACATCTTCTGACATTAATATTGGGTCCTAGATGTTGTCTACCAAAATATCAGCCCTTTAGATTCAATAAGGGAAATCCTACACTCAACGGGAAGACATTTCAGTACTTAGGACATGATATTTATGTCAGCTGAACATACGACACCATAAGATTGTGTGCATGATCTGGGAGGAGGCTGGTAGAGCAAGGAGGATAAAAAAGATTGGGAAGTAGGAAGAAGATAGAGGAAAGAGGTTCCAGAAAACGAGGAGAGGGAGAGAAAGAATATACAATAGAATTAAAAAGCAAACGAGAAAACAGGAGAGAAAGGGAAGATAGATGCAGCGACAAACAGAAAGGGATTGTGGAGGTAAAAGGGGGAGAGACAAGGGTAACAGAGATTAGGAGACGAGGGACAAGAAGGAGAGTAAGAGAGAGCCTAAAGGAGCAAAATGAGGTCTAGATATATGCGGGGAAAAGGTGATTAGAGATTTTAAATGGGATTTTTGGTTTACCACGCTTTAATCAATGCACCTTGCACTCTGTGGTTTCGATGCACAAAGGTGATCTTAATTTCTCTTAGGGACGGTGGTTGAAATCTATAAATCACCTTCCAAATCGGCCCTTAAAGACTTATTAAGACCTAACCATTATTATTCAGTCCACATTGCTTTTTTGAAAATTGCTTAATAATGGGCAACCCCCTTTTCCTATTTGGTACTATACACAGTTGGTGAGAAGTGCATCACTTCTCTTTTAACGCATATCAGTAATTTCTGGATTTGCAGGTATATTCACCAGAAAGTCTAGCATACTGTGTGAGAAGTGCAAGGTCTGTTTTGGAGGTGATTTAACATTGTGGGGCACATCCTAATATGACAGCCTCTTAACTGTTTCATACCATGAAACTTGACTTGCATCTACACCTGAACAACCCCTGGCCTAGTAAATATTTTCAATTCCTAGAACACATGGCAAGATTCCGTGCCTTCCATATTCACCACTCAGAAAAGTACATCCTTGTCCAAACAAAGTTAGGCACCCAGAGTGTGCGACCTTGAGGATTCTATACAAGGAGCCTACTGTATGCAAAAGAGAGACATATTTAAATATTTCTGGAAGCTGAGAACTCCGCAGCATCCAAAGGGAGGCAGCAGGCAAGCATCAGCAAAGAGAGAGGTGCTCGCAGAGCAGGATTCTAGATGCCAACCATGAAACCAACACTCTGAGCCTGATAGGTAGTGCTGTTGTCCGTCTATCAAAGGCCCCTTAAGCTGGAAGAGGACCAGGCTTCAAAAGGACACATGCCAGGCTCACACAATCCCCTACGCCTTACCATGCCTACCTGTTTGCTGGTAGATATCTGAGGAAGGTCTTCTTCTATACATCGTCATTGGTACAATCTGTCTATATCCGTAAGAGGTGCATGACAGTGTCTGAGACTGCTCAAAGTCTGTGCGCCTGGCACTCTTGCTAGGCACAAAGATCAATGAATAAGGCTGAAGCGCCTTGAAGTCCACCTCTGGCCTGGAACTGTGATGTCATAATGAGCATCTGTTGTGCTGCAAATTTCCACGGCAACAGGTGTAGAGACTGCCACCTGGCAGAAAACAAATTTAAATAGATAAGGGGGCCAATGGGGATCCCATAACAGGCTTGATAGCAGAAAATCATCTGATGTGGAAATGAGATCCCCAAATGTTGTCTAGCAAAATATTGGCCCTTTGGACTTGGTAAGAGAAATCTACACTCAATGGGAAGAGATTTTAATATTTAAGACATGGGGCCTGATTACAACTTTGGAGGACGGTGTTAAACCGTCCCAAAAGTGGCGGATATACCACCTACCGTATTACGAGTCCATTATTTCCTATGGAACTCGTAATACGGTAGGTGGTATATCCGTCACTTTTGGGACGGTTTAACACCGTCCTCCAAAGTTGTAATCAGGCCCATGATATTTATTTCAGATGATGTTTCTGTATAATGTACATACACCTCCATTAGATTGTGTTAGGTAGTTTAACATTGTTTTTTTTTTTAATTGCTTAATGACGCCCACCCCCTCTGAGTCTCCATTATTTCCTACTATATGCAGTTGGTGGGAAGTACTGATGCTGTCTGTTTTAATGCGCATTATCCATGTCTAGATTTGCTGGCATAGACTCCAGAAAGTATAGCATACTTGCTGAGAAGTGCAACTTCTATTTTGAAGTTGATCTGACTTTGTATTGTACGTTCAAATATGGCAGCCTCTTAAATGTTTCATACCATGAAGCCTGAAATTTATCACCAGCTGGAAAATCCCTAGACTAGTCAATAATTTCCATTTCTAGAAGTCATAGCAATTGTCCATGCTTTTCACATTCACCACTCAGAGAGGGCTATGCTTGTCCAAGCAACGTTAGGCACCCAGAGGGTGTGACCACAACAATTCTAGGCAAGAAGTCAACTGCATGCAAAAAAGAGAAGAATGTCCATTATTCCTGAAGTTGAGAATTCCACAGCATCCAAACTGGGGGAAGAATGCAAGCACCAGCAAGGAGAGAGGTCATCTCAAAGTGGGGCCCTAGATGCAAACCGTGAAACCAACACTCTGAGCCTGAGAGACAGTGCTGCTGTCTGTCTATCTGAGGCTTCCCCTGGCACAATATGGAACTAGTGTCCTCACCCAGGTCAGAGGCCTCAAATAGACCCATCCGAGGCTCCCACAATCACCTACCCCTTACTATGCCTGCTGTTTCCTGATGGATGTCTGACAAGGTCTCCTTATAAACAGCATCCCAGGCACAACCTTTCTGTAAATGTAAGGGGAGCATGCTAGTATCTAAAACTGCTTAAAGTCCATGCCCCTGGCACTGACTCTTGGCAAGATCAAAGAATAAGTAAGGTTGAAGTGTCATTGAGTCCACCTATTGCCTGAAAACCTGATGCCATAATGAGCATCTGCTGTGCTGTCATTTCCATGGCAACAGGAGTAGAGACTGGAAGAGATTAATACTCCCACTTGTCATAAGACAAATCACAATAGAAAAAGAGACCAATGAGGACTGATGACAAGTGTGGTAGCAGAACATCTTCTGACACGAATATTGGGTCCTAAATGTTTTCTACCAAAATATCAGCTCTTTGGATTCAATAAGGGAAATCCTACACTCAACGGAAAGACATTTCAGTACTTAGGACATGATATTTATGTCAGCTGAACATACAACACCATACGATTGTGTGCATGATCTGGGTGATAGAAAGAGGAGGATAAACAAGATTGGGAAGTAGGAAGAAGATTCAGGAGAGAAAGGGAAGATAGATGGAGCGACAAACAGAAAGGGATTGTGGATGTAAAGGTGGGAGAGACACGGGGACAGAGGTTAGGAGACGAGGGAGAAGAAGGAGAGTAAGAGAGAGGCTAAAGGAGCAAAACGAGGTCTAGATATATATGGGGAAAAGGTGATTAGAGATTTTAAATGGGATTTTTAGATTACCACGCTTTAACCAATACACCTTGCACTCTGTGGTTTCTATGCACAAAGGTGCTCTTAATTTCTCCTAGGGACGATGGTTAAGATCTATAAATCACCTTCCAAAGTGGTCTTTAAAGACCTCTTAAAAACTAACCATTATTATTCAGTCCACATTGCTTTTTTGAAAATTGCTTAGTAATGGACATCCCCCTTTTCCTATTTGGTACTATACGCAGTTGGTGAGAAGTGCATCACTTATCTTTTAATGCATATCAGTCATTTCTGGATTTGCAGGTATATTCACCAGAAAGTCTAGCATACTGGGTGAGAAGCGCAAGTTCTGTTTTGGAGGTGATTTAACACTGTAGGGCACATCCTAATATGGCAGCCTCTTAACTGTTTCATACCATGATTGACTTGGATCTGCACCTGAACAACCCCTGGCCTAGTAAATATTTTCAATTTCTAGAACACATGGCAAGATTCCATGCCTTCTACATTCACCACTCAAAAAAGTACACCCTTGTCCAAAGTTAGGCACCCAGAGTGTGCGACCTTGAGGATTCTATGCAAGGAGCCTACTGTATGCAAAAGAGAGACATATGTCAATCATTCCGGAAGCTGAGAACTCCGCAGCATCCAAGGGGAGGCAGCAGGCAAGCATCAGCAAAGAGAGAGGTGATCGCAGAGCAGGATCCTAGATGCAAACCATGAAACCAATACTCTGAGCCTGAGAGGTAGTGCTGTTGTCTGTCTATCAAAGGCCCCTTAAGCTGGAAGTGGATCAGGCTTCAAATGGACCCATGCCAGGCTCACACAATCCCCTACGCCTTACCCTGCCTACCTGTTTGCTGGTAGATATCTGAGGAAGGTCTTCTTCTATACATCGTCATTGGCACAATCTGTCTATATCCGTAAGAGGTGCATGACAGTGTCTGAGACTGCTCAAAGTCTATGCACCTGGGACTCTTGCTAGGCACAAAGATCAATGAATAAGGCTGAAGCGCCATGAAGTCCACCTCTGGCCTAGAATTGTGATGTCATAATGAGCATCTGTTGTGCTGTAAATTTCCACGGCAACAGGTGTAGAGACTGTCACCTGGAAGAAAACAAATTTAAATAGATAAGGGGGCCAATGGGGATCCCATAACAGGCTTGATAGCAGAAAATCATCTGATCTGAATATTAGATCCCCAAATGTTGTCTAGCAAAATATTGGCCCTTTGGACTTGGTAAGAGAAAACTACACTCAATGGGAAGAGATTTCAATATTTAAGACATGATATTTCAGATGATGTTTCTGTATAATGTACATACACCTCCATTAGATTGTGTTAGGTAGTTTCACATTGTTTTTTTTTTTAATTGCTTAATGACGCCCACCCCCTCTGAGTCTCCATTATTTGCTACTATATGCAGTTGGTGAGAAGTACTGATGCTGTCTATTTTAATGCGCATTATCCATGTCTAGATTTGCTGGCATAGACTCCAGAAAGTATAGCATACATGCTGAGAAGTGCAACTTCTATTTTGAAGTTGATCTGACTTTGTATTGTACGTTCAAATATGGCAGCCTCTTAAATGTTTCATACCATGAAGCCTGAAATTTATCACCAGCTGGAAAATCCCTAGACTAGTCAATAATTTCCATTGCTAGAAGTCATAGCAATCATCCATGCTTTTCACATTCACCACTCAGAGAGGGCTATGCTTGTCCAAGCAACGTTAGGCACCCAGAGGGTGTGACCACAACAATTCTAGGCAAGAAGTCAACTGCATGCAAAAAAGAGAAGAATGTCCATTATTCCTGAAGTTGAGAATTCCACAGCATCCAAACTGGGGGAAGAATGCAAGCACCAGCAAGGAGAGAGGTCATCTCAAAGTGGGGCCCTAGATGCAAACCGTGAAACCAACACTCTGAGCCTGAGAGACAGTGCTGCTGTCTGTCTATCTGAGGCTTCCCCTGGCACAATATGGAACTAGTGTCCTCACCCAGGTCAGAGGCCTCAAATAGACCCATCCGAGGCTCCCACAATCACCTACCCCTTACTATGGCTGCTGTTTCCTGATGGATGTCTGACAAGGTCTCCTTATAAACAGCATCCCAGGCACAACCTTTCTGCAAATGTAAGGGGAGCATGCTAGTATCTGAAACTGCTTAAAGTCCATGCCCCTGGCATTGACTCTTGGCAAGATCAAAGAATAAGTAAGGTTGAAATGTCATTGAGTCCACCTATTGCCTGAAAACCTGATGCTATAATGAGCATCTGCTGTGCTGTCATTTCCATGGCAACAGGAGTAGAGACTGGAAGAGATTAATACTCCCACTTGTCATAAGACAAATCACAATAGAAAAAGAGACCAATGAGGACTGATGACAAGTGTGGTAGCAGAACATCTTCTGACATGAAAATTGGGTCCTAAATGTTGTCTACCAAAATATCAGCTCTTTGGATTCAATAAGGGAAATCCTACACTCAACGGAAAGACATTTCAGTACTTAGGACATGATATTTATGTCAGCTGAACATACAACACCATACGATTGTGTGCATGATCTGGGTGATAGAAAGAGGAGGATAAAAAAGATTGGGAAGTAGAAAGAAGATAGAGGAAAGAGGTTCCAGAAAATGAGGAGAGGGAGAGAAAGAATATACAATAAAATTAAAAAGCAAACGAGAGAACAGGAGAGAAAGGGAAGATAGATGGAGCGACAAACAGAAAGGGATTGTGGATGTAAAGGTGGGAGAGACACGGGGGACAGAGGTTAGGAGACGAGGGAGAAGGAGAGTAAGAGAGAGGATAAAGGAGCAAAACGAGGTCTAGATATATATGGGGAAAAGGTGATTAGAGATTTTAAATGGGATTTTTAGATTACCACGCTTTAACCAATACACCTTGCACTCTGTGGTTTCGATGCACAAAGGTGCTCTTAATTTTTCCTAGGGACGATGGTTAAGATCTATAAATCACCTTCCAAAGTGGTCTTTAAAGACCTCTTAAAAACTAACCATTATCATTCAGTCCACATTGCTTTTTTGAAAATTGCTTAGTAATGGACACCCCCCTTTTCCTATTTGGTACTATACGCAGTTGGTGAGAAGTGCATCACTTATCTTTTAACGCATATCAGTCATTTCTGGATTTGCAGGTATATTCACCAGAAAGTCTAGCATACTGGGTGAGAAGCGCAAGTTCTGTTTTGGAGGTGATTTAACACTGTAGGGCCCATCCTAATATGGCAGCCTCTTAACTGTTTCATGCCATGATTGACTTGGATCTGCACCTGAACAAACCCTGGCCTAGTAAATATTTTCAATTTCTAGAACACATGGCAAGATTCCATGCCTTCCACATTCACCACTCAAAAAAGTACATCCTTGTCCAAATTTAGGCACCCAGAGTGTGCGACCTTGAGGATTCTATGCAAGGAGCCTACTGTATGCAAAAGAGAGACATATGTCAATCATTCCGGAAGCTGAGAACTCCGCAGCATCCAAGGGGAGGCAGCAGGCAAGCATCAGCAAAGAGAGAGGTGATCGCAGAGCAGGATCCTAGATGCAAACCATGAAACCAATACTCTGAGCCTGAGAGGTAGTGCTGTTGTCTGTCTATCAAAGGCCCCTTAAGCTGGAAGTGGATCAGGCTTCAAAAGGACCCATGCCAGGCTCACACAATCCCCTACGCCTTACCATGCCTACCTGTTTGCTGGTAGATATCTGAGGAAGGTCTTCTTCTATACATCGTCATTGGCACAATCTGTCTATATCCGTAAGAGGTGCATGACAGTGTCTGAGACTGCTCAAAGTCTGTGCACCTGGCATTCTTGCTAGGCACAAAGCTCAATGAATAAGTAACGCTGAAGCGCCATGAAGTCCACCTCTGGCCTAGAATTGTGATGTCATAATGAGCATCTGTTGTGCTGTAAATTTCCATGGCAACAGGTGTAGAGACTGACACCTGGCAGAAAACAAACTTAAATAGATAAGGGGGCCAGTGGGGATCCCATAACAGGCTTGATAGCAGAAAATCATCTGATCTGAATATTAGATCCCCAAATGTTGTCTAGCAAAATATTGGCCCTTTGGACTTGGTAAGAGAAAACTACACTCAATGGGAAGAGATTTCAATATTTAAGACATGATATTTATTTCAGATGATGTTTCTGTATAATGTACATACACCTCCATTAGACTGTGTTAGGTAGTTTCAAATTGGTTTTTTTTTTTAATTGCTTAATGACGCCCACCCCCTCCAAGTCTCCATTATTTGCTACTATATGCAGTTGGTGAGAAGTACTGATGCTGTCTATTTTAATGCATATGAGCCATGTCTAGATTTGCTGGCATAGACTCCAGAAAGTATAGCATACTTGCTGAGAATTGCAACTTCTATTTTGAAGGTGATCTGACTTTGTATTGTACGTTCAAATATGGCAGCCTCTTAAATGTTTCAACCCATGAAGCCTGACCTTTACCGCCAGCTGAAAAATCCATAGACGAGTCAATAATTTCCATTTCTAGAAGTCATAGCAATCGTGCATGCTTTTCACATTCACCACTCAGAGAGGGCTCTGCTTGTCCAAGCAACGTTAGGCACCCAGAGGGTGTGACCACAAGAATTCTAGGCAAGAAGTCAACTGCATGCAGAAAAAGAGAAGAATGTCCATTATTCCTAAAGTTGAGAATTCCACAGCATCCAAACTGGGAGAAGAATGCAAGCAGCAGCTAGGAGAGAGGTCATCTCAAAGTGGGGTCCTAGATGCAAGCCGTGAAACCAACACTCTGAGCCTGAGAGGCAGTGCTGCTGTCTGTCTATCTGAGGCTTCCCCTGGCTCAATATGGAACTAGTGTCCTCACCCAGGTCAGAGGCCTCAAATAGACCCATCCAAGGCTCCTACAATCACCTACCCTTTACTATGCCTGCTGTTTCCTGATGGATGTCTTACAAGGTCTCCTTATAAACAGCATCACAGGCTCAACCTTTCTGTAAATGTAAGTGGAGCATGCTAGTATCTGAAACTGCTTAAAGTCCATGCCCCTGGCACTGACTCTAGGCAAGATCAAAGAATAAGTAAGGCTGAAGTGTCATGGAGTCCACCTATTGCCTGAAAACCTGATGCCATAATGAGCATCTGCTGTGCTGTCATTTCCATGGCAACAGGAGTAGAGACTGGAAGAGATTAATACTCCCACTTGTCATAAGACAAATCACAATAGGAAAAGAGACCAATGAGGACCGATGACAAGTTTGGTAGGAGAACATCTTCTGACATGAATATTGGGTCCTAAATGTCTTCTACCAAAATATCAGCTCTTTGGATTCAATAAGGGAAATCCTACACTCAATGGAAAGACATTTCAGTAATTAGGACATGATATTTATGTCAGCTGAACATACAACACGATAAGATTGTGTGCATGATCTGGGAGGAGGGTGATAGAAACAGGAGGATAAAAATGATTGGGAAGTAGGAAGAAGATAGAGGAAAGAGGTTCCAGAAAATGAGGAGAGGGAGCGAAAGAATATACAATAAAATTTAAAAGCAAGCGAGAGAACAGGAGAGAAAGGGAAGATAGATGCAGCGACAAACAGAAAGGGATTGTGGATGTAAAGGTGGGAGAGACACGGGGACAGAGGTTAGGAGACGAGGGAGAAGAAGGAGAGTAAGAGAGAGCCTAAAGGAGCAAAACGAGGTCTAGATATATATGGGGAAAAGGTGATTAGAGATTTTAAATGGGATTTTTAGATTACCACGCTTTAACCAATGCACCTTGCACTCTGTGGTTTCAATGCACAAAGGTGCTCTTAATTTCTCCTAGGGATGATGGTTAAAATCTATCAATCACCTTCCAAAGTGGTCCTTAAAGACCTATTAGGACCTAACCATTATTATTCAATCCACATTGCTTTTTTGAAAAATTCATAATAATGGACACTCTCCCTTTCCTATTTGGTACTTTACACAGTTGGTGAGAAGTGCGTCACTCATCTTTTAACGCCTATTAGTGATTTCTGGATTTGCAGGTATATTCACCAGAAAGTCTAACATACTCGCTGAGAAGCGCAAGTTCTACTTCGGCGGTGATTTAACATTTTAGGGCACATCTTAATATGGCAGCCTCTTAGCTGTTTCACACCATGAAGCTTGACTTGGATCTGCACCTGAACAACCCCTGGCCTAGTAAATATTTTCAATTTCTAGAACAAATGGCAAGATTCTGTGCCTTCCACATTCACCACTCAGAAAAGTACATCCTTGTCCAAACAAAGTTAGGCACCCAGAGGGTGCGACCATGAGGATTCTATGCAAGGTGCCTACTGTATGCGAGAGAGAGGTATGTCAATAATTCCAGAAGCTGAGAACTCCGCAGCATCCAAAGGGAGGCAGCAGGCAAACATCAGCAAAGAGAGAGGTGATCGCAGAGCAGGATCCTAGATGCAAACCATGAAACCAACACTCTGAGCCTGAGAGGTAGTGCTGTTGTCTGTCTAACTAAGGCTCCTTAAGCTGAAAGTGGATCAGGCTTCAAATGGACCCATGCCAGGCTCACACAATCCCCTACGCCTTACCATGCCTACCTATTTGCCAGTAGATATCTGAGGAAGGTCTTCTTCTATACATCGTCCTTGGCACAATCTGTCGATGTCCGTTAGAGGTGCATGACAGTGTCTGAGACTGCTCAAAGTCTGTGCGCCTGCCACTCTTGCTAGGCACAAAGATCAATGAATAAGTAAGGCTGAAGTGCCTTGAAGTCCACCTCTGGCCTGGAATTGGGATGTCATAATGAGCATCTGTTGTGCTGTAAATTTCCACGGCAACAGGTGTAGAGACTGCCACCTGGCAGAAAACAAATTTAAATAGATAAGGGGGCCAATGGGGATCCCATAACAAGCTTGATAGCAGAAAATCATCTGATCTGAATATTAGATCCCCAAATGTTGTCTAGCAAAATATTGGCCCTTTGGACTTGGTAAGAGACAACTACACTCAATGGGAAGAGATTTCAATATTTAAGACATGATATTTATTTCAGATGATGTTTCTGTATAATGTACATACACCTCCATTAGACTGTGTTATGTAGTTTCAAATTGTTTTTTTTTTTAATTGCTTAATGACGCCCACCCCCTCCAAGTCTCCATTATTTGCTACTATATGCAGTTGGTGAGAAATACTGATGCTGTCTATTTTAATGTATATGAGCCATGTCTAGATTTGCTGGCATATAGTCCAGAAAGTAGAGCATACTTGCTGAGAAGTGCAACTTCTATTTTGAAGGTGATCTGACTTTGTATTGTACGTTCAGATATGGCAGCCTCTTAAATGTTTCATACCATGAAGCCTGACCTTTATCGCCAGCTGAAAAATCCCTAGACAAATCAATAATTTCCATTTCTAGAAGTCATAGCAATCATCCATGCTTTTCACATTGACCACTCAGAGAGGGCTATGCTCGTCCAAGCAACGTTAGGCACACAGAGGGGTGTGACCACAAGAATTCTAGGCAAGAAGTCAACTGCATGCAGAAAAAGAGAAGATTGTCCATCATTCCTAAAGTTGAGAATTCCACAGCATCCAAACTGGGGGAAGAATGCAAGCAGCAGCTAGGAGAGAAGTCATCTCAAAGTAGGGTCCTAGATGCAAACCGTGAAACCAACACTCTGAGCCTGAGAGACAGTGCTGCTGTCTGTCCATCTGAGGGTTCCCCTGGCTCAATATGGAACTAGTGTCATCACCCAGGTCAGAGGCCTCAAATAGACCCATCCTAGGCTCCCACAATCACCTACCCTTTACTATGCCTGCTGTTTCCTGATGGATGTCTGACAAGGTCTCCGTATAAACAGCATCACAGGCACAACCTTTCTGTAAATGTAAGGGGAGCATGCTAGTATCTGAAACTGCTTAAAGTCCATGCCCCTGGCACTGACTCTAGGCAAGATCAAAGAATAAGTAAGGCTGAAGTGTCATGAAGTCCACCTATTCCTGAAAACCTGATGCCATAATGAGCATCTGCTGTGCTGTCGTTTCCATGGCAACAGGAGTAGAGACTGGAAGAGATTAATATTCCCACTTGTCATAAGACAAATCACAATAGGAAAAGAGACCAATGAGGATCGATGACAAGTTTGGTAGCAGATTATCTTCAGACATGAATTTTGGGTCCTAAATGTCTTCTACAAAAATATCAGCTCTTTGGATTCAATAAGGGAAATCCTACACTCAACGGAAAGACATTTCAGTAATTAGGACATGATATTTATGTCAGCTGAACATACAACACCATAAGATTGTGTGCATGATCTGGGAGGAGGGTGATAGAAAGAGGAGGATAAAAATGATTGGGAAGTAGGAAGAAGATAGAGGAAAGAGGTTCCAGAAAATGAGGAGAGGGAGAGAAAGAATATACAATAAAATTTAAAAGCAAGCGAGAGAACAGGAGAGAAAGGGAAGATAGATTCAGAGACAAACAGAAAGGAATTGTGGATGTAAAGGTGGGAGAGACACGGGAGACAGAGGTTAGGCGACGAGGGAGAAGAAGGGGAGTAAGAGAGAGCCTAAAGGAGCAAAACGAGGTCTAGATATATATGGGGAAAAGGTGATTAGAGATTTTAAATGGGATTTTTAGATTACTACGCTTTAACCAATGCACCTTGCACTCTGTGGTTTCAATGCACAAAGGTGCTCTTAATTTCTTCTAGGGACGATGGTTAAAATCTATCAATTACCTTCCAAAGTGGTCCTTAAAGACCTATTAGGACCTAACCATTATTATTCAGTCCACATTGCTTTTTTGAAAATTTCATAATAATCGACACTCTCCCTTTCCTATTTGGTACTTTACACAGTTGGTGAGAAGTGTGTCACTCCTCTTTTAACGCCTATCCGTGATTTCTGGATTTGCAGGAATATTCACCAGAAAGTCTAGCATACTCGCTGAGAAGCGCAAGTTCTACTTCGGAGGTGATTTAACATTTTAGGGCACATCTTAATATGGCAGCCTCTCAACTGTTTCACACCATGAAGCTTGACTTGGATCTGCACCTGAACAACCCCTGGCCTAGTAAATATTTTCAATTTCTAGAACAAATGGCAAGATTCTGTGCATTCCACATTCACCACTCAGAAAAGTACATCCTTGTCCAAACAAAGTTAGGCACCCAGAGTGTGCGACCGTGAGGATTCTATGCAAGGTGCCTACTGTATGTGAGAGAGAGGTATGTCAATAATTCCGGAAGCTGAGAACTCCGCAGCATCCAAAGGGAGGCAGCAGGCAAACATCAGCAAAGAGAGAGGTGATCGCAGAGCAGGATCATAGATGCAAACCATGAAACCAACTCTCTGAGCCTGAGAGGTAGTGCTGTTGTTTGTCTAACTAAGGCTCCTTTAGCTGGAAGTGGATCAGGCTTCAAATGGACCCATGCCAGGCTCACACAGTCCCAAACGCCTTACCATGCCTACCTATTTACCGGTAGATATCTGAGAAACGTCTTCTTCTATACATCGTCAGCAGCACAATCTGTCTACATCCGTAAGAGGTGCATGACTGCTCAAAGTCTGTGTGCCTGGCACTCTTGCTAGGCACAAAGATCAATGAATAAGTAAGGCTGAAGCGCCTTGAAGTCCACCTCTGGCCTGGAATTGTGATGTCATAATGAGCATCTGTTGTGCTGTAAATTTCCAGGCAACAGGTGTAGAGACTGCCAGCTGGCAGAAAACAAATTTAAATTGATAAGGGGGCCAATGGGGATCCCATAACAGGCTTGATAGCAGAAAATCATATTAGATCCCCAAATGTTGTGTAGCAAAATATTGGCCCTTTGGACTTGGTAAGAGAAAAACTACACTCATTGGGAAGAGATTTCAATATTTAAGACATTATATTTATTTCAGATGATGTTTCTGTATACTGTACAGACACCTCCATTAGATTGTGTTAGGTAGTTTCACATTGGTTGTTTTTAATTGCTTAATGACGCCCACGCCCTCCGAGTCTCCATTATTTGCTACTATATGCAGTTGGTGAGAAGTACTGATGCTGTCTATTTTAATGCATATGAGCCATGTCTAGATTTGCTGGCATAGACTCCAGAAAGTATAGCATACTTGCTGAGAAGTGCAACTTCTGTTTTGAAGGTGATCTGACTTTGTACTGCACGTTCAAATATGGCAGCCTCTTAAATGTTTCATGCCATGAAGCCTGACCTTTATCACCAGCTGACAAATCCCTAGAATAGTCAATAATTTCCATTTCTAGAAGTCATAGCAATCACCCATGCTTTTCACATTCACCACTTACAGAGGGCTATGCTTGTCCAAGCAACGTTAGGCACCCAGAGGGTGTGACCACAAGAATTCTAGGCAAGAAGTCAACTGCATGCAAAAAAAGAGAAGAATGTCAATTATTCCTGAAGTTGGGAATTCCACAGCATCCAAACTGGGGGAAGAACGCAAGCAGCAGCTAGGAGAGAGGTCATCTCAAAGTGGAGTCCTAGGTGCAAACCATGAAACCAACAGTCTGAGCCTGAGAGACAGTGCTGCTGTCTGTCCATCTGAGGCTTCCCCTGGCTCAATATGGAACTAGTGTCCTCACCCAGGTCAGAGGCCTCAAATAGACCCATCCGAGGCTCCCACAATCACCTACCCCTTACTATGCCTGCTGTTTCCTGATGGATGTCTGACAAGGTCTCCTTATAAACAGCATCCCAGGCACAACCTTTCTGTAAATGTAAGGGGAGCATGCTAGTATCTGAAACTGCTTAAAGTCCATGCCCCTGGCACTGACTCTAGGCAAGATCAAAGAATAAGTAAGGCTGAAGTGTCATGAAGTCCACCTATTGCCTGAAAACCTGATGCCATAATGAGCATCTGCTGTGCTGTCATTTCCATGGCAACAGGAGTAGAGACTGGAAGAGATTAATACTCCCACTTGTCATAAGACAAATCACAATAGGAAAAGAGACCAATGAGGACTGATGACAAGTTTGGTAGCAGAACATCTTCTGACATGAATTTTGGGTCCTAAATGTCTTCTACCAAAATATCAGCTCTTTGGATTCAATAAGGGAAATCCTACACTCAACGGAAAGACATTTCAGTAATTAGGACATGATATTTATGTCAGCTGAACATACAACACCATAAGATTGTGTGCATGATCTGGGAGGAGGGTGATAGAAAGAGGAGGATAAAAATTATTGGGAAGTACGAAGAAGATAGAGGAAAGAGGTTCCAGAAAATGAGAAGAGGGAGAGAAAGAATATACAATAAAATTTAAAAGCAAGCGAGAGAACAGGAGAGAAAGGGAAGATAGATGCAGCGACAAACAGAAAGGGATTGTGGATGTAAAGGTGGGAGAGACACGGGGGCAGAGGTTAGGAGACGAGGGAGAAGAAGGAGAGTAAGAGAGAGCCTAAAGGAGCAAAACGAGGTCTAGATATATATGGGGAAAAGGTGATTAGAGATTTTAAATGGGATTTTTGGATTACCACGCTTTAACCAATGCACCTTGCACTCTGTGGTTTCAATGCACAAAGGTGCTCTTACTTTCTCCTAGGGACGATGGTTAAAATCTATCAATTACCTTCCAAAGTGGTCCTTAAAGACCTATTAGGACCTAACCATTATTATTCAGTCCACATTGCTTTTTTGAAAATTTCATAATAATGGACACTCTCCCTTTCCTATTTGGCACTTTTCACAGTTGGTGAGAAGTGCTTCTCTCCTCTTTTAACGCCTATCAGTGATTTCTGGATTTGCAGAAATATTCACCAGAAAGTCTAGCATACTCGCTGAGAAGCGCAAGTTCTACTTCGGAGGTGATTTAACATTTTAGGGCACATCCTAATGTGGCAGCCTCTTAACTGTTTCACACCATAAAGCTTGACTTGGATCTGCACCTGAACAACCCCCGGCCTAGTAAATATTTTCAATTTCTAGAACACATGGCAAGATTCTGTGCATTCCACATTCACCACTCAGAAAAGTACATCCTTGTCCAAACAAAGTTAGGCACCCAGAGTGTGCGACCGTGAGGATTTTATGCAAGGAGCCTACTGTATGCGAGAGAGAGGTATGTCAATAATTCCGGAAGCTGAGAACTCTGCAGCATCCAAAGGGAGGCAGCAGGCAAGCATCAGCAAAGAGAGGTGATCGCAGAGCAGGGTCCTAGATGCAAACCATGAAACCAACACTCTGAGCCTGACAGGTAGTGCTGTTGTCTGTCTAACTAAGGCTCCTTAAGCTGGAAGTGGATCAGGCCTCAAATGGACCCATGCCAGGCTCACACAATCCCCTACGCTTTACCATGCCTACCTATTTGCCGGTAGATATCTGAGGAACGTCTTCTTCTATACATCGTCATTGGCACAATCTGTCTATATCCGTAAGAGGTGCATGACAGTGTCTGAGACTGCTCAAAGTCTGTGCGCCTGCCAGTCTTGCTAGGCACAAAGATCAATGAATAAGTAAGGCTGAAGCGCCTTGAAGTCCACCTCTGGCCTGGAATTGTGATGTCATAATGAGCATCTGTTTTGCTGTAAATTTCCACGGCAACAGGTGTAGAGACTGCCACCTGGCAGAAAACAAATTTAAATAGATAAGAGGGCCAATGGGGATCCCATAACAGGCTTGATAGCAGAAAATAATCTGATGTGAATATTAAGTCCCAAATGTTGTCTAGCAAAATATTGGCCCTTTGGACTTAGTAAGAGAAAACTCCACTCAATGGGAAGACATTTCAACATTAAAGACATGATATGTATGTCAGATGATGTTTATGTATACTGTACATACACGTCCGTTAGATTGTGTTAGGTAGTTTTTGAATGTTTATTTATGCAGACACTAAGTGCACCCTATCTCAAGTGCAAGTGGACACTGTCACTCTACAGAAGCAAAATAAGAGAAATGAGAACATCAATAAATATAAATAAGTATGGAAAAAGAAATAAAAGACAATCCGAAAATTAAAAACCCAGAGGAAGATCACAATAGCTTATTGATAGATGATTTTGCATAAAAAAGGCCAATTTAAAAAACAGTAAGTATTTAAAAGGCCAAAAGGTCTGGTAAAGAGTAAACCTCTCTTGAGAGGGATTTGCACCACTGAGTAGCAGCTACAGAGAATGGCTGTTTGGCGACAGCAGAGCTTCAAAACTAAGAAATTATTTTACTCCTGGAACCTAATAGAGTAGAATGCTGCATACCCTGAACCCAAGTATGTTTACTGCTACCCATCAGTCATGGAATCCCTTACGCTGAAGAGAAACAAACTTAGGGGTCTATTGAACAAACTTTCACACAGCGCAATACAGTAAGCCAGCTCGCTGCTCTGCCATTCGCGAGAGGGAAAGGGCAGGGATGTGCCATATTTAAAATTATACAGCATATTCCTGGCTTTTTCTAGCCCGACTCTCTTTTGCCTGCTTAGCACCAACCCAGGCCCCCTTGTGCCA
Organism: Pleurodeles waltl; assembly: GCF_031143425.1. Lineage (NCBI taxonomy): Eukaryota > Metazoa > Chordata > Amphibia > Caudata > Salamandridae > Pleurodeles > Pleurodeles waltl. The sequence goes on along the minus strand of NC_090444.1, from coordinate 70,989,856 downwards.
TGTTGCAAGGGTGCCTGCATTGTAGGCAGGAATGTGTTTGTGCAGATAGGGGCCCCTTCCTGCACAAAACACAAAAGAATCCTTAGAGGGATGTTGTGACTTGTCGTCGGTGGCCCTGCATCACCTCCGTAGTTCCCATTCCCTGCTGCTCAGCCCGAGGGTGTGAGGTCATGGAACGTTGAGTGGGCTGAGCAGCAAGGATGCTGCTTCTGGTGGGGAGTTACTTGTAACCTGTACCTAGGCTGAATAAACCTATTTCTTATCATTTACAAGGGCAAAAATGCCTGAATTTGTCCCCCACCTCAGGGGAAACGGTGAGGGGGCGCGGGTATGTGATTAACTGTTGGGGGCGCGAGCATTGCCAAGGGCGGCGTGCATTATATGAATTTGTTTTTAAGTAAAGTTTTGCTAAGGATGCGCATGCTTGGCAGCCATTGTAAGACGGTGCGAATCTTCCCGGACTCAAGGCTGCCGTTCCGCTGCCCCTGACACCGGGACGTTGGAACTGTGAGAGGGGTTCACAGGAGCTGCGAGGCTAATGCATATTGTTGGGAACATTCCCGGCATGTAGAATTCATGTGCTGAAGGCGACTTCCTGACGCGGCACCTCAAAGGCTGGAAGGCACACTACTGCGGAAAGCAGGAAGTGAACACAACACACATCTGCGCAAAATCACATGTTCTGTTTAGTAAGTGTTTCCATATGTGCATGTGTGTTGGAGTGCTCTCCCCCAGGGCCTTTGTGGAAAATCACACGGAACCGCATTTTAAGAGGAAATGGCATTTTGTAGTGAACCTAGTAATGGATGGTTCACCCTCTTTGGTGGAGTTTTCTCTTCACGTGACGCTCCTATAAGGATGTACAGAGAGCTCCTATTAAGGATGTAGAGAGGCTGTGAAGAAATTATTTTTCAAGAACCTGACTTTCCTTACATTGTGGGTGACGAAAGCAAACAAACACAAATGATGGACGGAATGCGTAACCAATCATACATTCACCCCTGGTCACAGATCTGGGTTTAATCCATCTGTGTTTTTAGTATGGGACAGTATGGGCCTCATTACAAGTCTGGCAGTGATTGGACCACCAGACTCGCTGATGGCAGTTGGACTGCCACCAATGTGGTGGTCCCACCACCACATTACAACCCTGATGGTCGGGCCACCAGGGAACCACCAGTTCCACCAGGATCAGAGATTCCGGCGGTCTGGAGGTGGTGGCGGAGATCCTACTCCAGCAGGGCAGCGCTGCAAGCAGCGCTGCCCTGGGAATTACTGCAAAAAGAACAGATGATGGACGGAATGCTGAACAATGCAAACATTCACCAATCTACCATTTTGGGGATTACAACACCCTTCTCCACCAGCGGTTTCATGGCAATGCCACAGTCAAGAAAATGCTGGCGGAGAACAGGGGCAGGGGGCCACAGGGGGCCCCTGCACTGCCCATGCACTTGGCATGGGCAGTGCCAGGCCGCCCCGGCCAGCACCATCGCAATGTTCACTGTCTTCTTGGCAGACAGTGAGCATTGCAAGGGTGCTTGTGCACCCTGCGCTCTACAGCATTTCCGCTGGCTCGATTACGAGCCGGAAACAATGTTGTAGGCTGTTTACTGCTAGGCCAGTGGGCGGTTTCCACCCACTGAGCTAATGGGAAACTCTTAATGGGGCCAGAGGGGAGGTAGCCAGTATGACGCCAACCTCCCTGTCGGAAGTTAGGCGGACAGTATAAATCATCCGCTGAGCTCATAATCAGCCCTTACCCATGTTCTGTGAAAGAATGTGCTTGTGGGGAATGTGTAATAGGTTTCCCCAATATAAGTGCATTTTAGGGCGTGATTAAGTCCCTGGTGCTTCCATGTGTTTTTGTGGATGCAGTAAAGGGTATGAGAGGTCCCTGGTCCTGCCATGCATGCAGTAGATGGTATGAGAGGTCCCCTGGTCCTGCCATGCATGGAGTAGATGGTATGAGAGGTCCCTGGTCCTGCCATGCATGCTGTAGAAGGCATGCCAAATGCATGCAGTAGAGGGTATGAGAGGTCCCAGGTCCTGCCATGCATACAGTAGAGGGTATGAGAAGTCCCTGGTCCTGCCATGCATGCTGTAGAAGGTATGCCATGCATGCAGTAGATGGTATAAGAGGTCCCTGGTCCTTCCATGCATGCAGTAGATGGTATAAGAGATCCCTGGTCCTGCCATATGTGCTATGGAGGTTTGAGAATCCCTAGTCCTGCCATGCGTTTGTAAGCGCTGATGTGGTGTCTCCTTCCTAAGGGGTTAAGGATGTAGGAGCATATGTATTACACCCAAATATGTAAGGGGTATGTGTGTTACGCCCTAATGTTGTGTGTCCTTCTTAAGAGGCTAAGGCCCGTATTTACACTTTTTTTGCGCCGCATTTGCGTCATTGTTTGGCGCAAAATCGGCGCAAACTTACAAAATACAATTGGATTTTGTAAGTTTGCGTCGCTTTTATGTTAAAAAGTGGCGCAAATATGGCGCAAAAAAATTATAAATATGGGCCTAAGGGTGCACTGGGTGGAGTAGGAGTAAATTGTATTTACCTGTTGATGTTTTATGAGTCTAATGTTGATCAGACTGATTGATCATTTTCTTTCATCTTTTGTCCCTTGATATGATGTTTAATAATGAGAATGATTACTTATGGGACTGGTTGATTGTTTAATTTTTTTTTTTTTATTCCTTTAAAAGAGTAAGATGTGTTGTGACTTGTAATCGATTGCTAAGCATCTTCTCCATAGTGCCCAGTTCCCTGCTGCTCAGCCCGTGTGTGTGAGGCTTGGAATATTGAGGAGTGCCTGGTGGGTGAATGTCAGCTGGTGAGAGTGGGCTGAGCAGCAAGGATGCTGCTCCTGGTGGGGCGTGACTTGTGACCTTTAACTAAGTTGAATGGACCTATGCCTTATAACCTACGAAGGATCCATCAATTAACTACAACAAGGCATTTTCCTCTAACAACAAGAAGAAATAAACATATTTCTCCTTATTGTGCCTCTGGTGGGGAGGCGTACAATTCTGACACATTACCAGGTCTATGGGCCAGATGTATCAAAGGGTTTTACCCATTCTGTGTCAATGGGAAAATGTGTTGATACATATGGCCTTATCAGTGTTGATAACCCTAGAAATGGGTCAGATTCCATGGGTGGATGCATGGAAACACCCTCACTCCCCCCATGGAATGCCTCCCCACTGCAGAGTAATACAAAACAGCGATTTGCACTGTCTTGCATAACTCTAGATTTATCAAACCACGCAAGGTGGCTTTGCGTGGCTTGATAAAACTCAGTTAGGTTTTGAGTCACCCTTGCACCCCCTTGCGTGATGCAAGGGCGACACAAAACCTTGATGAATTTGGCCCTTGGTGCCTTCTCTACACGAGCGGCTAAGCAATATAGTATCTGCTCAAACTAACAAGCACTGGTAAAGTTAACAGGTCTTGCAATTTGCCCACCAATGCATCGGCAAAAGGGGCAAAAGATGTGTTCTCCTCATACTGTGCACCACAAGAAAATAAACTGTAATGGTGTGTACGCTTGTAGGCATCTTCAGGCATGCACACGTATGCCTCATGACGCTATGGCAACCCAGTATTATAATGTATGTGTGCATGCATCACCATGCATGCGATTGCATACTGCCTGACGCAGTCTCAATTTAAAAAAAATGACTATTCCATGATTGCAGACACCAATCTTGGAGGGATAAATAAAAATAAGTTAAATGATTTAAATGAGCATTTTAAAAAAAGTGTTTGGCAGCTTCTGGGCCCCTCAATTTCTTTTTTTTATTTTTTTAAAGAAGTGATGGGGAGGGGCAGGTGAGCAATGGTGGTGAGGGTGGGGAGAGGGGAGAAAGTAAATGCCACTGAGTGGCGAGAGTACTAGGGTGTGGGGAGCAGTGGAGGAAATGGGGGGAAATGTGTGGAAAAGGGACACAACAGGGAGAAGGAAATGACAAAAAAGCAGAGGAGGGCAGAGAGGTGGGGGAAGCAACAAATAAGATGGGTGGGGGTAATGCAACAGAGATCTTGAGGATGTGAGAGGGAAAGCGTCACAGAAGGTGCAGAATAGGAAGACACAGGTGTTCCCTGGAGTGCTGATAGCAAACAAGTTCTCAGAATGTGAGCAATGGAAGGATTCAAATCCTCCAGTGAAGATGATGACATCAAAGCAACGCTTCAGGAGTGGGAAAAACTCAGGAAGAGGAAGGAAAGCTGTCAAGTAAAAATCAAGCAAATGAGAGTGACAAGACAGTCAAACAATGATCAGCAAAAAGCTGCCCCAAAGCCCACTGTAAGCATTGGCATTGTCCATAATAAGCTTTGAGGCCTAAATTGAGACATTGGGACATATGTTTCCCACTGAGCCAGGACAAACATTCCACTTGCCAAAGGTTAGAACCTTGGCTTTGCAGAATTTGAGGCCACCAATGAGAAAAGATGGATTGTCATAAGCCAACCAATCACACTACATCCACCAACACAAGGCTAAAGCAGTTTGCTCAGAAGCTGTAATGAGACTTCATGAAATTGTAATTGCAATTGTATTTATATAGCGCTTACTACCCCTGACGAGGCATCAAAGCGCCTTTCAGTGAGAATCGCGCTACCAAAAGTATTAGTTGTGGATTACGATAGGGAAATATGAACTACTTTAAGCAGTGGACATGTGAGCCTTTAGTTGGATTGAATAGAATAATGGAGGGATAGAAGACGGAAGAATCCAGAAAGTGTTTGTTGGGAGATCATAGTAATAAAATGAGGTTTGGGATGAATAAAAGGAGAGACGGATGAGGGAACAATCTGTAGAAAGGAATTAGGGAGACCATACTAGTAAAATTAGGTTTGGGGTGAGGCAAAGGAGATATACATGAGGGAAGGATTTGGTAGGGTTGTTTGGGAGATCATAGTGGTAAACTGAGGTTTGGGGTGATCCAGGAGGGACAGAGGAGGGACAGGTCTAAGTAGGGTTACTTCAGAGATCATTGTAGTAGAATGAGGTTTGAGATGGGTAATAGAGTAGAGAGAGATATCTAGGGTGAGACAGAATAGTGCATTAGAGAGAGTGTTTTTTTCTATTGCACAGTAGCAGTAAACAAATAAATATATAGATACCTGATAGCATAAAAAGGTTATATATGTATAAGGAAGATAATCTACTGAGAGTTAAAGTTGTGTTGTATAAATGCAGACTTTCAAGTGTTGCAGTATTCAACCCCATCGCTGCCAGGCCTTTTCCCCCTCAGATGTCAGGCCTTTTTTGGCTATTTGGGGCAGTTCGCGCTTAGGCCCTCATAACGTTTCGTCCACAGAATCTACCCACGCCAAATTTGCGTCCTTTTTTTCCAACATCCTAGGATTCTAGACGTACCCAGATTTTGTGGATTCCCCTGAAGGAGACCAAGAAATTAGTTGAATACACCCATATTTTAGTTTTTTTAAAACAAAATGGGAAAAAAGGGCTGCAGAAGAAGGCTTGTATTTTTTTCCCTGAAAATGGCATCAACAAAGGGTTTGCGGTGCTAAAATCCCCATCTTCCCAGCTTTCAGGAACAGGCAGACTTGATTCAGAAAACCACATTTTTTAACACAATTTTGGCATTTTACTGGGACATACCCCATTTTTACTATTTGTTGTGCTTTTACCCTCCTTCCAGTTAGTGACAGAAATGGGTGTGAAAACAGTGCTGGATCCCAAAAGCTAAACATTTCTGAAAAGTAGACAACATTCTGAATTCAGCAAGGGGTCATTTGTGTAGATCCTACAAGGTTTTTGTACAGAAAATAACAGCAGTAATAAAAAAATATTGCAATTGAGCTGAAAAAAAAACAGCTTTTTTTTCATGTTTTACTCTGTAACCTTTTACTGCGGTGTCATATTTTTTAAAGCAATATACCGTTACGTCTGATGGACTCTTCTGGTTGTGGGGATATATAGTGCTTGTAGCTTCATCAAGAACCCTAGGCACCCAGAGCCAATAAATGAGCTGCACCTTGCAATGGGTTTTCATTCTATACCGGGTATAAAGCAATTCATTTGGTGAAATATGAAAAGAGTGAAAAATAGGTATCAAGAAAACCTTTGTATTTCCAAAATAGGCACAAGATAAGGTCTTGAGAAGCAGTGGTTATTTGCACGTCTCTGAATTCCGGGGTGCCCATACTAGCATGTGAATTACAGGGCATTTCTCAAATAGACGTCTTTTTTACACACTGCCTTACATTTGGAAGGAATAAATGTAGAGGAAGACAAGGAGCAATATCATTTGTTCTGCTATTCTGTGATCCTCCTAGTCTCCCGATAAAAATGGTACCTCACTTGTGTGGGTTGAACTACTGCCCACGACAGGAAACGCAACATGGACACATCACATTTTCACATTGAAAACTGGTGTGTTTTTTGGAAAGTGCCTAGCTGCGGATTTTGATCTCTAGCTCAGCCGGCACCTAGGAAAACCTACTAAGCCTGTGCATATTTGAAAACTAGACACCTAGGAGAATCCAAGATGGGGTGACTTGTGGGGCTCTAACCAGGTTCTGTTACCCAAAAACCTTTGCAAACCTTAAAATTTGGCAAATAAAACACTTGTCCCTCACATTTCGGTGTTGCACAGTTCTGGAATCTGAGAGGAGCCACAAATTTCATTCCACCGAGCGTTCCCCCAAGTCTCCTGATAAAAATGTACCTCAATTGTGTGGGTAGGCCTAGTGCCCATGACAGGAAATGCCCCAAAACACAACGTGGACCCATCACATTTTTCCACTGAAAATGGACGTGTTTTTTGCAAAGTGCCTAGCTGCGGTCTTTGGCCTCTAACTCAGCCGGCACCTAGGGAAACCTAGAAAACCTATACATTTTTTAAAACTAGATATCTATGGCAATTCAGAATGGGGTAACTTATGGGGCTCTCACTAGGTTATGTTACCCGTAATTCTTTGCAAACCTCAATATTTGGCAAAAAAAAAACACTTTTTCCTCACATTTCCGTGATCAAATGTTCTGGAATCTGATAGGAGCCACAAATTTCCTTCCACCCCGCATTCTCCCAAGTCTCCCGATAACAATTGTACCTCACTTGTGTTGGTAGGCCTAGTGCGTGACAGGAAATGCCCCAAAAGACAATGTGGACACATGAGATTTTACTAATGGAAACTGACGTGTTGTTTTTTGTTTGTTTTTGCAAACTGCCTAGCTGTGAATTTTGGCCTCTAGCTCAGCCAGCACCTAGGGAAACCTACCAAACCTGTGCATTTTTGAAAACTAGAGACCTAGGGGAACCCATGATGGGGTGACTTGTGGGGCTCTGACCAGGTTCTGTTACCCAGAATCCTTTGCAAACTTCAAAATGTGGCCAAAAAAACACGTTTTCCTCACATTTCGGTGACAGAACGTTCTGGAGTCTGAGAGGAGCCACAAATTTCCTTCCACCCACCGTCCCCCCAAGTCTCCCGATAAAAATGGTACCTCACTTGTGTGGGTAGGCCTAGTTCCCGCGACAGGAAATGCCCCAAAACACAAAGTGGACACATCACATTTTGTCAAAGAAAACAGAGGTGTTTTTTGCGAAGTGCCTAACTGTGGACTTTGGCCCCTAGCTCAGCCGCCACCTAGGGAAACCTACCAAACCTGTGCATTTTTGAAAACTAGAGACCTAGGGGAATCCAAGATGGGGTGACTTGTGGGGCTCTCACTTGTTTCTGTCACCCAGAATCCTTTGCAAACCTCAAAACTGGGATAAAAAAAGTTTTGCTGCACGTTTCGGTGATGGAAAGGTCTAGTATCTGATGGGAGCCACAAACTTCCTTCCACCCTTATTCCCCCCAAGCATCCGAAAAAAATTGTACCTCACTTGTGTAGGTAGGCCTACTGCCCGTGACAGGAATGGATCACACAACGGTCAGTTAGTCCTTACATGAGGGCAACTGTTGATCCTGGGATGACCATTCCTGATGCAGGCACTAGGTACAGGCACTCAAGTGGGGTAGCTTTTTTATCAGGACAGGTGGGGAAACAATGGGTGGTAGGAATTTTGTGGATCCCAGCATATTCCTGTAGTTAGTGTGACAGAAATGCAAGAAAAAATAGAGTTTTTATTCAACATTTCACCTTTGCAGGATATTCTGGGTAAGAAAACTAAGGGGAATCCACACAAGCCACACCTCCATGGACTCCCCCCGGGTGTCTAGTTTCCAGAAATGTCTGGGTTTGGTAGGTTTCCTATATGGCCGCCGAGCCCAGGACCAAAAACGCAGGTGTCTGCTTTACAAAACCACGTTGTTTTGTGAAAGATAATTTTGATGTCTCCACAATATGATTTGGGTGGTGGAATTTGGGGCTGAACTAAATTGGGGAGCTCCCAAGAGAGCACAGTCTCCATGCTTGCCGCCGCATGCACCTGCTCTCTGGGTTGGGCTAACTTGAGATTGTCCCGCTACACAGACTGGACTTGCAAAGGGACAGCAGGACTGTCTTCATCACGTCCCTCAGAATCACTGGAAGAGGAGTTATCCAATGGGACACCTCCGACTGAAAAATCACTCCCAGAGTCTGCGACATTGTCCTATCCCTCAGATGCTGTCTCAGTATCTGATGTCTCGGTCTCTGATCCTATGTCAGAGCGGTCCTCTATAACCCGAGTGAGGGCTTGAGCAGCAGTCATCCAACGAGATGCCATCTCTGCTACTGGCAAAACTGTCCCTCTAAAACACTAGCCTACGTAAACTATCACAAAAGTGCTGGCGGGTGTTTGTGTGATGCGTGCAACAGTAAAGGTCAGTCACCTTACCTTCGCTTCTTTCCTCAATCAGCACGTTCTCTCAGCCACCCAAAAAAACAAAAAAGACACACTATTACTTCACCTCGTCGCACACCAATCATCCGAGTCTTTAGCGCCTCTAGCGCCCGTCCAACAATCATTATTAGTTCTCCCACTCCCCTTACCTTCTCCGATTCCCTCACTACCACCTAGCAAAAGTGCATGTCATCTCTCCATAGCCCCCATCGCACATACATTTCATTTGTATTATATGTATATGCATATAAACGTTCTGCGCTACTTTATGGCATCAAAACTGCCACTAGACAAAACTCAGAGTTACTTTACTTTTTTATTGCTGCCTAAAAGCTACAGTTGAAACGCGTCAGTTGAAGTGTGTGCATTGCTTTCAGGACGCAAGCTGCAACTGCAAGAGAACTGGTGGCGAATACATACATATATAAATATATATATATATATATATATATATATATATATATATATATATATATATATATATATATATATATATATATAAAACAACTCACAGTACAGCTCATTATGGACCACTCTCCGAAGAGGAGTGGGGTGCCAGACAGACGAACACACCGGTCTAAAATTATAAGTACAAAAAAGTATAAAACACCCACTCAGGCAGGGATACGGTAATCCAGGGAAGATTTTATTCTCCTTTGTGACGCATTTCGGCCAAAACGCATCAAGAAGGAGAATTACATCTTTCTTGGATTACCGTATCCATGCCTTAGTGGGTGTTTAATACTTTCTTCGACCTATTATAGATATATAAATACATATATATGTAAAGAGATCACTTTTATATGGGGTGTGGTTTTCCTGGGGGCCAATCGCAGCCCCCAGGGAAACCACACACGTGTTGACAAAAGTGATCGCTATATAGATATAGATATATATATATATATATATATATATATATATATACACATCTATGTATATAGATCTATCTATAGACATATCTCTCTCTCTCTCTCTCTCTCTCTATATATATATATATATATATATATATATATATATATATATATATATATATATATATATATATATATATTGTAGGACGTTGGCTCTGTATGTACTATTTCAAAGTAAGAAATAGCATGCTCAGAGTCCAAGGGTTCCCCTTAGAGGTAAGATAATGGCCAAAAAGAGATCATTATAATGCTCTATTTTGTGGTAGTGTGGTCGAGCAGTAGGCTTATCAGAGGGTAGTGTTAAGCATTTGTTGTACACACACAGGCAATAAATGAGGAACACACACTCAAAGATAACTCCAGGCCAATAGGTTTTTATATAGAAAAATATATTTTCTTTTATTTTAAGAACCACAGGTTCAAGGTTTACAAGTAATACTTCAAATGAAAGGAACTTAGGAACTTTAGGAACTTTGAATTAGCAAAATAGCATATACAGTTTTCACACAAATGGCAATAAGCTATTTTAAAATTAGACACAGTGCAATTTTCAACAGTTCCTGGGGGAGGTAAGTGTTTGTTAGTTTTGCAGGTAAGTAAACTACCTACAGGGTTCAAAGTTGGGTCCAAGGTAGCCCACCGTTTGGGGTTCAGAGCAACCCCAAAGTGACCACACCAGCAGCTCAGGGCCGGTCAGGTGCAGAGGTCAAAGTGGTGCCCAAAACACATAGGCTTTAATGGAGAAGGGGGTGCCCCAGTTCCAGTCTGCCAGCAGGTAAGTACCTGCGTCTTCGGAGGGCAGACCAGGGGGGTTTTGTAGGGCACCGGGGGGTACATAAGTCAGCACACCAAGTACACCCTCAGCGGCACGGGGGCAGCCGGGTGCAGAGTGCAAACAGGCGTCGGATTTGCAATAGGTTTCAATGGGAGACCCAGGGGTCTCTTCAGCGAAGCAGGCAAGCAAGGGGGGGGCACCACGGGGAAGCCACCACCTGGGCAAGGGAGAGGGCCACCTTGGGGTCGCTTCTGCACTGGAGGTCGGATCCTTCAGGTCCTGGGGGCTGCGGGTGCAGTGTCTTTACCAGGTGTCGGGTTCTTTGAAGCAGGCAGTCGCGGTCAGGGGGAGCCTCTGGATTCCCTATGCAGGCGTCGGTGGGGGGTGCCAGGGGGGTTAACTCTGGCTACTCACAGGGTCGCAGTCGCCGGGGAGTCCTCCCTGTAGTGTTGGTTCTCCGCAGGTCGAGCCGGGGCGTCGGGTGCAAAGTGCAAAGTCTCACGCTTCCAGCGGGAAACATGTTGTCATTAAAAGTTGTTTCTTTGTTGCAAAGATGTTTCTTCTTTGGAGCAGAGCTGCTGTCCTCTGGAGTTCTTGGTCCTTTTAGATGCAGGGTAGTCCTCTGAGGCTTCAGAGGTCGCTGGACCCTTTGGAGCGCATCGCTGTTGCAGTTTATCTTGAAGTGTGGATACAGGCCAGTAGAGCTGGGGCCAAAGCAGTTGGTGTCTCCGTCTTCTCTGCAGGGCTTTCAGGTCAGCAGTCCTTCTTCGTCTTAGGTTGCAGGAATCTATCTTGCTAGGTTCTGGGAGCCCCTAAATACTCAATTTAGGGGTGTGTTTAGGTATGGGGGGGTTAGTAGCCAATGGCTACTAGACCTGAGGGTTGCTATACCCTCTTTGTGCCTCCCCCCTGAGGAGAGGGGGGCACATCCCTATTCCTATTGGGGGAATCCTCCATCTGCAAGATGGAGGATTTCTAAAAGTCAGAGTCACCTCCGCTCAGGACACCTTAGGGGCTGTCCTGACTGGCCAGTGACTCCTCCTTGTTTTTCTCATTATCTCCTCCGGCCTTGCCGCCAAAAGTGGGGCCATGGACGGAGGGGGCGGGCAACTCCACTAGCTGGAGTTCCCTGGGGTGCTGTAACAAAGGGGGTGAGTTTTTGAGGCTCACCGCCAGGTGTTACAGTTCCTGCAGGGGGAGGTGAGAAGCACCTCCACCCAATACAGGCTTTGTTACTAGCCACAGAGTGACAAAGGCACTCTCTCCATGTGGCCAGCAACATGTCTGGTGTGTGGCAGGCTGCTAAAACTAGTCAGCCCACACTGGAAGTCGGGTATGGTTTCAGGGGGCATCTCTAAGATGCCCTCTGGGGTGTATTTCCCAATAAAATGTACACTGGCATCAGTGTGCATTTATTGTGCTGAGAAGTTTGATACCAAACTTCCCAGTTTTCAGTGTAGCCATTATTGTGCTGTGGAGTTCGTGTATGACAGACTCCCAGACCATATACCCTTATGGTTACCCTGCACTTACAATGTCTAATGTTTTGCTTAGATACTGTACGGGCATAGTGCTCATGCACCTATGCCCTCACCTATGGTATAGTGCACCCTGCCTTAGGGCTGTAAGGCCTGCTAGAGGGGTGACTTATCTATGCCATAGGCAGTGTGAGGTTGGCATGGCACCCTGAGTCATTTTCTCCCCACCAGCACACACAAGCTGGCAAGCAGTGTGTCTGTGCTGAGTGAGGGATCTCCAGAGTGGCATAAGACATGCTGCAGCCCTTAGAGACCTTCCCTGGCATCAGGGCCCTTGGTACCAGGGGTACCAGTTACAAGGGACTTACCTGGATGCCTGGGTGTGCCAATTGGGGAAACAAAGGTTAGGGAAAGAACACTGGTGCTTGGGCCTGGTTAGCAGGCCTCAGCACACTTTCAAATCATAACTTGGCATCAGCAAAGGCAAAAAGTCAAGTGATAACCATGCTAAGGAGGCATTTCCTTACATATATATATATATATATATATATATATATATATATATATATATATATATATATATATATATATATGTATATATATAGATAAATATATCTACATAGATACATCTATATGCGTATATATAGATTTATATGTATTTTTAACAGCTGTATGGTTTTCTTGGGGACCATAGTGGCCCCCAGGGAGACCATACAGCTGTTAAAAAAAAATCTTGCCCCCATGGGGGATCTCTCAGCTCACGGACGCTGCCCCACCCAGGGGTAAACCTACCTTTTAAAAAAAACAAATTGTCCCTATTGGCCCGTTTTCTGAGGGGGCCGACCCGCCCCCAAGTAAATTCCCTGGTGTCTAGTGGGGGTTTCCTGGCACAGCTGCAATCAAGGGCCAGGAAACCCATTCAGGAAGGCCTCGTTTGAAAGGGGGGAATCTCCCCTTTCAAACTAGGCCTTCCCGAACGTCGGGAAGGCCCGGTTGGGCCTGTTTTCCCCACCGGAGCAGGAAGTGGCTGTGGGGAAAACAGATAGTGATGTCAGCCTGCCTTGCGGCACGCTGACATTGCAAAGGGTCGGGTGGGTGGTCGGGGGAGGCAAGGAAGATCTTCCATGTCTCCCAGGGTTTTTTTAATTAAAAAAAAAATAAATTCAAAGGATTTTTTTAACCTCCTCTCTGGTGTTTCCCACTGGTCGTGACCGCACTCGGAGGTAGTGCAGGCGTCAGCCAGTGGCCGACGCCCGCACTGAAGTGGTTAAACGTACCAAACCATTGCAATTCACCTGTTATAGTCAGAGTTATCTCAAGTAACTATAACTCGTGCCCTAAGGTAACTATAGCTCGCGCCCTCACCATGCACTGCTAATTACCCCACAAATTACGGCACTCATGACATCTTTGATAACATCATTGATAATATTAATGTAATACTTGCAGTACATTTTTTGGTGAAAATACTGTGCATTGCGTGGGAGCGAGTTACAGTTACCTTAGGGCATGAGTAATACTTACTTGAGAAAACTCTAGCAGCTGAATGTCTATGGTTTTGTACGTTTGAAATGTGAGCCTAACTATAACGACTATAACATCCCTGTAACCTTTGGTTTTAAGTGAATCTGTACATATATATATATATATATATATATATATATATATATATATATATATAGAGAGAGAGAGAGAGAGAGAGAGAGAGAGACAGAGAGAGAGGGAGTTTGGGATGGGTAATGGTAAAGGGGGTAAGGGTAATTCTAGGGTTCAGGGGTGGGTAATGGTAAAAAAAAATCAAGAGTAAATTAAAAGGTGTTGTTTTGTGGGAGTTCCTCCCCCCAAAAAAAGAAAATATGGCATCTATTCACATATACAGGTTTTACTTACCTTAATTATACGTGCAATGCACGATAAAGGCATCGGCCTGGTAAAGTCCTGTGTTGTAAAGTCTTACAGCCCCATTGAGATTTTCATTGAGTGATAATGATCCCAACGTAACTGCAAATGTAGTAAATGCGTGGTCTTGCTCCACTTCACCTCAGTAGAGGAGTTAGCTAATGACATTTGTTAACACCGAAACAGATCATCTGAATGCCTTCATATACTCTATCTATTTATTGCCTCTGGCTGAGCAGCCATGATTTTGTATCCATCATTTCACTGTCTCTTTACTCAGTTTTATAAATCATAATATGCAAAGTTTTGAATGACATCATGATGGTAACTATAAGTTACACCATGCATGAAATGTGCTTCTCTTTTTTGATAAACATATTTTATGAAGTTTCTGCGAGTAAATAGAGCAATCAAGAACAAAAAGAAGCAGAAGCACCAATAATAAAGCTTCAAGCCAATCCCGTCACCACCTCCCTTCCTTCCCCCCAAGAGTTTAAATTACATGACTCGCCAAGGACTCCAGTGTGGAAGATAGTCCATAAAAGTTGCACCATTTACCCCAGATCTTGGAGAACTTCGCAGGGAAACCCCGGGTAATGTAAAGTTTATCACAACAGTCCATTCCAGTGCACCATTGTTTCAGTGTTGGTGGGAAAGTCTTTTTCGACACACAAGCAATGTCTTTTTTGGATATCAGAGTTGCTAGTCCAATTCATGTTCTGTCCCCATGAGGCTCACTGAGCCCATCAAGCACACCCATTATTGCCACCATAGTAGATAAGTTTATGGGGGTACCCAGGACCACCAACACAGTAGTGTCAACCTGGGACCAGTATGATGCAATTTGTGGGTACAGCCGTTCCATGTGAAAGAAGTCAGCTTCCAAGGATTGGCATTGGGGATTACTGGTGATCAGTAAGGATTTGTGCCCGTCCCAACTTCTGGGGAGTCATATAGTTGTGGTGGAGGTAGTTCATCTGAACCAGCAGCAGTCAGACCAATATCACCAGCTCTTTATGGGCAATACAGGTCTTCCGCCAGTCAACCTCGTCCGACTCCCCGATCCAACCCTCCCACCTCCGGGGTAGTCTAAGGATCCTGGGGTGTTGCTCACCAATGCCTGATAGAATTGGGAAACTCCCCCTTTACCTCATCCCCTGAACCTCAGCCAGGCTTCGTGGAGATTAAAGTCTGGTAGGTTGTGCCGTTCCTCCATGTAAGAGTCAATGGTGTGGTACACTTAGAGGTATCAGTGGAATTGGGTGTTCGCTAAATAAAATTGTGCCTGAACTTCAGTGAAAGAACATCTAGTGGACTCGCTGCAAACATCAGCTAGGGCAGAGATGGCAGTGAGATCCCAATGGTGGAATCCTTCGAGTCGGGCCATCGACCTCTCCATAGGGGGGTCACTAAGTTCCAGCTAGTACGCTAGATTGTTCCAGCTGCCCGACAAACAGTTGTTAATAACAAGAAGATGGGATGCCCAGTAATATAAATGATGGTCCACTGCCCCGGGTCCTCTTTTGTAAACAGAGTGGGGAAGTATTTTGGGCTATCCGGGGAGGGTGCCCATGCCAGAGGAAAGTGCAAATCAATTTTGCTATTTCCGTGAACCAGGTATTAGAAATATAGAGCAGGAAGTTTTGTAGAAAGAAAATGAGAGAGCGTAGCTTATATAATCAATATTAACACGAAAGGTTTATGAACTAATGTATAATAATGTCACATAGAAAATGTATTAATATGTTCTGCTAAAACATGCGCTTGAAATGTGCCCACAGGGAGTGGCCGTCAATATATACGGGTACTAATGAAAATGACTAATAATGATGAATTATTATATTAAAAGATGGTTTTACACTAATTACTAAAGGTTATGTTGCTAAAGTCTTGCTAATAAATCATTAGGCCTTAGTTAGCATGAGTTGAGGCCTAGCTGCCTGACTCTCATATTAAACTTATCTTTCTAACGTGCAGTGTGCTGACTTGCTAAAGGGCATGAACTCTTGTTTTCCTCCAAACTAGAAGCTGAATTTAACTGTAGTAGATCCGTTCTCATGAAATTCATCTTGCTTGTAGAAATATTTTAGCTGAATGCAACACTGTAGACCAGTAGCAGGTACAAGGTCGCCTGAACTGGTACAGACAATGGAGCCACTGACCGAAGATGCGCGAAGGACCACGAGAGTATGAAATCATACCGGACATTCCACCCGCTAAAGACGTCAATCATAAGGACCAATAAACTACGTGAGAACAGTTATGGGGTGACAAATTCGATGAGCTAATTTGAAGATAATTGGAGGGAGATAATGGGGTGCAACCCCTTGTCCAACCAGATTTTAGGGGAATGTACAACGAAATGGGATAAAAACCTATGACACGGGAAGACACTTAGATTGGTTAGGGAAATGCTATTGATATGATCCAGAAACTTTGTCACTGTTTGGTGACTTGTTAGTTTGGTTCTTAGAACCATCCTTTCCCTTAGATTGCCCGTTTATACTTTACCTCCTTATGAAGGAAGTACCCTTTGCCCTTCCTGCCTGAGCTGAGTTCCTGACTGATGGCGAACCAACTGATGTCCTGAGGACGAAGACAGAACCTGACTGCTCACCCAAAGACGGAGGGTAACTATACGACAATGAAATTGTGATTGTCTGTTTGCTTTTCCTTTCTAGGTACCAACTGCTACTTTTGACAGAGACCATAGTTAGATGTCTTCCAAATTGGTGTTACTAAATTGTTTTGCATGAAGCCCAACATGCCAATGCTAATTTGAGGTTAGGACAGGAGTTCACTAAAACTGACGCAAATAGACAAATGACTGAATCTATGCTTTGTTGAATAATGCGCTAATGTTACTCTGCTAATGATGATCTATGTTGACGCTGTGTTATGTTCTAATATTCGTGATTCTTGCTTTGATGAATTCTTACCAGAGTTTCCATATCTTTAACACGCTAATGTGCTTCTTGGTATTGAGATTAATAAACCTGCTAGTAGAATTGTAATCAATAGGGAATAAATATCACAAAATTCATATTAAACTGGTGTGGTTATTCATGACTGAAAGGTCATGGTGGTATTCTGAGTTACATTAAATGTCTTTGACTAAGGTGAATTGCATTGTTATGATAAATATTGATGACATTGACGTATTGATTGACATGTTGATTAGCTATCTCGTCCTAAGGTGTCTTCAATCAGGGTCAAAAGATTCATTGGCCTAAAACGAGTCCCAAAGTGAGTAAAATAGTCATAAAGGGACGCGTTAACAGTTCTGGTAGCAGAGCGATGGTTTGGCCCTTTGGGGCCCTAGGACGGAGAATCATTGTTTAGACTTGTTTTTCGTGATAATGCAAATTGAAGGTATGATGTGTTTTTAAATTCCCCATCACTTTCCCGGAATCTCAGAGCCTGCCTAAGTGAGTTGGGAATGTTCTCGGCGTTTTAGCATGTATGGTGTAGAATTTGCGCTTGCTTAGCTTATGCATAATGCAGGTGTTTTGTGAAGTCTGTGTGGATTTAGGCCAAGTAATGTTGTTTTAGTAGGAGTGGGCATACTCCGCAGTATGAGAGTAGGGAAGTTGGCGAACTTCATGTGAGTGTGGCGCTTTGTGCTAAAAAATTATCCACGTGGTTCTTGTTGGTGATGTACGGACCCGTCGTGGTCTAAGACTCCGGAGTATATTGACAAGTGTAGGAGACACTTGGGTTTATGTTGTAATTTGTGCGGTTTAATAGGTCAATCGGGCGTGGTTGATAAGTCAAGTTTGAGTCAAAGTGTGTGAGTGAAACCTTCGATGGAGATTTGGCAAGTTCTAAAGTGCACTAGAACAAACCATTGACAAGTCGAGAGTAGGATTTGCGGGTCGAATTCTGCTTGCGTGTGCAGGAGCTGAGAAGGAGAGAGTAGCGGCCGAGGCTTCAAGTGAAATCTCTGTAAATTTCTGAAGTGATTGTGTACCCTTCCTGTAGTAAATCGGCAAATTTGGGTTTTTCTGTTGTTAAAGGTGCTCGCAATATATTGCATTAGTTTGGTGTGGATCCAGTGTAAGGAGGACAAGCCGCAAGACTTTGTCAGCCGCAGTGTGTGTGTGTGTGTGTGTGTGTGAAGTCAGTGGTGCCGTGCTGGGATAGGTCAGTTGTCAAGAGGGGTCGTGCACGGATTGGCAGCCGTCCATGAGAGGCAATTGGTTGAGAAAGGTGGGTGAAGAGTGTTCTGGGAATTAAAGTGACTTCCTGATTAGATTCTAAACAAAATAAAAGACGCAAAGATGAAGTTCTTCAAGGCTCTAAAGAATGCTCTGAAGGGAGATACATATATTATGGCAAGTGAAGGGGAGCCTACACTGCCTGAGGGTACTTCAGCTTATATTGTAATGGAGGAAAAGGGAGTCGCGCCATGTCTTTGGATGAAGCAGTGGTGCAAATTAACAGAGAAGGAGGGATGTTTAGCATTTCCGCAGCATGGAACGTTCAATACAAGAATTTTAGAAAACTTAAGGTGGATGTTAAGTGTACAAAAGCCGCCTCCGAGACCAGCTCCGTATGAGGCATTAGCAGTCTGGGATTTAATGGCCATACGACAAAGACAGCAAAAATCTGAAAGGAGAATGAAAAGGGCAGAAAAGACTTTAGCCGAGGCTAGATGCGACAATGAGAGCAGAATGTGGAAAAGAGGAATAGTTGACGGGCTTAAATTGTTTCCGGCAATAACCCAGGAAGATGAAACACAGGGAAATAAATCCACCTGTAAGACAGACAAGGGCTCTAGCAAGCCAAAGGAGACTCAGAGATCTTGGGTAGATGAAGATGATTCAGACGATGAAGAGTTTCTTAATCAGTTGTTACATGATTTCCTGCCACCATATGCTATAATTGACACTGCTCCGAGCGCTAGTGCGGGTCCTGAGGATCCGGCACAGAGTAAGGGAATTACAAATACAGTGCAGACAAGTGATACAGTTTTTATACAAAATGGTGTCAGTGTACCCACTGCACCAGACACGCAGATACAGTTGCAACCACTGCCGAAACAGAGGCTCTATCCAGACGTCCCAGTACTAGAGACCAATACGAATCTGATGGTGGCGCCTGATCCAATATACACGAGATCAAAGCTAGTGCAGATTGAGCCAACTCCGCAATTGCTGCCCCAGCCATACCAACAGCTGGTTCCGAGTTACAATACAGTTGCAGGACCACAGTCAGTAGCTACAGCACCCTTAATGAATCAAGCTATGGGAGTTAATGCTCCACAGGGTTTGGGGGTTGGTCAGTCCCCAGCAGCTATATCATTGCCAATTACTGTTGGTCCACCAGTACCGCTGTATGCGCAAGGTAAACCTGGCATGTGTGATCAGGGAATAATGACCCAAGAGGCAATAAGAGGAGGGTTCACAGGCCCTCCCCAAGTAATGACACCAAGAGAACAAGCAGCAGAAGGACTCAGGTCTTTGTTAGACCTCAGTCTGATTGGGGCTCCTTTGGAGACAATGAGGCAAGCAGGGTTAAGCGTGTCAGCCCCACAGACAATGAGTATGAATTCATCACAGACACCATTGATGCAGTCAGGAAACATTTCCTTGCAAGGCTTTTCCGCGCAACAATTGAATGAGAGGTTAGAAAAGATCAATGCTTCACAAGCTACTGCAGCGACCGCAGAGAGGTCAGAGAGGGATGAATACTTACATTTTGTTAGACTGGGTGTGGAAGCTGCAGAACTAGTGGAAGGAACAATGGGGGTGAACAGATTAGAGTCATACACAGAAGCAGAATTGAGGTATCTGTGCCCCAAAATCACTAAAGAAGTGGGCAAGGTGCATCAGAGGTTAGCAAACCTGGCAGACAAATACGACATAGACATTGAGAATACTAAACATTTGAAAAGAAGCTACAGATTAGACTTCGACTCTAAAGATTTTGATCACATGAGATCTACCAGAATGAAAGCGCATCTTAAGGAAATACTGCAAAGTGTGCAAATTTGGGGAGCCTTAGAGAAATGGGAAGGCAGATGGGCAAAGAAAAGAGATAAAGAAAAAGGTGATAGTCCGGAACCAAAGCAGGCTAAAGCCGCACCGGACACGGGGACAATAACAATTTTACCAATGAGAGAGACAGCTGGAGGGGTGCTAGTCCATGTACCGTGGTCTAGGGGTGATATTTTGTCCTTTACAAATGACTATCCCAGGTTGAGGGAAAAGCCAATAGAGTGGTACCAGCAGACGGACAGGTTTGTAAAGCTTGCTAAATGTCTTTGGGAGAACTTGAATACCCTGTTTGTGATTATCGTTCCACCTGACTTATGGCTTGAATGCAAGAGAGGTGTGGATTGGCCGACACAGGAACCGGCAAGGGATAAGGTGACTGGAGTACCGTCTGAGGAGGTGATGAAGTATTATCATAAGGTGATTGAGTTTTTAAAGCAGAAAGTGTCGCCAAAAGTGACTGATTGGCAGAAAATCGATCGAACCTCACAGGAGGCCAAAGAGTCGATTCATGCTTACTATGAGAGATTGTTGAAAGCGTTTAAACACTACAGTGGCACTGAGACCATAGAACCGAAAGATATGAATCATCGTGTGTTCAGGTTTGTTGAAGGGTTGAGACCAGAGATTAGCCAGATGATTAAGAATCATTTGATCTGTTGGCAAGCGAAGCCGATTGATGAGGTATTGCAGTACGCTAAATACTGCAGTGACGAGATTGAGTTGAAGCAGAGAAAGTTGAAGGAGAAAGTGATGGTGATGCAGATTAAGGCAGCGCAGGCAGGGATGCAGGGAAATGGAATTCAGCAGATGGTACAGCAGCAACCGCAAGGTAATGGCATGTTTAAGGCACAGCCGAGAAGTCGAAGTCGAGGTTTTGTGAACCGTGGTCCAGACCTGAATACTGTTGTGGTTCAAAATGATGTGCAGGGGATGAAAAAGGTGTCACCATGTCACGCGTGCGGGGGCGTGGGGCATTGGAAGCGGGAATGCCCAATGGTGGTGCAGGATGGTGTTGTTCAACAGAGCAATGATGTCAGTACTTTTCAAAATGTGAGGGGTCCAAAAATGAGGGGCCAAAATCAAAACTTCCAGAATAACATGGTTCAGATGCAGGGGTTACAGCCAGTGCAGCAAATGCAAATGCCGCGTGTTCAACCAGCACAAATGCAACAGGTACAACAGCAGGTTCCTATGGTACCTAGACAGCAAATGCAAATGCCATTGGCTCCAATGGGACAGCAACAGGTGATGCTTCCTCAACAGGTCACAGGCCAAATGATGAGTCAAAATAACACAGTACAACAGTTCCCATTGCGTGGTGAGGATGGAATAAACGAAGAATGGTCGGATGACTGCTCAGACAGTGAGGAGTGCAGGCTTGCAGCGTCCCTAGAAGTAGATCAGAGGGGTCCTTATGTAGAGGGAAAGGTGGTGGGACATAAGGTTTCATTCTTGGTTGCCACAGGAGCTACACGCTCTACAGTCAGAAGTGCAGAGGTTCCGAAATTGCCACTTTCAGGACGTACCATAAGGGTGGTAGGAGTAGCAAATCAGTTCCTGACAAATCCGATAACAGACCCGGTCCAAGTTGAGATTGGTAACTTCCAGGGATTACATAAATTTGTAGGCTGTGATTCAAGTCCTGTATCCCTACTGGGAAGAGATTTATTATGCAAAACAAGGTGTTCGATTACCTGTTCCAATGAAGGGATGGAAGTGCAAACAAACAGTGATGATGAAGGGGACGATGGCCAGTTTTTAGAGTTAGAGACGGAGACTGCAAATGAAGAATACCCTTTGATAACCCTATTCCCGAAGCTTACAGTAACTGACTTAGCACCTGAGTTGCAGGGAACAGTGACAGAGAAAGTGTGGGGCCTGACAGGAAAGGAAGTGGGATTAATAAAAGGAGTAGAATCAGTTAAAGTACAGGTAAAGCCGAATGCAGTGTTTCCTCAGGTACCGCAGTACCACATGGCACAAGATGTCCTCATTCAGGTATCACAGATAATTGCAGACTTTGTGAAGCAAGGGGTTCTGAAAGAAGTATTGAGCAGCCTGTGTAATGTGTAATGTGTAATGGGTCTGAAAAAGCCTTGTGGGAAGGTTCGAATTGTGCAAGATTTGAGGAAAATAAACGAGATTGTGGTGAAATGCTGCCCCATAGTGCCAAATCCAACAGTGATTATGTTTCAGGTGCCGTGTGATGCAGAGTGGTTTACAGTTGTGGACCTGTCTCAAGCATTCTTTTCGGTGCCTCTTCATGAGGATAGCCAATTTCTTTTCAGTTTCAAATTCCTGGATAAGGTGTACAGTTGGTGCAGAATTCCTGAAGGGCTTTCTGAGTCACCTTCCATCTTCAATCAGATATTGAAGAAAGATTTGGAGTCATTAGAACGGCCTTTCAGTTCGACTCTAGTGCAGTGCATTGATGACTTGTTGATTGCGTCCAGAACAAAAGATGACTGTAGGTATGACACAATTGCCTTATTGAACCATTTGGGAAAGAACGGACATAAAGTGTCCCCAAAGAAGCTGCAATACTGTCAGAAAGAAGTACTTAGGTCACTTGATTGAAAAGGGCTCCAGGAGAATATCCAAAGAAAGGGTGTCAGCCTTACTGCAGATGAATCCCCCGACAACCAAGAGAGATGTCAGAATGTTTCTGGGAATGGTGGGCTACTGTCGTCAGTGGATTCCCAACTTCTCGATTATCTCTAAACCATTAGTGAAACTGACAGCTAAAGAGGTCCAGGATGACCCGGGTACCATAATCATGTCTGAGAAAGAGATGGAGGCATTCATGGAGTTGAGAGAGTGCATGTGCAGGGCACCAGCTTTAGGTATGCCTGACTACACAAAGTATTTTCTACTGTTTTGCCATGAACGTGATGCTTGTTCTTTTTCTGTCTTAACACAGATCCATGGAGGTGCAAATCGCCCAGTAGCATATTTTTCAGCTACTTTGGACCCAGTCGCAGCAGCCTTACCGGGTTGTTTGCGTGCAGTTGCAGCAGTTGGTCAAAGCCTCACACAGTGTGAAGGCATAGTGATGGGACATCCCTTAACAGTAATGGCTCCTCATTCAGTTGAAATTCTGTTAACCCGAACCAAGACGCAGCACATGACAAATGCTAGGTTAACTAAATATGAGACAATTATACTGGGGTCGCCAAATGTGTCCCTCAAGAGATGTACTGTATTGAACCCGGCAACTTTACTTCCTATTGAAAATGCTGAGATTAATAATGCTGAGGAAGTAGAACATGATTGTCTTGAGGTAACAGAACTATGCACCAAACCAAGACCTGACATCAAAGATACCCAATTAGAAGAAAATGACTACATTATGTTTGCTGATGGTTCATGCTTGAGAGACTCATTAGGAGTACTGAGAGCTGGGTATGCCATGTGTACAATCACCGGTATTCTAGAAGCTTCCTGGCTCAAAAGAGTGTACTATGCACAAGTGGCTGAATTAATTGCCCCTACTAAAGCATGCCACGCAGCTGAAAACCTAAAAGTCACTATCTATACTGACAGCAGAAACGGATTCTGAATTATGCATGATTTTGGCCAATTTTGGTCACAGAGGGGTTACATGACCTCTTCTGGTTCACCAGTGAAAAATGGCGAAAAGATTAAGGACTTGTTGCATGCGATTCAGTTACCTCTTGAAATTGGCGTGGTGAAATGCAATACTCATGTTAAGTCACAAGACTTTGTGTCAATGGGAAACGGCTTTGCAGATCAAGTCGCAAGGTTTTGCACATTGAACTGTATATCGTTCAGAGATCAATGGGAATTGTTACCTGAAACTGAAAATGAAACATGCTTAAACTTTGCATTAAGAGTGGTTGATACATTAGAGGAGCTAAGATCACTGCAGGGTCATGTTAGCAGTGAGAAAAAATGCTCCTGGCAGAGAATGCAATGTATACAAAGGTCTGATGACTTGTGGGTCTCAGAGGAGGAGAAAATGGTTTTGCCAAACAGCCTTTTGTCACAGTTTGCAAGGTTTTACCATGGTCAAGCACATCTTGGGAGAGACGCAATGATCAGGTTGTTTAAAATCGATTGGTTCAATCCGAAATTCAGAAAAGCTGCAGAGGTTATCTGTCACAGGTGCATCATCTGTCAACAGATGAATGCAGGAAAAGGGAGCGTGGTGACTGAGCCACATAGGGAGAGCTGGAGGTCCGTTTAGCAAGATGCAGATGGATTTTATTGAGATGCCTGTGTGTGGAGGCTTGAGGTGTGTGTCGGTGATTGTATGTGTTTTCAGTCACTGGATTGAAGCTTACCCTACACGTAGAAATGACAGCCTCACAGTAGCAAATCTGTTGCTTAGGGAGTTAATACCACGTTTCGGATTCCCGATCTCTTTACAATCAGATAGGGGCAGACACTTCGACAATGAGGTGATTAAGCTCTTGTGTGCTGCATTGAACATTGAGCATAAGCTGCAATGTAGCTATCGCCCTGAAGCATCAGGACTAGTGGAACAGATGAATGGTACCTTGAAGTCGAGAATGGCAAAAATGTGCGCAGCTACCTATTTGAAATGTCCAGATGCATTGCCCTTAGTACTGATGTCAATGAGAAATACACCTGGCAAGAAAACAGGACTGTCTCCCCATGAAATTCTAATGGTTTCGAGCTATGCAGTTGCCCGCAGTGCCTGCAAATGCTCTTGTGAATGTCACGGATTATATGGTGTTGGACTACTGCAAGGGTCTGGCTGATGTGGTCCGCTCTTTCTCTCACCAGGTGGAGGCTAACACATTGCCACCGATAAGTGATCCAGGTCACACCTTGAAAGCCGGTGATTGGGTGGTTGTCAAGAAACAGGTGAGGAAGACATGTTTGGAGCCGCGTTGGAAGGGACCATATCAAGTAATACTGACAACAACCACTGCTGTGAAATGTGCAGGCGTTCCAAACTGGATACATGACAGTCACACAAAGAAGGTGATGTGTCCAACTGATGAGGAACTTGAAGTGTCCAAAACAACAACTGCAGAGAAGGAAGGCTCGGGCTGGAGAGTATTCAAAGGGGAACTGAGACTGAAGGAGAGCCCACTGAGGACGGCGTAGTCCGACAAACAGTAAACGAGTTCGATAGAGGTGACAGTGAGCCTATCTCAGAGGAGGCAGCAGGAGAACCGAGACAAAGAGAGGTTCTCCCAGAAGCAGACGGATACAGGTTTGAAGTTGAGCCCGTAACAGACCCTGAAAATGAGGGGGAAGAAGCAGAGGGAGGTCAAAGTGCACTGACTTCTCCTGAGCCGCTTGAAGGTCCGTCAAGAGAAAACACTATAGCACAAGAGGAGGGCGCTGTTCAACGTTCTGAAAGGTCAAGCAGGAAGAAAACACATCAAGGAGATAACTGACCGGAGCCACAAGCTGCAATAGAAAAAGTGGTCCCTGGAGACACAATAGAGGAAGAAGTTGATACAACCAGAAAAGAGGATCTCAGTGAAGGAGAGTTGCAGAGTGAACACAAACTGAAAAGAAAAAGAGTCGCAAACAGAAGGCACGCAGGTCCTGAATGGGCGTACGCAACATTAGCTGAATGGCAACAAGAATTCTTGCAGTTCTGTTTTGATCAAGAGGTACCAGGTCAATACTACGGCACCTGAATTCAACTTTAGAAAGAGACTGTGTTCAATTGAAATTGAAATTGAAAGCTGAAAATCTGAGAAAAGAGACTGATAAATTACTGGATGTGACATGGAAAACCTGAATTGACTTTGAAAAACCGATTATGACAAAATGCTAAACCTGATTTGACAAAAAGGGTCCTGGAGTGAGTGAAACGCTGTAAATACTTGCTGAAAAACTGAGACTTTGCATTAATAAGAAGAAAAAAAAGGCTTTTATATCATCCTCAAGTTGATTGTTTGCTTTGTATTATTCTGCTATCTGATTCTTTACAAATCATGGGTTATACTAAAAGTAATAGTAAAAAGGGTAGGATGTGTGGTTGGTTGAGTGCCATTCTAGTTATTGTGTGTGCAATAATAATTATAGGTGTGATTGTGGGAATGCCATGGATGGATAAGAAAGTGACTAACAATGTTTCAAATTCTGAGACTGCTACATTAACACCATGGGAGAAATTTGAGCAGGATGCAAAATACTTAAATGCAGGAACTAATTCAAAAGGGGAACTATCTACTAATGTCTTCTATTGCTTGCTGAATGAGTATGTTGACACAATGGATGCAAAGAATTGTTATGTATGCACAAAGATTCCTACGTCAGTACAAGAAGGGGTTACTTATCATAGTCTTCCGCTAATTTATGGGATAAGCTGTAGTCTGCTACTAACAAGATTCTATGATCAAGAACATGTGCAATATTTCTACTCTAACTTAGATGTAGTGTTTTCTTTTGTGCCTGTGATTGAGTTTTTAAACAAATTAGCTAAAGAACATAACATAAAATTAGTTAGGGGCTTCTTTGAGCCGACACTGACATTTGGGACAGCTTATGCGCACCGCAATAATCTAACCTGCTTTCTAACGCCTGTAGAGAAGAGCTTCTTAGAACACACTGATGACAGACGCAAGGCATTAAAGGAAAGGCTAGAAAAGGGGTTCGAAAAACGCATGCTTGCAAATGATTATGTTTAGACTGCAATAAAGACACAGGGCAAATTAGCTATAGATGCATTACATGTAGGTAGGCTCTGTATATATAGGCCGAAATCTGAGCATGACACTTTATTTGTGGGAACGAGTGAGTGCAGGCATGTGTTTTTGTTTCAGAGTAAGTGGACATTCATGTTAAATGGACAGGATCCACCGATCCCTGGGATCTATTATATATGTGGACTTAATGCTTATTACCGTCTTCCTAAAGGATGGTATGGGACATGTTACTTGGGAATTGTCTTCCCAAAGATCTACCAGATTGATGACTTAAAGCAAATTCCTAAAATGTCTGAATTACAACATACTAGACAAAAGAGAGAGAGACAGCGGCTGCTGTCGTTGGTGACATATTTGGAGCCATAATTCCTTCAGTAGGGGTTATCTTAAACTCCATAAAGATTCGAAAGTTGTCTACTATTGTGGATAACATGCTGACAAACGTAACAGGGGCTATACTCCTGATTGATACTGAACTTGCTGCGGAAAGAGCTATGACTCTTCAAAACCGGCTTGCTTTAGACATTCTTTTCGCGAAGAGCGGCGGAGACTGTAAGATGCTTAATGAGCGCCATTGCTGTGCGTTCATACCAGATAACAGCAAAAAGATTAGAGGTATGCTTACTAACCTAACAAGAGATAGTGCAGATTTGAAGGA
Source organism: Pleurodeles waltl (assembly GCF_031143425.1). NCBI lineage: Eukaryota > Metazoa > Chordata > Amphibia > Caudata > Salamandridae > Pleurodeles > Pleurodeles waltl. Next base: position 70,962,666 of record NC_090444.1, on the reverse strand, counting down.
ACCTGGAGTTTGGGAGAAAGTTGGGAGAGGAATTACCAGAGTAGGGAATTGGTTTAGTAATATTTGGAATGGGGATCTGGCAAAAATATTGGGGGCTCTATTGATTGTCCTGATTTGTTTATTGGGATTTTGGTTATCATGCAAAGGTAATGAAAGAATAAAAAGAAATCTGACAAAAAGAAACAAAAGAAATGAAGAAAATGAAAGAGAGAAAATGTTTAATGAAATTTGGGAAAGCTCACACAAGGGGCAAGATGTCGAAATGCGCATAATGTGGAAAGTGAAAAGTTGAAAAGGGAAAGGTTTGTGTGATGACAAAGGTCATCAGAGGAAGGACTGAGAGAGCGTAGCTTATATAATCAATATTAACATGAAAGGTTTATGAACTAATGTATAATAATGTCAAATAGAAAATGTATTAACATGCTCTGCTAAAAAGTGCGCTTGAAATGTGCCCACGGGGAGTGGCCGCCAGTATATACGGGAACTAATGAAAATGACTAATAATGATGAATTATTATATTAAAAGATGGTTTTACACTAATTACTAAAGGTTATGTTGCTAAAGTTTTGCTAATAAATCATTAGGCCGTGGTTAGCATGAGCTGAGGCCTAGCTGCCTGACTCTCATATTAAATTTATTTTTCTAACGTGCAGTGTGCTGACTTGCTAAAGGGCATGACTCTTGTTTTCCTCCAAACTCGAAGCTGAATGTAACTGTAGTAGATCTGTTCTCATGAAATTCATCTTGCTTGTAGAAACATTTTAGCTGAATGCAACACTGTAGACCAATAGCAGGTACAAGGTCGCCTGAACTGGTACAGACAATGGAGCCACTGACCGAAGATGCGCAAAGGACCACGAGAGTATGAAATAATACCGGACATTCCACCCACTAAAGACGTCAATCATGAGGACCAATAAACTACATGAGAACAGTTATGGGGTGACAAATTCGATGAGCTAATTTGAAGATAATTGGAGGGAGATAGTGGGGTGCAACCCCTTGTCCAACCAGATTTTAGGGGAATGTACAACGAAAAGGGATAAAAACCTATGACACAGGAAGACACTTAGGGGGTCATTCCTACTTTGGCGGGCGGCAGAACCGCCGCGGTGATTCTGGCTTTCCCGCTGGGCTGGCGGGCGACCGCCAGAAGGCCGCCCGCCAGCCCAGAGGGAAAGCGCCTTCAACGAGGAAGCCGTTGGCATGGGCACTGCAGGGGCCCCCAGGGGCCCCACGACACCCCATACCGCCATCCTGTTCCTGGCGGTCACAAGCAAGAATCCCCACACCGCCGGTTTTCCGTTTCTGACCGTGGCTGTACCGCCGCGGTCAGAATGCCCAAGGGAGCACCGCCATCCTGTTGGCGGTGCTCCCGCGGTCCCCAACCCTGGCGGTCTCGGGCCGCCAGGGTTGGAATGACCCCCTTAGATTGGTTAGGGAAATGCTATTGATATGATCCAGAAACTTTGTCACTCTGTTTGGTGACTTGTTAGTTTGGTTCTTAGAACCATCATTGCCCTTAGATTGCCCGTTTATACTTTACCTCCTTATGAGGGAAGTACCCTTTGCCCTTCCTGCCTGAGCTGAATTCCTGACTGATGGCGAACCAACTGATGTCCTGAGGACGAAGACAGAACCTGAGTGCTGACCCAAAGATGGAGGGTAACTATAGGAGGGTAACTATATGAAATTGTGATTGTCTGTTTGCTTTTCCTTTCTAGGTACCAACTGCTACTTTTGACAGAGACCATAGTTAGATGTTTTCAAAATTGGTGTTACTAAATTGTTTTGCATGAAGCCCAACATGCCAATGCTAATTTGAGGTTAGGACAGGAGTTCACTAAAACTGACGCAAATAGACAAATGACTGAATCTATGCTTTGTTGAATAATGCGCTAATGTTACTCTGCTAATGATAATCTATGTTGACGCTGTGTTATGTTCTAATATTCGTGATTCTTGCTTTGATGAAATCTTACCAGAGTTTCCATATCTTTAACATGCTAATGTGCTTCTTGGTATTGAGATTAATAAACTTGCTAGTAGAATTGTAATCAATAGGGAATAAATATCACAAAATTCATACTAAACTGGTGTGGTTATTCATGACTGAAAGGTCATGGTGGTATTCTGAGTTACATTAAATGTCTTTGACTAAGGTGAATTGCATTGTTATGATAAATATTGATGACATTATTGACGTATTGATTGACATGTTGATTAGCTATCTCGTCCTAAGGTGTCTTCAATCAGGGTCAAAAGATTCATTGGTCTAAAACGAGTCCCAAAGTGAGTAAAATAGTCATAAAGGGATGCGTTAACTAAAACATGGAATAATCATAATTTATTATCAGCACGACCATACCACAGAGGTTTAAGGGGAGGTCGCACCATGGAGTCAGGCTAGCCTTAGTGCTCCTCAGAAGGGAAGTCAGATTGAAGGCTTGTGTAAATTCTGGTATAGTCCCCATATGTGTTCCTAGAAATCTGAAGCTGAGCTAACGGAGGGGGATGCTCAGTCTCCAACCAGTTGAAGCAGTATTGCCACACAGAGGAATAAGAAGGGATTTTGTTTTATTAAGGCACAGGCCGGAGGCTTTCTCAAATAGACGAAAGAGCTTGAGGGTCTGAGATTTCCAGGTTTGCGAGGTAGAGGAAGACCTTGTCCATGTATAACATGGTCTTGTCCTCGAAGGCATTTGTCCATCACCGCCCCTCAATTAGTGCATCATAGTGGACCAACCCTGGTAGGGGCTCGACAGCCAGAGCACAAAGTAGTGGGAAAGAGGACACCTCTGGCAGATGCCCCTTTCAATCCAAAATTTGCCACATGGTCCCGTTGAGACGGACTTGAGCCATTGGGCTGAGTACAGGAGGGAGGTCATCGTGCGGACACAACGTCCAAAGCCAATGTGAAGCTGGACTGCCGCTAGGTAGTCCCAGTCAACCATGTCAAAAGCCTTTTCAAAGTCAGCAAGGAATAAAGCTGGATCCTGTCAGATTCCCCATGGGGGCAAGGGCACATTGAAGCCACCGGATACAGTGTCAGTACTTCGGTTTGGCATAAAGCCACATTAATCAGCTGAAGCTTGGTCGTCTAAAGTTTTGCATTGATTTCACTATCTGTATTAAGTAGGGAGATGGGGCAGTAGGACCCATGTTCGAGCAAGGGCGGGTGGTTTTAGGAATAACGACAATAGCTGCTAAGTCTAGGTCATTTTGAAAGAATCCCTTTTCAATGACCTCAGTGTAGAGGCGAAGCAAGTGGGGAGCCAGTTAGTCTCTAAATGTGAAACAATATTCAGGAGGGAAGCCATCTCCGCCTGGGGTCTTCCCAGCTTGCAAGTCCCTGATGGCGGCGTGAATTTCCTCCTCTGTGATTGGTTCCTCTAGGGCTTTCCCATTGGGCCGCCATCGAAGAAGGGAGCGGAATGTCATTGAGTAGCGGTTGAATACGCTCTATGTGAGGTTGTGGGTCACAAACCTAAAGCTGTCAGTGGTAGGCTGTAAATGCTGCCGCAATTTCAGAGGCTGTCTGGACCACAGAACCTGAGTCACCCATCACCACAGGCATAAAGTGGGAAGCAATGTCTCAAGTCGTAGGTCTGTATAAAAATGCCCTGTTCTTGTCACTGAGTTCATTAATGCATTGGGTGGTTACCCTCCAACAATGGTGTGCCTTACATGAGAGTATTTGTCATAGTGCGTTCCTGTCTATGTCCAATTGGCGGGCGAGTGTTTTGAGATCTCAAACGTCAATCTAGATTAATTGTCAAGTAAATGCATATTTAGTTCTGCAATGTCATGTTGCTCATCTCTTTTTTTACATTTGAGATAGCTCCTCACATTCCCTTGATCCTGGGTTTACTAGCCGCCCTAGAGTGCCCACATTTTCTACAGAGCTAATACTAAGGTCAAAGTAGGAGGTATATGCTTCTCTTTTATGGATGTAACTTCTTAAATGTGATTGTCACTTTTTATTCTATTGTATGATTTTAATCATCTAACAAATATGAACTACTTGCAGATTCCTCAGCATTTGAATCTTCTTCAGGAACCAGAAGGATGTGGAAACTTGAAATAGTTTGCTTGTGCACATAGGGGTGCAATGGCTCAGTCTTGGCTCCAGGATCCAGCCTCAAAGAGGATATGAGCGAGCCGAATAAGGCACCAACCCACAGAACTGACGAGTTCCTTTTTATCAGTGCCATTCAAAGCAGATTTAGAGTTGCTCTCTTTTGAACATCTTTCAACTAAATTCACCTTTGCAGTGTTTTCATAGATGCCTCCCCCTAAAATGTCAGGCTTTAAGTCCTGTTGCTCTTGTCAGAACAAGATGGTACTCTTGCACCTAACCCCCGAAACATCAGTCTCTGGTGCCTAAACAATTTTATTTGTGTGCTAAATGTAGCATCATGCATGACAAGGCCCTGGAGACTAAACTTCTTGATGTGAGCTCCGGAAGATGTTGGGCTCAGATCTCAGCGCTGCTTCACGGCCTGATCCTGCTCCAAATCCCGTACTGGCTTGCCTTTGACCAGCACTTCATCAGAAAGGACTGCTTCTGAGACCATGAACCAGGGCAAGTCCTTTAGGTAAAAGCAGAAGTGTGAGAGGGATTGTTTGGCTTCTTGACTTAACTCACGCTCAAGATCTTCTCTGCGTAGCAGTCTATCGCGGCCATTCTGATAAATGCCGAAGGACAGTGTACCACCACAGCTCTTCATCGTTCAGCACCTAATCATGTGTCACTTGCATTGTTTTGTTAAGAGAATCTGCTTCTGCCTTCAGGATGCAAAGCAGGTGACCTGTTGTGATGTGCAAGTTCCTCTCAATCAGCCACTTACAAATTGTTTGAGCTTCTAGAGATAGAGCTCAGGAACTCATGTCTCCCTATTGTTGATGTAATACATTGTTGTTGTATTGGCTGTGAGCAGAGAAGATGCTCTGAAACTCAGCAGAAAAGACTTGAGGGCTAGATGGACCGTCCTCAGCTCTAGAGAGCTGATGTGGTAAGCCTTTTTTCTTCGAACACATGCCTTGAACCAGCAGACTGTGCATGTGGCCTCCCCAACCAAACAATGATGCATCTGTCACAAACGTCTGAGGTGGTCTCGCATTGGGAAGGGAACATCATTCAGGAGGTTCGTCAATTAGCACCGAAGAAGGGAATTGATCGCAGCCCATGTGAAAGTTAACTTCCATGTGAGAGTTAACTATTTAACAACGGCTGAGAACTGACTCGACAGGTTGTCGAGGCGCTATTATAATAGTTTCATCTATCAATATGTATGTGGAACAATAGAGATGCAGGAGGCCACTGAGTCCTGAAGGGATGAAATCTGACAGGATGTTGGATGTTTCATTGTTGGAATTTTGACTCAGCAGAGGGATAGAACACAGTCTCTCCTCCAACGGATTCACTGCTGCTGATAGTGACTGAGTTCTCTTAGGTAATTGATGGAGTGCACCTGACTCTGCAGACTTAAAGTCACAGCCTCTGAAGTATAGAGTGTGTCATGTTGCAATGAGGTGGGGATACTTGAGGTATTTACGTCATTGAGTCTGAGGTCTATATAGGGATAGATGAAAATTGACATTTTCCCCCATCTGTAATATCACCAGGCAGTCTGAAAAGGTTTGTGGTGCAGACATGAGGCCATAAATCAGGAATTTGAACTGATAATGGACATTTTCAACCAGAAATCTCAAAAAATTGTCATGGTTCTCAATGGTGTCGATGTGAAAATAGGCATCTTGTAAATCAATGGTACAGATCCAGTCCCCCATGATGAAGCTGGTGGTATATTTGGTGAACATGCAGCATTTCTTTTATTTTATCAACTTGTACAAGCCCTGAGATCTAGAATAGAGGGTAATTTCACCATCAGTCCTTTCTTTTGAACTAGAAGGTACAGGGATGCATACTCCTTTTCTTTTTTTGGAGAAGGAGGGACCAGTTTCAATGCCTCTTTGAACAGGAGGGTACTGACTTCCAAACAAAGAAATACTTGATGATATTTAGATGCTTTCTTACCTTTTGTTCCTCAGATTGTTCCCTGGATGTACCCCAGAGGGTCTTTGAAAACTGGAAAGAGCACAGGTAGAGGGAAGCATGCTTTCCAGAACACTCAGGAATTCCAGATTTTTATTCACACATACGTAGGTCCTCTTGAAGTCCACGCAGCTTCGCTTTTCCCTGTCCTTTCATGTTCTCCTGGATAAGTACTTGGAACATTCACAGGAGTAAGGACAATGTGATCCAGACAGGAGCCGAGTGCAGACTGTGTGAGCGTCTGTTACACTTTCTCCCAGATGTGGGACAAAAAGACACACCATTTTGTGAAGGAAAGATACATTTTCCCCTTTGAACACAGTAGAAATGCACTGCTGGTCTCTGAAAAATACCTTTACTGAATGTCTTTAAAGGTTTCTGTAGGAAGCTGGCTCACTTTATCGTGCACTAAAAAGAAGCACAACATGCAGGGTCAATTCGATCTCCACTTGGTTTGCAGAGGCAGAAGTAGATAGGACTAATGCTCTATTTTGTGGTAGTGTGGACGAGACGTTAGGCTTCTCAGGGGGTAGTGTTAAGCATTTGTTGTACTCACAGAGGAAATAAATGACACACACACTCAAAGAATAAATCAAAGACCAATTTAGAAAAATAACAGTTCTTTTTATGTCTGTTTTAAACCCAAGAGCTTCATAATGAGGTAAGTAGACTTTTGAGCATAAATACTTTGCAATTTCAAAAGTGGACACAGTGCAGTTTTCAGAGTTCTCTCAATGTTATCCTATGGTGGAAAAACAATGTTGAGCAAACACAGGGTTAACAACGACTTACAAAGCCAATCATAGAGAGTTAAGGTAAATGCTGGACACTGATCAGAACCAAATCAACAGGTCACACCAGGCAGCACTGGGATGGCCGGGTGCAGAGGTGCAGTAAGGCGTCGGGTGCCCAATGGTTTCCTTTGGGAGTTTGGCCCTGTGACAAACAGGCTACTGGCTTGGGCTGGATAGCCAGTCAGGGACAACAAACAGGTAGGTTGTAGACATGGGGTGCTCGGGATGTAGGTGCACCTTTGGTCTTTTTCTCCAGGGACCAGGGGCGACGGCTGCAGGGGTGTCCTTAGGCATCGGATTTCTCTGTCTATGAGCACTCACGATCAGGGGGTCCTGTGTGTTGCGGCTGCAGGAGTCTTCAGAGAGCCAGCAAGGGTGAACCCTGGGTAGATGCAAGCTCAGGGGAGCCAGGGGACATTGCTGGCACCAGTGACCCACCTCAGATTGGGTTGTGGGAGACAGGTGCAGTGGTTGCTGGAGGCGTCAGGTTTTCTCACACCACTAGGTCGTGGGAGAGGGGTCTAAGTGCAGGGGCTGCAGGTGACTTGGGGGAGTCTAAGAGGGGTAAAACCCGGCAAGACTGGGACTCTGGACAGCTGGGGAGCCTTGCTGGCACCGTTGGTTTGCTTCACTTCGGGTAGAGGATGTCGGATGCAGGGATGACTACAGGTGTAGGGTCTTTGCTGTTCTGTAAGCTTCAAAGTCCTTTCATGAGACTTTTTGCAGAGCTGATCCGCTGCTCACAGGAGCCTGAGTCTTTGTGGAAGGCAGGCAGTCCTCCTGGGTTTCTTGGAGCTACAGCTGCAGGACGAGTCATCTTTTTGGGCAGAGTCTGTCGAGGTCAGCAGGCCGGTGGGGCTGGTACCAAGTCAGCTGCTTCTTCTTTTCCTCTTCTGCAGGCACAACTCCTTTGTGTCATTGTCTTCATAGGTTGTCAAGATCTGAGTTCTAGGGTTCAGGGTTGCCACCTAAATACTCACTTTAGGGGTGTTAGAAGGAGTGCCAGCTGGTAGCCAATGGGCTGACCACCTTTGGGTGATTGCACCCTTTTTATGACCACTTCTACTGCAAAGTGGGCATAACCCTAACCCTGGTGGCCTAATGATGGAGGCGTTTAAAAAGTAGTACCAAGCTCAGCTCCTCCACCTTTGGGGTGGGACTGGCATGAAGTGGGCACACCTCCTAATCTGTCTAGTTTCCCATCTGTTCTGCTGTCAAAAGTGGGGTCAGGACAGGGGGGGGTGGATCATCTCCGCCACCTGGGGAGACCTGGGTCGCATTACAAAGGCGGCAAGGCCTTTGAAGCTCCCTGCCCTGGAATGTCCATCCTGCCTGGGTGAGGTACCAACACCCCCACCCAGTGCAGGCTTTTGTCTCTGGCCCTCAAGAGCGCTGGCTCTCACCTTTAGGGGGCCAGATACGTGTCTAAGGTGGCTGAACTAGTTAGGACCAATCAGTCAACACACTAGTACCTGGTAGGCTTTATGGGGGCAGCACGTAGGGACCCTCCTGGGTATCCGAGGTCCTAGATATCAGGGGTGCCGTTTACTAGGGTATTACAGAGGGTGCTAAAGGTTTTGCCAGTTGGGAGCAACAACTGTGCAGTTTTGGGAGGAAAAAGATCTGGCACTGGGGACCTGGTTGGCAGGAACCCAGTGGTCTTTCAGCCAAAATGACGCCAGAACCAGGCAAAAAGTGCTAGGAGTGACCATATGAAAAGAGGCACTTTCCTACAGTTTCCGAAAGGGCCAAAGATTAGGGTTCGAACTCGGTGCAAGAAACTGGTTATTAGTTGAGAGGTGTTGAGTACCCGCATCTAATAATAATCACTGTCCTTACCAGGGTGAACCACTAAAGTCACCAAATAAGTGGCTGAGCTGAACCCCAGGTACATATGGTACAGAGCATACATGCATAACCTGGAAGCAACACCTACGGTATTTATGCAGTAATAAAACAGTAATAAAGTCGAAATGCAAAACAATGTAAAAACTTCAAAACTGATTAGAAAAGGAGTAAAATGCAATAAACAAAATGACACTAAAATGAACCAATGGTCGCAGTAGAACAGCACCTAAGAACAATTTGACAATGAACGAGATGGAGCCCGGGTTGGATATACTACTGAGCAACATACCTTCAATTTTATCTGGTAGAGACTATCTAGCTGCAGATTCCTTACCTTTGAATTTTCCCCAGGCGTCAGACTGGATCCGAAAGATTTTCCATGAGCAGTACCCCTGCAGCCAGTAGGTGGCGTCGATCAGCTCTGCGTCTGTCATCAGCCAATGAGGAAGTGACGCTGGGGTACCTATACATGCGTGCTGATGTCCATTTCTTTTCACAACTTTCTATGTCAAAAGTGCAGAGCCATGAAAAAAAGTGATCACTGGTTAGTCAAAACTAGGGCCCTGAAAGCAGTCATCCCTGTCCCTAGAAACCCATTCGGCAGAATGGGGAGGATGCGTAGGTCAGGAAGGAATCTGCAGCTAGATATAGTCTCTACCAGGTAAGGTGTAACCAAAGGTATGCAAGTTGCTCATCTGACAGAGACCTCTACCTGCATATTCCTTATCTTTGAATAGATACCCAAACAATACCAACCCTGGAGGTGGTTCTGCAAACCAATTCCAAACGAGGAAGTCCTGCATGACCAAACTGGCAAACTGCTCATCCCTACAGACCTGACTGTCCAGTCAGTAGTGTTTGGTAATTGTGTGCAGAGATGCCTAAGTTGCTGTCTGGCAAATATCCAGGACTGGAACTCCATGTGCCACTGCAGTGGTCACAGCTTTAGCACTGGTGGAATGAGCTCACACACCTTCAAGAGGCAAAGTCGGCAGGGTGATAGATTGGCCTACGTGAAAAGGTGTGACTACTTTTGGTAGAAAAGAGGCCCATGCGAAGTACCAGTCTGTCTGGTTATATAGAGAGGTTAGGTGGCTTAGATGAAAAGTCCTGCAGCTCAAGCCGCAGATGCAATTGCCACAAGGTAGGCTGTCTTCAGTGTGAGAAGCCTGATGACAATTGTGGAGAGGCTCAAAAGGAGCACACATCAACAATGTTAGAACCAAATTAAGGTCCCACTGGGCCATAATGAATGGAGGAGGAAAGAGATGAGTAAGACCTTTAAGGAACCTATGTACAATATGGGACTTGAACAAAGAAGGTTGATCCGGCACCACAAGATGGAATTAATGGTAGATAAATAGCCCTTAAGAGTGCTGAAAGCTGGTGCCTGCTGCGCAAGGGAAAGAGTGAAAAGTAGGACCTCAGAAAGAGGGGCAGAAAGTGTTACGACTCGGTCGTCCCATTTCTAGGGGGCGCTGTAAGGGGGCTTTCGGAAGCCTGGGAATCACCTTGAACACTTATCTAGAGTCCCTTGCTGACTCCCGTTTGTTTCTCTTTTCGCCATGGTATGCTTTTGTAGTATTCCATTTGTTTCCTGGGACTGAAAATCCCATAATGCACAGCCTGGTAGTCAGGAAAGCCTGGATTCTGTTTTACATTGTTTTCTATGGGAGAAGTCCAGTTGCTCCTTTTCACCGGATCCTCTCCTCCAGGACTTGCGAGTGTCTGAAACTACACACACCTGAGACCTCTCCTGTGCAGCCCAGTCATGTGATTCCACCTGGGGTTTGCTGCAGCTTGGAACTGCTTATAAGCAGCCATTTCCTAAAGATTCTCGTTGTGCATTGGAGTTTGATTCCTTTGTGTTACAGACCCCTTATCGGATGGTGTTCCAGTCTTGTTTCAGCTTGAACCTGTTTCTTGTTTCTCTGCCCTGTTCCTGATTGTTCCAGCCAGAGTCTGCTCCCTATCTCCTAGCCTTGTACTTGTTTGTTTCTTCCAGAGCCTACTCCCTGTTTCTCTGTCCTGTTCCTGCCTTGTTTCAGCCTGAACCTGCTCTCTGTTTCCCAGTCCTGTTTACTGCTTATTCCTACTCCCTGTATTCCAGTCCTGTTCTTGCTTGCTCCAGCCAGAGCCTGCTCTCTGTTTCCCATTCCTGTTTCTGTTTGTTCCAGCCAGAGCTTGTGCTCTGTTTTCCAGTCCTTTCCATGCTTTTGCTTCAGCCTGAGCCTGTTCCCAGTTCCTGCCTCTGCCTCCTAGTGTGTTCCTTCTGTTTCTGTTTCCTCTTGGGTATTTGTGTCTGGCAAGTGTTCTATCAGTCTTCACCTGTGTATAAGTGTTTTCCTTTGTACTGGGGTTGGCTCCTGGTTTCCAGGAGGCAATTCCAGCCCCCATCCTTTGTCTGGTGTTATATGTAGTCTTTAGCACCTAACAGTGACAGTGTGCTATTGCTGTTTTCCAGGAATTGCCACTGTGTTTCCAGCTGGACCCACAAGGGCTTGTCTTGTGTATGTAAGTACAATTCTTGTTTGTGCTCCAAGGGTCCAAAGACAGAATCACTTCTGCTGCCTCCTTTCTATGGGGCTGGTGGGGGTGACTATCTGTAAGAGCAAACTGCACAGAGGCATTGATATTCCCTGTCACTGTGGGAGGTTCTGCGCCTTACTCTGTGTATAACCCCAGCGTGTTTGTCCAATAGTAATCCGTTTCCTGTTTGTTCACACTAAGGTTGCTCTGCTTTTACTTTCCTGTTTCCTGTGCCTTCCATAGCTGTCCTTTCCCATGTATACCTTTAGCTGCTCTTCTGCCCCAGTACACTACCTCTTTGGGATAGTCTGTGACCTCAAGGGGTGTCCCAACCAGAGTACTGATCAGACCCGCCCAAAACAGTGACAGAAAGAGGATCAACAGATTTTTCTGCACACCATGCCACAATTTCTTCCAACGGTAGGCGTATACCATCTTGGTGGGGGGATGCCTGGCTGCCTAGATGACATTACAGAATTCGGGAGGAAGGTCAAAAGCTGCCAACTGCTGCCGCTCAATCTCCACATAAGAAGGTGGAGAGTGGACAGGTTCGGATGAAGAACTGTCCCCTGCTGCTCTGAGAGAATATCTTCCTGAAGAGGCAGTCTGATTGCAGGATCGTTTGCACTGCCGTGTAGCTAATGATACCAGATTCTCCATGCCCAGTCCGGAGCCACAAGGTTGACTTGGGCCTGGTCATTTCTGATCTTCATAAGAACTGTGGGTGGGAGTGGTATGGGCAAAAAGGAATACAGGAAGCCTGAGTTCCGCTCGAGATGAAAAGCATCTTCGAGTGAGAGCCGCCTTGAAAACTCCAGTGCACAAAATTGCTGACATTGGACGCTCTCAGCAGAGGTGAACTGATTTAACCAAGGCTCTTTCCACTGCCTTATGGAGACCATGCCCCACCCTGGTATGGAGATACCATTCATGATCCACTAGGCATCTTCGGCTGAATTAGTCTGCTCTGGCATTCAGAGAGCTCGCCAGATGATGAACCAGCAGGGATATGCCCTGCTGTTCCAGCCATGCCCAGAAACACAGATCCTCTTGATAAAGAGTCCACAACCGCACCCTGTTTGTTGCAGCTCCACATTACGGTGGTGTTGTCCATGAACTCCTGCAATAGCCTTCCCTTGATGAAGGGTAGAAAGGCTTTCAATGCAAGTCGGATTGCTTGGAGCTCCAGCAGGTTGATGTGCAGTCCAGATTCCATCAGAGACCAGAGTCCTCTGATCTCCAATTCTCCCAGATGGCAGCCCCATCCCAGAAGTGACGCATCTGTCACTACTGTGAGATCTGGTTGGGGAATGGCGAGGGATCTGCCACTGACCCAATCACAGTTCATTAGCCACCACAGCAGGTCCTTTGAAGTTCCCTCGGAGATCTAGACCATGTCAGAGAGATTTCCTTGATTCTGCATCCACTGAAACTTCAGATCCCACTGCAGTGACCCCATACGTCATCTGGCATGTGTCACCAGCAGGAAGCAGGACGCCATGAGCTCCAGCAGCCTCAGTCAGTCTCACCAAAATCCAGGATTGAGGCTGCAACATTGCAGAAAAGGAACAGATGATCCTCTGCCAGCCAGTCATGAGATGGTGGCGTAGGTGGAGGGGTAGTGTCGAAGGGGAGGAAGTAGCTCCTTTGGACAATCAGCCAAGCCCACCTGTCCAATGTTATAGAGTAACTGTAGGAGGCTGGCCTGGCTTGTAGTGGGTACCAAGGGGTACTTACACTCTGTACCAGGTTCAGTTATCCCTTATTAGTGTAGAAGAGGTGTTTCTAGCAGCTTAGGCTGATAGAAAGTAGCTATAGCAGAGCAGCTTAGGCTGAACTAGGAGACATGCAAAGCTCCCACTATACCACTGGTGTCATATGCACAATATCATAAGAAAACACAATACACAGATATACTAAAAATAAAGGTACTTTATTTTTATGACAATATGCCAAAAGTATCTCAGTGAGTACCCTCAGTATGAGGATGCCAAATATACACAAGATATATGTACACAATACCAAAAGTATGCAGTAATAGCAAAAGGAAGTAATGCAAGCAATGTATAGTTACAGTGAATTGCAATAGGAGCACATAGGTATAGGGGCAACACAAACCATATACTCCAAAAGTGGAATGCGAACCACAAATGGGCCCCAAACCTATGTGAGCTTGTAGATGGTCGCTGGGACTGTAAGAAAACAGTGAGGGTTAGAAAAATAGCCCACCCCAAGACCCTGAAAAGTAGGTGTAAAGTGCACCTATGTTCCCCAGAGAGCACAGAAGTCGCGATAGGGGAATTCTGCAAGGAAGACCAACACCAGCAAAGCAACCAAAGTGGATTTCCGGATGAGAGTACCTGTAGAACAAGGGGACCAAGTCCAAGAGTCGCGACAAAGTCGAGAGTGGGCAGATGCCCAGGAAATGCCAGCTGAGGGTTCAAAGAAGCTGCCACCGGATGGCAGAAGCTGAGGATTCTGCAAGAACGAAGAGGACTAGGAACTTCCCCTTTGGAGGATGGATGTCCGACGTTGTGAAGAAGCTTGCAGAGGTGTTCCCACGCAGAAAGACCGCAAACAAGCCTTGCTAGCTGCAAGGGTCGCGGTTAGGGTTTTTGGATGCTGCTGTGGCCCAGGAGGGACCAGGATGTCGCCACTTGGATGAGGAGACAGAGGGGGCACCCAGCAAGTTAGGGAGCCCTTACAAAAGCAGGCAGCACCCGCAGAAGTACCCGAACAGGCACTTGGAGGAGGAGTGAACCGGAGCTCACCCGAAGACACAAAAGGGAGTCCCGCGACGCCGGAGGACAACTCAGGAGGTTGTGCACTGCAGGTTAGAGTGTCGGGAACCCAGGCTTGGCTGTGCATGAAGGAAATCCTGGAAGAGTGCACAGGAGCCGGAGCAGCTGCAAATCACGCGGTACCCAGCAATGCAGTCTAGCGTGGGGAGGCAAGGACTTACCTCCACCAAACTTGGACTGAAGAGTCACTGGACTGTGGGAGTCACTTGGACAGAGTTGCTGAGTTCCAGGGACCACGCTCGTCGTGCTGAGAGGGGACCCAGAGGACCGGTGATGCAGTCTTTTGTTGCCTGTGGTTGCAGGGGGAAGATTCCGTCGACCCACGGGAGATTTCTTCAGAGCTCCTGGTGCAAGAAGGAGGCAGGCTACCCCCAGAGCATGCACCACCAGGAAACAGCTGAGAAGGCGGCAGGATCAGCGATACAAGGTTGCAGTAGTCGTCTTTGCTACTTTGTTGCGGTTTTGCAGGCGTCCTGAGCAGTCAGCGGTCGATCCTTTGGCAGAAGGTGAAGAGAGAGATGCAGAGGAACTCTGATGAGCCCTTGCATTCGTTATCTAAAGAATTCCCCAAAGCAGAGACCCTAAATAGCCAGAAAAGGAGGTTTGGCTACCTAGGAAGGAGGATAGGCTAGCAACACAGGTAAGAGCCTATCAGAAGGAGTCTCTGACGTCACCTGCTGGCACTGGCCACTCAGAGCAGTCCAGTGTGCCAGCAGCACCTCAGAGGTCTGGAGCACACTGGAGGAGCTCTGGGCACCTGCCCTGGGAGGTGCAGGTCAGGGGAGTGGTCACTCCCCTTTCCTTTGTCCAGGTTCGCGTCAGAGCAGGGCTGGGGAATCCCTGAACCGGTGTAGACTGGCTTATGCAGAGATGGGCACCATCTGTGCCCATCAAAGCATTTCCAGAGGCTGGGGGAGGCTTCTCCTCCCCAGCCCTGACACCTTTTTCCAAAGGGAGAGGGTGTAACACCCTCTCTCTGAGGAAGTCCTTTGTTCTGGCTTCCTGGGCCAAGCCTGGCTGGACCCCAGGAGGGCAGAAACCTGTCTGAGGGGTTGGCAGCAGCAGCAGCTGCAGTGAAACCCCGGGAAAGGTAGTTCGGCAGTACCCGGGTCTGTGCTACAGACTCGGGGGGTCATGGAATTGTCTCCCCAATGCCAGAATGGCATTGGGGTGACAATTCCATGATCTTAGACATGTTACATGGCCATGTTCGGAGTTACCATTGTGACGCTATACATAGGTAGTGACCTATGTATAGTGCACAAGTGAAATGGTGTCCCTGCACTCACAAAGTCCGGGGAATTTGCCCTGAACGATGTGGGGGCACCTTGGCTAGTGCCAGGGTGCCCACACACTTAGTAACTTAGCACCCAACCTTTACCAGGTAAAGGTTAGACATATAGGTGACTTATAAGTTACTTAAGTGCAGTGGTAAATGGCTGTGAAATAACGTGGACGTTATTTCACTCAGGCTGCATTAGCAGGCCTGGGTAAGAATTGTCAGAGCTCCCTATGGGTGGCAAAAGAAATGCTGCAGCCCATAGGGATCTCCTGGAACCCCAATACCCTGGGTACCTCAGTACCATAGACTAGGGAATTATAAGGGTGTTCCAGTATGCCAATATGAATTGGTGAAATTGGTCACTAGCCTGTTAGTGACAATTTAGAAAGCAGAGAGAGCATAACCACTGAGGTTCTGGTTAGCAGAGCCTCAGTGAGACAGTTAGTCATCACACAGGGAACACATAAAGGGCACACTTATGAGCACTGGGGCCCTGGCTGGCAGGGTCCCAGTGGCACATACACTAAAACAACATATATACAGTGAAATATGGGGGTAACATGCCAGGCAAGATGGTACTTTCCTACACAATCCCCCCCCCCCCCCAGTTGAGATTCACAACAGGCATGGGGTGGCTAAGAGTGTTGTTATGAGCGTCTGTCACTTGCTACTGGTGACCAAGTAGGTGTTGTTCAGGGTGTACCAGTTTCTCTATTACCATGGTAACACTGGCACCTGTGTCCCTGTAGGCCTGAATCTCAACACAATTTATTAGGGGAAGTTGCTTGTACTTATCCATATTAAGGGGACAAGCAACCAAGGTGGCCAAATCAATGGCACCTTCAGAGACTAACACAGCCTCAGTGGTCTCCCTAACAAGACCAACCCAACTAAATTACCAAAAGTGAGCCCAGCTACTCCCTTGTATTGGCTATTAGTAGGTTTGCTCCCACCACCACTGCTATTACTAGGGGCACTAGGGGGGTCATTACAACCCTGGCGGACGGTGTTAAAGCTGCGGTAATACCACAAACAGTGCGGCGGATAAAAAAATGGAACTATGACCCTGGTGGAAACCGCCAAAAAAGACAGCCACTTTAACACACCGCCCACGGCGGTACAGACAAGCAGCGCGGCGGTCACTGCCAACAGACAGGCGGAACACAATGTACCGTCCATAGTATTACAACCCGCCAATCCGCCACCTTTTCCGGGGCGGATTCACTGTGGATAAAAACACGGCAGAAACAGCTTTTGCAATGGGAAAACACTCACCTGAACACATCCCACGAGGAACGAGGACTCCATAGACCCGGAACTCCAAATACTCCCTGCCCTTGTCTTTCTGCTACTCTACGACCAACATCTACATAGGCGCCGAAGGCAACGTTGAGTACTGCACCTACGACATGGGGGAGGGTGGAGGCAAAAGTTAGGGAGACACCCACCAAACACCCCCACCCCCAACCTCGCATAATACAACATACACACCAATGCATTCACAAAAATCACAGTAACAACCCACAATCCCCCCGGAAGAATGAAAAGACAAAGCGAAATTCGGTCAAACATTGTAATGTGGCAATATACATGTCATACAAAAATATACAGATATATATGAAAATCAGTCATAATTATATACATTACGAGAAGTAGTGCAGATATCTACATAACAATGTCCGTGCACCAACAGTCCAAAAATGCATGGGCGAGGCCCACAAAGGATACCTGACCACAATCGGAGAGAACACTGCGGGGGCATCAGATAGAAATACTACAGGCACCTCAGGGGGAAGAGAAGAGGGGGCATCTCAGCCGGATGACTGCAAAGCCAGATCCACGACGGGGCTCCATGCCCATTGATGTATCCTGGGGAGTGCAAAGCCACAGTCTCTCAAGTCTCTACAGTGGGTGGGTTGCCCACTGTTCCATCCTGGGGAGTGCAAAGCCACAGTCTTTCAAGTCTCTACAGTGGGTGGGGTGCCCACCGTGCCATCCTGGGGAGTGCAAAGCCACAGTCTCTCAAGTCTCTACAGTGGGTGGGTTGCCCACTGTTCCATCCTGGGGAGTGCAAAGCCACAGTCTTTCAAGTCTCTACAGTGAGTGAGGGTGCCCACCGTGCCATCCTGGGGAGTGCAAAACCACAGTCTCTCAAGTAGATGCAGGTCTCCACTGGTACTGGGGGGGACTGGTGCCCAGAGTGCTTCATCCTGTGCAGGACAGACAGAGTGGATGCAGGTCTCCACTGGTTCTGGAGGGGGACTGGTGCCCAGACTGGATGAGTCTCCCTGTGAAAGTTCCTGTCCTGTCACTGTCCCAGCTGCACATGGGATAAGGATGCCTGATAAGGCGGTCTATTCATTCCTACCCGGTGCTTGCCCTGTTCAGCGGTCTTCACCATAGCGGTCTTTGCCCTGTTCAGCGGTGGTTTGACATGGCGGTTCTGGACTGTTCAGCGGTGCTTTGCCATGGCGGTCTTTGCCCTGTTCAGCGGTGCTTTGCCATGGCGGTCTATGCCCTGTTCAGCGGTCTTCACCATGGCGGTCTTTGCCCTGTTCAGCGGTGCTTTGACATGGCGGTTCTGGACTGTTCAGCGGTGCCTTGCCATGGCGGTCTTTGCCCTGTTTCGCGGTGCTTTGCCATGGCAGTCTTTGCCCTGTTCAGCGGTGCTTTGACTTGGGGGTTCAGAACTGTTCAGCAGTGCTTTGCCATGGCGGTTCTGGACTGTTCAGCGGTGTTTTGTCATGGCGGTTTGCCCTGTTCAGCAGTCTTCACCATGGCGGTCTTTGCCCTGTTCAGCGGTGCTTTGACATGGTGGTTCAGGACTGTTCAGCAGTGCTTTGCCATGGCGGTTCTGGACTGTTCAGCGGTGTTTTGCCATGGCGGTCTTTGCCCTGTTCAGAGGTCTTCACCATGGCGGTCTTTGCCCTGTTCAACGGTGCTTTGACATGGCGGTTCAGGACTGTTCAGCAGTGCTTTGCCATGGCGGTTCTGGACTGTTCAGCTGTGTTTTGCCATGGCGGTCTTTGCCCTGTTCAGCGGTCTTCACCATGGCGGTCTTTGCCCTGTTCAGCGGTACTTTGACATGGCAGTTCAGGACTGTTCAGCGGTGCTTTGCCATGGAGGTTCTGGACTGTTCAGCGGTGTTTTGCCATGGCGGTCTTTGCCCTGTTCAGCGGTCTTCACCATGGCCGTCTTTGCCCTGTTCAGCGGTGCTTTGACATGGCGGTTCAGGACTGTTCAGCGGTGCTTTGCCATGGCGGTTCTGGACTGTTCAGCGGTGTTTTGCCATGGCGGTCTTTGCCCTGTTCAGCGGTCTTCACCATGGTGGTCTTTGCCCTGTTCAGCGGTGCTTTGACATGGCGGTTCTGGTACGGACATTGGTGTGTGGCATGACGTTCCCTACACTGGGCATTGGTGTGTGGCATGACGTTCCCTACACTGGGCATTGGTGTGTGGCATGACGTTCCCTACACTGGGCATTGGTGTGTGGCATGACGTTCCATCATAGCCCACCTGGGCTGTGGCAGCCGGGGCCCTCCTGGGCACTGAGTCCGGCGGTGGCGGTGGTCTCCTGACCAGTGACGATACTTGGGCCCTCCTGGGCAATGACTCTGGCGGTGGTCTCTGGACCAGTGACGATACTTGGGACCTCCTGGGCAATGACTCTGGCGGTGGTCTCTGGACCAGTGACGATACTTGGGCCCTCCTGGGCTGTGACTCCGGCGGTGGTCTCCTGACCAGTGACGATACTTGGGCCCTCCTGGGCAATGACTCTGGCGGTGGTCTCTGGACCAGTGACGATACTTGGGCCCTCCTGGGCTGTGACTCCGGCGGTGGTCTCTGGACCAGTTACGATACTTGGGCCCTCCTGGGCAATGACTCTGGCGGTGGTCTCTGGACCAGTGACGATACTTGGGCCCTCCTGGGCTGTGACTCCGGCGGTGGTCTCTGGACCAGTGACGATACTTGGGCCCTCCTGGGCAATGACTCTGGCGGTGGTCTCTGGACCAGTGACGATACTTGGGCCCTCCTGGGCAATGACTGGCGGTGGTCTCTGGACCAGTGACGATATTTGGGCCCTCCTGGGCTGTGACTCCGGCGGTGGTCTCTGGACCAGTGACGACAGTGCTGGCAGTTGTGTCTCGACCGCCGGAAATGATGGCGCACTTCTCCGCCGTGACACTCACAACAGACTGGGCAGACTTCCTCTGTCCCTTCCCCACCTTTGGTGGAGTCACAGCTGACTCTCCAATCCCCTTGGAATCCATGTGAGTTGTTTTCCCACCAGGAGTCTTCACACGGTCCCGTCGTCCACTCTCCAATTTTAGAGCCTTTACAGAGGGTGGGCTGCCAGTGCCTTGGCTCCGGGTCACACTGCCTGCCCTGGTGGCCGGTGCACTCCACAAACCTTGAACAGGCACCACTGGTATTGGAGGCTTTTTGGCTGAGGCGCTACGACGGGACTGATGAATTGGAGGGGGGGTGGGGGCAAAAAGGTCTACTTTACAGAGGGACAGTTTCTGACGAACACTGGGATGGGTAGTTGGAGGGGGCCTGGGAGTGGAGGAAGAGGAGGTGGTTGTCAGAGGTGTCACTTTAGGTGTTTTGGGTGCAGGTGCAGGTACTGGAGGCTGTCGTGAGGTGGATGGATGTTGGGTGAGTGATTGCCGGCGTTTGAGTACTTTGGGAGGGGGCGTCACAGACACAGGGGACGTGTAAATGGGAGTGGAGGTGGTGAGTGCAGGTGGGCGGCTTGTGGTGCTGGGTCATCTTGTGCGATTCATGGTGCCTGTAGATGTGGTGCATGCAGGTGTGTGTTTAGACGAGACTGGGAGGGAGGAGGGAGAAGAGGAGGAGGGGGACACAGTGGAGGCAGTGGATGTTGCTGTGTCTGTACATGGGTGAGGCTTGCGTGAGTGCCTGTGGGTTGTGTGGTGCCTATGTTTGCTTGAGCTACCTGTGTGTGCTGACTTGTGTGCATGCTGGTCTGTAGGTGTACTTGGGATGGGCTGGGGTACAGGAGATTGGGTCTGGGTGGAGGAGGTTGGAGGGGGGAGGCTAGACACAGGGACAATGGCTGCCATCAGTGCTGAGGCCAGAGATTGCAGGGTTCGCTGAAGGACAGCCTGACCAGAATGAATGCCCTCCAGGAATGCATTACCGTGTTGCAACTCTCGTTCTACACCCTGGATGGCATTCTCAATGGTAGACTGCCCAACACTGACTGACCTGAGGAGGTCAATGGCCTCCTCACTGAGGGCAGCAGGGGTGACAGGGGCAGGGCCTGAGGTGCCTGGGGCGAAGGTGATGCCCACCCTCCTGGGTGAGCGGGCACGGGGCGAAGGCTGAGGGGCTGCTAGGAGGGCGGTGCTGGTAGGGGAGGTGGCGGCTGTACCTGTAGAAGTGTGGGGCACAGATGGTGCCGCCACCACAAGGGAGCTCCCATCAGCGGACAAGTACGTGTCGCTGGTTGGTGATCCGGTGACCGACGTGAAGCTCCCCTCGCCCTCCGTCCCACTGGTGCATTCAGAGTCCGTGGTGTGGCCCTCCATGGCCATGTGGGGTGCAGCTCCCTCGTGCTCCGGTGCCACTGTACCTCCGTCTGATGATGCTGATGTACAAAAGGACAGGGAGAGCAGAAAAAGGGGGGGAGACAGAAGAAAGAGAGTTTTTGTGCATGGCATACCGCTACCGTTGGCGGACAAGACAGAGACATCAGCCCCTTGCATTACACCGTGCTCCTGCCCTCTGCACATGCAATTTCTGGGATATGGCCTACATGGCAATGGTGGACATCTGCGCACATGGATGCCACAGGGGCAACTATACCTCGACTTGGCACTCTGCTGAGGTGGGGTAGATTGCCACATGGCCTACATTACGGAGGGGCCTTGCCTACTGAACTCGCCCTGGCCTAGGGACACCCACAGCCCACCTCCCCCACCCAGACACCTCCACTGCACGAAAAGTCAGCAGAATGAGAGTGTACTCACCCCCTTGTGTCTGCTGTGATGCCCTCAAGCGCCCATCCAATTCCGGGTAGGCCACCGCCAGGATCCGGAACATCAGGGGGGTCATGGTGCGACGGGTAACCCTCCCACGTTGGGAGGCCATCCCCAGCTGAGCCTCCGCCGTCTTCTAGCTTCAGCGGCGAATGTCCTCCCATCTCTTACGGCAGTGGGTGCCCCGTCTCTGGTGGACCCCCAGGGTCCAGACCTCCTTGGCGATGGCACGCCAAATGTCCCTCTTCTGGTGGGCGCTGACCTACATGACATGCACAAGGAAAGAGGAACAGTCATTACCAACTGCACCGTCGTTGTGAGTGGCCCCCTCCCTACTCTGGCCATGTGGCCCATTCATTCCCATGCATTAATGTTCTATGAACTCTGCCCCCTTCCCTCTTCCAACCAGCCCTCTCCACCCAGGCCTAGCCCATACAACGTGCTCCCTGTGTACTAACCTGTTGGTCTGGAGGACCGTAGAGTAGCGTGTACTGGGGGTGGACCCCGTCTACCAGTTTCTCCAACTCCTGTGCAGTGAAGGCAGGGGCCCTTTCCCCAGACGCAGCAGCCATCGTCGCTTCCAGACCGAGGTCACAGCAGCACTTGCAGTGTAGGTCCTCTCCTGTCGAAGGTCAGGTATCTAGTGATTGAACAGATAGAAAATGGCGATGACGTCCGCGGCGGTGATGTCCGCGGCGGTGCGCATCATCACCGCCGGCGCACCTGTTCATTGGCTCCTGGGACCCATAGGGTCCTATGTTAACCAATGCAGCATTGCGCCGCAGTCTACGACCGCCTACCGCGACGGTGTGCAACGCCAGCGCAGTTACCCCACAATCCCATTGTCCCAGTTTAGAGGTCAGGCAGCCGCCATTTCAGGGGCCCACATGGCCTAATTTACCTCTGCGTCACACATAGCTAGGCCTACACTCAACACACATACAGGAAGGGTTTTGTGAGTGGTGTAGTCTTGTGTGTAACTGTGGGTACATACCTGGAGGAATAATGACTGATTCGTCGCTGTTGTCCTTCGTAGGCATCGTCAGCTGGGACAGTTGAGAAGATGGCGGAATCCTCCGGTGTACCGACCGCTGGTGGACCTGTTGACAATGTAAGAGCGACATGTCATCGTCACCTACCGGTTTGACCGTGCCACAATCCAGGAACTATGTACCCAGTTGGAGCCAGACCTGATGTCACCAATCCGCCATCCGACTGGAATCCCCCCTGACGTGTAGATGCTGTCAGTGCTACATTTCCTTGCAAGTGGGTCTTTTCAGACAACAGTGGCCATGGCATCAGGGATGTCCCAGCCTATGTTTTCCAACGTGTTGTCCAGAGTGCTGTCTGCCCTGCTGAAACACGTAAGGAGATACATCATTTTCCCTGAGGTGGCAGATTTGCCTACAGTGAAAGGTGACTTCTATGCCCTTGGACATATCCCCAACGTCATAGGTGCCATTGATGGGACCCATGTAGCTCTGTCCCCCCCCACAGGAGTAAACAGGTGTACAGGAACCGGAAGAGTTATCATTCAATGAATGTCCAGATGGTATGTTTGGCAGACCAGTACATCTCCCAGGTTAATGCTATGTTCCCTGGCTCAGTGCATGACGCCTACATCCTGCGGAATAGCAGCATCCCTGATATGATGGGTCAACTCCAGAGGCACCGTGTATGGCTATTAGGAGACTCTGGTTACCCCAACCTGTCCTGGCTATTGACCCCAGTGAGGAATCCCAGGACCAGGGCAGAGGAACGGTACAATGAGGCCCATGGGCGGACTAGGAGGGTGATCGAACGCACCTTCGGCCTCCTGAAGGCCAGGTTCAGGTGCCTCCATATGACAGGTGGATCCCTATTCTACTCACCGAAGAAGGTGTGCGAGATCATCATCGCCTGCTCCATGCTTCATAATCTGGCTTTGCGACGCCAGGTGCCTTTTCTGCAGGAGGATGATCCAGATGACGGTGTTGTAGCAGCTGTGGAGCCTGTGGAGCCTGTGGACGGTGATGAGGAGGAAGCTGAGGAAGAAGACAACGACAACAGGGAGTCAGTCATACAGCAATATTTCCAGTGACACTCAGGTGAGAACATTTTCATGTTTGACATTACATTAACTTTCACAGGTCTACCTCTATCCTGTCTGTCGGTTTCAACCACTATTTGGTAACTGAGTTGTACCTTTCGATTACTGTTTCACAGGTGTGGTTACCAACGTGTCATCTGCTTGCATCCTTCAAGTACTTGTGATGTGTGACATAGGTATGTTAGCTTTACAATAGGAAACACATTATCACACTGTCATTGATAATACATATTTACTAAATCACAGACTGACTCCAGATTGTTTTGTGTTTCAAGGATGTTTATTGAAGTGCTAATTATTGGAGGGGGTGGTAAAATGGTGATGGGTGATGGTGGAGGAATGTCCATGGCAGAGTCCAGTCTATTAGTCTCACAGGTGCACTGCCCATCTGGGCATAGGAAGTGGAGCTGGGGCAGTTTCAGAATGGACAGGGTAACAAGGTGGGACAGTGAGAGGACAAACAGGGTGGTCTCATTTCCTGGCGGGGGTCTTGCCATCTTGCTCTGTCCTGTTCCTGGATCTCAGGGACCGCTTGCGTGGCGGTTGTCCGTCTGCAGGGGGTGGGGTGCTGGTGTGGTGGTCCTGTGGCGGGGCGTTCTGTCCACTAGCGCCGGCGGAGGTGGTGGGCAGTTCATCGTCCTGGCTAGTGTCAGGTGCCCCTTGGAGTGCCACAGTGTCCATCAAGGTCTGCTGTATGTCCTTCAGCACCCCTACGATGGTGCCCAGGGCGGAGTTGATGGTCCTGAGCTTCTCCCTTAACCCCAAATACTGTTCCTCCTGCAGGCGCAGGGTCTCCTACAACTTGTCCAGGACCGTCTCCATCATCTCCTGGGAGTGGTGGTATGCTCCCATGATGGAGGATAGGGCCTCGTGGAGAGTAGGTTCCCTTGGCCTGTCCGCCCCCTGTCGCACAGCAGCCCTCCCAGTTCCCCTGTGTTCCTGTGTCTCCGTCCCCTGGACCGTGTGCCCACTACCACTGCCCCCAGGTCCCTGTTGTTGTTGGGGTGGTGGGTTAGCCTGGGTTCCCTGTAGTGGTGGACACACCGCTGATTGACCTGTCCTGGGTAGGGAGGTTTGGTCCCGCTGGGTGGGTGCTGTGCTGGTGTTACCAGAGGGTGGAAGGTCGGTGTTGGGCTGTGCCTGTGCAAGGGGAACCGAATGTCCCGAGGCCCACGATGGTCCGGGCTGGTCATCAGGATCCAGTAGGGCAGAGCTGCTATCGTCACTGTGGGCCTCTTCTGGGGGTGGAGTGGTGTTGTCTGGACCCTCTGGTGTGGTGACGGTCCTTCGGGTTCCTGTAGGGGCATAAGAGCATGATTATTATATGTGTGTGTGTAATGGTGTGCAATGGGTGGGTGAGCGTGTACCCCAGTGCAAGCATTCCTGTGTGGGAGCTTGGGTGATGGTGGTTTAGGGGGTTGTATAGGGGTGTGCAGTGGGCATGCTTTAGTGCTGGGTGTCCATGCTTACTTCTGTCATGCATGGCTTGGTGTTGGGATGTGTGGTTTGTGTTATTAGTAAATTATTGAGGATTTGGGGTGATAGGGGAGGGTGTGAGGGTGGGGGGGTGATAGCATGCAGGTAGGGTGGGGGATATGATAGTTAAGATTTGACTTACCAGTGTCCCATCCTCCACCGACTCCTGCGAGGCCCTCAGGATGCATGATGGTCAAGACTTGCTCCTCCCATGTAGTTAGTTGTGGGGGAGGAGGTGGGGGTCCGCAGCCAGTCTGCTGAACCGCGATGTTGTGCCTGGAGACCGTTGAATGCATCTTCCCCCGTAGGTCGTTCCACCTCTTCCTGATGTCCTCCCTACTTCTTGGGTGCTGTCCCACTGCGTTGACCCTGTCCACGATTCTTCGCCATAGCTCCATCTTCCTGGCTATTGATGTGTGCTGTACCTGTGAGCCAAATAGCTGTGGCTCTACCCGTACGATTTCCTCCACCATGACCCTGAGCTCCTCCTCGGAGAAGCGGGTGTGTCTTTGGCGTGACATGGGGTGGTGTGTGTAATGTGTGGGGCGGTGTGAGTGTTGATGTGTGTGGTGATGTGTAGTGGTGTGTGGTGTTTTGTGAGTGGATGTGGGTTGGGTGATGGTGTTGTGTGCCTCTGTGTGGTGGTGTTGTCTTGGCTGTGCAGTCACTCTGGCCTTCGTCTCTAATTTGTGGTCGTAGGGGTTTGTGGGTGATGTGGGTGTGTGTTTTATATAGTGTTGGGTGTGTGGGAGTGGTGTTTGTATTTGTGTCAGGTGTGTGTATTTGGAATTGTCCAATGTGGCGGTGTTTTGGAGATGTGTGTGTATTTTGAGCGCGGCAGTGTGTACCGCCAATGGAATACCGTGGTTGAAAGACCGCTGCGTGGTTTCGTGGGTCGTAATAGCATGGGCGTGTTTCTGTTGGAGGTTTTGTTTTCGCCAGTTTATCACTGAACTTTGGTGTGGCGGTGTTGTATGGGTGTCTGAATTTCAGCGGATTCCGAGATGTGGGTCATAATAGCTGTGGCGGGATTCCGCGGCCGCGGCGGTCTATTGGCGGTCTTCTGCACGGCGGTAAGCGCATTTTACCGCCAATGTTGTAATGACCCCCTAGGTGTAGCAGTAGGGGTTGTGGTAGTGGGAGGCTTGGTGCTTTTCTTTGGACAACTGGCATCAGTTGTCCAATGGCCTTTTACTTTACAAAAATAGCACCATGGTTTCTTTACTTGATTAGAAGAGGATTTGGACCCACCACCCCCACCAGAGTGTTTTTGTGGGCCTGATGAAGACTCATTTTTAGATTTGTCCCCACCCTTGTCTGAAGAGTTACCATCCTTCTTCTTGCCATCCTTGTCACACTTTTCTACAGTAACTCAGAATGCTTGCTTCTTGTCCAGAGAGGACCTGGCCTGGCAGTTAGGGCTGGACTATTCCCATGGGGAATAGGGTCAGGACTGATTTGCATATGGCTGGGTCCAAACTGGGGCAACGTGGTGAGCAAAAGAATGATGGATTAAACCTGAATCTATGACTGGGGTGAAAAGTTTCAATACTCCGCTGATCATTTTATTTTGTCTTGTGATGTTGAAATGATTAAGAGTGCCAGTGATGGTGATCCTGCCTCTAACTAAGTGCTCATGGTGGTGAAGGGGCAGACTAAGAGGGTTTGGAGGCTGCTGCAGTGGGGTTGGAGGAACTACCCAGACTGCTGGCCACCTGTCTTACGAGGTCTGTGGGTACCGTGCCCTCATCCACACAGAGGTAGGGAAGCATGCGCGGCACGGTGGCTGGCTGGGAATTGGCTTAGCTGGAAGCCCCTTCTGCAGCCATGAAAGGAGCAAAAGGCAGATTGCGGGGATGAGGGGCCACCGTGAGGCTCAAGGTCCTGGCCGTAGCCTGAGAGTCTTGAAGCACTCAAGTGCCGAGTCTCCAAAGAGTCGGGTGCCATTGAAGGACATGTCCTTAAGGAAAGCCTGGATGTTCTCTGAAAAGCCAAATGTCCTCAGTGAGGTGTGGCACCTCAAGGCCACTGTCATGGAAACCGCTCGGTAGGAAAGTACCCTGTTTTTGGCATGGTAACCCCTACTATTTGCCTGGTGTCAGAGTGTTTTGACTGTTTACTGGGATCTTGCTAACCTAGACCCCAGTGGTTGTGCTCGCTCTCTCTAAATTTGGTTGCTTAGGACTTTGCACACCCCACAATTGGTATACTGGTGCCCCCTTATAAGTCCCTAGTATATGGTACTTAGGGTCCCAGGGCATTGGGGCACCAGGGGTTTCCCATGGGCTGTAGCATGTATTGTGCCACCCATGGGAGCCCATGCAAAATGTGTCTGCAGGCCTGCAACTGCAGCCTGTGTGAAAAGATGCATGCATCCTTTCACTACAGGTTTCTGCCCTCTTGCTGCTTGACCAGCTCAGGCAGAGGAAGGCAGAACAAAGGATTTCTTGTGGGAGAGGGAGGTAAACCCTTGGAAATAGGTGTTAGCCTATTAGGGTAGCCTCCCCAAGCCATTGGTATGCTTTGAAGGACGCATTTGCTGTTCTCCTTGCATAAACTGGTTTGCACCAGTCCAGGGACCCCTAATCCCTGTTCTGGCATGAAACTAGACAGTGGAAAGGGGAGTGACCACTCCCCTGTCCATCCCCACCCCAGGGGTGGTGACCAGAGTGCCTCCAGGAGGCCACTTGATTCTGCCATCTTGAATCCAAGGTGGGCAGAGGCCCTTGGGAGCATCTGAGTAGCCAGGTCAGGCAGGTGACATCACAGCCCCCTCCTGATAGGTGGTCAACCTGCTAGGTGACCAATCCCCTCTCCTAGGCTATTTAGGGTCTCCCTTTTGGGTGGGACCGCAGATTTGATGTGCAAAATTCCAGCAGGATTCCTCTGCATTGTTTACTTCATCTTCTGGCCACTGGGACTGCAACTTGACCTTCCAGGAACTGACAATCTGCAACTACAGCAATGACTCTGCTCTGCAACATTGTTTCTCTGGCTCCTCCCAGCAACTGCAACATTTTCCCAGCTGTGCATCCTCTGACGAGTCTTCAACCTGCATAGGAAGTAAGAAGGAATCTCCCTTGGAGTGAAGGAGTCCCTCCCCTGCATCTGCAGGCACCAACTACAAAGACGACTGACTGCGTGAATCTCCTCTCCTTCTGAGCTGCGTGGACCCTGCATCACAGTGATGGTCTGTAGTGGCCCCCTTGGTCCTCTCTACCAGCTGTCCAACTTGGAGATGGTATGCCCCTGCCTGTCCTTGCAGGACAGGCAAGGGCCTGTCCTGCAAGTAACCCTGTGTACCACAACACTTGCAGAGACCAAGGCTTATTTGTTCCTCTTCCAAGGGATCTTCAGGCTCTGTGTAGCCCCAGCCCCCAGCACTTCTTCCTGCAATGCACAGTCTCCTGCCTGCTGCTCCAGAGATATGGGACACTCCTCCAAGTGTGCTGAGTCGGCCTCACCACGGATCCTGTGCCTGCTGCCAGTGGATCACCAGTGGGGGCTGCCTCCTCTTCTTCTGACTCTCCCAGCTACTGAGGGTCCCCTCGGACTCCACTCCTTGGGTCAAGTCCCCTGGACCTTGCTGGTCCTTTTCAGCCTTGCAAAACCTTCTTCTCCAACTCTTGCATTTACCATGGCTTGTTTGTGGTTTCCAGCACCACTTACTGACTGCAACATGACCGCAGACATAGGACATCATTCGCATCACTTCTGGAACTCCTCTTCTGCTCCTGTGCTGCACGTCTGACCTTCTTCACCCACCGTCGACCTGGTCCTGCAACCACAGAAGGGTCGGTAGTGGCTCCTGCCACAACCGGACACTGTATCTCAAACTGGACTTGGTCCCCTTTCTTTGCATGTCCTCTTCTGTCAGGATCCACCTTTGGGTTTTTCCAGTCTTGGTTGGGTCTTGCACAATCTATTTCCAAATTCCTCCTGTTGGTTTTGAGTACAACTAGGTACTTACCTCTGCTTGCGTGGTTGCTGAGGGTCATTCTGGTTCTCACCTCTCCGGGTTCCTAGTTCCTCCTGCTCCCCACTACTGATTCCACTCCCTTGGGTGAGGCACTGCCTTTCACATTCCATTTTTTAGTATATGGTTTGGCCCTCCCCTAGGGCCATCACTATTTCCTACTGCTTTGGCCAATTCCTATTGCATTCTATGCTATTTCCTGAATGCTAATGTGTGTATAATAGTGTGTTTACTTACCTCCAGTTGGGGTATTGCCTTTACAGTATTTTAGTATTTGTGTTACTATAATAAAGTACCTTTATTTTTGTAACACTGTGGTTCTTTCATGTGTGTGAGTGCTGTGTGACTATAGTGGTATTGCATAAGCTTTGCATGTCTCCTAGATCAGGAAGGCTGGTTGCATGGGAGCAAAGTGAGTGACTACCAGGGCTTATAACATTTCATTATAAGAGAGCACTTTTAAAATAACTGTGTATCAGATCAACTGCATTGATACCTGGTGGACTCTGAGCTTGTATGCGGACGACGCTCTGATCTAGCTGCGTGATCACACGACGTCTATGTGTCAGGTTCTGGAGACATGGTCTCCTACGCGGACATCTCCGGCCTGGGGGTAAATAGGTCTAAATCCTGTATTTCCCCCTATCTCCAGTGCCTTAGGAACTCCAGTCGGCACTGCCAAACTATCATCTGCCATGATGTCATACCACCTTTAAATATTTGGGCGTAC
Source organism: Pleurodeles waltl (assembly GCF_031143425.1). Classification (NCBI taxonomy): domain Eukaryota; kingdom Metazoa; phylum Chordata; class Amphibia; order Caudata; family Salamandridae; genus Pleurodeles; species Pleurodeles waltl. The sequence goes on along the minus strand of NC_090444.1, from coordinate 70,933,074 downwards.
AGATATACCATTCTCTTGAGGACCTCAGGGAGGGCAATCTGGGGAGAGCTCTTCGCTCCATTAGGGGCTCTCTGCCCTTCTGGGGAGCACTCCCCTTGTCCCCTATGGGCAGGGTTTCTATCACTAAGATGATCATCCTACCTCGTCTACTCTACTACTTTACAGCCCTGCCGACACTACAAGGCATGGCGATGGACTTCATATGGGGTAAAGACAGATGCTGCGCGGCCTGGTCTACCATTCAACACCCGCAGATTGGGGGTGGACTGGGTGTCCCCAACTTCGAAATGTATTATGCAGCAGCCCAGCTACAGTGGCCAGCAGATTGGCTGGGCGAACATTGTTTAGGGGAAAAAATGGTCCTACTCAGTGCCTTGGCACCGGCACCATTGTTGACTTGGCTGACAGACAAATCTTCTCCCCCTTTACGCAGCAATGTTGTATTAGCTACTGCAAAGGCGTGCTGGCTATGCTATGTCCATGGTGGAGGACCTTGCACACCATACTCCCCCATAACCTCTGACACTTCTACCTGAGGCCCGGACCTTGCTGGCGCATCACAATATGTCCCCGTGGAGGGCTGCGGGCCTTGTCACGGCTGGAGACTTTTACTCTGAGGATATGCTACTAACATTCGACGAATTATCGACCCACACAAAGATACTGGCCAGTAACTTATACTGCACTATAAGGCACCTCCTTCATATCACATGGGGCATGGGAGACGTTGAACCTCCTACGTCGCAGATCCTCACTTTGCTCCTTTCAATGGGTGGAACTGGGAGAGCGGTGTCGCAACTGTACTCCTTGTTGCTACTGGACACACTCCAGGACCTAGATTACGCAAAGTCTCTCTGGGACGAGACGTTGCCCACCCCCTGTCCTCGGCGCCGTGGTCGAAATCTCTCGAAATGCTAGACTCCGCTACACTCAATTTAACTACATACATCACTCTTACCTGTCCCCTCTCCGCATAAAACGCATGTTCCCTGCGTCAGACTCAGTTTGCCTTCACTACGCGGACACCCTGGCAGATTTTTACCACATGGTGTGGAATTGTCCCCCGCTGGCCATGGCTTGGCAACACATCACTGCCGTGGTGTCCGACATCCCCGCCCACGCTCTGCAGCCGACTCCAGAATCTTGTCTGCTGGGACTGAGGCGTTGCTCCAGTAAGGATAAGCAATTATATAGGTTTATTGACTTGGCATACATTGTTTTCAAACGACAAATAGCTATCAATTGGAAGGAACCACATGCCCCTAATCAGGATGGGTGGTTACGGGTCTTGCTACAGCAGTCCCAAGCTAAGGCTCAGACACTGCGCAGCTTACCGTATAGAGGAGTAGTGCAGTGCGGCTCAGACATATGGGACTCCTTTATTGTTAAGATGGAGGTCAGGGACGACACTCACCCACCTTAAATCTCCCGCAGACAACTTGCACCCCCCGGATGTATTCCCTCTCTGTGAATGATTGTTGTGGATGTTGTTGCTCCCACACAGGAGATGACGCTAACAATGTGTCGGCGTAAAGAAAACCTTGACACCCCTGTGGCTCTATCAACCATGATATGGCTCACCCCACTCTTTAGCTCGTATTACTTATGCTCTACTCCATTGCACCAGCACACTTGCATAACATATACCTATAATGCACTTGGATGCCTTGTCCCCCACCCCTCTCTTGGATTCTATTGCATATGCCTCCCCAATCTTACTGGTGAGGAGGTGGGTTAATTGTCAAGTGGCATAGTTTATAGTTTGACGTTGAAGTTGTATTTGTATCTCTATGATATATGGTATGTTTTATTTTCCATGTACCTGAACTGTTGATTTAGGAGTGCTCCACTATGTATGTCACTCTGAAATAATAAAGAGATGTTACCAAAAAAAAAAAAAGTTGAATTGCATAAGCTTTGCATGTCTCCTAGATACGGCTTGGATGTTTATCCACAGCTACCTTTAGATAGAGAGCCCTAGCTTCCTAGACACTGCCTTCACTTCACTAATAGGGGATACCTGGTATAAAGTGATAACACCATAGGTGCTCACCACACATCAGGCCGGCTTCCTACACTCTCTACCCAGCAAGTTGGTTGTGTCAAGTCCGCAACAAATTTTGAACATTGCTGCAACTCTCTCATTGTAACAGCCTGAGAGAGTACTGTCTGGCCATCCCCCAGAACCTATGGCAGTACTAGCGCAACGGTGTTTAACCCGGGTGTGGGAATAAGGGCCCAAAAGGCTTTCTGTGTTCACGGACCCCAATACCAAGCTGGGAGAAAAAAACATCTTCATCCCAAATTAATCCAGCCTCTTGGAGTCCCTTTCCAGGGGAACAGTAGGGAAAGTGCTGTGGGAAGTTAAGGTTTGAACCACCAGGCTTTCAGGGGCAGGGTGCCATGTGAGGAGGGTTGGGTCCCCGAGAGCAGGCTGATGGTTGCGGGCAATCATCATATTCACAGGAGCCCCTGTGCTGGGTTTGGACGTGGAGTAAAGTTTCAGTGGTGGAAACTCCCGGGTGTAGCACCTCTGTCAAGAGATAAGTCTTGACTGCCACCGAGGGTAGTTGAAGATCTAGGACTTCGCCGCCATCTGCACCACCATTGCGTAGGAAGCTACCTCCCCTGTAGCATATCAGTATCTGGAGAAGTATTCTGTTCACTGGCTTCACCCAGATCTTCCTGCCAGTCAATTTCTTCCTCATAAGACTAGTGGGGTCAGATTGCTAAAAAAGCTACGTGCATTGCTTCATAAAACTCCTTGAGCTGGGCAGAGGTAGCTCCAGCTCCCGGAAAACTGGGGAGGCATGGAGCCGGCCCAGGCACAGGCACAGGTTCCGGAGAACAAGGCTGAGAATACCAATGTGTTCCCTCATCACATCGACCGAGGGGAAGTTGAAGACCGCTTCCACTTCTTGCACTTCTTCTTGTGCCTCGACTTACCTGATCGTCCCAAGGACTTTGAGTGGGATGAAGGCTACTTCGGACCCTGCGATCGTTCCGGGGACCTCCCCCTTGACGTGGAGTCACATGCCTGGGTTCCCATTAGCTTTAGGGACCGCTACCTCAAAGCCTTTGGATGCACGGCCTGGCAATCGGAGCACAGCTTTGGGTCTTGGTCACATTCCAAACACCACAGACAGACGAGGTGCAGATCCGTCATCAACAGTGGGCAGGAACAGACTCCTCAGGGTTTAAAACCAGTCTTCCCTGATGACACCCAGGAGGAAAAACCTTAAAAACAGTTGACAAAATGTCAAAATTACTGAGGGGTAACTCTTCTCTGGATTAGTGCAAGTTGGGCGTGGAAAGAAAAGAACTGATGTTTGCATGCCTAGGTGGCACCTATATAGGTACTGCGACGTCACTTCTGGCACGGCCGACAGACGTGGAGCCGATTGATGCCATCTATCGCCGCACAGAGGTACTTCTCAAAATAATCTTCCAGATCCAGTCCAAAGCCTGGGGATAATTCAAAGGAAGGACTCTGCAGCTAGAAGTCTCAAATAGACATGCTTTACGATGTCAGTGCAGCAGATGGCACAATAAGTGCTGCAGTCCATTGCTAGCATTTAATTTACATTCCATGGGTACCATATATTAGGGACTGATGAGTAAATTAAAAGTGTCAATCAGAAATATACCAATTCTACCATTCTCAAAAAAGGAGCACAAGCATTTTACCACTAGTTAGCAGATGTAAAGTGCTCAGAGTTCTAGAGCAAGCAAAAATCGGATCCATCAAATAGCCAAAAAACATAAATGCTGTGAATCTGCAGAATGTGCACATTTCCAGCATCAGTGCCCTAAAATCAGGAGCTGGGTGAAAAACGTAACTCCACTGGGCATGATGGGATACTGGCAGTATGCTATTTCTCAAAGTAACAGTGCCAGTTTCCTAGCCTTTAAGGCTGCAGCCTATTAGACTAAATAATCCCTTTTTCTTTCACTCTTCCTTTAAAAGGTTTGTGAAAGTTTTCTAAGAACTATGGTGGTCATTATGACCCTGGCAGTCGGGTTAATATGGCCGTACATACGGCCATATTATGAGAGCCAACCCGCCACTTCTCCACTCATGCAGCCATGGCGGTATGAGCCGCCAGGCCAGAGATGTCTATCTCCAGCCCAGCGGCCCACAGAGTACCGCCCATGGCATTATGAGCTAGCCTACCGCTGTGGTTTCTGTGGCATTAGCAACATCGCAAAAGCCATGCTGGTAGGCCCCACCAGTGACAGGGAATTCCTTCCCTGTCACTGGTAGGCAGCTCCCCAACCCCCGCAACCCTCACCTGATGCCCCCTACCCTCCCTCCATCCAAACTCACTCCTCCACCTGCCCCCCATACACACACTAACCCCCCACCCCACCCCTCCAATCCACAAACTAACCCCCACCCCTTCCATACCACAAACACTCCCCCCACCCTCTTCGATCCACAAACACACCACCACCCCCTCCAATCTACAAACACACCCCACCCCCTCCGATCCACAAACACCCCCCTCCCCTATACACACACACACACACACACCCGCAGACATGCACATACCACACGACTGACCCCACAGCCACACATGCACACATCACCCCCTCCCCCATCTCCACCAGTCACAGTGCCCATCACCCCACCCCCCCTCCCTGCATACACGCACACAGACACTCAAGCACCACGTATACACCCATTCACTAACACTGCCATACATGCATTCATACACACACTGCATACATGCAATCACTCACACGCATACAACCACGCAAACACAGACGCATTCACACATGCACTCACACACTCAGACACACACAACACCCCTACCCTTCCCTCCCCCTCCCCTGTCGGGTGCCCGACATACCTTGTCCGGCGAGGAGGTCGTCCGGCAGGGAACGGGAAGGGGTGCTGCTACCGTCAGCAGCACCCTGCCAGCAGAGCACCGCCAGGCCGTATTTCTGGTCAAAATACGGCTGGTGGTGTTCTACTGGCGTGGTGGTGCTGGTAGTAGCAGCACTAGTTTACCACCGTCCACCAGCATGATCACTGCCAGATTTCTGCCCTTCTTGTGGCAGAAGTCGGGCAGTGATCATAATATGGCGGATGGATGGTAGCTGTGGTGACAATATTTTTGGCAGCAGTCACCTCGGCGGTAGGCGGTTTTTACCGCCAATGTCATAATGACCACCTATATGATTTCTAGTGACTATCTTTTATTAAAATTGATTTAAGAAAAGTAACTGGGTGGAAATTAGCCAAAATAGCCTTTCAGAGTGTGTTCTAAAATACTTTTCTTACAAAAGAATTAGCTTTTTTAAATTAAAAACCTACATATAGTTTTAAATGTATAATAGTCCAAATTACTCAGGAATCCCACAGGTAGTTGGGGCAAGTCAGTGTTATTTAATAATGAAGACCTGTTGGCAGAGAACAAAGATTTCACTCACCAGACTGACATTTTCAGCTAACGAGCATTGTGTTATGTTATGCAGATTTGTAGAGCACACTTTCACCCAGGAGGGTATTTTGGAATTGATCCGATATAAGCCTAGCCAAACTTAGGGCCCTGTGGGAGTACTCGAATAGCCAGGTCTTCAACCTAGTAGAAACACTGGATCCGTTAGGCTGTATAGTGACCGGGCAAGTTTACTATTTTAACTCTTTTAACTTTAGTTACCTCAGGGCAGGTGCTGGACAGTGAGTAGAGGGCGCATTTAGAATGGTACCTGGTTGAGTTAGAATATTCATTTTGCTCCCAGTCACTGTCCATCACCTGCTCTGGGGTAAGTACCCGGCGGAGTTGGAATACTGACCTTCTATGTCTAGTCACTATCCAGCACCTGTTCTGAACCAAGTAACTTATACAGTTACTATAGTAATTTTACCCTTACATCACTGTCTTAGAAGTTCACTAAGGTGAGTACACGTTACACTAGGTATGTCTTCAAATTAGTTACTCTGCTTCACCTTACCTAATATAAGTCCTATAGAAACTTATAATAGTCATTTTTGTTTGTTCACTGTGTAACATTACTTTCTGAATATTTTTTTCATGTCTTTTGTTGTAATTATAGTATTTTAACTTCTCCATTCAATATTAAAAAACATCAACATATTTTTACTATACTGTCTTATCAAATCTTTTTTCATTAATAGAAAATTTTTCTATATGTTCTTACTACTTATGGTTTTGTACTTTTACCTGAGTGTTAAACGAAGATAATTTCTTTATATCTGTAATACTTCCTTTGAGTTTGAGTTGAATTCTCTGACAAAATAAAACAATAATGTCAAATATATAATTTTAAATTAATTATTAATTGTTTAAAGGTTTGCAGACTTGTACTAAACTTACGTAAACCAATAGGTGGCAGTTTTTTACTATTCTTCGAGATTTCTTCCCGGAGTTCTTGCAGTCGCTTGTGCTCACTTCAAATGACCACTGCTCACAAAATGGTGGATAGCACTTTAAATAGTTTTTATCAAAAGAGATTTTTAAATTAAACTAAAATATGTTTTTGAATCCTTATTTTTTTTTAACATTATTACCTGACTAAACATTTATTTTGAAAGTGATTTAATTATTGTTTGACCTTCTGGTGTATGTTTGACAGCCATTTTGGTGGGGGGAATGGTCTAAAGTAATTGGAATAGAAAATGGACTGATATGAATCTACATCTCATGTAAGCACCAAGTGAATGCCTTCATTTTACTAACATATTTTCCTGTGATTTACTGTTTTTCTTTCTTTTTTTGCAATTTGTTGTTACTCTCTTCAAGTTCAAAGGTAAATTTTTGTTGCCTTTTTTGTTTTATAAAAAATGTTGTAAATTTATATGTATCTATATTGTTAATACACTGTTTATATTGTTTCTCAAAAATGGATTCTAAAATATTTATTACGTTATGTAAAAATGCGGCACATATGCTTACGTTGTAATAGTGTGCGTGGTAATAACATGCGTTGTCATTGTCTTTTAGTTCATTTTAATCTATATGCGTTGCTGTATGCGTGGCAGTAACGTTGGTGGTACTGTTTAATGCGTAGTTGCGACTGAGTTGTAAAGTCATCCGTTTTAATTGCAATCGTAGTGCCATCATACATCCGAAGTGAAGGCAAGCATTTTTCATGGTTTTACAGTATTATACCCAAGAGCCTTTTCTCTTATGTACCTGAACATCTCACACAGTGAGGGCATCCATGGCTGGATGTGTCAGACACAATTATTTTAACATTCAGAGAGCAGGTTCTTTTATAAAGATGGCTCCAGAAGTAGAGGAAAAGTTTAGAAGTACAGAAAAAAACCCTGATACACTGATAAGTGATTATCAGTCCAATATGGTCAGATACAGGAGAGTCACCAGAACAGAAAAGGTGGATGAAAGGTTCAAGGATGGCAGGCACAACTAGTGCTGAAAAAAAAGGAATAGGGCTGGAAGGTATCCACAAGGCTTGAGCACAAGAAAAATGAAAAGAAAAGAGTTCAGTTTGCAGAAAGAGGAGGGTGGGTGGGGAATCTGCAGTTAAATACAGTGTCTACCAGAAAAGGCAATGCTGAATGTAAGTAATGTGTTCTTCTACTAGATACTTCTAACCACAGATTCTTCACATTTTGAATGGATTCCAAAGAAGAACCTCCCAGGTGGAGGGTCTGTGAACGGGATCAAACCAAGAAGTCCTGCAGAATGGAGCAGGCAAAATCCCCATCCCGTGGACATGGCTGTTGAAGGAAGCTGGCTCTATAAATAGTGCACTAAAATGAAGTAGGCTGTGCAGAGAGTCCAGTGGATCCCTAATGGGTTTGCAGAGGCAAAAGTAGATAGGACTAATGCTCTATTTTGTGGTAGTGTAGGCAAGCGGAGAGGCTTATCAGAGGGTAATGCTAAGCATTTGTACTCACAGAGGCAATACACGAGAGATACACTCAAAGAATAAATCTGAGACCAATTTAGACAAATACAAAATCTTTTTATTTATGTTTCAAACCCAAGAACTTCGAAATCAGGTAAGTAGACTTTTAAGCATGAATACTTTTCAGTTTCAAAAATAGACAGCGCCGTTTTTCAGAGTTATCTCAATATTATCCTATGGAGGAAAAACAATGTTCAGCGAACACAGGGTTAACAACGACTTATGAAGCCAATATCAGGGAATTAAGGTAAGTACTGGGCACCAATCAGAACAACACCAACAGGTCACACCGGGCGGCACTGGGGCTGCTGGGTGCAGGAATAGCAGCGTCCCACAGCTGACGGCACAACTACAGAGACACAGAGTGTGGCTTATAGGTGAGCCTGAGTCCCCACCCAATGTATGTCAGTGTGGCCCTCATTAGGACATTGGCAGTTTCCTCAGGAAACTGCTGATGCCAAGGGCACCAGAAGACCACCAGTGCTGGCAGTCTTCTGCCCACCATAATATGGCCACAATAAGGGCGGAAATACGGCAGTAGCCATGCTGGCGGTCGAGGCCCCACCAGTAGGACACAGCCAGACATATTTTAACCAAAAAGACGGCTTGGTGGTGTCCTGTTGGCGGGGCGCTGCTGGTGGTAGGCCGGCTCATTATACCGCTGGCGGTCATATGTGGTCCGCCAGGTCGGAGATGCACATCTCCGGCCCAGCAGTTCACACCGCCATAGCGGAATGAATGGTGATGTGGCGGGTTGGTTGCGGCCAACCCGCCACACTCATAATGTTGCGGTATACACCGCTAGCCTGTTGGCAGTGATACCGCCACATTAACCATGACGGTCAAAAGACTGCCAAGGTTAAAATGAGGGCCTGTATGCCTTCAGGAGTCATACTCATGCCACTGTGCAGGGCTAATGTGTGTCCCTCACTTCTTCCAGGTGACTCCGGCTACCCAAACCTGTCCTGGCTCTTGACCCCTGTTAGTAACCCGAGAACAGGGGCTGAGAATAGGTACAATGATGCTCATGGGTGCACCAGGAGGATTGTTGAAAAGACCTTCGGTCTCCTGAAGGCCAGGTTCAGGTGCCTCTATCTGACAGGTGGATCCCTATGCTACTCCCCTGAGAAGGTCTGCAAGATTGTTGTGTGCTGCATGTTGCACAATTTGGCCCGCAGACACCATGTGCCCTACCTGCAGGACGGGGTGACAATGCACCTGTAGCAGCAGTGGACACTGAGGACAGTGAGGAGGAAGAGGAAGAGGAAGAGGAAGAGGATGACGATGTGGACAACAGGACACATATGATCCTGCATTATTTCCAATGGCATTCAGGTAAGACTGTTGAACTAAACATTTCTCCATTTAAGTGTTGTGCTGTGTGGCTGTGGCATAATGCCAGTCACTACCTTTGCATCCCAACTGACTGCCACTTATTCCTTCCCTTATTGCATATGTTGGTGTGGTTACAACAGTGTAATGCTGTGATGTGTACAGAATGCTGAGACACATATGTAGCATGGATCAACATATTACAGGACATTTGCTCAGGTTCATGCAGTTCAGTACAGTTCAATACATTGTACATTACTTTAAGATAAAGCACTATTACTCAAGTTATGTCCAAGGGTGTTCATTAATGGATCAATTATACAATGCAAAGTGCAATAGAGTGGGGGTGATGGACGGAAGAAGTCCAGTGTAGTGGGCCAGTCTGTTTGTTGCACAGGTCCAGTGTCCAAAGGGCCACAGGAAGGGGTGCAATGGCAGTTGAAAGTGGAGAAGGTGACATAGTGGAACACAAGGGGGCATTCTGGAGGGGCTCATTTCCTGGTGGTGGTCTTGGCAACTGTCTCTGGTGTCTGCCTAGGTCACAGGGACCGTTCACGTGGTGGTTCACCTTCTGCAGGGGGAGGGGTGCTGGTGGCCTGTGAGTCCTGTGGCAGGGCCTCCTATCCACTAGCTGCAGCAGATGTTGATGGCTTCTAGGCGGAGTGGCTAGTGGAAGTAGCCCGCTGGTGCTGGCCATGTCACCAAGCACCCCTACAATGGAGGACATATTGGTATTTAGGCGCTGCAACTGCTGAATTACCTCCTGGTGGCATACCCCCTGCAGCCACTGGTGCTCCTGCATGATGTTGATCACCTGACCCTTCCTGTCCTGGGATTGTTGGTATGCCCCCAGGACATTAGTGAGTGCCTCTTGAGAAGTCGGTTCCCTGGGCCTGTCCGCCCCCTGGTGCACAGCTGTCCTCCGAGTGTCTCTGGCCTCCTGTGCCTGTGTCTCCTGAACTGCGTGCCTACTCCCACTGACACCAGGACCCTCACTGTCTTGCCTGTGTGGTGTAGACTCGTGTCCCTGTACAGGTGGGCACACTACTGATTGACGTGTCCTGGGGACGTTGGCTGGCTGCTGTGCTGTTAGATTCTGAGGGCGGGGGTCTGTGGTGGGCTGGCTGTGGGTTGGGGTAGCCGACTGACCAGTGGTCCCAGATGGGCCAGGGAGTTCATCTAGATCCAGAGCTCCTTAGTTGCTGTCTTCACTGGGGGCATCTTCTGGTGGGGGACTGGGTAGCTGTGGCACCTCCTCGCCGCTGACATTGGCTGGGGCACCTGTGGGAATGCAAGTGATGTATTTTGGTACATGTCTGTGACATATTTTGCATTTCTAGCTTTCCCAATGTTATTGCTGTTGTCCTCCCACCTTTGGTTGAGTATGGTGATGGATTGTGGGAATTGTCAGTTCTCCATGCTGTGCATGCATTGGTGGTGGGTGTGCATCCAGAGATGGAAGGGATGTGCATGCAGTCGGTATGACATGCAGGGCTTGGCATTTAGGTTTGGTAAATGGGTGGTGCACTGTGTGAGATGGAGTGGGGGGATGGGATTGCAAAGGATTGTGGGTGATGTGGGGGTGTGTTTTATAGTGCTGTTGATGGGTGTTTGGGGTGTGTGTATTTGTGTCAGGTGGTTCTGTCCAATGTTGTCTTGTTTTGTTTTTGGGTGGCCATATCCGCCACTGCGGTGTGCACCGCCAATGGTTTACCGCCGTTAAATGTCCGCTATGGTGATAAGTGGGTCGTTATTTGGTGGGCATTGTTTTGGTGGCGTAACCGTATGGGTTGTAGTTCCAACAGTTTATCACATTCAGTGGGTGTGGAGGATTTGTGGCTGTTTGCTGTCGGTTTTGTGTGTATGTGTCATAATCTGGTGGACGGATGTTCACCTCCGTGGTGGTATGTTGGGGCAGTCACCGCAGCGGTATTTGGAATTTACCCCCAATGTCATAATGAGGGCCATTGTGCTTCCTGGCTTAGGGTCTATGGCCCCACTCTGCCCTGTTTGTTGCAATACCACATGGTAGGGGTTTTCCACGAAAACCTGCACAAGCCTCTCTTTGATCAACAATAGAAAGGTTTTTGGCGCCAAGGAGATGGCCTGCAGCTCCAGAAGGCATCCACCTCTCCCAAGTGGCCACACCAAAACAGAAGCAACACATTGGTCACCACTGTTAACTCTGTTGAGGGCAGGGATAGAGAGGGGGTTTCCTGCTGATCCAATTGCAGCCCAGCACAAACCACTTCAAGTCTTTTGCAGTCTACTCTGAAATCTGGACGTAATCAAAGGTCTCCCTAATGCTTTGCCCACTGTGACTTCAGATCCCACTGCAGAACCCGTATATGCCACTTTGTGTGCTTGACCAATAGGATACAAAATGCCATTGTTGGAAAGTGCCCCTTTTTGACATGGTCACCCTCACTTTTTGCCTGTTTTTTGATGCAATTCTGACTGAACATGCACTAGGTTCCTGTTAACCAGGTTCCCAGTGCCAGATCTCTTTTGTTAAAACTGTACAATTGTTCCCCAATTGGAAAAACATTTGGTCCCCCTGTAAGTCCCTAGTAAGCGGTACCCAAATCGCCTATGGCATGGGTTCCAAAGAGGTTCCACAAGAGCTGCAGCACGTATTGTGCCACCCTCAGGGACCCCTCACCTAGCACATGCAGACTGCCATTCCAGGCTGCGTGTCTTGGTGCAGCTTAAAGTGAAAACACAACATAGCACAAAGCCTGTGTGCCATGTCTCCTAACACTGTGTGTAATATATGTCACCCCTACAGCAGGCCTTACGGCCCTACGGCAGAGTGTTTTATATTACATGTGAGGGCAGATCTGCATGAGCAGATATGCCCCTGCTATGTCTTTGTCAATTCAAAGACATCGTGAGTGGACAGGGATGCCATTTTGAGCATAAGTGCTTGACACTGGTCAATACAAGTTTCCCAACTACATGATGGCTTCACTGAAAATAAGGAAGTTTGGTATCAAACATCTCATATTAATAAAACCCTCACTGATGCCAGTGATGGATTTATTATTACATGCACCACGAGGGCACCTTAAAGATTGCCTCTGAAAACCTACCAAAAACCTGTGTACGGACTGACCAGTTTTAGCTAACCTGCCACCACCAGACATGAGTCCGATGCCCCAGGATGAGAGACTGTGCTCTTGGGCAGTCAATCACAAAGCCTGCTCTGTGAGATGTATTTACACACAGCACCCGACAGGATGATCTGTGATTTTGCATTCCAAGGCAATGGGGGCTTCAAAGAAGCCCACCACCCTTTGTATGCAGATCTGGCTTCACTCACAGGAGAGATGCCAACCCCCTGCCACAGGGCCCATTTTGCACCTAGACTGGTGGGAAATGTAATATTCAGGGAGGTATGCCCACCCCCAGGGTGGATGCAACTTTTAGAAACCTGCCATCTTGGTGTTGGCAGATTTAGGAAATCTGGGACAGGGTTATGCCCACTTTCCATAGGAATTGTTCATCATATAGGGGGTGTAGTGACCCCAGGTATATGTAGCCCGGTGGCTACTGCCCTACACTCCCCGAAAGACCCCTAAATGCAGTATTTAGAGGAGCCCCAAGCACTAGAAAAGCAGATTCCTGCTGACATATGAAGAAGGACGACATTCAGGAGCCAGAAAAGCAAAGCCTGAGGAAGAAGTACCTGACTTAGTCGCAACCCTGCTGGCCTGTCTGCTGTTCCCTCCGATTTGACCCAAAGTCAACTTGTCCTGCAAGCTGCTGTGCCTCCAAAAGCCTACGAGGACTGCCACCTTCATCAAAGACCCAGGAAATCCTGGGGAGCAGTGGAGCTGCTTCCCTGCATCTTCTAGGCACCCCAAGAGAACAGTGAGGACTCTGGTCTACTGAAAACTGACACCTGAAAGGTCCACTGCATCTGTGCCGCACAGCCCGAGGTAAAGTAGACCAGGGTGGCCCCCAGCCCTCCAGAGACAAAGCCCACCTTGGACTTGCCCGCTGTGGACCCACTGACATGGCCTGAATCCTCTGCACACAGGCCCCCTCAACCACGAGTGCTCTGGTAGAGAAAACCCAACGCCTCAGGACACCTCTGCACTTGTCGCACTTGGCCCATGGAGAAGAGGACTGAAGGTGTCCCCACGTCCCTGGACATCTCAAGATTGGAACCAACTTGTGGGTTATTTCTGTCCAGACCTGCAGCCTCTTTTCAAATGGACTGAGAAGTGTGGCTCAATGGTTAGAGCGGCAGACCCTGATGCAGAAATCTGGCCCGGGACCAGGGTTCAATTCCTGCCTCGGTGGGTTTTGGGCTCAATTTACTCGGACCTGATAATTCTCGCATCAGTGCCTAATCTAATTCATGGGTCCCACTCTGTGACTCTGGGCAATAGCTTGCTTAATCTCCACAACAGCGCTGGGATGCCTGGCTTCATCTTGGAGGTTGCCCAGGAGTGGGCACCTCACAGGGAAAAGCCAGGAGGGGTTCCACAGTGGTATGCGTACAGCGCTTTGAGACCCTAACGGGTGAGTAGTGTGCTATACAAGTACGAAGTTTACAGTTTACTGATCCCCATTGACTAACATTGGGCACCCAACCCCGTACTACACCTCTGCACCTGGCTGTCCCAATGACGCCTGGGGTGACCTGTTGGTGTGGTCCTGACCCTTGCCCGATACTTGCCTTAAGCCCAGGAGACTGGACCCATAGGTCTCTTTATTAAACCTGAATGCAGTACTTGTTTTTCTCTCCATAGGATAACATTGCAGATTTTCAGAAATTGCACTGTCGACTTTTGAAAACTGTAAAGATTTCTCTTGCAAAATGTACTCACCTGATTGTATAGATTCTGGTGCCAAAAAATATATAAAGATACTTGTTATTTTTGTAAATTGGTGTGGATTGCCTTGAATCATGTGCCTCATTTATTGACTGTGTAAATGCAAGTGTCTCCCACTCCTCTCTGATAAGCCTAAGGACGCTCAACCGCACATCCCCCTAAAAGCGCACCGTGGGATTGCTAGAGCAAACCTCGGTCCACTACTAAGGGAACCCCTGGACTCTTTGCACAATATATCTCATTTTGATATATCATATAAAGAGCCAGCTTCCTACAGCCAACAGTCCCAGGGTGTCAACACCAGAACAGTATGCGCTCTATTGGCGTCAAAAAATGCAAAAAAAACATCACTTTCAAAACAACATGATTCATGCATTGTGCTGATATGTTGTATTTTACCCTTTTGCATTGCAGAGTTCAATCCTAAACACTTATTCTTAATATGTTTACAAATACTGTTTCTTTGCAAGGTATTGCTACAGGTTTTCAGAGTGGGTTAGGGTGTGGCCCCTTTCCAGGGCCTTCCAGAGACTTTCCCTGCAACATGCCTGGGTGTGGTTCTGGGCTGGGCCAAGACTCTATATAAGGAGAGTCAGCCCAACTCCCAGTGCTCACTATTCAGAGGTCCTGCTGCAGAAGAGCAGCTATTTCCAGAGCTCCTGTTCCGGTGGCCTTTTTGATCTCCCAGTTCTCTGCTTTGAAAACTTCATTGGTGCATCTTGTTCCTAGGTGGTAAGACGGTAGTTGGGTTTATTCCCAACACCGTTTATTTTTTCTAGAATTATCTCATTCTAAGATCTGATTGTTTATTTATGTTAACAAATTGTTTTAAGGTCATAAAAAGTGCACTCGAGTATTTTTGTTAAAGTGTGTACGTGGATGTTTCTGAATCGGCAAGAAGTGCAATTCGTTAATAGTTTTGAAACTTGTGTTACATTACGCGCCAGCATTTATTGACATACGCGTTGAGGTTTACGAATCGACAGGATGCGCGATTCGTTTCAAAAGCTTAAAAAAAAAAAAACTGTGTTACATTGCGAGCCAGTGTTTGTTGACACACGCGTGGATATTTATGAATCAGCAGGAGGCGCGATTCGTTTGAAAAGCTTTGAAATCTTGAGTTGCATTGCGCGCTGGCATTTATTGACACATACATGAATGATCACGAATCGGAAAGAGGCACGGTTCATTTATGAAGCTTTGAAAGCTTGTGGTGCATTGTGTGCTACTATTTATTGACATTTAAAAGAAGGTTTTGAAGTGGCACGATGTATAATTCAATTTAAGATAATTTCAAAACCTGTTGCTATTTATTTAGCAACCATTTCTTAACTTTGCATGGTGGCATTCGAGTCAGCAGGACATGCAATTTTTCTACTAGAGTTTATTTATGTTGTGAACTGCATATTACCATTCCAGGATAAACGCTTGGTACAATTCGAGTTGACAATTATGGGAAATATTTCTTTAACTATTGAACCCATTGAAACATATTTCTTCTCTAGTGTTTTAAGAGTGTAATATGTGTTGAAAACATTTCAAAGAAAATATATATATAGGATCAGAAGTTCTAGATGCAATATTATATGCTCCTATTATGCATATTCTTGCTATTCTAATTCATGCTTGAATAAGAAAAGTTTTATTTCAATTAATCTTGATTCCATTACAGGTATCTGATCATCACAAAATCTGTTCATCTTTAAACTGCAATTAAAGATTGCTCATATTTTCAGAAAGACTATGGCCCTCATTCTGACCTTGGCGGGCGGCAGAGGCCGCCCGCTAAAGTCCCGCCGTCAGGTTACCGTTCCGCGGTCGAAAGACCGCGGCGGTAATTCTGACATTCCCGCTGGGCTGGCGGGCGGCCGCCTTCAGGCCGCCCGCCAGCCCAGCGGGAAAGAGGCTTCCACGATGAAGCCGGCTCGGAATCGAGCCGGCGGAGTGGAAGCTGTGCGACGGGTGCAGTTGCACCCGTCGCGTATTTCACTGTCTGCGCAGCATGTCTGTGGCATGGGCACTGCAGGGGCCCCCAGGGGCCCCGCGACCCCCCCTACCGCCATCCGGTTCCCGGCGGGCGGACCGCCGGGAACTGGATGGCGGTAGGGGGGGTCGGAATCCCCTCGGCGGCACAGCTAGCTGCGCCGCCTTGGAGGATTCCAATAGGCGGCGGTACACTGGCGGGAGCCCGCCAGTGTTGCCGGTCCGACCGCGGCTTTGCCGCCGCGGTCGGAATGCCCATTGGAGCACCGCCGGCCTGTCGGCGGTGCTCCCGCGGTCCTCCAACCCGGCGGTCATGGACCGCCAGGGTTGGAATGACCACCTATGTTTATTAATATTTACTTCAGGTTATATTGTGTGTTCTAACCTTTTTTTCCTATTAAAGGTCTCCTTCCCAGCAGTACCCTTCCTAATCCCCTCTTCCCCTCTTGAACTCTCACAGTCTCTGTAAATTGTCTATCAGAGTCTTGGAGCTGTTCATTAGAGGATGTGTTGGGAACGTGCACAGACCCCGAGGATCTGGTGACTCTGACACAGAGTTGTTATTAGTGAGTTACAGGACAGAGGCTGAAACATTGGGATCATAGCTGGAATGTCATGAAGATCCCATTCTGGGAGGAAGAACTGAAGCGTCAGTGTGTCCAGAATGGCTCAGATAAATGGGAGCACCTGTGGAGAAGTCAGGTGCGACTTTGGCACATTGATAGCAAACCCACTGAAATGAGGAGGTTCACCACAGTCTGGAGGTGGGTGATTGTCTATAGAAATAAGAGTCCTGTAGGTCCAGCTTTACCATCCAGACTGCAGGATCAAGGGTAGACAAGACCATTGCCAGGGTTGTAGGAAAGCACATTCTTTTTTGCATGGTTACCCCAACTTTTTGCCTGCTGTCAGTGTGTTTTGACTGTGATCATTAGGATCCTGCTAACCAGGACCCCAGTGTCTGTGCTCTCTCCCTGTAAATTTGGTTGTTCCTGACTTGGTATACCCCCCAATTGTCATAACGGTGCCCCCATATAAGTCCCTAGTATATGGTACCTAAGTACCCAGGGCATTGGGGCACCAGGGGATCCCCATGGGCTGCAGCATTTATTATGCCACCCCTGGGAGCCCATGCACCCTTTCACTTCAGGTCACTGCACCAGGTCACTGTAAGTCACCCCTATATCAGGCCCTCCTAGCCCAGAGGCCAGGGTGCAAGTACCTGTGTGCAGAGGTGCCCCACAAACTCCAGTGCCATTTTCCTGGACTAAGTAAGTGCGGGGAAGCCATTTCACCCATGTACTGGACACAGGTCACTCTCTGGGTCCAGCTACATAATCGTAACTCTGAACCTGGGCATGTTTGGCATCAAACATGTTGGAATCATACCCCAATACTGTTGCCAGTATTTGTTTTATGATTCCATGCACTCTGGGGGCTCCATAGAGGACCCCCGGCTTTGCTCCCACCAGTTTGTAGGGTTTTCCCAGGCAGCCTATGCTGCTGCCATCCTACAGACCGGTTTCTGCCCTCCTGCTGTTTGACCAGCTCAAGCCCAGGAAGGCAGAACAAAGGATTTCCTTTGGGAGTGGGAGGCAACACCCTCTCCCTTTGGAAATAGGTGTTACATGGCTTGGGAGGGCTAGCCTCCCCGAGCCACCGGTATGCTTTGAAGGGCACATTTGGTGCCCGCCTTGCATAAACTGGTATGCACTGGTCCAGGGACCCCCGGTTCCTGCTCTGGCGTGAAACTGGACAATGGAAATGGGAGTGACCACTCCCCTATCCATCACCACCCCAGGGGTGGTGCCCAGAGCTCCTCCAGGTGGCCACTTGATTCTGTCATCTTGAATCCAAGGTGGGAAAAGGCCCCCGGGAGGATCTGAGTGATCAGCTCAGGCAGGACATGCCACAGCTCCCTCCTGATAGGTGGTCACCTTGCTAGGTGACCAGTCCCCCTTCCAGTGCTATTTAGGGTATCCCTCTTGGAGAAGTCCTCAGATTCGATGTGAAAGATTCCAGCAGAACTCCTCTGCATAGTTTACTTCATCTTCTTTCTACTGGAACCACAACTGGACTTCACAGGAACCCACGATCTGCAGCCCCAGCTGTGGCTTCACTCTGCAACATGGTTTCCCCGGCTGTGCATCCTCTGAGGGTGGCAAGTCTTCAGTCTGCACTAGAAGCAAGAAGGAATCTCCTCTGGAATGAAGGAGTCACTCCCCTGCATCCGCAGGCACCAACTGCATTGATGTCTGGCTGTGTGGATCCTCCCCCTGCAAATCTATGTGGATCCTGCAACACAGGTGGAGTTCTGGAGTGGTCCCCTCGGTCTCCTCTACCAGCTGTCCAACTTTGGAGATGGTGAGTCTTTGCCTCTCCTTGCAAGACGGTACCCCTGTGCACCACAACTCTTGCAGCTACCAAGGCTTGTTGGCTCTTCTTCCAAGGGATCTTCGGGCTCCCTTTAGCCACGGCCTCCAGCACTCTTCCCTGCAAATGCTGCTCCAAATGTGGGAATCCTCTCCAGGTGTGCTGAGTGGGCCTCACAGAGACTCCTGTGCCTGCAGCCTGTGAGGGCTGCATCTTTGCCTTCTGACTCTCTGTACTGCTGTAGGGTCATCTGGGACTCCCCTCTGTGGGTTGAGTCCCCCACCAGACCTTCATTGTCCCCAGCAGCTCTGCAACTCTTGCCTTTGCTAAGGCTTGTTGGTGGTTCTTCTACAGCACTGACTGCAAATCTTCTTCCGACATGGGACATCGACTGCATTACTCCTGGAACTCTTCTCCTGCACTGCATAGCCGACTCCTGTTCTTCACCGTCGACCTGGTCCTGCATCTCCAAAAGAGTAGATAGTGGCTCCTGCCCCCCATCTGGACACTCCAACTGGAAATGGAATTGTGTTACCATAGTAAACTACCTTTATTTTTGTAACACTGTGTGGTTTTTTCATGTGTGTAAGTGCTGTGTGACTAAGGTGGTACTGGAAAATCTTTGCATGTCTCATGGATAAGTCTTGGCTGCTCATCCACAGCTACCTCTAGAGAGCCGTGGCTTCCTAGACACTGCCTACACCTCACTAATAGGGGATACCTAGACCTGGTATAAGGTGATAACACCAGAGGTGCTCACCACACACCAGGCCAGCTTCCCACAGGGTGAGCATCTGGAATTGGCCCTTCTGTAGAAAAACATTGAGAGCGAAAGGGTCTAAAATAAGACAAAGGCCTCCATCCTTCGGCACGAGAAGTAGCAGGAGTAATAACCAAAGCCTACTTCTGATGCCAGTATGCTCTCTTTGGCTTCCATGGCCAGAAGGACCTGCACATCCTCCTGGAAAAGGGACAAATTGTTCACTGTCAGCCAGTCAGAGGCTGATGAAGGTGTGGCAAGTGACAAGAAACAGTAGGAAGTAACACCGCTGGACAACGTGTAGGACTTGTGATAGAGCGGTCCGTACTAGTAATTTTACCTGTATTCGGACGCTCTTTAGGCCGATGAATCTTTTGACTAAGTGGAACTCTCTGTACTCTTATATCGATCAATTTCATCAAATCAATAATCAATAACGAACATAAGCAATACCTTGATCAACATAACACTTAACGATTAATCCAGAATTGTTTTGCTTCTCTTTTTGATTCTGCTTCGCTGGTACTTTCCTCTTTTGTCAAGTCCTTTTCTTCACTTGAGGTTGGTACCACGACAGACACTTCCTTTCTTTTCTCTTTCACTTTTGGCCTTTCTCCGTCGTTCAAACCTTCTCCAGTCCTTTGTTTTATTGGTGATATGCTTAGTCTTCTCTTTGCACCATGTCCATTTGATGGACCTGCGATCTTTTCTGTGGAAGTTTGAACCTTTTCGTTCTGTTCTGCCTTGTCCCCTCCTTCTGGGGAATCAATCACGTTCTCTTTTTCTTTTTCTATACCATCTGCTTCTGGGAAAGCCCTCCTCTGATCAGGCTCTCCTGCTTTTTCACCTTCTTCGAGCCCTTCGTCACCGTTACTTTCGTCAGACTCTTTATCACTTTCAGCTGCTTCAGGTTCTTTGTCACCTTCAGCTTCTTCGTCGCTGTCTGAACTTTCTCCTTGGTCTTCCCCAAGTGAGTCGGACTCTTCGCCCTCCAATAATATCTCTCTCTCTCCTGCTCCTGCCTGTTCGCTTTCAGTTCGGTTTTGCTCTGTCTCAGCACTCAGCACTGTTTTGTCAGGCACTGGCGGTTTCAGCGCTTCAACTTCCTCATCTGTGGGACACAACACCTTCTCTGTGTGACTGGCGTGAATCCAGTTGGGAACCCCCGCACACTTCACAGCAGTAGTTGTCGTCAGGATCACTTGGAAAGGGCCTTTCCAATGGGGTTCCAGACACGACTTTCTCACGTGCTTCTTTACCACGACCCAGTCACCTGCTTTCAGTGCGTGTCCTGGACCTTGGATCGGTGGCAAGGTGGTCGCTTCCACCTGGTGAGAGAAAGAGCGAACCACGTCAGCCAGACCCTTGCAGTAGTCTAACACCATATCATCTGTAATATTCAAAAGCGCGTTTGCGGGAACTGCAGGAAGTCTCATAGCCCTGCCCATGAGAATTTCGTGCGGAGACAATCCAGTCTTTCTATCAGGGGTGTTTCTCATTGACATTAGCACTAAGGGCAATGCGTCAGGCCATTTCAAATTTGTCGATGCACATATTTTCGCCATTCTTGATTTCAGTGTACCATTCATCTGCTCCACCAATCCTGATGCTTCAGGGCGATAGCTACAATGCAGTTTTTGCTCAATGTTCAGCGCTTCGCAAAGTAACTTTATCACCTCGTTATTGAAGTGACTTCCCCTATCTGATTCTAAAGAGATCGGGAATCCGAAATGTGGTATTAACTCTCTCAACAATAGCTTTGCAACTGTAAGGCTGTCATTTCTACGTGTGGGGTATGCCTCAATCCAGTGACTAAAAATGCACACAATCACCAACACATACTTTAGACCTCCATGCACGGGCATCTCAATGAAGTCCATCTGCATACGACTAAAGGGCCCGCTTGCCCTACCAATGTGGCTCGCGTTCACAACTGTTCCCTTTCCTGGGTTCATCTGCTGGCAAGTGACACATCGATGGCAAACTGCTTCTGCAGCTTGACGAAATCTGGGGTTAAACCAATCAGTTTTGAACAATCTTATCATGGCATCTCTCCCTAGGTGAGCTTGCCATTGATAGAACCGCGCAAGCTGTGATAAGAGACTGTTTGGCAAAACAAATTTTCCCTCATTTGAAACCCATAACTCGTCTGGTCTCTTTATACATTGTGATTTAATCCAGGAATCTCTTTCATCCTCCCTGACATTATTTTGTAATGCTTTTAATTCATCTATTGTATCTACGACCTTCAAGGCAAATGCTTCAGCTGGTTCGAGTTCTGGTTCACTTATCGAATTCCATTCATCTCTGAGTAATATACAATTCAAGGCACAAAATCTTGCGACTTGATCCGCATATGCATTTCCCAGAGAAACATAGTCCTGTCCTTTTGTATGAGCACTGCACTTTACCACTGCAACTTCGGCTGGCACTTGAATGGCGTGTAACAATTCCCTTATCCTCTCCCCGTTCTTCACTGGGGATCCTGAAGAAGTCAGGAAACCTCTCTGTGACCATAGTTGTCCAAAGTCATGCACAATCCCAAACCCGTATTGACTATCACTGTAAATGGTGACTTTCATCAATGCAGACAGTTGACATGCTCTGGTAAGGGCTACAAGTTCTGCTACTTGTGCAGAATAGACTCCTTGAAGCCATCCCGCTTCCAAGACCCCTGTTACAGTACATACAGCGTATCCTGCTTTCAAAATCCCCATCCCGTCTCTTAGACATGAACCATCAACAAAAAGAATTTGGTCATTTTCATCAAGCTTAGTATCCTTAATGTCCGGTCGAGGTTTTGTGCAAAATTCAGTGACCTGAAGGCAGTCATGCTCGACGTCTTCAGCGTTCTCAATTTCAGCATTTTCTCCAGGGAGCAAGGTTGCTGGATTCAACGTAGTGCACCTTTTCAGCTGCACATTCGGTGAGCCCAGAATTACCGTTTCATACCTTGTGAGTCTTGCTCCGGTCATGTGTTGCGTTCGGGAGCGGGTCAAAAGTATCTCAACTGAGTGAGGGACCATGACTGTTACTGGGTGTCCCATCACTATTCCTTCACTCTGAGTGAGGCTGATACCAACTGCTGCTACGGCGCGCAAACACCCTGGGAGTGCTGCTGCGACCGGATCCAAAGTAGCTGAAAAATACGCTACTGGTCTGTTTACGCCACCATGGGCTTGAGTCAAGACAGACAAAGAACATGCATCACGTTCGTGGCAAAACAATGTGAAAGGCTTTGTGTAATCAGGCATACCTAAAGCTGGAGCCCTGCACATGCATTCTTTCAGTTCAACAAAAGCATCCATCTCATCTCCTTTCAACTCAATTTGATCCAAAGCATCCTTCTGGGTCAGTTTCAGTAGAGGCTTTGCTAGAGTCGAGAAGTTGGGAATCCACTGGCGACAGTAGCCCACCATTCCCAAAAACTTCCTCACCTCCCTCCTTGTCTTTGGTGGACTCATTTGAAGTACACTCGTTATTCTTTCCTTCATTATTCTCCGTGACCCTTTCTCTATCTGGTGACCCAAGTATTTCACTTTCTTCTGACAGAACTGCAATTTGGAAGGAGACACCTTGTGTCCATTCCTTCCCAAATGGTTCAACAGAGCAATGGTATCGGCTGTGCAGCCACTTTCTGTCTTTGATGCAACCAGTAAGTCATCAATGTACTGTACTAGGGTTGACTCGAATGGCAATTCTAATGCCTCCAAATCTTTCTTTAGAATCTGATTGAAGATTGACGGTGACTCAGAAAACCCTTGAGGAATTCGACACCAACTGTATACTCTGTCTAGGAATTTGAAACAAAAGAGGAATTGGCTGTCCTCATGAAGAGGCACAGAAAAGAATGCTTGTGACAAGTCGATGACTGAGAACCATTAGGCATCGCAAGGGACTTGAAACATTATCACAGCTGGATTTGGTACGACAGGGCAACACTTGACTATGATGTCATTTATTTTCCTCAAGTCCTGCACAAGTCGGACCTTTCCACTTGGCTTTATTAGTCCCATGATTGGTGAATTACATGGACTACTCAACACTTCTTTCAGTACTCCCTGCTTTACAAATTCGTCAATGAGTTGGGCAACTTTCATGAGGGTGTCTTGTGCCATGTGGTATTGTGGGGTCTGGGGAAAGATTGCATTGGGCTTTACAGTCACTTTCACTGGTTCCACTCCTTTCATCAATCCCACCTCTTTCCCTGTCATGTCCCACACTTCCTTTCCGACTGTCTCCCGTAATTCAGCTGGAATATCTTCTTCAGTTATCATCGGGAAAAGACAAATCAGAGGGTACTCTTCATCTGCCGTTTCCATCTCATCCCCCTCTACACTGTCCTCTTCTTCCCCATCACTGCTCGTCTGGATTGTTATTCCTTCGTTCGAACACATGATCGAACAACCCAATTTGCACAATAGGTCTCTTCCTAACAGTGCTATCGGGCTTGAGTCACATACCACAAACTGATGTACCCCTTGATAGTTACCGATGCTGACTGGTACCGGATCTGTTATCGGGTTCGTCAGGTGCCTGTTTGCTACTCCCACCACTTGAACTGTCCTCCCTGAGAGTGGCAAATTTGGTACTTCACTGCTCTTAACAGTTGAACGTGTGGCCCCCGTGTCAACCAAGAACGAGACACGATGACCCATTACTCTTCCCTCTACGTACGGACCCTTTTGATCAACTTCCAAGGATGCTGCAAGCACACAATCTCCTTCTTCTTCTGAGCTCTCACTCTCCCATACATTGTTTATTCCACTCTCACTGTGTAATGGGAACTGTTGTACGGTGCCATTTGTACTCATTACCTGACCCAAGACCTGTGGAGGAACCATCACTTGCTGCTGACTCATTGGTGCCAAGGGTATTTGCATTTGCTGATTAGGTACCATAGGTAACTGCTGTTGCACTGGCTGCATTTGCGTCATCTGCATACGGGGCATCTGCATCTGCTGCGGCTGCATAGGTTGTAATCCCTGCAACTGGTTTACGGTCTGAAAATTTGGGTTTGGACCTCTCATTTTCGGTCCCCTCATTGTCTGAAATGCATTGACATCATTGTTTTGCTGACCAACACCTGCACCTGCACCTGCACCTGCACCTGCACCTTCCTGCACCACCATCGGGCACTCGCGTTTCCAATGACCGACAATTCCGCACACGTGACACGGCATCACCTTCTTCATTGCCTGCACACCAGTCACAACAGTGTTCAAATCCAGACCATTATTCACAAAACCTCCTCTGCCTCTGCCTCTGCCCTGTGGCTGAAACATCATGTTTCCCTGCAACTGCGGCTGCGATTGCGGTGCCTGCTGTTGGAACCCTTGCATCCCTTGCAAACCTTGCAGACCTGTCTGAGCTGCCTTAAGTTGCATCATCATCACCTTCTCTTTCAACCTTTTCTGTTTCACTTCAATTTCGTCGCTACAGTATTTCGCATAATTCAACACCTCATCAATCGGTTTCGATTGCCAACAAATCAAATGCGACTTTATCATCTGGCTTATCTCTGGTCTCAGCCCTTCCACAAATCTAAACACAAAATGAAGCATGTCCTTCGCCTCTATTGTTTCCGTGCCACTGTAGTTCTTAAACGCCTTCAACAACCTCTCATAGTAACTATGAATCGATTCTTTAGCCTCTTGGGCAGTTCGATCAATCTTCTGCCAATCCACATTTTTCGCGGCAACCTTCGTCTTCAGATGCTCAATCACCTTATAGTACAAGCTCATCACCATAGGTGATGGTGCACCCGTCTCCCTGTCTCTCTCTGGTTCACTTGTCGGCCAACCTACAGCTCTTTTGCAATCCTCCCACAAATCTGCCGGAACCACAATCTCAAAGAGAGTATTCAGATCTTCCCAGAGGCATTTTGCAAGCTTCACAAACCTATCAGTCTGTTGATACCATTCAATCGGCTTCTCTCTCAGTTTGGGAAAATCATCCATAAATGACTGAATATCGCTTCTGTGCCATGGTACATGTATTAATTTTCCCCCTGCTGTCTCCCTCATTGGTAACATGGTTACTGTCTCGCTGCTTTGTGGTCTTTTCTCATTATGCTCTGTAGCACTGTCCCTCCTCTTTTCCTTTCTCTTTACCCACCTGCTTTCCCACTTGTCTAAGCACCTCCATACTTGTGCACTCTGCAGCAATTCTCTAAGGTGTGCCTTCATGCCTGCTGACCTCATGTGTTCAAAATCTGTGGCCCCAAAATCCAACCTGTAGCTTCTGCTCAAGTGTTTCATCTTGTCTATGTCAACCCCGTTTCTGTCCGCTACTTCCTGTAAACTTTTATGTACCTTGTTCACTTCTTTCGTAATCTTTGGACATAGATACCTCAACTCTTCTTCCGAGTAGGACTCCAACCTATTCACACCCATAGTCCCTTCCACCAATTCTTGTGCTTCCATGTTCAACCTCATCCTATTCACATAATCTTCTCCCTTCCCACTGTCCGAGCTTTGTGTGGAATTCAAACTGTTGAACCACTGTGTCAGCTGTTGCGCATTCAACCCCATCAATGTAGCGTTCACATCGACTGCCATTGATGGTTGCGGCAACTTTTCAGTGTTCGATGTTAGAGGTATTATCAGGGGGGGACTCGACCTCACCAGTGTCGACTGAGCACATATGGGACTAAACTCCATCAGGGATCCGGGTCCAGTTGGCTGAGCCGCTATCGGAGTTATCCCTGGAGTGTTTTCTATGCACCTCCTTTCTGTCCCACTCTGCAGCATTGGTCCCTGACCGCTCATACCTAAATTAGGCTGACTGTACAGAGGTACCGGTGGACCTACAGTAATTGGTAGTGATATCGCATCTGGGTTTTGTCCATTTCCCATGTTCTGTGGCATGTTCATTCCCACACCATGGGTCATCATTGCCGGCATGCCCATCTGACTCCCCGTCATTTGAGCATGTGCGTTTCCCCCCTGCATCTGCTTTTGGGGCATCAAAAACTGAGTTGATTCAGCTTGTGCCAATGTCTGGTTGTGACCATTCTGTACTCCCCTTACGGTTTGTTCTAGAATCATTCCTCCACTGTTGTCACTGCTGTAGTACCCTGGCATCTGCGGCTGATAATTTTCTGCTGGTTTCAACATGGGCACATCTGGATATATTCTCCTAACCTGCGGTATCTGCGGGGTGAACAATAAACTCGGGTCCTTAGATCCCGATGACGCTCCTGAACTCTGGGTTTCACTGTTCCGTACCGGTGCCGGAGGGGCAGAACTGGTACTTGGACCTTGTCCATTCTCCGCATAAGGTGGTGGACGGTCGTTCAGCAATTGCATTATTAACTCCTCATCCTCTAACTCCTCTTCTCTTCTCAACTTTTCCTCGTCCTCTCTATCCTTGGAACACTTCCTGTCTGTCTTACAGGTAGCTTTCTTACCTGTCTCCTCTTCTTCCTTAGTAATTGCGGGAAACAATTTTATCCCCTGCAATACATCTGACCTCCACACCTTCTGTGCATTATCCCACCTAGCATCCGCTAGTGTCTTTTCTTCCTTTCTCATCCTGGTCTCAAACTTCTTCTGCTGTTGCTGTCTGGCCATTAGTTCCCAAATCTCTAGAGCCTCAAACTGGGCTGGCCTTGGAGGCACCTTCATGTCGTACATCGTGAATCTCAAATTCTCTAGAATCCTTATATTGAATGTCCCATGTATCGGGAACGCTACGCTCCCATGTTTCTCTGTCAGTTTGTGCCATTGCTTTAGCCATAGACACGGAGCTACCCCCTTCTCTTCCATTACAATGTAAGCTGGTGTACCTTCGGGCGGCGTCTCCTCTCCTACGCTCGCTTTAATGTAAGACTCCCCCTTCATTGCACTCCTAAATGCTTTAAAGAATTTCATTTTCTCGTCTTTTATTTCACAAAGTTTGTAATCAATAGGTGAGTTTAATTCCCGGAATACTCTTCGCTTGCCTTTCCCCTTCCAATCGAGTCCCACGGACTGCGTCCAATCCGTGCGCGACCCTTCTCTGCAACCAACCTATCCCAGCGCGGCTCCTAGTGACGTCACACTCACACACACTGCGGCTGACAAAGCCTCGCGGCTAGTCCTCCTTCACTCAGCTCCTCTCGTAACAACTTCTTGCATGTATTGCGAGCTACCAAAAAATAAAACAGATCTGTCGGTTTACTACAGGAAGGGTAACACAGTCGCTTCAGGACCTTAGGGACTTTTCACTAGCCTCGTCCGCTATTCCGTCTTTCTCGATCCCCACGTTCGCAAGCAAATCTGACCCGCAGACCTACTCTCAACTTGTCAATGATCTGTTCTAGTGCACTTAGAATCTTGTCAAAGCCCGAAGTCGAAGTTTCTTTCACTCCCTTACACACGTACCGACTCGTTGACCACGCCCGATCAACCTACTAAACCGCCCAGACCACAACATGGATCAACATACTCCGGAGTCTCTTGACCTCGCAGGGCCCGTCTCAACAACAACAACCACGTGGACCTTTTTATGCACAAAGCGCCACATGCACATGAAGTTCGACGACTTCCCTACTCTCACACTCGGAGTCGCACCTCCGCTATTTCTATGAAGTTCGACGACTTCTCTACTCCTACA
Source organism: Pleurodeles waltl (assembly GCF_031143425.1). Taxonomy (NCBI): domain Eukaryota; kingdom Metazoa; phylum Chordata; class Amphibia; order Caudata; family Salamandridae; genus Pleurodeles; species Pleurodeles waltl. The sequence goes on along the minus strand of NC_090444.1, from coordinate 70,905,282 downwards.
CTCGGAGTCGCACCTCCGCTATCTTCTAAAAGAAAAAAAATCCTCGCAACCTTTTCACACACCCCGCGGCAATAAGCTGTGCAAGCGCAAAACCCTAACTTCACTCATACCATCACTAGTACCGCCAACGCCGAATCCACACCTCCATTCTCTCCATTCGCAAGCTCCGAGATCCCGGGAAAGTCGCGGTGGACCTAGCCCATCATCATTCTGTCAATCTGTTTTACCCCAAAAAAAATCTAATTCAACTTCTCGAGTGGGGTCTCAAAATGCGTAACCGTTAATTCAACACCATGTACTTTAAGAGTACAGGGTCCCAAAAGACGTAACCGTCCTCTGCTACCATCTACTGATAGAGCGGTTCGTACTAGTAATTTTACCTGTATTCGGACGCTCTTTAGGCCGATGAATCTTTTGACTAAGTGGAACTCTCTGTACTCTTATATCGATCAATTTCATCAAATCAATAATCAATAACGAACATAAGCAATACCTTGATCAACATAACACTTAACAATGAATCCAGAATACATTTCGGCGAACCCTGACCTTTCAGTCAGGAATAACCACACCAGTTTATTGCAAAGTTAGTGAATTTTATTTCCCTATATTAACAAAGCTAGCACAATATAAATGTGTCTCAACACCAAATGATAAACGTAAATGAACATTAATAGCTGTCCATAGCGGCGAAACAGGTGCAATCTATGTAGCATTTGAATCACAAGGCATTCGATAATAGCAATGCAAATCACTAATACGATAATCTGTAATGAACTAATCGCATACATTTAGTCAGCATAACAAGATCTCAAATTGCATCGTGCGACATATGGAATCCTCGTCTAACCTCAAATTAGCATCGGCATGTGGGACTTCATGCAAAAACAATTTAGCAACATAAATTTAGAAAAACTCCTAACTAGGGCTCTTATCAAAATCAGCAGTTGGTTACCTAAAGGAAACACAATGCAATTTTACAATTTCCTTTCATATTTACCAATTACGATCAGCAATCAAGGAAGTCTTCGTCTCACAGGTACCGTTTCTCGATCAGCATGGGACGGGGCAAAAAGGGGCAGGGGTGGACGGGGCAGTTGCCTCACGGCGGCAAAATAAAACTACTACTTCATGCAAAGGGATCAAAGTTAAAGTTAAAGTCTCTAGGGCAAGAATCATTAAGGTCTCTTTCCCTCGATTAGAGAAAGCATCAAAGTCTCTTTCAAAATGGCGTCGCAGCAAAGTGGGCCATAATAGCTACGAAGTCTGCAAAATGGCGGGTATCGAGCTGGTAATGGCCGCTAAAAAGCTGCTTTCCTCTCGTGCACCTGGTTTTTATAGACAACAGTTCGAATCCAGTAGGGTCTTCCATTGGAGGGTTCATAGGTTAGCTTCAAATTGTCCAATCAAAAACGACAGTTCTCAAGCTTTTACTTAAGCATACATTATCCTTGGAGATGGGTACGCAAGTTGCAACATTGTATACCAATTAGCTCACTTTCAGAGCCTCCATTGTCCGCACCTGCAAATCGACCTTGGAGTAAAGAGAAAATATGCCAGGCTGGCACGAAACCTTAAGATAAGCATGTGAACGATCTCAGTGGAAAAGTACAGCTTCAAGCAGAAATACACGTTTAATAGCACATTGGAAAAATACGAGCATCTAAACCGTGAGACCAGGCCACTAGGCCAAAGCCTGCACTAAAGTAATGCTAAGCTAAAACATTTCAAACAAGCAAATCATAGCACACGTTTACGATTATGTCGGATTAGTGCAATTCTAATACACCACGTTATATAAAGCACGCTTATAAATGTTGGCAAACTACTCTGAGGGCACATTTTGTCCCCGTACATTCTTTATTAGTTCGGTTAAAGTCACACATGATTATTTCACACTACGTTTACGCGTTAATAAATGTAAACCTTCATTTTCTGCTTCATCACTTGCTCGTCTGAAGTTACTGTCAGCCTGGCGGAAAATGTCAGGTCCTGCCTACAATAGGGTGGGTATGTTCCTCAAGTGATCAACTAGGAGGTTTTAAGGCTGCAACATCAGGAGGGTTGGAAGGCTGTGCTGCACGCTGCCTCTGCTGTCCACATGGTCTGTAAATACTGAAGTCCTGGCCGTGAAATGACGGGTGGATAGGCCGAGAAGTGCTCAGTGACCATACAATCCTTAAAGCGCTCAAGTAAAGGAGCTGCTTTGTCACCAACATGGTAACAGCAATCGAAAGCATGTCCATTAACCCCTTCGTTGCCAGGGCTTTTCCCCCTCGGATGCGAGGCATTTATTTGGCTATTTCGGGCAGTTCGCGCTTAGGCCCTCATAACATTTTGTCCACAGAATCTACCCACACCAAATTTGCGTCCTTTTTTTCCCAACTTCCTAGGGATTCTAGAGGTACCCAGAGTTTGTGGGTTTCCCTGAAGGAGACCAAGAAATAAGCCAAAATACATGCAAAAATTTTGTTTAAAAATAAAACAAAAAAAATGGGGAAAAAGGGCAGCAGAAAAAGACTTGTGATTTTTTTCCCTGAAAGTGGCATCAACAAAGGGTTTGCGGTGCTAGAATCCCCACCTTCCCAGCTTTCAGAAACAAGCAGACTTGAATCAGAAAACCACATTTTTCAACACAATATTGGCATTTTACTGGGACATAATGAAAAATAGGTATCAAGAAAACCTTTGTATTTCCGAAATGGACACAAGATAAGGTGTTGAGAAGCACTGGTTATTTGCACATCTCTAAATTCTGGGGTCCCCATACTGGCATGTGAATAATGGGGCATTTCTCAAATAGACGTCTATTTTACACACTGTCTTACATTTGGAAGGAAAAAATGTAGAGAAAGACAAGGGGCATAACACTTGTTCTTCTATTCTGTGTTCCCCCAAGTCTCCTGATAAAAATGGTACCTCACTTGCCTGGGTAGGCCTAACTCCCGTGACAGGAAACGCAACATGGACACATGACATTCTTACATTGAAAACTGATGTGTTTTTTTTGGTAGTGCCTAGCTGTGGATTTTGATCTCTAGCTCAGGCGTCACCTAGGGAAACCTACCAAACCTGTGCATTTTTTAAAATTAGACACCTAGGGGAATCCAAGATGGGGTGACTTGTGGGGCTCTCACCAGGTTCTGTTACCCAGAATCCTTTCAAACCTCAAAATTTGGCCAAAAAAAACGTATTCCTCAAATTTCAGTGACAGAAAGTTCTGGAATCTGAGAGAAGCCACAAATTTGCTTCCACTCAGCGTTCCCCCAAGTCTCACGATAAGAAAGGTACCTCACTTGTGTAGGTAGGCCTAGCACCGGCGACAGGAAATGCCCCAAAACACAACAGGGACACATCACATTTTCTCAAAGAAAACAGAGCTGTTTTTTGCAAAGTGCCTAGCTGTGGATTTTGGCCTCTAGCTCAGCCGGCACCTAGGGAAACCAACCAAACCGGTGCATTTTTTTTTTTTTAGGACTAGACACCCAGGGGAATCCAGGACGGGGTGACTTGTGGGGCTCTCACCAGGTTCTGTTACCCAGAATCCTTTGCAAACCTCAAAATCTGGCCAAAAACACTTTTTCTTCACATTTCGGTAACAGAAAGTTCTGGAATCGGAGAGGAGCCACAAATTTCTTTCCATCCAGCGTTCCCCCAAGTCTCCTGATAAAAATTGTACCTCACTTGTGTGGGTAGGCCTAGTGCCCGCGAAAGGAATTGCCCCAATACATTATCTGGACACATCAAAATTATCAAATACTAAACTACCTGTTTTTGCGGGGAAGGGGCACCTACGTTTTTGGTCTTGGGCTCAGCAGCCATATAGGGAAACCTACCAAACCCAGACATTTCTGAAAACTAGACACCAAAGGGCATCCAGGGAAGTGTGACTTGTGTGGATCCCCCAGTGTTTTCTTACCCAGAATCCTCAGCAAACCTCAAATTTAGCTAAAAAAAAAATCAAATTTTTCCCACATTTCTGTGTGGGATCACCGCACCGGGACAAATTTCTTACCAGCCAACGTTCCCCTCAGTCTCCCGGTAAAAATTAAACCTCACTTGTGTAGGTGGGCCAAGTGCCTGGGACAGGGAAGAGCCAAAAACATGTCGAAATTGAGGGGGAACCAAAGCAGGTCCAAAAGGGCAGTTTGAAAAGAAAAAAAAAAAATGTTTCTAGGCAGATAAGTGGGGCAACATTTTTATCGGTATAGAAGAGACAGTGCTGGGTGGTAGGAATTGTGTGGATTCCTGCCCGTTCCGGAAGGTTCCATCACAAAAATTTTGAAAAAATGTCCTCTTGCTTGCCGTGGGATAAGATGTTTTAGTGTGTGGGGGGAGAGCTGAAAGACTGTTACCCCTTTGAGTTGGGGTGGGGGCATAACCATGCCCATACTGGTTGGTAGCCATCACCCCACTATTTTGTTTTTTAATTCCCTGGCATCTAGTAGACTTTCTGCCCCCCAGTGTGTGGATCGGGGGTAATTGCCCCATCTGCCCACTGGTGGACAGAACAACTTTGGCCCCATTTCTTTGGGGTGGGGGTACAGCCATGCCCTCCCCCTCCTATTTTGAAAAAAAATCTTCCCTGGTCTCTGGTGGGCTTTCTGCCCCCTTGGGGGCAGATGGGCCTTACAAAAATAGGCTGACCTGCCCCTTGCATGAAATTGGCGCAAAAAAAAAAATCCCCAGGGCCTAGTGGTTTCAGCCCCCCCTTTGGAGCAGATCAGCAAAATAACAATAGGGCGATCTGCTCCCAAGGGGGCAAGAAATGGCTGAAAACTTTTTTGCCCCCTTGCGTGATACTTACACAAAATAAAAAAAATCCATGGTATCTAGTGGTGTCTGCCCCCCTTGGGGGCAGACTGGCGTAATAAAAATAGGCTGATCTGCCCCCGTGGGCAGAAGTGGCCTAAAGACAATTTGCCCCCCCCCCCCGGGGGGTCACTCCCCACATGTAAAAAAATAAAATAAGCAAAAAGAAAAGAAATCCCTGATGTCTAGGGTTTTCCGCCCCCCCAGGGGTAGATTGGCCTAATTACAATAGGCCAATCTGCACCCAAGGGGGACAGAAATGGCCTAAAACAAATTTGCCCCCCTCAGGGGAGCAACCCTTGCCTAAGGGGTCACTCCCCTCATGTGAAACTAACAAAAAAAAAATGGGTGGGTAGGAGGGGAAACAATTCCCCTTCCATCCCTGCTCAGCGGAGGGGGGTGTGCGAGCCCCCGCTTCCCCCGAGGGCCCCTACTTGGACGTAACGGTTACGTGCTGGCACCCGAGCGGTGCTGCCCAGGACGTAACCATTACATTCAGGGCACCTGAGGGATTAATGTGGAGTGAATGTCCTCTGAGAAGCCCATGGATGTCATGCCAGGGTGTCTCCTTGGAGCCAACACTGGTGCCCACCATGCTGGTTAGGTAAACCGTGGTATCCAAACCACAGGGGGTGGTGAATTGCACAGCATTGCCACCATCTTGAACAGCCTGCGTAATAACAGGGAGGAAGTCCTCAAGGAACCACTGTACTTCTGCAATTGCACAACACATTTGGATGGTTTGTGAAAACCATTTGGCAATTGTATCATTGGTCACTGGTTTGCAAAGATTGCTGCTAACAAAGGAAACAAATATTTGTTTTGTTTTCCTATTTGACTTTGCCCTTTATATATTGGACAATTACTCTTCTTGCATCTAGTGTGAGTAACGCTTTTCTTTTCCCCCTTGATTTTTTGGTTCTAGGGAGAAAAAAAACTTAGAATTTGAATCATTTGAATAATATGAAATTACCTTGGGAAGGAAATGAGGGACCGTCCTTGTAACTACTCTTCATGTGTATTCTCAGGTATGGCTCTTGGATTGTAAGCACGTGTAGTTCATTCACTCTGCAGACTGAGGTCATAGATACCGGAATGGCAGTTTTCAGTGTAAGCATCTTCAATGAAGATTTGTGTAGAGGTTCAAAGGGCTTTGTCATGAGTTGGGTTAAAATAAGATTAAGGCTCCATGTAGGTGCTGGTACCTGACTGAGTGGTGCAATTCTCTTTGCCCTCACTGGGAAGCTTTTTATGACTGGTGCTCTAAAGAAGCTTCCTATATGTCCACTTCTGTGTGCCAAAATTTCTGCCAGGTAAACTTTTAACAATGCCTAAGTAAGATCGCAGTCTAGGAGATGTGTAAGGTATTTAAGGACTGTAATGTCCAGTGTTTGGCTGTACCAAACCTGATCTTTGGCATATAACATTTTCTAGTTGTTGGCTTTCTTGCCTCTTAGAACTGCCATTATCTTTTCGGGCAAGTCTTGATGACCAAACTCTAAGGCCCATATTTATACTTTTTTTAGCGCTGCATTTGCGCCGCTTTTTGACGCAAAAACGGTGCAAACTTACAAAATACAATTGTATTTTGCATGTTTGCGCCGCTTTTGCGTCAAAAAGTGACACAAATGCGGCGCTAAAAAAGTATAAATACGGGCCTAAGCCTTCAGGAGCCATGCTGCCAACCTTAGCGACTGTTTCCAAATGAAGCACTCTCCCTCCTTGCACTGACAGCAGGTCTTGCCGCTTTAGTAATTTTTAAATATTTCCCTGTGCCATTTGTATTAGTTTTGAGTACCATGTCAGTCTTGCCCACTGTGGGGCAATAAGTATCAGCTTCACCTTTTTTTTGTGTGCAATTGTTAATTACCCTGAGTAACACTGGTATCCATTAGGGGAGGGGATGCAGGAGGGTCCGTGGGGGGGGGGAAGGGGGTGGGCGGTGGGGTCAAATGTCCCAGACTAGTTTATCTACATGGCATTCCCCAGAGATTGGTGGTCTGGGCATCTTGACGCTAAGTATTGGCATCTGCTTGTGTTGCGATTAAGACTACCTCTGGTGTTCCCCACCATTCAAAGATCTGTTTGAGTACTACTTGATTGAGTTCCCACTTGTGGGAGGATGAAGCTTGTCTGCTTAATTTGTCCGCTTGAACACAGTGAATCGATGTAAAATGTATTTTTTTTTCTCTGCTGCACCCACGTCCAGAATTCCTAGGTGTGTCCCTGTTCGCTGATATAAAACATTGTCGGATCTTGTATGTTTGGATCAGTATCTCTTTTTTTTTTTCTTTATTTGGTTAGCATAAATGAAACTATAAGAAAAAAACAGAAGTAGATACATAATAAATACAATAAGAAATTATATTTAAAAAAAGTAACTAAAAACAATGTTAAAAAGAAAGCCCATCCAAGGTATGTCTGATTAAAATAGAAATTATATCAAAAAAATAACTAAAAACAATGTTAAAAAGAAAGCTCTTCCAAGGTATGTCTGATTAAAATAGCAGCATTTACAAATTTAGTAACGCTAGCTATCACCCAGGCCCCTGTAAATATTTGCAAGTATAAGAATGCCGCCCTAACTTGCCTGAAACCAGACCCTTTGAGGAGGCGGACAATATATTGAATCCTTGATGCAAGATAACATTTACAGCACAACATATAATATTCAGTATATTGGGGGGACATATTATCACATCTACATTGACTCAGCAACTCAAAATCATATCATCCCAGTAGAAAGCCTAGAGACAAATGCAACAGGTTAAACCTCAGGCGAGTTAGTAGACTTCTGTCCCTATTGTTTTCTACCATTATTAAATATAGCTCAATATCCCAAGTTGCAGAAAAGCACATATCGGCGAACAGAGGATTTAGCCATCTCGCCCTTATCCCTTAGCATTAATGCCCCTTCTCAGTAATAATCTTTGACCCACTTAGCGTCTGTCTTGGTTATGCCCTCTGGGTTAAGGAATATCCCCGCCCTCCCTAGCTTGGTAAAAGACTCCTTCAAGTATTTTAACCAAGGAATTTTGAGGGCTGGATTAATCTCTAGACAATTAGAAGATTAAGGGCTAACTCCTCCTTGAACACCCTAATCCAGTGGTTCCCAACCTGTGGTCCGGGGACCCCTGGGGGTCCGCGAAGCCTTCTCAGGGGGTCCGCATGAGCCTAGAAAATTAAAAAATATTAACAAATATTGACAAATTAGGTCCCCAGCTTCCAGTAATGACTCAGACAGGGGTCCCCGGATTCCCATGATGATTCAGTGGGGGTCCCTGGGTTCCATTATTGTTAAAGTGGGGGTCCACAGGAATCAAAAGGTTGGGAACCACTGCCCTAATCCATGAAAACAGCAGGCTCACAGCAATAAGATTGCTAAGACATTTAAGCCCCAGGTCCTCATTGACGGGGGGAGGTGCATTGTGGGACACATAACAAATGCCTTTGATAGGCACTCTCTCAACTTTAGCTAGTGGAGCCCCTTTTAGGTTGACGGTCCTGGACTTTGACAGTTTGGGGCTCATCACCATGATGTATGATTTTGTCAGGTCGCCTGAACGATCCAGTTCCCCCATGAGTTTATCGAATACATCCAATATCTATTGCAGACCATTTGCGGTTCTGGCCATTAGGACGCAGCGTCCGCATATAGCAGGACTGGTAAAGAATGTGAGCCAATTATTGGGCAGTCTACCTTAGCCTCCACTAATGACTTCTCCAGCCCCTTTAAATATCACAAAAAAGAAAAGGGAGGAGAATACACCTGCCTCGCCTCACATCTCATGTTAAACTCATCAGTGCATGCATTGGCCACTTTTGCTTGTGGTAGTGAGGGAATCAGAAGAGGTGGTCATGGGAGTGGGAGCACCAATAATGCTTGTCGGACTGGGTGCCACAGGTGCTAAAGACTGTGATGATATGTATGTGGCAAGGTGAAGTCATAGTGTATTTTTTGAGTGTCTTGAGAGAATGTGCTGATTAAAGGGAGAAGCGAAGGTAGGGTTGTGATGTAGACAGTCACAAAATTGCTGGTGGGTGTGATTTTTTTTTTCTCTCTCTCTTTCCTCCCCCCCCCCACCCCCCAATCATCATCATTGTCTAGTGCTTTAGAGGGACAGTTTAGCCAGCAGCAGAGGTGGCATCTGGTTGGATGACTGCTGCTCAAGTCCTAACTCTGGTTATGAAGGGCAGCTCTGACGAAAGATCAAATACTGAGACAGCATCTGAAGGATAGGACAGTGTAGCAGACTCTGGGAGTGATTTTTCAGTCGTCGGAGTCCCATCCGACAACTTATCTTCCAGTGATTCTGAGGGAGGTGATGAGGACAGTCGTGCTGTCCCCTCACAAGCACAGTCTATGCAGCGGGACAATAGCGGGTTAGTCCAACCCAGAGAGCAGGTGCAGGTGGCGGCAAGCACAGAGAGAGTGCTCTCTTGGGGGCTCTCCAATTTAGTTCAGCCCCAAATTCCACTGCTCATATCGTATTGTGGAGACATCAAAATTATCTATCACAAAAAAAACCTGTTTTTGTAAGGCAGGCACCTGCATTTTTGGTCCTGGGCTCAGCGGCCATACAGAGAAACCTACCAAACCCAGACATTTCTGGAAACTATACACGGAGGTGTGGATTACCTAAAGTTTTCTTACCCAGAATACCCTGCAAAGGTGAAATGTTGAATAAAAAATATTTTTTCTTGCATTTCTGTCAAACTAACTACAGGAATATGCTGGGATCCACAAAATTCCTACCACCCTGTGTTTCCCCACCTGTCCTGATAACAACGCTACGCTACTTGAGTGCTTGTACCTAGTGCCTGCATCAGGAATGGATCACCCAGGTTCAACGGTTGCCCTCATGTAAGGAATAACCGTTGTGTGATCCATTCTGGTCACGGGCAGTAGGCCTAACTACACAAGTGAGGTACCATTTTTATCGGGAGACTTGGGGGAATCTGGTTGGATGACTGCTGCTCAAGGAAGTTTTTGGCTCTCAGACACCAGAACTTTCCATCGCCGAAATGTGCAGCAAACATGTTTTTTTATCCCAATTTTGAGGGTTGCAAAGGATTCTGAGTGACAGAACCCAGTGAGAACCCAACAACCCAACAAGTCACCCCATACTGGATTCCCCTAGGTGTCTACTTTCCATAAATTTATAGATTTGGTAGGTTTCCCTAGGTGCCAGCTGAGCTAGAGTCCAAAATCCACAGCTAGGAGCTTTGCACAAAAACAACAAAAAATAATTTTCAATGGAAAAAATGTGATGTGTAAATGTTGCGTTTTGGGATGTTTCCTATCGTAGGCACTAGGCCTATCCACAAAAGTGAGGTACCATTTTTATCAGGAGACTTGGGGGAACACAGAATAGAAGAACAATTGTCTTTCTCTACAGTTGTTCCTTCCAAATGTAAGACAGTGGGTAAAAAAAAGATGTCTATTTGAGAAATGCCCTATAATTCACATGCTAGTATGGTGACCTGCCCCCCCCCCCCCCCACCCCCTAGAATTCAGAGATGTGCAAATAACCTCGGTTTCTAAACTCCTTATCTTGTCCCCGTTTTGGGAATACATAGGTTTCCTTGATACCCATTTTTTCACTGTTTATATTTTACCAAATGAATTGCTGTATACAATGAAAACCCATTACAAGGTACAGCTCATTTATTGGCTCTGAGTAGCTTGGGTTCTTGATGATCCTGCAAGACCTATATATCCCCACAGCCAGGAGGGTCCAGAAAACCTAATGGTATATTGCTTTAACAAATCTATCATGGTTGGAAAAAGTTACGGAAGAAAACCTAGTCAGAAAGGGCTGTTTTTTTCAACTCGACTTCAATATTATTTTATTTAAGTTGTTACTTTCTGTAGGAAAATCTTGAAGGATCTACACAAATGACCCCTTGCTGAATTCAGAATTCTGTCTACTTTTCAGAAATGTTTAGCTGTCTGGGATCCACCACTGGTTTCACACCTATTTCTACCAATAACTGGAAGGAGGCTGAAAGCACAAACAATAGTAAAAATGGAGTATGTTGGAGTAAAATACCAAAGTGGTTTTGGAAAATTAGATTTTCGAATTCAAGCCTGCTTATTCCTGAAAGCTGGGAATACAAAGGAAGTGAACCAGACTGCCAAATGTCCAAACAGTACCATAACACCTCTAGTAGGCATCTGGGGGCATGGACTACAACCTGACAGCAAATGGGGTAACAGTGTTAGGAGGGCTCTATTTTAGAGGGCTCACGTGGAGCGGCAGTCACCAATTTGATTCTTATGTAATTACAATCTCCTTGCTAGTCGGGCAGTAGTAGTTTGCAGCCAGGTAGATGCAATAATGGGACTTTGCGGGTTTAGAGAAGCCTGCCTCTAGCTCGTAAAGGTGATAGATGAGGAGTGGAACAGGTATGAGGACAGAGTTTCTTAGGGATATCTGCACAAGGTAGGGTTGAAAAGAAAGAAAAGGAAAACATCTCCTCTATCCCTCCCCAATGAGGAGTGTCCAAGTGTAGAAATCTCCCAGAAGGGGGATAAGAGTGGGATAAGCGGGGTTTAGTGTGGTTCCCAGGTGGAACTCAAATTGACTACAGTTGCTACAGGAGTTTTTTTTCAGTTTGTGGAGTAATCCTCAGAGTGGGAATCCCATATTATTGTAGAAGAAAGAAGGAGGTGTTGTCTCCGTCTGACTCTTTTGAGGAGGTATTTGAGGAGACACGTGGTGGATCCCGAGAGGTAGCTGCTGCAGCAAGTAAATAGGCTTGCTGTCAAGAGCTTGTTCCTGGGACAGGCTTGCCGAAGCAGTTATTGTGCTCCAGGTGTGTTTCTGAGGATGTGTTTGTTGTCATCTAGGCAGTTGTTGTGACCATTTAAGGGCAGTGTCTGACTTGGAATAGGTGCCTTGGCTCTCCACACAGTCCTAGGCTTCCATCAGTTTGAGGTAAGATGTATCCTTCTGCCCCCATGACCGGGAAAAGTAGTGCATACTCTAAACCCTTCTCTTTCAGGTTCCTCCAGACTCCTAAAAGGAAACCCGTTTGTACTGGAGTGCCAGCATGTCGTCTGGACAGACCAGTATCTGAGTGTTGTATGTTTTTCAGGCTGATCCGTCTGACTCGCCGCCCTCATAACTTATTCCTTGTAGCATAAGAGTTTGGCGACTATTGGCCTCAGAGGACCACCGGGAAGATGGGTTAGTGAGCTGACACCCGATGTACCCTCTCCATGGAGAAGGGGTTAGGTTCTGTGGTGGCACAAAGTCTTTAAGCCATTTTGCAATGTAGTCTACCATGTTGTGCCTCACAGAGCCCTTGGGTAGGCCAACTACGCCAATATTGCTGTGGCAAGACCTTCCCCCTTCTTCCTCTAACCTGCCATCAAGGAAGCGTATATGTTCAGTTAAGTCCCATAGTTGTTGTTGGAGGCCTGCAGTCTACGGCTGTCGCTGTTGCAGTGTCTTCTTTGAGTGGGCGACTCGTTCTGCAAGTTTTTTGTGATTGTCTTCTAACAAGTTGACATCAATGTCAACTGCATCCACTTTTATTTTGAGGGATATCCTGGATGTCTCTATGGTCTTTAGGATAGCATCCTGTTTATCACATTTCCACTGCTTATGTACTAGGTAATAACGGGCCAGATGTAGCAAAACTACCAATTGCGAGTTGCAATTTGCGAGTCCCAGTGACTCGCAAATTGCAACTCACAATTTGGAATGCAGAAAGGTGTCTCAGACACCTTCTGCGAGTCGCTATGGGGTCGCAATGACCCGCCTCATTAATATTAATGAGGTGGGTCGCAATTTGCGACCCCATAGCGATTCAGGGCACTCACAGGGATGGTGGCCTGCTGGAGACAGCAGACCACCATGTCCGTGACTGCTTTAAATAAAGCGGTCTTTTTTTTTCAAAGTATAGCCCGTTTTCCTTAAAGGAAAACGAGCTGCACTTTGAAAAAAAAACTAAACCTTTAGTTTCGGTATTTTTCAGGGCAGGTAGTGGTCCCTTGGACCACTGCCTGCTCTGAAAAATTATGTTTTTTTCCAGACACAAAGGGGAAGGGGTCCCATGGGGACCCCGTCCTGTTTGCGCCTGGGTTACCATCCACTTCAAGTGGATGGTAACTGCGCTTTCATTTGCGACCGCAATCGCGGTTGCAAATGAAAAATGCATAGCATTGCGAATCGCAAATAGGAAGGGAACACCCCTTCCTATTTGCGAGTCGGAAATGCATTTTGCGAGTCGGTTCCGACTCGCAAAATGCATTTCTACATAGCAAAGAGGCTTTTGCAACTCTCAAACGGTGGTTTTTGCCGTTTGCGACTCGCAAAACCCTTGCTACATCTGGCTCAACGTGCCTTGTGGTAAACGCTGACCAGCTTTGAGTGGTTTAGTTCTGCCCATCTCTAAGGCAGGTACGGTTTGATATTCATAGACGTAGTACCTACAGCAGGGTTTCAGGCAGCCAAAGGGTTCTATGGGTAGGTGGTGATCTCCTTTATGAATGTTGAAAATGGATAACCACATGTAATAGATTTAGGTGCGTTTTTGATGCATGTGGGAGCATGAGCAGCCCCAGCCTGTTGTGTTGTCACCAGTGGATAAAGTCCCAGATAATCAATCTCAGCGGGAAAAGGCACCAGGTCCGGTATCTCATCAGTGCCCTTGAGGACAGGTAGTGCAGAGTCCCATAGGTCAGGATCTGGGAGTGCAGAAGACGGATCTCTGGAACAGTCAGAATGTGGGGCAGGGAAGGAAGGGAACAGGGGGATCCCGATCCAATTGCAGCCACCTCATACCTTAACGATGTTATTCCAGCGGTGCACCACGGACAGTCAGATACCCTAAACCTACTGCTTCAGCACTGTAGGGCCATCAAAGATCGAATCTGTAAGGAAGTATGGGATGAAAGTCACCCTTTGAGGGCCTGGCCCTCTTTGGTCCAGGGGAGGGCACACACCTCTAGGGCCCAGGACCTGTCCTCAATGCAGTCGACCGCAGGAGGCACTCCATTGGTGCAGCCCCCAGCACCAAGCCCTGGGAGAGGGAGACGTGTCTGCAAAACATGGATACTCTTAGTCGGCAGTGTTCACTAAGATCTCACTGGATACACAATCACTGTCAACCGGGCCTAAACCAGGCTCCTAGCAGGCCACCAGTGTCTTCAATGTAGATTATGTACTCAAATGTCTGTGGGCTAGTTTGTTCAATGTTTCTTACCAGCACTCATCAATGTCTCACATCACGGGGATCAGAGGGCTGTTTGGACGTTGTCACCTGCCTTAAATGGAGAGTGGGCCGCACCGCCGCCAATAGTGGGCCCGCATTGTCAGCACCAACCTCTTCAGGCCCACCCAGCCGCTGACAGGCCCCAAGGGCAGGACCCAGCAATCAGGACCCATAGGGCCTCCAAGATGAGGAGCCTCGCAGCCAGCTTTCAAGCATGGGCTAGCATCATCCCGGGCAATAGCCTGGGGAGTGACCCAGGCCCAGAGAGATCGCAGGCAACACACAGAGCGCGAGGCCGGCCATGCAGCATCTCCTGTTGACCACATTCAGGCCGGGCCACCAGATCCAGGCGCATTCCTTACACATGTGCTCCACCACCGCCATTAATGTGTTTATACCTCCATCTCACCATGTTACATCTCAATTTGGTCGTATGGGTTGGAGATTACGAGCTGAGAGCTCTGAAAGTCCGCATCCACCATATTGGCCGCTCAGTTCAGGTGCCCCAGAATTGTTCACGCCTTTTTTTAGAAAGGATTAAAGAGACTCAAGAACAAATAGACCGTAAATAGTTAGAGGGTCATCCTCTGAATACACCACTTGTATCACATCATGATTTGTACTTATGTCAAAAAGCTCTTTTCATCTCTGCTACGAATTACAGGGGGGGTTAAGATGATGTTAGACTTTGTTCCATGATCCTTTCAGTGATTTACAATTCACTCTGACAGGCAAAAATGCATCATTCCTTGTCCCTTTTCTGATGAAAATACATTGTGACATTCAAAATATTTCTGCAACCTTTACCAGTGCTCCTGAGCCAGGGCACACACTGTCTGCTACCTTCATAGCAGATCTTCCATTCACAGAAGGCATTTGTGTCAGACTGGATACAGCTGATACCTCTGGCTTATTTCTTGCCTTTGTCTACATTACCTGCAGCAGAAGAAGTGCCTCAGTGCTCTTTGACTGACATTTTTTATCATCGTTTCCCACATAGAATCACTACTGAACAACTCAATGTCTTCCATATTTTTGGACAAACTTTTATAAGGCACTGTAAGTTGGTCAAGCTCTTCTGATTGTCATCCTCAATCTAATGGACAAACAGAATGAACTACTGAAAGTTCAGAACAGTATCTCCGATGCTATTCCAATGCCACTGAAAATGACAGAATTGTCTTGTAATAATGAAACTTAGAAATTGCTGCCAATATTCTCACCATTTTTCTGCTTGTAAGTCTTTAATCTCAGAGTTTTTCTTTCTTCATCTTGTGCGAATGCTTTAGTTCCAGCAACTACTGATTCAATGAATCACTTACAGAAATATAGAACATTGTTTTTGAAAATATTACTTCATTCAAAATCAAACTGAAAGAACATGCTGACAAGTCAAGGTCAATGTGATGTCCTTTTGGTGCTAAAGTCTAGTTGTCATCTCACTACATATTCATAGATTAACAGGCAAAATTTGACCATGATATTTTGGTCCATTTGTCATCATCAGTACTTAATTTGTGTCATTGTTGGTGGGCACCATTGGCACCCAATTTAAAGACCTTCCCACAGATAGCTCCAAGCTAAGGGTTGTCACCCTGGCTGTCGATATTTCACCAGCAACACTATTAAACAGAAAGGTCAGTAGTTTGTTTTTACCTGTGCCATTCAGTGTCATAATCATTTGTGAGCCTCATGGTGATTGTCACTGGGTGAGTAGGCTAGCTTGAGAGCACCGCACAGGGTCAAGCCCTCACACCTTACAAATCTTGAAGTTGGTGTTTCCTTGCTGTCTGCACACATACACAGAGAGGCTGCTCTGCCTGGAATGGACAGAAGTCTCACTCAAACCAGGGCACTGGTGGGTTCATCCCACTTTAGTATGCTCTGTAACATGAGGCATCCTTGGGAAACTTTTCCAATGCATGAAATAACTATGACTTCCGGAAAGAGAAAACAAATTGTATACATCTCCTATCTACTTACTGTGTGTCTAAAAATGTAGATATTCTCTGGAAAGTTATCAGTTTCTAAAAACTTCCTTTCTCTGGGGTATAACCACTCATGCAAACTGCTCTGCAAAGAGGCTGCTAGTTAATACGTGTCACTGACTTAGGGAATAAATACATCTGAACATTTACTTCTTTGGAGATTGCAGTGTTGTTTGGTCTGAACTATCAATTTCAAGCTAATCTATATTGAGGTGTCGTTCTTGTGCCATTATTGATCAGTGCCAAGAAAACAATTCTTTCAGTAAATAGTATTGCTTATTAAGCAGCTCTATTGCAGGTAACATAAATGAAAATGCAAAATGCATGACCTGACAAACCTTTATAATATGCGGAGATCTGGGACAGTCATACTGCAGTGGACTTCAGTCAGCCCAGAGCTCAAGCATGGCCGGACTGGCCATATGGGGCATTGAGCGTTTTCCGGGGAGGCTGGAAAGGTGGGGCCGGTTTTCTAGCAGTGCTGCAGTTTTAAAAACACTGCAGAGTTCCTTGTATATCCGGTAGTTTTCAGGCAACAATAAAAGTGCTATGATAACTCTGGTAATCAATGTACCTGCTGGAGAGAGATAGGAGTTTTGTCTAGTGTTGGTTTTGACTTATCTAAGGTAGAGCAGAGGAATAATACGCCTGCTGCAAAGAACGTGTACTATACTGATCACAGAATAGTATTTTATCTGCAATGCTCAGTGGCATACTGCTTTTGTCATATAGATCCTTTTATTACTGTGCAGTCCATACGTTACAGTCATAATCTAGCACAGTGAGCTATGGACTGCCACGAAAGAGCTACATGCAGACTGAATAGTACAGGTTAGAGAATTATGTTTTTGCCCCAGTTCTATTGTCCTAATTTTGCTAAAAACGGGTTGTTTGGGTAGAAATAAAAAGTTAATAATAAAGTCAACCCTAACCACTGTTGGAGGCTGGTCCTCTAAATAGTATGCAAAACTAGGTACACTATTCAGGGGGTCCAGGCAACCACACGTTGCTTTCCAGAGGTAAAAATGAGACCACCTAATGCTCCAATTTGTAAGGTAGCTGGTCCTGCAGTTAGACTAATGCAGGAGATTTGCTAAGTATTTGCTGTACTCACAAATCGAATCATGCACCACACACACTCAATGAATAACTCAAGACCAGAATTTATAAAAATACTTCAGACTTTTATATACATTTTGAGACCAAGATCTTTAGAATATTTTAAGTACTTTTAAAGTTATGTCTTTTCAAAATTTTGATTAAGTTAGTCTTTCTGTGCGTAATTACACACCATTGGAATCAATGCAAAATCATACAGTTGGGTTACCAGTCTCTTCTTTTGGAAGATGGTTGCAGCAGTTGGTGGGCACCTTGTGCCAGCTGGAGAGCCTCGGATGGCTCCCGGTTCCGGTGGGAGCAGTGTTAAAAAGTCTCTTGGCTCAGGCACAGGGCCACCTGGAGGGGCCACTTGGAAAATGAGCTGGTTGCAGATTTAAAGATGATGCCTGGGTGTCCCCTTCAGCTGTTGAGGTCACAAGGGGTTGGAGACCCATGGAGCAAAGCTGGTTCCTTGTTTCAGTGCGCAGGGCGGCCGGATGCAGGACAAGTTGAAGATCCAGGAGCAGTGCGCAATGGAGTCCTTTGGAGCTGGAGGTGAGTCTCTTTGAGGGCTGCTTACAGGACAATGGGGGTACTTTGGTTAGAGGTGCAGGGTGTTCCTGAAGTCCCTTGACTGGGGCTTCCTCCTGATCCTTTTTCAGCTCTGAGGGAGCTGGTTTTCTGGTTGGTCGACGCCAGCTGACCAGAACACAGGGTATTAGCATAACTCGGCCACTGGAGGGCGCAGTGCCACCAAACTTGGCACAATTATAGGTCACATCTGAGTGGTTGTCAGTGTGTTGTGAGGTCGAGCTGCATCTTCTGGATGCAGAGATATCAGCCAGTCAGTGAAGTGACCCTCACTGGCTTCAAGGTTCTCGTTTGATTTTTGAGTGGTGCCTCCACTCAGAAGGGGTATCTGGGGTGATTCTTGAAGCCTGGAAGTCCCCTGGGTTTCTTGGGGCAGTCCAGTGTCCAGCTGCTCTGCAGCTGCGATCTTCGGGTCCTGGGTGCAGCAGGCAGGGTTTGGTGCCTTTTCTTGTGCAGCAGGTCCACAGTTCTCTTGCCTTGTATCTTCTTTGGTGCTGGTCTTCTTTGTCTTTTCAAATCCGATTTCTTGGTCTATGGAAGACCATTAAATACTGAATTTAGTGGGCATTTTAGGGGGAACCTGGTAGAGTCCAATGGGACACTTACCCTTGGGTGCCTACACCCACTACTGTGACCACTTCCTGTGGGAAGGGTCAATTCCCTAAACCTGATTGGCTATTTTCCTGCAATCCAACATGGAGGAAAATGAAATGGAGGGTTCACTTCACCTGCAAGCCCCTAGGGGTGGTGCATGCTCAGTGAGACCACTCCTCCTACCCTTTGTTTGATTTCCTGCCTTTGCTTCTTCCAAAAGTAGGGGTTGACAAAGGGGGAAGCCATCTGCTGCGGTGGCCCTTTGAAGCTCACCGCCAGGAGAGTACACATTCCTGTGGGAGGGGGTGTTAGCTCCTCCACCCAGGAAGGGCCTTCTTTTACAAACCAGAGAGCCAGGGCCAGGGTTTTACAAACCAGAGAGCCAGGGCTCACCCCCAGGTTTGTATATTGGCTGTCTGGATGTGGCAGGCCGGCTGGAACCAGTCAGCAACCATGCCAGGATAGATAGTTTTTGCAGGGGACACCTCTAAGGTGACCCCGGGTACATTTGATAATAAATCCAGTACTGGTTCCAGTTTGGATTTATCTTTCTGAGTTATTTGATACCAAATAACCCAGAGTTCAGAGTGGCCATCATGTAGCTGGGAAACCCATATTGACCAGTGTCCAGCACATATATTAAAATGGCTGCTCTGTTCACTCACTATGTCACAGGTTTAGCAAGGAAGCAGTAATGGCATATTACTCATGCAATTATGCCCTCACATATAGTATGGTGCACCCTGCCTTAGGGCTGGAAGGCCTGCTTGAGGGAGGACTTACCCATAACATATGCAGTGTAGGGTGAACAGGGCACACAATCGAGTTTGTATTTTAGATTTTCACCAAGACACTCAGCCTGCTATGGCAGTGCTGGGTGCAACTGGATGCATGGCCCTTGAGGGTGGCACAATCAGTGCTGCTACCCTCAGGGCCTTACCCAAAGTACCCCATGCCTTGGGTACCTAAGTACCTTTCACTAGGGACTTATAGTGGTAGCTAAAGGTGTGTCCAGTTACTTTGACAATGTTTTAGGGAAAGTACACGGGCACTGGGAGCCTGGTTAGCAGAACCCCAGTGCACTCCAGTCCAAGTTGCATTCAGAAACAAGTGTGTGTGTGTGTGGGGGGGGGGGGTACTACAACAAGGTGCCAGTTTCCCACAATCACTGTGTTACGTTCTGGATCCTCAGTTTATGCTTACCAAGCCCAAGCAAAAACTGCTCACCAGTATGGATGGCGTGAATCCTACACCTTGTTGTCCCCTTTGTCTTATGTAACATGTCCTACGTAACAGTTTCTATACACACATATGGTTCATTAACTGTATGTGTGATGTAAAGTGTCCCAACACCATGTGAGAGAGGGACTAGGAGAGATGAGAGGTACTGTTAGAGGGTGATGGTGAGGGAATCATTGAAGAGCCCCGATAAAGATTGCCGTACCCTGGGGCACTGTAAGGTCATCATTAACTATGCCTTAAAATCTAATACAATTGAAAATATAATGTAAAACAAGCTGTAGAATGCACAGTTTTTGCCATTTCTTCCCACATTATGGGCCAGATGCAGGAAACGATTAGCGAGTCGCAAACGGCAAAAATTGCCATTTGCGACTCGCTAATCGCATTTTCCTATGCAGAAATGCATATTGCGAGTCGGGACCGACTCGCAATATGCAGTTCAGAATCGCAAATAGGAAGGGGTGTTCCCTTCCTATTTGCGATTCGGAGTGGCATGCAATACCATTTGCGACCGCATATGCGGTCGCAAATGGTATCGCAGTTACCATCCACTTCAAGTGGATGGTAACCCACTCGCAAATTGGAAGGGGTCCCCATGGGACCCCTTCCCCTTTGCGAATGGACCCAAAACAATTTTTTCAGGGCAGGTAGTGGTCCAAGGGACCACTACCTGCCCTGAAAAAATACCGAAACTAAAGGTTTCGGTTTTTTTTTTAAGTGCAGCTCGTTTTCCTTTAAGGAAAACGGGCTACACTTTAAAAAAAAAAACTGCTTTATTGCTAAAGCAGTCACGAACATGGAGTTCTGCTGACGACAGCAGACCTCCATGTTTGCGAGTGCCTAGACTCGCTATGGGGCCGCAATTTGCGAGCCACCTCATTAATATTCATGAGGTGGGTCATTGCAACCCCATAGCGACTCGCAGACGGTGTCTGAGACACCGTTCTGCATACCAATTTGCGAGTTTCAAATTGCGAGTCGCAGGGACTCGCAATTTGCAAGTCGCAAATTGGCATTTTCCTACATCTGGCCCTATGTTTGGTGGGAGAGAACCCCTCACGCCCCATTGTAGCGGTCAGGCTAACTTGCTATGTACCCTGTAGGGGCTACTTTGGGTTCCCAGTCCGGCCATGAGTGCAAGTTAAATATTCAGGACTTTTCCTGATCTAAAGCATCGAAGATACTAGTGGCGGAAACCTCAAGCAGATGCTTTACAATCAGCGCAGCAGCATCTGTCCAACACACAGATGCACAGGACAAGCACAGGATAAGCTTCGATTACAGTAGGGTGCTGGTAGCTTGATCCCCAGGTGACCAGGCCCTTCAGCATCCCTAAAAGTCCCTAGTAAATGGTACCCCTTGTACCTAGGGCATTGATACTGAAGAGGACCCCCCGAGCTGCAGCACAACTTGTGCCATTCAGAGGGACCTGCACCAACATTATAGAGACTGCCATTGCAGGCTGCGTGACAAGGTGCTCCCAAAATTGAAAACACAACACAGCATACACTTGTGTGCCATGTCTCCTAAAACACTGCTTGTAATATCTGTAAGTCACACCTACAGCAGGACTTCAGGCCTAAGGCAGGGTGCAGTATATTACAAGAGAGGGCATATCTGCAAGAGCAAATATGCCCCTACTATGTCTTTGTCGAGTCTTACACATAGTAAATGTACAGAGAAGTGATTCTAAATGCATGTGCTGGACACTGGTCACTACGAGTTCCACAGCTACAAGATGGCTTCTCTGAACCCAGGGATGTTTGGTATCCAACATCTCATATAAAAAAAAACTCAGTGATTCCAGTGAAGGGTTTATTAATATATGCACCCTGAGGGCACATCAGAGGTGCCTCCCTGAAAAACCTACTAACTGCTAATGTGTTCACTGACTGGTCCTGACCAGTTCAGCCTCTTAGTCACATTTTTGACCCCCTAAGGTGAGAGCTAGAGCCCTCAGGGTCCAGAGACAAAAGCTTGCATTGGGTGGGGGTGTTGACACAACCTCTAGGCAGGATGGACATTCCAGGGCGGGAAGCTTCAAAGGCCTAGCCGCCTTTGTAATGCAACCCAGGTGTCTCCAAATATCAGAGATGACCAACCCTCCTGTTTTGGCAGAAAGACAGGGCAGAAAATTAGGCAGATTAGGAGGTGTACCACTTCATGTCAGTCCCACCTCTAAGGTGGACGAACTGAAGTGGATACCCCTTTTTAAATTCCGCCATCTTGCTTTGGAAAGAACTAGGCCACTAGGGTCAAGATTATGCCCACTTCCCAAAGGAAGTGGTCAATGGAAGGGTGAAGTCACCCTAAAGTTAGGCAACCCATTGACTGCCACCTGACACCCCCTATAACGCCCCTAAATTGAGTATTTAGGTGGCACCCCTGAAAGCCAGAACGCAGATCCTGATGACCTAAGAAGACAAGAACACAGAAGAGTCTCACCTGCAGAAGAAGAGAAGAAGAAGCAGCTGACCTGGTACCAACCCTACCGGACTGTCTGCAACCCTCGATGGACTCTGCCCAAAAAGATGACATCCTGCAGCTGAAACTCCAGAAACCCAGGAAGACTGCCTGCCTTTAAAAAAGACTCAAGACTCCCGTGAGCAGTTGACCTGCTCTCCAACAAAACCTAAAGGAAGGATTCTGCAGCCTTCGGAACTGCAAAGACCTGACACCTGCACCCGCCGTCACCGACCCAAGTGGACCTCCAGTGCCAACCATGTCCCCCAGTTGTCCAGATTCTGAGTTCATCATGGTTTCATCCCTCCTGGACTTCCTGAAGTCACCTGCACCCTCTGCACGCAGGCCCACTCTCCCGCAGCCTCTGAGGTGAGAGAAACCTGACACCTAAAGCAACCACTGCATCCGTCACCTCCGGCCCGAGTTGAAGTGGACCCCTGGTGTCAAAGTTGTCCCCCAGCTCTCCTGAGATTGACTCCACTGTGGTTTTACCCCTCCTGGGCTCCACAATGATGCCTGCAGCCTCAGACCACAGGACCCTCCCAACTGCGAGTGCTCCTGGACAAGGAAACCCAATGCCAAAAGGATACCCCTACATCCATCACCCCTGGGCCCTGGTGGAGAGGACCAAAGGTGCACTTGCATCCCCGAACACCCCACATTTCCAACTTACCTTTTGGTTGTCCCCGACTGCCCCCCAGCCAGAGCCTGCAGACTTAATCCACAGGGACCAATCTCCATTGAAATAGAATGGGCACTGACGCTGTACTGCACCTCTGCACCCGGCCGCCTCAGCGATGCCCGTAGTGACCTGTTGATGTAGTCCTTACCCTTGCCCAGCACTCACCGTAAGTCTACAAAATTGGTCCCATGAGTCATCGTAAAGTGCCTGTTTGTTGAATGTATTTTCCTTCCATAGGCTAACATTGAAGAATGCTGAAATTGCACTGTTGATTTTTGCAAGTGAATAGGTTTTATGCTTAAAACATACTTACATTATAACAAAGTTCTTGCGTTCAAAGTACATATAAAAAGAAGTGTTCTTTTTCTAAATTGGTCTCGGAATTATTTTTTGAGTATCTCATTTATTGCCTTTGTGAGTGTAACAAATGCTTAGCACCACCCTCTGATAAGCCTAACGTCTCGTCCACACTACCACATAACAGAGCATGAGCCCTATCTACGTTTGAATCTGCAAACCAATTGGGGACCCACTGGACTCTCTACCCTGGGTACTTCTTTTTAGTGCACCATATAGAGAGCCAGCTTCCTACAGTAGTGAAACAGCGGTGGGGTCAATGTGACTACATGAGTAAATCCAAAAACTGCCTTTAGATCAATAGCATGTTTTGAATTGATTATTTTTCTAAATTCTTAAAAGTAACTGTTAGGGCCTCGGTTATGTTCCTGTAGGGTAACAGTTTAAAAAATGTGAAAACTAACTTTGGTTACGACTCCAGAAACCTGTGTTAGGAAGTTTTTCTAGCTACAAAAAGGTCCCAACTTTAGTAAAAGAGTGAGTAGCTCGGAGGTTGTGGACAAGGAGCTTGACCTCACCCCTTGCCTCCAGCTGTCTCATAAACAGTTTAGGACCCTCTGCAAAGGGTACACAATTAAAACTGGCTCAAACTCTGTCAGGGCAAAGCTCCAGCAGCTCTTGGCAAAGTATGAGCAGGCCCATCCTAACGATGTGGCCACTGCCTCTGAGAGTCAGAATAGATTGAGTGAGGAGCACTTAGACCTCATCCCCATTGAAAGTGAGGAACCTGCATCCCACAGACAACACACTATGTCTAGAGCACTTCCCTCTAGTGAGGATGGCTTAGGTCTCGCGTGGTCCAGTGAAGAACTTTCTGAATAAGAGATTCTTTTAGAAAGAATGGCTTGAAAAATTGCCCTGGAGGACAGGATACTGGCCATAGAAAGGGAAAGAGGAGAAATTGGTTTAGCACCCACAAATGGTGACAGCAAGTTAATACCTAGGTACAGAGTAGGGAACTCTGACTCCAAAATCCCTAAAGGGAATGTCCCCAAATATGAGGATGGTCATGATAGCAGCAAGTGGTTAATGGCCTTTGAGAGGACCTGTGTTCCAGAACTGGGGCTCTCTCTTTTGAGAAATGCTCTCAGGAAAGTGCATGGATAGACTCCTGACCCTAAATGAGGCAGACGCAAGGTCCTATGACCTCATGAAGGACTTGGATTTGGACTCGCCACTGAAAAATATAGAATCAGGCTCAGGGAGACTCACAAAATCTTTTCAGTGAAAAACTAGGTGGCTTGTTGAAGGGAAGCTAGGTGCAAGGTTATGAATGGTTATATCATTTGATTATGAAGGAACACCTATTAAGTAACTCTACTTCTGAGAAGTTGCAACAATACCTGGTGGATCTGGGGCCAGTCTCACCCCAAGAGCTGGGGAGGAAGGCTGATCATTGAGTTGGAACTAGGGGTGACCACAAGAAAGAGTCAGGGAAACCCCTGCAAGAAAAAAAGGTGGACAACCCTAAAACTAGAGAAAATTAGTCCTTTGTAGGCCCCACAAATCTATTCATGAGGGTGGGCTCCAAAATACCTCACAAAACAAAAGTGGGTGCCAGGATAAAAATAGGGATGACACTAAAGCATGGTGCTTGGACTGCAAACAGACAGGGCACCACACCAAGGGCATTTCTTGTCCTAAAAACAAACACACTACTAAACCCTCACGGGTTGCCAGTGTAGCCATAGGGGATGATTCCTCAGATGAGGAGGCCCTCTTAGCCTTTGACTGGAAAATGTGTCCAACAGGTGAGTTAGAGAGTCCACCACCTATTGCTGAATGGAATCCCAGCCACTGCCCTGAGAGATACCTGTGCTAGCCACACAGTTGGTCATGACAGGCTGGTACTCTTAAACTAGTACATCTCAGGTGAGACTGCCAGGGTAAGGGTTATCTCAGGGGAGCTCACTGATAGGCCTGTGACTCTAGTGCCCCTAGAAATGCTGGGTCCCTTAGTTGGAAAAGGGTGGTAGTCAGTACAGACATCCCCTTGATTTTCTCCTTGGTAATGATCTCCCAGAGGTTGGTCAGAGCCCAAGAGAGGAGCTGGTCCAGTGCCAGTCCTCTCCCCAGAATTCTGGAGGTGCTGCCGATGCAGTAAGTGCAAGCAGACCCCAGAACAAAAGGAAAAGAAAGCAGTGTAGGAAAGGTGGGCAATGTTTAGACAAAGTTTCAGTAAGCCAAAAGGATTCTGTTCTAGTAGGGAAGAACTCCAAAGTGGCACTGGTGAAGCCCAGCCAGACCCACAAGAAGTTCTGACTACTCAGGCAGCTGTTACGTTTGAGTTGGTGGCTCCTCAGCTAACAGAAAAGAGAATGGAAGGAGGGTGTTTGCTACAGGATGTAGCAACCCCACACTCTAAAACAGTGGACAGGTACCCTGATCCCAAAAACCTATAACTTAGCCCTTCACTTGGCAGTGAAGAGCTAAAGGTGGGTTCTGGGCACTGACAGCTGTCAGTGGCCTCTGCTTGGTGCTAGGTTTATAGTAGCATTGACTCTGGCATGGTGGCCTGGTCCCATGCCCAATAGCAAGATAGGCCCCCTGACCCTGCTGGTCATGGTGGGGTTACTTCATTTGTGGTTGACCTCTTGGGGTAAGCTATGGGTTGCCCTGGCTAAGATAGGGTTAGCAGAGGTGGACACCTCTCATCCCAAAGAAAAGGAGAAAGTAGACACAGTGCATTCTAAATGAGGTCCTAACACTGCTGAGGTAGGTCAGCTTCCCAAACGAAATGACCTGGACAGTAGGATGTGAGGCAGAGTAGGCCCTGCAACCATACAGCCTGCTGCCTTACTCTTCCTTGCCTGATGGACTAGGAAGACTCTCCCAGTTTGGCTGAGCCTCCAGGCCTGTTGACTTGTGGGGGACGGAGGCTTCTGTAGGGCGCTGGGTTCTGGTTTCAATACCCCAACACTTTTTGCCTGGTGTTTAGATTCAACCTTGACTGCTAACCAGGTTCCCAGTGCCAGTGTTCCTTCCCCAAAAGAACACACCTGGTCACTTGATCCCTAAGTGACGAGGCCCTTCAGCACCCCTATAAGTCCCTAGTAAATGGTACCCCTGGTACCTAGGGCTTGGGTACTGAAGAGGGCCTCCAGTCCTCCAGAGCTGAGGGACCCAGCACCAACCTTATACATATTTCTATTGCAGGGAGCATGACAAGATACTCCTAAAATTGAAAACACAACATGGTACACACTTGTGTGCAATGTTCCCAAAAACACTGCTTGTGATATCTATAAGTCACCCCAACAGCAGGGCTCCAGCCCTTAGGCAGAGTGCAGTATGTTAAAAGGGAGGGCATATATGCATGAGCAAATATGCCCCTACTATGTGTTTGTCGATTCTTAGACATAATAAGTGTGCACGGAAGCCATTTTAAATGCATGTGCTGGACACTGGTCCCTACGAGTTCCCCAGCTACATTATGGCTTCCCTGAACCCAGGGATGTTTGGTATCAAACATCTTGTATTAATAAAGTCTCACTGATTCCAGTGAGGGTTTTATTAATATATGTACCCAGAGGGCACTCTAGAGGTGCTCCCTGCAAAACCTACTAACTGCTAGTGTGTTCACTGACTGGTCATGACCAGTTCAGCCACCTAAGCCACATTTCTGACACCCTGAGGTGAGAGCCAGCACTCTTGGGGTCTAGAGACAAAAGCCTGCACTGGGCAGGGGTGTTGACCTCTCATCCAAGCAGGATGGACATTCCAGGGCGGCAAGCTTCAAAGGCCTAGACACCTTTGTAATGCGACCCAGGTCTCTCCAAATGGCAGAGAAGACCAACTCCCCTGTCCTGACCCCACTTTTGACAGCAAGACAGGTGAGAAAATTAGGTAGATGAGAAGGTGTGCCCACTTCATGCCAGTCCCCCCTTAAGGTGGACAAGGCAGGAAAGTAGGATCGTTCTGACATGGTTGCTCCCACTTTTTGCCTGGTGTCATTGTGTTTGGGCTGTAGTACACTGGGATCCTGCTAACCAGGACCTCGGTGTTGGTGCGCTTTCCCCTAAATTTGATTGGTAAGTACTTCTTACAGCACACAATTAGCATACTGGTGCCCTCCTGTAAGTCCCTAGTATATGGTACTTAGGTACCCAGGGCATAGGTACAGCAGGGGTCCCCCATGGGCTGCTATTATGCCACCCATGGGGGCCCATGCAAAGTGTGTCTACAGGCCTGCCATTGCAGCCTATGTGAAATGGTTCATGCACCTTTCACCCCAGACATAAGGTTCACCCTATGTCGTGATCACTGCACTACTGACACTGTAAGTCACCCCTAAGGTAGACCCTTCAGCCCAAGGGCAGGGTGCATGGTTCTAAGTATAAGGGTACCCCTGCATAAGCAGAGGTACCCCTACAAACCTCAAACTCCATTTTCTGGGCCATTTTAAGGTATGTAGTGGACAATGGTCATCATGAGATGTCCAACTAAATAATGGCTTCACTGAACCTGGTCAAGTTTGTTATCAAACATGTTGGAATCTTGCAACTACACCGGTTCCAGTGCCAGTTGCAAGATACCACATACTTTAGGGGTTCCTTTGAGGATCCCCCATGTTTGCCTGTTCAGCCTTGCAGGGTCTGCGTGCAAGCCAGTGCTGCTGCTGAGCCCAGACACTGTTCTGGCCTCCTGCTGCTGAGCTTAACTCAGGCAGGGGAAGGCAGAACAAAGGATTTCCTGTAGAGGAAGGATGTTACTGTAGGAAAGTACCCTCTTTGTGGCACGGTTACCCCCACTTTTTCCCTGCTATCATTATGCTTAGACTGTTTTGAGTGGATCTTGCTAACCAGGACCCCAGTGATTGTGATCTCTCCCTCTAAATTTGGCTGCCTAGGACCTTGTACACTCCGCAATTGGCATACTGGTGCCCCCTTATAAGTCCCTAGTATATAGTACTTAGGTATCTAAGGCATTGGGGCACCAGGGGTTCTCGATGGGCGGCAGCATGTATTGTGCCACCCATGGGAGCTCATGCAAAATGTGTCTGCAGGTCTGCCATTGCAGCCTGCGTTAAAAGGTGCTTGCACCCTTTCACCACAGGTCACTGCACCAGGTCACTGTAAGTCACCCCTATGGTAGGCCCTCCTAGCGCAGAGAGCAGGGTGCAGGTCCCTGTGTGTGAGACCAGCGCCAAATGGATGAAGAACAGCTGCCTTAAACTGAATTCCGACAAGACTGAGGTCCTCATCTTCAGCTCCACCCCCTCTGCATGGGACGGCTCCAGGTGGCCTGCCACACTGGGAACCGCACCGACACCCACCGACCACACACACAACAGTCGATTCATCCTGGACTCTTCACTATCTATGACCCAGCAAGTCAACGCCATTTCCTCCCCCTGCTTCAACATCCTTTGCATGCTTCAGAAGATCTACAAATGGATCCCCACTGAAACCAGAAGAACAGTCACCCAAGCCCTCGTAAGCAGCAGACTGGACTACGACAATGCCCTTTACGCAGGAACCACAGACAAACTCCAGAAAAGACTGCAACTCATCCAGAACGCCTCAGCACGCCTCATCCTGGACATCCCCCGTCACTGCCACATCACAGACCACCCAAGAGACCTGCATTGGCTCCCATCAACAAGAGAATCACTTTCAAACTCCTCACCCACGCTCACAAGGCACTGCACAACACCCGACCAGAATACCTCAACAGACGGCTAACCTTTTATACCCCGACCCGACAGCTTCGCTCCACCAACCCCGCCCTTGCCACCATCTCACGCATCCACAGAACAACCACCGGCAGCAGATTATTCTCGCACCTCGCCGCCAAGTCGTGGAACACTCTTCCCACCCACCTGCATCAGACGAAGGACCTCCTTACCTTCCGGAGACATCTCAAGACTTGGCTATTTGAGCAGTAGCATCCCTCCTCTCAGCGCCTTGAGACCCTCACAGGTGAGTAGTGCGCTTCACAAATTCCCTGATTGATTGAGGGCACCCCTGCATGAGCAGAGGTGCCCCTTTGAACTCCTGTTCCATCGCACTGGACTTCGTAAGTGCGGGGAAGCCATTTTACCCATGTATTGGACCTGTGTCCAGCTACATAATGGTAACTCCGAACCTGGGCATGTTTGGTATCAAACATGTCAGAATCATACATTAATACTGTTGCCAGGATTGGTTGTATGATTCCATGCACTCCGGGGGCTCCTACCAGTCTTATAGGGTTATTCAGGTAGCCTGCGCTGCTGTCACCCCTCAGACAGGTTTCTGCCCTCCTGCTGTGTGACCAGCTCAAGCAAGGGAAGGCAGAACAAAGGATTTCCTGTGGAAATAGGTGTTACAAGGCTTGGGAGGGGTAGCCTCCGCAAGCCACCAGTTTGATTTGAAGGGCAATTTAGGTGCCCTCCTTGCATAAGCCAGTTTGCACCAGTCCAGGGACCCCGGTCCTTGGTCTGGCACGAAACTGGACAAAGGAAAGGGGAGTGACCACTCCCCTGTCTATCACCCCCCCAGGGGAGGTGCCCAGAGCTCCTCCAGGTGGCCACTTGATTCTGTCATCTTGAAACCAAGATGCACTGAGGCCCGTGGGAGCATCTCAGTGGCGAGAGCAGGCAGGTGATGTCACAGACCCCTCCTAATAGGTGGCCACCTTGCTAGGTGACCAATCCCCCTTTTAGGGGTGGGTCTCCAGATTCAACATGCAAGACTCCACCAGGTGTCCTCTGCATCTGGCCACTGGAACCGCAACTGGACTTTTCAGGAACCAACAAGACTGCAACTCCAGCAACGACTTTGCTTTGCAACATTGTTTCTCTGGCTCCTTCCAGCAACTGCAACATTTCCCCAGCTGTGCATCCTCTCGGGTCAGCAAGACTTCAGCCTGTACCAAGAAGCAAGAAGGAATCACCCTTGGAGTGAAGGAGTCACTCCCCTGCATTTGCAGGCACCTACAGCAACAACATCCAGCTGTGTGGATCTGCTCTCCTCTGGAACCACGTGGATCCTGAATGACAGGTGGTGCTCTAGAGTAGTCCTCTTGGTGCTTTCTGCTAGCTATCCAACTTGGGAGACAGTGAGCCCTTGCATCCCCTTGCAGGATAGTACCCTGTGCACTGCAGCTCTTGCAGCTGCCAAGGCTTGTTGTATTCTCCTCTGAGGGATAGTCAGGCTCTGGGTAGCCCCGGCTCCCAGCACTTCTTATTGCCAAGCAAAGTCTCCTCTCTGCTGCTCCAGCTATGTGGGACTCCTCTTCAGGTGTGCTGACTGGGCCTCACTGAGACTTACTGTGCCTGCTGCCAGTAGGTTGATTGTGGGGGCTGTGACGGCTTCTGTTGGCTCTCCCCACTGCTGACGGTCAGCCCGGACTCCCCTCCAAGAGTCGAGTCCCCTGGACCTTGCTAGTCCTCTTTAGCCTTGCAACTCTCCTTTTGCTTCTGCTTGCATATGCCAACGCTTGTTGGTGGTTCTCCTAACCACTGACTATCTGCAACCTGACAACCAACATGGAAAACCATCTGCACTGCTCCAAAGACTCCTCTTCAGCTCCTGGGCTCCACAGCTGGCCTTCTTTTTCATTACCGTCGACCTAGTTGTTCTGCCACAGAAGGGTAGGTAGTGGCTCCTGCTCCGACTGGACACTTCATCTTGGACTGGACTCTGTACCCTTCTTATGCAGGTCCTCTTCTTTCCAAATCCACTATTTGTTTCTTCTAGTCTGGTCCTGTTCTTGCACAATCCCTTTTCTAAGTCCTCCTGTTAGTCCTTGGGAAGACCAGGTACTTACCTCTGCTCTCCTGGTCGCTTGGGGTCACTCAGGTACTCACCTCTTGGGGTTCTTAGTTCTTCCACCTCCCGTGTAATGACTCCATATCCTTGGATGGGGGACTTCACTTCGCATTTCACTATTTTAGCATATGGTTTGGTCCTCCCCTAGGGTCCTAACTATTTTTCATTAATTCTTGCCAATGTTTGTTGTTTTGCCAATTCCTAATTATTACCATGTGTATATATAGTGAGTACTTACCTCCAGTTGGAGGACTGCCTATAAGTAATCTAGTGTTGTGTTACTATAATAAAGTACCTTTATTTTTGTATCACCGTGTGGTTCTTTCATGTGTGACAAGTTGCTGTGTGACAATTGTGGTATTGCATAAGCTTTGCATGTCTCCCTGATAAGTCTTGGCGGCTCATCCACAGCTACCTCTAGAGAGCCCTGGCATCCTAGACACTGCCTAAATTCACTAATAGGGGTTGCATGGACCTGGTATAAGGTGCCCACACCATAGGTGGCAGCATACACCAGGCTAGACTCCTACAGTTCCCACTTCTCCTTTAGAAATAGGGGTCTCTGGGCTAGGGTGAGGGTGCACCTGAGTGCCAATAGACTGCTTTGAAGGGCACATTTGGTGCCCTCTCTGCAAAATCCGTTTCCTCCAGTGCAGGAGCCCCCGGCACCCACTATTGTGTGAAAACACACAAAGGACAAGGGGTGACCACCCCGCTGTCCAGCTCCTCCCTTAGGGAGGTGCCCAGAGCTCTGCCAAGTGGCCACTTGATTCTGCCATCTTGGAAACAAGATGAGCAGAGGCCCCTGGGAGTATTTGACTGGTCAGTCCAGGAGAGTAGCGTCCCTGACCCCCAGGTGGGTCATAGCAGTATATGTCCAACCCCCTTCCTGGGTTATTTAAGAGCTCCCCTACGGGTGGGACCCTAGATTCATCTTAGTTTCATATTGGATTTGTCTTGGAACCATCTGCAATATTCTTCAAGACACTTCTGCTACCTGGACACCGAATTCTGCTGCTGGAATTCACTTGGGCCCAAGATAAGACTGCAACTGGTAGGAGGGCTCCTACAGTAACTTTGTCCCCGGTTATTGCAAGGACTCTGCAACTTCCATGGCTATGCATCCTCCAGAGTCACAAGGACTCTGCCTGCACTAAGGACTGCAAGAAGGAATCTCCCTTGGAGTGAAGGTGTCACTCCCCTGCAACCGCAGGCACCTCAGTGTCGATTACCAGTTTGAGGATCCTGCTGTCTCACTGACTCTTCAAGGCTTTGCAACTTGTGTGGTTCTGTGGCTCTTCAGAGGTCTGACCTGCCTTCCTTGCAACTTGGAAGTTGGTGGTACTGGAACAGAACCCCTGGGCATCATATCTGTTTGCTGTTGCCAAGGCTTGTTGGTGGTTCTCCTAACCACTGACTATCTGCAACCTGACAACCAACATGGAAAACCATCTGCACTGCTCCAAAGACTCCTCTTCAGCTCCTGGGCTCCACAGCTGGTCTTCTTTTTCTTTACTGTCGACCTAGTTGTTCCGCCACAGAAGGGTAGGTAGTGGCTCCTGCTCCGACTGGACACTCCATCATGGACTGGACTTTGTCCCCTTCTTATGCAGGTCCACTTCTTTTTGAATCCACTATTTGTTTCTTCTAGTCTGGTCCTGTTCTTGCACAATCCCTTTTCTAAGTCCTCCTGTTAGTCCTTGGGAAGACCAGGAACTTACCTCTGCTCTCCTGGTCGCTGGGGGTCACTCAGGTACTCACCTCTTGGGGTTCTTAGTTCTTCCACCTCCCCTGTAATGACTCCATATCCTTGGATGGGGGACTTCACTTTGCATTTCACTATTTTAGCATATGGTTTGGTCCTCCCCTAGGGTCCTAACTATTTTTCACTAATTCTTGCCAATGTTTGTTGTTTTGCCAATTCCTAATTATTACCATGTGTATATACACTGTGTACTTACCTCCAGTTGGAGGACTGCCTATAAGTAATCTAGTGTTGTGTTACTATAGTAAAGTACCTTTATTTTTATATCACCGTGTGGTTCTTTCATGTGTGACAAGTTGCTGTGTGACGATTGTGGTATTGCATAAGCTTTCAATGTCTCCCTGATAAGTCTTGGCGGCTCATCCACAGCTACCTCTAGAGAGCCCAGGCATCCTAGACACTGCCTAAATTCACTAATAGGCGTTGCCTGGACCTGGTATAAGGTGCCCACACCATAGGTGGCACCACACACCAGGCTAGATTCCTACAGTTACCACTTCTCCTTTAGAAATAGGTGTCTCTGGGCTAGGGTGAGGGTGCTCCTAAGTGCCAGTAGACTGCTTTGAAGGGCACATTTGGTGCCCTCTCTGCAAAATCAGTTTCCTCCAGTGCAGGAGCCCCCCGCTCCCACTCTGGTGCGAAAACACACAAAGGACAGGGGGTGACCACCCTGCCGTCCAGCTTCTTCCCTAGGGAGGTGCCCAGAGCTCTGCCAAGTGGCCACTTGATTCTGCCATCTTGGAAACAAGATGAGCAGAGGCCCCTGGGAGTATTTGACTGGTCAGTCCAGGAGAGTAGTGTCCCTGACCCCCAACAGGTGGGTCATAACAGTAGATGTCCAACCCCCTTCGTGGGTTATTTAAGAGCTCCCCTAAGGGTGGGACCCTAGATTCATCTTAGATTTGTGTTGGATTTGTCTTGGAACCATCTGCAATATTCTTCAAGACACTTCTGCTACCTGGACACCGAATTCTGCTGCTGGACTTCACTTGGGCCCAAGATAAGACTGCAACTGGTAGGAGGGTCCTACAGCAACTTTGTCCCCGGTTATTGCAAGGACTCTGCAACTTCCATGGCTGTGCATCCTCCAGAGTCACAAGGACTCTGTCTGCACTAAGGACTGCAAGAAGGAATCTCCCTTGGAGTGAAGGTGTCACTCCCCTGCAACCGCAGGCACCTCAGTGTCGATGACCAGTTTGTGGATCCTGCTGTCCCATTGACTCTTCAAGGCTATGTAATTGTGTGGTTCTGTGGCTCTTCAGAGGTCTGACCTGCCTTCCTTGCAACTGGGAAGTTGGGGTACTGGAACAGAACCCCCGTGCACCAATCTGTTTGCTGTTGCCAAGGCTTGTTGGCTCTTCTGTCCAAAGACCTCCTAGCTCCAAGAAGCCACGGCATCCAGCATCACACAGCTCCTAGACCGACGTCCTCCCTGCAACTCCTGCAACGTGGGCATCCATCTTCCTTGTGCTGCTGGGGCCTTCCTGCGACTCCCTGTGCTTGCTGCCAGACAGTCCTCCTGGGGGCTCCATCAATTCCCTCTCTCCCTTCTTTTTGCTGAGCGTTGGCCCTGACGTATCTGTAAAGGGTGAGTCCCTTGGACCTTATTGGTCCCCACTTCTGCAAAGCTTCTTGAAGCACATCTGTTGCATTTGCCAAGGCTTGTTGGTGGTCCCGCTGGTCACTAACCCTCCTGCAATGTGATAACCGGTGTGGAACAGCTCGTGGATCACTCCCGGGATCCATCTGCATCACCTGGACTTCAGAGCTGCATCTTCAAGACCTCCGTCCTACAGTGAGGTATCCAAAAGAAGGGTGGGCATTGCCCCCCTGCACGCCCTGGGGACTCTGGGTTGCTTGGACTCTGTCCCCTCTCTCCACAGGTAGTCCTCATTCAGAATTCATGCCTCGGTTCCAACAACCTGGTCCGTGAGTCACTGTAGCAGCTGGACAGCCGAGGTCCCCATTGACTTCAACGGGAGGTTCCGACACAACTTCACCCTTATACACCTGGGCTCCACTTCTTTGGGTATCCACAGGTGGGGCACTCTCAAACCTCCCTTGTCCCAGTTGTTTTTTGGGGGCCTTTTGGGGAGGGTCCTAAAACACAAAAACTCTAATCACGACTTCCCCATGTTATTCTATGGACACCTGACCCGCGGTAACATCTCTGCACACGGGCGCCTTGGGAATCCTAGCCTCTCACATCTGGTGTTTTAGTACTTCCCTAGTCCTGAAGATCTCTGGGTGCCAGTCTTGGTTAGTTGTGACTTTCTCATGTCATTTATTTAGTATATGGTTTGAATCCCCCCTCCCTCCCAATGGGGGCCCATGTTATTTTATGCTGTTACTTACCTGTTTTTAATCATATTTTTGTTTGTATGTATCTCTGCTTAGGAGATACACCAAAGTTGGTTCAGTGCCTGTGTTGTAATAAATAATACATAATTTTTCTAAGACTGGTGTGATTCTATCCTGTGTGGACATTACTGACTGGCTTCTGTGGTATTTGCAACTGCTTTACACCCTCTCCAATACGCCTTAGCTGCTCTCCACAGCTACCCTATGAAAGCTTTGGTTATCTGGAACCACTAACACTATCACTAAGGGTTGCCTGGACTCAGTACAGGGTACCTCATCTATAGGTGTACACCATATATCAAGCCACCACCCTACAGATGAGCTGAAGAGGACACCACTTTTTAAATTCCTCCATCTTGGTTTGGAAGGAATTAGGCCACTAGGGTCAGGGTTATGCCCACTTCCCCACAGAAGTGGTCATAGAAATGGTGTAGTCACCCTAAAGGTGGGCAACCCATTGGCTGTCATGTGGCACTCACGGTAATGCCCCTAAGTTGAGTATTTAGGTGGCACCCCTGAACCCCAGAACTCAGATTCTGATGACCTAAGAAGACAAAGACACAGAAGAGTCGCACCCACAGCAGAGAAGAAAAACAAGCTGACCTGGTACCAACCCCACTGGCCTGTCTGCAACCCTTGACGGACTCTGCCCAAACAGACGACTCATCCTGCAGCGGAATCTCCAGAAACCCAGGAGGTCTGCCTGCCTTCATTAAAGGCTCAAGACTCTTGTGAGCAACAGACCTGCTCTCCAACAAAACCTAAAGAAAGGACTCTGCAGTCTCCAAAACTGCAAAAATCCTACACTTGAAGTCACCATTGCACCCGCTATCTCTGACCCAAGTGGGAGTGGACCTCTGGTGCCAACCAGGTCCCCCTGCTGTCCACAGAGTCCAATTCCATTGTGGTTTCACCCCTCCTGGACTCCCTGAAGTCATCTGCAGCCTCTGCAAGCAGGCCCCTCTTCCACAGCCTCTGAGGCGAGAGAAACCAACACCTAAAGCAACCACTGCACCCAATGCCTTTTGAAAGTTGAAGTAGACCCCTGGTGTCAACGACATCCCCCAGCTTTCCTGAGCTTGACTCCACTGTGGTTTCATCCCTTCTGGACTCCACGATGATACCTGTGGTTTCATACCACAGGATCCCCCTACTGCAAGTACTCCTGGACATGGAAACCCGATGCCAAAGGACACCCCTGAATCCATTGCCCTTGGGCCTTGGTGAAGAGGACCAAAGGTGCACCTACATCCCCGAGCACCCCACGTTTGCAAAGTACCTGTTGGTTGTCCCTGACTGGCCCCGCAGCCAGAGCCTGCAGCCTGAATCAAAGGAGATCAATTCCCATTGAAACACATTGGGCACATGACCCCCTACCGCATCTCTGCACCCTCTGCCCCAGTGCTGCCCAGAGTGACTTGTTGGTGTGGTCCTGACCCTTGCCCGGTACTCACCTTAAGTCTACAAGATTGGTCCTGTGAATCATTGTAAGGTGCTTCTTTTCTGAATGTGTTTTCCTTCCATAGCCTAACCTTGAAGAGCTCTGAAATTGCTCTGTGTCGATTTTTGCAAGTGAAAGGTATTTATGCTTAAACATTTACTTACCTTAGAACAAAGTTAGGTTTAAAGTATAATAAAAAGAAGTGTGATTTTTTTAATTGGTCTTGGACTTATTCTTTGAGTGTGTGTCTGCCTTATTGCCTCTGTGAGTACAACCCATGCTTAGTACTACCCTCTGATGAGCCTAATTGGTTGCCCACACTATCAGAAAATACAGCATTAGCCCTATCTGCTTTTGCCTCTGCAAAGCAACTGGGGATCCACTGGACTCTCTAGATGACGTACTTCTTTTCAGTACATCATAGAGAGCCAGCTCCGGCACCTCGGGCAAGGAGGAGGCACCGGCATCTTGTCAAAGGGCAGGAGCCCTTTAAACCTTTGAAAGCGCTTCCGCCTCGCGGGACGCGCACTCCGGCACCTGGAGAAGGAGGAGGCACCGGCATCTTGTCAAAGGGCAGGAGCCCTTTAAATCTTTGAAAGCGCTCCCGCCTCGCGGGACGCGCACTCCGGCACCTGGGGCAAGGAGGAGGCACCGGCATCTTGTCAAAGGGGAGGAGCCCTTTAGATCTTTGAAAGCGCTCCCGCATCGCGGTACGCGCCCGGTCCAAGGGCGGGCCCATCCTGTGCCCCTCAGCGGCCGGCAGAGGCTGGGCTGGGCCACCCCCCTGAGAACTTCCTTGTGATCTCAGGATCTGGTTCCTAGGATTCCAAACAGGCTCTGCATCCTTCTTTCTTGGCTCCTTGTGACTGTCCCTTCATAGCCTGTACCTCTGTCCTTCAGTTAAAAAAATCTCCAAATACTGCGAAAAATCTATTTACCCTTCCTTGCCTCCACTTCTCTATAAACACCAGCTACCATACCTTTTAAAAGAACTCTTACCCCATAGGTAATTATTATAGAACTCTTCTGCCCAAAGCAGTCAGTAACAATGGGAAAAAGGAAGCAATCTAGCGTAAATGATATTTCCTCCCAAAAAAATCATACATCAATGTTGAAATTCATTTCAGGAGCCATGGGGGAAATTGACAAACAGATTACTAATGTTGAAGGAAAAATACTTACCCAGAATAGGTCACTAGTTCCTCTTAATTCCCCCTCACTAGTAATAACTCCTGATAACCTGGCAAAGCCTGTGGAAAGTGGAACTCATATTAGAAGTATAAATGGTTGCATTCAAGACACAATTGATTCTATCTCAGATGCTGACGAGCACCCACCTTCACCAAAACGGAAAAGGAAACCCCAAGTAGCAAAGAAGGACAAAGTACCTAGACAAGAGCCACTTGCTAATATCAGACCTGGCTCTTTGGAAGCCCAATCCAATGCACCTACGCAAAACCCACAAACCGGCTCCCAAAATGTAAAACTTGATCATAAGAATAAACTTCATATGGCGAAAGGGAAAACTAGTGCTGCAGAGTCGACGACTGCGTTAGAAAATTTTGTTAGCTCATGCTTTGACCAAGTAATAAAACGCCAAACTCAATTGGAGGGAAAAATGGACTATCTGCTCAACTCATTGAAGGCACAATCTATAAATCCACTGGCTTCAACTATCCAGTATTCTGGCGACTCTGACCCTAACGCTAGCTCCCCTCTGATGCATCAGATTTTACCACTTATTCCCCAGATCACCCAAAGACAAGCTGACTCCTGTGTCTTACCTGATAGAATCAATAATTCCTAACCTCATAAAAAGGCGCTAAATAGTGGGGAATACGTAAATATTGCCAAACCTCACCAGGGGACTTCTCCAATAGGGAGAGGCACATTTGATCTCCTGCCTGCGGCAACCCCCTATGTGATAGTCCTCGCCAACGTCCCCACCCTACTTGGAGTACAGGGGGAATCATGGGCAGCCTTGAGGAACAAGTCCCTGAATTGGATTGCAACTCGTTCGAAACCTGGCTTGACAAATAAACATTTTGAAGACATTAAGATGGTTAGAAGGGTGAAATGGGTGGGTAGAAACCACAAAATATGCAAGGGGATTGTGTAGTTCTCTCATTTAAAACACCTACACTGGTCGAAGATATTCTAAGAAATTTAAGCCCACAGCGGATTACTGATCATGGCATTGTCCTGCTTCCTTTGGGTTTCTTTTACACGAGCACTATAGGCCATGATGGTCCTGGCCTTCACCTTGGGGAACAGACAAGTAGGCCTGAGACCCAATACATGATCCCAACTGTGAATAGATTCCGGGGGCTCAGCCTGGAAGATACTGATTGACTAGCCCCTGATAAGGAATTCCTCAGGCCCATGCATCCTATAGAAGCATCAGTCCCCGTCCAACTGGGTGTCGACAGCCTGGCAGCAGATCCCGGAGAAGAATGGCTGGATATGGAACCTTCACTTAGTCAATCTGCCAAAGACGAATCGCTTCCAAGTACCTTGTCAAAAAAATTGCCCACCTGTGCATTGACTTCTTTCGCATGCAAAGAAAGCAACACCTTTCCAGGGAGAATCCAGATAACCGACAAGCTCTCCGTGGGGCAGCCCACAAAAACGTATAGAGAGCATTTTTAACTTTTATTTTGGAACGTGGCAGGCCTTCGATCTAAAGTGGAGAATGAGGTTTGGTCAGAATATATTTAGCGTTTTCCCTGGGTGTGTTTTCAAGAGACTTGGTCCATGAATCCGATTCACATGAACAGCTACAGGACACTACACACTCCTGCTGTTCCTTCTGTACGGGGCAGGGCTAAGGGTGGCCTATGCACCTTCATTTCTAACAAGTGTGATATAATTAAGGACATTGTTTTAACTTCCTAATTCGTTTTCTCAAGTGATTACTTGTGATTTAAAAAATACTGCACAATTGGTGGTCATTAACTTCTATAATACCGTACCTCATCAAGATTTTCGATCAGTACTTAACTCCTTACAGGAAGATTTAGATCGAGCTTGCAACTCTTCAAATAAACAGTCTTATATCGTGTGGGGTGGCGATTTTAATACACACCTGTGTCCTCGAACGATTGAGGGTTTCTGCCCTCCCGTTCCTGGCGGAGACGATGATCTATTACACTTCACACATAATAACTCAGTCAATTTGTTGAATGAAGCCTTATTTAGTTTTGACCTCATCCTGTGCAATAGCCTGACCCACGGTAGACAACAATTGAAACCCACTTTTAATGGTAGGCATGCCAATACGATAATTGACTTTATTTAACTTTCCAACAACCTTATTTCCCATGTATCTGATTATAATATCCAAGATACTATTCTCAGCGACCATAATCCTCAAATCTTAGGCCTCACACTTCCTAAAGATACTCCCAAATATAGGGAACTGGAAGAGGTAGTAGAAAACATCGAATTGGGAGCAGGAAATGGCTATACAATCCGGTGGTCAGAGATTGAACCCTTAGGTTTTATGAAACGACTAATGAGTAATTATTCTAAAGAATTTAACATCTGCCTTTCAGACAACTCGAGTCCTCGAGATTGCATTAAAGCTTTTACCGCAATTACCGCTGGAATAAAACAGTCTCTTAAAGTAAGCTCTAGCAAACCGAGACCGCAGGAGGAGAAAGGTTGGTTTGACGCTGAGCCTGCAAGAACTTAAAACGCTATTTACATCTACAAAACCCTGATAAACGTGAAATAAGCTTAAAGAGGATGGAGTACAAAAACGCCATAAAGAAAAGAAAACAGAACCTGAAAAATGAGGCATGGCAGTCCCTTTACGATGCAAGCCTCCAGAATGATAATGTTAAGTTCTGGAAAAAATTGAAAATTCCCCCCTCCTTTGTAATGGAAAGTCACCAAAAATTGAAATTGCCATCACGGAAGAGGATTGGGTTGCAAGAATGGACAGAAGAAAACCATATTCTCTCTTACTTACAATATGGGTTTAGGGCTGGGATAGGGACGACGGAACAGGCTCTTAACTTAGAGATCATGCTTGGTAAATACACAAGGGCCAAGGCCGGAGCCCTATATCTCGTGTTTGTCGATCTGACCTCGGCATTTGACTGCGTGGTGCATTCAAAATTGTGGTCTATTTTACTGGACATGGGGGTTGATACTACCATTGTTCACTTCATTAGGGAATTGTACGCCGCAGCAAACGCTAGAGTTCGCTACGGGCTCCAGGGGGAATGCACCCCATCTTTCCCTATTGAACGAGGGGTGCGTCAAGGCTGCGTGCTAGCTCCCTTATTGTTCGCCTTATATATTAATAGGTTAGAGGGGACCCTATCTGAAGCCTGCAGCGATCTCCCACAAGTAGGCCCTCAAAAGATCCTGGTGCTTCTGTATGCGGAAGACGCCGTATTGATGGCTCGTACCCCAGTGGCCTTGCAACGATTAACAACAACCTTTGATAATTACATGGATGCCCTGGGTCTTAGAATTAATCCCACTAAAACTTTTTCAATGACATACTGCAGAAGTCGTACAAAGAACTGTCACATCTTGTTAAAAGACGCGAAATTAGCCAATACAGGGACATTCTCGTACCTAGGTATCACGTTCAATAACAAAGGTACATGGGTACAAGCTATAAAAGCGAGGAAACTGCTATTTGCAAAAACCGTCATGGCGATAAAAAACTTCTCTAAAAAGGTTGGGAGAGTAACTCCTAAAGATATGATGACTCTTTACAACGTGAAATGCGTTCCAGTTGCATTGTACGGGGCAGGACTCTGGGGTCATCGGGACTGCAACACCTTACAGCTAGCTGAAAATGCTCTTCTGAAGACAGTCTTAAGCGTCCCAAAATCAACCTCAGCTTTAGTATGCCACTCAGAAATGGGAGTAACATATCTCACAGATCTTATTCGTGTCCAACCAATTTTACTTTGGCATAAAGTATGGACCTCTGATTCTGCGAGGTTGAACAGGGCCATTATAGCAGACGCTCTAGCACTTACTCACTCGCTCAAAATCCCATGGTTAAACTATATAAAGAATTTTTGTGTCGAGCTGGGTCACCCTGAGCTGTATTTTACCCCAGACAAAATGAAAACAATCTCCAGGAAAGACCTGAAAAATATTTCCCTCACCCACCTGGCCGAATCGAGATGGGATATAGAAGCAAATAAACATAGTGTTAGGAGAAATTGTATGATACAGCAAACAAACGGTATGGAACCATACCTATGTAACGTTTTGAACCCAAGACACCGGTTTGTCTTTATGCATTTAAGACTAGAGTCCTTTCATCGCCTTGTCAGTTTTCCCCTGATTAATGATTGGTCTCCACAATTAGAAAAATGCCCTTGCGACACAGTCTCTGACCAAAATACAATGCATACACTTCTTTTTTGTAAATTTTATTCAACCTCGAGGAAAACGGTTGTGATACCATTTTTAAAATCAATGCATTTTAAACAATGTCACCCAGCTTTCCTGTATCTTCTGTCCCTCCCATCTATCATGGTTTGTAATGCATTAGCTTTATTCCTGTGCTCTGGGATTAAGACCAGATTACACCTTGAGTCAAAGGAGTGAGATTTCTTAAGCGTTATATCACAGGGTATCCT
This sequence comes from Pleurodeles waltl, assembly GCF_031143425.1. Classification (NCBI taxonomy): domain Eukaryota; kingdom Metazoa; phylum Chordata; class Amphibia; order Caudata; family Salamandridae; genus Pleurodeles; species Pleurodeles waltl. The sequence continues at coordinate 70,863,294 of NC_090444.1, read as the reverse complement.
TCCTGTTTTAACTAAACTGTTTATTGATTCCTTTTAACTCTTTTATTCTCTTACATGGTCGCATTTATATTTATATTTATATATGTTTTGTATCTGCTTTTTTCTTGAATATTGTTTTTATGTACAATTGCTTTTATGATTGTTAAATTCAATCAAATAAAGTATCTTTGACTGACTGACTGACTAGAGAGCCAGCTTCCTATAGTGACCCGTAGGACAAGTACAGCAAGGTCTCAACGTTCTCATCAAGACGAAAGCCACGGGCTGCAGCAATCCAAGCTTCTCTCACTCACTGAGGTTCAGCCCGGACAACACAGGTTTCATTCAGCAAACAAGGCCATATTTATGAGGCCCTTGCACCACATACCACTGCCTTGCCTTACTCTGTGCTAGAGGGGCGTTCCATGGGCACTGAGGTGGGTGCTCCCACGCAGCACCCATGGATTTTGGCTCATCCCCAGATTTCCAAGAACTTGTAAACTTGGGAATGTACCAAAACCATACGTCTTTCCACAGGAGGCGCAACGAGGAGAAATATCACTCTTCTTGTTTTTTCCTCTTTCTACGAGTGCTGCACATCGCAGCATGCATAGAAAGAGTAAAAAGCCTCCCAAGATGGCTTTTGAGCAGAACGGGTCCCTTTCCTGCATGCAACACAAGCACTTTAGCACGGTGGTACAAGGGTGCCTGCGTTGGTGATAGGCTGCAGAAACGGCACCAGCAAAGGAGGAAAGGACAGGAATGCACCATATGCCATTCCTGCACTTTCCCTGTGATGCAGGGCAGTGAAGCAAGGTAATATGCTGTGTTGCTCTGCGCCACAAATCCGTAAATCCCAAAAAGCCTTGGTGTCACAACTGTAAACGGCATGGACACCAAACTAGAGACTTGGCGTGTCCCAAAAAGAATCTCCCTAGCACTGCTCCAATTAGTACTGTTCTGGCCAGTCTCCAGGTGGGATCAACAGAGTGCCCAGAGCAAATCAAGGTTCACACTGAAGCTACTTTAGTCTCTGAGGGTGGGGTAGATGTCACCACACTTTCTGTCTGGCCCCCTAATATGCAAACAAACAGACAGCACCTTTTAATTAAAGGGACAAAGGTAGAAACCCTGAGGGATACAGATGCCAGTGTCACCATGGTGACATCAAAACTGGCTTCCCTAGGACAGTATTTGGCTGAACAAACATATCCAGTTACCCGTGTTGACAATGTAACTAAGGTCCATCCCGTGGCTATGGTGACCTTAGAATGGGGAGGGGTTACTGGCCTGAAACAGGTAGTGGTCTCTTCTGCAGTCTCAGCAGAATGCTTGCTATGGAATGATCTGGAGTCCTCAGCATGGGCTCAGGTAGGAATCAAACCCCATGCATCCATGCTGGGTATCCCTGAACTTGTATGTTTAAAAATAAGAGCACAGAGCGGAGCATAGGTGAAAAAGAAGTGATGGAGCCTAAAATGATGTCCCAACCTTCTAAGAGAAAAGGCAAGAAGACTGGGGGACCACCTTCTGAGCAGCACAAGAAACAAGACCTCTCTTCTCAGGAAGATGTCTTATCCGTTGAGGGAACTGAGTCCATGGAGCTGGATTGTTACCAGGTAGAGCTCTTGGGCCCAGAGGGACCCTCGAGGGAACAGCTGTGCCAGGCACAAAAGAGTTGTCTCACTCTTGAAGGCCTGAGGCAGCAAGCTACTGCGCAGGAGAAGGGAGATATCAGTGGCTCCCACAGGGTCTATTGGGAAGATGAACTCCTTTACACTGAGGCCAGAGACCCCAAACCTGGTGCCACCAGGAGAGTGGTATTGCCTCAGCAGTTTAGGGAGTTTATCCAAACTTTGGCCCATGACACCCCCCTAGCTGGGCACCTGGGACAAACAAAAACATGGAGTACGGCTGTCAACCACTTCAATTGGCCCAATATGTCCCAGAAGGTGAAGGAGTTTTGTAATCCTGTGTCACCTGCCAAGCCAGTGGCAAGGCAGGTGGCCACACAAATCCCCACTTCATTCCAATTCCTGTGGTGGGGGTTCCCTTTGAAAGGGTTGGTGTGGACATTATGGGTCCACTTGAGCCACCCACAGGCTCAGGGAATCAGTACATACCTGTAGGAGTGGATCATGCTACCAGATAACTGCAAGCAATTCCCCTTAAGTCTACTTAAGACATCTCCGGCCCAGCGGCTCATAGCGCCATGGCGATAAGAGTGGAGAAGTGACGGATTGGCTACAGCCAACCCGCCAATCTCACAATATGGCGGTATGTACCGCCAGCCTGTTGGCAGTACTACCACCATATTAACCCTGACCGGTCATAATGATGGCCATATTATTGTCTGTGAGTGGTGGTATAAGGTTATTCTTTTTAACCTAACATCAGCTTTCGTTTGAATCCTCTCACTGTCGTGCACTGTCCTGTATGTGCTTGTGGGCCTTCAAAATGGTCCTAGCGGAAATATCTCTTCAGAGGCGCACTCTACTTCTTTGGGACTTTGACTGCTTGTTATCGGTGGTGCGGCTTCCACTTCCCATTTTTTTCTTTGTTGTTCTCTGGCTTGAGTGCTCACATCCTAGACAGCTGCATTACAAGGGCATCTCTTCAGTCACATGCCCTTTTGCTTTCTGAAGACGGCCACTCTGCAATTTCCTGACACAGCTACCATTTCTTCACTTGGATGCAGCTCTCTTCCCTGAGGATGGGTCTTATTTTCCCTCTATCTGAGACACATGCCTTATTTTTCTCTTCAACACTCCCTTACAGTATCCTTTTTTTTAAAACACCCCCTAGGAGGAGCAACTGCATTTTTTAGGTCACGCCTAGGTAGCATGCATGCGCTGTTTCGACCTGCTGTAATCTACTTCTGTGGGCTTTCACCACGCCCATCACACACCCATGACTTTCATTCCTTCCTTGGCCTGCCTTTCAAAATTTCTTTGGTTTGTTAGGTAAATGCTTTAGTTTTGTCTCGCCTTGAAATGTTTTGTTACAGCTTTGGAGACTGACCCTGTTACATGGATTATTGCACGATCGACAACATACATTAGTCTCAGTGCAACAAATTTTTCTTTTGTCTCTCCACTTTGTGCTCATGGCAGTATGTGATTTCTTTCTCTAGGATCTCGCTGTTTCTTTGCAGTGTCTGTGCCTGACAAATGTTGCAAGCTGGAGAGGGATTCTTTTTTATTTATTTTTTTGCAGTGTTATATAGCGTGAATTTAGACCAGAAGATTGGAGCTCTTTATTTGAGCACTGGTTAAATTTTCAGCCCCATTCCTAAAGTATTCCCAAATTTATCAGTTGAAAAATATACAAACTGGTGCCTTTTAAATAGAAAAAACACAAGGGAAACCCCCAACGCGGCTCTCTACAGCTCAGCAGGATAGCTGATACTACAATATTCACTCGAGAAACTCCCCCATAATGCTTTGTGGGGCATTCCTTTTACAACACATTTTTACCCATAACTCAGCCTGTGGTAGTCCTAGGGTGATGGGACCACCACCAAAATGTTCAGCACACTGTGCTCTCTCTGTCCAGTTCATCCTTCAGGTCCCCGTACTAGATTGGGAGGGGGCAAAACCATAACCTCCACTTCCTCCATTCAATGTCTCTTTAAGCCCTCTCATGGCTGGAGCTTTTGCTTTACAGCTGGGAGTAGTTTGCGCTCTAAGGGCCTTGTTTGTAATAATATTCTAGCAGGTCTGCTTTGCCAAGGTCTTTTTTACTCAGAATTAATTCTTTTAGATCTGGAATCTTGAGAAGAGCTGAAATAGTGGCTAGATCACCTAAAGGATTGGAAAGGTCAATACTTTCTACCATTCCAGATCTTATTTTAGAACTTAATGCCAGGGCAATCTGGTTGGGGTGCAAGATGTGGGCATCTTTATAGCACATAAACTGTTTGAAATTACTTGCAAGTTCTTTCCCAATTCAAACCTCTGCCAAGAATAGAATAGGTTGTTTGTGTCTGTTATAAGTGGACAATCTTTCATCAGTACGGTACGTTACCTGGAAGGACAATGTCCAAACCCTTAGTGGAATTAGCCAAGAGTTTTTGAGAGTTCTGTCTCAAGCAGAAACTTTCACTTCAAGTGGAATACCTTCCTGGGAATCTTAACACTTTTGCTGATTGGTAATCCAGAAATTTTCAGGATTCCAGCAATTGGCATCTTCATTGTTCTTTATTTGACAAGATCTTTTCAAAGTTTGGTCCAGTGCTGATATATCTCTTTGCATCCCAGCTAAACCCACAGCTTCCTCTTTTTACAGTTAGAAACCAGACCATCAGGCATTAGCAACAGATGTTTTCATTCAGGTATGGTCCAATCACTTATACTATGTTTTTCCTCCATTTATTATGATTGCTCGAGGCTTGGCACAGGTGCGTCTTCAACAAACCCCTCTAGTGTTGATAACTCCTCTTTAGCAAGCACAGCCTTGGTGCCTCACAGTCCTAGATTTGTCCATAAATTACCCAATTCTTCTTCCATCTTTTCTCAATCTTCTTCTGGATCCTGTAGGTTTTTGTCACAAAATGATTCTCAACAACTCCCTGAAACTGGTTGAGGATTTTGGGTCAGCCTGGAGAACCCTAGGTACTTCGCTGTAGGCTGCTCAATACATTAAACAGGCTTGGGCACCGGCAACAACTACACAGTACAAGTTAAGCCTGGCTTTTGTGGACAAGCTGGTGTATGGAGAGGGATTCTGATCCCGTTTCAGGTGATGTGACTTCAATTGTTAATTTCCTAGCCTCCTTGGCCTCTCAAGGGAAGGCTTATAGAATGATTAACACATATAGATCAGCTATATTCAGTGGAACATGTCCGAGTAAATGGAAGACCAGTTGGTGACCATCATTTAATATGTTGTTTGTTAAAGGGAGTAACATTTTGTAATTCTCCTTTTCCAAAGTGTAACCATATGTGGGATGTTAATTTAGTTTTGCAATTGTTTCTGTCTGTGCAGGGTAATGACAAACTTTTTTTTTAAACAAATTTGCCTGCAAAATTGACAGTTTTGTTCTGCTTGGTATTGCTGGAATATATATCAGATGTCAGAGATTCAGACATTTCTTCTGTACAGTAAACCTCTTCTGGGGTACGTTTTCGGATTTCTAGAAGGACAAAATCAAATTGATCTTCTGTTCATGATCCATATTTTCCATCACAACCACAATTATGTTTAGGAAATTGTCTAAAAGCCTACATGATGGCAACAGCAGATCTGCGAATGTCCTCCTCTGTGCAACTTCTGCTATTTTACCAAAACCTCTTAAACCTGTGTCTTCCACTAATTGAGCTCGTTGGGTCAAATGGGTTATGAGCCTAGCGGGTATTGGCATTAAGAATTTTGGAGCTCATTTCACTAGAGCAGTCATGGTTTCAAAGGCTTTTTGTGCTTGTGTTGGACTTATGCACATACTCAGATTGGTGGATAGGCAAATGAGAATCGTTTCAAAACCTATTATTGTAAACCAATTGTTGATATGACTAGTACTGTTGTGCCTAAGCTTTGAACAAGCATAATAGAAGCCTCTGGTATTGTAATAAAATGGAGATTTCCCTAGCTTTAGTGAATGGATGTCTGGTTGTATTAACGACACACAGGCTCTTATCCCACCACTTTTTGTTTTATCCCTCCCATGCTTGTTTTTTGTAGTGCCAACTCTGGCAACAACTTCCTCCAACTAAGACGTTTTCAAGTGCATCTGCTATTTCGATGGATGGTACTAGACACCAGTTTTTCCAGACATGTTCTGAAAGGAACCCTCTGGATTCCTGACTTTCCTTAGATTTTTGGAAATCTGCCATCCACTCATCTAAGAATTGGGCTAAAGACTTCTTCAATCTTTTTCTGGCCTTTTCTATTTTGATGATTATAAATCCTATGTTACAATCATAATGTCTAATGTCTAAAGAGGGCTTGTTTCTCTTAGTCAAGATAATTATTGAGTTGGTGGAGTTATTGTGCTATTATATTGTTTGTCTTTTACTTAGTGTTTCTGGGTAATGTAGTTCTTGTGTCCTCGGCTGCTATTACAATTAAAGCAAAAAAGAATGCATAATACTTGCCTGTGTTCTTCATAAAATCCAGACTTCCCTTCCCTACTAAAGCTAAGGAAATCTCAATTACTTCTTTTTCATGGTGTCCTTCTTCCATTTCCAGGACTCCCGATAGACTTCCCTCTTCACCAGCCTGTCATGGGATCCCTTAGTCAGGTAAGTGAACTCTGTTACAGGCAAGCTAGAAGGAAACTTGAGAGACCTATGCAGCTCTTGAACCACGAACATGCAGACACAAACCACTCATACATATCCGCCCAGTCCACTCATCGACTAGTCACCCAATAGGTAAGATATTATGGGTCTGAAAGGTGGTAGGTGATCTTTTTTCTCATTCAGTCACTGACCTTCAGGTAATGCCTCAAGACCTGGTTATTCGAGCAGTAGCAGTCCTTTCCAACCCCCCTTTCAGCGCCTCGAGACCCTAGCGGGTGAGTAGCGCACTTTACAAATGTTTGATTGATTGATTGATAGCATGCATTTGATAGGAGGTTGAAAATCTTCTGGGGAATTTAAACACTTATACCATTTTGATGGCCTGAAAGAGCAGAACTTTTTATTTATGCACTGGCATTAGTGGAGTCGACACAGGAAAGATGTGATCTCATTTCACAATGAAAAGAAGTGAACAACCTCTTTTTCTACAGGACATGATGTCTTTTCTACTAGGTACATTTTAGAGAAGAGTTTTTTCAACAATATACCTAGTGGGTTTAATAGGATCAGCATAACCTCTTTCCCTGTGTCTAATTGACAGGGTGGACGAGACGTGAAGGTATAACTTTTTTGTCAAAATAGGTGATCTAGTAGGCGGGGTCTGACAAGAGAGTCATTCCCTTTTTCCCTTTTCCCCTTTGCTGTAATCTCTTTCCCCAGTTGTTTTCCACAAAGTGGGGTCTGACAGAAAGAGGTTACTTAGGAATTGATGCTGTGGGTGACAAGGAAAGACAAAGCCTCTTTCTCAGTGTCTAACGCATTGCATAGGTCTTATATAGAAAAAGGCAGTATTTATGTAAGGTCCAGGACGCTGAACGGGTAGATGCAAATACCAGGTGGGTTTAAAAGGTATGAAATATGGAACTTTGCTAACATTATCCTGGTGTCAAAATTTCATTTCCAGGTGTCACTAACAGGAAGCTCACTACCCCTCTCCTCCCCCCCAGATAGCGCAGCATGTTTAACACAGACGGCATATGAACTATTCATTTATTAATTCTTGCGTTAGCAAATCAACAAGAGTATTCTAAATATATAAATCTGCTTTTAGGGATGTCCCTGCTGTTGAATCTTCAGCTGTATTCCTGGGACTGCTTTGTTCAGAATCCATATTTCAGATGTGATCCTCAGCATTGATGTTCCAGCAGAACATTTTGTGCCTGCTGCTTGAAGATTTTGTGGACAAGGAGGAATATCCTGGCCCCCTATCAGCATGTCTCTTTCCAGTCACAGGGTAGTAACTCATCAAGCTAGTGCTTTTGTCAGTTGATGAATTGCCCTGGATAGTGGGGGTTTTCACCCCTCTGTGTCGCCTTCCTCTTGGCGCAATGACATCCAGGCTCATCACTTCTCCTGATTCCCCGTGAGTCTTAGTGTAATCAAGCCCATACTCTACTGTCACACACGAAGCCGATGTACTAGCTGTGCTAGGCTGCACATTCCACTCAGGAGAAGAGGATTGTTTTATTCTTGCTGTCCTGCCGGACATTAGTTCCCAGTTTGCTTCCCACTCCTGGGTAGACTTTGAGGTTTCTTTATACAATGTGTGCCTAGTAGAGTGTGTGTCCTCTTTAGCAATAGGTGTGGATGCCACATGCTCTGATTTTCTCCTTTCCTTCAGTGACTTTCTCCCATCCTGGATGTCTTTCAGATCTACTCTAAAATTTTGTTCCAGTAAATCTTCAGCCTTGTGAGTCTCTCTATCACTTGTCTTCTGGCCGCTTGAAGCTGTGTCTCCAATTGAAAATGGTGATGATATGGTCTTGATTGGCTTACCAGGCTTAGGTGTGGAATGAACAGGGCATATCTTGCTAGATGTCTTTGTGTTGGCCTTTGGTATTTTAGGGGTTCTCTTTGTTACTTTCTCCTTTCCCCTCACTTTGCTGGTGGGGTTTTGAGCGGTGTTTTTTTTTAAAGGTAACCCACTCTCCCGTGACGGTCCGTGTACTTCAACTCCACCCTTTTTGGTCTTTATTTTCCTTTGTCCATATTTGAATATGCTTTTTTTGAGTTTTGACATCAAGTTTTGCAGAAATGTGGCTTTTCTTTGTACTGGAGAATCAATGCAATCACTTTTGCTTGCTCTTCGAGCTGCCATTTTGGATGAGGCATCAGTGCTGGTGTTTGGAATATCCTTGCCTGCTTGCTTAGGCATTGCTGGACTGATTTCACCATGGCTTGCCTGAAATAATGAAGCTATTCTGTTAAAAGGTTTTTGTACTACATTTCTTTCAGAACCACTTACTGTATTTATTGCCGTTGATGTCCCAAGGGGTAGGTCCCACGCATCTAGAGTCTGAGAGCTGACGTCCCTCATGGTCAGTATCTCCCTTTTTTCTTCTTGATCAATATGGGGAGGTTCCAATTTTGGGGAATCATGGACAGGACAAGGGGGATTTAAAGGGATTTCAAAATTCCTCTTTCTGAGGTGAAAGTTAACAATAGAAATTAGTTCTAAAATATTTTGTGGTGTTTTGAAGTAAGCTACAATAGCATCGGAGACTGTTGAACATTTTTGATGTGTTCCCTCTAGGGATGTTGGAGATTTCGTGAATGTGGAAAATGTAACTGACTTGCTAGCAGGGGTTTGCAAATGAGGCAGCATCGATTGCACCAATTTCTGCTGAAGGTGTAGCTCGATAGCCTTAGCTATATCTTGAAAGTCAGTAATATCAGGAAGAGAGTCATTATCACCAGAAACAACGTCTCTCTTTGGGGAATTTTGATGCAAAGAACCAAGGGAATGTGCTTCCCTTTCAGTGGATGTAGTGTGCTGTGTCTTTCTTAATAGAGGATTAGCTTTTGCAGCTGAAGGGGACACATTTCTGTCTCTGTGTCTCCAGGTCATATATTGATACTTTTGAACCCTGGACATTTGGGCGAGCGGTTTGGGCAATGACAAATCAACTTGCCACGAATCTGAATGCTTGGCCATCTGCTGTTGATATTTGCATCTTGCACCTGGGTTATCCTTTTGGGGTGTGAGCCTGAGGGCAGGCCTTCCAAATAGTAAGTTTGGATGGTGCAAATCTTCTTCAGGAGACAATGAGTCCTCATGTTTGACTGGAGGAGGAATTTTGGTCACATTTTTAGAGCAGAGTCTGAAGACAGACTGTGGTTGGAATGGCGGGTCACTTTTCTCATTAGAAGTCAGAGGGTGTCTTCTTGAAGGAGATGCCAAAGACTTCAAGACTTGGAACGACATATGGGGTTTGTGTTTGATATTCATATCAACTTGATGAACATTCTCAGCCTCTAGAAAAGGCACAAGTGTGGCCCTCGGCTTGACGTGTGGGCTTTGGATGATTTGTTTTGGTAGACTAGTTTTCATGGTAGAAGAGGTAATTCTCAAAGACCTCTCAGCCAAAAAGGGGAGCACTCCTGTCTTCACTTCCAAGCATTTCCTGGGGAGGTGCTGTTCTAGCTGATTATTGAATTGAGATGCTGTTGTTGCATAAGCATCGCTAAATCGCTGTGGTTTATCTTCAGCCGCAATACTTCCTTTTGTTGCGAGCGACGCCTTTGAGCGCGTGGAGAAAGATCCCACAGATTCCTGGTCATCCGAAGTCTGCGCATCAGAGGTGGGAAAGGAAAGAAGGCTCTGCTTCAATTCATCTTGGATGTGTCTGGACAGTCCAAATCTCTTCTGCACAATCAACCTCTGAATGTGGAACTCCAGTAGCTCCTTTATTCCTTCATCAATGAATTCCAGTTTCCAGATCAGCTGCAGGATTTTCAACTTGGCCTCTCTGTGGTATGGCGATCTCAATAAATGTTGAGTTGGTGGAATGAGCATTTGCAGAGAATTCTGTACTACTTGTGGGAGGTTGCACTCTTGCTGCAAACTCTTTTTCCTGACATGCCAGTCTAGGTGAGTTCTTACTTTGCACCCAAGAAAAGACGTTTCCATTGCTGAGAACTCAATGTAAGGTCCATCAAGGTTAAACCGTGGACCTCTAGAACAGGGTTTGTGGATTGTTGTAGGAAAGAGATTGGTGCTCGGAGACAGGACGCCACAGAGAGAGGGCGGGTTCTCTAAATTCATGTTCAGGTCTACCCATTTTGCACCTATAGCGAGTGTGTCTAGGACACTGCACTGACGAATGGTTCCTACAATGTGTTTCTTGGATTCCATGGCTCTAGCACGTCTCTGTTTTGTCCATTTTTTAAATATATTAGTGTTTCTCTTTTTGGCGAGTACAAACATTGAGCCTCGACCTCTGCTTGGAGACTCTTGCTTGCTCATCTGTAGTTTTTGGGGCTTGAGTTCCTTATCAATGGAAAGACCACATGCCCGGGAGGCAAGACTGCTTCTTGAGCTTGACACCAGTTTTTCTTCAGTGGCCTTTTCTATGAATGTCAATTCAACTGGGCGGATGTTAACTTCAGTGGGAAACTTTGGTTTTGTTACAGTGAGTTTTGCAGGCATTGGGGAAAGAACTGTGGTTCTCTGGCTAGCAAAAGGCAGTGTAGGGTCGTACTGCAGCCTCTCTGGGTCAACATGGCATTTTAGGGCATCCCTTTTTTCACCTGAAAGGAATGATGTTTGCATGTCAACAAACTCCATGACTGCCCGCTTGGGTCTTGTATGGGTTGTGGACCAAGTACATGCTTGCGGCGCTAAGGTCTTTGAAGACTCAGCCATTGCCGACATCAACATCAAATGCTTGTGTACCAAATTCTGATTGATTTGCTCTATGGCAAACTGTTCCATAAATGTAAGGTGTGTGGGTCTTGGCAAGTTTGAAATCCGGCTAGAAAGAACAGTCTTTGCTAATTCATCAATCTCAGAAGTCTGTACTGAATTCCAAGACTTCACGACATGAGAAGGGAACTGTTGTAGGTGGATTTCAATATACTTCTGCACCAAATGTAGTTGAAGAAAAATTATTTCAGTTTTTTTGCTTTCTTTAAGTGTTTCTCTTGGGGAACTCATTTGTTTACTGGACTGGCTATGCTGCTTTGGGTCCCATGCATCTACCAACGCTCTTGTAGTAGCATCCCTTGTCTCACTCAACCCTTTCACAGGGTCACGCAGTGGTCCTTTACATTCCTCATTAGGAGAGTGAGGGGTAGACTCAGGAATCTCAGGTGCACTGGGCATAAAGTGTTTTAAAGACTGGATTATGTTCTCAGGAAGCCCATCCCTCTGCTGCATTTGCACTCTTTTGATGTGATAATCCAGGCAAAGGTGTGTCTTCTGGGTTATAAAGAACAGCTTTTTTGTCAGGACAACCCTGTTTACCTTGGTCTTCTTGGGGCCAGAGAGTGCTGAAGGCCGAGGTGTAAACCAATTGAAAATCTTCCAGAGTTTAAAAGGCAGACCCAATTGCTGGTGAAGTCTCTTCTTCCTGACATGCAACTCTATCAACTCCCTAATCTCCTCATTCAGGAATAGCTTTTCTTTGCTGGACACAGTGTTAATCCCACAGACATGGACTGCACTAGGTGGAAGTGGTAGCCACTTTTCCATCAAGGAGTTTACGTAAAGAGACGGCAGCCCCCAAAGACTCGCAAGATATTTCTTCTTGAGGTTCATCTCAATAGGCTCAAGGATCCTTTGTTCTCCAAATATCGGTGCACTGTTTCTAAATTTTGGAGATTTGAAAACAGTTGTTGGTTTGGGGAGGGGCTCCTTCTGCACAGAATACATCGCTTTTAAGGATATTTTCACCGCAAGAGGTATAGCCCCTAGCCTCACTTCTATATATTTTTTGGCTATCTGGAGCTCTAGTTGGTGTAGACTGTCCCCAGAAAGGATCTTTGTTGAAGGGGACTCAATGGCAACTCTGCAACGATGTGTCAGTTGCTGCGCAGGTTTCCTTGCAAGTGCCATTTTACATGCGGAATCTGTATGTGGGCTAGGAAACCACCATTTAGACATGAGATGTTTCTGCCGGAGGTTCTTCTCTATGCAGTCAATACCATCTTGTTCCACGAAAAACATCAGTTTTCTAAATCTTCTTAGACATGTTTTAGATATTGCAGGTGGTGTGCGAATAGACAATTTGTGACTTGTGCCGAAGACAGTCCAGGACTCTATTAACGAGGAGTGAATTGTTCCGTGTCCAGTTTCACATAATCTTTTTATTAGTTGTAAGTACAGGTCATTGTGCTTGTGCAGATCTGTCACTCTGAAACTGGTTCTTGCTATCTTGCTGAGATCAGAGGAATAGATGGTTAACTCTTTACTGCTGTTGAACAGTTCAATATGGCCCTTTCCAATCTGTACAGAGAAAGATGGACAACCAAGGACAGAGCTGATTCTATAACAATCGACTGTTTCTTCACTCCTGGGTAGTTTGCAAACAATGAGAGCTTTAAAAAAGTCCACAATTTTTTGTGGCAGTCCTCTTTTTTTCTGAACACTTTTTTTCTTGGACATCGGTGGTTTGATTTGGACAGGTGCATCCTTGGGTATCTTGTACGGCATACCCTTCTGTTTTTTAGATGTGGCTACAAGAAGAGCACTGTCATTGGCTTCAGACTCTTTGGTCGATGCTGGAGAAGCTGGCAATCGTGGAACATCAACAGTGGCTTCCTTTTGAGATGCCAATGCCTCATTGCAAGTTGAGGGTGGAAAAAACTCTGCTAAAGATTCTTCTGCTGTATTTGGAAGTCCAAAATCCTGAAGCATTAATCGCTGTTTGGCATGCGATTCAACACACTTTCTAGTTGTTTCAGGACTGAAGAATGCTTCTTCTCCAATCATAACAATTTCATCTTCAGGCTGTGGACATGCCTCAATGCTACTACATTCAGGAGATGAAGCCATGACTGCTTGGAGAGAACTTCGCAAAAGAGTTGGCAAACCCCATCCAGAGTGCATCGTCTTCATCTGGATGTGCTGCTCAAGAAGGGCCCTCTGTGTGAGCATGAGAAAATCACTTTCAACCTCAGAGAGCTCAGTGTTGGCAGTCACCTCCGCGGGAGGTGGTGGACGAAGCAAATCTTTGGTGTTACTCTTTTTGTAGTCATCATGGTGTAGGGGCGCTAACCCCCACAGATGTCTAAGAAGCTTGTGTCTAAGGTTCCAGTCAACAGTATCGATAATGTTATGCTCTGCAAATGGCAGAAACGTAGTTCTCGATTTTAAATGTCGACCACCAAGATGACTCTGTTTTGGAAATAAGACCTTCTCCATGGACAGAAGGCCTTCTGTGTGAACTTTAAACTCTGATTTTGTGTGCTTCATTAGTAGTTGATGTCTGTGTTGGAAGACCATGTATGGGTTTTTGTGAAAGTGGGACACAAATACATTATACTGTAGGCTACGAGTTTCTTGATTAGCGTCCTTCTGATATATGTCTGATCGTATGCTAATCACTGATGTATGCAAATTGTGGTTTGTTGGCTGCGTTTGACATTGGCTGGTTGCACTAACCTTTGGCATATGGGCCATGAGTTTGTCTACAGTTTTACTGCTTATGCTGCTTGGGCATTCATGATTTTCCTCCGTAACGTTCCTCATTATGTGTAGTTCTAATAAGTGTTTACAATTCTCATTTAAAAGTGTGACATCTACCAGATGAATATGTATATTTTCTTTCTTCTTTGAACTCTCTGCTGGTGGCCTTTCCAGTGGGACTGAAGGCATGAAGGCCCCCCGAGGCATCTCAGGTTTCGCTGTGAACCGCTGCTCATGTATCAGAGTCTTTCTGGTGTTTTCTGGTTCCAAATCCTGCATGGCATTAGGTTGAACTAATGGACTGCACGTACAGTTGACGATCCTTGTGGTTGTTCCTGATTCACTCTCCATGAACATTTGTGTCTCTTTGGCAGCCGTCTTGGAGTAGTATTGTTTATAGCTCATGTGAGGCTTAGAGGGCAACTTGGCATGGGTGTCTTTGTTATCCGTCTGTACATATCTAATATTCTCTTGACTAGGGCATGGCCTGGGAAGCAGGTACTTGCTCCCTGTGATGAGAGGTTTTGGCGAGCATGGTTCCAAGCCATCTGTCTGTACATATCTAATATTCTCTTGACTGGGGCATGGCCTGGGAAGCAGGTACTTGTTCCCTGTGATGAGAGGTTTAGGCAAGCATGGTTCCAAGCCATCTGTCTGTACATGTCTAATATTCTCTTGTCTGGGGCATGGCCTGGCAAGCAGGCACTTGCTCCATGTGATGAGAGGTTTGAGCGAGCATGGTTCCAAGCCATCCGTCTGTACATATCTAATCTTCTCTTGACTAGGGCATGGCCTGGGAAGCAGGCACTTGCTCCCTGTGATGAGAGGTTTGGACGAGCGTGGTTCCAAGCCATCCTTCTGTACATATCTAATCTTCTCTTGACTAGGGCATGGCCTGGGAAGCAGGCACTTGCTCCCTGTGATGAGAGGTTTGGACGAGCGTGGTTCCAAGCCATCCTTCTGTACATATCTAATCTTCTCTTGACTAGGGCATGGCCTGGGAAGCAGGCACTTGCTCCCTGTGATGAGAGGTTTGGGCGAGCATGGTTCCAAGCCATCCGTCTGTACATTTCTAATCTTCTCTTGACTAGGGCATGGCCTGGGAAGCAGGCACTTGCTCACTGTGATGAGAGGTTTGGGCGAGCATGGTTCCAAGTCATCCATCTGTACATTTCTAATCTTCTCTTGACTAGGGCATGGCCTGGTAAGCAGGCACTTGCTCCCTGTGATGAGAGGTTTGGGCGAGCATGGTTCCAATCGTTTAATTACCATCTGCTGAGACCTTTTAGTCACAGCTGGATGACACTTTCTCCTCCTCCTCCTCCTCCTCCTCCTCTTACTGCCTCCATTTGCTACACGGGGTTTACTCCCTAGTGAACTTGTACTTGATGTGGTTTTAGGCACAGAGGATGCATGTTTCTGCTCTCTTGGCCACAGTGATGTTTTCACTCCTTGCTCTTGTTGCATTTTGGGAGGAGGAGGCGATGCAACAGAGAATGACTGCTTTCGCTTGACTGGCAGTGTCCCCTTGGCAAGCAGCAGCTTTTTTTGGCCACATAATTCCCTGCTATGTTCTGTTTTGGACTCTACAAAACCTGCTTCTTTCTTCTTCAGCATAATGGAGGATGTTCCAGACTCGACCGGCAGAGAAGGCTGTGAATTTGTGGGGTGGGGGGAAGGCCCACTTAAAAGCACATGGTGTTTGCGGCTCAGGTTCTGTTCTAGGCTGCGCATGACGTCGTGACTTAAGGATGGCATGTTTCCGACTCTTGGCCTTTTAATTCCTTGGCCCTTCAAAACACATTTTGGAAGGTGAGAGTTTGCCAAGAAAACATGGTTTTGCCCAAACTCTTTCACTTGTGAAGGCATTTGTTCCATTCCTGTACTAACACATGTCTGTGTTTGCTGATTATTCATTTTGTCAGTTTTTTGAGTTGTGATTTTGATGGGTGGCCCTTCGTACATCTCAGCAGTGTCCTTTAAGTTCTCATGGTCTGGTCTTGGGGACCCTGAAGGAAGAACCTCTTGTGCAGATTCTGATATTTTTCCAAGAAGTGTAGAATGATGCTTCTGGACCTTCTTCTGGAATTGTGCCTCAAGAAGTTGCTGGGCCTCCGAGCTCACAAGCGCTGCAAGCACTGTTTTGACACGCCTTCTACATGGTGTGGGCTTGAGAGGTTTGGGCGAGCATGGTTCCAAGTCATCCGTCTGTACATTTCTAATCTTCTCTTGACTAGGGCATGGCCTGGGAAGCAGGCACTTGCTCCCTGTGATGAGAGGTTTGGGCGAGCATGGTTCCAAGTCATCCGTGTGTACATTTCTAATCTTCTCCTGACTAGGGCATGGCCTGGGAAGCAGGCACTTGCTCCCTGTGATGAGAGGTGTGGGCGAGGATGGTTCCAAGCCATCCGTCTGTACATATCTAATATTCTCTTGACTAGGGCATGGCCTGGGAAGCAGGCACTTGCTCCCTGTGATGAGAGGTTTGGGCGAGCATGGTTCCAAGCCATCCGTCTGTACATTTCTAATCTTCTCTTGACTAGGGCATGGCCTGGGAAACAGGCACTTGCTCCCTGTGATGAGAGGTTTGGGCAAGCATGGTTCCAAGCCATCCGTCTGTACATATCTAATCTTCTCTTGACTAGGGCATGGCCTGGGAAGCAGGCATTTGCTCACTGTGATGAGAGGTTTGGGCAAGCATGGTTCCAATCCTTTAATTAACATCTGCTGAGACCTTTTAGTCACAGCTGGATGACACTTCCTCCTCCTCCTCCTCCTCTTACTGCCTCCATTTGCTACACGGGGTTTACTCCCTAGTGAACTTGTAC
Source organism: Pleurodeles waltl (assembly GCF_031143425.1). Classification (NCBI taxonomy): domain Eukaryota; kingdom Metazoa; phylum Chordata; class Amphibia; order Caudata; family Salamandridae; genus Pleurodeles; species Pleurodeles waltl. Next base: position 70,846,780 of record NC_090444.1, on the reverse strand, counting down.
TTGATGTGGTTTTAGGCACAGAGGATGCATTTTTCTGCGCTCTTGGCCACAGCGATCTTTTCACTCCTTGCTTTTGTTGCATTTTGGGAGGAGGCGATGCAACAGAGAATGACTGCTTTCGCTTGACTAGCAGTGTCCCCTTGGGAAGCAGCAGCTTTTTTTGGCCACATAATTCCCTGCTATGTCCTGTTTTGGACTCTACAAAACCTGCTTCTTTCTTCTTCAGCATAATGGAGGATGTTCCCGACTCGACCGGCAGAGAAGGCTGTGAATTTGTGGGGTGGGGGGAAGGCCCACTAAAAAGCACATGGTGTTTGCGGCTCAGGTTCTGTTCTAGGCTGCCCATGACGTCGTGACTTAAGGATGGCATGTTTCCGACTCTTGGCCTTTTAATTCCTTGGCCCTTCAAAACAAATTTTGGAAGGTGAGAGTTTGCCAAGAAAACATGGTTTTGCCCAAACTCTTTCACTTGTGAAGGCATTTGTTCCATTCCTGTACTAACACACGTCCCTGTTTGCTGCTTATTCATTTTGTCCGTTTTTTGAGTTGTGATTTTGATGGGTGACCCTTCGTTCATCTCAGCAGTGTCCTTTAAGCTCTCATGGTCTGGTCTTGGGGACCCTGAAGGAAGAACCTCTTGCACAGATTCTGATATTTTTCCAAGAAGTGTAGAATGATGCTTCTGGACCTTCTTCTGGAGATGTGCTTCAAGAACTTGCTGGGCCTCCGAGCTCACGAGAGCTGCAAGCACTGTTTTGACACGCTTTCTACATGGTGTGGGCTTAATAGGTTTGGGGGCTAAAGGCATGAACATTCCCTGAGATTTCTGGACAGTGGTTGGCAAACCACAGACATTCTGTAAGGCCTTGTTATTGAGGTGCAACTCCAGCCTTTCCTTTATTGCGTCGCTAAGAAATGATGTCTCCATGCTGGGGTCACTCCTTAACCCTTCTCCATCCTCCTTCATTGGTGGAGTCAAGATGATGTCATTAATCTGAATTTTAGGCACAAATTTCGCAGGGCATTGGCTTATTTTCTTTTCATTCGTTTTTTGCTTTTCCTCTGCTCATTTTTGTGACTTTGCTACAGGTTCGGGAAAGCCATACAGAGGGTGTAGAACTCTTTGTCTCAGCAGATGTGCAATTCTGGTTGACTGAGCTTCTTGGAGCAGGCAACTGAAATGGGAAACACAGGAAGAGTCCTCTTCGCTGTCTGGAATGTCGACGATCTGTGGAAATGATATTTTCCTGGCATATGGAGGAAGGGTTTGTGAAACACCGGAGGGAGAAAATGCCTCATCATTACAGAGTGAGGATATAGGGACCGCAGGTTTCGACTCCAATGGCCGTGCACTTTCCATGCTTGATATATCAGAAAACAAAGATGTGCCAGAATGTGGTGTGGACCTCCCAGAGTATGTAGTTGTATGGCCACTGTGGCATGACTGAATCAAGTCATCATCAGAACTACTGGAGAGCCGTCCTGATGTGTCACCCGGCAATAAAAGCCGTCGGCTGGATGCATCTGTAGGCAAGCTTTGCTGAGATGGTATCATCCTGCATGAGGAAGAGGTTGAGCTGGACAGGTAGCTGGTGTCACTGTTCCTCTTCTGATTGGTGGTGCTCCTTGGACACCTGGAAACCTGCAAGCTGTCTGTTTGGTACCTTTTCCTGCCTCTGGATCGCCGCTCTCTCATTGGCTTATCTGATGGGCGAGAGGTGGCCATTCCGCAAGACCGTTTCCATGCACTGGTTCCAAAGCAGCAGCAGTTCCTGGGACAAGCCCTGTCCCGGCAGTCAACCAGGATGCTCCTTTTCCTCGGGTAAGCAGAGCGAAGCGAAGATCCGTATATTGATTCATCGGAGGAGCTCATTGATACTGAATGATGGATCGATTGGGATGACGGATTACTGGTTTTGGGCACGCCTTTCCCACTGCCTCGATTGCTGGACGTGAGACTGCGTTGTCTCACTTTCCTCGAAGAGCCCCGCCGGGCTCTTGTACTCTCGACATCCAGGCCATCTGGGAGTCCATCAGAATGGAGCACAAGTCCGCACTCCTGGCAGAAGGCGTTTCCGCAGAGCTGGCACGTGTCTGTCTCCAGGGGGCCTCCCATATACTTCATCAGCAATCCAAACGCTCTCTTGAGCGTACTTGCCACCCTGTGAGGGAATAAGCAAGATGTGAGTCTTCGACAGATGGCAGAAGAAACTGATGACACAACACACAGTGCAGTTCAGCCTAAGCCCAGAGCGATATTCACCCCTTCCTGACATTTTGTAAATCTTTACTGGTTGGCATACCACTAAGCAGAGGGCATGCCTTCCCTGTTCACAAGCTCCTCGTACTCCAGAGGTCATAGTTCGCTATTTATAACATGTCATAAACTCCCATAGAAAATACAACAGACTACACAACAGCAGCACTTTTTAAGACAGGTCCGTTTACATACATTTAATAGTAAAACGTGGTTACTCTTATACATGCTTAACTATCTTAACTCTTCATAGACAAATGATGTATACTGGCAATGGTACAAAATAGCCGCTATTTAAATATAACAGTGGAATACCATAAAACATGGTATGAAATATAAATAACCCTGAGGGAGGGCGTAGGCAGAGCTTGCAAGATGGCAGACGTGTTTCCTTGAAATCATCCCTGGGAGATTAATCATTTGTTACACCCCTCCTTAGCCCCTTAACAATGAAGCATTCCTGCTTCCGCTGATGGCAGGGGAGACTCAGGACCGGGGCAGTATCACTTGTGTGGTGGAGGCGGTGATGTGCAGTCCGCAGCGGTGGCTGGGTCCTGAGCTGCGGAGGCCAGGAGTGTGGGCATGGGATGCTCTTGCCTGGGATGGTTCTCATGGAGCTGCTGATGGTAGCGGTGGACTCTGGGATGCTGCTGCCCCCTTGAAGGGGACGCTAATCCAAGGCCATGGAGGAGGAGGTGGAGCAGTGACTGGACCACCGGGGCTAGGCTGAGGGAGTCCTGGTTTGCTCAATTTGACCTGGGCGTCCTGGGCCTGTTGGCTGTTGTGGCCTTGAGGTGGGCGTCACCAGGGAGGATGCGTACGATGATCAGGGACCTGACTTGATTGGCTCCCTAGGGGCTGTGAGAGGGCAGGGCCATGGGCCTCCCATTTGTGGGCCCCATGGTCTGCACTGGTACATGAAACCACTGCACGGACAATGGTGAAGGACCCTAAGTGAGGCCAAGACCTGTGCCTGAGAAGTGTTGGACTGTCTGCCTGTTATGTGCTTCAGCAGGCTCTCACCGCTGGGCTTCAAGTTTAAGGGGGGCCTGGAAGCCTGGGCCTCCGTGGACACAATTACCTTGGTGTGTGTCGCTGAACTGCTCGCCATTTAGAGGCCGCATCTAGCTGGAAGCCTATGGACATCATTGTGAGCCACTCCTCCCGCCCTGCTATCCACAGCTGGTAGGCTCCATTGGTGTCTATGGTGGTTGGTGCCGGCTTACTGGTACCCTCTCTTCCCTGGCTGGATGGATTGCAACCTCCTTGGGTACCTTCATTTATGCACTTACACCTGTCTGGTGCATCAGAGATGCCAAAAAATAGGTCCATGTTGAGACAGTTCAAATTGGACAAAATCACAAAAATCAAGGCCCCCTGAGCCACAGGCAGGAAAACAGGACCCGCGGAGGCTTTTCGTCAGCACACTCCAAGCACAGGTCCTTGTGATAAAAGCTCCACAAAAGTTATTGTATGAGCAATTGCTTACACGGGAAAGGCATCGGAGACCTAAATCAGCACAGTGGGGTGTGATGTGACACTTCTCTCACAGAATCTAGAACAGGTAGATGACCACGTCACAGAGGTCGAGGTGCATATTTTGACTCCCCAGAGGATGAACTGTTTCCCTAGATGATTAACTGAAGTGTCTAACCTGAGGTGTGAAAGGTAGAATCTACCAATCTAGAGCTTTGTGGCCATGCGAAGGACGCTGAAGGACAACCCTGCCCCCCCTTTTTTTTTACCAAGGCTAAGATGCTTGCATTGACTCCTCTTTTGGGGGACTCCCCATCAGGTATGACAGTAATGGAAGGAGACTTTAATGTGGTGTGGACTCTTTTTTTGGACACAAGTGGCGCCCCTGCAACTCACCATGCTGCTCATTGCTCTCTGTGGATCACCCCAATGGGACTTGTTGCCACCATGCGACGACTAAGCAATTTACATACCATTGCTTTGCATGTTCCATGCATTCTCAAATAGATTACGTTTGTATACCGGCTATGAAGCGTCACACAGTGACCTCCTGCGTCATACTTCCCATGGGGCTCTCAGGTCACTCACTTATCCAGTCAACCATCTATCGTCGATGGCAGAGTGCACCAGCGGTATTGTGAATGAACAACTGGTGGCTTTAAGATGATGATTTCATGGAGTATTTGAGGGGTAAAATTGTTGAATATTGTCTCCTTTGTGGCAATGGTATGGCAGGCCTTTAAACTGGTTAGCTGGGGCTATGCTATGAGCCACATTGGCAGCTAATTGACCACTAGGAGGAAATAAATTGTCCATTTGGGGAGGGAGGGCCAGGCTTTTTAATTACAGATAGGGATTGTCTTCTCTGGCAAACAAAAGTTGCTCAATACGGCGCTGAATGGCTGGTTATACTAATGAAGTAGAATATTTGAAATGGACGTCAAGGCGGGGAAACTTCTGTATTGGCCGGCAATTAAAGATTATGGACCTGATTTAGATTTTGGCGGACTGTTTACTCTGTCACAATGATGACAGATATCCTGGCCGCCAAAATATAAATCCCATTATTTACAATGGGATTTATATTTCGGCAGACAGAATATCCATCAGCTGAAATCTAAATCAGGCCCTATGTCTCGTGAATTGTCCCATCTACAGGGGCAGCTCCTCCATAAGGGCGGAGGAGCGTCACCCCCGCCAGCAGCAACCGCTGCAAATTCTTTCGCAAGGAAGGGATAATAAACTATTTATTATCCCTTCCTTGTGAAAGGGGCGGGGCATTGTCGGTGACGAGCAGGAGGAAGTGCACTGTGTACTCCCCTCAGAGTGTATATGTGTTTGGCCGGCCGTCTTGGACCGGTCAAAGACACATGCACACAGGGCTCTCTCCAGCCCAGAAACACCGCCACGGCACTCCCAGCCAATCCTAACGCTGCTTTGAGCAGCTTCAGGATTGGCCGCAGGGCAGGCTGGGAGCCTGTGCCTGCTTACAGCAACGATGCGGGAGAGAGGAACACGTGCGGTGGAGGAGGTATGTTTTTTTAAATGTTATGTTAATAAAAGTAAATGTATTAGTTACCCTCCCTCCCCTGCGCGCAAGACCGCTCCTCAGGAATCCCTGCGAGCCGTGACCGCCCATCTAGATGGGAAGATGCATGCAAATTGTGTTCAGCCTCGGTAGAAATTGCAAAGGTGCAAAAAAAGGGAGCACACTGCCTCACACTCCAGCAAAAAGTTAGCCCCAATGCATCTTGGTAAATGCAGTCAGATTAGTTTTACATTAACAACAGTAATCAAAGTCTTTCCCCTTAGTAGGTGCAGCAAGTGCTGTGTATCTCTGGACACGTGTTTTTGGGTTTTTGCTCGTCATCAGCAGAGAGCAGCATATTTTGTGGATGTTGCTTGAAACTGAAAAGGTGTTTGTTTCCTATTATAGAATGTTGTACATATATGTCCTATCTCCCCATGATAAATTTCAGAACCCCATTATTATGGCTCTCTGACTGCGGAAACTGTAGAGGGAGGATAGAAAAAGCTTGATCTTCCTACTACTGAGGAAGAGATCAAATGGGCTGCAAAGGCCCCTGAGAAAACACCAGGACCCAATGGATACCAGTTAGAATTCTTCAAGAAATACACCTCCCTGGTGACATCACAATTGAAAGCGCTGTTTGAAGAGGCATATGAGACGCTAATATTACCATAATATCTGCGAGGGGCAATTATTGCAGAAGTCCCCAGAATTCTGCACTTCATATTGCCTGACTTCCCAAAATTAATATAAAACCTAGAACCCTTGCTAAGATACTGCTTTGAGACTGCACAGTGTAATGCACATGGTTATACACAAGGAAGAAAACAGCTTCATGCCGGCAGGAGTACACAACATTGCCTCTGGCGCCTGCATACCATACTTTCCTGAGTGAGGGAACTTGGTGGACCCATAGCCTTACTCTCCCCGGATCCACAAAAGTCTTTTGATACAGTGCGTTGGGGTCATTGACGCATCAGGTACTACCTAAAATGAATTTTAGGCCCTATTTTATCCGTTTTGTTGGCACTCACTACGCCTACCCTTGGTCAGAGTTAATGGTGAGGCACGCTACAGAGATCCTCTCTTTCACCGCTATTATTCGCACTTATTATAGAACCATCGACACCTGGTGCAGTTAGAGTTGGGATCCTTTAGGGAGCTCCACACTAGTGTTCTACATTTGCAGCATCACTCCCTGGGCGTGTGTCAGCTCTTCCAAAAGCCAAGACCTCATAGAGGCCACTTGGACAGCAAGGACCCAGAAGCAAAGGACAACAGACACACAAAAAAGGATGGATCCTTGTACGCTGATTCACCAAAATGCAGTGGTTAGCTGAATTGCCCCTTGCAGACCTCAGAAGGTTAACCCAAGGTCCTGCTCTTAGTTCCTCAACATCCTTCTGTTTGCTGCTAAAGGGCAAGAGGAACAGCCAGGAGTGGAAACTACTGCATGAAAACTAAGCCCTTAAACACAGTTCACCTTCAGTTCCTCTCACTCCCAAGACCAGGAGTAACAAAGGCCACAGCACGGGTATAAAAGGACAAACAAAATATTATCAGCTGATATCTCTTGTGAACCTTAATTGGCATTCATTTCATGACTGACACCACCTCTTCTACACTGGTCAAGTGGGGTCAGTTGGTTCAGTGGCCTCTCCCAATAAAGTCCGAAGACGAAGAGCTCCACACCTTGGGAAGGGACCCAGGTGTGGTGTTCCCTCCCTGACTGCACCACAGAATGCACATACCACTATGAATTGGCTGGAGGCCTGCCAGTCAGCCCCAGGGAAGGAATCTATGTAAGGCACTGCACAAAAAGTCAGATGAGTGCAGACCTGCCTAAAAGAGCTAGTGTCAGGACTTACTCGAGAGCAGATCTCAGGGGGTTGGAGAGCCATGGGAGATTTAAAAGCCAAAGGGTGGTATGGCGCCTGTGGCTGTTGGGTAAATGGAGGTTTGGGAGTTGTGGACGCGAGTATTGGCATTTTACCCATTCTAAGTTCAATCAATCAATCAAGGCATTTATAGAGCGCGCTACTCACCCCTGAGGGTCTCAAGGTGCTGGGGGGTTACTGCTGCTCGAAGAGCCAGGTCTTGAGGAGCTTCCTGAAGGTGAGGTGGTCCTGGGCAGTTCTGAGGTGAACTGGAAGGGAGTTCCATGTCTTGGCTGCCAGGTAGGAGAAGGATTTGCCTCCAGCAGTGGTTCTGCGGATGCGAGGGACGCCGGCGAAAGCGAGGCTGGTTGAGCGGAGTTGGCGGGTGGGCGTGTAGAAAGCGAGGCGACTGTTGAGGTATTCAGGGCCCTGAAGACGTTTCTGTAGTTTTGCGGTGGTTCCTGCATATAGGGTGTTTCCGTAGTCCAGGCGGCTTGTGACGAGGGCGTGGGCAACTTTTTTTCTGGTGTTGGCGGGGATCCAGCGGAAGTTCTTTCGGAGCATGCGAAGGGTGTGGAAGCAAGATGACGAGACGGCGTTGACCTACTTGGTCATGGTGAGGAGGGGGTCCAGGATGAATCTGAGTTTGCGTGCGTGGTCTGAAGGGGTTGGTGTGGTGCCCAGGGCCGTGGGACACCAAGAGTCGTCCCAGGCGGACGGGGAGTTTCCGAGGATGAGGACCTCTGTCTTGTCTGAGTTCAGCCTCAGGCGGCTGAGCTTCATCCATTCCGTGACGTCTTTCATTCCTTCCTGTAGGTTGGTTTTGGCGGTGGCCGGGTCTTTGGTGAGGGAGAGTATCAGCTGGGTGTCGTCGGCGTAGGAGATGATGTTGATGTTGTGTTTGCGAGCGATGTTGGCGAGGGGGCTCATGCAGATATTGAAGAGGGTAGGGCTGAACGAGGAGCCTTGTGGAACGCCGCAGATGATCTCAGTGGGTTCTGAGCGGAAGGGCGGGAGGAAGACTCTTTGGGTTCGGTCAGAGAGGAATGAGATGATCCAGTCCAGGCCCTGTCCTTGCATACCAGTGGAGCGGAGGTGGGTTATTAGGGTGCGGTGGCACATGGTGTCGAAGGCATCCAAGAGGTCTAGGAGGATGAGGGCGGTTTCCGTGCTGTGGTTGGCCCGAAAACCAGATTGGGAGGGGTCGAGCAGGTTGTTGTCTTCGAGGAAGTTGGTCAGTTGCTTGTTGACGGCCTTCTCAGTGACCTTGGCCGGGAAGGGGAGGAGCGAGATGGGGCGGAAGTTCTTCAGGTCGTTGGGGTCCGCCGTAGGTTTTTTCAGGAGGGCGTTGACTTCCGCATGTTTCCAGTTCTCGGGGAAGGTGGCAGAAGCGAACGAGCTGTTGATGATGCTCTGGAGGTAGGGGGCGTTGATGGCGTCGGCTTTGTTGAAGATGTGATGGGGGCAAGGGTCCGAAGAGGAGCCGGAGTGGATGGTGTTCATGGTGATTCTAGTCTCTTCGGAGCTGATGGGGGTCCAAGCGTTGAGGGTAATGGCTGGGGCTGTTGGTTCAGTGGTGGTCGGCGTGATCTGGGGTCCGAAGCTGTCATGTAGGTCGGTGATCTTTCGATGGAAGAAAGTAGCGAGGGAGTTGCAGACTTCTTGTGAGGGTGTGATGGTGTTGGAGCTGACGTTGGGATTGGAGAGCTCTTTGACGATGTTGAAGAGTTCTTTGCTGTTGTGAGTGTTGTTGTCCAGTCTCTCTTTGAAAGATGTTCTTTTGGTGGAGCGGATCAGCTGGTGGTGTTCACGGGTGGCGGTCTTGAGGGCTGACATGTTTTCTGCAGTGTGTTCTTTGCGCCAGGTTTTTTCGAGGGAACGGCAGGTTTTCTTGGATTCTTTCAGGGCGTCTGTGAACCAAGGAGGTTTCCTGATGTTGGTCTCTCTTGGGTGGCTTCTGAGAGGGGCGAGGTTGTCGGCGCAGTTGGTGATCCACTGTGTGAGGCTGAGGGCTGCGTTGTTGGCGTCGGTGGTGATAGCTGGTTGGTTATGGTTTAGAGTGGAGGGTAGCTGTTCTGTGGAGATTTTGTTCCAGGGTCTGCGGGTGATTGGTTGTGTGCGAAGGTGGTGGGTCCCGCGTTTGAAGGTGAAGTGGACACATCTGTGGTCGGTCCAGTGTATCTCAGAGGCATGGCTGAAGGATACGTGGTTGCTGGTGGAGAAGATGGGGTCGAGCGTGTGGCCGGCAGTGTGGGTGGGGGTGTTCACCAGTTGCTTCAGTCCAAGGTTGGCGAGGTTGGCGAGCAGGGTGGCGGTGTTGGTGTCGTTGTTCTTCTCCAGGTGGAAGTTCAGGTCCCCGAGGAGGATGTAGTCAGGCGAAGCTAGGGCGTGCGGGGTGATGAAGTCAGTGATGGATTCGCTGAATGGGGCGTGAGGGCCGGGGGGGCCTGTAGACGAGAGTGCCGCTGAGGGTGGTTCTGGGGTCGGTGTGGATCTGGAAGTGCATGTGTTCGGCGGCGAGGAGGGTGTCTTCGGTGGAGGTCGTGACATTGATGGAGCTCTTGTAGATGATGGCGATTCCTCCCCCGATTTGGTTTGCGCGGTCTTTCCTGCCGATCTTGTAGCCGTCTGGGATGGCTAAGGCGATGTCGGGAGCCGAAGAGGCGTTCATCCAGGTCTCTGTGATGAAGGCGACGTCAGGTGCTGTTGTGTCCAGGAGGTCCCATAGTTCGATGGCGTGCTTGTGGACGGAGCGTGTGTTGAGGAGAATGCACTTGAGGTGGTTGTTGGAGAGTGGGCCGGTGGAAGGAATGCAGGCGCGGTGGAAGGTATACTTGCAGGCTTGACAGGCGAAGGGTCCATGAGTACGTTTGGGGCTGGCTTGGTAGCAGGGTGCTGTGCGTCCGGGGTTGAGGGCATTGAGGGAGGCGGCGTCGTATCTAAGATGGGTATTTTGAGTGCGGTGGGGGCCAGGGGTTCTGGCGCTGGGCGCGGTCCAGGCGCGGAGGGGCGCAGACGGGCTTGCCTTTGGCGCGCCAGCGGCCGCCATAAAAGGTAAGGGGGGGAGGAGGGGTCAGCTGGGAGGCGGGAGGGGGGACAACGAATGGAAGCGGGGGGCGGGCCGCACGGGGGCAGCGGCAGGAAAGTGGGAGGCGGGAGAGCGGGAGAATGGGAAGGTGGGAAGGCGGGAGAGCGCAAAACAGGCAACTAGGGGGAAGACAGCAACAGGCGAAAAAAGGCAAGAATATAGAGAAGGCAAAGAGAGATTAAGGCAACAAGATAGAAAAGGCAGCAATATAGAACAGGCAAAGAGAGATTAAGGCAACAAGATAGATATTGGCAACAAGAGAGAAAACAGCAACAGGAGAAGGAAAGGCAGTGAGATACAAGAAGGCAACAGGAGAAGGAGAGGCAGCGAGATACAAGAAGGCAACAGGAGAGAAACGGCAACAGGAGAAGGAGAGGCAGCGAGATACAAGAAGGCAACAGGAAAGAAACAGCAACAGGAGAAGGAGAGGCAGCGAGATACAAGAAGGCAACAGGAGAGAAACAGCAACAGGAGAAGGCGAGGCCGCGAAATACAAGAAGGCAACAGGAGAGAAACGGCAAGAGGAGGAGAGGCAGCGAGATACAAGAAGGCAACAGGAGAGAAATGGCAACAGGAGAAGGAAAGGCAGCAACAAGAGAGATAAGGCAACAAGATGGAAGAGGCAGCAAGAGAGTACACGGTAGTAGGAGAAAGAAGGCAACAAGGGAGAGAGCGGCAGAATGGATGCAAGGCGCAGAGTGGAGTCAAGACCTACACCCAGGTGGCTGGGGTCTGGGCAGGTGCAGCTGCAGCGGCGGGGTAGCGACCTACCCGAGGGTCAAGGGTCGAGTTGGAATGGGTCAAGCTGGAAGGGATTCCAGTGTACGGTATATTGGTCAGACCAAATCAAGACAACAACAAGGTTCCTGTTCCAGGTCATGCTAAGCGGAACAGTATTTAAGGGCTGCATTCTAAATCAGTCTTTGCTTGGTAATGGTGCAAAGGTTGGTCAATTGATCTCCCGTGTGCACCTTTGTTATGTTCTTGTGTTCTTGTGTGTAGCTTTGCAATGCAGGAGTCATTGTGCTGTTGCGACCTAGTTCTCTCTGTTCCTCATTCAGGTCCTTTAATCTTAGAATCTCCAGATTCATCCTGTTGGAAAAACTGTCTCTTTACCCTCAGGTGGTGAAAGGAACAGCCAATGACTTATGGTTTTGACTTGCTCATTTTCTAGTGTGTTTTCAAACTTTGAATCTGTATGCCTTTTGTTTACAGGTGGTGAAAGTGAGCTCCATGCAGCTGGCACTCCAGTGTTTCTCCCTTTCTGTTCCCCTATTCTATTTCTCAAGAACTGGATTCTAAGTAAATGTGGTTATTAAATATGTGTGGAGGATCGTAGGGATCAGGGAGGCATGGGGTTATCTTTTTATTATATAAAATGATGCCCCCTCAAAAACCTTTGGACCTATCCTGTCTCAAAGAGACCAGCAGATAGGGGCCTTGCAGTCAGTGGCCTATTTTTCTTTAATCTTATCAGAGAATGAACAGATTTATACTGTATACACAATAAAGAGTTATTGTCCATCAAAGGTACATTTGGAGATTAAAAACACAATTTCAAAGGAGCCAACCATGAAGTGGAAGTTTAGACAGATAATAAAAACCTTGGTTTTCTCAAGTCAATGGCATGGAAAAATCACAGAGATGCACAATAGATGCTGTTCTTTTCTTATTTCCACTTTCACATTAATTGTATGAAAGGAAGTATACACAGTAAAGCAGACAGTTTAGCAAGGAATGGCAAAATCATTGAGGAATCATCTCCACCTGAAGTCCTTTCTGTGCTGCACACTAGACCTATCACACCCACAGTCTTCCTGGAAGACTGCACTGTTCACAGAGACAAGGACTTGGTGAACAATGCATCCTCTAAAGAGAAAAAATACTTTTTGTACTGATAAAAGAACTGAAAGATCAGACTCTGCCGCTCTGTCACAATGCACATTTAATCACCCATCCTGAGAATAGATGCACTGAAAAATTAATTGCATGTTCATTCTGGTAGCCAAAAATGCTAAAATCTATCCACAAGTACATTGCCAATTTGTTGCTTGTTTACATTTGGAAAATGTTTACGAACAACCTGTACGCCCTTTACGTTCTCTGCCCTCTCTGCCGTGGTCAGCCATATCTGCGGATTTCTTTGTGGACGTACCACCCTCAACACATTTACAGCTTTTTGGTTGGTAACTGACTCACTCACTAAGATGGGGCATTTCATAGCATCTCTCGCCGCAGCACAAGTTTGGCTAAAATCTTCATACAGGAGATAGTTTGTCTGAACGGATATCATGTCAGACCAAGGGACACAATTTACTTCTAAATTCAGGTCTGCTTCAATAAACCTCTTACAATTAAAGTCACATAAATTCAGCAGCTCTCATCCTCCCTCTGAGGAAAGAGTGAACCAGGCCACAGGACAGTATCTTGGATACAGTGTGACCCAGTACCAGGAGGAGAGGAGCAGGTGAATTCCCTTTGCTGGATTAATTTAGAACATCTCACTAAATAGTTCCTTGAAATCATCACCATTGTATTGTCTTTATGGATTTTACCCTTGCATGTTACCCATTCAGGAATCCTGGAGCCCAGTTCCCTCCAGAAAAGGAAGGTCTGTTTTCATCAATGTATTAGGTACAAAAGAACATTATACAACCCCTAAACATTCAACAACACCCGAATGCAGCCAAAGAACTTACAAGCATTATGTTGATCGACATCAGTGACCTTCTAAAGTGGGACATTCTGTATGGATCTCCACCCATCAGCTACATCTTCGAGGATACCCTGTGAAGTTGAAGCCTAGCTTTGCTGCTCCCTTCTCAATTTCACAGGTTATCAGTCCAGTAACAGTACAACTCTTACTACTCATGCATTGGTACATACACCCAGTGTTCCATGTTTACTAGTTAGAACCCGCTCCCTTCTTGCCACTCTGTTCTGTTCCACCTCCTGCCCCAGTCACTGACAGTGAGGTGTCTGAATATGAACTTCATTCCATTCTCAACTCTCATGAGGCACACTGTCATCTACAATGTCTCATAAACTTGGTGGGGTATGGACCATCTACCAGATCATAGAAACCTGCCTCATTTGTTTACGCCGCTCGTCTGGTTTAGGATCATAGATGTCCCAACAAGCCAGGGAGAGGGGGAGCTTCTGAGATTGGGGTACTGTTCTGACTAACACAAGAACAGGTCTTGAGGTTGCAGATCAATGGGAAATTCAGATCTCAAAGGTAGGGTTTTCACAGGGCCACAGCCATGGGGGCCACAGCTATGGGGGCCCCAGCTGGGCAAGGTACCCCCATGTTGATGCTTGGCCCCTCTTAACATTCCTGACAGTAGGATGATGAAGAGGATATTTTTAAAGAAATGCTCAGTCCCTTCCAGGCATTCTCTCCTCGGAAGAAGTACAGTATGTAGGCTAAAGTCTGCTCTGGGTAAGAATAGATATTTTGTAAGCAAAAAGCTGAGCATTCTTTCTACGACGATGACCAAATATATTTTCCTCTTTCATTTAAACACTCAGATTTCAGTCTTTGAGCATTTGTGTTTCAATTCATCAGTGCAATTTGTGAGTATAATACATGGAATTTGGGCTAGAGTCTAAGCTCCAAATTAAAATACAGGAGTGCATGAAACATAGGCTGGACCCGAGAATCCCTTTTAGGGACGCATGAGCTGCAGATTGCTACTAAAATGCAATGCACATTCAATATAATTGGCCTACCAATAAGATAAATTGAAGCATAAAAGCAGTTAGGGTTTGGGACTCAAAGTGAGAATTCATAAAATGTAGATTGGGCTTTGGAAAACAATTGTACTGAATTGTACTGTTTATGTAGCGCTGAGCCGGTCCCTCACAAGGCCTAGAGCACGGTTCTGGGTGGTCTGGTTTTATCATTCATGCACCGCTTCACACCAGTGACAAAGACATTGAAGTGTTACAATTTGTATCAACTGCTTGCGCGACTTTCAGGGAGTATGGGGGAAGGGGTGGTTGTACGGTGTGATCTTTGTTGGACTTGATAGGTGAAGAGTGTGAGGTGTGGTGGGAGAGGATGGTCTGACTTTGGAACTGAGAACCAGAAGCGAGTCTCGGCTCAACATCCTGGGATTCTGGGCAAATCACTTAATCTCACCGTGCTTAAAATAACAAAATAAATGTGACATTGCTTAATGCAAACATAGCAGTGAAGTTGCTACGTCATAGAGTCCGGGATCTAATACAGAGGGCTGCAAGAATAGATGGTCAATTCATTACAAAGAATAGCAAAAATATGGATTTTTCCGGAGTACAGGCCTGAGGGGTTACACGGAAGATCCACTTTCCCTGGATGAAGATGAGACTACCAGATCCAAACCTGAAGTACTCCCAGCGAAGCTGAAGATTATCACAGGACAGTATACTTTCGTTCTCATAGGCCCATAAGAAGCAGGAAGGGGTTGAGAAATATGAGCCACCAAAAGGAGACGGGCAGTCAGTCGCCATAATGACCAATCGCCCCAACGGAGATGGAGGACCCGTAGATGGAGACACCAGAGAGGGAACAGATGGAAGTACAGGAAGACACCCTGGAAGTGTTCCCTGCTGCAGCAAATGTCATCCACCAACTGAAGATACAGGATGGGCCCGTGAGAAGGGAAGCGATAGCCGGATACGTCTGCAGTAGAAGAATAGATAAATATGCCAGAAATATATGGGGTGAGCGATGTTGTAGGACTCATACATGGCTCTTACGGGGTAGCAGAATAGGTGAGAGCGGGTACACAGACTTTGACACTAACCCCTCAGAATACCTATATCCTGGACAAGGAGAAAACTAAAATTTATATTTCTGGGTTGATGTTGGGTGGAGGATGTATCTACTTATGCCCAGGGGAGAGGGTGGGAAGAAAAGAAAGAAACTGGTACCCTGCGCCCATATATCTGCTGAGATGAAGGGATAACATGAGATGGATAAAATAGGCAGAGGTAGTGGGATATAAATGGCTGCCTTCTGTTACTTATAGGTGTGGACAGATTATACAGATCAAGGCTTGCTTGTCTGGGATCTAAGGACCACTGCGGCATCTCTGCGAGTGCACATTTCGGTATGTAAGACATTACCTCTAGCAGCGCCTGGTACAATAGCAGTTGCTAAAATGATGATGTTTCCCTGTCTATTATACTACTTGCTCAATCTTCCAGTGGTGGTACAAACTCCAGAACTTCCTTAGAAGTGATTGCCGGTATATCTGGGTCTTCATTCCTCCAGGGAACTACAAATGTGGAAGATAGCTGGGGACACCAAGATAGGGGATCCCTTTCAGAATGGTGCACTAGCCATGTTTGAGATAAGGATGGAGGAATATGGACAGTTAGACAACTCCTAACCACACAGCAATGATAACCAGGATATGCAGAATATGGGGCATGAAAGACATGGAACCCCCTACACATGAATGTGTAAAAGTAGTATCCACCATAGGTAATCAGAGAAAATTGGAAACATGCCTCTACAGAACAATATTGAAGGGTTTGGGGTTTCTTTAGAAGGTCAAAAAGACATATGCTAGAAAAGCCTTGGTAGGGGAATGCATGAAAAGGAGTTCAATAAAATTGTAGAATAAAGCTTTTTGTGGTGGGGGACCTACAGTTTAATATCCTGCACAGGGCATATACGACCCCCGTATTCATCAAAGTGTTGTGAAAGCTGTCTACCAACGCTGAACCATCCTGTTCACGAAGCGACTTGGAGCAGGCAAGGCTTGTCCATACGTTGTGCCACTGTCCCACAATTGTGGGATTCTGGAGAGTGGCCACAGAAGCTCTGGATCAGACCTGAATGCAATGGAATGAGGCATTTTATGAGCATTCTGATGCCCCATGAAGAACAAGGTCCAACCCAGGTTCCTGAATCTGACATTACTTCTTGCAAAGAGAACCATCGTGAACAGGGGGAAGTCGAAGGTGGGACAACCGGTGAGCAAATGATTCAAAGACAAGCAATGGAGAAAGGGAGATGTGTAGGCCTACCACAGAGAGGAAAAAGGAGGGATGGAAAGCACCAGTGAGCGATTGGGGGAGATTTGAAGAGGCCTCCAAAAATGACAACATGCCCCTCTGAATCACCCACTGCCCCCCCATAGTTTAAATGTCCTTTTACCCCTTAAAATTAGCACACTCCTGCACTTCAAAAGGGGACTAGTTGGGCTATAGTTCCTATGCAGGTACTGGTAGAGAGCTACAGCAAGAACTGTGAAAACAACCACACAAGGGCTACACCCAGAGTCAAGGCTCTGGCTGTCTTCTCCCACCACTACCTCCTGGGTAGAGTACAAGAAGCCGGGCGTGTGGGGCCACAGCTCAGACAGATTGGACCACAACTTGTTCCGCATGTATTTAGTTGCTGACTGCAAGTTCATGAATATATTAGTAAAACATTTTTTTTTAGAAAATGTGTCCCAAAACTACAAGTGTTTCCCTGAGGTTGGTCACCTACAACATTGTGCCTCACTCCCAGCCCTGCCTGCTGGGCTGCAGTTGCCCTTGAAATGCATCATCAAAGGGCAAACATGCTGCAGATAACTGGAGCTTACTCCTTCCTATGATGAGGTGTCAAAAAGTAGGACATGCCTGTCCGCTTACCGTGAAAAAGTGACGACGTCCATATAATTCATGCCATCTGTGGTACCTGGAGGAGGAGGAGAGAAGGCACATGAGTGGACCTGCAAGGAGGAGTGAAGAGCGTATACTATCTAACATGGCAAGGAGGGTCTACGTCATCATTGAAAGGCTGGTAGCACCCCGTGTCCACCTGCTACACCAAAGAGCTCAAACTTCCTGGTGTCACAGGAACTTTAGGCCTACTTAATGGGTTTTACTAATTCCCCACCTAGATATCTGCTTTCAGCCCTTTTCTGAAGAAGTTTCAAAAACCTTTTGTAAGTAGCGTTCCTACTTAGTTAGCTGAGTTCATATTAAGTGTAATCATTTGTTTACACATTTTACTGTTCAATTTATTCCACATTGCTGTGACATACTCAGTTCGCTTTCATTACACTGCATTCAACATGGAGAATGTTGTCTGTATCTCCCCTCCTCCCTTCCCCTCGATTTCGTTGCATACATTTATTTTTTTATTACACACTTTTGTAGAGAGTTTCATGTATTTAATATATAATTGCTTCATCATATTGTAATTGTTATCACTATTTTATCTGTTTAATTTATATTTCGATAAACCGTATGCTCATAGGATATTTACCTGTATATTTAAGCAATTTACTTGTGTGTTCCACAGTAAAGGGTAATGACATGTTTGTGATATATAGAATTGCAGAAATGACAATAATGAGCCACATGCCATAAAAGGTTTTAAACAAACACATTGCTCTGCTATCCCCACCTGACATAGGATTGGGTAGCTTCACTAGAGTTACTTTCTAGTGGACAGATGTCCTCCCATGTCAGGTAGCACCAGGTCACTGTGCAGAAAAGATGAACTAACAAAAACTAAAAAGTAATGGCAAAATCCTCCCAAAGTGTGGAATTTGCACCCATCCACCCCAAGAAAGACTGTGCTTCAAACAAGTGCCTACTATGAACATTTAAGTGCGACAACTGGACAATGTCAACGACACTCACCCCAACCACAACACATTCCTAGGTGTGCGTACTCCTCTATGTACTGCAGAAGTTCATGGCTCCAGGAACACATAGGTTTTAGGAGAGTTGTCTACTCCAAGCCCTACCCACAGGGAAATTCCAGCTGGCACTTTAAAAATGTCTCCACTGGCATTCATGTATTTGAGCTCCTACTGAATTATTAAAAAAATAATTCTAGGTGCATCTTGGGGCTATTGGTGTGTAATGGTATCAGTTGGTTTGGTAGAATTCCTGCATGCAGGAGGCTGCAGCCATATATTCCATAAAAAACTGTAAAAGGATAGTGTGAAAGATACACATGTTTAAGGATTATATTCATGACTATATCTGACTTATAGCCTGATTTTGATATTGGCGGAAGAGTTACTCCATCACAACGCTGACGGATATCCCGTCCATAGAAATATAAATCCCATGGGACAAAATGTAATTTAGAGTTCGCCCATATCTAAATCAGGCCCTTAGTATTCAGAATATATAATGCATGCAAGACAGAATGCAGGGTTTGTATGACAGAACATAATCTATGTTCCTATAGCTAGCACTTAAAAGTGTAAAATGGTGGCCAGAACTCCAGGGCATATCCTTGGAAGTGTAGGGTTCTAAACTGCAGAATGCCACAAACCCATTCCTGAGATCTGCACCTAACTACTTACAATTCAGAACACTCTTACACCTGCCTTGTAGTAGCACTTCTCGCTGTTTAAGGGTCGCAATCAAAGAAGATCCCATATGGATGATGCCCCTCCAATAGGACCATCCTCCCTTGCCTCGTGTTCCTCAATATACTCTTGCTTCTTCTAAGACTCTAAAGAGCTTTTTAAAACTCTCAATAAATAAATTCTGCTCATCAACATATCTTGTTTTTTTCTCCAAAATACAAGTCAGCAGGCAGTAAATCTTTCCCTGTACTAGAGACTCCAGGAGATAGGAATTATATTGCAAAGTGCTATCAGAGGGGTATGTGTTAGCTGCCCGAGTGTCCTAAATGGCAGTGATGATAACCTAATCTACTCAAGCCGAAAGCCATCATCCAAGAATGGACTGTGCAGGACCCCCAATCTGAGGAGGACGTGCAAGCGGCCATGCAAACTCAACAGGGCAACAAATGGAATAATCTCAAAGCAGGAAGAGTCACATTAAACATCCAAACCCATGACAAGTCTTCAAGGGATCACAAACGTTTGTCAGGAGCTAGTCATCCTAATAAAGACAGATTTCTACTGCATGGGACTGGCATCACCATGCTTGAACACCTGGCTCAGAGGGCTGTGCAGCTGGTGCCTAGGAGACATCAAGACTGAATCCAAGAAAGGATATGATTCCTGGGGTGGGTAAGATAGTGAGGAGACAATGGACAGGCGCATGGTCTCTCAAGCCACAGGACAAGGCGACGAGACGTGT
The DNA here is from genome assembly GCF_031143425.1 of Pleurodeles waltl. Lineage (NCBI taxonomy): Eukaryota > Metazoa > Chordata > Amphibia > Caudata > Salamandridae > Pleurodeles > Pleurodeles waltl. The sequence goes on along the minus strand of NC_090444.1, from coordinate 70,827,494 downwards.
AGGCTCCGCAGAGTGAAGCCAGAGGACAAAGTTTGTAACTTATCCAATGTAGGGTATCTCTTGATGGCTTGGATGCTTATTCACAGTCCCCTGAATGAGAGCTTGTGAGACTCACACCACAGGTAATTCCAAGCTGGAAAAGATACTGGCCACCTTAGAGGTTCCAGACAATATGTGGGCTTAAAGGTCCCCCACAGTGTGGGGGCAGCTGTATCATGCTGCCCTTTTCTCTCTTAGCTTGACTGAGTCTGTGTTTTCCACCTGTATGTTCAGTGATCTGCAACTAGACGTGTTCTATTTTTTCGACTATCAGGGAAAAAGGCTCTGCTCAACATATATTATACCCAAAGTGTGCCCGTACCCAGAGAAGAGGGGGTTGGGGCAGCCAACAAGAAGTTAGAGTGAAGTGAGAGAAAACCAATGTGACAAGATGCAGAGGGAGCAAGCTAGAGGGGGACACTTACACAGAAATACATGGAAAAGACAAATATCGAAAAAGAAGATAAGTACAGAGGGAGGAAGAGAGGCAGATTTATTAAAATCAGGAGCAAATCAGGAGGAAGCAATGAAAGAATGGAACACATGACAGTGAAAGATAGATACGGAAAGAGAACAAGAGTGGTCGATATTTTAAACTAGAGACAAGGCAAATTAAACTGGGAGAGTAAAGTGTTAAAGAGTGCCCATAGCTGTTAAGGGACGGTGGTGCGTAGTTCTCATCAGCGCGCTCTAGTTATTATAGTCTGGCTTAACAGCGCAACTGTTGTAAAACAATTGGGTGAGCATCTCCAGAGAGGGGCTTTAGCTCTGCCCACATGTTGGAAGCCACAAATATGTTTTGATTCGGCACAATTTGTGTACTTCCACAAAAAAAGTGCTTGCCCGTCAGGTCCAGGCTTCTGTGGTCATTTTGTTTTATTTATCCAGCTGCCTAAGCTTGAACTTTCAGGGGCTCACAGTGACATTGGAATGTTAGTAAAGTGTCTCAGGTAACTAGATAGTATCTCTGCACAGTGTCTAGGTAGCAGCTGCTGCTCCTGGCCTTGCACAGCATCCATGTGGCAGCTACTGCTCCTGGCCTTGCCCAGTTGTCCAGGTAGCAGCTGCTGCTCCTGGCCTTGCACAGTCCATGTAGCGGCTACTGCTCCTGGCCTTGCACAGTGTCCAGGTAGCAGCTGCTGCTCCTGGCCTTGCACAGCATCCATGTAGCAGCTACTGCTCCTGGCCTTGCACAGTGTCTAGGTAGCAGCTGCTGCTCCTGGCCTTGCACAGTGTCTAGGTAGCAGCTCCTGCTCCTGGCCTTGCACAGTGTCCAGGTAGCAGCCGCTGCTCCTGGTCCTTGCACAGCATCCATGTAGCAGCTACTGCTCCTGGCCTTGCACAGTTTGTAGGTAGTAGCTGTTGCTCCTGGCCTTGCACAGTGTCCAGGTAGCAGCCACTACTCCTGTCCTTGCACAGTGTTTAGGTAGCAGCTGCTGCTCCTGGCCATACACAGTGTCCATGTAGCAGCTGCTGCTCCTGGCCTTGCACAGTGTCCAGGCCTTGCACAGTGTCCAGGTAGCAGCTCTTGCTCCTGGCCTTGCACATTGTCCAGGTAGCAGCTGCTGCTCCTGGCCTTGCACAGTGTCCAGGTAGCAGCTACTGCTCCTGGCCTTGGACAGTCCATGTAGCAGCTACTGCTACTGGCCTTGCACAGTGTCCAGGTAGCAGCTGCTGCTCCTGGCCTTGCACAGCATCCATGTAGAAGCTACTGCTCCTGGCCTTGCACAGTGTCTAGGTAGCAGCTGCTGCTCCTGGCCTTGCACAGCATCCATGTAGCAGCTACTGCTCCTGGCCCTGCACAGTGTCGAGGTAGCAGCTCCTGCTCCTGGACTTGCACAGTGTCCAGGTAGTAGCCGCTGCTCCTGGTCCTTGCACAGCATCCATGTAGCAGCTACTGCTCTTGGCCTTGCACAGTGTCCAGGGAGCAGCTACTGCTCCTGGCCTTGCACAGTTTGTAGGTAGTAGCTGTTGCTCCTGGCCTTGCACAGTGTCCAGGTAGCAGCCACTACTCCTGTCCTTGCACAGTGTTTAGGTAGCAGCTGCTGCTCCTGGCCATGCACAGTGTCCATGTAGCAGCTGCAGCTCCTGGCCATGCACAGTGTCCAGGTAGCAGCTGCTGCTCCTGGCCTCCTTGCACAGTGTCCAGTTAGCAGCTGCTGGTCCTGGCCTCCTTGCACAGTGTCTAAGTAGCAGCCGCTGCTCCTGGCCTTGCACTGTGTCTAGGTAGCAGCCGCTGCTCCTGGCCTTGCACAGCATCCATGTAGCAGCTACTGCTCCTGGCCTTGCACAGTTTCGAGGTAGCAGCTGCTGCTCCTGGCCTTGCACAGCCATGAAACAGTTTCAGCTTCTATACATGGTCTGTGAAGGATGGGGCTAAAGCAAGCCGTCTAAGACTGGGAAGTAGAGAGATAGAAAGAATGTAGAGTTAATGGAAACCACAAGTGAGAGAACAGGGAACGGAGGATGGACAGATGAATCAGCAAACAGAAAGGGGAAGTGCAGAAAAAAGGCGGGAGAGCCAGAGGAGACAGGGATTAGGAGATGGGGGAAGAGAAAGAGTAAGAGGGACCCCTAGGGAGCAAAATGAGATCTAGCTACATGGAGAAAAGGTGATTAGAGTTTTTTAAGTGGGATCTTTAGCTTAAAATGTTTCGACCAGTATGCCTTGCCCTCTATGATTTCAATGCACACGTTTTCAGTTATTTTCTAGAAGAGAACTTAGTGTAAAATTCATAAATCACCCTCAAAGTGGTTTCTGAAGTCCTTTTAACATATAAAGAATGTTACTTGCTTTATGTGGCTTTTTGAAGAAATGCTTAACAACAGACCCCCCCCCCCCCCCTCTATTTTCTATTTGCTACTATATGCAGTCAGGGACAGTGCTTAATTTGTGCTTGTTGCTTCCGGTGCTTATTTTTCAGGGACGGGGCTTATTCTTCTGCCTCAAGCATTTGCTGAGAGTAAAAGACACACATGGGAAAGACAGATGAAGGGAAAAACGAAAAAACGTCACAAAGGGAGAAAGTAGAAAGCTGCAAGACTGAGCTGAAGGGGCAGGGAGTGGCTTTAAATGGATTGAAGAGGTCCGAGATGGCTTCAAGATTACGCAGCCTCAGTATTCTGTGTTCCTACATTTAATTGCAGCAGCCGCGTATTTAAGAAGAGGGCTTTGGGCACCGGCACCTTTTTATTTACAAATTAAGCACTGGTTGGGGAGGAGGGCTGACGCCTTCTCTTTTAGCACATAACAGTCATGTCTAGATTTGCTGATAGTCACCTGAAAGTACAGCATGCTTGATGAGGAGTGCAAGTTCTATTTTGGAGGTGATTTGACTTTCTAGTGTTTAAGAATGGCAGACTCGTAACAGTTTCACACCATGAAGCCTGACTTTTACATGCACTTGAACATTCCCTGGGGCTAGTAAATCTTTTCAGTTCCTAGAACACATGGCAAGCTTCCATGCTTTCCAGATTCACCACTCAGAACAGCACATGCTTGTCAAGGAACACTAGGCATCCAGAGGATGCAACCTTGAAGACTGCAAAAAGTCTACCGGATGCAAAAGAGAGGAATGTCCACAGTTCCATAAATTGTGAACTCCACAGCATCCAAACTGAAGGAAGAATGCAAGCAGCATCAAAGAGAGGTCATCGCAAAGCACAATCCTAGATGAAAACCATGAAACCACACACTGAGCCTTAGAGGCAGTGCTGCTGCCTACCCATCAAAGGCTTCCTCTGGCTCGAGATGGAACTAGTGTCCTCACCAAGATCAGAGGCCTCAAATAGACCTATCTGAGGCTCCCACAATCACCTACCCCTTACTATGCCTGCTGTTTCCTGATGGATGTCTGACAAGGTCGCCTTATGAACAGCATCACAGGCACAACCTTTCTGTAAATGTAAGGGGAGCATGCTAGTATCTAAAACTGCTTAAAGTCCATGCCCCTGGCACCGAGTCTAGGCAAGATCAAAGAATAATAAGTAAGGCTGAAGGGTCATGAAGTCCACCTATTGCCTGAAAACCTGATGCCATAATGAGCATCTGCTGTGCTGTCATTTCCATGGCAACAGGAGTAGAGACTGGAAGAGATTAATACTCCCACTTGTCATAAGACAAATCACAATAGGAAAAGAGACCAATGAGGACTGATGACAGGTTTGGTAGCAGAACATCTTCTGACATGAATATTGGGTCCTAAATGTTGTCTACCAAAATATCATCCCTTTGGATTCAATAAGGGAAATCCTACACTCAACGGGAAGACATTTCAGTACTTAGGACATGATATTTATGTCAGCTGAACATACAACACCATTAGATTGTGTGCATGATCTGGGAGGAAGGTGATAGAAAGAGGAGGATAAAAAGGTTTGGGAAGTAGGAAGGAGATAAAGGAAAGAGGTTCCAGAAAATGAGGAGAGGGAGATAAAGAATATACAATAAAATTAAAAAGCAAGCGAGAGAACAGGAGAGAAAGGGAAGATAGATGCAGCGACAAACAGAAAGGGATTGTGGATGTAAAGGTGGGAGAGACACGGGGGACAGAGGTTAGGAGACGAGGGGGAAGAAGGAGAGTAAGAGAGAGCCTAAAGGAGCAAAACGAGGTCTAGATATATATGGGGAAAAGGTGATTAGAGATTTTAAATGGGATTTTTAGATTACCACGCTTTAACCAATGCACCTGTCACTCTGTGGTTTCAATGCACAAAGGTGCTCTTAATTTCTCCTAGGGACGATGGTTAAAATCTATCAATTACCTTCCAAAGTGGTCCTTAAAGACCAATTAGGACCTAACCATTATTATTCAGTCCACATTGCTTTTTTGAAAATTTTATAATAATGGACACTCTCCCTTTCCTATTTGGTACTATACGCAGTTGGTGAGAAGTGCTTCTCTCCTCTTTTAACACCTATCAGTGATTTCTGGATTTGCAGGAATATTCACCAGAAAGTCTAGCATACTCGCTGAGAAGCGCAAGTTCTACTTCGGAGGTGATTTAACATTTTAGGGCACATCCTAATATGGCAGCCTCTTAACTGTTTCACACCATGAAGCTTGACTTTGATCTGCACCTGAACAACCCCTGGCCTAGTAAATATTTTCAATTTCTAGAACAAATGGCAAGATTCTGTGCCTTCCACATTCACCACTCAGAAAAGTACATCCTTGTCCAAACAAAGTTAGGCGCCCAGAGTGTGCGACCGTGAGGATTCTATGCAAGGTGCCTACTGTATGCGAGAGAGAGGTATGTCATCAGCAATGAGAGAGGTGATCGCACAGCAGGATCCTAGATGCAAACCATGAAACCAACTCTCTGAGCCTGAGCAGTGCTGCCCTGGGGATTACTGCAAAAAGAACAGATGATGGATGGAATGCTGAACAATGCAAACATTCACCAATCCATCGTTTTGGGGATTACGACACCCTTCTCCACCAGCGGTTTCATGGCAATGCCACAGTCAAGAAAATACTGGCGGAGAACGGGGGCAGGGGCCACAGGGGGGAGGTTTCCGTCCACTGACCTAATGGGAAACTCTTAATGGGGCCAGAGGGGAAGTAGCCAGTATGACGCCAACCTCCCTGTCGGAAGTTAGGCGGACAGTGTAAACCATCCGCTGACCTCATAATCAGCCCTTACCCATGTTCTGTGAAAGAATGTGCTTGTGGGGAATGTGTAATAGGTTTCCACAATATAAGTGCATTTTAGGGCGTGATTAAGTCCCTGGTGCTTCCATGTGTTTTTGTGGATGCAGTAAAGGGTATGAGAGGTCCCTGGTCCTGCCATGCATGCAGTAGATGGTATGAGAGGTCCCTTGGTCCTGCCATGCATGCAGTAGATGGTATGAGAGGTCCCTGGTCCTGCCATGCATGCTGTAGAAGGCATGCCAAATGCATGCAGTAGAGGGTATGAGAGGTCCCAGGTCCTGCCATGCAAGCAGTAGAGGGTATGGGAAGTCCCTGGTCCTGCCATGCATGCTGTAGAAGGTATGCCATGCATGCAGTGGATGGTATGAGAGGTCCCTGGTCCTGCAATCGATGCAGTAGATGGTATAAGAGATCCCTGGTCCTGCCATATGTGCTATGGAGGGTATGAGAATCCCTAGTCCTGCTATGCGTTTGTAAGCGCTGATGTGGTGTCTCCTTCCTAAGGGGTTAAGGATGTAGGAGCATATGTATTACACCCAAATATGTAAGGGGTATGTGTGTTACGCCCCAATGTTGTGTGTCCTTCTTAAGAGGCTAAGGGTGCACTGGGTGGAGTAGGAGTAAATTGTATTTACCTATTGATGTTTTATGAGTCTAATGTTGATCAGACTGATTGATCATTTTCTTTCATCTTTTGTCCCTTGTTATGATGTTTAATAATGAGAATGATTACTTATGGGACTGGTTGATTGTATAATTATTTTTTTTTAATTCCTTTAAAAGAGTAAGATGTGTTGTGACTTGTAATCGGTTGCTAAGCATTTTCTCCATAGTGCCCAGTTCCCTGCTGCTCACCCGTGAGTGTGACGCTTGGAATATTGAGGAGTGCCTGGTGGGTGAATGTCAGCTGGTGAGAGTGGGCTGAGCAGCAAGGATGCTGCTCCTGGTGGGGCGTGACTTGTGACCTGTAACTAAGCTGAATGGACCTATGCCTTATAACCTACGAAGGATCCATCAATTAACTACAACAAGGCATTTTCCTCTAACAACAAGGAGAAATAAACATATTTCTCCTCATTGTGCCTCTGGTGGGGAGGTGTACAATTCTGACCCATTACCAGGTCTATGGGCCAGATGTATCAAAGGGTTTTACCCATTCTGTGTCAATGGGAAAATGTGTTCATACATATGGCCCTATCAGTGTGGATAACCCTAGAAATGGGTCAGATTTCATGGGTGGATGCATGAAAACACCCTCACTCCCTCCATGGAATGCCTCCCCACTGCAGAGTAATACAAAGCAGCGATTTGCACTGTCTTGCATAACTCTAGATTTATCAAACCACGCAAGGTGGCTTTGCGTGGCTTGATAAAACTCAGTTAGGTTTTGAGTCACCCTTGCACCCCCTTGCGTGGTGCAAGGGTGACACAAAACCTTGATGAATTTGGCCCTTGTTGCCTTCCCTACACGAGTGGCTAAGCAATATAGTATCTGCTCAAACTAACAAGCACTGGTAAAGTTAACAGGTCTTGCAATTTGCCCACCAATGCATCGGCAAAAGGGGCAAAGGATCTGTTCTGCTCATACTGTGCACCACAAGAAAATAAACTGTAATGGTGTGTACGCTTGTAGGCATCATCAGGCATGCACACTTATGTCTCATGACGCTATGGCAACCCAGTATTATAATGTATGTGTGCATGCATCACCATGCATGCGATTGCATACTGCCTGACGCAGTCTCAATTTTTAAAAAAATGACTATTCCATGATTGCAGACACCAATCTTGGAGGGGTAAATAAAAATAAGTTAAATGATTTAAATGTGCATTTTTTAAAAAGTGTTTGGCAGCTTCTGGGCCCCTCAATTTTTTATTTAAAAAAGAAGCGATGGGGAGGGGCAGGGGAGCAATGGTGGTGAGGGTGGGGAGAGGGGAGAGAGTAAATGCCACTGAGTGGCGAGAGTACTAGGGTGTGGGGAGCAGTGGAGGAAATGGGGGGAAATGTGTGGAAAAAGGACACAACAGGGAGAAGGAAATTACAAAAAAGCAGAGGAGGGCAGAGAGGTGGGGGAAGCAACAAATGAGATGGGTGGGGGTAATGCAACAGAGATCTTGAGGATGTGAGAGGGAAAGCGTCACAGAAGGTGCAGAATAGGAAGACACAGGTGTTCCCTGGAGTGCTAATGGCAAAAAAGTTCTCAGAATGTGAGCAACGGAAGGATTCAAATCCTCCAGTGAAGATGATGACATCAAAGCAACGCTTCAGGAGATGGAAAAACTCAGGAAGAGGAAGGAAAGCCGTCAAGTAAAAATCAAGAAAATGAGAGTGACAAGACAGTCAAACAATGATCAGCAAAAGGCTGCCCCAAAGCCCACTGTAAGCATTGGTATTGTCCATAATAAGCTTTGAGGCCTAAACTGAGACATTGGGACATATGTTTCCCACTGAGCCAGGAGAAACATTCCACTTGCCAAAGGTTAGAACCTTGGCATTGCAGAATTTTCTGCAACATATCTGACGGCTACAATAGTGGGCCCTAGAGAGTTGAGTCATGCTGCCTTACTAGACACCACTGGTCTCCTTTGAGTTGTGGACTACAGGGCTAACTTCTCAATCTGATCTCTTAAGTGGCTCTTCAGAGAGAAACTCTCCAGAACCTCTCCTTTCTAGCGGCAGAAACCTTTCACTCTGTAGTTGATGGTGTTTTTACAGAATGTAGTGCAGAGGAAGGGAGCAGTAGGGGGCAGAGATACATCACCCTTTAATATATCTTCTCACATAGCCTTCATATTCTCCCCACAGAAATCCCAACCAGTCACACAGAGTTCTCATGAGGCCACCATTGAGAAACAATGGATTGTCATAAGCCAACCAATCACAATCCATCCACCAACACAAGGTTAAAGCAGTTTGCTCAGAAGCTGTAATGAGGTTTCATGTAATTGTAATTGCAATTGTATTTATATAGCGCTTACTACCCCTGACGAGGCATCAAAGCGCCTTTCAGTGAGAATCGCACTACCAAAAGTATTAGTGGTGGATTACGATAGGGAAATATGAGCTACTTAAAGCAGTGGACATGTGAGCCTTTTAGTTGGATTGAATAGAATAATGGAGGAATAGAAGACAGAAGAATCTAGAAAGTGTTTGTTGGGAGATCATAGTAATAAAATGAGGTTTGGGATGAATAAAAGGAGAGACGGATGAGGGAACAATCTGTAGAAAGGGTTTAGGGAGACCATACTAGTAAAATGAGGTTTGGGGTGAGTCAAAGGAGATATACACGAGGGAAGGATTTAGTAGGGTTGTTTGGGAGATCATAGTGGTAAACTGAGGTTTGGGGTGAGCCAGGAGGGAAAGGTCTAAGTAAGGTTACTTCAGAGATCATTGTAGTAGAATGAGGTTTGGGATGGGCAATAGAGTAGAGAGAGATATCTAGGGTGAGACAGAATAGTTCATTGGAGAGAGTGATTTTTTCTGTTGCACAGTAGCAGTAAAGCAATAAATATATAGATACCTGATAGCATAAAAAGGGTATATATGTATAAGGAAGATAATCTACTGAGAGTTAAAGTTGTATTGTATAAATGCAGAATTTCAAGTGTTGCAGTATTCAACCCCTTTGCTGACAGGCCTTTTCCCCCTCCTGTGCCGAGCCTTTTTTGGCTATTTGGGGCAGTTCGCGCTTTGTCCACAGAATCTACCCACGCCAAATTTACGTCCTTTTTTTCCAACATCCTAGGGTTCCAGAGGTACCCAGAGTTTGTGGGTTCCCCTGAAGGAGACCAAGAAATTAGTCGAATACACCGACAATTTCGTTTTTTTAGAAAACAAATGGGAAAAAAGGGCTGCAGAAAAAGGCTTGTGGCTTTTTCCCTGAAAATGGCATCAACAAAGGGGTTGCAGTGCTAAAATCACCAGCTTCCCGGCTTTCAGGAACAGGCAGACTTGAATCAGAAAACCACATTTTTCAACACAATTTTGGCATTTTACTGGAACATACCACATTTTTACTATTTTTTGTGCTTTCAGCCTCCTTCCAGTTAGTGACAAAAATGGGTGAGAAAGCAATGCTGGATCCTGGAGAACTAAACATTTCTAAAAAGTAGACAACATTCTGAATTCAGCAAGGGGTCATTTGTGTAGATCCTACAAGGTTTTCCTACAGAAAATAACAGCTAAAATTTAAAAATATTGAAATTGAGCTGATCAAAAACAGCCATTTTTCTCCATGTTTTACCCTGTAACTTTTTCCTGCAATGTCAGATTTGTAAAAGCAATATACTGTTATGTCTGCTGGACTCTTCTGGTTGCGGGGATATATAAGGTTTGTAGAGGTTTATCAAGAACGATAGGTCCCCAGAACCAATAAATGAGCTGCACCTTGTAATGGGTTTTCATTCCATATACAGCAATTCATTTGGTGAAATACAAAGAGTGAAAATAGCTATCAAGAAAACGTTTGTATTTCCAAAATGGGCACAAGATAAGGTGTTGAGAAGCAGTGGTTATTTGCACATTCCGGCGTGCCCATACTAGCATGTGAATTACAGGGCATTTCTCAAATAGATGTCTTTTGTACACACTGTCTTACATTTGGAAGGAAAAAATGTTGAGAAAGACAAGGTGCAATAACACTTGTTCTTCTATTCTGTGTTCCCCCATGTCTGCCGATATAAATGATACCTCACTTGCGTTGGTAGGCCTAGCGCCTGCAACAGGAAACTCCCAAGACACAAAAAAAAAAAAAAAAAAAACACACGATTACTTCACCTTGTCACATACCAATCGTCACAGTCTTTAGCGCCTCTAGCACCCGTCCAACAATCATTACTGGTTCTCCCACCCCCATTACCTCCTCCTCCGATTTCCTCACTACCACACAGCAAAAGTGCCCTTCATCTCTCCATAGCCCCCTCGCACATACATTTCATTTGTATTATAGCACAGATAATGGCTGGGTTTACTAATCAACTCAACTATTTACATAAAATACAGATTTGATCTTTGCAGTAGGCATATAAACCTTCTGCGCTACTTTATGGCATCAAAACTGCCACTAGACAAAAGTCAGATCCCTTTGTAGCAGAAACACATAATCACAAGAGTTACTTGACTTTTTATTGCTGCCTAAAAGGTACAGTTAAAACGTGTCAGTTGAAGTATGTGCGTTGCTTTCAAGACGCAAGCTGCAACTGCAAGAGAACTGGTGGCGAATATATATATTTATATATATGTAAAGAGATCACTTTTATATGGGTGTGGTTTTCCTGGGGGCCGATCGCAGCCCCCAGGAAAACCACACACATGTTGACAAAAGTGATCGCTATATATATATATATGTATATAAATATATATACATATATTTATTTATATATATATATATATACACACACATATATATATCTATATACACACACACATCAATATATATATAGATCTATCTATAAACATATCTATAGATATATCTATAAATAGATAAATATATCTACATAGATATATCTATACATGTATAAATAGATCTATATATATTTCTAACAGCTGTATGGTTTCCTTGGGGGCCATAGAGCTGTTAAAAAAATTATTGCCCCCACAGAGGATCGCCCTGCTCACGGTCGCCCCCCCGGAGTAAACCTACCTTTAAAAAAACAAAAAGTAGCCCCCCCACTCAAGTGAATTCCCTGGTGTCTAGTGGAGGTTTCCTAGCACAGCTGCGATCGAGGGGCAGAAAGCCAGTTCAAGAAGGCCTAGTTTGAAAGGGGAGAATCTCCCCTTTCAAACAAGGCCTTCCTGAATGTTGGGGAGGCCCGCTTGGGCGTGTTTTCCTCACCGGAGCAGGAAGCGGCCATGGGGAAAACAGATAGTGATGTCAGCCTGCCTCGCGACATGCTGATGTCACAAAGGTGCGGGCGGGTATTCGTTGGGGGACACGGAAGATCTTCCGTGTCTCCCGGTTTTGTTTTTATTAAAAAACAAATCCTCCGATATAATGCATCGGATGATTTTTCAACCCCCTCCCTGGTGTTGGCCACTGGCTGTGACCCGCACCAGTGAGGTAGTGCGGGCATCGACCAGGGGCCGACGCCCGCACTGAAGTGTTTAAACGTACTAAACCATTGAAATTCACCTGTTATAGTCAGAGCTATCTCAAGTATCTATAACTTGTGCCCTAAGGTAACTATAGCTCTCTCCTCGCCATGCACTGCTAATTACCCCACAAATTACGGCACTCATGACATCTTGACATTTTTAATAACATCATTGATAATATCAAAGTAATACTTGCAGTACATTTTTTGATGAAAAAACTGTGCATTGCGGGGGAGAGAGTTATAGTTACCTTAAGGCATGAGTTATACTTACATGAGATAACTCTATCAGCTGAATTTCTATGGTTTTGTAAGTTTGAAATGTGAGCCTAACTATAACAACTATAACATCTCTGTAACCTTTGGTTTTAAGTGAATCTGCATATATATATGGGATATATATATATATAGAGAGAGAGAGAGAGACAGAGAGGGGGTTTGGGATGGGTAATGGTAAAGGGGGTAAGGGTAATTCTAGGGTTCAGGGGTGGGTAATGGATCAAGAGTAAATAAAAGGTGTTGTTTTGAGGGAGTCCCTCCCCCCCAAAAAAAGAAAATATTGCATCTATTTACTTACTTTAATTATACTTGCAATGCGCGATAAAGGCATCTGGTTGGTACAGTCCTGTGTTGTAAAGTCCTACAACCCCATTGAGATTTTCATTGAGTGTCAATGATCCTAACGTGACTGCAAATGTAGAAAAATGTGTGGTCTGGCTCCGCTTCACCTCAGGAGTGAGCTAATGACATTTGTTAACACCGAAACAGATCATCTGAATGCCTTCATATACTCCATATATTTATTGCCTCTGGCTGAGCAGCCATGATTTTTTATCCATCATTTCACTGTCTCTAAATCATAATATGCAGGGTTTTGAATGACATCATGATGGTAACTATAAGTTACACTCTGCATTAAATGTGCTTCTCCTGTCTGATAAACAGATTTTATAAAGTTTCTGGGAGTAAATAGAGCAATCAAGAACAAAAAGAAGCAGAAGCACCAATAATAAAGCTTCAAGCCAGTCCCGTCCCTACCTCCCTTCCTTCCCCCCAAGAGTTTAACTTACATGACTCGCCAAGGACTCCAGTGTCGAAGATAGTCCATAAAAGTCCCACCATTTTCCCTAGATCTTGGAGAACTTCGCAGGGAAACCCCGGGTAATGTAAATTTGTTCTTCCAGTTTAGCACAACAGCCCATCCCAGTGCACCATTGTTTCAGTGTTGGTGGGAAAGTCTTTTTGAAGCATAAGCAATGTCTTTTTTGGCTATCAGTGTTGCTAGTCCAATTAATGTTCTGTGCCCATGAGGCTCACCGAGCCCATCAAGCACACCCAGTATTGCCACCATAGTGGATAAGTTTATGGGGGTACCCAGGACCACCAACACAGTAGTGTCAACCTGGGACCAGTATGATACAGTTTGTGGGTACAGCCATTCCATGTGAAAGAAGTCAGCTTCCAAGGATTGGCATCAGGGATTACCTGGGATCAGTAAGGATTTGTGCCCGTCCCAACTTCTGGGGAGTCATATAGCTGTGGTGGAGGTAGTTCATCTGGATCAGCAGCAGTCGGACCGATATCACCAGCTCTTTATGGGTAATACAGGTCTTTCGCCAGTCAACCTCGTCCGACTCCCCCATCCAACCCTTCCACCTCCGGCGCAGTGAGTCTAAGGATCCTGGGGTGTTGCTCACCAATGCCTGATAGAATTGGGAAACTCCCCCTTTACCTCATCCCCTGAACCTCAGCCAGGCTTCAAGGAGATTAAAGTCTGGTGGGTTGTGCAGTTCCTTCTTGTAGGAGTCAAGGGTGTGGTGCACCTAGAGGTATCAGTGGAATTGGGTGTTCGATAAATAAAATTGTGCCTGAACTTCAGTGAAAGAGCACAGAGTGGACTCGCTGCAAACATCGGCTAGGGTAGAGATGGCAATGAGATCCCAATGGCGGAATCCTTCGAGTCTGGCCATCGGCTTCTCCATAGGGGAGTCACTAAGTTCCAGCTAATACGCTAGACTGTTCCAGCTGCCTGACAAACAGTTGTTAACAACAAGAAGATGGGATGCCCAGTAATATAAATGATGGTCCACTGCCCAGGGTCCTCTTTTGTAAACAGAATGGGGAAGTATTTTGGGCTATCCAGGGTGGGTGCCCATGCCAGAGGAAAAAGCAAATCAATTACACTATTTCGGTGAACCAGGTATTAGGAATATAGAGCAGAAAGTTTTGTAGAAAGAAAACATCAGCACGACTCTACCGCAGGAGTTTAAGGGGAGGGCGCACCATGGAGTCAGGCTAGCCTTAGTGCTCTTCAGAAGGGAAGTCAGATTGAATGCTTGTGTAAATTCTGGTGTAGTCCCCATATGTGTCCCTAGAAATTTGAAGCTGGGCTGACGGAGGGGGATGCTCAGTCTCCAACCGGTTGAAGCAGTATTGCCACACAGAGGAACAAGATGGGATTTTGTCTTATTAAGGCACAGGCCGGAGGCCTTCTCAAATAGACGAAAGAGTTTGAGGGTCGGAGATTTCCAGGTTTGTGAGGTAGAGGAGGACATCGTCCATGTATAACAAGGTCTTGTCCTCGAAGGCATTTGTCCAGCACCGCCCCTCAATTGATGCATCATAGTGGACCAACCCTGGTAGAGGCTCGACGCCAGAGCACAAAGTAGTGGGGAAAGAGTACACCTCTGGCAGGTGCCCCTTTCAATCCAAAATTTGCCACAGCGTCCCGTTGAGACGGACTTGAGCCATTGGGCTGAGTACCGGAGGGAGGTCATCATGCGGAAACAATGTCCAAAGCCAATGTGAAGCTGGACTGCCGCCAGGTAGTCCCAGTCAACCATGTCAAAAGCCTTTTCAAAGTCAGCAAGGAATAAAGCTGTCTCCTGTCAGATTCCCCATAGGGGCAAGGGCACAATGAAGCCACCGGATACAGTGTCGGTACTTCGGTTTGGCACAAAGCCACATTAATCAAGATGGATCAGGGCAGGAAGAACCAGTGAAGCTTGGTCGCCTAAAGTTTTGCACTGAATTTATTATCTGTATTAAGTAGGGAGATGGGGCAGTAGGACCCATGTTCGAGCAAGGGTGGGTGGTTTTAGGAATAACGACAATAGCTGCTAAGTCTAGGTCATTTTGAAAGGATCCCTTTTCAATGGCCTCAGTGAAGAGATGAAGCAAGTGGGGAACCAGTTGGTCTCTAAATGTGGATCAATATTCAGGAAGGAAGCCATCTCAGCCTGGGGTCTTCCCAGCTTGCAGGTCCCTGATGGCGGCGTGAATTTAATCCTCTGTGATTGGTTCCTCTAGGGCTTTCCCATTGAGCCACCATCGAAGAAGGGAGTGGAATGTCATTGAGTAGCGGTTAAAATTCGCTCTATGTGAGGTTGTGGGTCACAAACCTAAAGCTGTCAGTGGTAGGATGTAAACACTGCCGCAATTTCAGAGGCTGCCTGGACCACAGAACCCGAGTCACCCATCACCACAGGCATAAAGTGGGAAGCAATGTCTCAAGCCGTAGGTCTGTATAAAAAAGCCCTGTCACTGAGTTCATTAATGCATTGGGTGGTTACCCTCCAACAAAGGTGTGCCTTACATGGGAGTATTTGTCGTAGTGCGTTCCTGTCTATGTCCAATTGGTGGGTGAGTGTCTTTGAGATATCAAGGGTCAATCTAGATTAATTGTCGAGTAAAAGCATATTTAGTTCTGCAATGTCATGTTGCCCATCTCTTTTTTTACATTTGAGATAGCTCCTCACATTCCCTTGATCCTGGGTTTACTAGCCACCCTAGAGTGCCCACATTTTCTACAGAGCCAATACTAAGATCAAAGTAGGAGGTATATGCTTCTCTTTATGGATGTAACTTCTTAAATGTGACTGTCAATTTTTATTCTATTGTATGATTTTAATCTAACAAATATGAACTACTTGCAGATTCCTCAGCATTTGAATCTTCTTCAGGAACCAGAAGGATGTGGAAACTTGATAGGGAATGGCTCAGTCTTGGCTCCAGGATCCAGCCTCAAAGAGGATATGAGCGAGCCAAAAAGGCACAATCCCACAGAACTGACATGAGTTCCTTTTTATCAGTGCCATTCAAAGCAGATTTAGAGTTGCTCTCTTTTGAACATCTTTCAACTAAATTCACCTTTGCAGTGTTTTCATAGATGCCTCCCCTCAAAATGTCAGGCTTTATGTCCTGTTGCTCTTGTCAGAACAAGATGGTACTCTTGCACCCAACCCCCGAAGCATCAGTCTCTGGTGCCTAAACAATTTAATTTGTGTGCTAAATGTAGCATCATGCATGACAAGGCCCTGGAGACTAAACTTCTTGATGTGAGCTCGGGATGATGTTGGGCTCAGATCTCAGTGCTGCTTCACGGCCTGATCCTGCTCCAAATCCCGTACGGGCTTGCCTTTGACCAGCACTTCATCAGAAAGGACTGCTTCTGAGACCATGAACAAGGGCAAGTCCTTTAGGTAAAAGCAGAAGTGTGAGAGGGATTATTTGGCTTCTTGACTTAACTCACGCTCAAGATCTTCTCTGCGCAGCAGTCTATCGTGGCCATTCTGATAAATGCTGAAGGTCAGTGTACCACCACAGCTCTTCATCGTTCAGCACCTAATCATGTGTCACTTGCATTGTTTTGTTAAGAGAATCTGCTTCTGCCTTCAGGAAGCAAAGCAGGAGACCTGTTGTGATGTGCAAGTTCCTCTCAATCAGCCACTTACAAATTGTCTGAGCTTCTAGAGATAGAGCTCAGGAACTCATGTCTCCCTATTGTTGATGTAATATATTGTTGTTGTGTTGGCTGTGAGCAGAGAAGATGCTCTGAAACTCAGCAGAAAACACTTGAGGGCTAAATGGACCCTCCTCAGCTTTAGAGAGCTGATATGGTAAGCCTTTTTTCTTCTAACACACGCCTTGGACCAGCAGACTATGCATGTGGCCTTCCCAACCAAACAATGATGCATCTGTCACAAACGTCACTGAACTCTGAAAAAACGGAAGTCCTCATCCTCAGCAACACCCCGTCCGCCTGGGACGACTCCTGGTGGCCCACGGCCCTCGGCACCGCACCGACCCCCACAGACCACGCCCGCAACCTCGGCTTCATCTTGGACCCTCTTCTCACCATGACCAAGCAAGTCAACGCCGTGTCCTCCGCCTGCTTCCTCACCCTCCGCATGCTCCGCAAGATCTTCCGCTGGATCCCCGCCGACACTAGAAAAACCGCGACCCACGCCCTCGTCACGAGCCGCCTGGACTACGGCAACACCCTCTACGATGGGACCACAGCCAAACTCCAAAATCGCCTACAACGCATTCAAAACGCCTCGGCCCGCCTCATCCTCGAAGTACCCCGCAACAGCCACATCTCCGCACACCTGAGACACCTGCATTGGCTCCCAGTCAGCAAAAGGATCACCTTTTGACTTCTCACCCACGCACACAAAGCCCTCCACAACAAGGGACCGGAATACCTCAACCGACGCCTCAGCTTCTACGTCCCCACCCGCCTCCTCCGTTCCTCTGGCCTCACGCTCGCTGCCGTCCCTTGCATCCGCCGCTCCACGGCGGGTGGGAGATCTTTCTCCTTCCTGGCGGCCAAGACCTGGAACTCCCTCCCCACCAGCCTCAGGACCACCCAGGACCACTCCGCTTTCCGGAGACTCCTAAAAAGCTGGCTTTTCGAGCAGCAGTAACCCCCTCTTTCCCCTAGCGCCTTGAGACCCGCACAGGTGAGTAGCGCGCTTTATAAATGTTAATGATTTGATTTGATTTTGATTTGATTTGAAACGTCTGAGGGGGTCTCGCATTGGAAAGGGGACATCATTCAGGAGGTTTGTCAATTAGCACCGAAGAAGGGAATTGATCGCAGCCCATGTGAAAGTTAACTTCCATGTGAGAGTTAACTATTTATCAACTGCAGAGAACTGACTCGACAGTTTGTTGAGGCGCTATTATAATAGTTTCATCTATCAATATGTGTGTGGAACAATAGAGATGCAGGTGACCACTGAGTCCAGAAGGGATGAAATCTGACAGGATGTTGGATGATTCATTGTTAGAATTTTGACACAGCAGAGGGATAGAATCCTCCAACGGATTCACTGCTGCTGATAGTGACTGAGTTCTCTGCAGACTTGAAATCCCAGCCTCTGAAGTATAGAGTGTGTCATGTTGCAATGAGGTGGGGATACTTGAGGTATTTACGGCATTGAGTCTGAGGTCTATGTAGGGATAGATGAAAATTGACATTTTCCCCCATCTGTAATATCACCAGGCAGTCCGGAAAAGTTTGTGGTGCAGACATGAGGCCACAAATCAGGAATTTGTACTGATAATGGACATTTTCAAACAGAAATCTCATTTTTTTTTCATGATTCTCAATGGTGTCGATGTAAAAAAAGGCATCTTGTAAATCAGTGGTACAGATCCAATCCTCCATGATGGAGCTGGTGGTATATTTGGTAAACATGCAGCATTTCTGTTACTTTATCAACTTGTACAAGCCCCGAGATCTAGAATAGAGGGTCATTTCACCTTCAGTCCTTTCTTTTGAACTAGAAGGTGCAGGAATATATACCCCTTTTCTTTTTTTTTGGAGAACGAGGGACCAGTTTCAATGCCTCGTTGAACAGGAGGGTACTGACTTCCAAACAAAGCAATACTAGATGACATTTAGATGCTTTCTTAGAAGGAATAGAAGGAGATGATTGGAACCTGAAAGAACAGCCATTCTCTACAATATTTAGCATCCTTTTCTCTGAAGTAATTTTCTTCTACTGGTCCAGGAGATTGCTGATGCTTCGCCCTACGGAAGAGGGGGGGAGAACAGTAAGAAGAAGGGAGGCAATGCTTGGCTGGATTTCCTGCAGCAGCTGCTGTCCTCCTAGTCTTCTTGTTTTGCGAAGCGGAAAGATCACTGGGATTTCTAGAGAACTGCTGGTTGAGGTCAAAAGATCATAGTCAACAGAAATCAAGTCATTTTAAGGTTTAACACTTCTGTAGCATAAGGAGAAAAGAAAAGGTATCTAGAATTACATCAGCCAACATGTGTTTTTCATATTTATTTTTGCAACAGATTTTCACTTCTCCGGGGCAAATTCAACAATATGGTATATGATAGGCAAAAGTTTCAGAGGCAATAGCTTTACTGGCAGTTAAAAACCTTATTCAAGAGCTGAACATCTAAGAGCTGTGGAGAGCAGGAGAGCTCTTGTAGTTCCAGTCAGGAGAGGAGAGTTTGACCTTCTGACCACTGAGAAGCAAGATCCCTGCATTGTTGGTAGCATCTGTTGTAAGGTGTATAGTGGTGCTTCGGAACTACTTATGCTTTTCAAGGCCCACGGCCTTCAGTGTCTCCAGTTAGGGCTTGATACCCTGCACCTAATCATTCACATACGCATAAGATTTACGATTCTCTGCTGGCTTCAGGGTTAAGGTCAGCAAGATGGAGCTATGAAGAACCACCAAGGACCAAATCAGCAGTAGCGCTAAAGATCTGATTGGACACCATCATCCCCTATTGTGGGACCTCAGAAAACTAGCCTGTTTTCCTGAGGAAGTTTTTCCTGGAAGCCTTGAAGTGTGTCCCACGAGGATCTGTCATAAAAATCAAATAAAGTATGGCACTCGAGGTTTCACTGCAGCTGTTTGAGGCGCTACTGATGGTGCAGACACCGTAAGGATAATGGACAATGGGGCACAGAAGGTCTGGAATCAGAGAAGGTCCATGTTCAAGTGACTAGGACAGGGCAGAGGAAAGTGTCACAGCAGAAGATGCTTTTCTGGTAGGAGATGTATAGGTGTTTTTGGAGTGGGCAATGGTGATACCCTCCTCTTTTCCAGATTGTAGATCAATTTAGCAGATAGAGGGAATGATCTGCTAGAAGAGAAACATCTCAATGGTGAATCATTCTTTGACATCCAGCCAGTTCTTGGCAGGGAACAGGCAGTGACACCCCCAACCTTTGACACCCTGGTCCCTTGACACCTACTGGAATTCTCTTTTGTTCCTCAGATTGTTCCCTGGATGTACCCCAGAGGGTCTTTGAAAACTGGAAAGAGCACAGGTAGAGGGAAGCATGCTTTCCAGAACACTCAGGAATTCCAGATTTTTATTCACACATACGTAGGTCCTCTTGAAGTCCACGCAGCTTCACTTTTCCCTGTCCTTTCATGTTCTCCTGGATAAGTACTTGGAACATTCACAGGAGTAAGGACAATGTGAACCAGATAGGAGCCCAGTGCAGACTGTGTGAGTGTCTGTTACACTTTCTCCCAGATGTGGGACACTTTACAAAAAGACACACCATTTTGTGAAGGAAAGATACATTTTACCCTTTGAACACAGTAGAAATGCACTGCTAGTCTCTGAAAAATACCTTTGCTGAATGTCTTTAAAGGTTTCTGTAGGAAGCTGGCTCACTTTATCGTGCACTAAAAAGAAGCACAACATGCAGGGTCAATTCGATCTCCACTTGGTTTGCAGAGGCAGAAGTAGATAGGACTAATGCTCTATTTTGTGGTAGTGTGGACGAGACGTTAGGCTTCTCAGAGGGTAGTGTTAAGCATTTGTTGTACTCACAGAGGAAATAAATGACACAGACACTCAAAGAATAAATCAAAGACCAATTTAGAAAAATAACAGTTATGTCTGTTTTAAACCGAAGAGCTTCATAATGAGGTAAGTAGACTTTTGAGCATAAATACTTTGCAATTTCAAAAGTGGACACAGTGCAATTTTCAGAGTTCTCTCAATGTTATCCTATGGAGGAAAAACAATGTTGAGCAAACACAGGGTTAACAAGGACTTACGAAGCCAATCATAGAGAGTTAAGGTAAATGCTGGACACTGATCAGAACCACATCAACAGGTCACACCAGGCAGCACTGGGATGGCCGGGTGCAGAGGTGCAGTAAGGCGTCGGGTGCCCAATGGTTTCCTTTGGGAGTTTGGCCCTGTGACAAACAGGCTACAGGCTTGGGCTGGAAAGCCAGTCGAGGACAACAAACAGGTAGGTTGTAGACATGGGGTGCTCGGGATGTAGGTGCACATTTGGTCTTTTTCTCCAGGGACCAGGGGCGACGGCTGCAGGGGTGTCCTTAGGCATCGGTTTTCTCTGTCTATGAACACTCACGATCAGGGGGTCCTGTGTGTTGCGGCTGCAGGAGTCTTCGGAGAGCCAGCAGGGGTGAAACCAGGGTAGATGCAAGCTCAGGGGAGCCGGGGGACATTGCTGGCACCAGTGACCCACCTCAGATTGGGTTGTGGGAGACAGGTGCAGTGGTTGCTGGAGGCGTCAGGTTTTCTCACACCACTAGGTCGTGGGAGAGGGGTCTAAGTGCAGGGGCTGCAGGTGACTTGGGGGAGTCTAAGAGGGGTAAAACCCGGAAAGACTGGGACTCTGGACAGCTGGGGAGCCTTGCTGGCACCGTTGGTTTGCTTCACTTCGGGTAGAGGATGTCGGATGCAGTGATGACTACAGGTGTAGGGTCTTTGCTGTTCTGTAAGCTTCAGAGTCCTTTCATGAGACTTCTTGCAGAGCAGATCCGCTGCTCACAGGAGCCTGAGTCTTTGTGGAAGGCAGACAGTCCTCCTGGGTTTCTTGGAGCTACAGCTGCAGGACGAGTCATCTTTTTGGGCAGAGTCTGTCGAGGTCAGCAGGCCGGTGGGGCTGGTACCAAGTCAGCTGCTTCTTCTTTTCCTCTTCTGCAGGCACAACTCCTTTGTGTCATTGTCTTCATAGGTTGTCAAGATCTGAGTTCTAGGGTTCAGGGGTGCCACCTAAATACTCACTTTAGGGGTGTTAGAAGGAGTGCCAGCTGGTAGCCAATGGGCTGACCACCTTTGGGTGATTGCACCCTTTTTATGACCACTTCTGCTGCAAAGTGGGCATAACCCTAACCCTGGTGGCCTAATGATGGAGGCGTTTAAAAAGTGGTACCAAGCTCAGCTCCTCCACCTTTGGGGTGGGACTGGCATGAAGTGGGCACACCTCCTAATCTGTCTAGTTTCCCATCTGTTCTGCTGTCAAAAGTGGGGTCAGGACAGGGGGGGTGGATCATCTCCGCCACCTGGGGAGACCTGGGTCGCATTACAAAGGCGGCAAGGCCTTTGAAGCTCCCTGCCCTGGAATGTCCATCCTGCCTGGGTGAGGTACTAACACCCCCACCCAGTGCAGGCTTTTGTCTCTGGCCCTCAAGAGCGCTGGCTCTCACCTTTAGGGGGCCAGATACGTGTCTAAGGTGGCTGAACTAGTTAGGACCAATCAGTCAACACACTAGTACCTGGTAGGCTTTATGGGGGCAGCACTTAGGGACCCTCCTGGGTATCCGAGGTCCTAGATATCAGGGGTGCGGTTTACTAGGGTATTACAGTGGGTGCTGAAGGTTTTGCCAGTTGGGAGCAACAACTGTGCAGTTTTGGGAGGAAAAAGATCTGGCACTGGGGACCTGGTTGGCAGGAACCCAGTGGTCTTTCAGCCAAAATGAGGCCAGAACCAGGCAAAAAGTGCTAGGAGTGACCATATGAAAAGAGGCACTTTCCTACAGTTTCCAAAAGGGCCAAAGATTAGGGTTCGAACTCGGTGCAAGAAACTGGTTATTAGTTGAGAGGTGTTGAGTACCCACATCTAATAATAATCACTGTCCTTACCAGGGTGAACCACTAAAGTCACCAAATAAGTGGCTGAGCTGAACCCCAGGGACATATGGTACAGAGCAGACATGCATAACCTGGAAGCAATGCCGACAGTATTTATGCAGTAATAAAACAGTAATAAAGTCGAAATGCAAAACAATGTAAAAACTTCAAAACTGATTAGAAAAGGAGTAAAATGCAATAAACAAAATGACACTAAAATGAACCAAGGAGAGTCAATGGTCGCAGTAGAACAGCACCTAAGAACAATTTGACAATGAACGAGATGGAGCCCGGGTTGGATATACTACCGAGCTACATACCTTCAATTTTATCTGGTAGAGACTATCTAGCTGCAGATTCCTTACCTTTGAATTTTCCCCTGGCGTCAGACTGGATCCGAAAGATTTTCCATGAGCAGTACCCCTGCAGCCAGTAGGTGGCGTCGATCAGCTCTGCGTCGGTCATCAGCCAATGAGGAAGTAACGCTGGGGTACCTATACATGCGTGCTGATGTCCATTTCTTTACACAACTTTCTATGTCAAAAGTGCAGAGCCATGAAAAAAAGTGATCACTGGTTAGTCAAAACTAGGGCCCTGAAAGCAGTCATCCCTGTCCCTAGAAACCCATTCGGCAGAATGGGGAGGATGCGTAGGTCAGGAAGGAATCTGCAGCTAGATATAGTCTCTACCAGGTAAGGTGTAACCAAAGGTATGCAAGTTGCTCATCTGACAGAGACCTCTACCTGCATATTCCTTATCTTTGAATAGATACCCAAACAATACCAACCCTGGAGGTGGTTCTGCAAACCAATTCCAAACGAGGAAGTCCTGCATGACCAAACTGGCAAACTGCTCATCCCTACAGACCTGACTGTCCAGTCAGTAGTGTTTGGTAATTGTGTGCAGAGATGCCTAAGTTGCTGTCTGGCAAATGTCCAGGACTGGAACTCCATGTGCCACTGCAGCGGTCACAGCTTTAGCACTGGTGGAATGAGCTCACACACCTTCAAGAGGCAAAGTAGGCAAGGTGATAGATTGGCCTACGTGAAAAGGTGTGACTACTTTTGGTAGAAAAGAGGCCCATGCGAAGCACCAGTCTGTCTGGTTATATAGAGAGGTTAGGTGGCTTAGATGAAAAGTCCTGCCGCTCAAGCCGCAGATGTAATTGCCACAAGGTAGGCTGTTTTCAGTGTGAGAAGCCTGATGACAATTGTGGAGAGGCTCAAAAGGAGCACACATCAACAATGTTAGAACCAAATTAAGGTCCCACTGGGCCATAATGAATGGAGGAGGAAAGAGATGAGTAAGACCTTTAAGGAACCTATGTACAATATGGGACTTGAACAAAGAAGGTTGATCCGGCACCACAAGAAGGAATTAATGGTAGATAAATAGCCCTTAAGAGTGCTGAAAGCTGGTGCCTGCTGCGCAAGGGAAAGAGTGAAAAGTAGGACCTCAGAAAGAGGGGCAGAAAGTGTTACGACTCGGTCGTCCCATTTCTAGGGGGCGCTGTAAGGGGGCTTTCGGAAGCCTGGGAATCACCTTGAACACTTATCTAGAGTCCCCTGCTGACTCCCGTTTGTTTCTCTTTTCGCCATGTTATGCTTTTGTAGTATTCCATTTGTTTCCTGGCACTGCAAATCCCATAATGCACAGCCTGGTAGTCAGGAAAGCCTGGATTCTGTTTTACATTGTTTTCTATGGGAGAAGTCCAGTTGCTCCTTTTCACCGGATCCTCTCCTTCAGGACTTGCGAGTGTCTGAAACTACACAAACCTGAGACCTCTCCTGTGCTGCCCAGTCATGTGATTCCACCTGGGGTTTGCTGCAGCTTGGAACTGCTTATAAGCAGCCATTTCCTAAAGATTCTCGTTGTGCATTGGAGTTTGATTCCTTTGTGTTACAGACCCCTTATCGGATGGTGTTCCAGTCTTGTTTCAGCTTGAACCTGTTTCTTGTTTCTCTGCCCTGCTCCTGATTGTTCCAGCCAGAGTCTGCTCCCTATCTCCCAGCCTTGTACTTGTTTGTTTCTTCCAGAGCCTACTCCCTGTTTCTCTGTCCTGTTCCTGCCTTGTTTCAGCCTGAACCTGCTCTCTGTTTCCCAGTCCTGTTTACTGCTTATTCCTACTCCCTGTATTCCAGTCCTGTTCTTGCTTGCTCCAGCCAGAGCCTGCTCCCTGTTTCCCATTCCTGTTTCTGTTTGTTCCAGCCAGAGCTTGTGCTCTGTTTTCCAGTCCTTTCCATGCTTTTGCTTCAGCCTGAGCCTGTTCCCAGTTCCCGCCTCTGCCTCCTAGTGTGTTCCTTCTGTTTCTGTTTCCTCTTGGGTATTTGTGTCTGGTAAGTGTTCTATCAGTCTTCACCTGTGTATAAGTGTTTTCCTTTGTACTGGGGTTGGCTCCTGGTTTCCAGGAGGCAATTCCAGCCCCCATCCTTTGTCTGGTGTTATATGTAGTCTTTAGTGCCTAACAGTGACAGTGTGCTATTGCTGTTTTCCAGGAATTGCCACTGTGTTTCCAGCTGGACCCACAAGGGCTTGTCTTGTGTATGTAAGTACAATTCTTGTTTGTGCTCCAAGGGTCCAAAGACAGAATCACTTCTGCTGCCTCCTTTCTATGGGGCTGGTGGGGGTGACTATCTGTAAGAGCAAACTGCACAGAGGCATTGAGATTCCCTGTCACTGTGGGAGGTTCTGCGCCTTACTCTGTGTATAGCCCCAGCGTGTTTGTCCAATAGTAATCCGTTTCCTGTTTGTTCACACTAAGGTTGCTCTGCTTTTACTTTCCTGTTTCCTGTGCCTTCCATAGCTGTCCTTTCCCATGTATACCTTTAGCTGCTCTTCTGCCCCAGTACACTACCTCTTTGGGATAGTCTGTGACCTCAAGGGGTGCCCCAACCTGATCAGACCCGCCCAAAACAGTGACAGAAAGAGGATCAACAGATTTTTCTGCACACCATGCCACAATTTCTTCCAACGGTAGGCGTATACTATCTTGGTGGGGGGATGCCTGGCTGCCTAGATGACATTACAGAATTCGGGAGGAAGGTCAAAAGCTGCCAACTGCTGCCGCTCAATCTCCACATAAGAAGGTGGAGAGTGGATAGGTTCGGATGAAGAACTGTCCCCTGCTGCTCTGAGAGAATATCTTCCCGAAGAGGCAGTCTGATTGGAGGATCGTTTGCACTGCCGTGTAGCTCATGATACCAGATTCTCCATGCCCAGTCCGGAGCCACAAGGTTGACTTGGGCCTGGTCATTTCTGAACTGTGGGTGGGAGTGGTATGGGCAAAAAGGAATACAGGAAGCCTGAGTTCCACTCGAGATGAAAAGCATCTTCGAGTGAGAGCCGCCTTGAAGACTCCAGTGCACAAAATTGCTGACATTGGACGCTCTCAGCAGAGGTGAACTGATTTAACCAAGGCTCTTTCCACTGCCTTAATGAGACCATGCCCCACCCTGGGATGGAGATACCATTCATGATCCACTAGGCATCTTCGGCTGAATTAGTCTGCTCTGGCATTCAGAGAGCTCGCCAGATGATGAACCAGCAGGGATATGCCCTGCTGTTCCAGCCATGCCCAGAAACACAGATCCTCTTGATAAAGAGTCCACAACCGCACCCTGTTTGTTGCAGCTCCACATGACGGTGGTGTTGTCCATGAACTCCTGCAATAGCCTTCCCTTGATGGAGGGTAGAAAGGCTTTCAATGCAAGTCCGATTGCTTGGAGCTCCAGCAGGTTGATGTGCAGTCCAGATTCCATCAGCGACCAGAGTCCTCTGATCTCCAATTCTCCCAGATGGCAGCCCCATCCCAGAAGTGACGCATCTGTCACTACTGTGAGATCTGGTTGGGGAATGGCGAGGGATCTGCCACTGACCCAATCACAGTTCATTAGCCACCACAGCAGGTCCTTTGAAGTTCCCTCGGAGATCTAGACCATGTCAGAGAGATTTCCTTGATTCTGCATCCACTGAAACTTCAGATCCCACTGCAGTGACCCCATACGTCATCTGGCATGTGTCACCAGCAGGAAGCAGGAGGCCATGAGCTCCAGCAGCCTCAGTCAGTCTCACCAAAATCCAGGATTGAGGCTGCAACATTGCAGAAAAGGAACAGATGATCCTCTGCCAGCCAGTCATGAGATGGTGGCATAGATGGAGGGGTAGTGTTGAAGGAGAGGAAGTAGCTCCTTTGGACAATCAGCCAAGCCCACCTGTCCAATGTTATAGAGTAACTGTAGGAGGCTGGCCTGGCTTGTAGTGGGTACCAAGGGATACTTACACTCTGTACCAGGTTCAGTTATCCCTTATTAGTGTAGAAGAGGTGTTTCTAGCAGCTTAGGCTGATAGAAGGTAGCTATAGCAGAGCAGCTTAGGCTGAACTAGGAGACATGCAAAGCTCCCACTATACCACTGGTGTCATATGCACAATATCATAAGAAAACACAATACACAGATATACAAAAAATAAAGGTACTTTATTTTTATGACAATATGCCAAAAGTATCTCAGTGAGTACCCTCAGTATGAGGATGCCAAATATACACAAGATATATGTACACAATACCAAAAGTATGCAGTAATAGCAAAAGGAAGTAATGCAAGCAATGTATAGTTACAGTGAATTGCAATAGGAGCACATAGGTATAGGGGCAACACAAACCATATACTCCAAAAGTGGAATGCGAACCACAAATGGACCCCAAACCTATGTGAGCTTTTAGAGGGTCGCTGGGACTGTAAGAAAACAGTGAGGGTTAGAAAAATAGCCCACCCCAAGACCCTGGAAAGTAGGTGTAAAGTGCACCTATGTTCCTCAGAGAGCACAGAAGTCGTGATAGGGGAATTCTGCAAGGAAGACCAACACCAGCAAAGCAACCAAAGTGGATTTCCGGACGAGAGTACCTGTGGAACAAGGGGACCAAGTCCAAGAGTCGCGACAAAGTCGAGAGTGGGCAGATGCCCAGGAAATGCCAGCTGAGGGTGCAAAGAAGCTGCCACCGGATGGCAGAAGCTGAGGATTCTGCAAGAACGAAGAGGACTAGGAACTTCCCCTTTGGAGGATGGATGTCCGACGTTGTGAAGAAGCTTGCAGAGGTGTTCCCATGCAGAAAGACCGCAAACAAGCCTTGCTAGCTGCAAGGGTCGCAGTTAGGGTTTTTGGATGCTGCTGTGGCCCAGGAGGGACCAGGATGTCGCCACTTGGATGAGGAGACAGAGGGGGCACCCAGCAAGTCAGAGAGCCCTCACAAAAGCAGGCAGGACCCGCAGAAGTACCGGAACAGGCACTTGGAGGAGGAGTGAACTGGAGCTCCCCCGAAGACACAAAAGGGAGTCCCGCGACGCCGGAGGACAACTCAGGAGGTTGTGCACTGCAGGTTAGAGTGTCGGGGTCCCAGGCTTGGCTGTGCACGAAGGAAATCCTGGAAGAGTGCACAGGAGCCGGAGCAGCTGCAAATCACACGGTACCCAGCAATGCAGTCTAGCGTGGGGAGGCAAGGACTTACCTCCACCAAACTTGGACTGAAGAGTCACTGGACTGTGGGAGTCACTTGGACAGAGTTGCTGAGTTCCAGGGACCACGCTCGTCGTGCTGAGAGGGGACCCAGAGGACCGGTGATGCAGTCTTTTGTTGCCTGTGGTTGCAGGGGGAAGATTCCGTCGACCCACAGGAGATTTCTTCAGAGCTCCTGGTGCAAGAAGGAGGCAGGCTACCTCCAGAGCATGCACCACCAGGAAACAGTTGAGAAGGCGGCAGGATCAGCGATACAAGGTTGCAGTAGTCGTCTTTGCTACTTTGTTGCGGTTTTGCAGGCATCCTGAGCAGTCAGCGGTCGATCCTTTGGCAGAAGGTGAAGAGAGAGATGCAGAGGAACTCTGATGAGCCCTTGCATTCCTTATCTAAAGAATTCCCCAAAGCAGAGACCCTAAATAGCCAGAAAAGGAGGTTTGGCTACCTAGGAAGGAGGATAGGCTAGCAACACAGGTAAGAGACTATCAGAAGGAGTCTCTGACGTCACCTGCTGGCACTGGCCACTCAGAGCAGTCCAGTGTGCCAGCAGCACCTCTGTTTCCAAGATGGCAGAGGTCTAGAGCACACTGGAGGAGCTCTGGGCACCTGCCCTGGGAGGTGCAGGTCAGGGGAGTGGTCACTCCCCTTTCCTTTGTTCAATTTAGCGTCAGAGCAGGGCGGGTGCCCATGCCAGAGGAAAAAGCAAATCAATTACACTATTTCGGTGAACCAGGTATTAGGAATATAGAGCAGAAAGTTTTGTAGAAAGAAAACATCAGCACGACTCTACCGCAGGAGTTTAAGGGGAGGGCGCACCATGGAGTCAGGCTAGCCTTAGTGCTCTTCAGAAGGGAAGTCAGATTGAATGCTTGTGTAAATTCTGGTGTAGTCCCCATATGTGTCCCTAGAAATTTGAAGCTGGGCTGACGGAGGGGGATGCTCAGTCTCCAACCGGTTGAAGCAGTATTGCCACACAGAGGAACAAGATGGGATTTTGTCTTATTAAGGCACAGGCCGGAGGCCTTCTCAAATAGACGAAAGAGTTTGAGGGTCGGAGATTTCCAGGTTTGTGAGGTAGAGGAGGACATCGTCCATGTATAACAAGGTCTTGTCCTCGAAGGCATTTGTCCAGCACCGCCCCTCAATTGATGCATCATAGTGGACCAACCCTGGTAGAGGCTCGACGCCAGAGCACAAAGTAGTGGGGAAAGAGTACACCTCTGGCAGGTGCCCCTTTCAATCCAAAATTTGCCACAGCGTCCCGTTGAGACGGACTTGAGCCATTGGGCTGAGTACCGGAGGGAGGTCATCATGCGGAAACAATGTCCAAAGCCAATGTGAAGCTGGACTGCCGCCAGGTAGTCCCAGTCAACCATGTCAAAAGCCTTTTCAAAGTCAGCAAGGAATAAAGCTGTCTCCTGTCAGATTCCCCATAGGGGCAAGGGCACAATGAAGCCACCGGATACAGTGTCGGTACTTCGGTTTGGCACAAAGCCACATTAATCAAGATGGATCAGGGCAGGAAGAACCAGTGAAGCTTGGTCGCCTAAAGTTTTGCACTGAATTTATTATCTGTATTAAGTAGGGAGATGGGGCAGTAGGACCCATGTTCGAGCAAGGGTGGGTGGTTTTAGGAATAACGACAATAGCTGCTAAGTCTAGGTCATTTTGAAAGGATCCCTTTTCAATGGCCTCAGTGAAGAGATGAAGCAAGTGGGGAACCAGTTGGTCTCTAAATGTGGATCAATATTCAGGAAGGAAGCCATCTCAGCCTGGGGTCTTCCCAGCTTGCAGGTCCCTGATGGCGGCGTGAATTTAATCCTCTGTGATTGGTTCCTCTAGGGCTTTCCCATTGAGCCACCATCGAAGAAGGGAGTGGAATGTCATTGAGTAGCGGTTAAAATTCGCTCTATGTGAGGTTGTGGGTCACAAACCTAAAGCTGTCAGTGGTAGGATGTAAACACTGCCGCAATTTCAGAGGCTGCCTGGACCACAGAACCCGAGTCACCCATCACCACAGGCATAAAGTGGGAAG
The DNA here is from genome assembly GCF_031143425.1 of Pleurodeles waltl. Taxonomy (NCBI): domain Eukaryota; kingdom Metazoa; phylum Chordata; class Amphibia; order Caudata; family Salamandridae; genus Pleurodeles; species Pleurodeles waltl. The sequence continues at coordinate 70,797,510 of NC_090444.1, read as the reverse complement.
CAATGTCTCAAGCCGTAGGTCTGTATAAAAAAGCCCTGTTCTTGTCACTGAGTTCATTAATGCATTGGGTGGTTACCCTCCAACAATGGTGTGCCTTACATGGGAGTATTTGTCGTAGTGCGTTCCTGTCTATGTCCAATTGGTGGGTGAGTGTCTTTGAGATATCAAGGGTCAATCTAGATTAATTGTCGAGTAAAAGCATATTTAGTTCTGCAATGTCATGTTGCCCATCTCTTTTTTTACATTTGAGATAGCTCCTCACATTCCCTTGATCCTGGGTTTACTAGCCACCCTAGAGTGCCCACATTTTCTACAGAGCCAATACTAAGATCAAAGTAGGAGGTATATGCTTCTCTTTATGGATGTAACTTCTTAAATGTGACTGTCAATTTTTATTCTATTGTATGATTTTAATCTAACAAATATGAACTACTTGCAGATTCCTCAGCATTTGAATCTTCTTCAGGAACCAGAAGGATGTGGAAACTTGATAGGGAATGGCTCAGTCTTGGCTCCAGGATCCAGCCTCAAAGAGGATATGAGCGAGCCAAAAAGGCACAATCCCACAGAACTGACATGAGTTCCTTTTTATCAGTGCCATTCAAAGCAGATTTAGAGTTGCTCTCTTTTGAACATCTTTCAACTAAATTCACCTTTGCAGTGTTTTCATAGATGCCTCCCCTCAAAATGTCAGGCTTTATGTCCTGTTGCTCTTGTCAGAACAAGATGGTACTCTTGCACCCAACCCCCGAAGCATCAGTCTCTGGTGCCTAAACAATTTAATTTGTGTGCTAAATGTAGCATCATGCATGACAAGGCCCTGGAGACTAAACTTCTTGATGTGAGCTCGGGATGATGTTGGGCTCAGATCTCAGTGCTGCTTCACGGCCTGATCCTGCTCCAAATCCCGTACGGGCTTGCCTTTGACCAGCACTTCATCAGAAAGGACTGCTTCTGAGACCATGAACAAGGGCAAGTCCTTTAGGTAAAAGCAGAAGTGTGAGAGGGATTATTTGGCTTCTTGACTTAACTCACGCTCAAGATCTTCTCTGCGCAGCAGTCTATCGTGGCCATTCTGATAAATGCTGAAGGTCAGTGTACCACCACAGCTCTTCATCGTTCAGCACCTAATCATGTGTCACTTGCATTGTTTTGTTAAGAGAATCTGCTTCTGCCTTCAGGAAGCAAAGCAGGAGACCTGTTGTGATGTGCAAGTTCCTCTCAATCAGCCACTTACAAATTGTCTGAGCTTCTAGAGATAGAGCTCAGGAACTCATGTCTCCCTATTGTTGATGTAATATATTGTTGTTGTGTTGGCTGTGAGCAGAGAAGATGCTCTGAAACTCAGCAGAAAACACTTGAGGGCTAAATGGACCCTCCTCAGCTTTAGAGAGCTGATATGGTAAGCCTTTTTTCTTCTAACACACGCCTTGGACCAGCAGACTATGCATGTGGCCTTCCCAACCAAACAATGATGCATCTTTCACAAACGTCACTGAACTCTGAAAAAACGGAAGTCCTCATCCTCAGCAACACCCCGTCCGCCTGGGACGACTCCTGGTGGCCCACGGCCCTCGGCACCGCACCGACCCCCACAGACCACGCCCGCAACCTCGGCTTCATCTTGGACCCTCTTCTCACCATGACCAAGCAAGTCAACGCCGTGTCCTCCGCCTGCTTCCTCACCCTCCGCATGCTCCGCAAGATCTTCCGCTGGATCCCCGCCGACACTAGAAAAACCGCGACCCACGCCCTCGTCACGAGCCGCCTGGACTACGGCAACACCCTCTACGATGGGACCACAGCCAAACTCCAAAATCGCCTACAACGCATTCAAAACGCCTCGGCCCGCCTCATCCTCGAAGTACCCCGCAACAGCCACATCTCCGCACACCTGAGACACCTGCATTGGCTCCCAGTCAGCAAAAGGATCACCTTTTGACTTCTCACCCACGCACACAAAGCCCTCCACAACAAGGGACCGGAATACCTCAACCGACGCCTCAGCTTCTACGTCCCCACCCGCCTCCTCCGTTCCTCTGGCCTCACGCTCGCTGCCGTCCCTTGCATCCGCCGCTCCACGGCGGGTGGGAGATCTTTCTCCTTCCTGGCGGCCAAGACCTGGAACTCCCTCCCCACCAGCCTCAGGACCACCCAGGACCACTCCGCTTTCCGGAGACTCCTAAAAAGCTGGCTTTTCGAGCAGCAGTAACCCCCTCTTTCCCCTAGCGCCTTGAGACCCGCACAGGTGAGTAGCGCGCTTTATAAATGTTAATGATTTGATTTGATTTTGATTTGATTTGAAACGTCTGAGGGGGTCTCGCATTGGAAAGGGGACATCATTCAGGAGGTTTGTCAATTAGCACCGAAGAAGGGAATTGATCGCAGCCCATGTGAAAGTTAACTTCCATGTGAGAGTTAACTATTTATCAACTGCAGAGAACTGACTCGACAGTTTGTTGAGGCGCTATTATAATAGTTTCATCTATCAATATGTGTGTGGAACAATAGAGATGCAGGTGACCACTGAGTCCAGAAGGGATGAAATCTGACAGGATGTTGGATGATTCATTGTTAGAATTTTGACACAGCAGAGGGATAGAATCCTCCAACGGATTCACTGCTGCTGATAGTGACTGAGTTCTCTGCAGACTTGAAATCCCAGCCTCTGAAGTATAGAGTGTGTCATGTTGCAATGAGGTGGGGATACTTGAGGTATTTACGGCATTGAGTCTGAGGTCTATGTAGGGATAGATGAAAATTGACATTTTCCCCCATCTGTAATATCACCAGGCAGTCAGGAAAAGTTTGTGGTGCAGACATGAGGCCACAAATCAGGAATTTGTACTGATAATGGACATTTTCAAACAGAAATCTCATTTTTTTTTCATGATTCTCAATGGTGTCGATGTAAAAAAAGGCATCTTGTAAATCAGTGGTACAGATCCAATCCTCCATGATGGAGCTGGTGGTATATTTGGTAAACATGCAGCATTTCTGTTACTTTATCAACTTGTACAAGCCCCGAGATCTAGAATAGAGGGTCATTTCACCTTCAGTCCTTTCTTTTGAACTAGAAGGTGCAGGAATATATACCCCTTTTCTTTTTTTTTGGAGAACGAGGGACCAGTTTCAATGCCTCGTTGAACAGGAGGGTACTGACTTCCAAACAAAGCAATACTAGATGACATTTAGATGCTTTCTTAGAAGGAATAGAAGGAGATGATTGGAACCTGAAAGAACAGCCATTCTCTACAATATTTAGCATCCTTTTCTCTGAAGTAATTTTCTTCTACTGGTCCAGGAGATTGCTGATGCTTCGCCCTACGGAAGAGGGGGGGAGAACAGTAAGAAGAAGGGAGGCAATGCTTGGCTGGATTTCCTGCAGCAGCTGCTGTCCTCCTAGTCTTCTTGTTTTGCGAAGCGGAAAGATCACTGGGATTTCTAGAGAACTGCTGGTTGAGGTCAAAAGATCATAGTCAACAGAAATCAAGTCATTTTAAGGTTTAACACTTCTGTAGCATAAGGAGAAAAGAAAAGGTATCTAGAATTACATCAGCCAACATGTGTTTTTCATATTTATTTTTGCAACAGATTTTCACTTCTCCGGGGCAAATTCAACAATATGGTATATGATAGGCAAAAGTTTCAGAGGCAATAGCTTTACTGGCAGTTAAAAACCTTATTCAAGAGCTGAACATCTAAGAGCTGTGGAGAGCAGGAGAGCTCTTGTAGTTCCAGTCAGGAGAGGAGAGTTTGACCTTCTGACCACTGAGAAGCAAGATCCCTGCATTGTTGGTAGCATCTGTTGTAAGGTGTATAGTGGTGCTTCGGAACTACTTATGCTTTTCAAGGCCCACGGCCTTCAGTGTCTCCAGTTAGGGCTTGATACCCTGCACCTAATCATTCACATACGCATAAGATTTACGATTCTCTGCTGGCTTCAGGGTTAAGGTCAGCAAGATGGAGCTATGAAGAACCACCAAGGACCAAATCAGCAGTAGCGCTAAAGATCTGATTGGACACCATCATCCCCTATTGTGGGACCTCAGAAAACTAGCCTGTTTTCCTGAGGAAGTTTTTCCTGGAAGCCTTGAAGTGTGTCCCACGAGGATCTGTCATAAAAATCAAATAAAGTATGGCACTCGAGGTTTCACTGCAGCTGTTTGAGGCGCTACTGATGGTGCAGACACCGTAAGGATAATGGACAATGGGGCACAAAAGGTCTGGAATCAGAGAAGGTCCATGTTCAAGTGACTAGGACAGGGCAGAGGAAAGTGTCACAGCAGAAGATGCTTTTCTGGTAGGAGATGTATAGGTGTTTTTGGAGTGGGCAATGGTGATACCCTCCTCTTTTCCAGATTGTAGATCAATTTAGCAGATAGAGGGAATGATCTGCTAGAAGAGAAACATCTCAATGGTGAATCATTCTTTGACATCCAGCCAGTTCTTGGCAGGGAACAGGCAGTGACACCCCCAACCTTTGACACCCTGGTCCCTTGACACCTACTGGAATTCTCTTTTGTTCCTCAGATTGTTCCCTGGATGTACCCCAGAGGGTCTTTGAAAACTGGAAAGAGCACAGGTAGAGGGAAGCATGCTTTCCAGAACACTCAGGAATTCCAGATTTTTATTCACACATACGTAGGTCCTCTTGAAGTCCACGCAGCTTCACTTTTCCCTGTCCTTTCATGTTCTCCTGGATAAGTACTTGGAACATTCACAGGAGTAAGGACAATGTGAACCAGATAGGAGCCCAGTGCAGACTGTGTGAGTGTCTGTTACACTTTCTCCCAGATGTGGGACACTTTACAAAAAGACACACCATTTTGTGAAGGAAAGATACATTTTACCCTTTGAACACAGTAGAAATGCACTGCTAGTCTCTGAAAAATACCTTTGCTGAATGTCTTTAAAGGTTTCTGTAGGAAGCTGGCTCACTTTATCGTGCACTAAAAAGAAGCACAACATGCAGGGTCAATTCGATCTCCACTTGGTTTGCAGAGGCAGAAGTAGATAGGACTAATGCTCTATTTTGTGGTAGTGTGGACGAGACGTTAGGCTTCTCAGAGGGTAGTGTTAAGCATTTGTTGTACTCACAGAGGAAATAAATGACACAGACACTCAAAGAATAAATCAAAGACCAATTTAGAAAAATAACAGTTATGTCTGTTTTAAACCGAAGAGCTTCATAATGAGGTAAGTAGACTTTTGAGCATAAATACTTTGCAATTTCAAAAGTGGACACAGTGCAATTTTCAGAGTTCTCTCAATGTTATCCTATGGAGGAAAAACAATGTTGAGCAAACACAGGGTTAACAAGGACTTACGAAGCCAATCATAGAGAGTTAAGGTAAATGCTGGACACTGATCAGAACCACATCAACAGGTCACACCAGGCAGCACTGGGATGGCCGGGTGCAGAGGTGCAGTAAGGCGTCGGGTGCCCAATGGTTTCCTTTGGGAGTTTGGCCCTGTGACAAACAGGCTACAGGCTTGGGCTGGAAAGCCAGTCGAGGACAACAAACAGGTAGGTTGTAGACATGGGGTGCTCGGGATGTAGGTGCACATTTGGTCTTTTTCTCCAGGGACCAGGGGCGACGGCTGCAGGGGTGTCCTTAGGCATCGGTTTTCTCTGTCTATGAACACTCACGATCAGGGGGTCCTGTGTGTTGCGGCTGCAGGAGTCTTCGGAGAGCCAGCAGGGGTGAAACCAGGGTAGATGCAAGCTCAGGGGAGCCGGGGGACATTGCTGGCACCAGTGACCCACCTCAGATTGGGTTGTGGGAGACAGGTGCAGTGGTTGCTGGAGGCGTCAGGTTTTCTCACACCACTAGGTCGTGGGAGAGGGGTCTAAGTGCAGGGGCTGCAGGTGACTTGGGGGAGTCTAAGAGGGGTAAAACCCGGAAAGACTGGGACTCTGGACAGCTGGGGAGCCTTGCTGGCACCGTTGGTTTGCTTCACTTCGGGTAGAGGATGTCGGATGCAGTGATGACTACAGGTGTAGGGTCTTTGCTGTTCTGTAAGCTTCAGAGTCCTTTCATGAGACTTCTTGCAGAGCAGATCCGCTGCTCACAGGAGCCTGAGTCTTTGTGGAAGGCAGACAGTCCTCCTGGGTTTCTTGGAGCTACAGCTGCAGGACGAGTCATCTTTTTGGGCAGAGTCTGTCGAGGTCAGCAGGCCGGTGGGGCTGGTACCAAGTCAGCTGCTTCTTCTTTTCCTCTTCTGCAGGCACAACTCCTTTGTGTCATTGTCTTCATAGGTTGTCAAGATTTGAGTTCTAGGGTTCAGGGGTGCCACCTAAATACTCACTTTAGGGGTGTTAGAAGGAGTGCCAGCTGGTAGCCAATGGGCTGACCACCTTTGGGTGATTGCACCCTTTTTATGACCACTTCTGCTGCAAAGTGGGCATAACCCTAACCCTGGTGGCCTAATGATGGAGGCGTTTAAAAAGTGGTACCAAGCTCAGCTCCTCCACCTTTGGGGTGGGACTGGCATGAAGTGGGCACACCTCCTAATCTGTCTAGTTTCCCATCTGTTCTGCTGTCAAAAGTGGGGTCAGGACAGGGGGGGTGGATCATCTCCGCCACCTGGGGAGACCTGGGTCGCATTACAAAGGCGGCAAGGCCTTTGAAGCTCCCTGCCCTGGAATGTCCATCCTGCCTGGGTGAGGTACTAACACCCCCACCCAGTGCAGGCTTTTGTCTCTGGCCCTCAAGAGCGCTGGCTCTCACCTTTAGGGGGCCAGATACGTGTCTAAGGTGGCTGAACTAGTTAGGACCAATCAGTCAACACACTAGTACCTGGTAGGCTTTATGGGGGCAGCACTTAGGGACCCTCCTGGGTATCCGAGGTCCTAGATATCAGGGGTGCGGTTTACTAGGGTATTACAGTGGGTGCTGAAGGTTTTGCCAGTTGGGAGCAACAACTGTGCAGTTTTGGGAGGAAAAAGATCTGGCACTGGGGACCTGGTTGGCAGGAACCCAGTGGTCTTTCAGCCAAAATGAGGCCAGAACCAGGCAAAAAGTGCTAGGAGTGACCATATGAAAAGAGGCACTTTCCTACAGTTTCCAAAAGGGCCAAAGATTAGGGTTCGAACTCGGTGCAAGAAACTGGTTATTAGTTGAGAGGTGTTGAGTACCCACATCTAATAATAATCACTGTCCTTACCAGGGTGAACCACTAAAGTCACCAAATAAGTGGCTGAGCTGAACCCCAGGGACATATGGTACAGAGCAGACATGCATAACCTGGAAGCAATGCCGACAGTATTTATGCAGTAATAAAACAGTAATAAAGTCGAAATGCAAAACAATGTAAAAACTTCAAAACTGATTAGAAAAGGAGTAAAATGCAATAAACAAAATGACACTAAAATGAACCAAGGAGAGTCAATGGTCGCAGTAGAACAGCACCTAAGAACAATTTGACAATGAACGAGATGGAGCCCGGGTTGGATATACTACCGAGCTACATACCTTCAATTTTATCTGGTAGAGACTATCTAGCTGCAGATTCCTTACCTTTGAATTTTCCCCTGGCGTCAGACTGGATCCGAAAGATTTTCCATGAGCAGTACCCCTGCAGCCAGTAGGTGGCGTCGATCAGCTCTGCGTCGGTCATCAGCCAATGAGGAAGTAACGCTGGGGTACCTATACATGCGTGCTGATGTCCATTTCTTTACACAACTTTCTATGTCAAAAGTGCAGAGCCATGAAAAAAAGTGATCACTGGTTAGTCAAAACTAGGGCCCTGAAAGCAGTCATCCCTGTCCCTAGAAACCCATTCGGCAGAATGGGGAGGATGCGTAGGTCAGGAAGGAATCTGCAGCTAGATATAGTCTCTACCAGGTAAGGTGTAACCAAAGGTATGCAAGTTGCTCATCTGACAGAGACCTCTACCTGCATATTCCTTATCTTTGAATAGATACCCAAACAATACCAACCCTGGAGGTGGTTCTGCAAACCAATTCCAAACGAGGAAGTCCTGCATGACCAAACTGGCAAACTGCTCATCCCTACAGACCTGACTGTCCAGTCAGTAGTGTTTGGTAATTGTGTGCAGAGATGCCTAAGTTGCTGTCTGGCAAATGTCCAGGACTGGAACTCCATGTGCCACTGCAGCGGTCACAGCTTTAGCACTGGTGGAATGAGCTCACACACCTTCAAGAGGCAAAGTAGGCAAGGTGATAGATTGGCCTACGTGAAAAGGTGTGACTACTTTTGGTAGAAAAGAGGCCCATGCGAAGCACCAGTCTGTCTGGTTATATAGAGAGGTTAGGTGGCTTAGATGAAAAGTCCTGCCGCTCAAGCCGCAGATGTAATTGCCACAAGGTAGGCTGTTTTCAGTGTGAGAAGCCTGATGACAATTGTGGAGAGGCTCAAAAGGAGCACACATCAACAATGTTAGAACCAAATTAAGGTCCCACTGGGCCATAATGAATGGAGGAGGAAAGAGATGAGTAAGACCTTTAAGGAACCTATGTACAATATGGGACTTGAACAAAGAAGGTTGATCCGGCACCACAAGAAGGAATTAATGGTAGATAAATAGCCCTTAAGAGTGCTGAAAGCTGGTGCCTGCTGCGCAAGGGAAAGAGTGAAAAGTAGGACCTCAGAAAGAGGGGCAGAAAGTGTTACGACTCGGTCGTCCCATTTCTAGGGGGCGCTGTAAGGGGGCTTTCGGAAGCCTGGGAATCACCTTGAACACTTATCTAGAGTCCCCTGCTGACTCCCGTTTGTTTCTCTTTTCGCCATGTTATGCTTTTGTAGTATTCCATTTGTTTCCTGGCACTGCAAATCCCATAATGCACAGCCTGGTAGTCAGGAAAGCCTGGATTCTGTTTTACATTGTTTTCTATGGGAGAAGTCCAGTTGCTCCTTTTCACCGGATCCTCTCCTTCAGGACTTGCGAGTGTCTGAAACTACACAAACCTGAGACCTCTCCTGTGCTGCCCAGTCATGTGATTCCACCTGGGGTTTGCTGCAGCTTGGAACTGCTTATAAGCAGCCATTTCCTAAAGATTCTCGTTGTGCATTGGAGTTTGATTCCTTTGTGTTACAGACCCCTTATCGGATGGTGTTCCAGTCTTGTTTCAGCTTGAACCTGTTTCTTGTTTCTCTGCCCTGCTCCTGATTGTTCCAGCCAGAGTCTGCTCCCTATCTCCCAGCCTTGTACTTGTTTGTTTCTTCCAGAGCCTACTCCCTGTTTCTCTGTCCTGTTCCTGCCTTGTTTCAGCCTGAACCTGCTCTCTGTTTCCCAGTCCTGTTTACTGCTTATTCCTACTCCCTGTATTCCAGTCCTGTTCTTGCTTGCTCCAGCCAGAGCCTGCTCCCTGTTTCCCATTCCTGTTTCTGTTTGTTCCAGCCAGAGCTTGTGCTCTGTTTTCCAGTCCTTTCCATGCTTTTGCTTCAGCCTGAGCCTGTTCCCAGTTCCCGCCTCTGCCTCCTAGTGTGTTCCTTCTGTTTCTGTTTCCTCTTGGGTATTTGTGTCTGGTAAGTGTTCTATCAGTCTTCACCTGTGTATAAGTGTTTTCCTTTGTACTGGGGTTGGCTCCTGGTTTCCAGGAGGCAATTCCAGCCCCCATCCTTTGTCTGGTGTTATATGTAGTCTTTAGTGCCTAACAGTGACAGTGTGCTATTGCTGTTTTCCAGGAATTGCCACTGTGTTTCCAGCTGGACCCACAAGGGCTTGTCTTGTGTATGTAAGTACAATTCTTGTTTGTGCTCCAAGGGTCCAAAGACAGAATCACTTCTGCTGCCTCCTTTCTATGGGGCTGGTGGGGGTGACTATCTGTAAGAGCAAACTGCACAGAGGCATTGAGATTCCCTGTCACTGTGGGAGGTTCTGCGCCTTACTCTGTGTATAGCCCCAGCGTGTTTGTCCAATAGTAATCCGTTTCCTGTTTGTTCACACTAAGGTTGCTCTGCTTTTACTTTCCTGTTTCCTGTGCCTTCCATAGCTGTCCTTTCCCATGTATACCTTTAGCTGCTCTTCTGCCCCAGTACACTACCTCTTTGGGATAGTCTGTGACCTCAAGGGGTGCCCCAACCTGATCAGACCCGCCCAAAACAGTGACAGAAAGAGGATCAACAGATTTTTCTGCACACCATGCCACAATTTCTTCCAACGGTAGGCGTATACTATCTTGGTGGGGGGATGCCTGGCTGCCTAGATGACATTACAGAATTCGGGAGGAAGGTCAAAAGCTGCCAACTGCTGCCGCTCAATCTCCACATAAGAAGGTGGAGAGTGGATAGGTTCGGATGAAGAACTGTCCCCTGCTGCTCTGAGAGAATATCTTCCCGAAGAGGCAGTCTGATTGGAGGATCGTTTGCACTGCCGTGTAGCTCATGATACCAGATTCTCCATGCCCAGTCCGGAGCCACAAGGTTGACTTGGGCCTGGTCATTTCTGAACTGTGGGTGGGAGTGGTATGGGCAAAAAGGAATACAGGAAGCCTGAGTTCCACTCGAGATGAAAAGCATCTTCGAGTGAGAGCCGCCTTGAAGACTCCAGTGCACAAAATTGCTGACATTGGACGCTCTCAGCAGAGGTGAACTGATTTAACCAAGGCTCTTTCCACTGCCTTAATGAGACCATGCCCCACCCTGGGATGGAGATACCATTCATGATCCACTAGGCATCTTCGGCTGAATTAGTCTGCTCTGGCATTCAGAGAGCTCGCCAGATGATGAACCAGCAGGGATATGCCCTGCTGTTCCAGCCATGCCCAGAAACACAGATCCTCTTGATAAAGAGTCCACAACCGCACCCTGTTTGTTGCAGCTCCACATGACGGTGGTGTTGTCCATGAACTCCTGCAATAGCCTTCCCTTGATGGAGGGTAGAAAGGCTTTCAATGCAAGTCCGATTGCTTGGAGCTCCAGCAGGTTGATGTGCAGTCCAGATTCCATCAGCGACCAGAGTCCTCTGATCTCCAATTCTCCCAGATGGCAGCCCCATCCCAGAAGTGACGCATCTGTCACTACTGTGAGATCTGGTTGGGGAATGGCGAGGGATCTGCCACTGACCCAATCACAGTTCATTAGCCACCACAGCAGGTCCTTTGAAGTTCCCTCGGAGATCTAGACCATGTCAGAGAGATTTCCTTGATTCTGCATCCACTGAAACTTCAGATCCCACTGCAGTGACCCCATACGTCATCTGGCATGTGTCACCAGCAGGAAGCAGGAGGCCATGAGCTCCAGCAGCCTCAGTCAGTCTCACCAAAATCCAGGATTGAGGCTGCAACATTGCAGAAAAGGAACAGATGATCCTCTGCCAGCCAGTCATGAGATGGTGGCATAGATGGAGGGGTAGTGTTGAAGGGGAGGAAGTAGCTCCTTTGGACAATCAGCCAAGCCCACCTGTCCAATGTTATAGAGTAACTGTAGGAGGCTGGCCTGGCTTGTAGTGGGTACCAAGGGATACTTACACTCTGTACCAGGTTCAGTTATCCCTTATTAGTGTAGAAGAGGTGTTTCTAGCAGCTTAGGCTGATAGAAGGTAGCTATAGCAGAGCAGCTTAGGCTGAACTAGGAGACATGCAAAGCTCCCACTATACCACTGGTGTCATATGCACAATATCATAAGAAAACACAATACACAGATATACAAAAAATAAAGGTACTTTATTTTTATGACAATATGCCAAAAGTATCTCAGTGAGTACCCTCAGTATGAGGATGCCAAATATACACAAGATATATGTACACAATACCAAAAGTATGCAGTAATAGCAAAAGGAAGTAATGCAAGCAATGTATAGTTACAGTGAATTGCAATAGGAGCACATAGGTATAGGGGCAACACAAACCATATACTCCAAAAGTGGAATGCGAACCACAAATGGACCCCAAACCTATGTGAGCTTTTAGAGGGTCGCTGGGACTGTAAGAAAACAGTGAGGGTTAGAAAAATAGCCCACCCCAAGACCCTGGAAAGTAGGTGTAAAGTGCACCTATGTTCCTCAGAGAGCACAGAAGTCGTGATAGGGGAATTCTGCAAGGAAGACCAACACCAGCAAAGCAACCAAAGTGGATTTCCGGACGAGAGTACCTGTGGAACAAGGGGACCAAGTCCAAGAGTCGCGACAAAGTCGAGAGTGGGCAGATGCCCAGGAAATGCCAGCTGAGGGTGCAAAGAAGCTGCCACCGGATGGCAGAAGCTGAGGATTCTGCAAGAACGAAGAGGACTAGGAACTTCCCCTTTGGAGGATGGATGTCCGACGTTGTGAAGAAGCTTGCAGAGGTGTTCCCATGCAGAAAGACCGCAAACAAGCCTTGCTAGCTGCAAGGGTCGCAGTTAGGGTTTTTGGATGCTGCTGTGGCCCAGGAGGGACCAGGATGTCGCCACTTGGATGAGGAGACAGAGGGGGCACCCAGCAAGTCAGAGAGCCCTCACAAAAGCAGGCAGGACCCGCAGAAGTACCGGAACAGGCACTTGGAGGAGGAGTGAACTGGAGCTCCCCCGAAGACACAAAAGGGAGTCCCGCGACGCCGGAGGACAACTCAGGAGGTTGTGCACTGCAGGTTAGAGTGTCGGGGTCCCAGGCTTGGCTGTGCACGAAGGAAATCCTGGAAGAGTGCACAGGAGCCGGAGCAGCTGCAAATCACACGGTACCCAGCAATGCAGTCTAGCGTGGGGAGGCAAGGACTTACCTCCACCAAACTTGGACTGAAGAGTCACTGGACTGTGGGAGTCACTTGGACAGAGTTGCTGAGTTCCAGGGACCACGCTCGTCGTGCTGAGAGGGGACCCAGAGGACCGGTGATGCAGTCTTTTGTTGCCTGTGGTTGCAGGGGGAAGATTCCGTCGACCCACAGGAGATTTCTTCAGAGCTCCTGGTGCAAGAAGGAGGCAGGCTACCTCCAGAGCATGCACCACCAGGAAACAGTTGAGAAGGCGGCAGGATCAGCGATACAAGGTTGCAGTAGTCGTCTTTGCTACTTTGTTGCGGTTTTGCAGGCATCCTGAGCAGTCAGCGGTCGATCCTTTGGCAGAAGGTGAAGAGAGAGATGCAGAGGAACTCTGATGAGCCCTTGCATTCCTTATCTAAAGAATTCCCCAAAGCAGAGACCCTAAATAGCCAGAAAAGGAGGTTTGGCTACCTAGGAAGGAGGATAGGCTAGCAACACAGGTAAGAGACTATCAGAAGGAGTCTCTGACGTCACCTGCTGGCACTGGCCACTCAGAGCAGTCCAGTGTGCCAGCAGCACCTCTGTTTCCAAGATGGCAGAGGTCTAGAGCACACTGGAGGAGCTCTGGGCACCTGCCCTGGGAGGTGCAGGTCAGGGGAGTGGTCACTCCCCTTTCCTTTGTTCAATTTAGCGTCAGAGCAGGGCTGGGGGATCCCTGAACCAGTGTAGACTGGCTAATGCAGAGATGGGCACCATCTGTGCCCATCAAAGCATTTCCAGAGGCTGGGGGAGGCTACTGTAACACCCTCTCTCTGAGGAAGTCCTTTGTTCTGCCTTCCTGGGCCAAGCTTGGCTGGACCCCAGGAGGGCAGAAACCTGTCTGAGGGGTTGGCAGCAGCTGCAGTGAAACCGCGGGAAAGGTAGTTTGGCAGTACCCGGGTCTGTGCTAGAGACTCGGGGGGTCATGGAATTGTCTCCCCAATGCCAGAATGACATGTTACATGGCCATGTTCGGAGTTTCCATTTTGACGCTATACATAGGTAGTGACCTATGTATAGTGCACGCGTGAAATGGTGTCCCTGCACTCACAAAGTCCGGGGAATTTGCCCTGAATGATATGGGGGCACCTTGGCTAGTGCCAGGGTGCCCACACACTTAGTAACTTAGCACCCAACCTTTACCAGGTAAAGGTTAGACATATAGGTGACTTATAAGTTACTTAAGTGCAGTGGTAAATGGCTGTGAAATAACGTGGACGTTATTTCACTCAGGCTGCATTAGCAGGCCTGTGTAAGAATTGTCAGAGCTCCCTATGGGTGGCAAAAGAAATGCTGCAGCCCATAGGGATCTCCTGGAACCCCAATACCCTGGGTACCTCAGTACCATAGACTAGGGAATTATAAGGGTGTTCCAGTATGCCAATATGAATTGGTGAAATTGGTCACTAGCCTGTTAGTGACAATTTAGAAAGCAGAGAGAGCATAACCACTGAGGTTCTGGTTAGCAGAGCCTCAGTGAGACAGTTAGTCATCACACAGGGAACACATAAAGGGCACACTTATGAGCTCTGGGGCCCTGGCTGGCAGGGTCCCAGTGGCACATACACTAAAACAACATATATACAGTGAAATATGGGGGTAACATGCCAGGCAAGATGGTACTTTCCTACACAATCCCCCCCCCCCAGTTGAGATTCACAACAGGCATGGGGTGGCTAAGAGTGTTGTTATGAGCGTCTGTCACTTGGTACTGGTGACCAAGTAGGTGTTGTTCAGGGTGTACCAGTTTCTCTATTACCATGGTAACACTGGCACCTGTGTCCCTGTAGGCCTGAACCTCAACACAATTTCTTAGGGGAAGTTGCTTGTACTTATCCATATTAAAGGGACAAGCAACCAAGGCGGCCAAATCAATGGCACCTTCAGAGACTAACACAGCCTCTGTGGTCTCCCTAACAAGACCAACCCCAACTAAATTACCAAAAGTGAGCCCAGCTACTCCCTTGTATTGGCTATTAGTAGGTTTGCTCCCACCACCACTGCTATTACTAGGGGCACTAGGGGGGTCATTACAACCCTGGCGGACGGTGTTAAAGCTGCGGTAATACCACAAACAGTGCAGCGGATAAAAAAGTGGAATTATGACCCTGGTGGAAACCGCCAAAAAAGACAGCCACTTTAACACACCGCCCGCCACGGAGGTACAGACAAGCAGCACGGCGGTCACCGCCAACAGACAGGCGGAACACAATGTACCGCCCATAGTATTACAACCCGCCAATCCGCCACCTTTTCCGGGGCGGATTCACTGTGGATAAAAACACGGCGGAAACAGCTTTTGCAATGGGAAAACACTCACCTGAACACATCCCACGAGGAACGAGGACTCCATGGACCCGGAACTCCAAATACTCCCTGCCCTTGTCTTTCTGCTACTCTACGACCAACATCTACGTAGGCGCCGAAGACAACGTTGAGTACTGCACCTACGACATGGGGAGGGTGGAGGCAAAAGTTAGGGAGACACCCACCAAACACCCCCACCCCCACCCCCAACCTCGCATAATACTACACACTAATGCATTCACAAAAATCACAGTAACAACCCACAATCCCCCCGGAAGAATGAAAAGACAAAGCGAAATTCGGTCAAACATTGTAATGTGGCAATATACATGACATACAAAAATATACAGATATATATGAAAATCAGTCATAATTATATACATTACGAGAAGTAGTGCAGATATCTACATAACAATGTCCGTGCACCAACAGTCCAAAAATGCATGGGCGAGGCCCACAAAGGATGCCTGACCACAATCGGAGAGAACACTGCCGGGGCATCAGATAGAAATACTACAGGCACCTCATGGGGAAGGCAAGGGGGGGCACCTCAGCCGGATGACTGCAAAGCCAGATCCACGACGGGGCTCCATGCCCATTGATGTATCCTGGGGAGTGCAAAGCCACAGTCTCTCAAGTCTCTACAGTGGGTGGGTAGCCCACTGTTCCATCCTGGGGAGTGCAAAGCCACAGTCTTTCAAGTCTCTACAGTGGGTGGGGTGCCCACTGTGCCATCCTGGGGAGTGCAAAGCCACAGTCTCTCAAGTCTCTACAGTGGGTGGGTTGCCCACTGTTCCATCCTGGGGAGTGCAAAACCACAGTCTTTCAAGTCCCTACAGTGGGTGGGGTGCCCACCGTGCCATCCTGGGGAGTGCAAAACCACAGTCTCTCAAGTAGATGCAGGTCTCCACTGGTACTGGGGGGGACTGGTGCCCAGAGTGCTTCATCCTGTGCAGGACAGACAGAGTGGATGCAGGTCTCCACTGGTTCTGGAGGGGGACTGGTGCCCAGACTGGATGAGTCTCCCTGTGAAAGTTCCTGTCCTGTCACTGTCCCAGCTGCACATGGGATAAGGATGCCTGATAAGGCGGTCTATTCATTCCTACCCGGTGCTTGCCCTGTTCAGCGGTCTTCACCATGGCGGTCTTTGCCCTGTTCAGCAGTGGTTTGACATGGCGGTTCTGGACTGTTCAGCGGTGCTTTGCCATGGCGGTCTTTGCCCTGTTCAGCGGTGCTTTGCCATGGCGGTCTATGCCCTGTTCAGCGGTGCTTTGACATGGCGGTTCAGGACTGTTCAGCAGTGCTTTGCCATGGCGGTTCTGGACTGTTCAGCTGTGTTTTGCCATGGTGGTTTGCCCTGTTCAGCGGTCTTCACCATGGCGGTCTTTTCCCTGTTCAGCATTGCTTTGACATGGTGGTTCAGGACTGTTCAGCGGTGCTTTGCCATGGCGGTTCTGGACTGTTCAGCTGTGTTTTGCCATGGCGGTCTTTGCCCTGTTCAGAGGTTTTCACCATGGCGGTCTTTGCCCTGTTCAGCGGTGCTTTGACATGGCGGTTCAGGACTGTTCAGCGGTGCTTTGCCATGGCGGTTCTGGACTGTTCAGCGGTGTTTTGCCATGGCGGTCTTTGCCCTGTTCAGCGGTCTTCACCATGGCGGTCTTTGCCCTGTTCAGCGGTACTTTGACATGGCGGTTCAGGACTGTTCAGCGGTGCTTTGCCATGGAGGTTCTGGACTGTTCAGCGGTGTTTTGCCATGGCGGTCTTTGCCCTGTTCAGCGGTCTTCACCATGGCGGTCTTTGCCCTGTTCAGCGGTGCTTTGACATGGCGGTTCAGGACTGTTCAGCGGTGCTTTGCCATGGCGGTTCTAGACTGCTCAGCGGTGTTTTGCCATGGCGGTCTTTGCCCTGTTCAGCGGTCTTCACCATGGTGGTCTTTGCCCTGTTCAGCGGTGCTTTGACATGGCGGTTCTAGTACGGACATTGGTGTGTGGCATGACGTTCCCTACACTGGGCATTGGTGTGTGGCATGACGTTCCCTACACTGGGCATTGGTGTGTGGCATGACGTTCCATCATAGCCCACCTGGGATGTGGCAGCCGGGGCCCTCCTGGGCACTGAGTCCGGCGGTGGCGGTGGTCTTCTGACCAGTGACGATACTTGTGCCCTCCTGGGCACTGACTCCGGCGGTGGTCTCTGGTCCAGTGACGATACTTGGGCACTCCTGGGCAATGACTCTGGCGGTGGTCTCTGGACCAGTGACGATACTTGGGACCTCCTGGGCAATGACTCTGGCGGTGGTCTCTGGACCAGTGACGATACTTGGGCCCTCCTGGGCTGTGACTCCGGCGGTGGTCTCCTGACCAGTGACGATACTTGGGCCCTCCTGGGCAATGACTCTGGCGGTGGTCTCTGGACCAGTGACGATACTTGGGCCCTCCTGGGCTGTGACTCCGGCGGTGGTCTCTGGACCAGTGACGATACTTGGGCCCTCCTGGGCAATGACTCTGGCGGTGGTCTCTGGACCAGTGACGATATTTGGGCCCTCCTGGGCTGTGACTCCGGCGGTGGTCTCTGGACCAGTGACGATACTTGGGCCCTCCTGGGCAATGACTCTGGCGGTGGTCTCTGGACCAGTGACGATACTTGGGCCCTCCTGGGCAATGACTCTGGCGATGGTCTCTGGACCAGTGACAATACTTGGGCCCTCCTGGGCTGTGACTCCGGCGGTGGTCTCTGGACCAGTGACGACAGTGCTGGCGGTTGTGTCTCGACCGCCGGAAATGATGGCGCACTTCTCCGGCGTGACACTCACAACAGACTGGGCAGCCTTCCTCTGGCCCTTCCCCACCTTTGGTGGAGTCACAGCTGACTCTCCAATCCCCTTGGAATCCATGTGAGTTGTTTTCCCACCAGGAGTCTTCACACGGTCCCGTCGTCCACTCTCCAATTTTAGAGCCTTTACAGAGGGTGGGCTGCCAGTGCCTTGGCTCCGGGTCACACTGCCTGCCCTGGTGGCCGGTGCACTCCACAAACCTTGAACAGGCACCACTGGTATTGGAGGCTTTTTGGCTGAGGCGCTACAACAGGACTGATGAATTGGAGGGGGGTGGTGGGGGCAAAAAGGTCTACTTTACAGAGGGACAGTTTCTGACGAACACTGGGATGGGTAGTTGGAGGGGGCATGGGAGTGGAGGAAGAGGAGGTGGTTGTCGGAGGTGTCACTTTAGGTGTTTTGGGTGCAGGTGCAGGTACTGGAGGCTGTTGTGAGGTGGATGGATGTTGGGTGAGTGATTGCCGGCGTTTGTGTACTTTGGGAGGGGGCGTCACAGACACACTGGGAGAGGACACAGGGGACGTGTAAAT